>NC_069390.1:19080000-20330000 GCF_027475565.1 Acinonyx jubatus | reverse complement strand
TAATACCATCACATGGTCTCCTCTCAAAGATGGTCTTTACTGGCCATTTCAAAAAGTGGCAAAGCATCCCTTCTGTCTTCCTCCCATATTGATTTTTATGTAACCAAGGGGAATATAAAAACTTCCCAAATGCCTCTGATTAATCCTTGGTGTCTCAGTTCCTCATCTATAAGTGGAAGAAACCAATACCTCTTGGAATCACCACATTGTGTTGTTTTGAAAATTAAATGATATAATATTTGTGAGGGTGCTTTGAAAATCGGAAATTTCTCTATAAATGTATGGATTATTAGATTGCTTACCATCATTCAATCAAACTCTGGATATATCTTCAACAAAGGAAAATCTGAAACATTCCTCACTGTTTTTAAATTCCCTTTGATCCTTTTTGTCCTTTTAATTCCACCTGGGGTATGAAATTGCTCAACTATTGTCCTGATAGTTATTTAAGTTGTAATTTCAACATAGTCATTAACATAACTTATAGACAACCTTATGTGAAATTCTATAACCTTGGGATTTTCATCCCATCTTATATTGAGAAAGAACTGAAGTATGAAAATGTTCTCTGAAAATAGCAAATTAGTTAAGAATCCCTCATTACCTATGTTACAAAATTTTTAAAGTAGTCTATTGAAGAAAAATAGATGATTGCTCTGTCCAGTGAAGCCACATTTTGGAAGATGATGAATCCTGACATTATGCCAATGGGATCCCAACAATAGCCCATGACTGATATGTGATATATGTGTGTCTAGGAGCATGTGTGCATATATGTGCAGTAGGAGAGAGAGGGAAAAAAGAAATAAATATCTCGGGTAAGTCATTATAGCACATAAAACCAATATACATTTACTATGAACCTGAAATGTAATAGGTACAGAGAATACAAAAGTAAATAAGAAATTACCCTGGCCTCTAAGTGACAAATCAGAAAATTCCTTTGACATTTTCAGTTTCCTAAATGAGACAGTTGGATCACATGATATTTAAAGTTACCTCAAATGCTAACATGGTGAGAGTGTACTTAATTTTTACATTTAAATTTCCTTTATAAGAAGAAGTTTATATCTTGGCTTCAGCAGGGGAGGAAAAGTTTTCCTTGAAGGAAATGGAATATGGATCCTTTCCTTGAAAGGACCACAATAACCAAAACAAAACTTCAGCTTGTCAGGGTTGGAATCTTTTTTTTGTTTCATCATTAGGAGTGAATAACAAAAAAGCATCAATGGGGGGAAAAACCTGATGGATAGCATTTTTATTTTTTCTTCCTTTAGTTATTTGTTTACTGTTTATTCCAAGGCTCCAAATTAGACCCAAATCTAGGTGGACAACCCAGGACACTGGGGTAGATCAGTGATTTTGCCCAATGGCTGCCCATTAGAAAGCAGCAGCACCTTTAGAACAAATATGGCTTTCCTTGCCCTACCCCAGATCTACTAGAGTAGAATCTCAAAAGGCAAGGCCCAAGAATCTATAATTTTTTAAAGCTGCCAAGTCAACTCTGATCAATCTAATTTGGCAGAAGTCTGTGGATGACCTTTGGAGAATCCCTGCATTCCAGTAGTTTGCTTATGAAGTCATTTGTCCTCTTCCTCGCAAATTCAGTGGTTCCACTTTAGTTCATATATAGAATTGTTCATCTTTTCATCTAAGCTTATTTTTTTCTCCCATTTTTCCCTGGATTAACTTTATCTCTATTCCAGCCTGGGCATCTCATTTGATTTTCCTTCTTTTTCACCCTAAAATGACTCGCCAAACTCTACACTGAAATTGTTTAACAACTGCCGGATTTGACCTATGTTTTCCTCGACATGTTAGGTCAGAGTTGGTGGTCTTTCCCCCCTCTTCCCAGGAGTACTTACTTTTAAATATATAACTGATTTTAAAGTGGATGAACTCTGGTTAAAGTAAGGGTATGAATCACAGAGCTCCGCCACTCATTTCTATGTCCTGCATTTGAGAGTTCAAAAACCAGCAAACCAGACTATTTCAATATTCTCCTAACTGCTCACATCTGATCAGGATTTCCTTTGGATCAAACATTCTTGCTGGGTTTCTGAGAATTCAGAATTCTGAGAATTCTGAAATCATTCCACATTTTCCCAATTTGTTTAACATTAAATCTCAAATCTCCCCAAATCTGATGCTCCAGTCACAAGATGACTCACTCTTCCTGGAACATGCCCTATATGTTTGGTAGTCAAGACTACCAAATCACACTGGAGGGCAAAGGCAGTGTCTCCATCATTCATTTTTTTTTTTTTTTATATTCTATAGCGCCTAAAGCTCTCCATCTAGTCTGTTCCTACTATATGAATGTTACATTATTGCTTATCATGCATCACAGTCTGTTTTCCTAATCTATGCATTTTATTATTAAACACATGCTTATTGAACATCTATTGTATGCTAGGACTATTTCTTGGTACCACAGACAGAGTACCTGCCTCCTAGAAATGCAAATTATTTGTAACAAATGGACTGTCTCGTGCAATTCTTTTTTTTTTTTTTAATTTTTTTTCAACGTTTATTTATTTTTGGGACAGAGAGAGACAGAGCATGAACGGGGGAGGGGCAGAGAGAGAGGGAGACACAGAATTGGAAACAGGCTCCAGGCTCTGAGCCATCAGCCCAGAGCCTGACGCGGGGCTCGAACTCCCGGACCGCAAGATCGTGACCTGGCTGAAGTCGGACGCTTAACCGACTGCGCCACCCAGGCGCCCCCGTCTCGTGCAATTCTATCACCTCTATGGGAAAAGCAATCTGAATCACCCCCTATGATACCTCTAGTGATATGTAAGTTTTATTGTTTCTTTACTTAAAAGGGAAGGTTTTTTTCCCCCTGAATGATTAAAACAGTAGCTACAATTTTTGAGCACCTCTTATGTATCAGAAACATTATATACACTGTACAGAGGTATATCTTATTCTTATTCTCATTTGTTCTCGCAAAGGTGGAACAGAAAGATCCAATCTTATAATTTTGAATCTAATATTTGAACCCTACCTTGGCTGTTGCCCTTCCTGCAGGCTGCTTTTCAATACACATGCTCAGAAGTTGCCCCTTGTGAGTTCTGATTTCAGGAGAACACTCTGCTCCCCTAACACATCCTTCATGTTCCCCTTTGCCTGGCACCCTAAGGGGCCTTGAAAAAGGGGAAGAGTTTGTGGGGGCTCCTCTTTCATAGTGAGAAGGCTGCTGTGAAATCTATCACAGCAGCAGAAAGATACAAGTAAATGTTTTCCAAATAAAAATCCCTCAGTAAATCAAAGAAAAAAAAAAAGGTATAATTTTCCTTTGGTAAACGCAACATGCACAAGGTATTTGAAACAGCTGGTTCAAGTGGAAATGAATGACTTCCCCAGGGTCACAATCTGACAGTAAGTGCTTGCTGCTTACATGTGTGGAAGAGGGAACGGGGACAGACATTGTAACGGAGCAGAACAATTTCTCCGCCTCATCAGTTCATGAATATTTGAATGGAGAGGGTGTGATTCGGAGAGTTCCTTCATGGCTTTGCTTTTTATTTTCCCTAGAGTCTCCCTCTCATCCAGCAAGTATCCATCATATACCTACTATAATGCAGGCATATTGCTAGGCACTGTAGCCATAGAGTTCAATATAATATATTCTCTTACCTCAAGGAGCAACCTTCTTTGTATTATTTTTCAAATTATCATACAACTGTATTAGACAAAGGAGGACAGTTATCCTTGCTTATATGGAGTGAGGATGAAGAAATAAAGGCATCTCAGCCCCCACCCCCTCTACGACTGCACTCTGTGCTACAATACATGCACAAAGTGGGAACTTTGGGATAGAAACATTGAACTGTATCTCCATATACTTTTCTAAGGAACTTAACTTACTTGCTGTGTCATTCAGATCAATACATATTTTTTGAACATCTATATGCAATGTAACACTCTCTATTCCAGGTCTTTTTCAACCAAGTCCTTTTATATTCTTCATCACAGGCTGTCTTTTGCTAGGTACTTATGTACCTCTGCTAAGAAATGTTTACTGAAAACTACATTCAAAAGCTTTACATTGGTAATGGTGTTGGTTAGCAAGGACTCTTTACAGATAGCAAGTATGGCTGTTACTGCTCTCCTTACACCTACTTTCTAAAACATTTCTCAGAGACTGGGAATTTCACGGTGAAATAGAAATCTAAGCTATTTATTCAATCCAAAGCTGCCAGGAAGTCAGAGTCATTTGTTTCAAGTTCAGTGGTTTGGAGCTGGTGACATCCTGGCTCTATTTAGCTGAGGAAGGTGGATGTGTGTATTTAAAGGAACTAAGGGTGGGGGGAGACAACAATTTGTCAATGTCCAAAACAGAAAGAGATGAGAAGATTAATGTAGTAAGTGAAGAGGAGGTTGATATAGGAAAATCCCACTTACCAAAGTTTGTGTAAAGAGCCAACACAATCTACTAAAAGACAGGAGTCTGGAACTTTAGAACAAAATGAGCTAGAGGAGTAACAAGCAGAGACAATCACTTCTAGAATGAGGTATAAAAAAGAGAGAGGAGGTACATTCTCAGTTCAGAACTCTGAGTAATAAATTCTCACTGACATGGGTTTGGGATTCACAATAATCTTCTTCAGTTCCATTGACGGGCTGAGAAATTTGTGATTCTAAGAGCAAAGTGTGATACCAAGAGTCAAACTAGAACCTTGTAGGAAAAATCCAAATCTACTTTCTCACAATTGTCTATTTGCCAAATATCATATTGGCTAAAAAAAAAGTATGAACTTTTTTGCTTTCTTTCTTCTTTTTTAAAGGAGGTTAAAAACTTGGAGATGATTTGGAGGAAATATGCCCTGTATAGACTGGGAAAATCAGTTGATGACTAGAAAAAAAGCACTGATCATAAAGCCTTAGTCCTCATGTGGAGGCGTGGCAGATCATAGAACTCCAAATACATGAAACCAAAGAGCTGAAGATTAGTGTGAGAACAGATGGTTATTCCATTGTCTTCCTTGATTTCTGAAACAGACAACCATTCACAGTCCAGCTCCAGAAAAGGGATACTTATGGTAAGGATACAGAAGAGATTCTATAATAATCAAAGTGCAAGAATTGCAGCCTACTTTGCCTCCTCAGAATGGAAACAGGAACATATAGCAATTGTAATGGTTCCTGTGTATGCATTATTACCTTCTTTCCCCTAACTTCCTTGACTTACTTTTTTTTTCCCTCCCTCAAAACTTAAGACAACCATTTCTCAACACAGCAGTGGGTAAAATAACTTGTAATTCATTCGGTTCCAAACAGCTACTCACATGTCAGTCACTGCAGAAATGTTGCAGTTCAGTTGAATTTTACTTTCTTTGAAACTGAAGATTACAACAAGAGAAGTGGCAGCAGACAGATGAGCCAGTTGTCATGCCAGTAAGAGATACAGAATTGCCCATACTCTTAGATATGAATTAACACGTGGTATTTGGAAATCAATCTATAGATGGTGGGAAAAGGCAGGTGAATATGAACTTCATGTTCCTTAAAAATTGTCCTCCAAAACTCAGGAACAAATCAGTGACCAGGAAGGGAGGAAGACAATGGTGGTTAAGAGCTTGATCAAAACTGGTGCAAAAGTAAGAAATATAAAATCATGGCAAGTGTACCCTCACCCTCAGGGTTAAAGAGTGGGGTATGTGCTCTAAATGGTCCAGAGTAACAATATCCAGGGAATTCATAATCCCATGGGCTATATGAGTCTGTTCTTGGCCTAAGGAGATAGTGATCATATCATAACATAGGATACAGTGATCTTCTACCGAGTTTCATTCTTTAGATGGGGACACCAGAAACCACTGTGCTCAGTATCTCAAATGGGCTACAGAGTCCATTTAAGTGCAGATCTGGAACCTTACCATTGCTTTCTTTACTTAGGGCATACAGTGATCCAACATCATGTAGACAAATGCTATCCAAAGTGTTGTACCCAAACCCGCAGCTTAACCATCAGTCTTGGGCTTATTAGAAATGAAATGCATAAGCCCTGCCCTAATTCCATGAATCAAAAGGGGGGGTGGGCATGGGAGAGAGATAAGAATTTTTAAATATGCTAAAGTTAGAATGCATTTGTATAAAGATGGCTTTCTTATCATTCCACTATTTATCCCAAAAGTATTTACTTTGTGCAAAGCACTTTTCTGAAAACTGGAGATTCAGATAAGCAAGACAAACATGAGTCTGCCCTTATGAAGCTGAATACATTTTAGCAGTGATGAAAAATATTAAACAATAATTTCCTCAATTAATGATTTCATTACAATTGTGGTCAATATGTTAAAAACAGACCAAGAAATTTTGAGGTATTTGAAAACATACGATTGAAACCAATGATGTCTTTGGTATATCTTGGCATTGCGATGATATATATGAAAAAGTACAAACTATTAGACAAAAGCCACACACACATACACACACACACACATGCACACACACACACACACACACAAATAAAACACTTCAATTGATGCTGGTGTGTAACCCAGGGAATGACCTTTCATAGATGACAAATCCAAGAAGTGGAGGCCTGTGTGGAATGGTCCGACTGGCTTCCAGACATTTCCCACAGTTAGGCTTCTCTCTCTCCTTAAATAGAATTAAAATGATTCAATAAAACCAATATCAGAATCTATTCTCAGTCTCCAAGGGATGATTTAACTCTTTACTGTCCAGTGCAATGATTCTTAATTGATCTGTCATTTACTAATCATAGCAGAAATCTCAGGATGCTAAGACCTGAAGATTAGGACAGGGCCTATGCAAAGACATAATGGGATAGACATTTGATTCCATCATTGAACAGAGTATAGTCCCTGCTTCTGTGGTCCCTATTGACTACTTCACAATTTCATCCTTTTAACTTAAAGGAACTATTTAGATGAGATAGATAAAGAATAATGAGCTGAAATAAATTGAAATGTACTTTCCAAGTACATTTTTATAGCTTTTATCCTTTTTTTCTTCCTTATGAACCTTTCAGTTTTTTTCAAATGTGGTGTTGAAAATTCAGAATAGAATAACCTATCTTTGCAGACTGACATTTTCCTTCTTATTCTGGGGGGTCAGGGAGAAGGGTTCTGATTCCCTCAATGCTAAAACTTTCTATTCCTCTAGTTGTGAAGGAGTTTTCTTTCTTCTGCTGCTCTCTTCCATTTAAGTCAACATTTCATTCTCTGATGCTATGTTCTATTTGATTCAATACTTCATGGTACCAGCATAATGTCAGTTGTGTAATACAAAAACTGATGCATATTAGTTCTTAATAAAGTTTTATTTGGCAAATGAATGAATGAACGAATGAATGTGTATTGCTTTCACCCTATTTGACAAGCCTTCTAGAAAGAGTTGGAATGGTGAAGGATCGTTTATAAGGCTGGGTTCAAACCTGGATAATGACATGAAATTATGATGAACACAAGGGCCCTGATATATTTTATTAGCACTAGATTGTCCCTATCTCATCTCATGTCTCCTCATAGCACTTAAACTATTTTAATTTCTTTCTAACATGATGAATCTGTCTCCATTGAAATGTTGACTCCATGACAATAGGCAATTTACTTTATACTGCTTTTTCAGAAATGCAGCAACTCCTACAATGCTCTTAACTTGGAAAATGCTCAGTAAATATTAGTTGAATGATGTCTTATCTTGAAATTGACCCTGAGGCAAGGATTTAGGATAAGTATTTTATTTGGTAACTGAACAAATCATCTGCAGAGGAGTGGGGAATTGAAAAAGGGGGGAAATGCAGTTAATAGAAGATATGATATGGAGTCCCAACTAGCACCACTGGGTACCACCTCATTTTGCTTCACTGAGGCCAGATAGGGGTGGAAACTCAGCTTCCCACTGTACCCCTGTCTCAGAGGTAGGGAGTTGTGCATGACACTGCCTTGGTCATTCTCGGTGGTGCCAGGTGGGTTAGTGGAGGTTCATCTCCCCACCAGGTCCCACTGACATCAGGGTGGAGAAAAGTTGGGTACTGATTTCCTCTTACTTTAACCATCTAGTGGAGTCTCATTGCTATGGGGTGGGGGGGGGGGGTGGAGATTCAGCTAGCCACTGGATCCTACTGACATGACATCCACAGTTTGCTTCTGCTGGGTGGGGGATGGAGGACCAACTCCCAGCTCAGACCCCTTGTACTACCTTGGTTGGCTAGAGAAATTGAGTACCGCCTGCTTATGTTGAGCTGGGATGGAAGAGGCACTTGTTCTCACAAGGTGGGGAAATGTGCTTCCTAGGGCTGGCTTGGTGGACTAGAACATCAACAACTTAATCAACCCTCCTGGAACCATGAGGGAGGGGATAGCAGTTTCTGTGTGGGTGTTTGGCTTGAGTAGGATGGGTATTGCCAAGAAAGTTCTTTTGCTCTTAGGCCATCACTTCCTCAGTCACTTGACTATGGATAACAGACTTTCTCAAAGTTTCTTTTGATCTCTTCACTGCACTGAACTGAAGCCTTCTATAGAGTCCTGCCTGTAATATACGGGAGCCAATCAGGAAACTCAATGGCTATGTTGCTCCTCAAGTTCCAAGATCTCTAGGCAACCCACCTTCTTCCTACCTTTTCACCTTCCTGTGCTTGTTTGTTGGGTTATGTCCAGGGTTTTTTACTTGTAAGGTGGAGAACCGGGAGGAATGGGCTACTACATTTTGGCCAGAACCAGAAATCTCAAATTATCTTTAAAGCCCAAATGCTTATAGAAAACTTCATAAATTCTGAGTTTAACACGTTTTCTATTTATATTATTCATTTTCCTCTATAGTTAGAGAGTTAGATGAATGGAAAAAGAAATTTCTATTTCATTTTAAGTGGTGCCACTTGTGCAAGTTATTATACATTTTTCACTTATGATGTTCCTAGCTGGCTTTTTTTTAATGTAAGGGAAGATAAACAAAAGATATTACAGCCCCACTCCATGTGCTAGGTTTTTAAACTGTTCTTAATGTTTTTTCTCTGTCACTGGATTCAGGGTACCCATAGGTGCAATGTACTCTATATTTTCAGCCTCATTTATTTAGAAATTAATCTCACACTCAAAATCCAAAATCATTTTCTATTCCCAACTGCAGTGACCTAAAAAGTTTGCCTTAAATATGACTCCATAGATGTATTTATATTTAATCAAGCCTCTTTACTGACACTCCTGGCTACAGCTGCTGATTCTGCTGCTGACAAGGGCAGGAAGGACTTTGAGTAAAATGTTATGAGATCTAGCAAGTTCAGGGCAGGAACTTTTCCTTTGAACATTGTACATGAGTCATATGATATCATCTATATACATCATTACAATTTCCAATAATGTGGCATACAAAACAGAGATCCAAGAATAAGGAAGGGTTAGAAAAAACAACAACAACACAATGACAACAACAACACTGAAGAGAATACATCCAGATTATTTTACTCCTGATTCTCAAAAAACAGTCGTGTGAGTGAAACATTCATTCAGTTCAGAGGGCACTCTGCCTAAGTTCAAATTCTCATATTCCCACTTGTTGCACATGTGAATTTTGGAAAATTATTCAATGTCTGTGACTCCATTCCCTTTTCTATAAAATGGTCATAATAATAGTACCTACTTCAGAGATTAAAATGAAGAGCACATGAATTCATAAATGTGATGTACAAAGAATAGTGCTTAGCAGGACATTCATACTCAACAAATGCTGGTTATTATCCAGTAATCATTATGGCAACCAGTTACTAAAATTTTGCTAACTGTTAAAAAAGATTTTAAGTCCACAAACATTCACAAAGTTATCTGGGACATCAGTAACAAACAAGCATAGTCTCTAACATCAAAGAAATTGATATATGCAAGAAAAAAAGGAGGGAGAAATTATAAAGTTGATTTACAGTGTGGAATGAATACTATATAACAGTTCATAATAGTAATTATTGTCTCCATTTTGCAACAAGTGTCAGAAAAGTGGAAGAATGTGGTCAAGACTACATGGTTGAATTCAAATATCCAAAGACAGATGTATTTGAAGTCAAAGATTACAGAAAACTCTTATAACATTAAAGTAATTAATAATCAAAGAAAAAATAAGCATTACCTATAGGGTTGAAGGTAATTCTAAACACACCATGAACTGATGTCAATTATACATTGTCTATGGCCAATGACTTGCCTGAAGGATATTCTAAGACCCAGTAGAGAGAAACTCTATCAGCCCAGTCTCCGCATCTGTAAAATGAGTTGAGGAGAATAGATATCTCTAAGGCCCCGTCCTGATCTAATAATCTGTAATCCTCTGAATGTTTATGTTTTGCAACTCCATTCCTATATTATTAGCCACAGTATTGGATGCTGTTTGATAAATTGGAACAAAATTTAGCGGAAGGGCTTACTGCCAACTGTGAAGGAGGTCAGTGCCGTTAGAGAAAGTATTTTCAAAACTTTTATAACATGAAGTAGGAAGGAGCCCAACAATTATAGAGATTAGGGGTGGAATAGGGGAACTAAAAGGGCAGGACAGGTGTGAGATTCTTGAAGGTTCCCCAAGCTTCTATGCTCCTTTATTGATTTACTAAAATCTATGACTACACCCAATGGTTAAAGCATATTATCTTAGGTAATCCTTACAAAACCCCTATGGAACTGGAATATTTAATCCCCAATTTTATGTGAATGACTGAGCCTCAGAGAGGTTAAGTAATCACTGCTACAAGGTCACACAGCGAGTTTGCAGGGATGCTGAAATTAAAATTCAAGTCTACATGCAGCAATGCCCATTGTCTTTCTAATGTTTTATAAAGCCTCCCAAAGTTTTCTATGTACACAAAGCATTTTTACTCTCAAGCATTTGTGTAAATGACAGTATGGGTCATTACTGATGAAATTGTTATTTATAATAACTATTGACATTAACCTTTCTGAACCCTGAATTGAAAGTGCTATTTTCATTCACTGATGAAGCTGGTCCTATTAAACATTATAATCTCCCATTGCAATTTTCTTAGGAAGTATTTTCAGGGGATGGAAAGGCAAAGGGACTAACATTTGTGAGTACTTACTACGAGCCAAGCACTTAATATGTATTCTCTTATTTAAACATTACATTTTTGGAAGGATATTATTTTCCCTTTCTAGTAGATGAAAAAATTCAGGTGCAGATAGGTTAAGAAACAAATTTCAGGTCTCTATTATTCAAAAGCCTCTGTTTTATGGTACCTCCCAGTACTTTCCATGGCCAGTTTCAAAAGCAGCCTCTAGTTTTCTTCTGTTTCTCTGAACTTTTAGCATGCATGTTCTTCAGATTTTTATTTTAGGGCATCTCTAAAAGTCCTGAAATATATATTGATATTAGTAATTAAAATATATGTTGTTCAAAAAAATAAAATGAAATATATGTTGTTAAGAGAGTGATCAAATCATAGTCTCAAGACTCACATTATTAGTGTCTGACTTAGGCTTTTAATGAACATAAAGATATATAATTTCTTTAGTTCTTGATCATTTTAGGGACTCAATATGCATTTGGTTATTGAGTGAATTAGCAATTTGTATTGCTAAACAACAACCAGCTTTGTTGAGTACTGATGTCTGACCACAATGCTGAATCTGTTTGACAGTAAGTTTTGCTGGTTCCTTTTCCTTCCCCTAAATAAATCTTTTATTATTTTTTTTCTACGAATACTTGTATTCAGCCATTTAAAATTTCCCCAAGTCAAAGGATACACATCCCTTGATGGAGACACCTAAATCTTTGTAATTTTTAAGCAAGAACTTGATTTGCTATATGCCATAAGCTAAAATGGATAGTTTGGGGCACACATTTGTCTGGAGACAAAGTCTTGCTCTAAACAACAGTTTAAAATGTTTCAGTGAGCACCTATTGAAAGTGATATATTATGCAAGCAATTTCTTTGTAGTTATGTGTAGAAACAGCTCAGCTACTTAGACATAAATGAGTGGTGAAGCCAAGGTGAAGTGTTCCCCAAATTCCCATGCTGAGTTGTGTGTTCTGTCCTTTATGCTCCTACAGCAGTTTTTTCTTACTTCTGAAATAGCACTCACCAGCTTGTACTTATTTGTTCACATATAAATCTTCTGCCACATTTGACCATTAACTGTTCATGGTCAAGGACAAGTCTTAATCCTCATTATCTCTTTCCTCTCTAGTACCTAGCACAGTGCCATATACATAATAAAAGCTCAATAGATATTTCTTGAGTGAATGATTGAATGAAAGAACAGAGATCTCCATTTTCTTCTAATGTATTAGGATTTGTGGGAACCAATGTTATATGCTATCTTCAGCCTTTCACCCCAGCTCATGGGAATGTTGTCATCAGCCTGCCTTCAGTTATCAGCACCTTCAGGGACTGCCTCTGCTGCAAAGAGCTATTTAACTCAAGGTCACACTCATTCTCATAGAGGGTCATGATCAATGAGGGACTATAAAGGCTTGGCCACCTAGGCCAAACAGGGAGCAGATATGGGGAATCATTCAAACTCCAGAGTTCCCTTAGGGTTGGTGAAGGCTGCAATTGGATTTACATATCAGTATAACTTTTCCCCATACCCAATCCTGTTTTATTCCCTTCTATGAATGTTTATTCCAAGGCAACTCCTTAATAAATATATTTCAAGTTAGTCTAGTTCCTAAAGAACTAAGTCTTAGTTTCTGAAGAAGTTCCTAAACCAAGTCTTAGTTCCTAAAGAACTCAACCTGCAGCAAGTTTAAAGAAACACATTTAAGCAAAAGTTGTATGAATCTGCTTTAGTGTCTTACCTCCAACCTTAAAGCCTCTAGTGGTCATCAATGCTGATTTATAGATCACATGCCATGAACTATGTTATGTAGTTTCACCTACATGATTTTATATAATTCTCACATTAGCTTTGAAAACTAGGATTTTTGTTTTAATTCCAAATTTTATATATGTGGCTTAGAGAGCCTAACAAAAATGTCTGAGATCTTACTGCTTATTTTAAAGGTAGTAGTTAAATTTCCCTTGATCCCAAAATAATATAAAAAAGGCAAGAACTAAATTTGAAGTCTGAGAGATTTTATATTATCTTCCCTACATGTCAAGAGACCATGGGCTTGCATAACATGCCTCTTTTAACAGGCATTCATTGAAATGTTCAGTAGACAAAAAAAAAAAAAAAAAAGAAAAAAAGAAAAAAAGAAAGAAAAAGAAAGAAATGCTCTGCAAAATAACCTTTTCCATTTCACTGCCTTCTCTATCTTTCTTCAAAAAATAGTAAGAAGAGAAGGTGTCCAAATTTGTTTCTTGTAAATCTTCATCCTCTTTTAGGGAATCTTAGGTGGGTTCCCTAGAAGTAGAGCTTGAGATGAGAACTCTTATTCAAGTGATTTATTGGAAGAGGAAACTGAGGAGAGGGAAGTGAAGAAACCAGGTGGAGAGAGGAAAAATGCTAAGCCAGGTTATGTTCTCAGCTGAAGACTACTTGTAATCTGATCTCCACATCTGGACAATTAATGCACCACAGAGCCAGTCCTGTGAGGCTAGGTTGCAGCCTTTTACACAACTGTGTAACCAGACATTAGCTATAGGCTATCTCCATACAGACAGGTAACCAACCAGGTAGCACCTGGTAGGCAGAGATGAATCTTCAGAGAAGGAACCACTGTATGCCATTAACAAAGAACTCAACAGCAGCCGGGGATAAGTGCATTGCTCAAAAAAGAAGACATGTGAAAGGCACCAGAATATACACTACATTAGGTATTTTAATAGCCTATGGTCTACGTTATTCAATTAGTATTTATTAACCACTTACCAAATCTGGGCTCATCTTAGGCACTAGAAATATAGAGATAAATAAAACAAACAAAAAATCTTGCTCTATTGGAGTTTACATTCTAGTAGAGAGAGATAGGTAATAGACAAAGAGGTAATAGATCAGTAATAAATAAATTATTGATTTAATGTATCAGAAGTTAAGAAGTATGAAGAAAAATAGAGGAGGGACTACAATTTTAGATAGCATGATCAAGGAAAGCTTCATTGAGAAGATGTTGGAGCAAGGACCTAGAGAAGGTGAGTGAACAAGTCATGCAGATGCTCTGAGAAAGAACTTTCTAGTAGGAAGAACTACTGGTACAAATTCCTTAAGGTGGGAGTGCTGGTCATTTTAGAAAGACAAGATGCCAGTGTGACTGGAATAGAGAGATCTGTGGGGACAGCAAAAGAGATGGGATCTGGGACAGAGCAGCAGCAAGGCCAGGTAGAACCTTATAGGTCACTGCACATACTTGATTTTGCTTTGAGTATGATAGAAAATCACTAGGAGGATTCTCAGAAGAGTGACATGACCTGACTCACATCTTAAAAGAAACACTTTACCTGCAGTTTTGAAAAGAGGTGGGTGGACAGGGAAAGAACACAGCCACCCATTAGAAGGCTATAACAGTATCTAGAAGAGAGCTATCTGTGGCTAGGGTCAGGATTAGAGCAGTGCAGGTGAGTGAGAATTTTTTCCAGATTCTGAATACATTTTGAAAATACAGCCAACAGAACTTGTTGACTGAATATGGGGAATGAGAGCAGGAAACAAATCAAATGTGGTTCTAAACTGCAACACTCATAACAATTGACCAACAACATTGATCTTGGTTTCAGACCCATAGTCAAACTCACTGGATATAGTGTTTCACTATGCATCATGCTTACTGAGCTTTAAGAAAGGATGTAGGAGAGGAATCCATGCAGAACTCATGCCAATGGCATAACAGAGATCTTGTGACTCACATGAGCAACTTTTAAAACCCCCAAACACTTTGCATTTGTCATGCACAAGTTCATAAGAGAAGCTGAGTGAGAGAGGTTGACATCAGCTCAGTTAAACACATCAGTTCTGTAGTCCCTTCAAGTTTTATACTTTGTGCCCATTTACTGGTGCAGCTGTATCTCATAAATATTAGTTAGTCATTACTTGATAAGCAATCTCAACAATGAGATACAGGTGCTTGGTCCTGTACATAATAACCTTGGCCAGAATCTCACCCAGCTTGGATCTGTTATACTCCCATAAGTTTCATGAGTTAGTGTAGTACAGGAAGATTTGATCAAGATTTGATTCATCAGTTGTCCCTGAGAATAAGAGAGGCCACTAATCAGCCATTGGCACTTTCTTTCCATAAATATTTTGACCACAGCAATTGGAAGGATGGAGTTGTCATCCTATGGGAGTTGTGGCTTTGGAAGGCATAGGAGGAAGAATATCAAGAATTCAACTTTGGACACATTAAATTTGAGGTATATTTTATACATCCAGTAGAGAAGATGAGTACAAAATTGGATACATGACCCTAAATTTCAGCAGAGAAGGTTTGGGATACAGATATATATATTTGAGAGTTAACAGCAAATAAATGGTATTCAAAGCCATGAGTTTAGATGGGACAAGGAGATCCAGAGAGAGTGAATATAGATAGAGAAGTATAAGAATTGAGAATTTTAGTTGTTGGAGAGATTAAAAAAAAAAAAAGGACTAGCAAAGGACACTGAGATCAAGAGGCCAGTAAAATAAGAGAGAATCAAAAGTATCTGATACTCCATATGCCAATGGAAGAAAGATTTAAAAATTAAGGACACAGAAATCAACTGCATCAAATTCTAATAACCAGATCATTAGAATGAGGACTGTTGGATTTAGTCACAAGAATGTCAATGCTGACATTTACAGAAGTGGTTTTGTGGAGTGGTGTAGAAAAACTGATTAGAGATGACTCAAGAGAAAATGGGAGGAAAAGAATTAGAACAGCAGTTATTGGTAAACTTGCTGTAAGAAGAATAGGATCACAGAATTGCAACATTAGCAATAGGAGAGATGGTCTTTGCTGTTGCTGCTGCTATTGTTTAAGATGGGAGCTATTGTGGGCTTGGGAGAATGATCTGTTAGATAAATAATGAAACTAATAATGAAGCAGAGAAGGAGAATTATTGGAATAATGTTCTTAAGTGGGCAAGAGAGGATGGGACTAATGGACAAGTGGAGGTGTGGATCCAGAAGGGAGTGCAAACAGTTCTTCCATTTTAATAGGAGGGGAGGAAGAAATGCATTGGCAAAGATGCAGGTCAGTGGGTGGAAACTGGAAGATGTTCTTTCCTCAGTTTCTATTTTCTGTGAACCAGAACACAAAGCAAAAATTTGAGAAGGAGGAGGGAAGAGTAGGTGCTGGATGTTAAAAAAAAAAAAAAAGGCTGCAAACAGGTTATATGGGAGAGTGAATGGGAAAAATATTTAGGATTATTGGATGCAAAAGTCCACCTATGAAGAGTGGCCAGGGTTTTACAGCAAGACAAAGCAGGATGGTTATACATTTTTCTCCAGCCATGTCCAATTCAGCGGTGAGGTTTAGTCAAGGCATGGGAAGAGAATTAGAGATCATCAAGGATAGATTTTTGTCAGGTGAGTATATAATGTGAGAAATGAGCAAAATATTGAAAGTATGTACATTCAAGGGAGTTTTTATAATGATAGGCCATGAAACCCAAACTGTTCAAGAATCCAAGTGAAGACCCAGAAGGTAGGGGGAATGAAGGACATTAAAAAGGAGATAAAATTGAAAAGATTGAAGGTCATGGCAAGGTGGAATATTTGTTAGAGTCAAGTGCTACAAGGAGTAGCAAGAATTTAAAGTCCAATATAATGGAACTCTCACCTAGATTGGCACTAAAATCACCAGTAGTTATGATGGAGGTAAGGTGGGAGAATGAAACTGTGAACCAAAGGTTAAAATCTTCAAGGAATTAGGGAATTGTCCAAGAATATGTAAGTGAGCATATCAAGGCTGGGTGGCAGGGATTTGTATGAAGATAGGAGGAAGAATAGTCAGAAAGCAGCAATTGGAAACAGAGGGACAGAGAGTCCATACACTTGCAGCCCAATGGTAGGCTGCATGGTATGCAGTGTCACAGGAGAGCGTGTGTATTATACATGTAATGGCACACAGACTACCTCATTCATAAGCAATTCCAAATTCTGGGAGAAAGAGTCTTTTAAAAAAAATTTTTTAACATTTACTTATTTATTTTTGAGACACAGGGAGAGACAGAGCATGAATGGAGGAGGAGCAGAGACACACACACAGAATGCAAAGCAGGCTCCAGGCTCTGAGTTGTCCGCACAGAGCCTGACACAGGGCCACGAACTGTGAGATCTGAGCTGAAGTTGGATGCTTAACTGACTGAGCCACCCAGGCGCCCCCTGGCAGAAAGAGTCTTGACGTGGTTTTGTAGTGATGGTGGAGATCCGGAGCCTATGGCCAAGAAAGAATTCTTGAGACATCTTCCATACAAAAAGGTGATTTTATTAAGGCACTGGGACAGAACCCATGGGCAGGAAGAGCTGCCCTGCGATTGTGAGGAGTGACTGATTATATACAGTACTTGGCAGTTAGAGGAGATAAAGGCAAGGGGAAATTTCTAAATTTTTTTTTTATGTTTATTTATTTTTGAGAGAGAGAGACAGAGCAAGAGTGGGGGAAGAGTGGAGAGAGAGGGAGATACAGAATCCAAAGCAGGGTCCAGGCAATGAGCTATCAGCACAGAGCCCAACGAGGGGCTTGAACCTACACTGTGAGATCATGACCTGAGCCGAAGTCAGACGCTTAACTGACTGAGCCACCCAGGTGTCCCGGCAAGAGGAGATTTTCAAAGGAATTTTCATAGGCTAAAGAAGACTCACAGCACACTGGAAGCCTAGCTATTGTCCAGCTAAGCTTGTCATTTTCTTCTGCCTTTGTTTCCCACATCAAGTCATATTTATCCAACTGGGCTTTGTTGATGACATCCCTGGGAGTAGTCATGAGGGACTAAGGGCCTTCTCCTGTTACCTTGTAGATAGGGACAGAACTCTTAAATATATTTCCTAACTTCTTCCTACTAAGGAAGAATTGCTTCCCAAAATAGCATTAACCTTTCTTCTATAGTCATTTTTCCCTTTTCAAAATTCGAAACCAGCCAATTCTCTGCTTATCTAGGAAGAGCTGAGTCAATGGTCAGGCAATGGTCCACATGGTTGAGTTCCAGTTGGACATCCTAACACCATTATCCATAATTACACAGCTACCCCACACACAGAAACTTCCCAGCTTGAAATGAAAAGCTCAGTAAGAAGCTGCGGCAACTTACCTGGCATTGGCACAGTTTATTGTTGTGCAAGCAATCTCGCTTGGCACAGGACATCTTGATTTGTGTTAACATTCTAATGCGCTAATCTTCCTAATACCCCTTATATTTATTTATGACATAAATCAAATCTTGCTCAGAACTAAGTTGTTGCTTTTTTTTCTCTCCTACTCTCCTGCTGGGTGTATTTATGTTATGCTGTGTTGTGTTGCCACCCTTGCTGCAAATTTATCTGAGCTTCGACTTTTACTGCTGATTTAGCAAACATTTTATATTCTGCAATGAACTGTAAACATTTTTTTTTCTGACAGATCCATTATGACAAGTGTTATAAACTCTTCACTGCAGACTGTATCTCTTCTATTGAGCTGCTCTTTCTATCAATTTTACTATGCACAGAAAATGATGCTGGTAGTATTGCACCTATCTGAGCTTGGCCAGGACAATCAGTAAGTCCTGCGACATAGAGCATGTATATACTTAGTTTTATTACATCTGTTTCTGGTTTATACAGCATGTTAGTGGAAATCAAGTTTTAAAAGTAGTCAAATGAGCTGAAACTAGCCTGTGAACTCCAATTTCTTTCCATTTAAAAGTTTGTCTGTTTACAAACATACAAAATATTTTTCAGTAGCTCTTAAGGTTTCCCATCCCCCATCAGGTATAAAATGTCATGATATAGCTACATTAAACCCAGGTTATATCTGAGAATAAAAACTGATCCCAAAGAAAAGCCTTCATCCTGCCAAGCCACGCCTATATCCTTTGCTAATCTTTGCTGGTGGTGGTGGGAGGGGATTCATTTACAAGAAGTTTTCAGTAAGTTAGAATATCAAAACTACTCAAAAAAAAAGTGATGGAAAAACAAAAAAACAAAAAAAAGAAACTCATATATTATGTGCCGAATTTTGTCCCTACCAAATTTCATATGTAGAAGTCTTAACACCCATTATCTCAGATTGCAACTCTATTTGGAGATAGAATTTTTAAAGAAGTACTTAAGTTAAAATCAGTCAGCCCTAATCCAATATGACTGGTGTCCTTATGAGAAAAATGAGATTAGGACACAGACACACACAGAGGGAAGATTAGGTGAAGAAACAGGGAGAAGGCACCTGTCTACAAGCCAAAGAGAGAGGACTCAGAATAAACCAACACCGCCAACACCTTGATTTTGCACTTGTATCCTCCAAATTATGAGAAAATAAATTTTTCTTTGTTTAAGCCACCCAATCTGTGGTATTTTGTTATAGCAGCCCCAACTAATTAATTCACCATATTTTTTATTTCTAATTTTCGCTGAAACCTTCACACATTTCATTTGTGCAATAATCCTGAGATGTGTCTACCACCTTCATTCTTAAAGATAAAGAGACTCAGAGACATTAAGCAATTTCTCTAGGTCATCCAGCTAAATGCTAGATTGCTGTGGTTAAAATCTAGGTTTTTCTGACTCAAAATCTATGCTCCTTTTCCTTTACATGTTGCTCATCTATATGTTTACTCCTCTAGCCCAATGGCTCTATGATGTAATGGGTAGTGAAATAGGATGGAAAAGAAGGGCATGTCTAGGCTATCCACAAGGCTTCAAAGAAGTTCTCCACCTATAGTTACTCTCCTATTCCTGCTAAATAAGGTGTGCATTTAGTGAGACTTTACTTTACTTCAAATACATATAAGGACAGCCCATTTAAGCCAGACATAATTTCATATTCATGGAATTGTTTCTAAGAAAGAAAAGACTAGAAACCAATATTTCATTTGAAGAAGACATTCTTTTTTCTTTTCTTTTCTTTTCTTTTTAATTTTGGAGGGGGGGAGGGCAGAAAGAGAGAAGGGGGGGGAGAGAGAGAGAGAGAGAGAGAGAGAATCTTAAGCAGGCTCCACACTCAGTGCAGAGCCCAAATGCAGGGCTCAATCCCACAACCCTGAGATTATGACCTGAGCCAAAATCAAGAGTCAGATGCTTAGCAGAGACTAAGCCACCCAGGTACCCCTGAAGAAGGCATTCTGATTGAAAATATCACATAATCTGAGAATATTTCTAGAGTTTCACTTTTCATTCCTAAACTTAAAATTGAATAAATAGCTGTTGGTTACTATCTGCATTTTGGGCAAAGGATACAAAGTGGATAAAACAGATATGGTCCCTGCCCCCACAGAGATTTCCTTATGATAATCACACTGAATTTGGCGGGTTTTGTTTGTTTGCTTGTGTTTGTTTTGCCTTTGGTTTTAAACATGTCTTTCTTCCGTCTAAATGAAAAACTTTGAGGTCATGGACTATGTCTTGTTTGCCTTTGTGGCTGCAATGCCTTGGCAGAGTGCCTGGCACATATTAAGAGCTCAATAAATATTTTTAAATTGAATTGGGATTCCAAATTTATAGCTGATGAAGATGAATGAATATCCAGTTACCTGACAAAAGTTCAAGTGACATTCTGAAAACTGCTGATGGCAGCTCAGCCTTTGTGCACTACACATAAATACCAACCATCTGAATGGCTCATAAAGCTGCACTAATGTGCAAAGGTAATCTTAGACACCAGATAAGCAATTGTTGCTTTTTTCCTTACTTTTCCCATTCCTATTTTAGTAACATCATGTGATTTTATAACGTTTTTTACTTTGATTTAAAAACAACAATTAGAGGGAATATGAAATGCACAAAATATAAGATAGCTCATCTTTCTGTCATAACCTAGGGATAAACACTGTTACAGTTTCTGAAATTTATCCTTCTAGTCTTTTATGCCTAAAGTCATTATAAATATATTCTTTTATATGTGGGAAGCATACTATGCAGAAAATTCTGTAACATGTCTCTTTCACAAAATATTTATTAAAACATTGCCCCATACTATTAAATATTCAAGTGTGAGTTAACAGATTTGAACAGACTTAATGGATTTAATGGGCAGTATCTATTTTTCATTTATTTATTCAGTGCATATCTACTGTTTACCAGACACTATGGTAGATAACTAGAGCTACAAAGATGATGAAGCATAGGACCTACTCTTAAAGGTTATATTATGACCTTTGGATATTCTGTCTTCACTGTATGGAATTATCTTGTGTGAACTTATTTCTTTGTCTGGTATTAATTTCTCCAGTAAATATTATTCATTGAATATACTTTATGTGCTAACTCCCATTCCTTAAACCCATCATTTTACTCAAAAACATTTACTGAGTGTAAATATTTGAAAGGCTCTGTTCTAAGCAATGACAAGATATCAGTAAAGGAGACTGTTCACGTTTGGGAAGATATCAGTGAATAAGACTGTCAATGTTTTTGTCCCCATGAAGGTTATTTTTAATGGAAGGACAGAGACAATAAACAAAATAGATAATGTCAGGTGTGTTTAGGGGTACAGAGAAAGATAAAGCAGTGTTGAGGTGTGGGGAGAAAATACAGTATTATACAGAGTAGCTGGGGAAGACCAGACATAAGGTAGCTGTGACCTTAGCAATGTGAGAGAACAAGT
Organism: Acinonyx jubatus; assembly: GCF_027475565.1. NCBI lineage: Eukaryota > Metazoa > Chordata > Mammalia > Carnivora > Felidae > Acinonyx > Acinonyx jubatus. The sequence continues at coordinate 20,308,361 of NC_069390.1, read as the reverse complement.
TCTTCAGATGTCTAGGGAAAGAGTTTCAGGCAGAGGAAACAGCAAGTGCAAAAGCCCTGAAGCAGGAATATACACCTGGTTAGTTGGAGAAATACTGAGGAGGCCTGTGTGAGTAATATGGCAGGGGACAGTGGAAGGGAATGGGATGGGATAGGTCTCAGGAAATCATAGGGCATTTGAGCAGTAGGGAGATAAAACTTCTAGAAGTTCTTTTCTACATACTTTCATTTTCTTAGTTAATAAAAAAAAATAAAGTCATCATTTGAAAGCAGAGAGTGAAAGGAAAACTTTTGGAGATTTAAGAAAGGGGGCAGGAGTCTTTGAAGGGAGGAGGAGCCTGAATGAATGGCCAGGATGTTGTACAGGACTGCAAAAAAGCACTAAGATCTCATTCTTGGAAATGTGACTCGTGACACTATTAAATGGCTCTTCCTATTTAGTTCCATGGGACTTTGCACATCACTCTTTTATGGTATGTATCCTGTGTTATTGTAATTAGTCTCTCACATGGGTTTCTCCCTGGGCAGACTGTGAGCTCTTCAAAGGCAAGGGTGATGCTTGATTTACCAGAGTAACCAAAGCACAGCTTTTAATGTACAGTAAATACTACTAAATCTTTTTGGCATGAACATGTTTGACAAGTGGATGTTTTTCATAACCTGTTTCCATTCCAATTTTTTCCAACAGTCTCAGCAACCAAGACCAAGCATGGATATTAAGATTTGTCGTGCAACCTCACTGGAAGCATTTTGGTCTTTTTTAGAATTATTATTATTATTTTGGAATCTAGATTACACACTTTTGTAAGCAGCAGTTTTTTTATGCTTCCAAAAATGGTATGGAGATGTCAACATAGCACAAAAACCATGAATGAACATAAGAGGTTTAAGAACATTGTCACCCATTTAGATTTAGTCCAGGACATGGAAGAAAAATAAGTTTTATGCCACATAGCAACTCCTGGTGGTTGGTAGTGGCTGCATATATAAATGGATTTTAACATCTTAGTGGGATTCAGAATGGAAGAGTAACATCATGAGTTAGGGATGTCTACCTTGGATTTGTAGTAATGGATGGTGGCATGAATGCTATGAAATGTCAAATATGGATTATGGTATTATTAGACTTTTGCTAAATCCCAAAATATGTTTTTTTAATCTTTCAGTTACCCAGTTATTCAGTACCATTTATTAAGAACTTCTCTGATTATTGTGGTATATCCTGAAAATATATTGATGAATGAATTTGGATTCTTCATGTCTGCTTACAGTCTACGGAAATAAAGCAAATAAGTCTAATTATAATGCAATGCAAAGGGAACTTCTTCGGGAAAGTTTAGGGTGCAGTAGGAACACCTATAATGAGGTACCTAAATCAGACTTGGGGGAAACAAAGAACCAGTCACTTCCAGTTTTCCACTCTGCATATTAGGAGCTTAGAAGTTGCCACTCTGTCTAACAAGTAAAAAGCTAAACACACTGAATAATCAACAACTCTTCTCAGATCTGTAAGAGAGAGGAGGACTCAGGGCAAATCACTGCCCTCAAGATTGGAGAGAAAGGCAAATACTGGAAGTGATGGTTTGTTGGAACAGAAACTAATGGGAGCCAGTGCTGGGTGGGAAAGCAGAACGTTGGTAGCTCAGTGTGGACAATTATTAGGGTTAAAATCTCCAGAGCCACTCCCTCCCAAACAATATTGTGAGACTTAATTCCAAAGGCTTCACCAAGTTCTCATAGTAAATACCTGAGAAAATCCCCTCGTGGTTCCAGCACAGGGAGGGGAGAAGGAACCATTTTGCATTATGCTGGAGCATTGTTCTTTTACAAGGTCTGTCCTAAGGGAAAACTAGTTAACCAGAACCAAACAAGCTTTGGTATTATCAACTCCTAAAATACCTCAGGGAAGGGAAATACCCAACTCCAGGCTGTTGTAGCCATCCTGTTCTACCTAAGCAGGAAGAACATGGAAAAACTCCTGTGAAATTCACAGTTCAGAGGCATAGGCTCATTGAAAGACTGAGTCCTATGCATAGGACCATAGAATACTTCCCCTCCCCCTACACCTCACAACCACATTACTAAAGGGCTATTTATAGCAGCTCCTTATACCGTGTATGTCATGCCTGGCTATCAAGAAAAAAATGACAAAGTTTACCCCCAAAAAAGGAATTTCTGAGCTAAAAAAATAAAGAATGGATGACTTAAGTAATGCAAAAGGTTGTCCTTTTTTTTTTTAATCTACTACAGGTTGCCCTAGTAACCCAAAGAAGTGAAGGAGAAAGCAGCTGCCTCACTGCCCAGATATTGATTTGTTTGGATGTTTCAATGCCTCATGATACAATAAAACCATAAAAATTTTCTTAAAAAAAAAAAAAAGAATGGAAGTTATCCAAGAAAAAAATAAGAGCATGGTTCAAAACCAGTAAGAATACTCCAGGCGGAGAGGAAACTATATCCAAAGACCTGGAGGTAGGAAGGAACATGGTTACATTTGAGGAACTGAAAGAAGGCTAATGAGGCTAGAGTGAGAAGCAAGGGGAAGAACAGTGTCAAGTAATACTGCAGAGATAAGCAAAGTCCAGATTATAAATCTTCAAATTGGATTAATACAATTGGATGTAATTTTAAAGACACTGCAAAGACTTTGAAGAGGTGTAATAAGGAGAATGACAAAATTAATAATGCATGTTAAAATTACCATTCCACCTATGTTAGGCAGAGCAAACTGTCATGAACCAGGTTTGGTGCTGGGCAAACAACTAAGTAGTTGCTGCAAATATCAGACAACAGGTAATCATGGCCTACAATGGGATAATGTCAAGAAAGAAATGAAAATAAGTGAATGTAATTGAGTGGTACTTAGCAAATAAAATCAACAAGACTTGGTCTATGATTAAAAATTGGTAAAACAAGAGAAAGACAAATGACCTTTAGGTTACTTGTTTGGCCAATGAGATGAATTAAAATAACATCAATTAATATGCGGGGGAAGGAGAAGCAGGTTTGAAGGAAACAGATTATGACCTCAGTTTTGCAGGTTGAAATTTTGAGGTTTATGTAATATTTAAGAGGAGATGTCCTCTACACAGTTAGATATAGGAATGTGAACTTCAAAGGCAAAAATACAGGTGGGATGAATAAGCCTGGGAGTCATAGCCATAAATAATTATTAAAATCACATATGATGATGAAATGATCCAAGGAAAGGATCAAGGAATGACATGAAAAATTGTTGCAAATATCTGCCTGATTCTCTAAGTCTCACTGCTGTTTTTGGTTCTGGAAAAACAAACAAACAAACAAAACCATCTATTCTGAATTGCCATTAGATGCCAAGCCCATGGCTTCTCCTCAGCCCATGACCATTGGACATCTCAGTTCTGGTCTCATTCACATGGCTATTGACTATCAAGGAGCATCAGCATCTAATGTTTCAAAGGCAGTCCCCATGCTCTTAGGGCAAACCCTAAACACCAGCGCTGGAATCCAGTATTTTGAATGGATGCCCCTTTTAGGTTGAGTGGCCATGGAAAATTGGAGGATATCTGCAAAAAAGAGATTTGGCCCTGAATGTTTCTCATAACTCTTAGGACTGGATCCCTATAGGAACTATTCTTATCAAGAGCAGCAAAAGCCTCTTTATTACTGAATCTTTTAGGCAGTCTTAAAAATTGTATCTCTTGACCTCTCCTGAACATTTATTAGTGTTGAGAATTCCCATCGACTTGAAACAATCTCTTCCCTTAATTTTGTGCCAACACATACTTCACAATTTATTGTGGCCTTCTCTGGATACTCATCAATCCCTTTATAGTTTCCTCCTTTTCTACCTGAAACATAAATTTTAGTTACTCAGGGTTATTTACAAAATTCATTTTTCTTTTTTTCTACGTTATTTTCTTGAGTCATCAATTTGCATGATTTCCTGCTTTTTCATTGTTAACCCCTTTGGTCATGTTCTAAGTTGTGGTGCTTTTCCCTACTAAAATACTGATTTCCATTCACTTATCTTCATTTTTCTTGATATTATTAACCCATTCTAGCTACTACCACATCTTGTCTTATCATTTCAATACATGGGTAGGTCTGTGAGGCATAGAGAACAGGAGCTCCCAACTCCACATATGTTCAATTAAAATAGCTATGTTATTTTCTGGCTTCTTTCAAAAATGTATTATTTAATTAACAAATTAGTAAGTTAAAAAAAAGTAATTTTTGGACTTTCCAGCTGCTAATTTTAACCTATTTTATATTTTCTAAGACAGATGATTTCACTAACAAGAGGTATCACAAGACCAGCTCAGAAGTGCATTATGAGTAATTATATCTCAAGACAATTTATACTCTGGCATACAGTCTCTTATGGCATTAAAACCCCTTAGGAAATGATCCTATTGTAATATTAATTCCATTTCATAAAGCTTTGGTAGATGTCAATGAGATTATAACCAACACTATTCTTTTTAAATAATAAGTCATATCAATGCGTGTATAAAGCATGTTTTGACAAGACAGTACAATGTTATTATTATTATTTATTGTGTCCAAGGCACCTCTCAGCCTGTAGGAAATTAGCTTTAATATCACATTACTGCTCTTCTAGCTCCTGCTTTAATGGGCTTCCAGGCAAAAGCAGCCTTGTTTCCTCTCCTTCGTGACGGCTTAAAGAATCTGACTACTCCTGCTGAGCTGGTCTCTGTGAAGTGTGAAGTTTTTAATCTGATCTCTGTTCATCCTCAAGCATTTAATTTGCAGCTTAGGAATTTATAGAGGTCTGCCATGCAGATCAACAAGGGTAAAAGCTGTTAAGATTTGCCAATACATTTTGAAGAAAGCTGAGTGAGAAACAGCAAGCCAATTTCACTGGAAGAAACTACACACCAACACCTGAAGGACTGATTCTGCTTTCCATGTAGAGTTTGAACTCTTCCTGCACTGCCCTGAGACATTACTATGCTCTCTTCGAGGAAGATCCTAAGGTGGAAAATTAGTGCAAGGATGCCTTGATTTCCTGCAGCTCAGGAAAATGAAAGGTTTCAAACCAAAAGAAAGCAAATGAACAAAAAAAGGGAGATTCAAACCAAGAGAAAACAACTGGACCAAAAACAAAAACAAAACAAAAAAAACAAGAGAGGTAGAAAGGAAAGAAACGAAAAGAAAGGAAAAAAGAAAAGAAAAACCAAACACCTAATAATTACCCAAGGATCAATGTTGTTAAGTTTGTCAAAATAGAATGAATGAATATACACTTTATCACTGTCTCCAGTTCTGACCTTCCGATACCACAAGAAAGGTCTGTTGCATCCATCCTCTACCAAAGCTCCACCAACACAACATCACATTTATTTTATTAAAGGCCCTCCACCTAACATCCCTCCGTCTCTCCATTATCTAAATCCTACTCACTGCCATGACTCAAACTACATATTTCCATATTCATACCTCCTTAGAAGATTTCTTGACTATGCCAAAACAATTCCACACCCAATTCTCTCTTATTTTACACATATAATACATCTAACTATATTTATATAAGTACATACAATTCAAAACAAGTGATACCATGTGTGATACTGATTTTATATATATATGTATGTATATATATATATATATATATATATATATATATATATACTGTATCACATCATTGTTTTGAATTGTCTCATAGATATTGGTTCTTCCTCCACAGTTAGATTATAATTTCAAAAAGAGCAGGTACATTCTCTAAGGGATGGCCTGGTTCTTAGCCCTGACTCTGATATTAACCTGCTTTGAGGCTTGCTCATGGCTGCCATAAAATTATATGCATCTCTGCCTTGAAAAAATCACTTCCTATTACTTAGAACCTTCAATTTCCACCTTCACAAAGATAGTGTTGGAGTAGATGAATCTATTTTCTTTGACAGCTCAGATTTTTATATGATTTATTATTCTGTTTCTCGTATTTCCAACAAAAGTTCATATAATTCTGTATGCATTGTTATTTCTTAATAAATAAGTGGATTTCATTGTAGTTGTTGGATAGCTGGGCATTTAGATGAATGGATGAAATAACAAAAGGATATCTGTATAAACTAGCTATTTGGAAGTCTTTCATTTCTTCTTAGCATTTGGTAGAAGGTATAGATTGACTTACAACTGGGTTCTTGCTTTATCCAACATTGAATGTTGAGTGGAACCCTAGACTCTTCTTTTCTGGAGACACCACAGGACAGAAACTATCTGCCTGAAAAATAAACTTGTGTGATGTATTTCTATGGAGTAATAATAATCCCCAGGGGTTTCAAAGGTAGTACCCAAATACTAAAAGAGCCTTAGATTCTTATCTAGGGAAAAGAAAAAGAAATATTACAAGCCATTTATTTTTTCAAAAGGAAAAGGCACCCACTTGTCCTGCATTCAGGTATCACATAATGAAAATGTCTCCTGGACATCATCAGAGTCCATTGAAACTCATAACCCCCAAGCTCATTTTTCACCCTGTTTCTGGCTGATCTATTTTTCATATTACCTTAGCCTTTTGACAAGTCATATAAAAGAAAGGGTGAGAGAATGTTTCTGGTGTCAAAGACTGCCTCTATCTCTGGAACACACCATATCAGGTGGCAGGTAAGAAATGACCCTATTATCATTTCCAAGAAGTAAAATGGCCAAGGCTTTCCAAAAGAGCTGTTTTCCCTGAACAAGCGTATACCACAGATGGATAGCAGCCTATTTATGTGCAAAGCCACAAACACCACTTGGCCACATCGCCCAGTAAAAAAGAGTCAAGTAATCTTACACAGGTGCTAATTTTTAGACATTGTCTGGTTGAGGGCCCATAACTTCATTTACAAGTGATCTAAATAAATCTGTATTGATGTTTCCCATATGTGCCTGCTGCACCCTTACATTAACTTTTAACATGAAATGGAGTAGCATAAGGTAACATCAATAAGGATGATCTGGATTGTTTCTGGACTACTTAATGTCCCTTTGCTTATCAACAATCTCATTTTCCCTTAATAGATAAGCCAAACTACCTCACAATTTCCTATTCTCTCAGTTTATCCACTGACAAGAGAAGACTGACATGGCCAAGTAGAATACTTAGCTTTAATTTAGTAGAATCTGTGTTCAGGAACAGTGTTGGGTTCCCTGGTGGACACATTCATATTTTGAGCATTAAGATGTCTGTGTTTACAGGATCCAGAGTCACAGAGCTTAAAAACTAAATTAAACTAGTAGGTAATTAGGGATAATAATACATGGAATGACCTTTGTTTCTGTCCTTTGATTCCTAGAACCATGTATACATACTTGACTGTATTCTACACATCATATACCAGAGCATCCCAACATTATGAAGCACTATCTCAAAGTTAGAGCTTACATGAGTCTCTCTAGCCATTCTACCATTATGCAAGTCTGTTTCCTTGGGTGATATGGATATGGTGAGACCAGTGATTCCTATAGATATGATTGCTTCATTCTTTCTCTGAAAAGTGAGTTTACTTTGCATGGCCCAACATGGTAAGATACTCAGTTTCAGGTGACAGTTCAGGCAAAAAAAAAAAAAAAAAAAAAAAAAAAAAGAATGATAAGCTAGAGGAAGCAAGTAACAACTCAGAAGTGTTTCAAGTTAGCATAAATATTTCCTACCTGATGGATGGGAGTTCACCTGTGGCTTTTTTTTTTTTGAAAAAGTCATATTGTTTGGGGGCTGAAGTTTAATTTCTATTGTTTGCAAGCTGAAGAGTAGAAAGAGAGAAATCAACCTTGTGGAGGGAAGTCCATATTACTGAGCACATGCATAGTTTTCATGACTACTTAGTTCACAAGCCTAGTGAGCAATCTTTGGAGAGCTGAGGAAGAAAGTTAAGTTACCTGTCTTCTTAAAAACCTTCTTTATGAAAAGGGTATTTAGTAAAATTTCACTTGAGAAACCAGTATTACCTAAATGCTGGGCCCATTTCAAGAAATTCACCCTTATAAGTCTCCACAGGTACCTTTGCCATGAACTCTAGCTCCTCCCAAGACTTTGACCATCCATCAAAATCATTATCTCACCATTCATAAATCACTGAGAGGATTCCCCCTTCCCCCAGCTGTTTATCAATGTCTTATTGGCTAAGAATGTATTAGCAGTCATTTTCCATTGGATATCAATTTATTATGCATATATATATATATATATGTATATATATATATATATATATATATACATATATATATATATATAACATTATTGACTTCTTTTTTTCTTCCTTAGACGACTGGTCACAGGTCACTACGCATGAGGCTATAATTACACGTTCAAGGAGGCATGACATTGAATTTGAAGTAACCCATTGAAAATATGTGTCTGCTATGTCTTTAATACCTTTTCAACTTGGATCTATCACTTTCACACGATTATTAAAGGTTGTTGGGCACTACCAATCTGAAAAATCAGTGGATCAAATAATAAACATTTTATGATAGGTAGCTTGAGCTACATGGTCAATGGTATCTCATACTAGGTATTTATTCTATCTTAGTGTGTCAAGGGAGAGAAAGTCTGCTTTGTTAAATGACGGTAAGTTAAATTTATATGATGGCACAGTTTTGTCCCCAAATCATAAAGACCTTCACTAGAAATTAACCACTGGAGGGAGCATCACAGGTATCATGTAACATATCCATCTTCCCCAGACATTCCAAGCACTCCTGGGTCTCTCCATCTATAAGAACCAGCTGGCAGTACTACTTGTTCATGTACTTACTGGAGTATCTTTTCATATCCTAGTTTCCTAACCCGAAACTAGAAGTGTTTCAGGTCATCTGGCAAATTGGTCAGAGTGTGGTTTATGTGGTTTATTCTGCTCTCAAAACTCAAAGATACACAGTAATCATTGGATATATTTCTTGGTATAGGAGTGGGCAATGTTGTAGGCACTGCAGGTGATATTCCAACATGTTTCAGGTTATTGAAAGCACAGAAACTCCACTGATGTGGCATATAAATATACTGAAGTTTATCTCTAACCTTATTATGTGCATATACCATGCTGAAACATCTAGGATATCTGCTACTTCCTGCTTTATAGGTTCTATCAATATAAAGTTATCACTGAAGTCAGTCTGTATAATGACCTATGGGTTGATAAGACACTCAAGGCATCAGTAAACTAAATTGTGATACAGAGCTAAAAGGATGGCATAATTCTGATATTTCATAGCAAAGGTGTATTGCCATTTGAGCCAAATAACTATAGAATAGCTAGTATTTTCAGTTTATTAGGATAAAGGAAAAATATCAGATCAATAGCTGTACAAAGACACAATGATTAATCTGACTTTCTCAAATGAGGAGACTATATCTGGAACCAAGCCATCAGCTTCCTTCAGTCCCCTTTTGAGAAGTGTGGAAGCTTTGAGAAGTGGGATGCTCCACTTAGGTCCCTCTTCAAGGAAGGCTCTGCTGCCCAGCTGCAAGGAATGGGTGTAGCAGAGAGCTTCCAGCTGGTAGCACCTTCCAAATTCCCATTTCCACTCAGCTGAGGTCATTACTGTTTTCAGAGCAGCCCTAGTCAATGGCGTAGCAAGGTGATGGGTGGCAAAACAGCCTGGCCATTTTTGTTCAATGTGAGACTTCTCTAATGGGCCATCTTTGCCCTAGAGCTCTCCTTTGGGCTGACAGAGATTTTCTCAGATCTGCATCATGGTTTTATGGATTCCCTTGTGCAACCCTGCTTTCTCCGACTTTCTGTTCACAGATGTTACAGACCAATAAAACTTTTGTGCTCTTAACTCCATCTCAGCCTGTTTCCTAACGAATCTAACCTGCAGCACTAAGTTTGCATTAATTTCCTGTCTTTTTTTTTACAAACTGCCTATCCTCTGCACCCGAACTACAGTCTTGAAGGGAATTTTTAAAATGGAAACCATCCCCTCTCTACCTGTAAATTTTCTGGTGATGGCATAAACTGTCAGGTTTTTCAGAGATGAGCTATTAATTCAAATGTGCTATTTTGGTGGGAAGGATTAGCACTAGTGCTCCTTCCTTTGCTTTTCCTGCCATAGTAATTGCCACTCTATGGGTTAGGACATCACTCCAGGAATGCTACTAGGCTCCCAGTATGCACCAACTATATATTAAGGAACTTGGAAAGAGACAATAGGGTTATAATCTGCTCTGATCCCTGCACTGTTTCCTCTCATTTCTTTTTTGTTGTTGTTGTTTTTATTTGTTGTGTGTGTGTGTGTGTGTGTGTGTGTGTGTGTGTGTCTAATGTTACAGGATGCTCTCAAATGTTGGTGATCTTTAGGACTCTGCTCCTATTTAAGACTGAAACAGGAAAGGTTAATGAGTAATGTTTTATGCATAGCCTGAGTTTGTCAAATGGTGGACTTCACTATAAGATGATCTTGTTGAGCTGTTTCATAGGAAGGATATCTAGCTATTTATTTTTATAGGTATTTTTTTTTGAGCTAGCCAGTATGCCTACAAAAGAAATATCTATCCTTCTGCCTGAATGATTTAAGCCTGGCTACCAGCATTCTGGAAGCTTAGCAGAGAAAGAGGGCAAGTAGTCTCACTTTTCACTCAACCACCCTGTGTTAATTACGACAGCCCTGCCCAGAGCTGTGTACCCTGTCACCAAGAGCAGTGTGTCTCACTCACTCTGTCCAAGGAATCATCTTCCAGTTTCCTTTTTGAATATGGTGTCTATATGATTCTTCTATAGGTTTCCAACCAATCTCACGGCTTCAGCCACACATTCAGGACTTTTTCAGAGTTATTTTTATTCTTAATTCTTGATGCTTTTTATGCTTCTGTGATGGTAATCCTCTCACTCTGGAACTTCTACCATACCAATTTAGGTTTCTTTGTTATCTGGCCTGCTAAGCCCATTGCTAATCACCATACATTACTGCTCTCATCTCCTCTCCTTTTATTTGTGTCCTTGGGAGTTACAGTTTACTGTTTTCTACCAGGTTTCAGACATAACAATGGTGTCCAGTTCACTCTGTGAAGTAGAAATGTCCCTTGCTTATTTTTGTCGCTCACTCCAAAGCATCAAACTGACAGAACCTAAATATATTCTTGAGCCCTAGCTGCTAGAATTCTCAAAAAACAAATCAGGGTGGCCTTGAAACAGGCATCTCTCACCAACACCGATACAATAGAAGCTCTAAACACTGAAGATTTCAAAAGAGTTTTGTAGGGGAGGCAGTATTGCACTGTTCCAGAGCTCCAATATTCTTCACCTAAGGCCATACCATCCAAACCTGTCATCAGTGAGTGGTTTCTTCCTGAGCTGGCTCTCCACCAAGCTGCCCCTATTCAAGGTTTCAATCCTCAAGATGTTGGTCTCCATACGTCTATGTAATTAGTAATGATGATAATGATAATAACAACAACACCTACATTGGTACATTGGTACAACTTGTACCTTGGTACATGTGCTTTTTGCGAGGTTAATAAACATTAGAAAAGTGTCTTATTCTCAAACCAATTTATAAACTTGTAGTAAATAAATGTAAAAAGGCTTCTTTCTAATAGGACTCTTCAGACCCTTTTAAAATATATTAATGTATTAAAATGGAAATAAAAGAATGTAATAAGAAATGATAGAATACCAGAGCTGAAAAATGTATCAAGATCTATTTAGCCTAAAATCCTAAATTTACAATGATGTAACTCAGGTCTACTGTGGAAAATTGACTTGTTCCAGGAAATGCAGCCGAGTTTTGAAAATATAATACAAGGTACCCAGGACTGCTAACTTTTAGTTAAAGGCTCTTTTGAATTTCTGTTTCTTGCCTTCAAGGAACTTATAAATGGAATATATGTGAACTGTTGAAGGTAGATACATTGTTATAATGTGTGTGTATTTTTTCCTAATACTTAAAAATTAAGGTAGATGTATCAATTAAGAACAAGGGTTAGGATCTGGAATGAAACAATTCTAGGTTCACATTGGAGTTCCAATACTTATTTGTTTGTTTGTTTATTTTGAAGCTTATTTATTTATTTTGAAACACAGAGAGAGCGAGCACACATAGGGGAGGGGCAGACAGCGAGACGGAGAGAGAGAGAATCCCAAGCAGGCTTCACACTGAGGGGTCTTGAACTCAGGAACCGTGAGATCATGATCTGAAACTAAACCAAGATTCAAACATGTAACCAACTGAACCACCCAGGTGCCCCGGGTTCCGCTATTTAATATTTAACAACCTTGGACAAGTCACTTAATCACCTTAAATGCAAGTTTTCTCATATCTAAGAAGATAATGAAACTGACTTTATGAGTTTATTAAGACTACATGAAAAAATTAATAATAACAATTTATATAAGTCCAATACCTAGAACCTAAGGATCACTTAATAAATTATATATTTATTATTGGCATTATTTTTAATTCCATTATTATTCATGAAGTTCAAGTCAGATTCTAATGAACCATTTTATATGGAGGTACAGTTTCTATTGCCCACACCCATAATAACTTATTAAAGGAACTCCAAGATTTCTCGATTTGTCTTATAGCTAAGCTTCTAGATAAAGAATGGACATATTGCCTACAGTTTTGTGCTTTCCACTTACTTTCAACCAGCTTAAAATAGGTCATACCCCTATCTCCACAGAAAGAATACATGTTAACGTTACCAATGACCTTTATGTTGATGAATCCAGTACGTTTTTTTCTTGCCATCCCGATCTTTTAGCAACATTCAACACAGCTGGGCCCCATCTGTCTTTCTGTGTGTTTCTGATTTTTTTTCCTCACCCTACCCCTAACCCCTAAGCAGTGTCTTTTAGAATGCTGTGCAGTTTAGAGGAATGGGGTTAGTAAGGAAAGCTGGGGCTTGGAATGCAATAGACTTAGGTTTCTATCTGCTGACCTCTTTATTTGACAGTCACTAATAATGTACTATGTGCCAGACACTGTGCTAACCACCCAGAGGTTTCTCCTTAGCCTCTTTTTTTCCCATTCTACATTCTATGCAGTCTAATCTACTCTAAAGGCTACAACTCTGAAGTCTATACCTCAGCCCAGACTTTGCTTCCTGAGCTTCTAATCCATGCATCTGCTTACTGACGTCCCCATTTGGATAGTTCATAGATAATTTCAAAGTTAAAGTATTTAAAAATGAATTCATCAGGGGCGCCTGGGTGGCTCAGTCAGTTAAGCGTCTGACTTCAGCTCAGGTCATGGTCTCGCTGTCCGTGAGTTCGAGCCCCACATCGGGCTCTGTGCTGACAGCTCAGAGCCTGGAGCCTGTTTCAGATTCTGTGTCTCCCTCTCTCTGACCCTCTCCCGTTCATGCTCTGTCTCTCTCTGTCTCAAAAATAAATAAATGTTAAAAAAGAAGTTTTTAAAAAATGAATTCCTGAGCTATAAAGACAACATGAATCTGCTACTCTTCTGGTGTTTCCTATATTAGGAAGTGGCATCAGCAAACTTCCCAGGAACTCAATGTAAACAAACACCTGGGAGTTTTCTATGACACCACCCCCTCCCAACAGTCTCTTCCCCAGCATCAATACAATGCAGCACCAAATTCAGTTTCTTTTCTTGGAGCCCTTCAGATCTGTCAGCTGCATTCATTTATTTATTCATCTTGCATTAATTCAGTGCCTCTTTGTGCTAGAACCTGTCCTGGATTCTGGAAAAATAAAGGTAAACCTGGGTTCAAATTATGATGGTAAATGACCATTTCTTTCTTTTTTATTCCAATAAGTCACAGATAGATTCTTTGATAAAATAAGATGAAATCAATTAGTAGATGAAATCAATAAGTGAAATCAATTCTCCAAAATGAAAATGGAGATACAAAATACAAGCCCTAGTTTTCCTTATTAGATTCAATAAACATAAATTATTCACCAAACTGCTGTAAAAGTTTGTAAACGCTTCTTTCAATTTCTGTACCTATCTCCTTACAGACTAGTAAATTTTACAAACTGATATCATCTATGAATTTCACTTTGAGTAGCACTGAGGAGAGAGTCTGACTTTTTTTTAACATCATAAATATAATAATAACATTATGCCATTAATTTGTGCTTACACTGAAGAATCAAAAAGTAGAAGCGTGTAAATAGAAAAACCAGAGTCCCATTTTTCCTATTCCCTAGTCTCAGTTTTAAGAGTTTGTACATTTTTCTAGAAATTTCCATATGTTTGGAAGCATATTTATTCTATATGAAAAAAATAAGTGGATGAGGCACCTGGGTACCTCAGTCAGTTGAACGTCTGAATTTGGCTTAGGTCATGATCTCACAGTCCGTGAGTTCAAGCCCATCAGGCTCTGGGCTAACAGCTCACAGCCTGGACCCTGCTTCAGATCCTCTGTCTTCCTCTCTTTCTGTCCCTTCCCAGCTTGTACCTTGTCTCTTTCTCTCTCAAAAATAAACATTAAAAATATTTTTAAAAATAAGTGGAGTCATAGAGTGGATTTTCTTCTAAAATTTACCTTTTTATTTAGGTAAGCAGATTTTGAGAACTTTTCTTTTATAAAAACATAACACATCAAATTTCTTTCTTTTATACTGCTAGATATTAGGTGATGTTAGATGTTAGGTGAACCACATGGAATTGTTGATATTCAATACTTTTGATTTATAAAATGGCAATTCCAAATGGTTCAGTGTCATATTTTATTGTATGGCCATACCATAATGGAGTTGAACAATCCTCTATCTGTAAATAACATGGTTGACTCCAGTATTTTATATGTAACATACTTTCAAAGAATACTACTCCTGGTCCATTTAATGGGAATGATCAAGGAAACATTCTTTCTCCTAAAAGTTTACATTGTTTTTAGAAACTAAAAACACAAATAAAATTTTGTTTTTTTTTTAAGTACACCATATCTAATTTGATTGTTGGCCTTGAAAAATCTGGATCTTTGTTATTATTGAAAAGATTGTACCAATATAAGGGAGGTCTAAAGTATATTTTAATAACATGGGGCACCTGGGTGGCTCAGTCAGTTAAGCGTCTGACTTTGGCTCAGGTCATGATCTGGTGGTTCATGAGTTCAAGTCTTGTGTTGGGCTCTGTGCTGTCAGTGTGGAGCCTGCTTGGGATCCTCTCTCTCTCCCACTCTCTTTGCTCCTCCCCCACTTGTGCATGCTCTCTCTCAAAATAAATAAATAAATACACATTTTAAAAAATTTAAAAATAAAGTACATTTTAATAACAAACTAATAGTTTCACACATATAAATGCAAATAACTTCAAATGGCAGAGGGAAGTATTTATAAAATTTGTCACTGTCAGCTCATATAGTGAAAATGCTAAAAATATCTCTGCAGGCAGCAAAATAACTGGTAAACAACTAGCAAGAAAGGTTATCTGTAGTACAAGCTTTAATATTCATTTGTTATCAATTACAGGGTCCAAAATAAATATCTGAGATAATGAAAAAAATCTGATATTCTCTTTTTAAAAGCAGCAGCTGGAAGAATATGTTTATTATAGGAACAGAATGCAGTAAAATAAATTAATAAAGTATATGTCTTCCAGACTACAAAACCTGGTTCTCAAAGCACTTTTTTTTGGTTTTATTTATTTTGAGAGAGAGAGAGAGAGAGACAGAGAGAGAGAGAGAGAGAGAGAATGTGTGCACACAGTGGAGGGGCAGAGAAACAGGGAGAGGGCGAATCCCAAACATATTCCATGCTGTCTGTGCGGAACCTAATGCAGGTCTCAAACTCACAAACTGTGAAATCATGGCCTGAGCCAAAATCAAGAGTCGGAGGCTTAACTGATTGAGCCACCCAGACACCTCTCAAGGCACTTTAGAAATAGATGATGAGAACTTGGTTTTTATTATATTTTCCCTTTCCCTCTACTTCATTGTGGCATCTTACCACATTTTCTTCTTCACAGAACAAGACAAAAATGTGAAATTTTTAGTGAAAGAAGCTGGAAGCCTACCAGAGTGTTTGAGGTTGCTTTTATTTATTTGTTTATTTTTTGAAATTGGATAAATACTAGAAAAATAATCTCTGGTGATAGTCTTAAGAAGAAAGGGTTATTGGATCCATTTAGAACCTGAGTAAACCTTTTGTTATAGTCAGATTTTAAGTCAAATGAAAGACATTTGCAAGAGTTCAGTTTTTCCCATTTCCCAAAAATGACAAATGAAAAGGGGCCATTTTGAAATTTCTAAGCATGTACTGATTATCTTTGGTCATTATTGTTTATAGTCTTACCCCAGCCAGCTGCTGACTTCAGGGGTAGAGATGTTCTCACAGACTCAATTCCCCCCCGTTTGCAATATTTGCATTCAAGCTGTTCAGGCTATTTAAAGCTATTTTTAAAACAATACTGTAATTAAGATTATTAGTCCTATTTCTAATGATCAGAAGACAGCTGATGTGTGAATAACAGTTTGCTTAAATGACAAAATTGGGTACCTGAATCATTATCCTGAGTGACCAAAATTATTTCAAGAATTACAAGAGGGGCGCCTGGGTGGCTCAGTCAGTTAAGCTTCCTACTTCGGCTCATATTATGATCTGTCAGTTCATGGATTCAAGCCCCGCATCGGGCTCTGTGCTGACAGCTCAGAGCCTGGAGCCTGCTTCAGATTCTGTGCCCTTTTCTCTCTGACCTTCCCCTGCTTGCACTCTATCTATCTCAAAAATAAATAAACATTAAAAAAAAGAATTACAAGAAAATCAGCTGACTGAAATAAAGGAGCCTTTAAAGTCATTCTACATTTAGAACATTATTGCTTAATCCTACATGAGGACTTTTATGGATATTGAGGGTCATGTCTTGAGCGAGTGGCTCCCTGTCCTCCTGCCTAGATTAGACTATAAATGTAGAACTGACTCACTCTCTCTTTCTCATTTGTTATCTGGGAAGAAGCCAGCTTCCATATTGTGAGGGAATCTCACAATAAAGAGGGCCATGTAACAAGGAACTGCAGAGAAGATTCTAAGAAGCCTATGGAAGCAAGAAAGCAATATATATAGTACCAACCAGATGGATTCATTCATACCATCATATATTTACTATTCACTTCATATTTATTTGCTTATGTATTTGGCACATATTTATTGAGTGTATATCATGTGTCAGACATGGAAAGCATTGAGGAATAAAAGGCAAACATAGTCCCAGATAGATAAAGCACAAATGAATAATTACAAGTTAGGAAAAGTGCTAGGAAAGAGGAAAAGGAATACAATGATGGAGAAAAACATTGGAGGGGCATAAACTACAATGAAGTGGTCATAACACTTCTGTGAAGGTGAAAATCTGAAACTAGAATAATGAAAAGAAATCACCATAGAAGGCTCATGAAGGAAATTGAAGAAGTTACAAAGAAATGGAAAAACATTGCGTGCTTATGGGTTGGAAGAATAAATATTGTTAAAATGTCAATACTACCCAAAGGTATCTACACATTCAATGCGATCCCAATCAAAATTGCACCAGCCTTCTTCTCTAAGCTAGAACAAGCAATCCTAAAATTTGCATGGAACCACAAAAGACCCCAAATCGCCAAAGTAATATTGAAGAAGAAAACCAAAGTGGGAGGCGTCACAATCCCAGACTTTAGCCTCTACTACGAAGCTGTAATCATCAAGACAGCATGGTATTGGAACAAAAACAGACACATAGACCAACGGAATAGATAGAGACTCCAGAATTGGACCCACAAATGTATGGCCAAATAATCTTTGACAAAGCAGGAAAGAATATCTAATGGAAAAAAGACAGTCTTTTTAACAAATGATGCTGGGAGAACTGGACAGCAACATGTAGAAGAATGAAACTAGACCACTTTTTTACACCATTCACAAAAATAAACTCAAAATGGATAAAGGACCTGAATGTGAGACAGGAAACCATCAAAACCCTAGAGGAGAAAGCAGGAAAAAACCACTCTGATCTCAGCTGCAGCAATTGCTTACTTGACACATCTCTAAAGGCAAGGGAATTAAAAGCAGAAATGAACTATTGGGGCCTCATCAAGATAAAAAGCTTCTGCACAGCAAAGGAAACAATCAACAAAACTAAAAGGCAACCAACGGAATGGAAAAAGATATTTGCAAATGACGTATCGGACAAAGAGCTAGTATCCAAAATCTATAAAGAACTCACCAAACTCCACACCCAAAAAACAAATAATCCAGTGAAAAAATGGGCAGAAAACATGAATAGACACTTCTCCAAAGAAGACATCCAGATGGCCAACAGGCACATGAAAAGATGCTCAACGTCACTCCTCATCAGGGAAACACAAATCAAAACCACACTGAGATACCACCTCATGCCAGTCAGAGTGGCTAAAATGAACAAATCAGGAGACTATAGATATTGGTGAGGATGTGGAGAAACGGGAACCCTCTTGCACTGTTGGTGGGAATGCAAACTGTGCAGCCACTCTGGAAAACAGTGTGGAGATTCCTCAAAAAATTAAAAAAAGATCTACCCTATGACCCAGCAATAGCACTGCTAGGAATTTACCCAAGGGATACAGGAGTGCTGATGCATAGGGGCACTTGTACCCCAATGTTTACGGCAGCACTTTCAACAATAGCCAAATTATGGAAAGAACCTAAATGTCCATCAGCTGATGAGTGGATAAAGAAATTGTGGTTTATATACACAATGGAGTACTACGTGGCAATGAGAAAGAATGAAATATGGCCCTTTGTAGCAACGTGGATGGAACTGGAGAGTGTAAGTGAAATAAGTCATACAGAGAAATACAGATACCATATGTTTTCACTCTTATGTGGATCCTGAGAAACTTAACAGAAGACCATGGGGCAGGGGAAGGGGACGAAAAAAAAAGTTACAGAGAGGGAAGAAGGCAAACCATAAGAGACTCTTAAAAACTGAGAATAAACTGAGGGTTGATGAGGGGTGGAGGGAAGGGAGGGTGGGTGATGGGCATTGAGCAGGGCACCTGTTGGGATGAGCACTGGGTGTTGTATGGAAACCAATTTGACAATAAATTTCATATTAAAAAATAAAAATAAAAATAAAGAAATCACCAATAGTTAGCAGAGAAAGAGAGAGAGAGAGGAAGTATCATGACATTGAGGTAGTAAAGAGCTTAGTATGTTTGAAGGACTGAAAGAGAGTCTATATATGGCCTCAGGTGAAGAAGAAAATGCAAAGTCTTAACTGGAGATTATAATATCCTTCTCTAAGTAATTAGTAGAAGAACCAAAGAAGTCAGTGAGTTATAGAATATTTGAAAAATACTATTAATCAGCTTGATCTAATTAAAATTTATAGAGCACCACATCCAGTAACTGAAGAGTACATATTCTTTAAGTACATATGTAATGATAACAAAAATATACTATATAATTGATAATAAAATGTCTCAATGAATTTCAAATGACTAAAATTTTATAGAGTATTTCTTATCACAACAGAATTAAATTACAAATCAATAGCAGTATCTAGAAAATCCACAAATATTTGAAAAATAAACAACACGATTGTATATAACTTATATGTCAAGAAAAAAAACTAAATGGGAAATTAAAACCATAATCTCAACTGAATGACAATAAGATGACAGCATATCAAAATTTATGGGATGAGCTAAAACAGTGCCTATAGAGACATGTGTAGCTTTATATCTTCATATTAGTAAAGAAGAAAGGCTCAAAATTAATATCTAATTTCCACCTTAAAAACCTGGCAGAAGAAAAGTAAATAAACCGCATTAATTGGAAGGAGGCAAATAATGGTCAGAGTAAAAATCAGTGAAAAAAAAAATTAATGAATAAAAGAGAAACAAAATATATAATGCTAAAAACTGATTACTTGAACAGATAAATAAAATTGATTGATTAGGAAAAAAGGAAGAGATATGACTAGACATCTTACACGTATTAAAAATATAGTAGGTAATATCACAAAAAGTATGCCAAAAAAGTTAACAATTTAGAAGGACTGTAACTGAAAAACAGAATTTTTCAAAACTGATATAAGAATAAACAGATCTGAGTAAGTTTATAAACAAGAAAGAAGCAATATTCATAATCCAACACCCTTCCATAAAGAACATTCCTAACTTGATATTTTTTCAGGGAGTTCCATTACAAATTTAAAGAGAATATAATCCTAAATTCTGACTCTTTCACCAAATAATGGAGGACAAATACCTCCCCGACTTATTTTAGGAAAGCAACATAATCCTACCACCAAAATCTTATAACCATACTATAAAAAAGAAACAAATCAATATCCCTTATGAACATAGACACAAACATCCCAAAGAAAACTATCAAAAAATCAAATCCAGAAATATATAAACAGAATAATATATCACCAGTGAAATTTTTAAACTAACAAATGAATTTAAGCACATTAACAAAATAAAGGAGAACATCCATAGGATCATTTCAAAATGAACAAAATCCAATACCCTCCTATGGTAAAACTGTGTGGCAAATCACAAATAGAAGTTTCTCTTTTATGTCAATTCTGAATGTTCACATTTCTTTCCTTGGCTAAAGGAATAAATAATTTCTAGACTTTTCAGATGAAGCATTTTGGTACCTTCATGTAATAAAAACAAATGGAAAACCTCTTTTTTCAAAAAACAAAACAAAACAAAACACCTTTCTTCAAATGGGAAATGAAGTTTTAATTCTGTGGGGTTTGCCTACTTCATGGGTGATCTTTTAAAACAGATCCTACTTAGGTAAAGTCCTAGAGATCAATTCACATCCGAGCAAAATATTCATACCTATTTTAGTCCTTCTGGAACTCAATTATATATTCATTAGACTGTAACAATGTTCCACTGGTTATTTATAATCAGGTTTTTTTTTTAATTTTTAAATTTTTTTCTATGAACTTCTGTTTAGTTAATTCTTACTGACTTGTTTCCAAGGTCACTAATCCTTGCTTTTGTAGTATTCAATCATCTATTAAGTCTGTCTAGTGTTCATTGTTTTCTTTTTTGGTTTTTGTTTCTTTTTTCAAGTATTAACTGTTTTTACCTATAGAATTTTGACTTGCTTTTGTAGATTCCCATTCTTTGCTGAGAATTTGCATCTGTTCACTTATTCATCTTTTCCTGTAAGTCCTTGACACATTTAAAGTAACTATTGTCAAGTTCCTGCCTGCAAATTCTGACATTTATTGTATGTTTCACATTTTTAATTATAAACAAGACGTTGCATGTAGAAGAACAGTGATGTTTGAAATATACTATTTTTTCTGGTTTTCCTAGAAATTCTGAGCTCTTTTCCTATGTTTGGCACCTGAGTTGAAGTGCCAAGTTGATCTACAACTGAACTTCAGATTTAATAAGATTAATGCATTTGTGGTTAGCTCACCCACCAACCAGTGTGTTACTGTGGCTCCTCTTATGAGGGGCTAATCTCTTTTATTTTATTAGGTTTGATCCAAGAGGCAGTTGGCTCATGCTTTCACCTTCAAAATCAGGGGCAGGGATCACTTTTTTTCCAAGCACAGTGAAAATGCTCAAGACGGCAGAAATTATACCCTGTAGCCCTGCCTTCACTGTCACTTACTTTGACAAATTGGGCGTAATTATGAATTGCCAATCTAAAATTATTACTTTTACTTTTATTGTACTTGAAACTCCAAACCTCCTTACCTTCCCTATCATTGCCAATAGCTTGACCTTGTTATTAGTCTCTCCTCAACCCTGAAAATTATCTAGAAGAAATTCTTCTATCGCCCACACCCCAGACTTGGTGTTTCTCTCCAGGAAAGAGCCAGCACTCTCACCTCACTTGTGAAGGGCTCCCCTCTTCTGAAATTAGTGCTTCTGAACTTTCTTGAATTTATCATTCTTTTTTTTAATGTTTATTATTTATTTTTGAGAAAGAGAGAGACAGAGCACAAGTTGGGGGGGGGCAGGGGCAGAGAGAGAGAGCGAGACAGAGAATCTGAAGCAGGCTCCAGGCTCTGAGCTGTCAGCATGGAGCCCCATGCGGGGATAGCACTCACAAACCATGAGATCATGACATGAGCCAATGTCAGATGTTTAACCAACTGAGCCACCCAGGTGCCCGTTGATTTCACCATTCTTTAACAGTCTCACATACAATTTCAATTAAACTAGACTTTTTTTTTTTTTCATGTGAAAATCCTTTTATGTCCTATCTTGAAATGGAACTTTTATCCACTCCTAGACTGTTCTCTGGAATGTTCCCATTTGTTGTTAGTTAATGGTTCAGTCTAGTCTCTAGTCTGATGCATTTACTAATGCTTTAAAAGCATCTGACTAATCTCACCTCTGTTCATTTGTTTGTTTTAATCAATATGCTACAAAACCAGAGCACTGGATTTTCTTTAGTTCCTAAATTCCTAGATAAACTTTTGGGATTGCATATCTTTGTTCTTCAATTCCTCACTGTATCATATTTGATATCCATTTAGGATAGGTTCTCTGGAAACAGAGCCTGATGTTGACGTTCGTATGCACGTGGTTTACTGTGAGAAATTTCTCTGGAGAAGCTACTAAGGCTGAGAGAAACAGGATAGGAATAAGGTGTCAATGAAATTTAAATTCAGCATGATCCCTCAGGAATGTCTGGAGTCTGTACTCTATCACAGGCTGTCCTTTCTAGAAGCAAGGGGAGTAGAGTGACATAACTGCCAAGCCTCTCTAGGTAAGGAAGCTTTAATCTCTCAAGGACAATCTTCAGGGAAAATATGCCAGTGGGAGCCATCAGTAAAATACTCCTCACAGCTGGGGGATGAATGCTACAACAGACTTGGTGACAGGGATATCAGGGAACTGGGTGGGACACACATAACATTCTATTAATGTTTCTAATTCTTAAATGGCACATTGCTTCTACATTTAATCCTCCTGGGAACCACCCAGGAATAATCTTCACTATAGACAAGCTGTCAAAAGATCTGGAATACTAAAACTTAATTACCTAAGACACAGGTTGTCTCTATCTTCCTACAGAAGATACTTATATGATGGGGAAAAAAGACAAATAAACCCAGAAACATTACCACTCCATTGCAGACAGAAATCCAAACAGTGTGGTGTCTTCAAACAACAGTTGGTAAACCAAAAGAGAGGTCAAGGCATAGGTCCCATGTTTTATTGAACAACATTATCTGTTTAATAATTGGGGGTTAAAAAGAATCTGTTGGCCCATTTGGACTGACTTGGGAGAGACTAAAGTTAAGTTTCTTAATGGAAACTTATGTTTCCTTATGTTTCCTAAACTTAAGTTTCTTAATGGAAACTCATGACCTCCATTGCCAATTTTTTAGAGCCACTGATTCTAAAGGAAGAGATCATCTTAAAAGGCTATTCAAATATAAATCTTACTTTTCTTTAATAAATTGTATTTTACTCCCCTAAATATGTATGTATATAGTCCAATAATAATTTCTTGTTGAGCATTAATCACACTGCAGGGGCCAAAGGCAGGCCACACCAAGATGGACCAGTTTGGCATGAAGATTATTTCCAGCTGAAAGCAATTGAAACTTTGTGGGTTAGAGAGAAACTTTTGCCCCTCCCTTAACTACCTGAAGAATCTAAACTGGGGCTCTTTCCCAGTATAAGGGTTATTAGCAAAGATAAATTTTATGTGAGTGACCCATAATTACCAAACATCTCCCATTCTTATTACCCAATGGATTGCATTCCTTTCCTCTGAAGTTCCAGATACCCTCTTCTTCTTAGTTCAGGATGACATATATATTTCATTTTGCCTGTCTTTGAAATTTCCATGTCTGAGTATTTTTCCTGTATGTACAAAATTAAATTTGATTTTCTCCTGACTCATGTCAATGTGGTTCTTAGTCCAGATAGAAGGACTTTTGAAAAGGACAGGAAATTCTTGCTCCTGAAAACACAGAGACTGAAAGTTTAGAAAACAGTCTATCACATAGTTCTGTTCTTTAGAGTGTGTGGCCCCCTTTTGATGGAAGGTAAGGTTATAGAATGGGCTTTCTGTCTGGGACTATGGGCACAGTCTTTATAATTAGAACACTAAGTGATAAACTATTCTGGTTGTACTGCATAATTCTGTTTGGGATAAAATTATAGATATATTTTTCTTAATTTTTCCTATGTAAATCCTTATGTAGGCTAGCTCCCTAACAGGTGGATAATTTCTTAATGCATTCTGAGGTGTGTACTGTGAGACACTATGACATGCCTCATAAGAAAAATCAATAAGATTTCATGGTCAGTTAAGTTACCATCCCTTACACCACCACATTAAAAGCACAGAAATGTTTTAGAGCAAAGAAATATGTTTACTTTTGAATATTTTAGTGTTGGTGGAATAATACTTTGGCAGTCTATATTTTTATGAGTGTTACTTTTATTTACCATTACTATTAACATTCAAAAAACTGGAATATCATTTGAGAAACAGGAATTGGAATGATCATACAGGCATTCGGTATAAATGAAATCTAGATGAAGTTAAAATTTAGAATGTTTTACTTCTTTTTTCTTTATTTTCCCTCAATGTTCTTTTTGCTCCTATTTTGCTAGATGGACCATGCTCCCACAATGCACTAATACCAATGGAAGAAAGATGGAAATAATAAATCTACATTAATTTGTTTCTTAGGTACTGGAACGCATGCTCAATTTGACTTAAGAAATCTGAATTCGAATAGCAGATCTGCTGGGGTGCCTAGGTGGCTGTTGGTTGAGCATCTGACATTGGCTCAGGTCTTGATCTCATGGTTCCTGACTTCGGGCCCCTCATCAGGCTCTGTGCTGACAGCTCAGAGCCTGGAGCCTGCTTCAGATTCTGTGTCTCCTTCTCTCTCTGCCCCTCCCTCACTTGCACTCTCTCTGTCTCAAAAATAAACAAACATTACTATGAATATATTATGAATATAAACATGAATATGAATATATTAATGTTTGTTTATTTTTGAGAAAAAAATATATATTCAAATAGCAGACCTGCTAATGACTAGCCATGTAACTTTGGGCAAGTTAACCTTCAGATTTCTATACCATAAAAAAGAAAAAGAAATCATGCCTCCATCTGCCTCACAGAGTTAAAATGGTAAAGAATGCAAAGCTTAAGTAATAAGTGCTCATTTGTTGGTAGTGACTTTTTTTGACATTAAAATGCTACGAAAGTTTAGGATAATTGTTATATGTATATAGTTGTTATACATACATAGAATATATTATATATGTTGTTATATATCATGGCCTTGTTGAAAAAACATATGTCAGACAGTCTTAAAAATAAATTATTTTCATATATAAAAAATGAAACTAAAATCAGATGCAACAAAAGATAAGGACCAGAT
Organism: Acinonyx jubatus; assembly: GCF_027475565.1. Lineage (NCBI taxonomy): Eukaryota > Metazoa > Chordata > Mammalia > Carnivora > Felidae > Acinonyx > Acinonyx jubatus. The sequence goes on along the minus strand of NC_069390.1, from coordinate 20,283,099 downwards.
AGTGAAATGAAATCTGTAAGAGTTAATATACAGATGTGCACTGTGTATGGAACTGCCTGCTTAATTGATTGAATCATTACTATTTTTTTTTTTAATTCCAGAATAGCTAATATATAGTGCTATATTAGTTTCAGGTGTACAATATACAGGTGATACAATATCAGGTGATTCCATAATTCTATACATTACTTAGTGCCTATCATCATGGTAAGTGTACTCTTAGTCCCCTTCACCTATTTCACCCATACCCCCACCCACCTCTTCTCTGGTAACCATCAGTTTGTTCTCTACAGTTAAGAGTCTATTTTTTTTTTGTTTGTCTCTTTCTTTCTTCGTTCTTTTTGTTTGTTTCTTAAATTCCACATATAAGTGAAATCATATGGTACTGATCTTTTTCTGACTTCCTATTTCACTTAGCATTGTACCCTACAGATCCATCCATGTTGTTGCAAATAGCAAGATTTCATTCTTTTACATTGCTAATGTTCCATTATACCACTTTTTTAATACATTTATATATCCATGAAACTTGGGTTGCTTCCACAATTTGGCTATTTGAAATAATGTTGCAATAATACGTTTGGGTGCATATATCTTTTCAAATTAATGTTTTCATATTCTTTGGGTAAATATTGGATCATATGGGAATTCTATTTTCAATTTTTTGAGGAACCTCCATACTGTTTTCCACAGTGGCTGCACCACTTTGCATTCCCACCAAAAGTGCACGAGGGCTCCTTTTTCTCTACATCCTCACCAACACTTGTTGTTTCCTGTGTTTTTGATTTTAGCTTTTCTGACAGATGTGAGGTGATATCTCACCGTGGTTTTGATCTGCATTTCCCTGATGATGAGTGATAATGAGCATTGTTTACATGTGTCTTGTTGGCCATCTGTGTCTTCTTTGGGGAAATGTCTGTTTATGTCTCCTTTCCATTTTTAATTGGATTATTTGGTTTTTGGTGTTGAATTGTATAAATTCTTTATACATTTTGGATACTACCTCTTTATCAGATATATCATTTGCAAACATCTTCTCCCATTCAGTAGGTTATCTTTTAGTTTTGTTGATGGTTTTGTTTGCTGTGCAAAACCTTGTCATTTTGATGTAGTACTAATAGTTTAGTACTTTGTTTCCCTTGCCTTAGGAAAATATCTAGAAAAATGTTGCTATGTCGGATGTCAAATAAATTACTGCTTGGGCTCTGTTCGAGGATTTTTATGGTTTCAGGTCTCATATTTATGTCTTTAATCCATTTTGAGTTTATTTTTGTGTATGGTGTGAAAAAAGTGGTCCAGTTTCATTCTTCTGCATGTAATCGTCCAGTTTTCCAACACCATTTGTTGAAGAGACTTTTTCCCATTGCATATTCTTGCCTCTATGTTACAGATTAATTGACATATAATCATTGGTTTGTTTCTGGGCTCTTTATTTTGTTCTATTGATCTATGTGTCTACTTTTTTTGTGTGCCAGTACCATACTGTTTTGATTATTATAGTTTTTCAGTATAACCTGATACCTGGGATTGTGATACCTCCAGTTTTGTTTTGTTTTGTTTTGTTTTCCAAGATAGGCTTGGCTCTTTGGGTTGTTTGTGGTTCCATACAAATTTTAAGATTATCTATGCCATTCTGTGAAAAAATTCTGCTAGTATTTTGATAGGAATCGCATTAAATATGTGAATAATTACTAGTCTTAAATGCTCTAGTCAAAAAACAATTTTATAGCAAAAGTGGGGAAAATATGGAGGAATAGTTTAATAGAAAATAAGAATGGAAAGAAATTTCTTTAGGGACAAAAAGGTCATTTAAATCTGATTTCTTAAAACTCCAAAATTATCAGTAACATAAAATAAATCTATTCAAATGAAAGTTATTTATCATGTAAAATTCCCCAAACATTTTTAAATCAGTCAGAGAAGCTGTCAAGTCCCTGGTTTGATCCAATGGCCAACATTAAAGACTTTAGTGATTAGTGTAAGAATTCATGGGGCATAAATTAGCTTTTACTTTGTTAGCCATTGAAAAGTAAACATGGAAAACATATCTGGCTTTATCACTATAAAGCCTAAAGGTATTTACCCAAGTATTTGCCTGAGATAAATGCTTTCAATCTTTAACCCAGTGTTCAAGTAAAAATCTACTTTTAAAAAATATTTTACTTCATCTGCTACTTTCATAGCTTTTGCATAGTTTGGCATTATTTATTAGATTTTTAAACTTATTACTATATATCCAGTTTGTAGCCTGAACAGTCCCAGAACAAAATACCATGACTTCTTTCTTTGCCATATTTTGCCCTCCAACTATTATGCTTGGCTTCTAATAACCACATATTGAATGAATATGTGAATAAGTTACTTAAAAGCTATTCTCTAACAAATATCTGGTTAGCAGATAAGTGTGAATGAATTAAAACATAAACATGATATTGAGTGAAAAAAAAAAACAGACTAAGACAAAATTCTACCAAATGACTCCATTTAAAATAGTTCATAAACAGGCAAACTCATGACATCAAAGTGAGGATATTGCTAATTTTTGAGAATAGTTATGGAAGGGAGCACTATAGGGCTTCTGGATACTAGAAATGCTGTTTCTTAATCTGCTGCTGGCTATACAGGTATTTTCAAGTTTGTATAAAATCCATTGAGACTTGACCTGTATACTTTTCTATATGTATGCTCTCCTTTATAAAAATATGTTCAAAATATACTTAATCACCTGGAGCAAAAATAGTTAGGTCATTTGACTGCCCTTTTTTTCTAATGGGAAATATTAGGTGAATATTCTGTCAGTAGTCATAAAGATACTTCATATCCTCTCCTTAGCTTAGCTTTTATGAGACATTTGCAAGGAAAGAGGCAAACCACCAATGATCATCCAATCACAGATCTTAGAGATGTGCACTTGAGCATGACAACCTTCATGGCAGACTCATTTTCTATTTCCTCAATACCTACTTCTTTCCTCACATTCCTATTGTGCTACCGACTTTAAACTGGATTTCTCCCTGTTCTCTCAGCTATATGCCATGAATTATATGATATCTTCTTTTCTACAATATCTCATGCTTGAAAGATATTCAACATATTCCCAGACACAGGGACAATGGAAATATTATACAGTAGTCAAAATGGACAGACTGCTCTATCGTTCTTTCTTAAATTTTCCTCTCATGGTTGAAAACCATGTTGGTTCAGAGACTGGGTGTTGATTTTTTAAATTTCCAATCAAAACACAATCTTGGATCCTCTTCATCCCTGGAAAAACATCCATATCATTGGCATTTAAAGCAGTGCAAAAAAAATTGTCTTTCTTAAAGACGGATGTCTTACAAAAGTGCTCTGGGATCAATCCCATGATGAAAGTTTGTTACTTCACATGGAGGGATTGAAAAATTCATAGTTTAGGTTATGTGTGCCCTGAATTAGGAATACACATTCACAAAATCACAAAGTAAATGCCATGGTTTTGCATCTACTTGCTAGACAGAAACACTGGCATCAGTAACACAACTGTGAAGATCCAGTCTTCCTATTTTCATATGTGTATATGCAACTCTCTTTGCCTTACTATATACCAGATTCATTAGATACCATTTGTTTACCCCAGCTTGTTTTACTTGTCATCTGCCCAACCCTCCCCTACCAAACCTTGAAACTGCTAAAGAGGGATAACTGGCAAGACCTGTCTGGTGGAAGGGAGAAGAGTAGTTTAAGAAGTTTATGAAGATTCAACTTATTTCCTCAGGGGTTTTAAACCAATACAAAAAAATGTATGTTGAAGAGTTAAGATTAAGATTTGAGCCTGGGTTTCATTCTGATACACTTTACATGTCATGCACCCTTTGTAAATGTTAGTTTCCTATCGGTGAAGTGAAATATGATCATGATAACAGCAAACGTTTATGTGGATACTGTAAGAAACAAGTACATTAGAAGTACTGGAAATATATTGAAGACAGTATAAAATGTGAGTAAACATTGAATGATTTATTTGACAAATTATAACAAAAGGGGATATGTGGCAATTCCTCAGATCTTTCTTTGATATCCTTCCAAAATAAGTAATCATAATTTTTCATTTTTTTAACTTTTTAAAAATGTTGATTTATTTTTGAGAGAGAGAGAGGGAGAGAGAGCAGGGGAGAGGCAGAGAGAGGGAGACACAGAATCCAAAGCAGGCTCCAGGCTCTGAGCTCTCAGCACAGAGTCTGAGGCGCGGCTTGAATTCATGAACCGTGAGACCCCATGACCCTAGCCAAAGTTGGCTGCTTAACCAACTGAGCCACCCAGGTGCCCCTCACTTTTTTAAAGGTAGCTTTAAATTACTTTCCTCCATTTTTCATTTTTATTTAGTGCATTAACATAATTGAGAGCAGAGTTATAGAAAGATTACTAGGACTTAACAATGACAAAAAAAAGTGTTGAGTGGCATCATTTTGAGAAAAAAAAACCAGTAAATTGTAAATTGCATTTGTCTTTCTTATTAACCACGTGTAAACTGTATTGTCTTTCTTATTAACTAACAGATATTTGTATAGCACAATATTCACTTCAATAAGCATTTCACCAAAGAATGGTGAGTTACTATAATCATTTATTTCTCCCTATGAAAATTTAGAAATATATTTGTTTTTAGTGATCATATATTTAATGATTATTTACAAACATAAAAGTTATGTAAAATTGACAGGGAAAATGATCCAATGGTGAAACTTCCTCAAGAGTGTGATTTAGGGACAATCCTTAAAATGTGGTTGATTATACAATATATTAATGTAAATAATAAATATATATATAATACATAATAAATATGTATTATTTACATATAATATATACCACAATATATAATAAATATTGTATCTTTATTTTATTTCAGGTTTTCTGAAACTGTCCTGTTACAAAATATCCAAAAAAACCCACTATATAAATAATAAAATATTTGCCAAAAGAATAAAAAGTATATAGGCTAAAAAAGTACAGACTAAGGAAGTGCTAAAATTCAAGTTTTCTGATGTTGTCTGTCATCAAATTGGGTAACCAGGTGCTTTAGTATAAAAGGTTACATACAGTGGTCAAGAGACAAAATACTAAATTCATGAAAGAAGGAGAGTAGGATAGACGACACATGCATAAATCAGAGAACCAATGAATTACAATCTCATGTAAAGTTTAAACAAGGAAGAAAAATCTTCCCACTAAAGAAAGATGGGGAAAAAATCTGATTGACTTACTCTGGGCTGCATATAAAGAGGAAAATATAGAAATAAAATTTCTTCAAATTTAATATCTGCAAAAAAGGCTAGTATTTGGGCCTAAGTTAAGGCTATCTTTGTAAATTAAAAAGGAGGCAAGCAGAAAATTTGATTTTTCCCAATGGGTAGTCAATTTGAAGTAGATAAAGCTGATATGTGCCTTATGAATAATTAAGATTTATTTTGCTTTTCATCTCTTTCTATCTACAAGTAATACTGTCATTTACTTCATCCTTTTAATCTATATTTAACACATAAATACCTATTTATTCTATCCATATTTAACATGTCCTATAGGTTAATAATGCACTTATTATCTATAGTTAATATTTCATTTGCATTTCATCTAACCCATTTGTTATTCTTTTCCTTAAAATCAGCAAAGACAAATCTGAAATAATGTAGCAAACACACTATACTATGGATGAAACATATATCTGAGGCACAGGGCATATATCTGAATCACCACAGTTTGGTAGTATGCCCAGATACTGTGAACTGTAGAGTTCCTACAAATAACTTTAAATAGGAATAGCTGTTAATAAAATTCATAGAATTTATCAGAAAGTAATTGGAAACTAACAAACAGAAGCCAGAATCAGATACTAGAATTACTGGGTGCATAAAATGAAAATCAATATTTATTTATTATGTTTTAAGGAAATCTAATGCAGGAGCAAAAGCATAAATTAAAAGATTGGCATCTATAAAAAATTATCAACTACAAGTTTTATTGTAATCAAATAAACTTCTATAAATGTAAAACATAAAATTAAAGTAAAAACTAAATAGCAATAGCAAACAAACAATCCAATTAAAAAAATGCACAGAGAAAAACTACAGTGAGATACCACTTCACACCTGTCAGAATGTCTAAAATTAAAAAACAAACAAACAAGAAAAAAGTGGTGGCCAGGGTGTGGAGAAATAGGAACCTTTGGTGGTGGGAACACAAACTGGTGCAGCCACTGTGGAAAAGAGTATGGTTCCTCAAAAAGTTAAAAATAGAACTCCCTATGATCCAGTAATCATGCTACTGGGTATTTACCCCAAAATACAAAAACACTAGTTCAAAGGGATATGGGCACCTCTATGTTTATGATTATTTACAGTAGCCAAATTATGGAAGCAACCCAAGTGTCCATCCATAGATGAACAGATAAAGAAGAAGTGGTATATATACACAATGGAATATAATTCAGCCATAAAAAATGAATCTTCCCATTTGCAATGACATGGATGGAGTCAGAGAATATAAAGCTAAGTGAAATAAGTCACTCAGAGAAAGAAAAAACATATAATTTCACTCATATGTGAACTTAAGAAACAAAAGAAATGAGCAAAGGGAAGGGGAAAGAGAGGGAGAGAGAAACCAAGAAATGGACTCAACTATAGAGAACAACTGATGGTTATGAGAGGGGAGATAAATGTGGGGATGAGTGAAATAGAAGATGGGGATTAAGGAGGGCACTTGTAATGATGAGCTCTGGGTGATGTATGGAATTGCTGAATCAATATATTGTACACCTGAAACTAATATAACACTATATATTAACAACATTGGAATTAGAAAGAAGAAAGAAAGAAAGAAAGAAAGAAAGAAAGAAAGAAAGAAAGCAAGCAGAGTATCTGAAAAGACATTTTCCAAAGACCTACAAATGGCCACCAGGTACATGAAAAGGTGCTCAACATCACTAACTATAAGGGAAATACAAATCAAAAAACAGTTGTTACAATGGTTATCATCAAAAAGACAGAAATAACAAGTGTTGGCAAGGATGTGGAGAAAAGGGAACTCTTGTGCACTGTTGGCGGGAATGTAAACTGGTGCAGCCACTATGGAAAACAGTATGGAGTCTCTTCAAAACATTAAAACTACAACTACCGTATGATCCTGCAATTCCACTTCCAGATATTTATCCAAAATAAAAATAAAAACACTAACTGGAAAGGATATCTGTACCCTTACGTTCACTGCATCAATATTTACAACAGCCAAGATATCGAAGCAACTTAAGTATCCTTCAACAAATGAATAGATAAAAATAATATGGTATAGATCCATGATATAGTATTATTCAGCCATGAAAAAGAAGATCTTGACATTTGACACAATATGAATGGATCTTGAAGACATTATTATGCTAAGTGAAATAGATCAGACAGAGAAAAACAAATACTGTCTGATCTCACTGATACATGGAGTCTAAAAATAAAACCCAAAGAACAGAAAAACTGAGTTCATACATAACAGAGAAAAGATTGGTGGTTGCCAAAGTGGGTGCTGGAGGGTGGCCAAAATGGGTAAAGGTGGTCAAAAGGTACAAACTTGCAGTTATAAAATAAATACTACGAAAATGTAATATACAGCATAGTAACTGTGGTTAATAGCGTTGTATTGTATATTGGGAAGTTGCTAGGAGAGTAAATCTTAAAATTTCTCATTATTAGAAAAAAATTACAACCATGTGTAGCGATGGATGTTAACTAGACTTATCATTGTGATCATTTCACAATATGTACAAATATAAAATCATTATGTTTTATACCTGAAACTAATATAATATTATAGGTCAGTTATAATTCACAAAACAAATAACACTTTAAAAAGGATATACAGGGGTGCCTGGGTGGCGCAGTCGGGTAAGTGTTCAACTTCAGCCAGGTCACGATCTCACGGTCCGGGAGTTCGAGCCCCGCGTCAGGCTCTGGGCTGATGGCTCAGAGCCGGGAGCCTGTTTCCGATTCTGTGTCTCCCTCTCTCTCTGCCCCTCCCCGTTCATGCTCTGTCTCTCTCTGTCCCAAAAATAAATAAACGTTGAAAAAAAAAATTTTTTTAAAGGATATACAGATAGTAAATAGGGCCACAGAAATGTGCTCAACATCATTTTTTATTAGGCAAAACAATTAAAACCACAATGATATACCACTACTTACCAACTAGAATGACTTTAAATTAAATTTAAAGAATGACTTGATTAAGTCTCATGAGAATAAATGAATTGCTAATACTCCATTTGTATAAAAAATACTCTGTCAGTAATGCAAAATAGAAAACAAATTTGAAAACATTTTGGGAGTTTCCTTAAAAGTTAAATGTAAAGTACCATATGACAATCCAGTTATTCAATTCCTTGCTTCTAACCAAGGAAAATGCAAGTAAATGTTCACGTAAAGGTGTGTATGTAAATGTTCATAGCACTTTTTTTTTTTTTTGCAAAAGCAGAAACAACCCAAATGTCCATCAACATTTACCCAACAATTTATAAACAAATTGTATTATATCCATAAAATAAACTTCTTCTTAGCAATGAAAAGAATTAACTAGTGATATGCACAATATGGATGAATATCAGAATAATTATGCTGAGTGAAAGAAGCCAGACCATAGAAAAGTATAGCTTTTATGATTCAATTTCCATATAAATTTCTTGAAAATATAAACTAGCTTATAGGGATAGAATGCAGAAAAATAAAACTGCCTGGAATGGAAATCAAAAGGTCACAAGGAAATTTGAGGGCATAATTATTATGTTCACTTTCCGACCATGGTGTTGGTTTCATGGGTGTGTGTGTGTGTGTGTGTGTGTGTGTGTGTGTGTGTTAAAATTCAACAAATTGTGTATTTTAAGTATATATGGACACACACACACATATATATGTGTGTGTATCCTTAAATAAAGTTACTAAAACATTTATTAAAAATCAAAACTGTAAAATAAACTATATATATATATATATTTTATAAAGTATACAGTTTAAAATAAGAACCAAAATATCTTGAAAGTAAGAGAATAAGAACATACAATGTAAACACTAATTAAAGGAATATTCACCTAGCTATATTCATATGAGGCCAAGAATATTTTAAGGTGAGAAATATTAGTAGAGATAAATAAAAGTATCCCATAATATTTTGAGCTAAAGGATCAATTAAACAGAGAAAAATAATAATCCTAAATTTATTGGTGCTATAATATGCTTTAAATTTGATGTCAAGCTAACAGAGCTAAAAGTGATAACATAATGATCTACAATTATATTTGGGTATTTTAACATAGCTTTATGAGAAGTTGATAGAGAAAATTAATTTATAATTAGCAAGAAATAGATCTATAAAATTTCACAATAACATTCTTCTTAAATGTTATGAAACACTTACCACAACTATACATTGATCTAAAAAATAACTTCCAATAATTATCTAAGAATGAAACTATGCAGAGTATGTTCTATGAACACTTCAATTACAATGAAACTCTATGAAGACATTATAACTTGATAAATCTTGAATGTCTGGACATGATGAAACTAACTTCCAAATATCCAATGGGCAAGAAGAAATATCAAATAAAAATTTGGAAATATTTTCCACTGACTTATAGTAATATTATGGCAAGATAAAATGTGTGAAATTCAGCAATTTCAGTGTTCAAAGGAAAATGTATGTAGTATAAAACAAGAAAGTTTAAAAATCAGGGATCTAAACTTTCTTTTCAAGATGCTAGCAAAAGAAAATCCAGTTAAATCCAAAGAGAGTAAAAGAAGAATGTAATTAACAATAGAAAACATAGGGATGCCCGGGTGGCTCAGTCAGTTAAGCATCCAACTCCTGGTTTCATCCTAGGTTATGATCTTCTAGCTAAACTAATTAGAAATAAAAATTAAAGACAAACAGAAATATCAGGGATAAAAATGTTAACATTATTTCAGATTGTACATAAATTACAAGAGTAACAAAAGTACATAATTAGCAAGTCTACACTATAAATTTGACAATTTGAAAACCAAGTAATCAAAGTTGATATGAAAAAAGAAAATTTGAATACCTATATTTTTACTAATAAATATGTACATTAGTCTTCCCAGTGAGAAAACTACAGGAGAGGATGGTTTCACCAGTAAATTTTTCAAATGTTTAAGGAAGAAACACGTTTTCAGAGAATAGAAAAAGTGAAGACACGTCAAAACTCATTTTATGAGCTAGTATAACTTTGGTATTTAAAACCTGACAAGAATCGTATGCAAGAGAAAATTTATAGGCCAATAACTCCCAAGGACAAATACACCAAAAAATCCAAGCATTATTTAAGCTATTGTAATCCAGTGTTAAATAAAAATGATTTTTCATCTTTACAAATGGGGTTTATTCCAGGTACATAAAACCGGAATTATAATCTGAAAACCCATCAGTGGAGTGCACCACATAAACAGAATAAAATGAAATAACATATCACTACCTCAATAAATGTAGAAAAATCACTTGATAAATTTTAATATCTATTCATTAAATAGGAACAAAGATACTCCCAGGAAACCAGAAATAGAAGAGATATTGTTTAGCCTACTAAAAGCTATCTACAGACAAGGAAACAATAGACAAACAGAAAACAAAAACTGTCAGAAAAATGCAGTGGAATATTGAGCATTTTCCTTTGGAGGCTAGAAACAAGTCAAGAATGTCCATTACTTCCAATTCTATTAAACATAATACAGTGACAAGGCAGTCAAGGTTAGTGCAATAGGCGAGAAAATAAAGTAGTTGCCACAAAAATCAGAAAAAAAGAGATTAAAACTCTCATCATTTACAGATGACAATCATGCAATTAAAAAATCGAAATGATTCCGAAAAAAGATGTCAGAAATAACAAAAGAATTTATCAAGGATTCTAAATAAAATTTCAACATAGGTAGAAATCAATTATATTTCTAGAGATTAGTAGAAGACAACTGTAAATAAATTTTACAGGTATTATTTACAATAATATTTAATTTTTTTTACATTTATTTATTTTTGACAGAGAGAGAGAGAGAGACAGAGCACAAGTTGGGGAGGGGCAGAGAGACAGAAGGAGACAGAGAATCCAAAGCAGACTCCAGGCTCTGAGCTGTCAGAACAGAGCCTGATGCAGGGATGGAACTCAAAAATGGTGAGATCATGACCTGAGCCGAAGTCGGACGCTTAACCAACTGAGCCACCCAGGTGCCCCCACAATAATATTTAAAGCATCAAAAACCTCAGGATAAACCTAATGAAAGATGTGTACAACATATACATAGAAAACTACAAGAATTTTTAGAAACATCACAGAATGCAATACAGTATGCAAATAAATGAAGGAACACACTGTGTCCATGATTTAAGGGTTAACTATTATGAAGAATAAATTTTCCCCAATTTTATTTAAAAATGTAATGCAATCCCAGTCAAATCAATAAGGATCTTTAGAAAAAATTTGTAAGCTCATTTTAAAAATTAAATGGCAATGAATGTTACCTATAATAGTCAACATAATCTTGTAAAAAAAAAGAGTAAAGTTAAATGACTTATAGTACTAAACATCAAGAAATACTGTGAAGCTAATGTATTAAGACAGTGTGATATCCATGCAAGAATAGGCAAAGAATCCAATAGAACAGAATACACAGCCCAGAAACAGACATGCATACACAAATAAGTTTTCAACCAAATTGCCACTGAAATTCAGCATAAAAGATAGTCCTTTAATGAGTGCTGCTTGCCTAATTTGATATCATATTACAAAAGGAGCTTTGACCCTTACTTCACAAGACAAACAAAAATTCATCCCATATGGAATAGAGTATAAATTAGGGGATGCAATATGCCATGAAATAGAGCTGGAAGCTTTTTAAAAGAGTAATAAAATAGAAAAATACTTGGAAAAATTCAAAGAAATACGTTAATTCTTGTTTTTTCCAAACATCCATAACCACTAAGAAAATGCGAGTATTCACATTCAATTTAAATTTCTCATAATCCACACTTACTACATATAACTTTTAAGTATAACATGGAAAATGGTGCCTTGACTAAATGGTCCAAGATTGAAACTCAGAAAATAGGAATTAAAAGATATTTAGCAACACCAAAGACACAATCCATGAAAGAAATAATTGATAAGACAGACTTCATTAAAATTTAAAACTTCTGCAAAAGACAATGTCAAAAGAATGACAGAAGAAGTCACAGACTAGAAGAAAATATTTGCGAAAGACACATCTGATAAAGGATTTGGATAACATTCGTTATCCAAAATACACAAAGAACTCTTAAAACCCAACAGTAAGAAAGCAAACAACTTGATTAAAAGACGGCCAAAGACCTTAACAGATACTTCACCAAAGAAGATATACAGATAGTAAATAAGCATATAAAAAGATGTTCCATACCATATGTTTTCAGGAAAATGCAAATTAAAACAATGGTAAGATACCAATAAACACCTATTAGAATGGCCAAAATCTGGAAAACTCACAACATCAAATGCTGATGAGAATGTGGAACAGGAGGAAGTCTCATTCACTGTCAGGGATACAAAATGATATAGCCTGTTTGGAAGACAGTTTGATGGTTTCTTACAAAACTAAACATATTTTACCATGTAATGCAGGAATCATGCTCCTTGGCATTGCCCAACAGTGTTGACACTTATGTCCACACAGAAACTGCACATGGTTATTTGTAGCATCTTTATTCATAATTGGCAAAAGTTGGAAGCAACGGAGATTTTCTTCAGGAGGTAAATGGATAAATAAACTGTAGTACATCCAGACAATGGAAGAATATCCAGTCCTAAAAAGAAATGGGCTAAGCCATGGAAAAATATAGAAGGACTTTACATGAATATTACTAAGTGAAAGAAGCCAATCTCAAAAGACTACATCCTGTATGACTCCGACTACATGGCGTTCTGGAAAAGGCAAAACTGTAGAGACAGTAAAAAGATCAGTCATTGCTAGGGTTGGAACTGAGTGGGAGAGATGAATAGGCAGACCATAGAGGATTTTTAGGGCAGTGAAACTACTCTTTATGATACTGTAATAATGAATACATGTCATTATATATTTGTCCAAACTCATAGAATGTACAACACCATGCATGAAACCCAATTTAAACTATGGACTCTGGGTGATAATGATGTGTCAATATAGGTTTATCAATTGTAACAAATGTTCCACTCTGGTGGGGCATGGGGATAATTGGGGAGACTATGCATGTATAGGAGCAGGGGGTATATGGGATATCTCTTCACCTTCTTTTCAACATTGCTGTGAACATAAAACTGCCCTTAAAAAAAAAAGACTTGTTTTCAACATATTAACATTTGTATGATTTTTAACAATAAAATGATGTGTATATCCCTGAGCAATATCTTTAAACTTAGAATGGTTAGTATTATTAAGATATTAAAATTTCAGAAGAAAGAGCATATAGTTTTTGTGTTGTACCTCCTAGGTTTAATTGCTTTGTAGTTGAAGGGGAACAGAATTTGCCACCCCAAAATATATCCCTATGACACAAGGATTATCTTGAACTGGTTATTTTGAAGAAGAAACAGAACACAGAAGCTCTGAAAATCCAGTAGAGGTTACTTTTTGACCAAGAAATTTATATTTATAAGGGAAATATTCATTTGTAAGTATGTCTTCCTTTCTGTACCAGGAAAAGAAGAATGACCAAATCTCCAGAAACTTTTATCAATGGAGAAGGCAAAGGCTTAGATTTGCAGGACGATCTACTGTTGTTACTTGTTACTGCTTTTCCTGGTAACCTTCCATTAACAGGTCACCCCCCTTTCCCTAACCCATGCCCACAAAACCTTTCTTTTGTCAGTAGCTGAAGATGACATTTAAAGTGATGGCTTGGGCCATTTTGGGGATCTTCTCAATTTTATGGTCATCTTCCATGTATACACAGGACATATACATGTTATTAAACTTCTGTTTGTTTTTCTCCTGTTAATCTGTTTTTTACTACAGAGGAGTCTCAGCCAAGAACCTAGAAGGGTAGAGGGAAAATTATTTTCCTCCCCTACAAAGTCTTGAAAAAGAAAGGAGAGAAAGAGGTGGGGATGTGAGGGAGGTAGGGATGAAAGAGGACTTAAACTATCTCCATTTTGACCTTAGTCTGTACTTCCTAATTAAGCCCTTCTTTCTAGTTTGTCTCTTTACTCAGACAAAAGACCTAGCAGGCAAAGCATCTCATGATGGGTACCTAAACTATCCCCTTAAACAATAAGGACTGCCCTGCACCAGCAAGACCCTATGACTGACCCCAAGACAATGATCAACCTGACTTTTACTGCCCACCTGCATGTACCCACTGACCTTTGTCCCACATTTTCCTTATATAAACCTAGAAGCATTTTCAGCACTTTGGAGGTAGTCTTTGAGACGTTAGTTCACTGTCTTCCTGGTGTTGCCTTCACTGAAATAAATTTTTTTCTTGTTTCACCTCCACTTTCTCTGCTTTCTGATTTTGTTAGCGGTGAGTGACCAAACATGGTTTGTTTGGGCTCCTGGAGCCAGGTGCTCTTGCACCCCTACAACCTGGTGATGAGGGGAGGGGGAAGAGAGGGGAAATGAGGAGGAGAGGGGAGGGGAAGGAGACAGAGGGAGAGAGGAAGGTAAAAAAAAAAAAGACAGAAGGAAGAAGGAAGGGGGTTGGCAGGAGAAAATTTGTCAACAGCAGACTTCTTCTCAGGGAAAAAATGGCACATATTTAGGAACCCGCTGTAATGGGTATGTTTATTCATTCAGATGAAGCCCCCTGTGGTATTATTTTTCAGATAGGACTAGAAAAGACTCCGTTACACTGAAAGAAGTTAAAGACTGATGATGAAGCAGAATCAAATCGGAAGCATAACCAAGGCACTACAAAGAAGGCTGAAGGGTGAGCAGGAATTCTGTGAAGTTCCTAGTGGCATCTCAGCCACACGGAATTCGAAAGTCGGGCAACCTTATTTTCAGTTTTAAATTGTTTGCTGTGTTGCAACACAGGTTGCATGGGGTCTTCAGTAAAATTTCATATACTCACAAATGTCCTTTACAAATAAGAGCTGGAGAAAATCAAGAGAACAGGGCAGAATATGGTGAGCCAGAGAGAAGAGAAAGAAACACTGGATTTAAGTGTCATTGAAAAGAGAGGCAATGGGTGAATATAAGCATGTGAAAAATTTGCAAAAGTCTTTGTGGAGAGTGCTCCTTTCACTGAAAGAGGGGTAAAGCAGTTCAAACCAATTTTCTTTAAATATCAAAGGCCTGCATGACCTTTGATACCCGAGTTGCAGTATAACTAGAGGGTAGAATAAAGAGTAGGAGTAAATGACCTTTTAGGCCTCATCCAACTCCGAAATGCTTTGATTCTAAGAGGAGCATATGACTGTTTAGCAATATATCAAAGACTTGCCAGTGTCACTGTGGTTTGGGCCAATTACTACATTTATTTATGGTTTAGGAACTTCATTTAGGGCTTGAGGTACAAGACTAAAATAACTCAAGTTCAAAGAAATAACAGTGACATTGACATTTCACACTGATCAGCAAGTCTTTCAGGGAGTTACAGAATGGCAACATTTATAAGCCACAGTTGCTGCTACTCAAGTAGAGTATGAGATTAGTAGAGAAAACTGTCCCTAAAGCCTCATTACAGAGTAAATCAAACCTAACCCGCTGGCCCAATGTTGCTGTCACATCAGGAGAGACCAAACCACTAAAAACGGCAAATGCAGTCAAGCCCTTATTGCTTCTTTGGGGTAAACCAGAGGGAAAAAAAGGCTGAACTAAGCCTTTCTGAAAGCTCATCTTAAAATGTGGGAGGCCCTAGATACTGGCAGCTTTTCAATTGGATTACCCAGGACAGTTTGCAGTTAACAAAGAGAAAAATCAATGTCTCCTTATTAACGCTGGACAAAGAAGTTTTAAGTGTTTGCCATAACACTCAGATTCTAGTTACCTTACACACAAAAGCTCAATGATTAGCAAACATGGCCACTGTCATACTTAACTCTTTACATGCTGACATTTTCAGATAGCACAGAGAGGAACCATTTTGACCTAATGGTAATTTGAAGAATAGAGGGACTTCTGAGTTCTAATACTTTCATGTATAGATAGTATCATGACAAACACCACCACTCTAGGATCACGAAAGAAATGGCTAGGTTAGCCCAGACTATACGAAGCTTCTGAAAAAAGCTAACTACACATTTGTCAATAAAATTATGTCTTGAACTCCAGAGAGGTGAGTGACAAAGGCTGAAAACCAATAGGTATCAAACACTGTGCTAGACATATTTCATTGTGGAAAAGGTAAGCACCTTGCCTACAGATGCAGTAACAAAGCTATGCAGCTAGAATTGAAGCCCATCTCTCCTTTCTTTGCATTCTAAACTATATAATATGACATAGTACAATGAAATGCAGTAAGGCTAAGATTTAGGAAGCTGAAGCTCTAATTCTTGCTCTGCCACTAATAAGCTGGGTGACACTGAGCATGTCATTTCACCTCTCTGGCGCCACATTTTCCTCACCTGTAAAATGAAGGAAATGGACTTTGTGACCTCTCTTCCAGATGACAAAGTTTAGGATTCATTTGCTACCTTTTCATTACCTCTACCTATGGTATAGAATTCCAATCTGAGTAATCAGAGGAGACCCTTTCTGGGGTCTAGAGACTTAAGGCTCATGCAATCAGTTACCTATGTCTTGCAGAAACATTCCTGTCTCTCTTTTTCCAACTTTAAATGCCCCACTGGACTCATTTAATTTGAAGGAGTGTTCCCACTGAGCTCTGTGTGAAAAGAAACTGCCATCATATGAATATTTACCCATCCACATTAAACTAGACATGAAAATATTCCAAGTACTCCACTTCATTCTATTAATATTTCAGTCTAATAGATACGGAAGAAGCACTGACTCGTGATCACTTTCCCAGCTGGTCTCTGCAGAAAGAAGTGGAACAGTGTGTACATACATACATTTCACTTACTAATTGCATAACTGGATGTTTCAAGTTCACTCTGACCCTCTGCAGAGCAAGATACTCTACAGTAAAATATTTCTGTGTGGCAGAGACTACCGTAATCTTTCAAGATCCAAAGGATTTATAGTTAGGATCTTCTTAATTGCAAGAGACAAAATACTGATTTCCAATTGCCTCAAAAACAAAACAAAACAAAAAACAAAGTGGAGATGCATAAATGTTTTAGCTCATACCATGTTTTAGTTACATGATATGTAATTTGACTTTGTGTAAATCATTCTCTTTGTGCCCCACTTCCCATGCATTACTCACCATTCTTCAGCCTTTTCTATGCCACTAGAGGCTGACTTTTGTTAACTGCTTCATTGACTTTCTTGTTAGCTCTCTTTCAATTGGGTGATGACAAGGGAGTTACTAGGAAGAGACTGGAGGGCTAGCTGAGAAAAATAACCACAGCATTTCAGTTCTACTCACTCCATCCTTCAGGGGTGAGTTTCCTTCCCTTTACTACGAATATCCCCACAAGGCACTTCAATATTCCAGCTTTTACTGAGCTGGAATAACACTGGGTCTTCCCCTTGCCTCCTCAGTTCCAGAGATGGTAACAATTTTCCACTTTTCCTAGATGTTTAGTGCCTCATCCTTCCTCATTTATTCTTTTAATTTTGCCTACTGCTCTGTAAATGGTTGTTTCATTAAAATATTTTCATATCAACCATCTGGAGTGAATTCTGCTTCCTCTAGAACCAGACTGACACAAGCGAAGGGCTGTTTGATCTAGAACTCAAACCGTGTTATTAAGACCTACTCTCTCTATTTCTCTGCTTTATGCTCCTTCACCTTGGTACATTTTTAGGTTTCATGTGGTAGCATGATGGTTACTAATAACTCTGGACTTACAGCTTTCCATGTCGCAGTCCTTAAAAAAGAGTTTTCTTTAAGGGTGCCTGGATGGCTCAGTCTGGCTCTCGGTTTTGACTCAGGTCATGATCTCCATGGGAGCAAGCCCTGGGTGGGGCTCTGCACCCATGGGATTCTTTCTCTCGTCCTCTCTCTCTCTGCCCCTCCCCTGCATGCATGCACTTTTTCTCTCTCTCAAAATAAATAAATAAATTTTTAAAAAGTTTTCTTTCTGAGATATTTGAACAGAAAATCTTGAAGTAGTACTCATTAGCCCACAGGGTGGAGTCAACAACAGTCAAAGTTCTTCCACTGAAACTGATGGTTCCCAGGAGTATTTTCTGTGTACTAATTACAAAGGAAGGAAAAGAGGACACTGGTGATTATAAATCATGAATGCACTAATAAAATGAATTTACTTAGTTGACATGAAGGCTGAGTCTAGAAAAAGGTTGTATGTTCCTCTCTTGTAGCTCACTCTATCCTCTTTACCCAGGCCCCAGACCCACCTTTCATTTTCCTTTTATCTCGGGGTTTCTGTACAACCAGCATGCCATAATTAGATCACTACTTCCACTTGCAAAACATTTTGTGTTTGGAAATGGTGTTAGGAAAATTCTCTCAATTTTCACTTAAGTGTGCTTGTATTTAATTATTATTAAAAATAACACACTCTCAGTATAAAGCCCTAAGATCTTAGCATGGAAACCCAACTAAATTTGGTTCCTTCCTCCATGATTTCATTTCATGCAAGGATATCCTCTTCTCTCTACACCACAGCTTCATTGATATACTTAAGTTTCTGAAACATATTAAACTTGTTTTCTCCTCAGGGATATTACAAGTAGCTGCTAATCTTTACTTGAAATACTCTTTCCCCCATCTTCACAGGCTGTTTCCTTGTTCATTCAGGTCTCAGCCTAAATGTCACCTTTTAGCTGAGACCATCTTATGCCCCTCACTTTTTTTTTTATTTCATTTTATGGTCCTTTTATAGGATTATCTTTATTGAAAATTATCTTGTTATTTTTTTTCCCTCCTACCAGATTATCTGGTAAGAGAGAGAATATTCATTTATTCATATTGTTCCTGTCATAGTAAATATTCATTGAATGAATAACCATGGTAATGAAGTAACTGAAAGTAATTAGCCCCTTCTTACTCAGAAGGAATGATAGATTTCAAATTTTAGAGGGAAGGACATTTGGGGATCTCTTGATGCCCTACAAATCTACATATTTATAAATATATTATTGTAAATAAAATTTGTAAATAAAATTGTAAATAAAATTTTAGAAATGAAAACAGATAGAAGTATATTTAATGATGTATAACAAGTTTTTTGTTTTGTTTTCTGATCAAGTATGGAAAGTGAACAATGGAAGTCAGCAGGATAGAAACATAATTATTTATGCTAACATTGGAAACTACTGTTGTTCTTAACAGACATATTAAGCAGTTCAGGAATGGCCACAAAATGACTATTGCTAACCTACCTCCAGATTCCCATATTTCTAGTGCAAACAAGCCCTCCACCCCACTGCACCACACATGCAGGACTGAGGAAGAGTACAGTCAAACATCTAACAGAAATTGACAATTGCTATGGAATGACTGGTGGTATACATGAGAATAGAAAGTTGGGTTGATATGGCATTTTGGTAAATAATATTGTAGTGTATCAACAATATGTGGTAACGCACAATTGAAAAATCTCAGATCAGCATAACACTGTGATTAGGCTGTATACAATTCTGGACCCTTCACTTTCTGCTTGAGAAATTGGGAAAATTTCTTTGTCCTTCTGAGTCTCAGTTTTCTCATGGTGAGAATGGTAATGATATTGTTCATATAGCAGTATGATATCAAGCATAAAACATACATTTTGGTATGAGAACTAATGTTATAACCCATGGAAAGGACTTATAACCTATGTCTGATTCAGACAGTAAGCTCTCGATAAATTGTGGTTTCTATGAATATTATCATCATTACTGCATGCATTACTCTAGGAATTCTAGTTATCAATACCTATTTTCAGTGTCTAATAGAAACCAAGTCAAAATGAGGATCTATTCCTACATACATTATTCCTACCCAAAAGAAACATGATTAAAAATAAAGATTTAATAATAAGTAAAAATATTGCTAGCATTTACATTTGTGTGAGTTATGAAGAGTTTATCTCTTTGAAACTTAGTTTCATTATTTGCAAATTAGAGACACCAATCTATGGGGGTAATTAAGATGATTGAACGATATAACAAATATAAAAGAAACTTGGCAGGGAGGAGATGTGGCAAACACTCAGTAAATGGGCATTAATGTTGCCATTATTATATGTTAGGATTAACTTTTATTAATTTTTATTTTAAACATTAAGATTAACTTTTTGGTAGTTTTAGCAAATTTTATTAGCACTATCATATGTATCAGGATCCTGACACTCAGAGAAACTAAACATTCACTTAGGTAGAAGCTAGAAAATAGGATCTTGACCTCAGGTTTTCTCATGTCAATAGCCTTACCCTTTCCATCACACTGTGTCACTTCTGATTTGGGGTTTTATTTAAAGTCTCTGGCATGGTGAAGAAGATGAATCTATTATCTGTCTCTGGCCTCACTAGAGGATAAAAGCAAAGGAGTCCTTCTATAAGCAGCACCAGTACAACTCAGATATGTTCTCTCAGTTACAACCACGGTAAGTCTACATTTACTCAGCAAAGGAAGAAATTCTGTAATGGCCAAGAGCAAAAGAGACTTCTAAGCAGTATCCTTGGTCCACTTCTCATTTCTGAAGGAAGATGGTCCGGGTCTCAAGAGTGGTAAAGCACAATTTCTCTGTTGTAGGGATATGCCAGGTCTCTGAATTCCTCAAAGAATGGTGGAACCAGCTCTGGAAGCCCTTGTCATAAGGTTATATTTGTATTAGCTGGAGCTGATCTTTACAAGCTGAAGAAGCTGCCATTTTCATTAGTTCTCTGCAATACAAGACATTCTCCTTCACCGTGTATGGTGACCTCTTCCTTCTGCCCTTTTAAGGTAGATTGCTTTTACATCGTGTTCCTGCATCTTCTGTAAGCCACTTTTCAACACTTAACCATCTTGTTTCACAGTCCAATATGCATTTGCACACATTGCCTGTGCTTGGAAGGTTTCATTCTCCCAATCCTAGTCCCTGTTTCCTATTCCACACCTTCCCACACAGCATCTCTTTACCCTTCAGAATACTGACTCTTCCTGCAAAAAGTCTCTCCGTGAAGACTCCCCCAAGGCCTTCTCACTCTTTTACAACAGAGTTTACCAGAGTATGATGCATTGAATATTGTCCCATTTGTAGTAAACTATCCAATATTATTTTTAATATGCTTACCAAAATTTGTAGAGTTGTCTGTCTCAGGACTTATTCCAGGCTCTTACACAGTGAACAAATCAAATGCAGTCCCTGCTCTTGTGGTTTTGCCAAAATAGTTTCTTTTTATAAACTGTTTATCTCACCTTAATATATCATGCATACCATGAAAGCAGAGTATGTATGATTCATCATCAAATCTACAATGTCTAGCACAATGCTGGGCACATATTAGTTACTGATTAAATATTTGCTGTATCATAATGGTTAATGAATTTTATTCTGTGTTATTATAAGAATTTGTGCTTCAGAGTTATACAATTAAATCTAAGATGTGACTTTAGCTTCTTCTCTGAAGATTCCCAAAGGACTGGCTTCTTACATTAGAGGCAACTGAATCTGCCCTTCAGCACAATTTGTTGACTTTGACAAGTTATTCCCTCAAGTACAACACCAAGTTTTGCTTAACGAGATGCCAGAGGTGCTGGGATCATTGTAGACAGTATTTAGTAGCATGATCACAGCCTTTGTAGCTAGGGAAAGCTGGAAGGACATATGAGGAACATTATAGACAAGGGCAGCCTGGTTTTTATTATGAAAGAAGCAGGAATAAACTCTTTTTCAGAAAGTGTTTTGGCACAAGCTTTCCATTTATAAAAAGCAATTGGAAATAAGCAGGGAAATCTTTTAATTCCCTGATTATCCTCAGAATTGCATTAGGACATCTTCACTTATGGTGGTATCTGAAACCCTTCTAATCCTGTCCTCTCTATCTCTTACTATGAACATATCTTTGAACACAAATGCTGTATAACTTAACAAATACAAATAGTCCTTAAATATATTCACTCAACCAATATTTACCTACAAGATGCCAGAGAATCTACTAGATGTCAGAGCCTATGATAGGCATAGAGATTACATAGATAAGTAAGATAGTCACAAATTCACTAATATTCTCTGTTATTTGGGGGAAGCAGACTCCAGAGCAGAAAAATGTACTGTCAATTCGCCAATGTCATATTGAAGGTAGGACTACATGCTGAGAGACCCCAAAGGAAGCAGCAATTAAGTTTTGCCCGTGACTGCAGGGAAACATCCAGAGGTAGATGTTTAACATTTAGCTGAGAATTGAAACAGAAGAAGAGTGGTACATGGACTCAATGTTTGTGCCCCCCTTCCCATATTCATTTGTTGAAGCCTAATCACCAAAGTGATGGTATTAAGAGATGGGGTCCTTGGGGCTCCTGGGTGGCTTAGTTGGTTGACTGTACAACTTTGGCTCAGGTAATGATCTCATGGTTCACAGGTTTGAGCCCTGTGTCCAGCTCTGGGCTGACAGCTCAGAGCCTGGAGCCTGCTTCAGATTCTGTGACTCCCTCTCTCTCTGCCCCTCCTCTGCTTGTGCTCTGTCTATCTAAAACAAATAAACATTAAAAATGATTTTTTAAGAGATAGGGCCTTTGGAAGGGAAGAACATTTAGATAAGGTCATGAAACTGGAGGCTCCAGAAAGGAATTAGAGTCCTATAACAAGAGACAAGAGAAATCCTCCTTCATTTGAACATACAGCAAGAAGGTGACTGTTTGTAAATCAGGAGGAGGATCATCACAAGACACCAAATCTTCTGGCATTCATGATGCCTGCCTCCATAAGTTTGAGTAATAAATGTTTGTTTGAGCCACTCAGTCTACGGCATGTGTTACTGAGCAGACTAGGTCATAATGGGAGTAGACTAAAACAGAAGTTGATCCCAAGAAATGGGGTGCTGCTATAAGAAATATCTAAAAATGTGGAAGTGGCTTTGGAGCTTGGCAATGGGTAGAGGTGAAGAACTTCGAGGTGCATGCTAGAAAGACCCTAGATTGCCCTGAACAGAATTTTAAAGGTGATTCTGGTGAGAGCTTAGAAAGAAGAGACGAGAGCCTCAGAAAAACTTTCTATCTTAGAGAATACAGACATAATCGTGAATAGGCTGTTGATAGAAATATGGATGGTAAAGGCCATTTAGGTGAGGTCTCAGAGATAAATGGGAAACACGGTATTGGACAATGGAAGAAAGGTGATCTTCATCAGATGGCAAAGAACTTGGCTGAATTGTGTTTGTGTTCTAGTGTGTTGTGGAAGACAGAACTTTCAAGCAATGAAACTGGATATTCAACTGAGATAATTTCTAAGCAAAGTGTTGAAGTCATGCTTCGTTCCCCCTGACTGCTTGTTGTAAAATGTGAGAACAGAGAAATAAATCAAACAAAAAATTGTTAATCAAAAGACAAGTGGAACTTAAAGATTTAGAAAATTCTCAACCTTCCATATTGCCAAAAAAAAAAAAAGAGAGAGAGAGAGAGAAAGAGAGAGAGAAAAACTTGTTCAGAAGAGAACACTAAGAGAATGGGGAACCAACCATTTGATAAAGAGGTTAGTGCAGGTGTGAACCATAGGTGTGAACCTAATCAGCCAGCTCAGTGGGAACACTGTCAGTTTGGACTGAAGGGAATGGAGACAGAATGAAATGAAGAAAAGCTCTCAGACTTCTTGAATTTTACAGGACTGGACCGTTGAGCTCTTTGGCTATGAACATGTAAAATTCTTTAAGAATTCACACAAAGGACTAATGACCTTGAACCAGACACAGAAATCACTACCTCCTCAGTTCCAAAAGCTTGGGGCAGGGCATTGCCTCAGTGTCAAGACCGTATAGATTCTTCTGTAAGCCTTGGGAGAGGGACTACCTAGAGCCTATTCCTTGGACAAGCCAATCTCAGTTTTGTCTTGGTACCTTTACACATGCTATCTCTTCCTGTCTGAATGTCTCAGCCACCCCCACCCTATTTACATGGTTAACTTTTTGTTTGGTTTGGTTTTGTTTTTGCCATTTAGGTCTCAGTATAAGAACTCTGCCCAAAAAGGCCCCCTTTAAATGTCCAAACTAAAGATTACTCTTCCCCAACATATCACTCTTTATCCTGATTGTTTCACTCTTAAATAAAAATTTGAGCACCAGGAAATAATTGGTTGCTGGATTCAATCTGTCTTGGACGTGAACCAACTCACAGAGCAGTCCCAGTACACAGTAGGTTCTCTTTAATCTTCGTTTCATGATTGATTTCTCATCTCTGATCCCTTATATGTTGATTTTTTTAATGCAACTCTCTCAAGTATACTTTATTGCCCATATTTTTGGAGCTCTTGGGAGACTCCAAACTTCTTTTGAGTTTGCTATGGCTGCCATGAGAAAGTGCCACAGGCTAATTGGCTCAAATAACAGAAATTTATTTTCTCACAATTCTAAAGGATAGAGGTCTAAGATCAAGGTGTCGGCAGTATTGGTTTCTTCCAAGGCTTCTCTCCTTGGCTTGGAGATGGCTGTCTTTTCCATCTGTCATCATAAGGTCTTCCTCTGCGCTTGTGTGTGTTTCTGTGTCCTAATATCTTCTTCTTATAGGAGTACCAGTCACAATAGATTAGATCCTAATGACTCTATTTAACTTTAATTATCTCTTTAAAGGTCCTATCTCCAAATATAGTCGTATTCTGAAGTAAATACCTCCACATATGAATTTTGGAGGGACACGATTCAGCCCATAGTACCACGTAATACATCCCCCAAATCTTATAGGAAATTAGAGGTTACCATATAAAGCAATTTTTAATTCTTAAAACTTTCTTGATTCAGACAACGGATGTTGATTTTTTTTATTTCGGTAAACACTGATGAAATCGGATATATGCTAAGCTCATGTAACAAAGACGCCTCTAAATACAGTAACTTAAGCAGAATAAATGTTTAGTTCTCTCTCAGCCCAGAATTATATGGAGAATTCAGTAGGTCAGCAGTTCTGCTCCAGGAGTTTGTTCAGAAATCCAGTTCCCTTCCATCTTGGCACTCTGCTATTCCACTACGGTGGTTTTCTCATGTCTGCATAGTTGAATCTACCTTCCTAGCACAACTTTCTCTTTTAGCACAACAAAGAATGAGGCAGAGAAGAAATGTGGAAAACGCAGTTTTCTATTATGGATGTGGCATTGGAATTAAGCCCTCCACTTCTGTTTTCATTCCATGGAATTAACTTGCTGACAGGGTCGTATCATATGCAAGAGGAGCTTAGAAATGTGTCTATTCAGGGATCATGTCCCCTGCCATGTGAACAACCCCATGAGTGGTGGACTTCTATTACTAAAAGGAAGAAAGAGGAGTTGTAATCCCTGTCACAGTGGTTTACAGCAATATTTTAGACAGAGAATAGTATAAGACACAGTCCCTGTCACTTGTGCAATATTCTGATTTAAAAGTTTAAGATTAGCTCAATTTGTTATAATTATCACTGGAAACTGGGATTACTTTTTCCCCAAGTTTGACATAAATTCCATTTACTTTGGTCATATTTCCTGATCACGCTAGGGTTATCTAGGATGCAAATTTAGGCCAAAATATTTTGCACAAATGCATGGCATTTTATATAAATTAGAAGCATAAGAGGAAGCCAGACAAAGAGGCAGGGTGATATACTTTAAAGGACATTGTTTTGGAAGTGACACGGAGTGTGCAAGCATTAATTACCAGAACAATAACTGCAGGCAAGGTCTCTCATGTCTCTGAATCTCAGTTTCCACAAGTCTATGCTGATTATAATGTTTACCTTGAGGGCTGTCCTAACGGCTTAGACTAATGTCTGGAAATCATCCTGGGAAAACTCAGTAAGCCCTCATACAGTTTGGCAGTTTCCTTCATGTAACAATATGGTCTGTAGGTGGGATTGCTTGTTAGGCATTTAACATTTGTGACATCAGATTCTCTTAATCTCTTTAAGTCCCATTTTTCTCCACTACAAAATGAAGGTAACAATAGGACTAAGTTTTTAGTGATGGGAAGTTTGAGTAAAACAATGTAGTAAACTGCCTACTGCTTGGTATATCCTAAGGGTTCAGTAAATATTCCTGACGTGATTTTTTTCTCAGCTGAGTATTATGGCCCATGTCATTAGACAGGGTCTTCTTCCAGCCTCATCTGATGCCCTAGATATCTATAAACTGGCTGTACTCCTGGAGAAAAAGTAAAGATGCACAGCACATCTGTTTCCCATTTAGGAGGCCTTCAGGCTGGGCATCTTAAAAATTAAACTGCATTATTGTCATTATCCATGTGAAGTCTTCTTTTCATGGTGAAGCTGTTCATACTTAGAGTGGAAAATTACAACTTCCAAAATTGTCTCCCCAGGGGAAATCTAATGGGTATGTTTTTTATTTGGTGTCTCTCGTAAATGATCCCTACCAAATGAAGAAATCTGATTAAAGTAATGGAAACTTTTCAACAGACAGTGACTGGAAAACTGTGGGACATGCCCTTAGCCACATTCATGGTCTCATCCTCCACTCTTGATCTATTAATTCAACAAGACTACTTAGCTCCCTTTTTCATGGAAATGAAAGTACAAAAAAAGTTAGAAAATTTCTGACTACAAGTAATTGCCCATTTGGGGAAAATAAGGTCAGGTCACAAAAATAACTGCCAAGAGACATCGTTTAGCTCTATGAACATTCAGAATTGACATAATCCATTCTCGTAAGACTTATTATTTTCTATAGCAGATGTGCCTTTGGGATACATCCCAATAACACACTCCTACAGATCCCTGAGACATATCAATTTTTCTTGAGTAATGCTACCTGGGCACTGGTGATTCCCATGTCAATTCCAAAATTCACATTGGAACCCATTAAAATAATTATTTAAGAAAAAAATAAAGCAACCTAATTTGCCACCTTATGGCATTCTGTGCACTTGATCAACTGAATAGACAGAGAGGTGACTTTCACAGCCTCAGGAAGGAAAAAGCATCTAGGATTGAAGCTAATGTCAAAGTAATAGGTACCCTTGAAGCTTGGTTTAAAATTGTTGAATCACAAGCATTTGTTGTGGGTGGAATGAATCATAATAGGAAGTGTTCTTCTTGACATAGGGGTACTTAAAACTAGGAAATCAGATCTTGTCACATTCTGGAATTTGTGTTTCCTCATCATTAGAGTCCAGTTAAACAGTCATGGTGGGAATACGATATAGAGATGATTACTCCTTTTTGCATCATGTGAGGAGACATAGATGGTAAGATCTTTCTACTATTAATGACATCAAGATTGATAACCTGGTTAGTGAATCATCCCATATAAAAGCACATTTATTCTTTGAAGTATTAGGTAAACCATAGAAAGACACTTTGAAATTCAAATGAGATTGATATAAAGAAATACATAGTTCCAGAATCTGAGTAACATCTTTCTATTCTTGAATGGCCAGGTAGGGAGAGGAGAGGGGCCCTTTATGCCCATGTCAGAGATATTCTAAAATCATATTAAAGAACTGATATCCAGCTTCAGTGAATGTTTTCCACTTAAACAAGGAAGAGAGTAATATCAGAAACTAAAAATCCCTGCAGAAACATACATTACACTGATATCTAGTCAATGGGACTGGTGCTGGCATTTGTTAGCTTTATACATAAACCAAGTCCTGGCTTTATGATTTGTTTAGAAACATATCATCTCAAGAAGCAGAAATGCTATTTCCTTTCAACAGATTGTAAGGAAAGGAATAGTACAGCAAAACTATTTTAAAATGTAATTCAGTATTTATATTCTCCCTTAATTACTCAGTGTTTTGTTTGAAAAGAATAAAAAAGCAAGACAGTTACTCATCTATAGGTCTGTAAATCTTTTCTCAAAATCATTTGCCATTTTTCTTCCGGCAAAGTGCATTCAGTGCCAAGAAAATGGTTCCACATTAACGTGCCATTTCTGTTTGATGTTAAGCCAAATTGTCTCACACTCCAAGAATGATTTTTGTGAGGCACTGGAGAGGAGCTTTCCAATTGTGCTGCTTTAAAATAGCACCACAAGTTCCTGGGGAGTTGGTTGAGAGAATCCATTACCAATTGGCCAGCCATTATTATTCTCTAATCCATAAGTCTGGTCTATTGACCAAATGATTCAATGGTTTACAAGAAAATGTCAATGGACCAAACATTTTGACCACCCTGACTGGCTTGCATCTCTAGCTTTTAATCAAGGCATTGATCCATTCAGTTTAGAACACCCTGTCTATAACAATGAGATATTGAACCCCTGCCAGGTATCACTATGCTGAGCTGAACTGCTGGGGTAAAATGTGGAAGGCACCACAGATCATGGCTACCACCTCACCCATCTGATGGGTACTCCTGAATGCCTCTTGCAAGGTACCCCAAACCTTGTCACAAAGCTTACACAGTCTCTCCCTAATTACTCTATAAAAAGAACTGCAAATACTTTGCTTTCCACAAAATGCTAATGGATCCAAAATGCTGGTAAATTAAGGCACTGAAATGTGTGCCTACTTCAAAGAACGTAATATTTTTCAAAAATTATTTACCTAAGAGTTGCTCGACAACAGAATGGAGGAAATAAAAATAATATGAAGGTACATGTTGGCACTTGTTTACTCTTAGCACTACAACTCTCTGCCCTCATGTCCCCGAGAAGTGTACAGCTCTCAGAAGAGGGAAATAATAATAATGGGTAAACATAAAACTATTCTAAATATTCCTTTAAATTAAAAAAAAGTTGCATGCTAACAGGATGTGGTAGAAAAGCTAGGAGATAGGATTCAAAAAACTTACCATCACTGTTGAACTCTTGGCGAGTTAATTTCTCAATACTTATACCCTCATCTGTAAAACTACATTAATAGCCTCACCTTGCATACCTGTGTGATGATTGAGCAAATAAAATAGATAAGACATCCAGCACAGAGTCAAATCTAATCATTACATTGGTAATTTGATACAAAACAACATTTGAAATCTGTTAATCTATCAAAGCCTCCCTCAGCAACCACCAGGTTCCTAATTACTACTCATTCCTTCTTCCATTAACACATACTGAGTACCTGTAATGTGTCAAGCATTGTGCTAAGACAAGATAAACACACTCTTAGTTCTCTAGAAAATTCAACCCGTGATGGGTGGCACAGACAAGTACAAAGATGACTGCCATTTTGTAGAGCAGTGTATAATGGAAGCACTATTTAAAGACTTGACGTTGGCTTTCTAGATCAACTCCACAGCTATATTATAAATTGCCTTCATAGAAAACACTTAAAGAAAAAATGGTTTCACTTAAATTATAAGTCAAATAGGCCCCAAATCCAAGTCCTATTCTTCCAGTGCTCTCCACTCATTAAACTGTATGACCTTGAAATAGTTATGTAACATCTTTTTACATCATTTCTTCATCCGTAATATGAGGTAATAACATAGTTATTTTATTGGTTCATTGTGAGAATTTAAGAAAACAGCACCTAGAACAGTGTGAAACATGTTTAAATCCTCAATAAGTGGTAGCTGTTATCATAAATTCAGTGATACATGTTTTTAATAAATAGTTATGGAGTGTCTTTTGTGCTGGAATTCATTACGTTATTTTCACTATAATGGCACAAATATAGTCATAGGTCCTAAACTCATGGGACCTTCGTTCTTGGGGGAAAAAAAATAACAGAACTTTAATGGATCATTTAGTCCAATCATTTTATTTTATAGATAGTAAAACAGAGTCCCAGAGAGACATAGATAATAGAAAAAGCTGATAGTTACCGAAATGTTATTACACATATGCCTGGTACTTTTATAAGTGCTTTAGATGTTTTAACTCATTATATTTACAAAAAAAAGTCTACAGCATAGTTACTAGTAGTATCTCCATGTTACCAATAATGGAACTGAGGGATAGAGATTTTAAGTCAATGGCCTAAGGTCACACAGCTAATAAGCCACAGAGATATAATGTGAATTAGGCAGTCTGGCTCCAAGATCATGCTTCTACCCACTAGGCGATACTGTCTTTCAATGTAGATTACTTATCTAAGGACACCCATCAAGAAAGTAGTGACAAACGAAGGACTGGAAGCAAGTGGGCCAGATGCAGAGCAGTGGTGGTCACCACATACCACCCACCCCACTATGTATTTAAGTGCCTGTTAAAGAGGAAGTAACTTCAATTCCAACCTTTCCTAGGTTGTCGGGGTTTTTTGTTTATTTATCTACTTTTCACCATTCGGAAAGGCCAACAAAGACAATGCTTCAACAATTAAGCACAAAGTAAAAAGTAAATTAATTCCTTTAAATCTGAAGTACTTGGTCGTTTTTCAACAAGAGACAAGTGGAACTGAATTTTAACTGTTATAATCTATTCAAAATACCTGAACTCTTTATCAGGTCTTAAAATTATATTGTCTGTCTTAGGTTTCTAGAGTTCACAGAACAAGAACTATTTCATTTTTATTGTTTTTGACGTAAATTATTGCCTTTTATGTTAGTCACCAAGGAGTTGTTGTCCACAAAGGCCTTTTAAGAGAAGAAATGATTAAAATGGTTCTTGTTCTGGAACTCAGCATTAACTATTACTTAGTGTATTAGTCAGTATAAATTAAGTAATGCTGCAGTGATAAACATTCCGAAACGTCATTGGCTTACACCTTACAAATATATTTATTTCTCACATAATGTCTACCCAGGTTGTTTAGGGTTCTGTGCTACCTAGGATCTAAGCTGAGGGAGGCTCCATTATCTTGTAGTTATTCTATGTAGAAAAGGGCCTTCGTGATGACTACAGCAAGGACAGGGAATTGTTGGTTTACCTGCTGGCTCTTTTGTAATTTGCCTAGATGTGAAACACATAGATTCTGTGCATAGTTTCTTGGCAAAAAGTAGCACTTTGCCCTACCTAATTGCAAGAAGTTGGGGATATGTACTACTACTCCAGGAGCACAGGAGGAAAGGGAACAAGATCTGGGTAAGTGCTAGAAGTCTCCACCACAATGAATCTGTACAGGCATCCTGTTGTACCGATAATGATATAAGATAACTAGGTACTACTAGGTGTTCCAGTGCAATGCAACTACCCCTACTACTATTTCCACTATTGCTATATTACTATTATATCATATAGAGAGCATGTACTATGTGCCAAGAATATGTGAGCAACTTTTATATATCTAACTCCATAAAAATAACTCTGTGAAGTCATTATTGTTCCCAGTCCATAAATAAGAAACCTGAAGTTCAGAAAGTTTAGCATCTTGTTCAAGGTCCACAGATAAGACGTGATGGATTCTTTGTGCACCTTCAAAGCATTTGCTTTTTTCACCATGAAATATTGCCTTTCTCTAAACCTAGAAAACCAGATGGAAATATAAAGCAAAGTAAATTAGATAAAACTTCCATGTGGTAAGCAGAAGCATGAAGCATCTCTCTCTCTCTTAAAGAACTTACTATTTTATTAGATAATCAACCTATATGCAAAACACAAATATATTTTCTTAGGTCTCTGTATTTAAAAATAAAGCATGAGGAACATCATCTTCCTCACATGGTATGAATTCCTTCCCTTTGCACTTCTGTACTTCCTTTCCTTCCATTTTCTTTGCATGTTTTCATTGACGATAACCACACTGATATTGTATTTAGTGCATATACTCCAGCCAAAGTGTGAGGGCCAGGATACGATCTTAATGTTTACCTAAACCCTGAAAAGTTCTTCTTTTTTGCCTTCATGTTATAGATGAGGAAACTGAGACTTAAAGAATTCAAGTAACTTGAACTAGGATACAAATTATAAATGGAAGATCTGGGATTTGGAAAGTAATCTTTTGGGCACGGGACTCCTCTGTTTTGAACTACATTAGACCACTTTAATCTACTAAACTTCTCAATATCCTGGGCTCAGCTAAAGGATTATCTGTCGTGTGAAGCATTGTAGACATCCTTAGTTAGAAGTAGGTGTGTTCTCTATTCTCAACGACCACTGAGTAAAAGCCAGTTAGCACATTCTATTGTAACTGTGTAACTGTAACATGACTATTTCATAGACAGACTGCAGATCCTTTGAAGTAAGCCTAGGCAAATGGAGTGGCTCTGATCAGCCTTTGAGGGCTATGATTTGCACAGAGTTGCCCTTGCCCCCGGCCAGACACAAAGGATATTAGCCTCAGAGTAAATGGACCATCCCAGATTTCGGCAGCAAGTCAGTGTCAGGCTGCTCACACAAGTGCCTGCCTTTGTGAATAGACTCAGGGTATGAGCACAACTGGCAGTGACAGACTTTAAGAGTGAGACATGACAAGGACACAAAAATGTTCAATTACGGCATGCATATTTGTATGTCTACTACATGCATGAGCTGTGCTAGGAACTAGGGGTGCAACAAAAAATAAGATAGGCATGGCTTGTGACTTTATAGAGTTTATACCATAGTGAAAAGAGAGATAATAAACTAAGAAGCAAACTATCATAACAAAGAAATGTGACTTAGAAGTAATTCTTTGAAGAGAAGTCAACACCAATCACAAAAGCAACACAATAAAATCATAGATAGACA
The DNA here is from genome assembly GCF_027475565.1 of Acinonyx jubatus. Lineage (NCBI taxonomy): Eukaryota > Metazoa > Chordata > Mammalia > Carnivora > Felidae > Acinonyx > Acinonyx jubatus. Next base: position 20,250,389 of record NC_069390.1, on the reverse strand, counting down.
GACAGACCTATTAGGCAGAGTATGTGAGAGACAGAAGTATCTACTTTTGATGTGTAGTCAGAAGAGACATTTAAACTAAGACCTGAAGGATGGAAAACAGCTGAATCGATAAAAACCAGAAGGAGAACATTCCAGGCAGTGGGAAGTAACTTAAGGTGGCAAGGTCAGATATATTCTGACAAGTCCCAAATATAATTACAGCTCTCAATTCCCCCCAAATTCCAAAAGGCATATTGACATTAGCACTTGGATGTCTAATATAAATTTTAACTTTAATAAATTATTTTTTAAAGTTTATCTATTTATTTTGAGGGGGTGCAGTACAGACAGAGGTGAGAGAGAAACCCAAGCAGGCTTTGCAGTGTCAGCACAGAGGCTGACATGAGCTCACAAACCATGAAATCATGCGCTGAGCTGAGTCAAGAGTCAGGGACACTCAAATGACTGAACCACCCAGACACCCCTCAACTTCAATAAATTCTTGATTTTCCCCGAAAACATGTTTCTTCCCCACTATTGGCAAACAAGACTACAGTCACATACTTGCTATAGCTAAAAAGTTTGAATCATTCTTTTTAATGTACAGAAAAAAAACTTATTAGCTTTACCTTCAAAATATGTTCCAAATCTAACTACTTGTTATTATCTTCATCTCTCCCAAACCACACTATCATCATCTCCTGATGATGAACATTAAATTTGGTCTATTCTTGCATTGCTACATTTTATTCTTTGCACAGCAGCCAGCGAGTTTGCATCTATTTTCTGTCCAAAATACCCTTTGCCTCCCTACTTCACTTAGAATAAAATCCAGTCTTTACCATTGGCAACCCCTTACTCCCTTTATACCTGCTGTCTTACCAACTGCTTTCTTTCTTTGCTCTACTGACCCTGACTTCTTGTTGTTCTCTAAACATGCTAAAACTGTTCTGTCCTTTGCACTAGAATGTAAAATAAATAAAGACAGCATGTGCTATTTTCTCCACTCTGCAATCTTTAGCATCTCTGTCTGGAACATAAAAGTTCAAATATTTGTTGAAGGAAGGAGATGAGGAAGGAAAATGGAAGGAATACAGAAGAAGGAGGGGAAGGAGGGAGAGAGGAAGGAGGAAAGGGAAGAAGGAATGAAAAGAAGAGGCAGAGAAGGAAGGAAGGAATACAGGTAGGCAGTCAAGAAGGCTCCCTGTGTATTCTAGAAGGTCGTGAGTTTGGAGTACAAGAGAAAGAAAGGATAATATGAGGGGCTAAGAATGGAGTTGAGTAGAGAAGCCAGGCTTTATGGGCATCAGAAAGAGTTTCAGGTTTTATTCTAAGTATAGTGGGAAGTCCAGAAAGCCCCCTTATTGTAAACATAAGTACACTCAGGCTATAGCTACACTTATAAATGATTTTAACTTTCTTCCTTAACCACCCCCGCCCCCAACTACTGGCAAAGTCTTGGTTTTCCTGGCTACTTGAGTTTCATTTTAACAGTCAAACTGATTATGTTTACCACCTCTCCCAACAGAAATAACTGATACAGGGCGCACACACATTTCCCATCTAAACTGCACCAAAGTACACATTTGTCAAAATGATTCACTGTACAAACAGACTTCATACACTTGGATCCCTGCATTAGAGAGAGCCATGGATTTAAGGATTAGAAAAACTGGAGTTCAAAGTCATGCCCCCTCTCAAGCTGGGTGACATTAGTCACATAACCTACTTTTTCTAAACTTCAGTGTCCTTAGCTCTAAAATGGCAGTCATTATACCTAAATTTCAACTTTCTATGACTAGTAAGTGAAAAATGGATACAGAAAGGACCTGGAACACAGTAGGTCTCTATGTTTCTACAGCAAGTGGAGGATAAGAAAGAGGGACCTTGATCACTGAGTACTTGTTTAAGGACAAACATGACCTAGTAACATGCTTCTGTTTTGTGAACTTCCACCATCTCCTACTGGCAAATCATAAAGAGAGAGAGAGGCCACTTCATTATAACCAGGGGGGATATGATATAAGAAGGCAAAGCAAACTATAAATTTCACCACATTTGATCCTGAAATCAGACCTCCTGCCCATCTAGAGAGATTAATAGGAACATACTACATAAAGACACTGAGTGGCTTGTTTTTGAGGACCAAGAGAACCCACATACTAGTCTGTCAGATTCCTAGAATTATGAATTATGGTGTTCAGATAACACACCCATCATGTTTTCAGTGGCTAAAGGCTTCTTTACATGGAACCAAGTGGCTAGTGTTTCTTTGGGTGTACAAGGGAGTAGCCTTAAGAGCTGCAATGGCCACATTTTCAAAGGGAAGCTGCACAATAGTGTCCTACTGCTTTAAGAAGAGCTTAAACAAGGCCATTTAAGGCAGTTTTGTGTGACATTTCCAGGGCTTTCAAATTCATTTTGTTAACAAGCATTAAACGTAAATGTAAAATCTGGTCACGACTACTTCAGAAGTAATGAAAAATGGTTCCATTGGACAGATACAAATATTTATTGGACTGAACTAAATGTCTTTCAAGATTATCAGGTGTTGCTAGTGTTTATACCCAGAGAAGATGTAATCATTCTGTTTTCATCACCTGTTGCTTTTTAATTTCCTTTCTCATTGAGAATCCTACTGCTGTACAGACAATAACATCACTGTCTATATGTATATATACCAACTGTATGGGAGCGTTGGTGCTGGGAGAAGATATGCCAAAATAATAAAGCAAAACAGATTATGCCTTCCAAAGAGCTGTTTGCAAATACTGAAGATGTGCTATCAGTGGCCATGTTTACACAATGGAAATCATAAGAAAAAAAAAGAATCATACATTTTCTGAAATTTATTTGAGTATCTCTCAAGGATAAATTAAATTTATCTAATAAAATTCTCATTACTGTTTAGCTTTGCATAGATTACTTTAAATAAATATGTGACTGCAGAGGGGTACAGATTTAAAGAAACCCAGGTTTTAGATCCAAGATGTTAAACACAAATTTGCTATGTGGCATTGAACTCCATGATGATTTTCCACAAACTGCAGTCTCCTCATTTGGAAATGGGTAGCAAGTACTTGCTCCTAGGTTTGCTATGAATATAACATGAAATCACTTAGGTAAAAGCTTTGGGTACACTGTAAATTAGAGTATAAAATACTATGGTATATTATACAATTTTATATGTATATATATAAAATAACAATAATAATATTTTTACAGAAAACTAGTACATATTGAGTCCCTCCACTGCTTGAACATTAATTTTTCCATAATTGTTTCCTAGAGCTCATGCCAATAAGTTTTAGTCCTGTCAGGGACATACGGATCTTCAGCATACCCTAAAATAGTCTGGGAAAAGGCCAGGCTCAAGATTTATATAGGAAATCCAACTGCATATTACCCCTTTAGAGATCAAAGATCTGAACAGAATGAAAATAAAAGTCACAACTTTTTCACCTCCCCCAAGGAAAATTGAATATGGAATGGAATAATTTAACCTCTCATCCCTTCCAGAGCATTCTGGTGCTGGAAAGGCAATGAAAATAAAGACTTTGAGACTATAGCTGTGTCTTTGGGGTCTCCTCTAGAGAAAAACATAATGCAGGACCTGTGATCCAACCCTGATTTTAATAGGGTAATTTCGTGTAGGGATAAAAGATTCAGTGAGGAAAACACATATTATTGGAGCTGATTTTCTAACCCTTTGGTGAAGGCAGAATATCAGGTACCATGCCCACAGAATGTTTTTTGTATTCCTGTCTACCAAGTAACACGTACCTTGCCTTCAAAAAAACAAATTGTCAAGAAAGCTTTTCCTGACCTCCCCCATCTCCAACCTACCCTGGTTTAGGTATTTTTTTTCTATTAATCTGCCTCTCATCCCTACTAGACTACTAGCTCGTTGGAGTCACAGGCCACAGGAGAATCCATTCAATTCCCATTGTTACCACAATGCCTATTATCCTGCAGGGCAAATATAAAGCATTCAGTAAAACGCTGGAGTAAGTACCAGTCTTTAAGTCCTTAGACATGTGATTTTACTTTGTTATAGATCAGAGCAGAATAGGATGCTGTTAGATAGATACATACTCCTATCAAAAACAATCCCAAACAAGAAACCAAGTTACTAGTACCATCGTAAAAAGGGAATCAGATAACATAGATCAGATTTCAAATGTCAAAATTCAGTCAGATATTTTGAGCAGTTACTGCCTCTACTTTCTTGTGTTCATTACACCATTTTCCTAAAGTGATCACAAATAATATCCCTCTAAATGATAAATCTGTAGGCCAGTGCTTGTGTTTTGTTTACAAATACGTTTACCAAGGTAGGTGTTTACAATATCATCAGTGTCAAAGTAGTAGGAAAAAAGACAACATTTATTATACAAAAAAATGGGTGAATGGGTAGTGGCAAGATGGATAAATAAACCAGTGAGAATATGCTGGCAGCACTGAGAAAAAAAAAACCCTACAATAAATAGATGACACACACATTAATTTATATGTATGTGCACACATGCACATATACATGAATACATGCATGGATGCATACACAATGTATAATATTTTATATAAAATTTATGTAGAGAATATATAATATTGAGATATAAATAATAATATAAGGAAAATATTATGTTTTAATATTACATGTAAGTTTTATATGTAAAATATGCATATATGCACACATACATCCGTGCACACAAGACAGGAGAAACACAGGTCAATATTTGGACCTAAGTGAGACATCCTAATATTTAGTGTGAAAGCTTAATACTTGACTGTTTGAAATGAATGCTTTTTTCAGTAGTATTAAGATGGTATTTGTGCTCAGGGGAACAAAAGATGTTTACGTTTATTATATGCAATATAGTATAAATTCTTTCTGTCCCCAAAATAGGAATATACAGGGACAAAGGCAAAAGAAACACTTTGTCATTAGCTACATTGTTTAATATAGAGCAGAGGGGTTCTGTTTTTCCCTCTATGCACATTCACAGATCTCAGTAGATTAGAACAATCATGGTGAACGGAAGTCAGGAAAGAGAAAGAAAGCTGACCAGACTTATTTCAAACTTTGAGTAACGCAGAGTGTCATCTACATGAGACTGGAATGAAGAGAAAAATGACTAGGTCAGGTTCATGTTCTTTTTTACTACTTTTGCAGCTTTGGTGAAAAATGTACCATAGAGAACACCAGATATACTACAAGTTGGGCACATGCAAGACAAGACAAATATCTCCATACCCGTAGGGTGGCTATACACTCTGCTATGCAAGAGATAACCCCAGTAAAAACTGTTGGCCCAGTATAATTTTTAATAATGCTTCTTTCCTTTTTATTTTATTTTTTAAGTTTTTAAAAATTTATTTCGTGAGAGAGAACAAGTGGGGGAATGGCAGAGACAGAGGGAGAGAGAGAATCCTAAGCAGGCTCCACACTGTCAGAGCAGAGCCTGACACAGGGCTCAAACTCACAAACTGTGAAATCATGATCTGAGCCAAAATCAAGAGTCAGACGCTTAACCGACTGAGCCACCCCAATGCTTCTTTTCTTTTTAAAGGTCTCATGGTTTAGATGGTAACTATATAGATACTCTATAGATCATCTTAATACTCGACACGTGTATGGAAGAGTAGAAAGAGCACAGAAGATTTTAACATAGACAACCACCCATCTGGCTAATAATGTACCTAAGATTTAACTAGATTATAAATTCTTCTTCTTGGGATGGGTGCAAAGGGGAGAGTGGAATGCTTAAGAACCTCCATCTCCTTTGCCTTCCGATACACACCTACAATTTTTAAATTCCATTAAAAATTTGCTCACTTCAGATACAGTACTTCTACTTTATCCCTCATTTCTATCTTTTTTTAGTGTATGAATTAGCAATTGTTTTTCATCCATCCTTGTCATAGTGGAAATGCTAACAGAAATCCTAATGGCAATATTTATTAATTTCCCACTATGTGCCAAAGGTAAATTGCATACATCATCTCCTTAATTTTTCTCAGTAAGAAGGAGGCAAAAGGATCAAAGGAGAAAGTGGAAGTGACAACGGAAGCAAGAAGTGGGAATGATCTGAAGAAGGGATCATGAGCCAAAGAATGCAGGTGGCCTGCAGAAACTAGAAAAGGCAAGGAAACAGATTTCCCCATAGAGACTACAGGAAGGAATCAACCCTGTTGACACTTCAGCCCAGTGAAACTGATTTTGGGCTTCTAGCCTCTAGAATTTTAGGGAAATAATCTGTAAAACTGAAACATTTATAGGATTATAAAGACGTGATTACAGTGGGCCCACTTGGCTGATCCAGAATAATTTCTCCATCTCAAAATCTTTGAAATAATCACACGTGCAAGTCCCTTGTGCCATATAAGGCAATATTCACAGGTTCTGGGGAACAGGATGAGGACATCTTTTGATGTGAATACATTGAATATTTTTTTAGTCCCTCTATGAATGTCTTGTTCAAATACCTTGTACTTTTCTGTTGGGCTGTTTGTCATTATTTATTTGCATTGCATATTCTAGATGCTAATGCTTTGTCTGCTTCTGCTAAAGGATTGTAAATGTGTCTTTAAAAATCGAGTATTCAAATTTGTCAATCCTTTCTTTCATGTTTCATGCTTTTTGTGCATAATTTTATAAATACTTCTATATTGAGGTCAAACAGATGTTCTGTTCTAAATCTTTCTGCAAGTTTTAAGGTTCTGGCTTTTTTTTTTGTTTGGTTCACTTTCCATGCTTTAGTTTTTAATCCATCTGGAATGTATATTTGGCTTGTATGTAAAATAAGTACCAATTTACTTATTTTTCTTAAATAGAAAGTCAAATTTTCCAGTATTTAAATCTACCTGTTCACCATTGATTTGCTGTATCACTTCAAATTTCCATGTATGCATGGTTCTCTCCTCTGCTTCAATAGATTTCTATTACTGTATCAGTCCTATATTGACTTAAATCACATATATTAGCAATTCTTTTTGGTTGGAGGCACATTCTCCATGTCATGTCAAATTATTATTTATGTATTTAAAATCATGTGTATGTTTAATAATATGTTTTCTGCTTAATGAGGTTTCCAAAAAGTGTTTATTTAATCCCTCCTCATATCTGTCAATTTACCCTTATATATCCATTACTTGTTTCTTTATATTTATCTTATCTTATACTGTTAAGGTTATACACATACATACATTTTCATGGTGGAGTATTCATTATTTTAATCAGTGTAAAATACTGTTCCTTGTACATAATAAATTTCCCTTAAATTTTTACTTATTATTGTATCTGTTATTAATATTGCTATAATATTGGTTTTGGTTATAAGTTTCCTGGCATATTTTTCTCTAAATCTTTATTTTTTAATTTTTTTTAATATATGAAATTTATTGTCAAATTGGTTTCCATACAACACCCAGTGCTCATCCCAAAAGATGCCCTCTTCAATGCCCATCACCTACCCTCCCCTCCCTCCCACCCCCCATCAACCCTCAGTTTGTTCTCAGTTTTTAAGAGTCTCTTATGCTTTGGCTCTCTCCCACTCTAACATCTTTTTTTTTTTCCCTTCCCCTCTCCCATGGGTTTCTGTTAAGTTTCTCAGGATCCACATAAGAGTGAAACCATATGGTATCTGTCTTTCTCTGTATGGCTTATTTCACTTAGCATAACACTCTCCAGTTCCATCCATGTTGCTACAAAGGGCCATATTTCATTCTTTCTCATTGCCACGTAGTACACCATTGTGTATATAAACCACAATTTCTTTATCCATTCATCAGTTGATGGACATTTAGGCTTTTTCCACAATTTGGCTATTGTTGAGAGTGCTGCTATAAACATTGGGGTACAAGTGCCCCTATGCATCAGTACTCCTGTATCCCTTGGGTAAATTCCTAGCAGTGCTATTGCTGGGTCATAGGGTAGGTCTATTTTTAATTTTTTGAGGAACCTCCACACTGTTTTCCAGAGTGGCTGCACCAGTTTGCATTCCCACCAACAGTGCAAGAGGGTTCCCGTTTCTCCACATTCTCTCCAGCATCTATAGTCTCCTGATTTGTTCATTTTGGCCACTCTGACTGGCGTAGGTGATATCTGAGTGTGGTTTTGCTAAATCTTTATTTTTAATACATTTGGGTTACGTTGTTTCCAATGTGTTCTACCAAATTACTCTTGTACTATTTCATAGAATTTATTCTATGCAACTTGTATTATTTCACATTGCCTGGTACATATTGAACATTTGAACTATGCATGATGAGAGAGGAAATACATAATAATCATGTTAATCATGTTAATACACAGAAAGAACCAAGTTTTGGTTTGAGACATATCAGGATACACACCTTTTTACCATGTTGAGGCATTAGGTCACTTCAGCAGATATGAGTTGTTAGGATGATGCCTTCCTTCTTCACTTCTCAATGGTTTGCCTCCCAATTCTCAACAGAGGAAGAAGTGGGTTTTCCTGAGCGTGGTAGCAGGTATATACATGTCAGTGTAATCACTTCCTAGTTTTACAATTATGCATAAGGTGCTTAAATAATTCTGTCCCTCAATTTTATCATTGTTCAAATGAATTACTCCCACTATATCATGATAATTCTACAGTTACATGGAATACACATGTTCAAGACACTTCCTAAGGCACAAGGAAAGGAACTGATGTTCCCTGTAACACCTTTTTGGATGGTGGATACTAATTAAATTCATGTGAAATGATGTTGAGCTGCTTAGGCTGAAAAGCTATTTCCACATTTCTAAAGACCCATGACATTTATCTAGTATTAATTACATGAATGTCATAGACCTTCATTCTACTCTGAAATTCATCCCTGGTGAATAGGTTGAATAAGCATAAATGTTGTCACTCAGATCAAAGATATAATAAAAAAATTACGAAGATTTGTTTTTCTTCTCGAGGGACAGGACAAATCTCATAAAGGTATCATTTATCATAAAAAATGATGCTTCACTGGTTTAAGATCTATCTGTCTGGCCCATCACCCACAAATCTCATTTACAATAACCTGCCTTGTTTTCTGTGTCATTTATAGGAATGTTCCTCAGGGAAAACAGAACAATAGATATAAAATATTATTATATGAGGAAGATCACAGATTTTTCTTCTCTCCTTCTCTTTCTTTTCTTACTCTTCCACTTACATTCATACATGCCAGGATTCCTTATTAAAATGAGTGTAGAAAAATTTTCAAATTTCAGCACAAACACAGTGGTGTTAAAATTTATAGACAATGGAAAGAATGTGGTCTTCAAATGTTTCTTAGATTATTTATTGGGGCCAACAACTGGCAAAACCACACAGTCAGTATCATATATTTTCAACACTCTAACACCTACTTCTCTTCTGGGAACTAGCTTCCTACCATCTGATACATTCCCAACCATATCCACGATTCTTATATGCACATACAAGTGCTGAAGTCAAGAGAATTAGATTTGAAACCTGTCACCATTACATACTAATAAAAATCTTGCACCAGGCAATTCAACTCATTAAGTCTTACTTTCACATCTGTAAAATAAGTTAGGTATTGCTAATTTGGTCATCTCACATCAAGGACTGTCAAAGTATAATTTTCAAAAAATGAGAAACATGCCTCTTATACTAACATACAGTGAGCACATGTCAAAGTTTGTTTAACTCATTAATGAAAGAAACAGTGGGATGGTAAATCTAATTCAAAGGAGAATTAGAGAAACTGAGTAAAAACAGGCACTGAAAGAAAGAATGTTGGATCACTACAGGGCAGGCAATAAGTCCATAAGCTTTATAGATATCTTTTCTACCAGAAAAAAAATCTCAAAATGTGTAATTTTACAGATTCATAGTTCTAATAAATACTAAAGAGCAAGTCAGTCAAATGTGCATTCACTTAGGAAAAGTAAATGATTCTTAGGTGGACCTGTTAGATAATACTCTGGTATAATTTTGAAAAGACATAGAATCACCCTTTTCTACATCTTTCCCATATTTTGGTTGATATTTCTTAATAGTACAAAATATTTGTCCAAGTTCTTTAATGTGCTATCCTTTTTCAAATATTCATGATTACTGTAATTGCTACCACTATCAACACAATCATTATTTATTTTGAAGGTGCTCATATGGCTAGAAGTCTTTGTAAATTCATAATTTCTTCTATTTATTTTTTTCCATTTATTGTCCTAAGTGATGCAGATATAGAAATGAGGAGGGAAATTGTCACAGCTTTAAGAACCTTTAATCCTAGGATGGGAAAATGTAAGAAAAGATTGAGTATGAGTTATGTACATTACAAGGGTATGAAGGAGCTGGCAAATTTGTCTAATTCCTCCCAGGGGAGGCAAGAGTCTCCATGGATAAACTCTTGTTTCAGATGTGCAGCCAATGGCCAGGAGATAGGACTCTATCTGAAGAATTATACAGAGATAATGAAGACTGAATTAACTCATCATCCACACCGGGAGAACTGAAAATAGGTTCTTGTGGCTATAGCACAGAAGGTGAGGATATAGTAATGAGAGAGGACAATGGCAAGGGGATATACGGTCAACTTGCAAAATCCTCTCTTTCCAGTTCACAAAAGTTACAAACAAATGGCAATGTTTCCATTATAGGGAAAGAGGACTGAATTAGAGGCCCAGATACCTGGATTCTAGAAACTATTCAGGCAATGACAAACAGTGGTTCTTTGACAAATTTCTTTTCTGGGTCTCAATTTTCTATTTGTAAAATGAGGGTTGCTATACAGCATGATGAGCTAATCTTAGATATGTGATGATGTCTACAGTAGGCTGAAATCCCTGGGAAGTGGATTTTAAGACAGTTATTAGGTACTGCCTTCAATATCAAAACCTTTGGAGTGAAGGTGAAGGGAGCAAGAGTAGGCAGAAAGAGTTGCTGAACTGTGATTCAGGGCCAAGGAAAGTACTAGCCACTTCATGGGGTGCTAAGGGGCTAGAGTGGCCTTACAAAGTAGTCCCAAGTTGGGTGGACATGGTCAGATTTTTATCCTCTCCCTCACATAATGAGTAACCATTATGTATGGGCTAGCCCAAGAAAGGTTATGATTTTGAGCAATCCCTGAATGGCAAAGTGTTGCTTCCCTAACAATGAAGGCTATTGGTCAATAGCACTCCCAATAGACAAGAAAAGAAATGCTTGGAGGGAGGTGTGGGTGGGCATCACAGTGTCCACCAAAATGTAGGATGTGATTAGTCATATAACCTGTCCATCTCATTTATGTACTACCTTTCCTACCCTATCCTAACTCTGCTCCACCTATATGAAATTATTTACAGATTCTCAAGCTTTCCCTGGAAGCATATTCTCTATCCCTAGCACCACTACCCTAATCCACTCACCCCTGTGTTCTCAACTTAGCCATCATTTCTTTCCAAATGCACTCCATTGCATCCTGAATTTAGGCAGAGTCCCTTACTTGTGTTCACTATTGGGACATTAGTCATGCATCTGACTTGTCTTCTAACTGTAAGCAATTTGAAGCTGTTTAATGGGACTTCTAATACCTAGCACATAGGGAGTATGTATAGAAGGTACTCAATGTATATTTGTTGGAGAAAAAGATACATAAGTAAATATGTTAATTTCATAGACACTAAATTAGAGTCAGAGTGTGAGTATTTCAACCCAAAGGATTGGGGAAATAGTCTCAAAAAATTAGAACATAAAAAGTACCATGAGGGAGGGAGCCAAGATGGCATGGAAGGTTTTTGTGTGTCTCACATCCATGAAATACAGCCAGACCAACACTAAACCATCCTGCACACCTAGAAAACTGATCTGAGGATTAACACAACAATTTGCACAACCTGAATCACAGAATTCAGCAGGTACGGGGCACAGTGAGGTGAACTTGGGGAGAGAGAAGCCACAGAGGGCAGGGAGGTGCTTTTACATGCAGAGAGAGGATACAGATGTTGGGGAGAATACAGGAAAAGCACCCCTCCCCAAAAGCAGCTGGAGAGAAAGTGGAAAATTGGAAACAGCCACAGGGACTGAACTACAAAGGGAGAAAGGAGAAAGGGGAGGGTTTAAATTCCATTAAGACTGTAAACAAGGGAAGCGCAAAGTCTGCAACTCTGCAGCTCAATACCTGGCGGTATTTTGGTGGGAAGGGTGAATCCCCAGGAGTAGAGTGGGGCCCAGGAGGATCTTGGGCCACATGGAGAAAAGAGGTTCCACTGCTGGAATGACATTTGGTAGAGGCTGTGAGGCAACCTGGGCCCAGCAGACTGCATAAAATGGCTACATTCAGTGGCACTGGAACAAGGTTGTTAAGGGTGAAGCCTGGTACCAGATGTGTGTTGTGATTTTCCATAATCCCTGAAATGCTGCTGCTACACTATCTCGTGAACTTTTTCTGGGGCAGGCTGGCACCTAGCCACAGTCTCTGGGAATTGGCAGCAGCACGGTCCAGCGAACTTTCCTGGGTGCAGCCGGCATTCAGCCATTGCTTGGTGAGACCCTCTGCAGAGGGGTGGAATGGGTCAAAGCCACAGTCCCTCAGAAGTAAGGGGCTGGGGAAAATAGCCACAACTTAGATGGAACTCAGAAGAGAGGTACTACCTGGGGCTTGGTCACGGACAGTGTAAAAGCGGGGAGTGGACCAAAGCTGAAGACAAAGGATGGGTGCACGATTACTGATCGGGGAAAACAGAGTTCGGACACTAGAGACTGGGTAGCTGGGTGACGCCATATTCACCGCTCCCATGCATGAGCATACACACCTACAAGCACCATAACAATCTACCCCTGTAGGCTAACAGCGCCATCTAGTGGAGAACAGAGCCGTTACACTAAGCCCCGCCCAACTGGGCCAACCTTGCTCTTCAAGAACAGAAGTCTCATCGCCTGCTTAGTCTATGGACTATGAGACACTTCATAGTCTGACTTCTATGGGAAAATGAAGTAATTTCAGTTGTATTTCAGTCTGTTAGCAGGTCCATCTATTCACTTTTCTTTCTTTTTCTTTCTTTTTTTCTTTTTTTCTCTTTCTTTTTCTTGAATACAGAAAGAGAAAACATTCATTTTTATTTTTATTTTTTATTAAAAATATTTTCCTTAATTTTTTTCTACTATATTTTTTACTTTTGTGTCAATTTTTTTCAAATTCTAGTTTACTTCCAACATTTCATTTTAGTCTACTTCAGTGTATTAATATTTTCAAATTTTCAAACGATTTCCATTTTTTTCTTCTTTCCCCTTTTTTCTCTAATGTATCAAGCCCCTTTCAACACTGAGACCAAAACACACCTAGGATCTAGCATCATTTATTTGATTTTGTGTGTGTGTGTTTAATTTTTTAATTTTAATATTTTTTAATTTTAATTTTTTCTACCTCATTAATTCCTTTTCTCTCTTCAAAATAACAAAATGGAGGAATTCACCCCAAAAGAAAGAGCAGGAAGAAACGACAGCCAGGGATTTAACCAATACAGACACAAGCAACATGTATGAGCCAGAATTTGGAATCACGATAATAAGAATACTAGCTGGGGTCGAAAATACATAGAATCCCCCTCTGTGGAGATACAAGAAGTAAAAACTAGTCAGAATGAAATAAAGAATGCTATAACTGAGCTGCAATCATGAATGGATGCCATGGCAGCAATGATGGATGAGGCAGAGAATCAGCAATATAGAGAACAAATGTATGGAGAATAACGAAGCAGAAAAAAAGAGGGAGATTAAGTCAAAACAGCACAATTTAAGAATTAGAAAAAGCAGTGACTCATAAAAAGGAACAACATCAAAATAATAGGGGGTCCCAGAAGAGGAGAGAGAAATAGGGTAGAAAGGTTATGTGAGCAAATCATAGTGGAAAACTTTCCTAACCTGGGGAAGGACACAGATATCAAGATCCAGGAAGCACACTGGGCTCCCATTAGATTCAACAAAAACTGACCATCAACAAGGCATATCATAGTCAAATTCACAAAATACTCGGGCAAGGAGAGAATCATGAAAGCAGCAAGGGAAAAAAGTCCTTAGCCTACAAGGGAAGACATATCAGGTTTTCAGCAGACCAATCCACAGAAACTTGGCAGGCCAGAAAAGAGTGGCAGGATATATTCAATGTGCTGAATCAGAAAAATATGCAGCCAAGAATTCTTTATCCAGCAAGGCTGCCCTTCAGAATAGAAGGAGAGATAAAAAGTTTCCCAGACAAACAAAAATTAAAGGAGTTTGTGACCACTAAACCAGCCTTGTGAGATGTTTTAAGGGGGACTCTCTGAAGGGAGAAAAGATGAAAATATCAATAAATCAATCAATCAATCAATAAAGACCAAAAGCAGCAAAGATTAGAAAGGACCAGAGAACACCACCAGAAACTCCAACTCTACAAACAACATAATGGCAATAAATTCATATCTTTCAGTACTCACTCTGAACGTCAATGTATTCAATGCTCCAATTAAAAGACATAGGGTAACAGAATGGATAAGAAAACAAGAACCATCTATATGCTGTTTACCAGAGACCCACTTTAGACCTAAAAACACTTTCAGATTGAAAGTAAGGGGATGGAGAACCATCTACCATGCTAATGGTCAACAAAAGAAAGCCAGAGTAGCCATACTTATATCAGACAATCTAGATTTTAAAATAAAGATTGTATCAAGAGATGAAGAAGGGCACTATATCATAATTAAGGGGTCTATCCACCAAGAAGACCTAACAATTGTAAACACTTATGCACAAAATGTGAGAGCACCCAAATATATAAACCAATTAATCACAAACAAAAAGAAACTCACTGATAGTAATACCATAATAGTAGGAGACTTCAACACCCCACTCACAACAATGGACAGATCATCTAATCAAAAAATCAACAAGGAAACAATGGCTTTGAATGACACACTGGACCAGATGTACTTAGCAGATATATTCAGAACAATTCATCCTAAAGCAGCAGAATATACATTCTTCTCCAGTGCACATGGAACATTCTCCAGAATAGACCACATACTAGGACACAAATTATTCCTCAGCAAGTACAAAAATATTGAGATTATACCATGCATATTTTCAGACCACAATGCTATGAAACTTGAAATCAACCACAAGAAAAAATTTGGAAGGGTAACAAATACTTGGAGACTGAAGAACATCCTACTAAAGAATGAACGGGCTAACCAAAAAGTTAAAGAGTAAATTAAAAAGTACATGGAAGCCAATGAAAATGATAACACCACAACCCAAAACCTCTGGGATGCAGCAAAGGCGGTCATAAGAGGAAAGTATATAGCAATCCAGGCCTTCCTGAAGTAGGAAGAAAGATCTCAGATACATGATCTATCCTTATGCCTTAAAAAGCTGGAAAAAAGAACAGCAAATAAAATCCAAAACCAGAAGAAGATGGGAAATAATAAAGATTAGAGCAGAAATTAATGCTACTGAAGCCAAACCAAACCAAAACAAAACAAAACAAAACAGTAGAACAGATCAATGAAACCAGAAGCTTGTTCTATGAAAGAATTAACAAAATTGATAAACCACTAGCCAGTTTGATCAAAAATAAAAAGGAAAGGACCCAAATAAATAAAATCAAGAATGAAAGAGGAAAGATCACAATCAACACAACAGAAATAAAAACAATAATAAGAGAATATTCTGAGCAATTATATGCCAATAAAATGGGCAATCTGGAAGAAATGGTCAAATTCCTAGAAACATATGCACTACCAAAACTGAAACAGGACGAAATAGAAAATTTGAACAGACCCATAACCAGTAAGGAAATTGAACTAGTAATCAAAAATCTCCCAAAAAGCAAGAGTCCAGGGCCAGATGGTTTTCCAGGGGAATTCTACCAAACATTTAAGGAAGAGTTAACACCTATTCTCTTGAAGCTGTACCAAAAAATAGAAATGGAAGGAAAACTTCCAAACTCTTTTTATGAAGCAAGCAGTACCTTGATTCCAAAACCAGACAGAAACCCCACTAAAAAGGAGAACTATAGACCAATTTCCCTGATGAACATGGATGCAAAAATACTCAACAAGATATTAGCCAACTGGCTCCAACAATACATTAAAAAAATTATTCACCATGACCAAGTGGGATTTATACCTGGGATGCAGGGCTGGTTCAATATCCACAAAACAATTAACGTGATTCATCACATCAATAAAAGAAAGGACAAGAACCATATGATCCTCTCAATAGATGCAGAGAAAGCATTTGACAAAATACAGCAGGCTTGCTTCATAAAAACCCTCAAGAAAGTAGGGATAGAAGGATCATACCTTGGGTTCATAAAAGCCATATATGAATGACCCAATGCTAATATCATCCTCAATGGGGAAAAACTGAGAGATTTCCCCCTAAGGTCAGGAACAAGACAGGTATGTATGTCCACTCTCACCACTGTTATTCAACATAGTATTGGAAGTCTTAGCCTCTTCAATCAGACAACACAAAGAAATAAAAGGCATCCAAATCAGCCAGGAGGAGGTCAAACTTTCACTCTTCGCAGATGACATGATACTCTATATGGAAAACCCAAAAGATTCTACCCCAAAACTGCTAGAATTGATTCATGAATTCAGCAAAGTTTCAGGATATAAAATCAACGCACAAAAAACAGTTGCATCCCTATACACCAACAAGGAAGCAACAGAAAGAGAAATCAAGGAATCTATCCCATTTACAGTTGCAAAAAAAACCATAAAATACTTAGGAATAAATGTAACCAAAGAGATGAAAAATCTATACACTGAAAACTATAGAAACCTTTTGAAGAAACTGAAGACACACACAAAAAAAGGAAAAAGATTCCATGCTCCTGGATAGGAAGAACAAATATTGTTAAAATGTCGATACTACCCAAAACAATCTACATATTCAATGCATCCATATCAAAATAACACCAGCATTCTTCACAGAGCTAGAACAAATAATCCCAAAATTTGTATGGAACCAGAAAAGACCCTGAATAGCCAAAACGATCTTGAAAAAGAAAACCAAAGCAGGAGGCATCACAATCCCAGACTTCAAGCTATACTACAAAGCTGTAATCATCAAGACAGTATGGTACTGGCACAAGAACAGACACTCAGGTCAATGGAACAGAATAGAGAACCTAGAAATGGACCCACAAACATATGGCCAACTAATCTTTGACAAAGCAGGAAAGAATACCCAATGGAATAAAGACAGTCTCTTCAGCAAGTGGTGCTGGGAAAACTGGACAGCAAAATGCAAAACAATGAACCTGGACCACTTTCTTACACCATATACAAAAATAAACTCAAAATGGATGAAAGACCTTAATGTAAGACAGGAAGCCATCAAAATCCTCAAGGAGAAAGCAGGCAAAAACCTTTTTGATCTTGGCCGCAGCAACTTCTAATCCAATATGTCTCCAGGGGCAAGGAAAACAAAAGCAAAAATGAATTACTGGGACCTCATCAAAATAAAAAAACTTCTGCACAGGAAGGAAATAATCAGCAAAACTAAAAGGCAACCGACAGAATGGGAGATTTTTGCAAATGACACACCAGATAAAGTGTGAGTATCCAAAATCTACAAAGAACTTATCAAATTCAACATCCAAAAAAATAATAATCCAGTGAAGAAATGGGCAAAAGACATGAATAGACACTTCTCCAAGGAAGACATCCAGATGGCCAACCGGCACATGAAAAACTGCTCCACATCACTCATCATCAGGGAAATACAAATCAAAACCACAAGGAGATATCACCTTACACCTGTCAATGGCTTACATTACCAACTCAGGCAACAACAGATGTTGGCGAGGATGTGGAGAAAGAGGATCTCTTTTGCATTGCTGGTGGGAATGCAAGCTGGTGCAGCCACTCTGGAAAACAGTATGGAGGTTCCTCAAAAAGCTAAAAATAGAACTACCCTATGACCCAGCAATTTCACTACTAGGTATTTATCCAAGGGATACAGGTGTGCTGTTTTGAAGGGACACATGCACCCCCATGTTTATAGCAGCACTATCGACAATAGCCAAAGTATAGAAAGGCTGAAATGTCCATCAATGGATGAATGGATAAAGAAGATGTGGTATATATATGTATACACAGTGGAGTATTACTTGGCAATCAAAAAGAATGAAATCCTGCCATTTGCAACTATGTGGATGGAACTGGAGGGTATTATGCTAAGTGAAATTGGTCAGTCCGAGAAAGACAAATATCATATGACTTCACTCATATGAGGACTTTAAGAGACAAAACAGATGAACATAAGGGAAGGGAAGCAAAAATAATATAAAAACAGGGAGGGGGACAAAGCATAAGAGACTCATAAATATGGAGAACAAAGAGAAGGTTACTAGGGATTGTGGGAGGGGAGATGGGCTAAATGGGTAAGAAGCATTAAGGAATCTACTCCTGAAATCATTGTTGCACTATATGCTAACTAATTTGGATGTGAATTTAAAAAAATAAAAGTAAAAAAATAAAAATAAATTTAAAAAAAATGAACATAAAAAAAAGTACCATTAGAACTAGTATGAGAAAATACCAGTTTGACACAGGAGTATTTCTTCATCATGAAATTCTCTGCCATAAAGTGAAGGAGTACTGCTACCATCACAGATTGCTTGAGGGGGGGTTGGTGGGGGGGGGGGAAGAGAGGGAATAAGCTATCTATGACTCATGATTGTTTTCATAACTCTGTTTCTTAGTGTAATCGTCTACTGTGAGATGTGATTTCTTCAACCCTGTTGATGGTTGCTCACTTTTGCCTTCAAGTCAAAGAAATGGGGAAAAAACTGTCTTCTTCCATGTATATACCGTGTCCTGAATTAGCAGTAATAGTTTTTAAATCAATACTCTCTGAAAAGCTGTGAAAAATGTTTCTATTTCTGGTCCTTTAGATATTCTGACTACTAAGGCATATTTGTGAGATAATGTCTATTGATATTTGGTAGCACTTATGTTTCAATCAAATGCTTTCACATTTTAAATCTCTTTTATCATTTAAACAACACAGTGTGGGATACACATACTTACAAGAAAGGACAAAAGTCTCAGAGAGGCCAAAAAGTTGCTTACCATCACACATCAGGGTAAAACCTGGTTCTAAACCCACTTAATTGAAATCCAAGTCAAGTATTCTTCCTATTTTACCATAGCTGGGATGTGAGCCTTAATACGCTGTCTCCAATCACATCATCAGTTATATACTTATTTGATACTTAAAGGCTTTTGGTGCTCCATGTATTACAAGATAAATATCTCTAGGAGGGAATATGTATCTAATGCCTTAGATAAATGCAGAAAAGGAAAGAGCAATTACTACAGCACAATGCATAATGATTTTAAATTGCCTTCTCTTATACTTTAAAAAATATAAAATACACATCATCATCTCTATTTTAATGATGAGAAAACCAAAACTCAGAGGCATTGGACTACTTGCTTGTGGCCCTCAACAATTATGGAAAAACTGTAATTTGAACTCAGTTCTTTTTGGCTCCATAGCCTCCCACATTAATGTTATACCTTCTTTTATATTTGTATAACCTCTGTATTTCAGACTTCCACCCTCCTTCACACTTAGAAATAGCATCAACAAGTTTAAATCTGTCCAAATTGGTCTGTTCCCTTGTGGGAGCCAAAGCGCAAGTCCCCACCTGCCATCCTGAGTGAGATTGCTGGATCCAGAGCTATGCATCATTTAAGATCATTAGTGTAAAATCAATAGCTGCAGGAAATAATTGTAGCTATCCTTGCGACCTTGCCCCCTGTGGTACTTCATCCTTGAAGGTTATTTAATTAAAGTCCAAGCAAGATGGGTTAGCTCTGGAGTGGTGTATAAGTGGAAGTGACATGACACCAGAGGGAAACAGCCTTCACTCCCAGCAATGCAATGTGTGGCTTGGGCAGAGATCTCATGATTCTTGGAGCCAAAACACAAGGTTGTGTGAAAGGCACTGTCTTACAGGTGGTTAGATCTTCTCTGACTTTAGGAGAAAGGAGTGGGCAGTTACCATTTAGCAAATACTTATTAGGGTGTCTATTGGAAAGCTACTGTATGCTACATGCTCAACCTCTAACAAAGCTGAATATGACATTATCCATGATTAACTTCCAGGGGTTAATTTGAATGGAAGTAAACAGCCCAATAGCTATATAAGCCAAATGTCTCCTGGTTTGATGCCTGCAGAGGCAATATAGCTAGACCTATCTTCCAATTATCTAGATTCTGTAAAATCTGGTAAACTTGTGGGAGGGAGGTAAGTTTGAGTTTTTGTCTCATGTCACCTCCCTTCTGAATTCAGGTCACAGCCTATAATTCTACTCCAGCATCACTATTTCCAGGATTACCATGGCCCCCGCTTCCCCTGGCAGTGAATGATTTGTTTCCAGTGTTTCCAGACCATTATCCACCTTCAAATTTATACTGTTGCTATTTTGTAGTAAGAGCATACTTACCTACTTTGTACCAAGTATGCATTCAGAGCCTCACTTTATTTTTGTTCACAAAGCAGTGAAAACATTTACTCATTATTCATTCATTATTTCAACAAATATTCATTGAGAATTTAGTTATGAAATCAACTACACGATCAGCTGTAGTTCTTATTCATACTTAATTATTTGAAAATTATATTAAAATAAAAGTTTTATTTTATTGCCAGGATAAATTTCTGCTCTAATTTAATTCATGTAACAGACATTGACAATATTCCCACTAAGTACCATTTACTGTTAAAACTGCTAGAGATACAACAATAAATGAAACAGAGAAAGTTATTTGCTTTGAGAAACTTATATTCCTGTTGGGGAAACATACAACAAACTAAAGAAGTTTAAAGAGCAAACAAATAAATAATTGTACCTACTAAAAGTTACTATGAAAAAAAATCTAATTAAATTAGATGTATTGGGTTAGACAGTATGCAGTTGGGTACTGAGGTTCCTATTGATTGGGTAGTCTTAGAAGACCACTGCAAAGAAGTGCAAGTTGAGATGCACGCTTGTGCTGAACACAAGCAAAACCAACTTGAACCAGAAACTAGCTATGGCTCACCTCAAGTCTGTAGTCCCAGACCCGTTCAAAGCCTGCACTTCTGCAGTAGAGACTTGTGCTTATATTTTACACTGTTAGCATGGTTAATCCAGGAACATTATATCCTAAAATCCCCTTCCCTATGTGATTCTGAGATACCGTTGGCTAAAAGAAACTTGTTTGAGGCTTCAATGGCAGCAGTAAAGCAGCTACCATTACAATACTGAAGGTCGTCTACAAAGTACAATGGGCAAATGTGGAAGGCGTCCTCTCTGCCTCTTCTCCTGTCCAAGTCCTGCTGTTCTCCTGATTGCTGGCCTTGTGTACCAACAGCATCCCAGGCTACCACCACAGAGATAAGCAGTGATTCCCATGGACACCTCCACTAACTTCCCCTTGGTGACCTCACCTGGTTATTGGATGTACTTGATGTCTTAGACTCCCCCGCAAACTCTGATACATTCAACTGTGCCTATGTTATACTTAGGGGACATTTTTGTGATCTTTCCACTCATTTCTAGACCTTCATTTTCCTATTTCTTCCTGTAATTGTATAATTTCTAATTCTTTTAAAAATATTTTATCTCATAACACTAATAGTGCCTCTGTTTCTCTGTTAGATACTCATATTGATCCTACAAGTAGAGCCAGAGGAACAAAATCTTAAGGATGGGACCCATAATTGGTTCTCTGATGGGTTAAATTTTAAAGGCACTAATAACATGGGTGCTAGCAGTAAATGGAGTGCTGGTAGTTTAAATTTTTTTTTAATGTGTATTTATTTTTGAGAGAGGGACTGATAGAGCACAAGCAGGGGAGGGGCAGAGAGAGGGAGGGAGACACAGAATCTAAAGCAAGCTCCAGGTTCGGAGCTGTCCACACAGAGCCTGACGCAGGGCTCGAACTCATTTCCTCAGCTGAAGTCAGATGATCAACCAACTGAGGCACCCAGGTGCCCCTAGAGTGCTGGTAGTTTATAGCAAGTGGTGGCAAAACTGAATTATTCACCTGTAGTTATCTGGAGTCAAATGTCTAAGAAAGATAAGACTTTGAGAGAACTTAAAACAATTCAGTAGAAATAAAAAGTAAAAACTCTATGAAGCTATTTGGTTACTTGCAAGGTTCCTAGAGCAAGTTTAATTCCCAGCTCCAGGTTTTGCTTGTTTTCAGAACCCAGAAAGCTTTTACTGCTAGAGGGAGGGACTTTGGGAATGACAGAATGAGGACCCCTGTGCATTTGTTCCTCCAGAGAGGCAACAAAACTGTGGGCAAAATTGTCCAAGTCAACTTTTTCATAACTCAGGAAATGAACCAAAGGATTCCAACAGTATAAAGATCATTTACCTAAGAAAACCCGCTGAACCTCCATCAAGAACAGTGGATGTTTGGGACATTTAACTTGGCTTCCTTCCATCCACCTCTCCCCAGCTCCATGGTAGTCTTGGAAACCCAGTAGTCCTAGTTTTGCAACCACAGAAGGGGCAGACTGGGTTTGGCTCTCCTCAAAAAGCTCTATCTCCAGGGTACTATTATAATTTGACATATCCCATAGCTTCCTGGTAGAGCCCCACACATAGGGCACTGTCATTATTTGACCTGATGTGAAGCTCACTCTGTGGGAAAAAATCCTACCCCCTGCCATGCTGCAGAATGTAGAGCAAAGTCAATTCCTAATGGGAATAGAAAGATATAGCTTGTTTTTTATTTATTTGATCTGAGCTGGGTGGTTGGCAGCTGGCTTAACACATATAAAGTAAATTTAAGAAGAACTTACCAAGATGGAAATTCAAATAGGCAAGAGGTCCCAGAAAAGAGAGAAGAAATATATAGAAACATTTTAGGTAAAGATAAGAACACACTTCTGACTCATATTTTATGAGGTATGAGTATTAGAGTTTGTGACTTAAGATTGCAGGCTGAGAGTAACAGCATCTTTTTTTATGTTTATTTTTTATTTATTTTTGAGAGAGAGAGAGGGTGAGAATGGGGAGGGAGTGAGAGAGTGGGAGAAAAAGAATCCCAAACAGGCTCTGAGCTGTCAGTGCAGAGCTCCAAATGGGGCTTGATCTTACAAATGGTGAGATCCTGACTTGAGCCTAAATCAAGCACTAGACACTTAACCGACTAGGCCATCCAGGCATCCAGAGAATAATGGCATCTTAAAAAACTGGGGTTTGAACTCAGGGAACATGAAGTAAAAGGGAAGGAATGCCAGTTTCCTAGGTACAAAGAAAAGAGGGTGGTAGGGAGGTTTTTAGGGGGCCTGATGATGCTCTATCATCACCATTTTCTCTGTGAAGTGAGAAAGACAATTTTTAATCCTCTCTGCCAAATAGGAAAAATGAAGTGTACATTCTGTAGGAGGGAATTCAGTGTTTCTAGGTTGGAGATATTCATGGGAAAGGAGGATGAGCAGGTATCACAGTAGTTAGCAGGTGTCTGGGCATTCTGTACAAATGACTAGGATTGAGATAGAATAGGACTAAGACAGAAGATTATGATATGATAAAAAAAAACTGGTGAATGTTATTCATCAGATGGTAGAAAATATGTGGGTTCAACAGAGCAAATTGGTAAAATAGTGTTTTGATGCTTACTGATTGAGACTTTTTTTGAAAGGTGTTGTTGTTGTTGTTGTTGTTGTTGTTGCTGCTGCTGCTGCTGCTGCTGCTGCTGCTGTTTGAGGTCTGCTATCATTGAGACAAAATCCATGTCAGTCAGTCAGTGTGGTCTGTGTGGCTAACTAGCTACTACCACTTTGGATTTTTTAAGTTTCTGATATGTTTTTCATAAGAGCTAAGCTATTGATCTGCAATCACCTTGGACCCATTTCAGGTTAGATCATTAGATGTTGCCAAGGACTTTCCTCTGGGATTTCATGTGACAACAAAATTTACTGTCCCTTCCAATGCTACTGAAACTCAGCTGTATCTATAGAGTATCTGTTAGCCATGCTCAAAATCCAGGTTTAGGAAAATCTGTGATATAGTGAAAATATTTCTAGTTTTGTTTATGTCTTAGTTTTTTTTCCCATTATTAAAAACTCTACATGTTTTATAGAAAACATAGAAATTCAAAGGAAAGAGTATGAAAACCTCACAATCAGAAATATGGAAAAAGTGTGTTCCATAATTGCAAGGTTTTCTTATTCTCTTTATTATAGTCTCAATATCTATTTGTTATAGCATAAAGGCCCTTTGTAAATATCATGTAAGTAAGCAGAGAAGTAAATAAAATTATGAATGAATTATAGAGGAATGAGTTAATATTTTGGTGAATTTTGTTCCATACTATGTGTTCTGGATAATAGTGATTTTCCTGTTAATTTTTTTACATAGTTTCAATTATACTATGTATATACTATTGCTTCATTCACTTACTACTAAGTGAAAATTAATATGTCATTATATATTCTTACAAAATAAGAGTTTAAATAATTATACAATATTCCATGGAGAGATTGATCATTTAGCTCACCAGTATTCTCTCTTTGGTCTTTGAAGATGCTTTCTATTATTCCTTATTACAAATAGCATTACCAGGAATATATTTATTCATAACCACAAATATAATAGTTAATATATAGTATAATAATATGGAGGACTTTTTTCTCCTCTCAAATACATGCATTACACCCTACCTACAAAGACCTTGTCTTAAAATTCTCAAAGATTTCTTTTGGTGGAAAATATTGAAGGCTTAGATTTTGCCCAAAGGAACATTTTATTTTGTTTGTGTGTGTGTGTGTGTGTGTGTGTGTGTGTGTGTGTGTGTGTGTTTGTGTTTGGAGGAAAATATTCTACTGTTTTTGCATGCTTAACACATTACACATTGTATTACATAACAATGTTTTGAGGCCATTTGCATGATCTGGATGCTGCCATAAGGTTGAAATTTGGAAAAATAGCCCATATGCCTGGCTGCCTTTTGGAGAGAAAATTACTTGACCAGGTGAGAGAAAAGGTAGTAGGTAGGCATTCTTCTAGTTGGCATATTTTATATGTGCAACAGTGTGTTAATTTGCTAAGCAAGGAATAAAGCTTGGACATCACCCCAGTTCAACTAATGTTTCAAAACATTCAATTTCTCCAAAGGATATTTGAAAGAGTTATTCTAACTTAATCCCAGATCTTTACTGTACACAATAACCACTGTCCAGTATAGAAACACTTCCTTACTTTGTGAGCTGATCATGGAACAGCACCTGATTCAAATTGCAGCACCTGTTACTATGACTATTTGATCTTAACCAAATATTGGCTTAATATCTGAACCCCAAATCAAAGGCACAAAGCAGCTGCATTTAAATATGTTGGATTAGTTAAAAGCTAATTTATCTGTTACTTGGTGAAATTACAAATATATATTGTTAACCAATTTTACTATTTTAATATAAATTTACTGGTAGGCAGAAGAAAAGTTATAGGAAATGGAGTAAAGATTATGTTATAAATCTAAGGCAACAGGCTAATAAGTCACATGAAAGGGTAGGATGCAAACTGAGAAAACTTGGTTATGATATAATTTCTAAACCCACTACTCCTCTTCTTCTTAAATACATAACTCATGATTCTCTTTTTAATGTTTTATTTATTTTTGAGAGTATGCATGAGTGGGGGAGGGACAGAGGATCCAAGGCGGGCTCTGCGGTGATAGCAGCGAGTCCCATGAGGGGCTTGGACTCAAGAGCTGTGAGATCATGACCTGAGCAGAAATTGAGAGTTGGACACACAACCAACTGAGCCACCCAGGCACCCCTAACTCATGACTTTATTGTAACTTATTACTGATTTTCTAAAGTCTTTTTCACTTGTCTGTCTCTCATAGTAGACAGTGAGCTTCTCAAGGACCATTTTTTTCAAATTTCTATATCTGCATGGCTTAACCTAAGAATCAAAAACACACTTGATAAATTTAAGCTATCAAATAAATTTAATACTGATCTATAACAATGGTGTACAATAATCTGCTTAGAAAAAAAGAGCAGATGATATTTCGGGTGCCAACATCAGTTTGGTGGAAAATTTAGATGTGACCATGAGATGATCAAGCAAAGAGTTATGCTGGTAAATTTTCTTAAAAAAAAAACAACAAAAAAACAATGGAACCCTTTTTACTTTCTTACTTTCAAAAATGAAACAGAAAATCAAATATAGCAACATATATTAATTACAATATTGAGTACAAAATTAAACAGCAAGTAAATCATGAAGTACAAAAAATAATAAGATTTCCCTATAATTATTAACCCATCCACGTTAAGCAAATGTTGGATTTTAATTAGTAGTCAAGCTCTGAAATGCATTCTTTAATTAAATGGAAAACCTCCTTTAATACAAAGTTACATTTCCAAATTTAAGGCACCAAAGTTTAAGAAAAAATCCAAAACTAATCTCGCAGGAGCATGAAGTACATAATAAACAACAAGAAAATAAAATCTTATACTAGATTTGCATGATGTGAGAAAATATTGTTGCAAGGAGCTTACTGTCTCTATACACTTAACAACTTTGTTGCTCTCATTTGCAAGATTAGGTCCCTTCCAAGGCTAATGCTTCTTTATAAAGATTTTTTTTCTTTTTTTCAGAGGTGGTGGTAGATGAGATGGGATTTGGGGGTGGTTGTACTTTATTGGAGGTGGAGTTTGAAAATCTTATTCTTAAACTGGACCTCTTTAAAAAGTGCCTGCCTCAGTTCTGTATTGCAGCACAGCCAAATCATTCACCTGCCTCCCAATTTCCAAAGGAAGAATGCTTGCTGATCCCACCTCTGTTTGTGGCAAATGTGCTGGTTCCTTGTATTTCACAGCCCCCTTTCTTCCTCACCATCTTTTTATTTCTCTATCTTAGAACTTACTCTTGGAACTTGGCCTTCAAACCCAAACAATCCCCAACTTCGAAGATCTCACTTTGGGCATGAATCTGAACCTCCTCTAGGACTTTCTGACCCTTCAAAAGATGGGCACCAAAGATAAACTAGCCAAATTTATATAAATAAACTTATATAAAAGTGGTCACTCTTTTTATTTTTCTTTTAAATCTCATCTAATTTTACACCAAGTCCCAAAGTCCCAGAAGTTCAGCATGCAAATCTGTGAACGCTTATCTATTTTTCATTTTTATGTTTCCACCAATAATCATTAACAGAAATTAGGACATCTGAAATCAAATTAAGGTTTGTAAACTAATACCAAACACCATGAGAAATAAATGTTAGCCCTCCTTTGCCTTTTTTGACAGGTGTGTGGGTATTCAACAATGAATTGGGTTCCCCCTTGCTAGGATGCTTAATAAATACTAACAGCAATTATATAAAATTAAGATTTTACATAGGCTCCATTCAATCCCAGGAATGGATATAGAAATGGATATAGGAATGGATATAGAAATAAAGACCAGGGTGCCTGAGTGGCTCAGTTGATTAAGCATAAGGCTTCCGCTCAGGTGATGATCTTGCAGTTAGTGAATTTGAGCCCCGCGTCATGCTCTTTACTGACAGTTCAGAGCCTGGAGCCTGCTTTGGATTCTGTATTTCCCTCTCTCTCTGCTCGTTTTCTGCTCATGCGCTCTCTCTCTCTCTCTCTCTCTCTCTCTCTCTCTCTCTCTCAAAAGTAAATAAGCATTGAAAAAAAAATAGAAATAAAGCCCTTGCAATTACTCCAGGAGAGGATGCCTTCAGAATGTGGTCTTTCTCTAACAAAAGCACCACCTACTCACATCCCATTACATTGCTGTTGGAGAATAGCATCACCTAGCATTGCCTTTATTCTAATTATTTCTTCTGGTTAGCCAAGGGTTTCGGGGCAGTGAGGTGGGATTCTTACCTTAGCAAAGTTAATTTAGTTATCACAAACCAGAATGTTCAGAATGCAAAATTTTGATGAAGGCTGCTGTTGCCAAAAGCATGAGGGGCTTAGTAGGGGAAGGGGGACACTAAATCTTGCTTTACCATTTACAAGGTGGACAATCTTAGACAAGTCAATTTACCTCTTATGATCTTAGATTCTTCATCTCTAAAATGGAGAGAATAAAGGTTTCTATTTCATATATTTAGGTTTCAATGTGCAACTTAAATGAATGTATATAATATGGCTGACAGATGACACATAGTAGGTCTTTAAAGTGGTAAAATAACTATTATTGTCACCGTTATTAACTTATGGTGTTGGCTCTGCAACTAAGCTGTTTTGTAACTAAAAAAAAGAAAGACGGGGCTTTTGATCCTGAAGATGGTGGCGTAGGAGAACACTGGGCTCACTGCGTCCTGCTGATCACTTAGATTCCACCTACACCTGCCTAAATAACCCAGAAAACAGCCAGAAGACTAGCAGAAGGGATTCTCCAGAGCCAAGGATAGATGAGAGGCCCATGGAAGAGGGTAGGAAGGGCAGAGAGGCATGCTACAGACTGGTGGGAAGGAGCTGGGGCAGAGGGGCAGCCTACCAGCCAAGCAGAGCCCCTGAGTCTGGCTTGCAAAAGCGGAGGGGCCGGACGGAGTGTGTTCAGACAGCAAGCGGGACTTAACATCTGGAAGGTTACAAGCTAACAACTCTGCTCAGAGAGCAGGGGGACTGGAGGACAATGGGAGGGAGAGTTGTTGAGCCGGGGATGACAGAGCGCAACTTGGCGGGGAACAAAGGCGCTCACCAGCGCCATCTCCCTCGCCCATCCCCTAGCCAAAATTCCAAAGGGAACCAGTTACTGCCAGGGAACTTGCTTGCACCTCGAAAACACCCAACACCATGCTTCTGCAGATCCATCCCTCCAGTGGAGGGTCTGACTCCCTCCCGGTGCCACAGGGCCCCTCCTGAAGCGGATCTCTGAAGGAAAAGCGAGCTGAGCCTGCCCCTCCTGCCCCTGTGCACCTTGCCGATCCACCCCAGCTAATACGCCAGATCCCCAGCACCACAAGCCTGGCAGTGTGCAAGTAGCCCAGATGGGCCACACCACCCCACAGTGAATCCTGCCCCTAGGAGAGGGGAAGAGAAGGTACACACCAGTCTGTCTGTGGCCCCAGCAGTGGGCTGGGGTCAGACATCAGGTCTGACTGCGGCACCGCCCACCAACGCAGTTATTCAAGTTATGCAGGGGAAGTGTCCTGCAGTTCTTTCCAAAATGATGGAAGAATTCCCCTCAAAAGAATCTCCAGGAAATAGCAACAGCTAACGAACTGATCAAAAGGATTTAAACAATATAACAGAAAGCAAATTTAGAATAATAGTCATAAAATTAATCGCTGGGCTTGAAAACAGTATAGAGGACAGCAGAGAATCTATTGCTACAGTGATCAAGGGACTAAGGAACAGTCAGGAGGAGCTAAAAATGCTATAAACGAGCTGCAAAATAAAATGGAAACGACCATGGCTCAGATTGAGGAGGCAGAGGAGAGAATAGGTGAACTAGAAGATAAAATTATGGAAAAAGAGGAAGCTGAGAGAAAGAGAGATAAAAAAATCCAGGAGTATGAGGGGAAAATTAGAGAACTAAGTGATGCACTAAAGAGAAATAATCTACACATAATTGGTATTCCAGAGGAGGAAGAGCCAATGGAAAAAAGACAGTCTCTTTAACAAATGGTGCTGGGAGAACTGGACAGCAACATGCAGAAGATTGAAGCTAGACCACTTTCTCACACCATTCACAAAAATAAACTCAAGGATAAAGGACCTGAATGTGAGACAGGAAACCATTCAAACCCTAGAGGAGAAAGCAGGAAAAGACCTCTCTGACCTCAGTTGTAGCAATTTCTTACTTGACACATCCCCAAAGGCAAGGGAATTAAAAATCAAAAATGAACTATTGGGACCTCATGAAGATAAAAAGCTTCTGCACAGCAAAGGAAGCAACCAACAAAACTAAAAGGCAACCAACAGAATGGGAAAAGATATTTGCAAATGACAATTCGGACAAAGGGCTAGTATCCAAAATCTATAAAGAGCTCACCAAACTCCACACCCGAAAAACAAATAACCCAGTGAAGAAATGGGCAGAAAACATGAATAGACACTTCTCTAAAGAAGACATCCGGATGGCCAACAGGCACATGAAAAGATGCTCAACGTCGCTCCTTATCAGGGAAATACAAATCAAAACCACACTCAGATATCACCTCATGCCAGTCAGAGTGGCGAAATGAACAAATCAGGAGACTATAGATGCTGGAGAGAATGTGGAGAAATGGGAACCCTCTTGCACTGTTGGTGAGAATGCAAACTGGTGCAGCCACTCTGGAAAACAGGGTGGAGGTTCCTCAGAAAATTAAAAATAGACCTACCCTATGAGCCAGCAATAGGACTGCTAGGAATTTACCCAAGGGATACAGGAGTACTGATGCATAGGGGCACTTGTACCCCAATGTTTATAGCAGCACTCTCAACAATAGCCACATTGTGGAAAGAGCCTAAATGTCCATCAACTGATGAATGGATAAAGAAATTGTGGTTTATATACACAATGGAATACTACGTGGCAATGAGAAAGAATGAAATATGGCCCTTTGTAGCAACGTGGATGGAACTGGAGAGTGTGAGGCTAAGTGAAATAAGCCATACAGAGAAAGACAGATACCATATGGTTTCACTCTTATGTGGATCCTGAGAAACTTAACAGAAACCCATGGGGGAGGGGAAGGAAAAAAAAAGAGGTTAGAGTGGGAGAGAGCCAAAGCATAAGAGACTCTTAAAAACTGAGAACAAACTGAGGGTTGATGGGGGGTGGGAGGGAGGGGAGGGTGGGTGATGGGTATTGAGGAGGGCACCTTTTGGGGTGAGCACTGGGTGTTGTATGGAAACCAATTTGACCATAAATTTCATATATTGAAAAAAAGATAAAATAAATAAAATAAATAAAAAATAAAAACTGATCGCCAAATCCAAAAAATAAAAAATAAAAAACATAAAAAAGAAAGACAACATTTATTTATGTCTCATGTTTAAAATATAAGTAAATATATTTTCTACATTTTAACCTTCTTATCCCTGATTATTTTGTTTATTTTCCTGAAACATTAAGTGCCTGGTATCTCAGGCACATATCAAGTGTGTATTAGAATATGGTAACAAAATATATAAATGAACAAGGCAAATAAATCATAATCCAATCAATTTCTTCTCTTAACCATCCACATTAGTGGGTTTTTTAATCTTATTAATTTAATTACCCTTTTTGCTAGAAAAAGCAAAAAAGCAGTGATGGAAGGTATAGGTTCTTGAGCCAAACTGCCTTGATTTTCTATTAGCTTTATGACCTTATGACCTTGGACAAGTCACCTAATCGTTGTCTTGGGTTCCTCATAGTTAAAGATTATTGTAGTATCTCTAGGAGTTTTTAATAATTTATTAGTCAATATTCTTGAAGAACGTACAACAGAGCCTAGTCATAAATAACCAAGCACAACAAATGAATACAATGGAATTAATATCCTAGAAGATAATTAGGATTTTCTGTGCTGTGTTGCCCAAGTGAAATTGAGACCTTTAAGCAGGAAAGGTTGGGAAGAAAGGAGGGATTAGAGGCTACAGCCTTCAGTCGTATCAATCCTATGTCATTTCAACAAGTACACCAAGTTCTAATAAGAACGTATCATCTGGGTATGAACATGCGAAGTGTATTCAATCAACCCAAATGCAGATCTAGAGACCAGAAGTCACAATAATTTGAAACACTCTCAAATCAACTGATGGGTTTTACTCCATCTGTCCAATTAAAGCTATTTATCCCAATTATAGTTTCTGTCAAGAACTCTATTACACAAGCAGCCTCCTTATGGGCTGATGCTGGGTGTCTACCAGGGCCAGAGGCATTTATACCCTGCACAGGCCTACAGAAGAAGAAAGAGGTAATTCTGAGAAAGATATCTCAACTGTAGTACTATTGACACTTGGGCTAGATAATCCTTTGTTTTGGGGGTTTGTCCTGTGCATTGTGAGATATTTAGCAGCATCTCTGGTCTCTACCCTCTCGATTTCAGTATTGTCAAATACTTGGGAGGCACACTCTCACCTGGTTGAGAACCACTGCTCAAATGATGTAGGAAATGGCCCAGTGAGCAATAAAAAGAAACCATAAGTAACTGTATTGGCTATAATTGATCTCATTATCTCCATATGAAAACCTTAGATAAAATATCACCAAATAGAATACACTAAGGCATTAAAACACAACAAAACCCAAGACAACTAGAGTGGACACTAAAAATGAAAAATAGTTTAATATCAAGAAATCTGTTTATATAAGACATGAAGTGTTTGGTAGATCACATAAAAATAAAAGGACTTAATAATATCTCCATTCCTTCCAGAAAGGCATTTAAGCTCAAAAATTATTCCTAATGAAAAGACACATATATATAAAAAAATAAAACATACTAAGATATATTTGAAATATGTTAAAATGATCTATTTTGATACATGCATTAATTTAATAAATGTTGAGTGACCAGACTATCTTACCAAGGGACTTTCATTCTAGATGTGTATTTGGGATGAGGAAAATAAAGAAATATACAAGATGATTAAAAATGTGAGGTTAAGGAAAGCTACCATAGAGTGGTCAAGAATGAGTCTTGAGGCAGGCTACCATTTTAGGTAAGATCTGAGGGCTAAAAAAGCACTAGCCACAAAAAGGCTGAAAAATTCAAGTTGAAAAGAACGTAGAACAACAACAAAAGAAATCAGGGTGATAAGTGTGTCAGCAAAGGAAAGATGAAACACAAAGAGATTAGAGGAACAAACAGAAACCAGGGCTTGGTGAGAAGTTTGGATTTTATTCTAAGTGCAGTGGCAAGGTTTCAAGCAGGAGGATGGTGGACTTGGATTTCCATTTTGAAAAGATGCCTCTGCTGCAAAGCAAATGGAATAGAACAGAGGTTAGGGATAGAAACAGAGAAATCAGTATTTAGAAGGCTAGTATAGCAGTTTATACATTACATGTTTGTGCCTTGGACAGAGGAGTGGTGATGGAATCAGGGGCAAGTGGTCAGATTTGAGACATTTTGAAGGCAGAACTGATAGAATTTGCATATCATCCAGATGAGGCTACTCGGGAATTTGCATATCATCCAGATGAGGCTACTAGGGAAAGAAAAAAAAATCAGGGCCATCTTTTACATATTTGGCTTAAGCAATTGGAGAAAAAGTCGTATTATATCATTTGTGGACATGAAGAAGACTAGGGAGGACGGCGTGTGCTTTCTGGGAGAAGTCAGAGTCAGAGATCAAGGTTTCAATGATGGCAGGGAGACAGTTGGATATATGAACACGGATCTGTCCTATGAGCTCCAAGAGAAGTCATTAATTGAGAAAATGCATTTGCACATCACCAACAAATGAGTGGTATTTAGAACCATGGGAGAAGATCTGAATTCTTAGATAGTACAAAGAAAGAGAAGGGGAAGATCCCAAATTCAGCCCTGGTGTACTCAAACATTTAAGATACTGAGTAGATGGTTTGGAGAAGGCAGGAAAACAAAGTAAGAGTTGCAAGAAAAGGGTTAATAAAACCAAACTCGAGATTCTTTCCAGAAAAAGTCCACTATGCGGAATATGCTGATGGATTAAGTAAGTGTAGGTCTGACCAGTGTTCCTTGGTTTTGATAACATCGAAGTCACTGGTGACCATGACATGAAAAATTTCAATAGAATGAATGGATGGGGGCCAGAACAGAATGGGCTGAGTGAATGAGAGGGAAAGGAGTGGGTACAACTTACAGAGTAGGCAACTATTCCAAGATGTTTTACTGTGAAAGGCAGAAAAGAAGGCAATGATTAGGGAAATATAAGTTTTCAAAGAATGTTTTGCTTTGTTTTTAAGATGAGTGATTCTACATCATGTTCTTTTGCTGATAGTAGACAGGAAGAGGAAGGCAAAGAGAAGAAAGTACAAGACAATATGAATAAACACATTTGCCACAGAGACAAAAACTGAAGCAAAGAAAACACATTGGGATTCAGTGAATTAAAGGCAGCATCAACCTTCAATACAGAGGTGTATTTTAATGAGAAGACATGGACACAGATGTAGGTGCATTTATAGATTTGGTGGAGGTAAAATCAGGGAATACCAGTAAGATGGTCTGTATTGTGTTGAAGTACGAAAGGAGATCATCAGGGAATAAAGAAGAAGGGTGTCTGTGGGAAGCTTAAGGAGGAATAAAACATTATGAACTAAGATCTAAAAATCACAGAGTTGTGAAACTATAGGGATTTTGAATCCCATAGAAGAATGACCACAATTTAAGGCAGTTGGAAAGAAATAAATGGATAAAATTATATTTTCAGATGAAATGGCTGTACCTCCAAATCTGAGAAACTTCCAATTAATAGCAATTCACTAAAGTGGCTGGATAGAGGCTACATGTATAAACCTCAGTGGCATTTGCAGATACAACCAATTATTCCTTGAATATAAAATAGACAATTACCACCTTCTTAATATCTGCATTTAGTGTCATGGCTGAGCTATGCTTTGAAATATTGGTTCTTTGCAACTTCCTGCCTCCTGATTTTTCAGTGGTTATTTGAGGGCCCCTTTTCTTCTCCACGTATATCACCCAAGAAAAAGACCCAAGAGGCCACAGAGGCAAAAGGTAGGCAGAAAGATTCAGATGACTAGAAACAAAATGAGTTGTGAACTGCTCATAACTCCTAACCTGTGAACAATTGTGAGACTGGATAATTGTGAGACTCCCTGAATGGAAGGATGAGAAACTTGTACATCTTAGAGTAGGGAACAAGGGAGAAAATAGAGAATATTATTCCCTGATCACAATGGATCTGACTTTAACTAAGTGGAAATTTCCCTACAATCTGCAAAAGGGCAAAACCACCACTGCTTATCTCCTTGTTTATTTTCATTTCAACTATTCTCTAAACAGAAGAGTTAATAGATTGTATTCAAATAGTATGCATTAATCTTGCAAGGCATATCCTTTGCACATATCTTTGATTTACTGTATATTTTTTCTGTTCATCTTCAAAAAAACAGCCTTATTCATTTATACTGCAACCAACAAAAATGCAAATAACTCCCAAATTGGTGGAATTTTTGGCTATTTTCTTTCATAAATTTCCAATGACTGGTAAATCACCTTTATCTTGCAATGTATTTACATTTGCTCCTATATTTGGCCTTTATTGATGCCCAGTTAGTTCAAGAAAAGGAGTACTGAACATGTATTAAGATATGGAGTTTAACTGTTATTGCAAATATCTACCTAAATCTACCCTGAAGTTGGTTAGAACTCTCACGTTAGAGACATTTAAGCAAGGTGGCCCAGGAAGTTGCCCACTTCCATTTTCCTCCCTTTGCTGGCTTTGTTTTGAGTGTCCAGGGATTTACCTCAGGCTGGGCACTCTTCCTCTTCAGAGAAACTCACTTTAAGAACAATCCACTACACAGCCTTTCATTCTGCTTAGAAAGCTAGTCTCTCATTTTAAACTTGAGGTTAAGTGCCACCATAGTTCTCAAGGAGTTATTTAGAAAAAAAGCTTCTTTTCTCTCTCCATAGATGAGATCAGATGTGGCTTCTTTAATGCTTTCTCCATTAGCCTGGTTCCTTCTGCTTTCTGTTCTGGACATTCTTCAAATGGTCTGACCTATAATTTATCATTTCCTAGTGCGCTTCAGTTGTGCTCATTCTGCTGCCTATTTGGTATTTTTCTTTTTTTTTTTAACGTTGACAACTTTATTTTCTTGTTTGTTTTTAATGGCCTTTATTTTTTAGAGAAGCAAAATTGAGAGGAAGATACAGAAATTTCCCATATATCACCTACCCCCCATATCCATATAGCCTCTCCCATGTTCCACATTCCTCCCAGGGAGTGGGACATTTGTTACAATTGATGAA
This sequence comes from Acinonyx jubatus, assembly GCF_027475565.1. NCBI lineage: Eukaryota > Metazoa > Chordata > Mammalia > Carnivora > Felidae > Acinonyx > Acinonyx jubatus. Next base: position 20,214,534 of record NC_069390.1, on the reverse strand, counting down.
CCTACACTGACATACTGTAATCACTCATAAGAATCCATACTTTACATTAGGGTTCACTCTTGGTGTTGTACATTCTATAGGCTTGGACAAATTTATAAGGACATGTATGCACTATTACAGTGTCATATAGAGTAGCTTCACTGCCCTAAAAATCCTGCATGCTCTGTGTATTCATTCTTTCCCCCATCCCACTTCCCAACTCCTGGAAATTACTTTTGTAAAGTAAAAAGTATGATCTTTTTCCTATCTCCACAGTTTTGCCTTTTCCAGAATGTCATATAGTTGGAATCACACAGTATGTAGCCTTTTCAGATTGTCTTCTTTCACTTAGTAATGCATGTGTAAGATTATTCCATATCTTTTCATGGCTTGATAGCTCATTTCTTTTTAGCACTAAATAATATTTCATTATCTGGATATACCACAGTTTATCCATTCACCCTCTGAAGGACATCTTGGTTACTTTCAACTTTGGGCAATTATGAATGAAGACAGGATAAACATCCATGTACAGGTCTTTGTATGGAGATAACTTTTCAACTCTTCTTGGTAAATACTAAGGAGCATGATTACTAAGCCATATGGTAAGAACATGTTTAGCTTCATAGGAAATTGCCAGACTATCTTCCAAAGTGGCTGTATCATTTTTCGTTCCCACAAGCAACGAACGAGACTTCCTGTTGCTTCACATCCTTGCCAGAATTTGGTGTATCACTACTCTGGATTTTGGTCACTCTTTTCTTTTTTGAAGTTTATTTATGTAGTTTTGGAGAGATAGAGAGAGCACGCACAAGTAGGGGAGGGGCAGAGAACAAGGGAGAGAGATAATCCCAAGCAGGCTCCATGCTGTCAGCACAAAGCCCAACATGAGGCTCTATCCCATGAACTGCAAGATTGTGACCCCAGCCAAAATCAAGAGTCAGACACTTAACTTACTGAGCCATCCAGGCGCCCCCAGGTTTTGATCATTCTAATAGGCATTTAGTGGCATCCCAATGTTGTTTTAATTTGCATTTTCCTGATAACATATAATGTAGAGCATCTTTCCTGATGCTTATTTGCCACCTGGGCATCTTCTTTGGTGATGTGTTTGTTAATACTTTTGACTCATAATTCATTGTTGCATTTTAAGAGCTCATTGTATATTTTTCTAAACTGTTCTTAATCAGATATAATAATCTTATTTTTAATTTATAATATTTCTACTATTTCTTATTCATAGAAGTCTGCTCTTGTTTCATATGCCCTTGAATATAGGATGAACATGTAAAGTTTTCCATTGTTTACTCTCTTAACTGTTTCACTGAACACTATTTTTTCTGATTGTTGTGTGTCTTTTCTTCTTTGGACTTGGTCTTCCTCACACATAAGCGAGTTTTGGATATCTATTTATTTCTGTTATTGAAATGAGGGAAAATCTTTGTTTACCTGCTGAGACTATGTATTCTAGGTATTAAGAAGCTGTCAGTAAATTAGAGTGGGCATAAGGAGAAACTCACCTCAGTGAATATCGCTCCTGGGCTCACTGGGGAGTAGATGTGTTTGCAAATTTAACCAGAAGCCAAAAGGCTGCATCAGCTTCCCCATGGCCTTTTCCTCCCTCTGCTATGTATGTGGCAGTTTGGTGATTCTGATTCTTTCTGCATCCCAGCAGTCATGCTGGGAGTCCTCCCCAGGCAGATGCATTACCGTTTTCCAGACCATTTGATCAAACTCACAGAAGGGAGAGAGAGGAAGCAAAGGAAATATACCAGGGGTAAGGGGAGTGAGCAACTTTTCTTAATCATTCACTATATTCCATACTGTATGCTACAATCTTTTTAGTCATCTCATTTAATGCTCTTAGCAGATCTCCAAGATAAGTATGATCAAGTCCATTTTGCAGATAAAGAAAACGAGATATATAGGTCAAATAAGTCAAAGGGAGATGAAATTAAAACATTTTACTTTTTATTTTGAGCCCAATGTGTGGCCTCAGAATAAACAGTAATATGGTTTACCCTAGCTGTTCTTAGGTACACTCCCTGATACCTCATAACCATCCTATTTATTCTAGGCTTACGCAACCTCTGTTAAATTTTTTCAAGGGTTTCCAGCTTAGAAAGTTGTAGTTCAGGAAGATATATCATAATAGGTCACCCTTTTAAAAGGGCAACGGAAAGACATTCATTTTGTAAACTGGAAAGTATTTTACAACCTGGTTCCATATATTTTATTTTTTTTTATTTTTTAATTTATTTTTTAATTTTTTTTTTAATTTTTATTTAGTTTTGAGACAGAGAGAGACAGAGCATGAACAGGGGAGGGGCAGAGAGAGAGGGAGACACAGAATCTGAAACAGGCTCCAGGCTCTGATTTGTCAGCACAGAGCCTGACGCAGGGCTCGAACCCACGGACCGTGAGATCATGACCTGAGCCGAAGTCGGACGCTTAACCGACCAAACCACCCAGGCGCCCCTGGTTCCATATATTTTAATTAAGTCTCCTCACCACGAGCAGAAGATAAGTGATATGTTTTTGACATTGGTCATGCCAGTGCTTGTCACAGTTTATTCTTCTGGTCATACTGGTGAGGCTGTGTCCTTTTTCTCTCTCACCCCAACGTATGTGTCTCTTTAGACTCATTCTCTGTACACAATGGAGAAAACATTCTTTAATTAAGGGTACAACCTCAATGACTTCAAGTTACCAAGGAGAGGAGAGGAGTGGATAAGAGGGCAGATGACAACATTTAAGATAATAGCCTGAAGAGAAGGTCTGGTCAGATAAAAAGGGTACAAATTCTCTTGACAGGTCTAGGACCCAGGTGGATGGAAGGCATCATTGTCTCCACCAATAGTTACTGACAAATATCCATAACACATTATTATGGGCAGAAAAGGAGGATCTTAGAGAGGCAGCATAAGATGACAGGAATGAGGCCCCAGACTTTTCTGCTATTAACTAAATCATTATTCTTCAAGCCACTTATTATCCTTTGTGTAAAAAGAGGGAATTGCACTGATTTCTAGGGTTCCTTTCCAACTCTAAGAATAATATTGTGTGCTGCCTCTTCTAAAATTTATGAGAAAAGAGTTTCAGAAGTCCTTTGGAAACTGGGGAGTTCTATATAAATGTGAGATCTGATTTCTTTTACAAAAATTCACGGATCTCTTAGCTCATTCCAGCCCCTATTACAGGCACCGAGAATGCTAAAGTGCTTTGCTTAACAATGTAGGAGGCAGGCTTCATTGTGGGCAGGGGATATTTCTACAGATCATGTGATTAAATAAAGCCTTTTCCCCCACTACATGGTAGGGCCAACACAGAGTCTTTCAGATGTTTTGACTTGGAGTGAGAGTTTAAAGAACAAGCTGTAGGAGAGTCCTATCATTGGGATCATGAGCTGGCTCCTACAATCCAGCAGCAGGCTGAGGGCTGAGGTTGTATAAGGTCCTATAGGGTACAAAAAAATGATAGTCCCTGCCTTTCATAATATCCTATTCTATTTCCATAATCAGCCAGATTATAAATGAGTTATTTTGAAAGATAACCAACCAAAATGTGAAGGCTTCTGAGTGTGCGAAAACCTTGGGCCTCCTTTATACACTTTTAGTATTCCGATGCACCAGAGAGTTTCCATCAGTGAATTGAAACTGGGTAGCTGGGCAGTCAATCCGAAGAAGTAGTTTTAAGCTGGGTCAGGAAGGGTGAGGTGTCCACCTCAGAGTTGGGAGAAGGAACTAGCAGGCCTAAAGAGTAACACGGATGGAAGAAGCCAGGGCATGAGAGAATTTGACACACTGGAGGTGTCTCCACCTCCAGAATCCCCTTTAACCAACTTGGGAAATGCCAGGTACTACTAAGGAAGCCATAATAAATTTTTTTCAACCACCTTTTAATTTAGAAAGCTTTTTTGTAGCCATGAGCTTATTATTCAGAGAAAGAAGGAAAGAAGCAAAGAAGGAAAGAAGGAAAGAAAGAAAGATACCTGCTATAGCAAATCTATGAAGGAAACATAACAGTAATGGTGGCCCAATGTTCACTATGGCTCAAACTGCTTTATCTGCAAACTCACACAGAAATTCCCCAAATACTTATGCTTGAAGTTACATTTGCTTGGTTAACAAAAAGTCCAGTCTCTCTTCAGATTTTCCTTGCCAAATGCTACCAAGAATTAGGAGGTGTATACCAGCCTGGCCATCAGAGGTAAGGTTCCTTTTCTTCTTAGAGTCCCCTGGATGGACAGCTGCCTTCTGCTTCAGTGTCTACTATACTTCTGATCCTTCTTTCTGGTGTTTTGTTCTGTTTTAGTTTCCTGTGGCTTCTGTAACAAATTATAAACTTGGTAGCCTAAAACAAAAAAAAATTTCTTTTCTCACAGTTCTGGAGGCCAGAAGTCCAAAGTCAGTTTTTATGGGACAAATCAAGGTACAAAAGTGCCCTGAGTCCTTAGTCTCCAAAGGAGAATTGGTTCTTTGCCTCTTCCAGCTTCTAGCGCTGCTGTCATTCCTTGACTGTGGTTACATCACTCCAGTCTCTGCCTTGTGGTCAAGTTGCCTTCTCTTCTTTGTCACATCTCCCTCTGCCTCTCCAGCTATACTTGTGACTCCATTTTAGGGCCACTCAGATACTCCAGGATAATATCCCCATCTGAAAATCCTGAATTTAATCACATCTGCAAAGACCACTTCTATAAATAAGGTAGCATTTTCAGTTTCCAGTAGTTTCACCTGATATCTTTGGGGGGGGGCATTTTTCTGTGTACCTCTTCCCACATCGATCTATTGCTCTACAGTTCAGAGATACAAGTTCGTAATTATATATTGCAAAAATCTTTAGGCCTCTGACCTTGCAAGGCCTCTGGAGCTCTTCTCATCCCCCATTAGTAAGGAAATGATTTTGCTTCTCATTTCCATCTTTCTTACAAGGGGTTCCCAGGGAAGAGATGCTGGCCTTTTAATTAGAAGGCTTTTTCCTTTATTCCAGAGTCCTGTCCATACACTCTGCGAGGTCAGTTGCAGAATTACCATGGGATTCAAGCTGTTCCAAAATCATTAATCCCATTCAGGTTCTACTTCTAAGTCATGGCCCATCCTGCTATAATCTTTATTCACACATAATGATTTTCTAACAGGTATGTTATGATGGTTAATATTATATGTCAGTTGGGCTAACAGATGTCCAGATAGCTGGTAAAATGTATTTCTGAGTGTGTCTATAAGGAGTTTCTAGAAGAAGTTAGTGTTTGATTCAGTAGACTGGATAAAGAGATTTGCCCTCATTAATGTGAGTGGGCATCATCCATTCCATTGGAGACTCATACAGAACAAAAGGGTAAAGGAAGGGCAAATTTCCTTTCTGTCTTCTTGAGTTGGGACATTCATCTTCTCTCACCCCTGGATATCAGAGGTTCTGGTTCTCAAGCCTTCGGGCTTTGGGTCTTATACCAGTAGCTCCCAGTTCTCAGGCCTTTGGACTCCCATAAACTCTCCTTGTTCACCAGCTTGCAGACAGCAGATCATGGGCTTATTTGGCCTCCATAATTGCTTGAGCCAATTCCTATTATAAATCTCTTCATATATATCTTATCGGTTCTGTTCCTCTGAAGAACCCTAATACATGTGTGTTTGTCCTTCCCACTTTCAGGCTTTGCACACTGTACTAATTCATCAGAAATATATGAAAGTAGAGAAATCGTATTTGTCCATAGGATTATTTACCATCTCATATTAGAGGGATATCACCCCCCTCTTCCAAAGTGGAGTGATATTACAAAGAAAAAATGACTCCTGAACAGCAAACCTCACCTCAAAACTCCACACAGTGGATCCTCTGGAGGAACCACAGTGCTAGATATGTTATGTTCAGTTATATGCTCTCACATATTTTTTCTGGGGTTAATAAATGGTTTTGTTTGCAAAAACCTGAGAGTTATTCAAGCTACTCAAACAATGGATATTTATTGAATGGCAACAAATACTTTACAGCAAAATTATTGCAGGCATCCAGCAAAATAATTAAGATAGAACCTCAGCTGTACCTCCAGGCCCCATAAAAACTGAGGACAACCACACAGCTATAAGCTTACAGGATCACAAGAAAAGATGCATAATAAAAAGAATAAAATTATAGGGGGAGCTTGGGTGGCTCAGTTGGTTGAGCAGCTGACTCTTGATTTCAGCTTAGGTCACGATCTCATGGCTCGTGAGTTCGAGCCCTGCACTGGGATCTGTGCTGGCAGGGCAAAGCCTGCTTGGGATTCTCTCTCTACCTCTCTCTCTGCCCCTCCCCTGCTCACGTGCTCTCTCTCTCTTAAAATAAATAAAACATTAAAAAAACTGTAAAAGATAGGAAAAGCTAGATAGTCACACCTTATAGAGATGAAAACCTAGTTGAGCAACTGAAAGGTTGGTCCATAATTAATTTGTATCTTCTGACCTCATTGACTCTTCCATATCTCCATAGCAAGAATGTGTTGATCTCCATCTGGTTTTCTGTCATTATCATCCACTGCATATCTTGTCATGTCCACTTTTGGTTCTTGTGCCAATCTTCCCATTAGCTTTATAATTCCTCTGGGAAGGTCTGATCAATCCAGTATGTCTCCAATGGACCTGGCCTGCAGAATTCTTAATTACAGTTCACCCCCTAGACTTGCAGATTGACTTCCTTTGGGACAACTGTCCACTAATGAGCCAGTCAGCTATGGATGTTGGGTTCACATATAACTAACTGGACATCATATGTGGTTGAAAACTATTAGTAAGGAGTTGGAGGTGGGCAGATGGTTAAGTCTTGCCTTATCCAGGGCACCTACTTGCTCAGAGACCATGGAAATCAGCCCCAGATTGCTGCACTTCGAGCTCAGTACAAAGCTTTCCTCCCCTCTTAGAATGACAGCAGAAGCTCAGTTGTGTACCAGAATATATGTGGAGACTGGTGACCATGGACACACAGTCTGCTACCGCTCAGAATGAGATACCAAAGAGAGAGCTAAGTAATGTGTTAAACCTGTAACATAAGCTGAGTGCTGTGTCAGCACTGAACTAGCCACTCTCTTTGGTGCCGTTAGATACACATGGCAAGACTTCATTCCCATCATGTTTATCGCTCCAGCATTGCCTAAGGGGGTTATAAAAACTAGTAGTAGCCTGTGTAATTTTTCTGGCATGGCGAAGAGAATAGCCTTGAACTTGGAGACTGATCTCTGGGTGTAAAATGGTAATGGGCTATCATTCACATCACTCCTTCCCGGCTGCATTAAATAACACTTGGGTATTTAGCCATAATTCACAATCTGCAGGGGCTGTGTCAGAGGGAAGGAGGACATTCACTCAGTTTGACTGCAATTTCAAACACAAATGCAGTGAAGAATAGCATTACTGAGCCTACAGAAATTATTATTCTGGACACAGCTCTTTTAATTTGTGTAAATGTTGGATCCTGTACTTACAGAAGAAAAGAAAAAAGTGACTGTGCTAGGGGTCGGGTGTGGCACAGAGTGATGGCAGAAGGCATGATTTTTATTTAGTGAGATGTGCTTTCTGCCAGAGTCTTGGACTCTGAAAAAAGAAAACTATTTGAAAAAAATAAAAGGAATGCAAATGCAATGTCCTGAGTGAGGTGTTAAAACATAGTCATTGCACTTCAGGGAGACATATATATGAATTCACAATCCCCAAATGGTGGCAAAGTCTCTGGGGTGGGAGAGGCTGCTGTCCTTGTAGTGTCCATCCTGTCCCTGGACCCTCCCTGCCCCCATATCCAGGAGCCCTAGATGCTTTTATGCCTGGCAGAGAATACATGTTTCTCTGTGTGTTTCCAGAACAGGGCCATTCTAATGGGCCACATGAAGTAAAGGAAGAGAAATCAGATATAATGTAAGATTGGTAAACAGAGAATTTTCGTTCCTTGGTCCCTAGAAGCTAATGTTGAAAACAAGTGCAAACCATTGATGTCTTCTATGAACAGGGCAGTGTGTTATAGGTACATAATAATAACAATGATGATGATGATGATGTATGTTGCAATCAAATAGACTTTGATTTAACTCTCAGTCCCTCACTTCCCAGCTAAAAGACCTCAGACTAGTCACATCAGCTGCCTGAATTTTGGTTCCTTCAACTGCCAAAGGATGATATTAATGGGTACAAGGTGTTAAGACAATTAAACTGGGTAGTATCTGTAATGCACTTGGCACTGTGACTCAAAAATGAACATGACCTAGCCCAGCATGAGCTGACTCACCTTTCCTTCCAGCCTCATTTTGGACCAGTTTAATAGTCTACCTCTACCCCTATGACACCCTGGCCTGATTTTATTTATTTACTCTGAGAGACAGACTGAACAGGGGAGGGGCAGAGACAGAGGGAGACAGACAGAATCCCATGCAGGCCCTGCACTGCCAGTGCGGAGCCTGATGTGGGGCTCAAACCCACAAACCATGAGATCATAATCTGAGCCGAAATCAAGAGTCAGACGCTTAACTGAGCCATCCAGGCACCCCTCACCCTGGCCTTATTTTTATCTCTCAGACCCCCCAGTCTTTTTCCTATCACTGAGGTCTTTGTGATGTTTCCACTGCCTAGAAGGTTCTCCCTGTTTCCAGCTCTTCTTTTGCCTGGGTAATGTTTTCCAATGTCAAGCTTTCACCTTTTAAACGGGACTTGTCAAACAAGGACATTAGTCTGCCTTACCCACAAAACAGGTGAGATTTCATATGTACATTTTGTTTTGTTTTTCTTAGCACCTTGCAGTTATCTGCCACTCTACTTAACTACAGCTGTGGTTAAATATATATTTTATAAACTCTTATTAATTTTTTTAATGTTTATTTATTTTTGAGAGAGGGAGAGAGACAGAGCATGAGTGGGGTAGGGGTAGAGAGAGAGGGAGACACAGAATCTGAAGCAGGCTCCAGGCTCTGAGCTGTCAGCACAGAGCCCGACACAGGGCTCGAACTCACAAACCGTGAGATCATGACCTGAGCCAAAGTCAGTCGCTCAACTGACTGAGCCACCCAGGCACCCCTATAAACTATATTTTTAAATGTTAGTCTCTCACAAAGAACTGAAAGCTTTATTGAAGAAAAAAAAACAAACATAAAACTTCCTGTCTTATTCACCAATTACCTCCAGCCCTGGCCACAGTAATTGTACCCAGGAGTTATTCTTTGTAGATTATAGTTGTATTCCCTGTGGTGGGTCATGGGAAGAAAACCAGTGAACATTACCCAGTTCAAAGTATGATGTCTGTAAAGCAAATGGGAAATATTATTTGGGTCCACACAAGTGGTCATGGTCCCCCTAAAAAGGCAGCAACTTGTTCACTGTCCTTTTCCTTTTTCCTGCTTTCCTGAAATGTATCCAAAGCATGAGAGTGTCCAGAGGGGTGTAAAGATGATATATGGGTCCTTTAGGGATAGGCCAGTTTTCCAATAGAACACTTGTATTTTCTCAGCTCAAATTTTGACTGGGCTCATTGATTTGGTAAAAACATGTCAAAAGGAACTCCAGGATGATTCAATGTGCTTGATAATATGGATATAATCTAGAGTGGATATTTGAATTTCAAGCTGTATTTAAAAGTGACTCTTAGCTTCCCCAATGCAAAAAGGTACTACACAGAACATGACAAAGTCAACCCTGAAGAGTCATACCCATGCTGCATAAACTTTCCACTATTATATGAATCCCTGAAAGAAGGGCTAGGTTCTATTGTTTCTGAAAGAATACCCAGTACATGGTGGTATTTTATACATTTTTTGAATGGATGAATGGATGGATGGATCACTCAAACATAAGCTGGTAACCTATTTTGCAATTATATATGGGAAACAGATTTTTTGAGTGTTCCAATATTTTATCACATACCTTATTTAATTCATATAACAATCTTGTTGAGAAGTATCCTCTATTTACAGATAATAGCACTCAGAAAATCTACCTTTTACTAAGCACGGCACAGAGCTTGTACAGAACTTTGCAGTGCTGACTCTGGAGTGTAAGAAAGACCAAAATGTTTATTTTTCAGAGAGAGAGAAAGAGTATGAGCAGGGAAGGGGCAGAGAGAGGGGGAGACACACAATCCCAAGCAGGCTCCAGGGTCTGAGCTCTCAGCACAGAGCCCAACGTGGGCTCAAACCCACGAACCATGAGATCGTGACCTGAGCCAAAGTCAGATGCTCAGCTGACTGAGCCACCCAGGAGCCTCTGCATAGGTAAGTTCTCATGTAGAATTTGTGTCTAGAAATTCCAGATAGAAGGTGATATAGGAGCACATGAAATGATAAGTAAAATCTTCAGATAAGGGGACATTTCAGAAAATGCATGACTTTATTCTGATACTGAAGGAATGAGAAATAGGGACCCAGACATTGAGCAATGGATGACATTTCCAGAAAAAAGAAATAGCTAATATGAAGCCTTGTTGTAAACGTGTACTTAGCATACCTGCAGAAACCCCCGGATACAGGTAGCTGCAAGGTAGGCTTAGGTAGAGGACCTGTGAGAAACGAGACAGGGGGAATGGAGGCCAGACCTGAGGCCCAGGGGAACCATCACACGCCTTCAGGTCACTGGAGATGTAAAGATTTTTTTTTTAATTTTCACAGAATTTAGTTACAGTCTAGAAAATGGCTTGAGGCAGGGCACAGCTGAAAGAAAGGGCGAGAGGGCCAGGTAGTAAGGGATGACAGTGGCCTGTGCTAAAGACGGTGCATGAGGCTCAGGATGGAGGATAGGATACGTTATGAGACATTCAGGAGAGAATCAGCATCTCGTGTGGTGGGTACCATTGTGTCTAATTTACAGAGGAAGGATCCTAAGGTTAATAGAGGAAAAATAATTTGTCCAAGAGCAGAGCAGGAGCTCAAAACCAGATGCGCCCCACAGCCTTACTCTGTTCACATGACATCATCTCCCCAAAGCATGATGTCCCAGACATTTGAAGCTGTGGTCTCTAAGAGAGACAGCCCATATCCCCAGCAACTCAAGTCCTCTTTGTATGGCTTTCATACTACCTTCTGTTTCTTCCCCCAAGTACCAGCTGTTGTGCAAAACACTTCAAATTATCAAATGCAAATTCTCTTTGAAAATCAATTTCAGGATGCTTAGCCAGAAATGTTAAGCAGCTATTGATTGAAAGCAGAAAAGTTAACGTGCAAATCAAATCTAGATTACCTGTGTCTCTAACACACATAACATCATCTTTCACTGACATAGATAAGATGCTGCTGTTAAAAACAAAAACAAAACCAAAAACAAAAACAAAAAAAAAAGCCTCCTTGTTGGCATCTCAGAAACAAGCACCCCTTTGCTTAATTTGCTTCTTTCTTTGACAAGAATAAACAAATCTTTTAAAAATATAATGAGTCAGGCCATTCTCTCTGTGGTGTGTAAGTGGCTCCAAGGGACTCCAGAAGGTCCCTGTTGAGGGTCATTACCTCTTTCAGGCCCTCTGGGAAGCATTCGGCAAATAATTGCTTCCCCACATTACATAGATACCCTGGTGTTCCAAACACGGGCTGGGGGCAGGGAGTAACTTCTGAACTGGGAAAATTTGGCTGATTAACTTTCCATTAAATGCCTCCCGATTCCATGCTGAAACTTCGGGGATCAAGCTGAGAGCTGAGAAAAAAGAAACAATCTGTAAGCTTGGCTGGTAATTAACATCACCAGGTGACAAATCAATACTACCTGGCTGTTCCCATAAACAATGATAACAGGGAGAACCGAGCCTTCTAGCCCAAAGCTTCCTGGCTATTTTTCTGTGGCTCCTGTTGCTTTAAAGATAGAAAGGTGAAAGACAGGTGGATGGTTTTCTTGAACTGTAGGTGGTAGGGAAGGCTGAAGATGCAAACAGATCTTCCAAGGCAAAGAGGTTTGGGCAAAAAATAATGAAATAAGTTACAATCTGAGAGGTTGGACCAGAAAAACGTGAATTTGGGTAGGTATATAAAAATTAACAAGAGAACTCATTAGAAATGCAAGTTCCAGAAATTTTTTTTTATTTATTTTTGAGAGAGAGAGAGAGAGAGAGAGAGAGAGAGAGAGAGAGACAGAGAGAATGCACGCAAGCATGTGAGCCGGGAAAGGGCAGAGAGTGAAGGGGACAGAAGATCTTAAGCAGACTCTGCACTGAAGCAGTGAGCCCTACATGCGGCTCTAAGATCATGACCTGAGCCTAAGTCAGACGCTCAACCGACTGAGTCACCCAGGTGCCCCAGAAATGCAGATTCCAGAAATTCTGTTTCGGGAGTATTCATTATAAGTTTCCCCAGATCATGCTGGTGCAGGTGGGTCACAAATCATACTTGAAGAATCATTGTTAAATACCTAACAGTTCCATTTGTTAGGTAACTAGAGCCAAGCAATTTAAGAAGTATTTATGTCCTGACAACTTAGTAGTTCTTTGAAAAAGTGATGCATATAAATTGAAAGAAAAATTAACTTTCTCCCTTCTTAAATTACCACAAGTGAGGTGCTGCTAGTGGGATGTGCACACCTGTTGGGCACTGCACAACTTCTCAAAGCTTGGAATCAGATCAGACACTGCCACCCTCACTTCCTGTTCACACTGATTTTCATATGGGGCTTGCTTTGTATCATAGCAACTGCTGAAAACCCATCTTCCCAAAGATGTGGCACCACTGACAGGAATATAAAGTGATTGTGGAAAACGTGAACTACTTGGAGCCAATAATTCCTACAGTCTCTCACAAAAGTCAAATTATCACTCTGTTGTCCTATCAATTAAAGACATCTCAGTGTGCCCCTATGAGTTTGGGGTGGCACCCTTTGGGAATCAAGGGCATGAACAGCAGTGAAACAGAAAAGATCAGATAGCCTTAGACCCCCAGAGTCTCTTCATGGCAGAGAATGGACAATTAGACAGATGTTTGGGAGTAAGGAATTGCCTATCCTTTGGAGATGGAAGCACTTCTTTTCTCTTTCAGGATAGATGGACTGTAGCACTCCAGCTTTAGGCTTCTCAGTGAACCTAATTGGAATAATTTGTTAGTTGTTAGTAAGTGGTGTGGTTTAATTAAGCCTCAAGTACTTTAAATTTAGAAATGTCTTGGTTTTGTTTCTTGGTGTTTGTTTGTTTTTGTTTTTTGCTTTGTTTTGTTTTGTGCAAACCCACTATGTTCCAGAAAAATAGAAAAGCACATTCACCAGTTCACTTAATCTTCCCCACAAAACTAGAAGGTATTGTTATCCCCATTTACCAGTTGGGGAAGCCAGGGATCAAACTGGCTAAGATACTTACACAATATTCTACAGACAGTTAGTGTTGTTAGGCCTGGGACCCAGGTTTAATTGGCTCTAAAATCCAAGCTTTTTGTTCTGTAAGCCAGAGCCTCTTTCTGAGAAATAGCCCCCTTAGGTGGCCACCACGTGAGTCTAGAAGGTTCAGCTTGAGATGCTTAGTGTATCCTTGTTCCCTATTCAGTAGTTATGTGACCTTCAGTGGGTAACTTACCCCCAACAGGCTCATCATCAAAAGAAAGTAAGTAAGGGGCACCTGGGTGGCTCAGTCTGTTAAGCATCTGACTTCGGCTCAGGCCATGATCTCACAGTTCGTGACTTTGAGACAGCCGTCGTGCTGACAGCTCAGAGCCTGGAGTCTGCTTCAGAATCTGACTCCCTCTCTCTCTCTGCCCTTCTCCTGATCATGCTCTGTCTCTCTCTGTCTCTCAAAAAATAAATAAACATTAAAAAAATTAAAAATAAATAAAAATTTAAAAAAGAAAGTAAATAATAGTAACTACCTTGTAGTTATTGAGAACAAACTGACATAAAGCCTCTTGCACATAAGAAACATTTCATCAGTGATAGCTATTATTTTAGCCATATATAGCGGTACCATGGGCAGGTGTATGTTCCCTATGATTTATGTCAAATTTTTAGAAGAGATTATATCAAAATATTATGTCTGTGTTTATTTTATACTATATAGAATACACAATCATTCAGAAAGGTGACAATGGTTTGGAAGTAAGCCCTCTTATATAACCTCATTTCAATCTATAGGTGTATATATTTATCACCCCTTTAAAGTTTCACTAGACTTTTGAAGGCAAATGGAGATTTTTTTATTAGCCATTATTTTATTATTTAAAAACCAAATACAAATAAGTGAAAGGTATCTCAAGGTAAAAAGTGGAGAGAGATTATGGCTATCTCCTCCCTTCCAATAAATTTCAAGTAAAGATAACACTACCCTCACATCTAGTTCCCCACCCCCATCCATGCTGTGTCATTTTGGGAAATTATTTAATTGCCTAATCTCTTTGGGACTTAGTTCCCTTTTCTATTTATATTTATATTAAATAATATCTGTGTTAACTACTATTAACCCAGTTCACCTAAAATCAACAGATTTTTAACTGACCTTGAATTCGTGTTAAGCACTAAACTATGTGAGACAAATATGTGGATAAGAAATACTCTACCTATCAGAAGCTTAAAATTGAATATGTGTGTATGTGCATGCGTGTGTGTGTCCATGTGTGTGTGAGGGTATGACAGAGACAGAGAGAAAGTGAGAGAGAGACTGAGAGACACAGTTTCACTGTACTGGAACCAAAAGAAAGGGATATTTTCTGCCCTATTTTGGGACTTATATTAAAAGTGGCAGCCCTCCTCATACCTTCTGTGCTTCAGTTGGTCCAAGCTGAATAATTTTCTTGAGACCCATTAAAAACAAAATATAGCAATTAACTTCCTTTCCCCCATACTGTAAAAATTTTGGTTTCAGACCATTAATTAATTACATGTCAGTGGTTGAAGGAGAGGTGAAAATTAAAGCTCTAACTTAAGTCAAGGTTAAAGAATCAAGGAAAACCTTACTTTTTAATAATGCTATTCCACTTACACACAAAAATACTGATTTGCTTAGATTTTCAAGGCTCACAATTGTCCCTACTATTATTCAATATTAGGTAAGTGTATTAGGTATTATTATCAGTAGACTATTTTAACCTCTAACTTGAAATGTGGATAGAGATGCTCCAGATACAAATAACATAGATAGAGCCATAGATAACACACACAGATCTAGGTATCCATCCATAAGGTATCAGGTCTCCTATTCATACCCTGGGATTTCTCCAATGTCTTAATTATATTAATGTGCCCATTTCTAAGGCAGGGGAAAGGCAAAGCAAGTAGTGCTTTTTCTCCCCCTTTAGTTTCCTAATCCCAATTACTAACATTTGGTATTACCATGAATTAATTAATTAGTTAATTAAATTTTAAATTTAGGGGTGGTTTATAGGGAGTGGGAAAGTAGAGGAAGAAGAGAGGCATTGATTTTGTTTTGGTGATTTTCATTTCAATTCCCTTTGACTCTTTAGTGGTAAATGCTCACACTGAGCTGAGAAAATGAGTGACAGGATTCTCATTAGTGCTACAGGGGTTCCCAGTTTAATATTTACTTGGCTGTATTTATAGCTTTATGGATGAATGGGTGCATGGTTAACAGAGTGCATATAGGATTGAAAAAAAAATGGGACGGCACATTAAAACCAGACAAGAGGGAAGCACTTAATTACTGCTGCTGTTTTGATAGCTGAGAGTACAATATTCTCTCTACATATAATGATCATGCTAATAAAAGTTAGTGTTTTCTGCCCCTAATATGTGCCTGGCTTGGTGTTTGGGGTGGGGGGCGAGAGGTGGTGATTAACAAGAAAGATTTATTCAACCTCTTAGAATTTACAGCTTTAGTTCCATGTGGTCCTCACAGCAGCTGCTTTGGGTATGTCTTATAAATTTTATAAATTTTATGAATGCGCAAACCAAGTTTCAGAAGTCACTTGCCTACAGGTAGAAGTGTCAGAGCCAGACTCTAAAGGCAAGTCTCTTTTGACTCCAAAGTCCAGTTATCTCCACTACACTGGGCTGCCTCCCACACCGGATATATTGATAATACAGAACTAATCAATTCACTAGTTGCACCTCATTTTTTTTTCAGCACAGACTGGTTTCATAGATACATTTATACTCTCTGGAAAATTGATGATGATTCTAATTTTGAATATATTATAACATACATATGGTTATGGTAATCACTCATTAAACCTAAGAGTGAGTGGAATTTTCACAAACCACAGGACTCATCTAAATTTTCAGAACAATACTTAGACATATCACCATTAGGCTGACAAAAGTAATTATAAGGAAAGAACATGTTCCATTTACACCCCGATTTCACATGATAAATGGCCCAGAACTGTCCTTTCCAAATTTCAGTACTCTGGTTCACAATCTCACCATCACCTGGGAGGCTTATTAAAAAAACATAGATTCCACACTCTATTGACTCAGCAACTCTAGAAGGGGGGAAAAAACACTTGGGGAATCTGTATTTTAAACCATTTGCCTAGGTCATTTCCATCTATAATAAGTATAGGATCTACTTCTGTAGGTATGAACTACTCCACTCTAGTTGGAGGAGCATAATCTCACATCTTACATCTTTTATTGTTAATATTGGAATTATTAAAAGATCAAAACCTCATCTAGAATAGTAGCAAGTCCAGTACCTTCTGTAAGAGGGGAATGGACTCCCCATAGCCATTGTTGAACAATATAAACAAAGGCTTACGCAAACAATTGATTCTACTATAAGACTAACCAGGGCAAGTTCTAGACTATAATTGGGTCATCCATTCCATTGCTCTGTTTCTCTCCGTAACACACTGTTGCATTGAAAGTGGGTGTTTTGACATAAGGTGTCCTGAACCTTATGCCCAGGAAAGGTGACTTCAATCATCTGACACTGAGCTCACAGAACACTACTCCGAGCTCCGACTCTCATTTGAATTCTAATTCAGCACTCCCCTAAGGCTTCCCAGGAGTTTATTAGAGTTGTCTCCAGGTTCTCCCCTCAATTCCAAAGTGAAAGAGTACCTCTACTCCTTTTCTCAGGGAAGACAGCTTGACTACTTCCAGTGGGTCAGAAAACCTTGGACCAAGAAAGACGTATATTTGTGAGAAGTTTCCAGCCACTCTACTCTGTGCTGTTTCTGGAAACTTTTCACTCTTTATCCTTACCACACAAGGCTGATTATACTCCCTCCCTTGCCAATAGAGCTTGATTGGCCTTTTTTTTTTAAAAAAAGCAAAAACAAAAAGATCCCTGAGGGAAGCAGTCATTCAGGGTCTCAAATGCAATTCACTCTTCCTAGGACCACCAAATGGATCTGAGTCTTATTAAAAACAACAAAACTGAAACAGAAATTAATGCTGGAGCTTTATAACCTTGTTATAAATACAGATGACCCTTGAATAACAGGGGTTAGGGGCACCCCCCCAACACACACACACACACAGTTGAAAATCCATGAAAAACTTTTGACTACACCAAAACTTAATTACTAATAATTGGACATCTTACCAATAACATAAACAGTTGATTCACACATATTTTGTGTGTTATATGTATTATATGCTACATACATATATATAGTATATATTACTATATTCTTACCATAATAACTTTTTCTTATTTTTTTGGTATTTCTTTTTTAAAATAAATTTTTTAATGTTTATTCATTTTTGAGAGAGAGAGAGAGAGAGAGAGAGAGAGAGAGAGAGAGAGAGGGAAGGGGAAAGAGAGGGAGACACAGAATCTGAAGCAGGCTCCAGGCTCCAAGCTGTCAGCACAGAGCCCAATGCAGGGCTCAAAATCACAAACCCTGAGATCATGACCTGAGCCAAAGTCGAATGCTCAGCCAACTGAGCCATGCAGGCACACCTTATTATTATTATTATTATTATTATTATTATTGGTATTTCTTAGCTAGAGTTTATCTGCGAGTTTTTTTTAGAAATGTCACAAATCTCAAAAAAATTTCCAATATATTTACTGAAAAAAAAAATCCATGTACAAGTGGACCCATGCAGTTCAAACCCATATTGTACAAGGGTCAGCTGCATACATTCTTTTTTTAATTTAAGTTTTATTTTATTTTGAGAGAGAGAGAGGAAGGGAGGAAGGGAGGGAGAGAGTGGGAGAGAGAGAATCTCAAGCAGGCTCCAGGCTGTCAGTGCAGAGCCTGACATGGTGCTTGAACTCATGAAATGTGAGAAACCAAGAGTTGGACACTCAGCTGACTGAGCCACTCAGGCACCCCTACACATTATTATTGACATCATTATCATTATTTTTTCCCAATTACCATGCTCCCTATGTCACAGTGAAATATAGTTATTTTTAGAAAAAGTTATTTTCTAAGAATGTATACCAATTCCTTCCTAAATCATTGCCCTAAAATATCAAGGGAAACTATAGCTCTCTGCACTACAAATGTGTGAAGTGCTATGCCCACATCATTTTCCAGTTCCTATTACCTAAACCAGTTTCTATAAACCCGTTTATCTCTACTTCATACAACACAAATTCCAGTGATGTTTTACACATGCCAAATAGTTTCTATAATCAAGTGTTTCAGAAAATTACCAGTATAATAAAATAATTTACTACAAGTTCTACAAAGAAACTGTGAATCTTCCAAAGAAGATAGAGTATTAGAGTTTTTCTCAAGCTAAAATTGTGGAGCCATTTTTCCACAGAATATCTTAAATGATTGGCATTCTATAAAACTCACCACAGAAAATGCTGGTTCAAGCCAACTTCTGTTATTGACCATTCTATCAACAAATATCATTGAATTTCAGCACTGTTCTTTGCGCTCTTTTTAAAAAAATTTTTAACAGTATTTATTTTTGAGACAGAAAGAGACAGAGCTTGAACAGGGGAGGGTCAGAGAGAGAGAGACACAGAATCTGAAACAGGCCCCAGGCTCTGAGCTGTCAGCACAGAGCCCGACACGGGGCTCGAACTCACGGACTGGGAGATCATGACCTGAGCTGAAGCCAGACACTTAACCGACTGAGCCACCCAGGCACCCCTGTTCTTTGCACTCTTCAAGGAAATAGGGTAGGAATGGAGAAACATCTAGGAATTAAAGGGGAAAAAAGCAAATAACATTTTCTTACTTGTCACACACAATGATATAATAACTTTAATAACTGTTATAACTACCTCATGTGATTTCTCATTTAATCCCTTTAAATGCTTCCTGAACTCCTACAACTGGGCAGAGCATATAGACAGCACATTGTGAAATCCTTCACCAACCCTTTTCCTTTGCATTTAAAAAAAGTTTTAATAATTTTTACCTATGAATATGCAAATATAGTGTTATAGTAATGCAAAAGTATAATCATACCATATGTATTACAACTGTGTTTTAAAACTTATTTATGTATGTGTGTGTGTATTTATATTTTTCAGGCTATATTTTTACAGCAGTTTTAAGTTCACAGAAAAATTGAGAGGAAAGTACAAATATTTCCCCTGTAACCCCTGCCCCTACACATGTAAAGCCTCCTCCGTTATTGACATCTCCCACTAGAATGGAACCTTCGTTGTATTTGATCATATAAACATGATACCGACACATCATAATCACCTAAAGTCCATAGTTGACACTAGAGTTCACTCTTGGTGTTGTGTATTCTATGTGTTTAAAAAATTTATAAGGACATGTATCCATCATTAAAGTATCACACAGAGTAGTTTCACTGCCCTAAAAATCCTGTGTGCTCTGCCTATTCATTCTGCACCCCATCTCCCAAATCCAGCAACCAACCACTGATCTTTTTATTGTCTCCATAGCTCTGCCTTTTCCAGAATGCCATATAGTTGGAATCATACAGTATTATAGCCTGTTCGGATTGGCTTCTTTCACTTAGTAATACACACATAACTTTCCTCCACATCTTTTCATGGCTGAATAGCTCATTTTATTTTTAGTGCTGAATAATATTCCACTGTTGGGATATACCTCAGTTTACTTATCCATTCACCTACCAAAGGAAATCTTGATGCTTCAGAGTTTTGGCAATTATGAATAAAACTGCTATGAGCATCCATGAGCATCTTTTCATATGTTTATCTGCCACCTATATATCTTCCTTGGTGAGGTGTCTGTTAAGGTTTTTGGCCCTTTTTTTATGTAGATTGTTTGTTTTCTTACTGCTGAGTTGTTTTTTTTTTAATTTTTTAACATTTTATTTTCTTTTTTTGAGAGACAGAGAGAGAGAGAGCGTGAGCAGGGGAATGGTAGAGAGAGAGGGAGACACAGAATCTGAAGCAGGCTCCAGGCTCTGAGCTGTCAGCACACAGCCCAACACGGGGCTCAAAGCCACGAACTGTGAGATCATGACCTGAGCCGAAGTCGGACACTCAACCAACTGAGCCACACAGGCACCCCTCTTATTGCTGAGTTTTAAGTGTTCTTTGTATATTTTGGACAATAGTGCTTTATCAGATGTCTTTCCCAAGTATTTTCTCCCGGTGTGTGGCTTGTCTTACTATTCTCTTGATATTGTGTTTCACAGACCACAGGCTTTTAATTTTGATAAAATCCTGCTGATCAATTATTTATTTCATGGATTGTGCCTTTGATGTTGTATCTAAAAAGGCATCACCATATCCAAGGTCATCTGGGACTTTTTCTTCTGTGATACTTTCTAGGAGTTTTGTAGTTTTGTGTTTTACAATTAGGTCTATGATCCATTTTGAGTTAATTTTTGTGAAGGGTGTTAAGGTTGGTGTCTAGATTTTTTTTTTTTTGGTTGGATATCCAGTTATTCCTGTACAATTTGTTGAAAAGACTGTCTTTTCTTCATTGTATTGCTTTTGCTCCTTTGTCAAACATCAATTGACTATATTTATTTGAGTCTTTTTTTAGGTTCTTTCTTCTGTTTTATTGATCTTGTTACTATTTTTCCAATACAGTGTCTTGATTACTGCAGCTTTATAGCAAGTCTTGAATTCGGGTAGTGTCAGTCCTACAACTTTGTTCTTCAATATTGTGTCAGGTGACTGTTTTTAGTACAGTATTCTTTTTCCCATTTCTGATGTTATTTCCTTTCCCCCTTACCCACATCATGTGTTTGCTCCCATAAGATGCTTCATGTTGAGCTAAGAGCCTAATATGTTTTCTACCATAGCTTCTTCCAACATCACATAATTACTTACACAGGCAGATTCAGATTGAATCCATTCTAAATTGTATATTTGTCATAGTTTAATGTCTTTGGAATTAAGATACAATAATAATTGCTGTGAAACACCCAAGTGGTGACTTAGTTGCTATTCTCTATTGCAGGCATGTCAGTATCTAAAGAATAGGAATTCAGGGCCTGGGAAAAAAAGTCTGTAGACAATGCTGGAATTCTCACTTTATAAATGTTAATGATCTTGATTGCAGAGGAAGACATTCTGCCGAAACCCAAAATATCTATGACCTCAATTTGAAAAGGATATGAAGAGGATTTAATAAAACCTTGAACAGTTTATTTTGCTTACATGTTCCTTTTCCATATGAAAAAACTTATATAAGGCAACCACTGATATGCAGTTACATCTAAAAGAGTTCTTCAAATGAAAGTTAATTTTTTAATGATAAAAAAGCCTTCTGCCATAGTTTAATCTCAGCAGTTTTTCCTTTATATGAAATAATGTTTTACAATCAGTGGTATTTTAGGTTCAATAAAGCATAATACTTAAATGCATACATACTTATAAAGTTTTTCATTTTTTGTGAAAATAGAATCATATTTTATATAGTTTGTCTCATTCAGTGATATCTTATGGAAATTCTTCCAAATCCAAGAAATACATTTCAAATCATTTATCTTATTGGCTAAATAATATTACACTGTGAATTCATGCCTTTATTCTTCTACTGATAGGCATTCATTTTATTATTGCTTTGTTTTAATGCTATAATAAATATCCTTATAAATATGTATTCACATACTAATAGATATACTTATTTGGGATAAAGTTCCAGGAGTGGAATTTTATTTATTTAATTTTATTTATTTAATATTATTTATATCTTGCATAAAATTTAATAGATATTTCTAGTTTACTTTCCTAAAGGGATGAAACGAATCTAACATAGCAATGTACAAGAATACTCTTTCTCATGCAATCATGCAAAAAATATATTATTCTTCTTTATGGGAGTCAGCCATATCTTAACATGTTAATCATTATTACTTAGCATTTCCCAAAATATCAGTGATTTTTGATACCTTTCCATATGTTCATAAGTCATTAGGATTTATTTAGAATTTCTCTATTCATTCTGCCCATTTTTCTGTTTTGTTACCTTTTTTGTCTTTTTCTTAAAGAGTTATTTGCATACAATAGATACATTTTTGTCCTCAAGGACACATATTTTCCATATATTTGCTGACTTTATATATGATAATTTTTTCTCACAATTATCTCAATTTTTACCTTTTTTAAAAAAATTTAATATTTATTTTTGATAGAGTGTGAGCAGGAGAGGGGCAGAATGAAGGAGACACAGAATCTGAAGCAGGATCCAGGCTCTGAGCTGTTAGCACAGGACCTGACGTGGGGCTCAAACCCACAGACCACAAGATCATGAACTGAGCCGAAGCTGGACACTTAACCAACTGAGCCACCCAGGTGCCCCATCTTAATTTTGTACCTTTATCATGTATCTTATGGCTCCAGGATATCCAAATTTGGTTAAATTCTGTTAGATTTTGTTGCAGGACCTTTTTCCATTTGAAATTTGTTTTGCGTGTATTGCAATAGAAGTTACATTTTACTTTTACCCAGTTGTGTCATCACCATTCATTAAATATTACATCCTTTCCTGCTTATTTAACTGAAGTCTCAACTTTACATACACAGCCTTCTTATACACACAGAGCTATGCTCTGAATTATCTTGCCAGTTTCCGTTATCTGTCGGTCTATTGCCAACAGCAAAAAGACTTGACATCTTATCTAGAGGACAAGTACCCCTCGCTGATCATTCATTTTATAACATAGGAGTGGCTCATAAATGTCAGAGGGAACATTTGATCCCAGCCTATCTGACTGAAAAACCCTTGGCACCGCCTCACCCTGACTCCGCACAGGCCTCCTCCATAGCCTGGCAGCTAGAATTTTCAATTCCTACAAGTGAGGAAGTGAGACTAGGGGAAGGGGAGCTAATGTGGCCAAGACTACGAATGTCATTTTCAGGAACATTCCTTTATATTTATACAATATAAACTTTCATGAATAACATATGCTTTCTTTTTTAAATTTTCTTAGTGTTTATTTTTGAGAGAGAGAGCACAAGTGGGGGAGGAGCAGACACAGACGAGAGGGAGACACAGAATTCAAAGCAGGCCCTGGGTTCTGAGCTGTCAGCACAGAGCCTGACGTGAGGCTTGAACCCACAAACAACGAGATCATGACCTGAGCTGAAATCGGATGCTCAACCTACTGAGCTACCTGGCGGCCGCGACATATACTTTTATAGGCCCCTCATCCCCAAAGCAGTACATGCCTTTCATTGACTGTACTGGTATTTTACCTTTCCCCCATCCCTTGGACATAAGAGTAGGCAAGCTGGATGTGAATGTCTCGGGAGGAGTAAAGGAACATCTGTATTCAATACCCAACACTACCCTAGGGGGCCCTTGATGCCGGCCGCCAGCAGCCTGGACCCTACACCTAGTTTTGACCAGTGGCAAACCCTACAGACCAGCACACACTCCTGACAACGAAGCTAGAACCAAAGGTCTTTCACACCAAAGCCTAGGATGCAAGTGTTAAAACCTAACCAATGCTGCCTGCCTCTATGTGGGAGTCACACATTTAGGACTACCAGCTTCTGTAAAATCCTATCAACGGAGTTCAGGCCACTGCACTTGTTCATATCCTCATAACCAGGGGATCACATGTCCTGGTTTTCCTAGAACCGTGCAAGTTCACGTCTGTTGCCCCAGTGTAATTCGTAATAAAGTCCCCTTTCCCTCTCAAAACTGTGTCACTGCAGTAAATTACACAGTCATGCTCTTTAGAAAGAGACAATGCAAGCATGGCAGGTCATTGTAGTAGTACAGAGTTGATAGACCTTCTCACCCGGTGAGGCTGATGGAATTATCAGTGGAGTGCCAGAGGGGAAGGACTCTAGGACAAAACAGGATAAAACCTATTTTATGTCATTGTCATCTAATAGAACTGTTTTCTCTGGAAAAATAACAGGTTGCCATGTTTAGGAACTTTTCCAGTCAAAATGACCTACCTGCTGCAGTGGAAGGGAGAGATAACTTGGGAATAAGTATACAATTCCTATCCTCTGAAAACAAAAATCCAGGTTGGTAGGTCTGATGTTCTTCTGAGATACTATATCTCAGGGACATTGTGGTACCCACACTCTTTTTAGCCAACCATCAATAAGAGGACCCCAAAAGATCTCAAATAAAAGCTTAAAAAGATTCAAGTCTGCTTTGATTCCACCTCCTTTGTTCTTTCTACCACATTAGCACATTCAGAAAACTGACAAACTGATTTGAGTTGATAAAGCAAATATACTACTACTTGGAGTCACATAACTATCGCAATTGTTTTTATTGAGGTGAAATTCAAGTAACATAAAACTAACCATTGTAAAGTGTGCCATTCAGTGTACATTCAAAGTGCTGTGCCAACCATAACTTCTATGTAATTCTGAAATATTTGTATCACCCATAAAGGAGACCTGTACCCATTAATCAGTCACTCCTTATTCCCCCACCATCACCCCTGGCAACTACTAATCTGTTTTCTGTTTCTATGGATTTTCCTATTTTTGATTTTCCATATAAATGGAAACAAATATCATTTATGTCTGACTTCTTATCTCTTTCCTTATAGTACTTCATTCCTATTTTGAATAATATTCCATTTATGTACATAAAATGTTTTATTTATCCATTCATCCACTGGTAGACATTTGAATTTTTCCACCTTGGGGGCACCTGGGTGGCTCAGTCGGTTGGGAGACCGACTTCAGCTCAGGTCGCAATCTCACAGCCCGTGAGTTCGAGCCCCACGTTGGGTTCTGTGCTGACAGCTCAGAGCCTGGAGCCTGCTTCAGATTCTGTGTGTGTGTCTCTCTCTCTGCCCCTCCCCCACTCACGCTCTGTCTCTCAAAAAAAATGAATAAATGTTAAATATATATATATATATATATATATATATATATATATATGAATTGTTTCCACCTCGTGGCTATTGTGAATATGCTGCTATGAACATTCATGTACAAGTATTTGTTTGAATATGTGTTTTAGTTTGACTTGAATCACTGGATCAGAGATACTGCCAAACTATGTTCCACAATTAGCAATGTATGAGAGTCATCCCACTAGCAATGTATGAGAGTTACAATTTCTCCCTATTCTCACCAACAGTTATTTTCAAATTTTTTTTTATTACAGTCACCCTAGTGCATGTGAAACAGTATCTCAATATAGATTTTCTATATATGGGATTATGTCATCAAGGAATAGATATAAATTTTATTTCTTCCTTTTTAATTTAGATGCTATTTATTTAAATTATTTATTTGTCATCACCTAGTTTCTCTGCCTAAAACTTCCAGGACGATATTGAATAGAAGTGATAAAGTCGATATTCTTTTCTTATTCCTGATCTTGAGGGAAAGCTTTTGGTCTTTCACAGTTGAGTATGATGGTACCTTTGGGTTTTCATAAATGCTGTTTATCAGGTTGAAGAAATTCCCCAGTTTTTGAGTGATTTCATCATGAAAATGTGTTGGTTTTTGTCAAGTGATTTTTCTCATAAATAAGATTGTGAGTAGAAAAGAAGGGTAGATTAAAAGAGTTATGAAGAATGAGAGACAATAAAAGTAACTTATGGCTAGGTTGACCAGGAAGACTAAAAGTAAAAGATGGATGGATTTACATTTTGAAAGGTAAAAGAAAAATGGGTATGCACACTAAATGTACAAGAAGCAGCCCTCACAGGCATAAACTAAGAATGAGTAGGTAATTTTCATCTAGTTTTTACTAACTCCTTACATTATATATAAAACCAATTCTCTATAGGCATTTCAGCAAGGGCCCTCAGGTCTCAGGTCTCAGGTCAGCTGAGACCTGACACCCAGCATCAACTAACTGCTAAGTGTGTGAGTGAAGTTTTCATGGTGATTCCAGTCCCTCACCTAAATGGTAACTGCATAAAACTGATAAAGAACCATCTGAGTGAACTCAGTCTATCCTGAGAATCATGAGAAATAAAGAAAGAAAGAACCATTATTATTTTAAGCCATTGGGTTTTGGGGTGCTCTGTTATACAGTAGTAGATACATGAAAAAACAAACACATAAGCACAGACTAGAAGAAAGGCTGCATAATGGCACCAGGCCAGACCAGGATACAGTTGTTTATATATTTGAGTAATCCACTCACTAAGCATTTCATCCAATGGGCACAAGGCCAGGTCACAGACACTAGAGATAAACATGAGTATAAAGTAGTTCCTGCTCCAGAGGAAGTCACAATTTAAGAAAGAGAGACACTGTCTATATACAGCAAGCAGTAATAAAATGGTGCGTGCCATTGACTCAAAATTATGGGAGCAAGGAGGGAGTGATAGAGACAAGGAAAGAAAGAGATTTTCAAAACACAAGGGTTGCGTGTTTTTTGAAAGGTGGAAAATAAGGAGGGAAACTTTCACATAAAAAAAAGAACAACATGTATAAAAGTACAGAAGTGTTCAATTATGTCTTATTCAGAGGCTGAATGAAGTCAGATGTGGTTTGAGTATCAAAGACAAGAGGGGTGATGAGAAATAATGAAGGATGAGGTGAATGGCATTTTAAAGAAGTGTGGGCTAATCTGTAGGCTGAAAGAAGACAGTCACTAAAATGAATAGTAGCATAACACTTAACCAAAGATCAAGAAGACAATCCTGATGGCTTCAGATTTTTGCAGAAAAATGGGAAAAGTATTTACTCAATCAGCATCACTACAGGTTATACTGCCTTCCTTAGCAAGTAATAATGGAGAGAGACGCAGTCACTGTGGAGTTCTTTGGAAAGGGATCATTCAAATTGATGTGATACACACCTGATGTTTATTAGATGAAAACAGCCCTATGTTACGTGCCAAATAGTATCCTTTCTAATTTTCCTTTCCTGTCTCTACTCTTTTCTTTAGTACTACACGTATAACCTCTAATTGAAGAAAATTATTGTTTATATGTCTTTATATAATGGAACAAATTTCATTTCAAAGTTGAATGGAATGATTATCACAAATGAAAGTGAAATTGCTAACGAGTGACGACTGTGACCCAATCATCACACTGAGACTTTGGAGACACAGTTTCAAGGATTCTCAAATTATCTTATGTCTCTGATTGTGATTGCACTTTTGATCATCTTTTTCAACAGCTTTCTTTCACTGGAAGTCAAAAGTTATCATAATCCTTTTGGATTGCATTGCTCAGCTCTTTCACCATCAGCTAAGATCTCTCACTGAAGCCCATGGACCACTAGCAAAGAACAGACACACAGCTTCCAAATAAATAACTGATTTGTTTGGATAGTAACCAAAAAGGTGATAACCAACCCCCCTTGATGCATTGTAATTAAAATACCTTGGATCTATGTAAAATATTACCTCTAACATACTTTATATGCACACTTACTGTTATTATTATTATTATTATTATTATTATTATTATTAATAGCTAACTCTCATTAAGGACTATATGCCAAATAATTATGTTAGCATTTTATATTGATTAATTTAATTTTCACAGTGGTACTATGAGGAACTTTGCTTTCACTTGGGATGATTTTACTCAGAACCCAGCTACTATGTCTTGAGAAAACCCAGATCATGTGACTATTCCAGCCAACAACTCCAACTAAGCCCACAGCAAGCAACCAGCATCCACTGTCAGGCATGTGTACAAATAGGCCTTCAGCTACTACTGGCCTCTCAGGCCTTAAGTCTTCAGCTGAGGTCCTAGAACAATGGAGCGAAAACAAGCACACCTGCTGCTCTTTATCCTAATTCGTTATGCAGAAATAGATAATTAATAGAGTAATGAAATGGGCAACTAATATTCCCACATTGCAGATGAGCAAACCCTGTTGTTAACTATTTCTTGAAATGTCTGTTTCCTCCACTAATCTCCCTTAAGCCAAATGCTATGTCTTGTTTGTCATTGCCTTTCCTGCTCTAAGCACTGGTCCTGGCATTAATATATGGCAATGAATGTTTGCTTAATGAAGAGATTATGAGAACCATAGATGGAGAGCAGAGAGAGAGACATTCTTCTAAGTGCATTTCTCCTGTCTTTACCCAGTTCCTCCTGAGAACAGTCAGTGTTCACATAGGCAAGCAGACCTAAATTGTTCATTTATTACAAAGAATGAGGCCTGTGGAAATTACATAAAGAAGGTGAATTACAATCTGGAACTGATTTAAAGAGTTATTTTTGCAGGAAGATTGTTGAGCTGAGTACCTGTTTTACCCACTACTGAGACAAAAGAATATTCTTCTTTCCTGATGTTATATTTATCAGTGGTAGTCTCCGAGACCAATAGATGGCAATGCCATGTAGTGATGAAAGAGCCCAGAGCCTAGAATCCTTCCTATTCCTAAACTTTCATTTACTGTTGCATTCATGCCTCTCAGATACTGTGGCCAACTCCCTGATTCTATATACTGACAGCAGAGAAACACATGCAAGCCTACAAGGATGACCTCAGTTACCGTCACTGTCCACGGACCTCCCTTCCCTGGCTTGTATGTGCTTTGAGCCTGCTGGCCTGTGCTATCATCCTCTGCAACAGAAATCTGCCTTTGCACTACTGAGCCATTTGCAGAATGTGGCTTGGAGATTATGTCTCCCTTGGATGACCCGTAGCTCATGACCGATGGGTACAGGCTTATGAAAGCATATCTCCCTCTCTTGGAATTGGGACAGATTAAGTGTAATTTACATTTAATTACAGAGTTGCCCTTCACAATCCACCTGATCCAAGACTTCAGATCTTCTGCTTTCCTGCCCAATTTCCCACACTATATTAAAGCATTTTCCTGGGTGCATGTCTTTAATAAATCTACTGTCCAAAAGTCCTCACTCAGGATCTGCTTCTCAAGAACTAACTTGAAGGCAAAGGGTATCAATAGCTTTGTTGAGAAAGAGAAGTGTCCTATTAACAGATATTCATAAGACGGAGCACTGCTTTAACCTCCCAATCTATCATTTAACTTCCTAGCTACATTCAAATTTCCCCAGGGTGCTGACACAATGCAGAGAAGAGATCCATCAGGTACAAAAACTGTGAGAAGTAATAGTGACTTTATAATGTTCACAGTCATCTTAGGTGCAAGCTATATGAGAGCTCAAGCATTCAGATGAGCCAAATTATATATGTGTATAAATTATATATATTTATATATATATAATATATTATTAAAATATAGAAAAATCTTATCAGGGTTAAGAATAAGTATCAATTCTATTACAAGCCATACACTTAGCTAATAATATTGATCCTATGCTCAAGGAACTAAATAGAAATCATGGGTAAGGGCCAAGAAAGATCAAACATGACCACTGGGGCCGACACCATCCAGCAGGTGGAAGCACATGATAAAATTGAAGTCATATATTGTAATCTTCAGGATACACATGACATAAAATCACATCCCACCCCAATAGGGAACTATTATTCAGAAGAGTTTGGTTTAAGTAGAATCAGGATGTTCTATAGAGTGCCATAGTGGGACTTTAAGCAGCAATTCTTGGCATTGAATAAGAATCAAAATTTTCAAATGATAATGATTAGTGTAAGAGTGACTATAACAAGGCTCTGAGTATCTGGAAAGGAAGCTAGCATGAATCAAGGAAGGGGGTGCAGATTCAGAACTAGCTTCCAGATTGTGAAATATAAATAAGGCAGCAGACACCCATGGATTGTTGACTAATTTGGCACACAGTAAAGTTAGTCAACAGACTGAAGTTATAATTTTTCATTTTAGGGGTTGATATAGTGAACTCCTCTCTGCTTTCATCCAG
This sequence comes from Acinonyx jubatus, assembly GCF_027475565.1. NCBI lineage: Eukaryota > Metazoa > Chordata > Mammalia > Carnivora > Felidae > Acinonyx > Acinonyx jubatus. The sequence continues at coordinate 20,184,610 of NC_069390.1, read as the reverse complement.
GTAAGAGGTGTTAGGGGTAGAGAGTTTTGATAGTATTTACAGATCCTACTGCTCATGAAGTGGGGGTGGTAGTGCCTAGCTGTACATCATTCTAATGGGTAGGATCATCATCATTAACGGTTGCTTCTCATTCCTCCTCCTCTTCTTCCTCCTTTTCTTCATCTCCTTATTTTGCTCCTTCTCCTTCTTCTCCTCTTCTTCCTTATTTTCTCTTCTTCCCCCTACTCTTCCTTCTCCTTCATTCTGATTAACAGCAGCAGCAAGAACATATATTGAGATCTTACCATGTGCCTGAAACTGTTGTAAACAATTTAAATGTGATATCTCACCTAATTTTCACAGCAGCCATATGAAAAAGGTATTATGCAGGACATATTTTACAGAAGAGGAAGTGAAGTACAGGGGACTTATATAATTTGCCCACATTTCTGGAAAATTAATATCAAAGCCTGGAGTTGAACCCAGGCAAGGTACCAGAGCCCTTGGAAAATACATTCCAGTACTGAGTGATTACTATATAAACAAAAGGTAGTGCTGTGGCTGGCTGTGTCTTATATCCAAAGGAATTACTTTGAATTGGAAGAAGGGGATTCATTTCTCTTTTTCAAATTCCATTTTAAACTATCATTTCCAAAATCCTGTCAGACCCATATAATCCACAGGTACTTCTTCATCTTCTGAAATCCTTTATTGCTTAGTTGCAACCCAATATTTATACTGAATAACCAGTTCTCACTTCATTTATTTGCCTTCTCATCACAACTGCACTAAATTATCTTTGCAAGGAGACATTGCATCTTACCGATGTTGCATTTACAGAGCCTGGAATACAGTAAGCACTTAACAAAATCCTGTTGACAGATTAACTGCAGATTGATAAAATGGGGATTTTCCAACAATGTAATATGGTGCCAAGAGGATCAAATCTGCTTTCAAAGAGATGTTTATAAATAGGATTTAACCTCAACCAGTTCAGGTGAGTTACTGTGGTCCTACTTAAAATGAAAGGAATGACCTCCAAAGATCCCTTCTAAGCCTACGACATGATGCCTCTGGGATCTGTTTTCTTAAACCTCCATTTCCCTTCCTTTCAAGGTATTGTGGCATAAGAAGACTGGAAATCTTGACCTTATGCATAATGTAATATTTTGTAAAAAAAAATCTGTAAGCTTTGGGGACAGATTGGGATATTAACTTAAGCTCTATAATATATAGCTCAGTAATCTTGATCAATTTTAACCTCTCTGAGCTTCAGTTTCTTCATGTGAAAATTGGTTCTGATGACAGTAATTTTATAGGTTTATTCTAAGAAAATGTAGATATGTGGAGGTGAATGCAGCATCTGAAGAACCATAAACACTCAACAAATATTAGTCCCCTTTCTTCTAACTTAACTCTTAATAAAATCAGATCATTCTACAAGTATTTCAGTAGAAAATAGCCATTTAACTTGTATGAATTTATGAATATGCATAAATATATGTATGAAAGTACTATACCACAAAGCTCAGTAAGGTAATTCCAAGAAAAGTAAATTCCAGATGTCAACTCTAGGGTTGGCAATGATCTGATAATCCATAGCTTATAAGAGTATTAAAATTAGTAATAAAAATTTTACTACCATTTACATCAAAAACTGGTTTTAGTAGGGGGCCAACATGGTGGAGAAATAGGGGGATCTGAAGTCCCCTCATCTCACAAACAAAGCAGTGTTGAAGCTAAAGGACTTTGAACTCCGAGAGTCCAGGAAGAAAAGAGACAGTCGCACTTCCAGGGACCCACTGGGACAACCTGACAGGCCATAGGGCTACTTCAACGAACAAATCAAAGCACATCTAGTGGAGGGGTCAAAGCATCACTACGAGTAGGGAGATAAAGTAACCAAACTCACAACAGAGAGCAAGTAACACTCTCCAAAAATCACCTCCTGAAGGGCCAGGCCCTGGACAGTGTATGACTCCCCTTTAATATAGCAGAGCTCACGGGGGCAGGACACATAACAAGCTTTTAAAACACATAAGGGACAGAAAACTAGCCAAAATGATGAAATTGAAGAATTCCCTTCAAAAGAAATTCCAGGAAGAAATGACAGCTAAAGAATTTCTCAAAACAGATATAAACAATATAACTGAACAAGAATTAGAATAATAGCCATAAGATTAATTGCTGCACTTGAAAAAAGTATAGAAGACATCAGAGAATCTATTGCTGCAGAGACCAAGGAACTAAAAAAAGTCATGATGAATTAAAAAATGTTGTAAATGAAGTACAGAATTAACTAGAGGCAGTGACAGCCAGAATTGAACAGGCAGAGGGGAATAGGTGAAATCGAAGATAAAATTATGGGAAAAAATGAAGCTGAGAAAAAGAGAGATAAAAAAATTCTCAGTCATGAGGGAAGAATTAGAGAACTAAGTGATTCGATGAAGCATAATAATATCCATACCATGGGAGTTCCAGAAGAAGAGAGAGAGAAAGGGGCTGAAGGTGTGCTTGAACAAATCACAACTGAGAACTTCCCCAATCTGGGGAAAGAAACAGACATTGAAATCCAGGAGGCACAAAGAACTGCCTTCAGACATAACTTGAATCGATTTTCTACACTACATATCATAGTGAAACTGGGAAAATACAAAGATAACGAGAGAATTCTGAAAGCAGCCAGGGATAAATGGGCCTTAACCTACAAGGGTAGACACATAAGGGTAGTAGCAGACTTATCTACTGAAACATGGCAGGCCAGAAAGGAATGGCAGGAAATTTTCAATGTGATGAATAGGAAATATATGCAGCCAAGAATCCTTCACCCAGCATGTATGTCATTCAGAATAGAAAGAGAGATAAAGGTTTTCCCAAGCAAACAAAAACTGAAGGAATTCATCACCACTAAACCAGTCCTATAAGAGATCCTAAGGGGGACTCTGTGAGTATTATAAAGACCACAAAGGACCAGAGACACCACTACAAGCATGAAACCTACAGATAACACAATGACTCTAAACCCATATCTTTCGGAAGAGGAGCCAAGATGGCGGAACAGCATGGAATTTTTTTTTGCACATCGTGTCCATGAAATACAGCCAGACCAACACTAAACCATCCTGCACACCTAGAAAACTGATGTGAAGATTAACACAACAATCAGCACAACCTGAACCACAGAACTCAGCAGGTGCGTGCATGTGGAGAGGTGAACTGGGGGAGAGAGACGCTGCTGAGGGAAGGGAGCTGTTTTTGCTTGCAGAGAGAGGACGGAACAGGGGGAGAGTTTGGGAAAAGCACTCCCCAAAAAGCAGCTGCAGAGAAAGTGGAAAATTGGAAGCAGCCACAGGGACTGAACTAAAAAGGGAGAAAGGAGAGAGGGTTTAAATTCATTAAGACTCTATAAACAGGGGAGAGGAGAGTCTGAAACTCCACAGTTCAATACCTGGCAGTGCTCTCGTGGGAAAAGTGAATCCCCAGGAGCAGAGTGGGGTCTGGGAAGTTCTCAGGCCACATGAGGAGAAGCAGTTCCACTGGTGGAAGGACATTTGGTAGAGGCTGTGTGGCCACCTGATCCCAGCAGACCCCAGAGAACAACAATCGTTGGTGTGGGAATAAGGTCATTAAGGGTGAAGCCTGGTGCCAGATGTGTGTTGTGATTTTCAATAATCCCTGAAACGCTGCTGCTATACGATCATGTGAAATTTTTCTGGGGGTGGGCTGGTGCCCAGCCACAGTCTCTGGGCATTGGCAGCAGCACAGGCCTGTGAACATTCCTGGGTGTGACCAGCACTGAGCCATTTCTCGGTGAGACCCTCCCTCAGAGGATCTGAGTGGGTCAAAGCCTCAGACTCTCAGAAGTGAGGGGTCAGGAAACACAGCCACATCTCAGATAAAACTCAGGAAGGAGGTGCTGCCTGGCAGCCTGACGGTTTGGTCGCAGACAGTGTAGAAGTGGGGAGTGGACAGAGCCAGAGATAAAGGATGCGTGTGCAATTGCTAGTAGGGAAGAACAGATTTCCGATACTGGAGTCTGGGTGTCTGGGTGATGTCATTTTAGCCCCTCCTGTACATGCGCATACACACCTACAAGTGCCACAACAATCCACCCCAGTAAGCTAAGCAGCTCCATCTAGTAGAGAATGGAGCCATTACACTAAGCCCCACACAACTGGGCCAACTTTGCTCTTCAGGAACGCCACAAATCTCTCTGCCTGCTTAGTTTATGAACTATAAAGTGCTTCATAGTTTGACTTCTAGGGGAAACCAATGTAATCTCAATTGTATTTCAGTCTGTTTGCTGGTCTGTCTATTCAATTTTCTTTTTTCTTTTTCGTTTTTTTTTTCTTGAACACAGAAAGAAACATTTATTTTTATTTTCAATTTTTATTAAAAATATTATTTTTCTACTATTTTTTACTTTTTTGTAAATTTTTCAAATTCTATTTTACTTCCATCATTTCATTTTATTCTATTTCATTGTATTCATTTTCTCAAATTTTCAAACATTTTCCTTTTTTCCTCCCTTTTTCTCTAATCTACCAAGCTCCTTTCAATAACCAGACCAAAAAACACCTAGAATATAGCATTACTTATTTGATTTTTTTGTATGCGTGTTGTTTTTAATTTTTTAATTTTAATTTTTTTACCTTATCAATTCCTTTCTTCCTTCAAAGTTAGGAAACAAAGGAATTCACCCTAAACCCATATCATTCAATAATAACACTGAATGTAAATGGACTAAATGCTCTAATCAAAAGGTATAGGGTATCAGAATGGATAAAAAAAAAAAGACCCATCTATTTTCTGTCTACAAGAGACCCATTTTAGGGCTGAGGTCACCTTCAGATTAAAAATGAGGGGATGAAGAACCATCAATCATGCTATTAAAGTCAAAAGAAGGCTGAAGTAGCCTTATTTATATCAGACAAACTAGATTTTAATCTAAATACTGTAACAGGAGATGAAGAAGGGCATATGTAATAATTATTGGGTCTATCCATCAAGAAGAGCTAACAATTATAAGTGTTTATGTTCTAAATTTGGAAGCACCCAAATATATAAAACAATTAATGCAATCTTATTGGTAAGAATGTGGTAATTTCAGGGGACTTTAATATTCCACTTACAACAATGGACAGATCATCTAGACAGAAAGTCAATAAAGAAACAGTGGCCCTGAATGATACAATGGACCAGATGGATTTGACAGATATATTTAGAACTTTTCATCCAAAAGCAGCAGGATATACATTTTTCTCAAGTGCACATGGAACATTCTCCAAGATAGATCACATGCTGTGTCATAAAATAGACCTCAATAAATACAAAACAATTGAGATGATACCATGCACACTTTCAGATCACAATGCTATGAACCTTGAAATCAACCACAGGAAAAAGTTTGGAAAATCTCCAAATGCATGAAGGTTAAAGAACATCATATTAATGAATGAATAGGTCAACCAAACAATTAAAGAAGTAATTGAAAAACATATAGAAACAAATGAAAATGAAAATACAACAATTCAAACACTTTGGGATGCAGCAAAGGCAGTCATAAGAGGAAAATACATTGCAATCCAGGCCTATATCAAGAAACAAGAAAAATCGCAAATACAAAATATAATAGCACACCTAAAGGAAATAGAAGCAGAACAACAAAGAAATCCCAAACCCAGCAGAAGAGAAATAATAAAGATCATAGCAGAAATAAGCAATATAGAACCCAAAAAAAACCCAAAAAATAAACAAAAAAACAGTAGACCAGATCAATGAAACTAAGAGTTGTTTTTTTTGAAAAAATAAACAAAATTGATAACCCCCTAGCCAGACTTCTAAACAGAAAAGAGAGAGGACCCAAACAGATAAAATCACAAACGAAAATGGATTTATCACAATCAATCCCTCAGATATACAAGCAATTATCAGAGAATACTACGAAAAATGTTATGCCAACAAACAGTACAACCTGGAAGAAATGGGCAAATTTCTAGACACCAACACACTACCAAAACTCCAACGGGGAGAAATGGAAAGCTTGAACAGACCCATAACCTGTGAAGAAATTGAATTAGTTATCAAAAATCTCCCAAAAAATAAGAGTCCTGGACCAGATGGCTTCCCTGGGGAATTCTACCAGACACTTAAAGCAGAGTTAATACCTATCCTTCTTAAGCTGTTCCAAAAAATAGAAATGCAAGGAAAACTTCCAGACTCATTCTATGAAGCCAGCGTTACCTTGATTCCTAAACTAGAGAGACCCCCCCAAAAAAGGAGAAGTACAGGCCAATATCTCTGATGAACATGGATGCAAAAATTCTCAACAAGATACAAGCAAATCGAATTCAACAGCATATAAAAAGAATTATTCACCAGGATCAAGTGGGATTCATTCCTGGGCTGCAGGACTGGTTCAATATTCTCAAATCAATCAATGTGATACATAACATTAATAAAAGAAAGGATAAGAACCATATGATCCTGACAATAGATGCAGAAAAAGCATCTGACAAAATACAGCATCCTTTCTTAATAAAAACCATCAAGAAAGTTGGGATAAAAGGAACATACTTAAACATCATAAAAGTCATATATGAAAAGCCCACAGCTAATATCATCCTCAATGGGGAAAAAAATGAGAGCTTTCCCCTTGCGATCAGGAACATGACAGGGATGTCCATTCTCACCACTGTTGTTAAATTAGTTTTGGAAGGCCTAGCATCAGCAATCAGACAACAAAAGGAAATCAAAGGCACCAAAATTGGCAAAGAAGAAGTGAAACTTTCACTTTTTGCAGACCACATGATACTCTAAATGGAACACCCAAAAGACTAAACCAAAAGACTCCTAGAACTGATACATGAATTCAGTAAAGCTGTAGGGTACAAAATCATTGTACAGAAACTGGTTGCATTTTTATACACAAATAATGAAGCAACAGAAAGAGAAATAAAGCAAATGATCCCATTTATAATTGCACCAAGAACCATAAAATGCCTAGGAATAAACATAACTAAAGATGTAAAAGACCCGTATGCTGAAAACTATAGAAAGCTTATGAAGGAAATTAAACAAGACACAAAGAAATAGAAAAACATCCCATGTTCATGGATTGGAAGAATAGACATTGTTGAAAAATCAATACTACCCCAAACAATCTACATATTCAATGCAATCTCAATCAAAATTGCACTGGCATTCTTCTCAAAGCTAGAAAAAACAATTCTAAAATTTGTATGGAACCACAAAAGACCCCGAATAGGCAAAGTAATATTGAAGAATTAAACCAAAGCAGGAGGCATCACAATCTCAGACTTTAGCCTCTAGTACAAAGCTGTAATCACTAAGACAGTATGGTATTGGCACAAAAACAGCAACACAGACCAGTGGAATAGAATAGAGAACCCAGAATTGGACCCACAAATGTATGGCCAACTAATCTTTGACAAACTAGGAAAGAGCATCCAATGGAAACAAAGGCAGTTTCTTTGGCAAATCGTGCTGGGAGAACTGGACAGCAACGTGCAGAAGAATGAAACTAGACCACTTTTTATACCATTCAAAAAATAAACTAAAAATTGATGAAAGACCTAAATGTGAGACAGGAAACCATCAAAACCCTAGAGGAGAAAGCAGGCAACAACCTCTTTGACCTCAGCCACAGCACTTTGTTACTTGACACATCTCCAAAGGCAAGGGAATTAAAAGCAAAAACGAAATATTGGGACCTCATCAAGATTAAAAGCTTCTGCACTGCAAAGGAAACAATCAACAAAAGTAAAAGGCAACCAATGGAATGGAAAAAAAGTATTTGCAAATGACATATCGGATAAAGGGCTAGTATCCAAAATCTATAAAGAACTCACCAAACTCCACACCTGAAAAACAAATAGTCCAGTGAAGAAATGGGCAGAACACATGAATAGACGCTTTTCCAAAGAAGACATCCAGATGACCAACAGACACATGAAAAGATGCTCAACATCACTCATCATGAGGGAAATACAAATCAAAATCACACTGAGATACAATCTCACACTGGTCAGAATGGCTATAATGTACAAATCAGGAAACTACAGATGCTGGTGAGGATGTGGAGAAATGGGGACCCTCTTGCATTGTTGGTGGGAATGCAAACTGGAGCAGCCACTCTGGAAAACAGTGTGAAGTTCCTCAAAAAATGAAAAGTAGAGCTACCCTATGACCAAGCAATAGCAATACTAGGAATTTACCCAACGTATACAGGAATGCTAATGCATAGGGGTATGGGTACCCCAATGTTTATAGCAGCACTTTCAACAATAGCCAAATTATGGAAAGAGCTTAAATGTCCATCAACTGAGGAATGGATAAAGAAGATGTGGTTTATATATACAATGGAATACTACTTGGCAATGAGAAAGAATGAAATCATGCCATTTACCGGAATGTGGATGGAACTGGAAGGTATTAATTATGCTGAGTGAAATAAGTCAGTCAGAGAAGGACAGATATCATATGTTTTCACTCTTTTGTGGATATTGTGAAACTGAACAGAAGACAATGAGGGAAGGGAAGGAGGGAAAAAATAGATACAAACAGAGAGGGAGGGAGGCAAACCACAAGAGACTATTAAATACAGAGAACAAACTAACGGTGGATGGGGGGGTGCTGGGGGGGTGGGAAAATGGGTGATAGGCATTGAGGGCATTTGTTGGGGAGAGCACTGGGTGTTGTATGTAAGCCAATTTGACAATAAATTATATTCATTAAAAAAAAAAGAAACTGGTTTTGGAAAGTACGTGGCTACAATGTGATGGCCATTTACTGCAGTGGCTCAGAGAAACAAAGAATCCCTACCCTAAGCAGTAGCAAAAGCTACTAGAAAGTAAATATTAACAACTGGAGGAATTTTTAACAGTTACACGAATCAGTATAATAACAAATAAAGATGGAAACAGTAAACTAGCTAATAACAATGTAGGTAATGGGTTCTGTACCAAAATGTATTAACTTTGAAAGAGCCTAGGTAGACACAAAGAATAATGGGAAATTAAAGTTTTAACACTGATATAAACAAGTGGCTATCTGGAACTGGGAAGGAATGCCAAGAGGAATCAAAAGATGTTTGAGAACCAGGACAGTTTAAAAGAATGAGAAATTAGGACTAGGTCAAACTCATAATCATAAACCATTCCAGGCTAAGAGGTTCACCACATTACCTTAACAAAAAGATTTTGACAGTAGCAGGGAAAGCACAAGTGGCTTCTGTCTGAATATTAGTGTCAATTTGTTGAGAAAATAATAATATATTTGCAACTAAACTATTTAATGGATTTTTTATTCTATATATTTAAATTAGATTCTTCTCAGCAAATATATATATATATATATATATATATATATATATATATATATATATATTACCCTTTCAAGAGAGTCAAAAATTAAAAAAAAAAGTCCTCTTAGTTTGTTAAGGATAGAAAATCCAGCAAAATATACTAAATCTTGGTTTCAAGACTTGTTCCAAAGTTAAGAAACAGCCTTTGTTAATATATCCTGAAACCATATCTTCTATAGTGAAAAAGGATCATACCAGCATAAAATATAAACTAAATATATACAACAATTTGTGTGAGTGTGCACATATAGACATTCAGAATTTAGTTTTAATATATTATCTTATGGGGGATGCCTGGGTGGCTCAATCCATTGCACAATTCTGACTCATGATTTCTACTCAGGTCATGATCCCAGTGTCATGGGATTGAGCCCCACATTAGGCTGCATGCTGAATGTGCAGCCTGTTTAAGATTCTCTTTCTCCCTCTCTCCACCCTACTCACATGCATGTTCTCTCTCTGTGTCTCAAAAACAAAAACAAAAAATACAGTATCTTATTGGAGAAAAATTCACTTTAACATTACAGAAATCACAAAACAAGTCAATTCAGGATTCACTGCTTTTTCAGTTCACTTTTATGCTGAAATAATAAAGTTTCAGGGACCTGATGTCATCAATCACCAAAAATAAATTTGAATGATCTTCACACATAAAGATCATAAATGTTAGAAATATTTGTATATATTTAACATATGTGACAATTTTATTAGGGACTATGGAAATGAAATTCATTTAAAATTTTGAATTCATGATATTTCTTGAATTGGTATCTATTAGCAATTATAAATTTAACTTTGTATACACAGGAAAATTATGCAATCTAAATTTAAATTAATTTTCATTAATAAAAACAACATAATGCACTGAGAACATCCAACTGCATTCAACTGCATTTGATTTAGCCACTAGAATTATCCAAAATAAGCAGTAATTTAATAGCTACAATATTAATTCTAAATTCAAATATATACTAATTAAAGACTTCAGACAGCTAATTACTTTAGTGTGCAATACAGAATTACTTTCATTTTTTCAAACCCTTGTTTAACTTTGAGCATTACACATTTTATACTTGGATATTTTTTTATTTGTGTAATGACTCTCTATGATTTTATGGATCAAAGACAAATGAATTAACATATGATTTCTTCATCCATAAGTGCATGATGTCATTCACGGAAGATGTTTACACAAACAGGACATCTACACCCATATCACGTCTACACCTGCAAAATTCGAGGTTCTCTGAAGTACTGAAGGAACTCTGATTATCTTCCAACTTTTGACATCCAAGATTTAGTACGTTCTTTCCTTAGAACTGCTAATTTCTGGCAATCAATTGCTGATAATCAAAAGATATCATTACCATTATTATTTTCAGTTTCATCTAAAGAATATATACACTTTAAATGACAGTCTTTTATTGCCATGAGAATTTATCTTGTAAGCCATCCTTCTCACAGAATAAATAATCCAGAAATAAAGTGCTATGGGAAGAAACATAGCTAGCTCTTAATGAGTAATTGCTGTGTGATAAGGATTATGTGTTTTACATATGTTCCTTATCATTTAATTTCATAGAACACAGTATGGCACATACTATGATTCTCCCCATTTTCAAATTAAGAACTTGAGACCTAAATGGATAAGTATACTGTCTAAAATGACATGTTTACTACTGGATTAACTCAGACTTTTTTACTCCAAAGCTGGTGGACCTGTTAGCTATCTCTCCTTTCTTCCACCCTCAAAAAAAGGAGACACATATGTACATGTACATCTGACTATAAAATATGATAATAAGATAAGAACAGGAGTAAATTTAAGAAACTCATTTACACAAAAATAAAAAATTTGGATCATCAGATTTAAGAAGTAAATAGATAAACTCCATTTTGAATAGCCTACCATGTAAAAATATACTGCTTAGTGCAAATTTAAGAAGAGGGCTGTAGTTTTCTTATTTTCTAAAGTAACTATTATAAATTGCATAATATACAGACACTCATTATGTTGTATAAAGAACTTTGACAAGTACAATCTATAGATTTAGGCTACTAAGTTCTACCCTTACAGGCTGTGTGTCTCTGACAAGTAACTAAATGTCTTCATGACACAATTTCTACATCTGACAAATGGGAATAATCCATGCAACCATTCTTTTGGGTCATTAGCAATAGTAAAAGAGATAATACATTTAAGGACTGTATTAATGAGTGGAAGCATCTCAAATCATTCCCATCAAAATTCCTTAGTTCAAAGCAACATAAAACTTTGGAAAATTTTCCAATAATGCACACATGCAATTGCTCAATTTCATTCATTCCTGAAGAATTTTTAGAAACAAACTAAAGAGGTTTCCAAACAAAGAAACCACAATGGGAGAGGAGAAGGTGAGGGGGCAGGAGGAGGGTAGAGGAAAGATGATAAAGGTCAATGGAGGAAGAATAGAATAGGAAGAAAGACCTATGCCTACTATCAATTATTTTGCTTTTGGTTCATAAAGCAGAGTTTCCCAACCTCTTAACTTTTCTGATAACCTTCAAAAGCTCTCCAATAGTCCACTTTTCAGTGGTTTCCAACTTGCTTCCTAGTTCCTTGGAGAGGATGTAATTAGAAGCTGTATTTTAATTGAATTAACAATGAGACTAATGCACTTAAAGTTTCTGACTTTGTTGCCAAGGTAAAATAGTAATTGAAAACAAAATGGTTAGGAGCGGGCAAAATAGGTTGAAGGTTGAGCTGACAGCAAGTTGTCCTCAGTAAGTAATAAGAAGAGCCACAACAAAGTTATTCCTGACTCTATTATCTACCTCTTGGTTTCTCGTACTCCATAACCTGAAGGAGATTTGGTGTATTTAGTGTAGGTCACCATATTTACCAAGCATAGACAATGTATGGGCAAGAATGATAGCAGAACAGAAGAGACAAGAGAGATTGTGTGTGTGTGTGTGTGTGTGTGTGTGTGTGTGTGTGTGAGAGAGAGAGAGAGAGAGAGAGAGAGAGAGCGAGAGAGACAGACAGAGACAGAGAGGAGTGAAAGGGAGGGAAAGACAGAGGCAGACACACACACACACACACACACACACACACACACACACACACTCACACACACTGGCGGGGGTGGGGGGGCGTGGAGGACTAAGAAAAGTACAAGACGATGGAGTGAAAACCAGTCGCAGAAAGATGCAGACATGGGGGCATATGGCACACTGGCAAGGTCATCACTTTAAAATAAAAAAATAATCTAAGTTCTAATCTTCATTCAATTAATTTTTATCTCTTTGATTTGAGAAAGTTATTTAATTCTTCAAACCCTCAGTTTTCTCATCTATATACTGAGAATAAATATGCTAACATTATAGGTTTTTTTTGGAAATAAAAGATATCTGTTTCAATCACTCAAAACAAATTAGATGTTTTATACATGGTAACTCATATTATTTAACTATACTTCCTATAATTATTTAACTTCATACCTCTGCTTTTAATATTCCACAGACCATGGTACCTCCTAAAGGAAATAGGTTGTGTCAGTCTGCTTGGGCTGCCTTAACAAAATCCCACACGCTGAACTGACTGGCTTAAACAACAGAAATTTACTTTCTTATGATTCTGAAGGCTAAAAGTCCAAGATAAAGACACCGGCCTTTTCTGAGGCTTCCCTCCTTGGCTTGCAGATAGCCACCTTTTGCTGTATCCTCACATGGCCTTTTCTCTGTGTGCACACATCCCTACTGTCTCTTCTTTTTCTTACAAAGACACGAGCCATATTGGGTTAAGGCTCCAACCTCATTTAACCTTAATTACCTCTTCAAATTCCCTATCTCCAAATATACAGTTACGTTGCAGGGTTAGGGTTTCAATGTATAGATTTGGAGTGAACACAATTCAGTCCATAACACATGTCATTGGAAATGATCAAATCAATGCAGGTGGTTCAGCTTTGACTTTTAGAGACTTTCTACATATGCCTGAAGAACACCTCATCTTGAGACAGAGCTTATTTCCAGTTCTACTGTATTATTCAAACCCTATTTCCAGGAGTCTCTTTGTTAACATTCCCTCAGTCTGTGTACTCTTACAAAAATGTTAGATGACTGATTGGAACCACTGGATTAAAAACTATTCCCCAAGCCAAAGGCAGTAAAGTACCATTTGGATGCTATTATTGATACTGTCCTCTTTAACAAATGTACAGGTTATTTTTACTTTTTCAGGGATTTTTTGATGAACATGAAATATTCATAGAGGACAGATAATATTTAAATGACATCGTTAAATAATTAAAAATGTGAAGATCTCCACTGGGAATTACAACATTAAGACTGCAAATACATTCTCATTATCTGCTCTCAATTTCTGAGATATTGTGGAATAAAAGGAACTTCTGAGTAATTTCTCTAGCTATTATTAAGAGAGTGGAAATATACCTTTGGAGAGCCAAACTTCACATTAGATTTTTCAGCAGAATGATTATTAAAATATTCTTGAATAAATTTCAGGACCTAAAACTCAAGTGCAATATGTAATAAGTAAAGAATATACCAACATGCTAGCACTTCCAAATATCAGTGACTGAAGGCATAAGAAAAAGCCTTTGAGATTCCAAAGGATTGAGTTTAATTTCAGCTATTATATTTGCCAAGTACATATTCTATTTGTTTTGCCCATATTTACTTTAAATCAATTAGAAATTGGTTTATTTCTATCTGCCTGTATGTGGCATGGCAATGGAAAGGTAAGATTTTGTGTACTTGATTGTCTAATTGTCTCAATATGTCTATGGAGGGAACTCTTTCAGAAGAGAAGAAAGTGAAGCTAGAAATGTTGAGTAAATTGACAAAGATCATAAGTGATAAATGGCACTAGAAGTAATCTAAACCCCAACCTAATCATAAACGTTACTACTTTTTCTCAAAATAATACCCTCATACCTTGTTCTTCATAGGGTTGCAATAAAATTCATTGAAACAATGAAAGTTAAGGTGGTCTGGCAATTATTCAAGGATTCACATGTGAATTTTGTATTATTGCATACTATTCCCAAACTATAGTAACATTTTTGTCTGTTTACTAGCTAGAGGTGTCAACTTGTTATCTGTATATGTATTAAATAGAATTTATCCATTATTTTGCAATAGAAGACTGTCATGGATTTCAAGAAAAAGGAAAATGGGATATAGAATCATTAATATGACAAGTGAAATGGTATTTATTAAAAGTTTATTGTGCATTAAGGATTATGCTTCAGGCTATGAAAGATTACAACTACTATCTGAACAATATACAATATTCATTTCCTCACTTTTTAAAAAATGTTTATTTTTTATTAAAAAATTTTTTTAATATATGAAATTTATTGTCAAATTGGTTTCCATACAACACCCAGTGCTCATCCCAAAAGGTGCCCTCCTCAATACCCATCACCCACCCTCCCCTCCCTCCCTCCCATCCCCCATCAACCCTCAGTTTGTTCTCAGTTTTTAACAGTCTCTTATGTTTTGGCTCTTTCCCACTCTAACCTCTTTTTTTTTTTCCCCTTCCCCTCCCCCATGGGTTTCTGTTAAGTTTCTCAGGATCCACATAAGAGTGAAACCATATGGTATCTGTCTTTCTCTGTATGGTTTATTTCACTTAGCCTCACACTCTCCAGTTCCATCCACATTGCTACAAAAGGCCATATTTCATTTTTTCTCATTGCCACGTAGTATTCCATTGTGTATATAAACCACAATTTCTTTATCCATTCATCAGTTGATGGACATTTAGGCTCTTTCCATAATTTGGCTATTGTTGAGAGTGCTGCTATAAACATTGGGGTACAATTGCCCCTATGCATCAGTACTCCTGTATCCCTTGGATAAATTCCTAGCAGTGCTATTGCTGGGTCATAGGGTAGGTCTATTTTTAATTTTCTGAGGAACCTCCACACTGCTTTCCAGAGCGGCTGCACCAATTTGCATTCCCACCAAGAGTGCAAGAGGGTTCCCGTTTCTCCACATTCTCTCCAGCATCTATAGTCTCCTGATTTGTTCATTTTGGCCACTCTGACTGGCGTGAGGTGATATCTGAGTGTGGTTTTGATTTGTATTTCCCTGATAAGAAGCGACGTTGAGCATCTTTTCATGTGCCTGTTGGCCATCCGGATGTCTTCTTTAGAGAAGTGTCTATTCATGTTTTCTGCCCATTTCTTCACTGGGTTATTTGTTTTTCGGGTGTGGAGTATGGTGAGCTCTTTATAGATTTTGGATACTAGCCCTTTGTCCGATATGTCATTTGCAAATATCTTTTCCCATTCCGTTGGTTGCCTTTTCGTTTTGTTGGTTGTTTCCTTTGCTGTGCAGAAGCTTTTTATCTTCATAAGGTCCCAGTAATTCACTTTTGCTTTTAATTCCCTTGCCTTTGGGGATGTGTCGAGTAAGAGATTGCTACGGCTGAGGTCAGAGAGGTCTTTTCCTGCTTTCTCCTCTAAGGTTTTGATGGTTTCCTGTCTCACATTCAGGTCCTTTATCCATTTTGAGTTTATTTTTGTGAATGGTGTGAGAAAGTGGTCTAGTGTCAACCTTCTGCATGTTGCTGTCCAGTTCTCCCAGCACCATTTGTTAAAGAGACTTTTTTTTTTGTTTGTTTAATTTTTGAGAGAGATACACAGAGTGTGAGCGGAAGAGTGTCAGAGAGAGAAGGAGACACAGAATCCAAAGCAGGCCTCAGGAGCTGTCAGCATGGTGCCTGATGCAAGGCTCAAACTCACAAACGGTGAGATTAGACCTGAGCAAAGGTGGAATGTTTGACTGAGCCACTCAGGCACCCCATAAATGTTTATTTTTGAAAGAGAGACAGACAGAGCGTGAGTGAAGGAGAGGCAGAGAGAGACAGAGACATAGAATCTGAAGCAGGCTCCAGGCTCTGAGCTGTCAGCACAGAGCCCAACGCAGGGCTTGAACTCATGAACCTCAACATCATGACCTGAGCCAAAATCAGACCTGAGCCAAATTGAGACACCCAGGTGCCCCTACATTTCCTCACTTTTAAGCTGAAACTAGGAGAAAGACATTTTGAAATAGCAATTATTAAATAAAGAACAGCAACAACACTTATTGTGTGCTGAGAAATACTTGAAGCATAACATATATGACCTTACACATTAACACACAATCCTGAGGTTAATAAGAAACTCCTTTACTAATGCCTCAATTTCCAACTATTCTTATTTACTAACATCTTGGGATCTATTTGATTTATTCCCATCATTCAAGAGATCTTTCAAAATTTGTCACTATCTTACAAATAAACAAATCTAACAGCTTGCTCTCAATTACTCTCTGAAATATTTATTATTGAGAACCTCATTTTGGAAATGCTGGCTTCCCTTGGATGCCATGACACTACATCATGAGTTCTCCTCCATCTCTTTGATACTATCTCTGTCTATTTTATCACTGTTTCTTCCTCATTTAACCCAAAGTATAGTACATATGCCAAGAATCTGTTTTAACATAACAATCTCAGCCACTTCCATGACTTCAATTAGCATCTCCCCAGGTACAGCGAAGTATTTAAAAGGCAAATGCAGATAGTGCAATGATGCACTGGTTTATCAAATATTTATTGACCATCTTCTCTTTAATAGGTGCTTCTCTAGGTGATGGAAATACTGCAACAGCAAAAAAAAAAAAAAAAAAAAAGAGGACAGAAACTCATATCCTCATAGAACCCCGTTTCTTGTGATAAGGGGGAAATGACCCTCTTAATCTGTAAATTTTTATTAAAAAACAGAACCAAAGAATGGTAAAGAATATTTTCTTTATGGCAAATGAAGTCCATTATTAGAATCGTGCTTCTAAAAGCCCCCAAAATATCCATTTCAGTTCACACTTTTCACAACCATTTTCAGAACAGAAAAATGTTGGACTTTATACAGTATGGTGTAAAGATGCAACTAAAAGGAAACTAAATGAAAAGTGACTTTGTTCAAAGCAGTGGTGATTTCATCTTATGTAAAAGAAAGAAAGAAAGGAAGGAAGGAAGGAAGGAAGGAAGGAAGGAAGGAAGGAAGGAAGGAAGGAAGGGAGAAAGAAAGAAAGAAAGAAAAAGGAGTTATAAGGTACACAAATGAAAGCAACTCCAGCTGGCTCTCCAGCACTATCGGGGACTGAAATACTGTATACATTTTCATTTGTGCATTCTTATCATACCAAAGGTACATTCTATCAACATGTTTTATGACTGTTGATGTTGACTTTGATTAGCTGGCTGAAGTAGTGTTTGTCAGATTTCAGCGCCACAAAATGATTCTAGTTTCTCCCTTTTCCATGTTATACTCTTTGGAAGGAAGTTGCTGTGCACACTCCACATTTAAATAGTGAGGATTTAGGGGCGCCTGGGTCACTCAGTCGGTTGACATCTGACTTCGGCTCAGGTCATGATCTCACAGCTTGTGAGTTTGAGCCCCGCATTGGTCTCTGTGCTGACAGCTCAGAGCCTGGACTCTGCTTCAGATTCGGTTTCTCCCTCTCTCTCTCTGCCCCTCTCTCACTTGCTCTGTCTCTCTCTCTAAAAAATAAATAAAAACATTAAAAAATTAAAAAAAAAAGAGTGAGGATTTATAATCCCTCTCTTTGAGAACAGATAATCTGCATAATTTATTTAGATTTGTCTCTTCTCTCCTATTTATTAATTTAGTTGAGATTTATATCAGCATGGATTCACAGATAGTCATTTTGTACTCTGGGTTATAATCTAATATTATTTCATGTATTTTTTTCCTCAAAATGTTCCAGCTTTGGCCATTGGAAGCTCTTTCAGTTGGGTTCTGTGCCCCTTTGACATAATCAATGTGGTTTTCTTTGTTTGAGCACTTGTATATTTTCTGATACTGTAAGATTCTTCAGGTTCATCTCATATATTGCCTAGAATCAGTCATTTCTCCAGGGAGGGCTGGTTCTTTTTACTAGTACGTGGTATTAGAAACCAAGATCTGGGTCTTGAGTGTGCTCATTGCTACTGTGGTATTACTTCTTTTAGGTCCTCTCAGCAGACAGCAAAAAAGAAATAAATCTGTGTATTATTTCCACATGTAACCACATATACATCTATTTTAAGTTAAACATGAGATCTTACCAATATCTCCAGCTTTAAGCCATCGCCACATGAATTATTCTACCCTCCTATTCTTATTTTTCTGCAAATTCCCACTCCAACAGTGAGAAACCTGGCTCCCACCATCCACCATGCATTTACTTAGCTGTTCAATTCCAGTATACATGCATAGAAGTATCAGAATTGTTACTGTTTCCCTCAAGGGAAACAACTTTAGCAACCAAAATACAATGAGCAGGCACAGTTCCTTTGGCCTTCAGTATTGCAAAATCCACTAATTTCTGGTTACTTAGGTCAGCATTCCCCACCCACCGCCACCTTCTTCATTGAGATTTTTTCATACATTTACAATACAGATAGATATTCTTGACACACCGTATAGTTTTGCCTGTGATACCCTAAGCTTCTAAATGATTTTTTGTATTTGCATACATTAAGGTAAACTATTTGTGCAGTAAAATTCTGCATTTTTCAAAATACATAGTGTCATGTATGATACATTAGAGTATCACAAAGAATAGTTTTGCCGACATAAAAATCCCCTGTGCTTCAACTATTTAACTCTCCCCTGAATCCTGAAACCCTGGAAACCACTGTTTTTTTTTTAATTTTTTTTTTTTACTGTTTCCATAGTTTTGCCTTTTTCTAGAATGACATTTAATTGGAATTATATAATATGTAGCCTTTTCAGACTGGGTTCTTTCATGTACAAATGTGTACTCAATATTCCTAAACATGTTTTTTTGGCTTGATAGCTCATTTCTTTTAATTGTTGAAAAATATTCCATTCTATGCATACACCACAGCTTGTACATTAATTCACCTATTGAAGGACACCTTAGTTGTGTCCAGTTTGGGGCAATTATATAAAAACCTACCATAAATATTCACACGCACATTTTTTGTTGGCTGTAAGTTTTCAACTCAAGTACATCAGTACCTAAGAGCACAAATGATAACCCATATGATAACAGTATGTTCAGGTTTGTAACACACTGTCAAAGTGTCTTTCAAAGTGGATGTGCCATTTTGTATTTCCACCAACAAGAAATGAGAGTTCCTGTTGCTCCACATTCTCATCAGCATTTGGTATTTTCAGTGTTTCACTTTTTAGCTATTCTAATAGATGTATAGTGACATCTCATTATTGCTCAAATTTGTAATGGCCTAATGACATATATATTGAATATCTTTTCTTATGTATGTGTGACACTTCACCTTTTGTGATGTGTCTGTTCTGATCTTTGGCCCATATTTAGTTGGGTTGTTTTCTTATTGTTGAGTTTTAAGACTTCTTTGTATATTTTGGATATGAGTCTTGTATCAGATATATGTTTTGAAAATATTTTCTCCACATCTGTGGCTTGCCTTTTCATTCTCTTAACACTATCTTTTTCAGAAGTTTTTAATTTTAATAAATTCTAAATTATGAACTTTTTTTTCACAACTATGAAAGAAAACATGTCTTCCTGGAAAATGTCATGTAGGCGATTTAACAGTATAACACAGAAATGTTTCATGTCTGAGATAGCTGTCTTCTGAGTAAGTGACGCAAAAAATACATATTGTTTATGAATCTCATGTTAAACTGGGTTATTGTGCCTCTGAAGGGACAAACAGGGGTCTGGGAAACTATGGCCCTAGAAATTTTCTGGTTTTTCTTGTGTAATATACTTTTGTCCTTAAAGTTATTACTAAAGCTTTACATTGTATAAGATTCCTGATCTATATGAATCTGGTTTGAGTAATTCTTTGTATTATTTTACTTTCTAATTAGAACTTAAATTACTGTTGTGGTCTTAAATATCTTTGTATTCTTTATGGCAAATTTGATCAGATTTGAACAAATGTCTGCAATTACCTTATATGTATGAGAAATTTCACATATTCGTTTAATTTTCCATAAGCCTATGAGATGTGTATTATTATCACTATTTTACTGGTGATTTAATTAAGGCTCAGAGGTTAAAAAACTTTTCCAAGCTTATGTAAGTATCAGGGACCAAATAACGCAGATATGTTACTTTGAAGCCATGCTATTTTATCATTCTACTCATAACTTCTTTGGATTTGGGTCTGGGCAACTGGTGAGGTTCTCAACACCTAAATTTAGTGTGTTTATACTGACTACCAATTGGAAACATATGAACCTGTTATTTAATAAATTTAGTAAGTAAAATGATTGGATAGCTTCAGAGACATGTATTTACCACTGATATCTCAGCTCCCTTAGAAAACTTGTGAATTGGTGAAAGAATGTGGCATCCCAATTTATGTCTCCTTAGCATATTCATTATTTTAGCTGATTTTTTTTAGTTTTTAATAAACTAAAGACATCAGAGAAGTTCTGAAAACTGCATAAAAATTACCCTTTTGTAAGACACACATTTAAATTGGAAATCTCCATTTCTAAGTGTGTCTCCTTCTCTGTACCAGGAAGAGGATAACCAAATCTAGAAAATTTTATCAATGAAGAAAGCACAGACATAAATCTGCTTAACAACCATACCCTTGTTTACCATGCCTTTTTGATAGCCTTATGTAATAACTGGTTCTACCAACCCCCACCGTCTTCTTTTGTTTTTAACTGGAGGTGTTATTTAAGACGGTGGCCTGGGCATTGGGGGGAGTTACTCAATTTTCCCGGGTATCTCCCATGTACACTGGAGGTATACCTGTTATTAAACTTCTGTTTGTTTTCCTTCTGTTAATTTGTCTTTTATTACAGAGGGTGTCCTTGGCGAAGAACCCAGAAGGATGGTGGAAAAATTATTTTCCTTCCTAATATTAGCACTTATAATTGGATAAATGGTGGGCTATAGAGATCACTGCCAGAAGAGTTAAAGTTTGTTGAGTACTCTGTATTTTTTTTTTGTCTTTTTGTTTCTTCTTCTATCTTGTTTCCTGTTTTCATTTGCCTTGTCCTCTACTTGGAAAAATAAAGGGTAGTAATCATGACCCTGATGTTTAAATCATGAGAACTGGCAATTAATATGGAAAAAATATTACCTATTTGTGTTGAAAATATGCAGACTGCTTTTCCCCCTCCTGCAAGAATTTAATTAATCCTCTCCCTCACAAGAAGTTATAACTCACATTCCAAGCTAATTAAATCTGGAGAACATAATACCTTGTTACAATACAACTTATCATTTATATATAACTTACCCTAAGCTGGAACTATGATATTATTCCTTTTACCAATTATATTGTATTTCTTAGAATGAGACCACCCAGAGCAATCTGATTGGTCCTCACAAACATGAAACGGTAGTCAGGAATTGGTGGTGAGGTGTGTGTTAACAACAGGGTACATGCATCTTACATAATTCTAAAAGAGTTCTAACTCTCTAGCTCATGTCTCAAATTGTGAAATTGACTGCCAATATGTCTGTAGCTATCAGAGATGTTGACTCCAATGAGCAAAAATCTACTCCTATCACAGTAAAGGCATTAAAATTAGGAACAGAAAGCCAAGAATATAGGGACAGTTGTGGCTTTGTGGTTACTAGCATTTTATTCTACCTCTTTGGGGGAGGACTCTTCTTCCCATAAGACACAGTCAGGTGGGTCTATTAATCAAGTTGCCAAGCACATTTCTGTTGAAAAAGTAGACACATTGCCCAAACAAGACCAACCAGACCCTCCTTCTTAGAATTTGAATCTTGGCAGACAAAGCAGACTTAAAATATTAAGAAATAATTTACTCCAGCAATGCTCTTGAGATGAGTGAAGTGGTCATGAAACTGAGTCTATGTTATTTTATGAACTTGATTCTTCAGCTTTTCTGATTTCTGTGACACCTCCAAGTCTGTCTGACAAATTCATTTTTGCCTTAGGTGGGTTTGTTTTGCTCTCTACAAAAAAACCCCAAACAAAACAAAAACAAAAAACAAAAACAAAAACAAAACCCTAATTGGTACAAGACCTAGTTGTATGTTACTGACTCTGAAATTCAGCAAGTCACTTAGAATCTATAAACTTCAGCCTTTCACCTGACAAACATGAATATATGTGTCCTTTAAGTCTCACAGAATCTGGACAGTAAAGGAGATTGTAAGTTGTCTGTGTTTTGCAAATAATATTCTACGTGAAATTAAAAGATCTAAGAATAATACGTTCTATGTGTTCTGCTTTTGCAAAGTAAAAACATGAAGAAAATAACATTTGTGTATAAACCATATTGCATATCACATACATATATGTATTTCTATCTATCTATCTAGTCATCTATCCATCTATCTTTATTAGTTAGGATAAAGAGAAAAATAAGTGGAAGCCCAAAGGCAAAGCAATGAGACTGCCAGTGATGGTTAAGGGAGTGTCAAAGGGATGAATGGAAGATATGAGGATAATTCCTAACACCAAAATTGTGTCTTCATTGCTATTGTTCTAATTCATCTGGATGAATGTGGAAATTGGAATACAGCCCCATGATATTTACTCCGGTTGATATGTTGTAATACAAAGAGATTGTAAGGGGAAATATTTAAAAATAAAATAGGACAAGACTGCAATAATGCCCCTAATAGGGGATTAGATTATGACCAGTGTTTACTGTAGATATTTTTGTCATCAGATTATCAAATGCATGCTATTACCACTCATGTTGTGGGTTTGGCATTTAAGAGAATAATAGACTTCTGTTTAGAAATCATGTTTGCCATTAAAATCCTAACAAGTGACAGCTGTAATAATCTGTAGCCTATACATTCCAAACACAAGGTAAGTCAAGAATTTTGCCACCAGAGCAATAATCTAATTAGGACCTGTGTTCCTGGGCTGCCAGTAAATTTATGCTACTCTATTAGGGGATTTACCCTGAATATTCTTGGAAGAGAATACTGCTGTTACCCAGATGACTGGTGAACTTTCTAATAGTGATGAGCAAACTAACATTTGTGTCACCTCTTCTGGGTGTTGGAGAGTTTGCACTTTGTATTTACAAGCTTTACCCGACTGCCCCCTCACAATACCCCTGTGAAGTTCATATAATTAAAACTATTTTTCTGCAAAAACTGCACTATAACACCATGTAGGAGCCTCTCTATCACAAGCATAGAACTGTAAACTGCATTTCAGCACTAACTTTTGATAGATGTTGATCTGCAGTGTGACAAAATACACATTCTCTGAAGTGAGGCCAGTTATGCTTCTCCTTCTCAGACCTTCTCCCATCATGGTCACTGTGAAATATATCTGACTGATACTAGGGCCAAGATAAATGGGAAAAGTTTGCTCATTAGCTACAGGAAAGTATGAGATGACAATAATGATTCCATTTTAATATATAGGGACAAATGCATTCTTCGTAAGTATAGAAATGTAACTGTTCCATCATATCTCTATGGTATTAATTACAAACCTGTTGAGACAGTGAGGATATTGATAATGGAACTTAAAAATGGTAAAGTACAATGCATATAAAATTTACAAAACTTAAACATATTTATCATGTCCTGGGAGCTGTGAAGGGACTGTAGATACGATGGTTAACAAGACACATTCCCTATGCTCAAAAAACTTGTATAGTATCATTGTAGTTGCTATTGTTGTGTGTACTATTAGTTATATTTCCAATACTTTCGCTTTAATCCTCTATGTTATTAGATATAAAGTCAAAATTACACAGCACAGTGTTTATTTTCTTTTCTTCACTTTGGCCTTTGACTACTTCAATCACATTTATGTAGATGCGACCCAAATTCAAATCTCACCCTCTCTCGTGAGCTCCAGTCCTGTGTTTACAAAGTACATGCTCAGCCTCTAAATAACCTGCTGATTCCTCAAACACAATCTACCTCAAATGGAGTCATATAATTCCCTTCCCTCCAAATGACAGTCACTCAACCATGAAAATATACATTCAATTTGGGTCCTTGTCGTCACCTAAATCAATCGTCAAATCTAAGGAGTTGATATTCTTTCCATATGTCCTTTCTGGCCTCCCTCATCCAGGATTCCATCACATCAACCTATTTTATATTTTGCAGTGTCCTTATATTCTTTCCAGCTATGGTTCTGATCACATCAACTATGCTTAAAAATATTGGCACTCCACAAAACATACTCAAATTCCTCAGTCTACTGTTGAATGCTTTCTGTCATCTAGCACCAACTTCTCATCTGGTTTATCTTCCACAGTTCTTAATGTCCAGACCTCACAGGAAACTTATTTGTAGAATATTCCAGCACATTTCTTCTTAATCTGCTTAGGTCCTTCTTATTCCACTTAGGTTCTTCCACTCTCCACACACTTGGCAGCCCCTACTCACCCTTCCAGGATAATCTCAAAATGTGTTCATTACTTCCTTTAAGCATTTCTGATTCTTTGCAGGTCAAAGAGCAGTTCTTTCTCATCTTTAATTCTAGGACCTTTTGCTATATTGTACTTATGGGTTATAAAATTAAAGGTATGTGTTTACATACCACATCTCCCCTAGCAGATGTAAACTCAAAGAAAAAATATGTCTGATTTATATATATATATATGTATGTATATATATGTGTATATATATACATATATATATACATATTTCAATATCATAGATAAGGAAAAGTATATAAATCACAAGTGTACACATGGATAAGTAAATGTTCACAAAGCTAGCATACCCATGTAGCTAACATCAAGATCAAGAAATAAATTAGTAGAATACCAGAAGTCACCTCATATTCCCATTCAGTCTCTACCCTTAGCCTCAAGGAAATCTAAAATCCTGATTTATATCAATATAGCCTAATTTTAAACTTTGAATCAACAGTATCAAATGAATGTACTATTTTGTATCTGTTTTTTTTGGGGGGGGTGAGGAGCTCAAGTTTATATTTATGAGATTCATCCATGTTATTTCATGTCCTTGTAATTTATACAGTCTCATTACTGTATTGTTTCATTGCATAAATGTATCCCACTTTGTTTATCCATCTTTCTGTAGATGTACAATTGGCTTGTTTCCAGTTGTGGGATATTACAAATAGTGGTCCCTTCTTGGGTCAGTCTTCAGTTGCATATATATAGTGCATTTCTATTGGCTAGTGTCTGATGTATTTTTGTATTCTTCACAGCATCTAATTGAGTGCTCTGCTTTGAAAAAATGAACAAATGAATAAATATATATGCTTTGTCCTTTCTCTTAAAATGATTTTAAATTGCCCATGGCCCATGCATTTTTGCATCCTGATGCATCAATGCTGTGTTCAGAATACACATATAACAAAAATTGGAGATATAGATAGATAGATAGATAGATAGATAGATAAATTTAATACTTGAAGGTGTATGTCATGAGGTAAGATCTTTTATTACCTAGAATTTGTCAAATTCTAAAGGAATATGTTTCTAAATTGTACCTGTACCCAAGAGAGAGCTAAGTATGAATGAGGTTTTTAAGGAGTGGCAGAACCTGGCTTATCACATTTTATGAGAGTGCACAAGAGAGGGATTGGGTATGAAGTTAGTTCTTATTAAGGTTCTGAAAAAGAGGATGAATAAAAACAATGAAATCAGCATTCATAATCAGATAAGCCTTTAGAGTTATATATTAATTAATAAAATAGATAAACCTCTTATATAAGCATTTATTTACTATCTCAAACATCTAAACAGGTGAGTCAAATTGTTTTAGTTTTATTCCTTCATTAAAAGAGAAAATTACATACTTATGGCTATAAAAACACCTTGCTTAAAGAGTGAGGATCCTTCAAGTAGCAAAGTGAACATATATTACTATTTTTTTATTTTTTTAATGTTTATTTTTGAGAGAGAGAGAGAGAGAGAGCGCATGAGCAGGGGAAGGTCAGAGAGAGAGGGAGACACAGAATCCGAAGCAGGTTCCAGACTCTGAGCTGTCAGCACAGAGCCCAATGTGGGGCTCAAACTCATGAACTGTGAGATCATGACCTGAGCCGAGGTAAGACACTTAACCAACTGAACCACCCAGGCGCCCCATATATCATTAATATAATGTGTTTTCTCTATGTTTCTCCCTCTGTCTCCCTTCCTCCCTTCTCCTTCCTCTCCTATGTCTCTATTTCTTTCCCTCTTTCCCTTCCTTTCTTCTTTTCTCCCTCTTTCCCTCTTCCTCTTTTTCCTCTGTTAGTTGGGTCTCCCTAGAAGTAGCTCTGACACATGAATGGCATGCAAGGATGTCTCTGAGAATTAAAAGGAAGAGTGATAGCAGGATGGAGAAGAGACACATGGAAGAAAAAGCAGCTCAATAACACAATGAGTGACCAAAGCTCAATCCAGTGGGCAAATTGGGAAATGATGCAAAACAACTCATATATAACCCAACCAAGGGGTGAGGGAGGTGGGGTATTTATATACTAACCTGAGAGACACTGATAAACATTTTCACAGGGAAAGCTAATTCTCTGGCACTTCTAGCCTTCCACACACATATGCATCATGGACTTTAGCAGTTCCAGAAAATGGCCTCAGCACAGATACAGATACTAGCAGCTGGAAGTCAGCCGAGCCCCACTAAAATAGCAGGTCTGAAGGAATATAAACAAAATGCTGACAGTAATTATTCTTTCATTCTTACTCTAGTCCTTATTTTCTTTGCCTCATTCCCTTATGTCTCTTTCATTTTTTCTGACACCACAGCCACCATAAAAGTCTTTAAATTCACCTTAATGTATCCAGGAGCATTTAAAAAATAAAGCGAAACTGAAGAAATCAAGACAATTGGAAAAATAAAAGTTAAAAAAAAAGCAGATGGACCCAAGGTGGTATTATTACTCAAAATACTTTCCATTCAAGGGATAAGCCACAGATTCACAGGAACACTAGCCACCAACACCATCGGTAAACATGATAGTCTAGAGAAGAATTAAACAATCCAGTTTTCCAGGAAAAGCACTTTTTATTAATACCAAGATCATGGAAAATTTCTACATCAAGCCCTCGATAAAGGGAGCACTATGCAATGTGGTAAACAGTGTCATTTTCAAACTCCCTAGAGAAATAGAAGGTTCAAAAAGCTAGAAGGAAATCGAACTTGAGGTCTTCAGAGAAAAACAAGCCTGAAAGGAAGCATGTCCCTTTTGAAAACTATTCTCCAGCTTCAAATTATGAAAAACAATACCTTCAGGAAACAGTTGTCACAACCAGGGATTTCTAATGGCATCATGGCAAAGTTGATAATTGACCTGAAGATGCTTCAAGAAACCACTGACCATCTCAATGACACATTGACCTTTGAATAGCCTCTAGAGAAGGGTTAGGGCAGTCAGTCCAAGAATTGAGGGAAACAAAATACAGGAATCAAAATCATTGCTGCTGTCATCATGTTGTCCAAGCATGACAGCTTCAGGGCCTGCCACCACTCTGGGCTTCAGGGACACCAAGAAAAAAAGGGCTGGCAGCAGTCCACCCCAAATGGAGTCACACAATGCCTCCAGCAATTAAGCCTGGTAGTCACAGTTTGATTACACCAACAGTATACACTGGGCCTATCCGTTCATCACCATTGTATAGGCACTGTCACCCATCTCTGTCACCCTGGCCCTGCAAACTTTAGAGCTGCTACCATCAAGATGTTCTATATTTCCCTGAATCTAACCAGCTGCACTCTATGCTTACCTTTCTAAACTTTTCACTCTCCTATCTTAAAACATGACTCTATAAGATATAAACTCATTTTCATCTTTAAACTCTTCCTTATCTCTTTCCTTACTTCCTTGCTTTAATGAAAACATTGCTTTTTCCTACAGATAGAATTTCCCATGATGACTATGTATTATAAATTTGAGGAGACAGTTTTTCCCTGTCCATTAAGCCATGATATTCACAGAGTGTTACTCCCCTGTATCAGTCAGGATAGGCTATAATAAGCCACAGTAACAAAGAAATTCTGAAATGGCATAGTGTGACACAAATATTCATTCCTCACTCAAAACACAGTCTGATGAGAAGGTCAAAGTACTTCCCTCAAATCATCTGTTTCTTTGTGTTGTTCCACCCTTTTCTGACATTAAGATCATCTTGGCATCATTCAGCCAACAAATAGAGATAAAACTGAGGGAATACATGCTATATATTTACTCATCCCAGTCAGAATGCGACATGTTATTTCTGCTTACATTCCAATAGCCATACTCAGGAATATGGCACCAACCTAAATGAAAAAGCGGCTCTCAAATATAGACTCCTAGAGTTCCCAAGAAGAGAAAATAATACTGGTCAGTATCTGTGACAACGCAATATTCTGGTCAACAAATATCTATTTTTATCCTTTTTCCAATACATAGAATACACTCTTTATTCCTAAAACAGACTGGCTAAATTACCATCTTGCCACTGTTTTCACCTCAAAATCAGATTCTCCAGGTGATTTCCACTCCTCTACATCAAGTCCACATGTGGCTCCTTTCCATAAAGATAAAATATATGTCTCACTTCAATATACAATGATGATATGCACATCAGACACTTCCATACAAAAAAAAAGAGGTAAGGAGGAGACGCAGCTGGCATTATCTTCTTTACATGACTCTTACAGCTGTTTCTCACTAGGCACAATGGCAACTCTTAAGGAAAAACTGATTGTGTCAGTCACAGAAGAAGAGTCAACCGTCCCAAACAATAAGAGTACTGTAGTGGGTGTTGGACAAGTTGGCATGGCATGTGCCATCAGCATTCTGGGAAAGTCCCTGGCTGATGAACTTACCCTGGTGGATGTTTTGGAAGATAAACACAAAGGAGAAATGATGGATCTGCAACATAGGAGCTTAATTCTTTAGACATCTAAAATTGATAATTTTGTGACAGATAAAGATTACTCCATGACTGCCAATTCTAAGATTGTGGTGGTAACTGCAGGAGTCTGCCAGCAGGAGGCAGACAGTGGCTCAACCTGGTGCAGAGGAATGTTAATGTCTTCAAATGCATTATTCGTCAGATAGTCAAGTACAGTCCTGATTGTGTCATAATGGTGGTTTCCAACCCAGTGGATATTCTCACATACATTACATGGAAGCTAAGTGGACTACCCAAGCTAAGTGATTGGAAGTGGGTGTAATCTGAATTTTGCTATATTTCACTATTTTATGGCTGAAAAACTTGGCATTCATCCCAGCAGCTGCCATGGATGCATTTTGAGAGAACAAGGCAACTCAAGTGTGGCTACGTGGAGCAGAGTGAATGTGGCAGGTGTTTCTCTCCAGGAACTGAACCCAGAAATGGGAACAGACAATGACAGTGAAAATTAGAAGGAAGTACATAAGATGGTGTTTGAAAGTGCATATGGAGTCATCAAACTAAAAAGGATATACCAACTGGACTACTGGATTAAGTATGGCTGATCTCGTTGAATGTTGAAAACTCAATCCAGGATTCATCCAGTGTCAACAATGGTGAAGGGAATGTATGGCACTGAGAATGAAATCTTCCTGACCCTTCCATGTATCCTAAAAGTTCAGGGGTTAACCAGTGTTATCAACCAGAAGCTGAAGGATGATGAGGTTACTCAGCTCAAGAAAAGTGCAGATATCTTGTGGGACATCCAGAAAGACCTAAAAGACCTGTGACTTCTGGCTTCTTGGCTGTAGAAATTTAAAACTACCATGTGATTAACTATGAGCCTTTCTTCAGTTTTTCATCCATATACATTGATCAGTTTGCTTATATCTTCCTAAATATATGAATCTGGGCTCACAGAATTGAAGCCCATGCTTAGTGCTTACAAATGAGCACTGAACAAATAAAATTAACTATCATAGTGTGCTTCTGAAAGAAAGAGAAAGAAAGAAAGAAAGAAAGAAAGAAAGAAAGAAAGAAAGAAAGAAAGAAAGAAGGAAGGAAGGAAGGAAGGAAGGAAGGAAGGAAGGAAGGAAGAAAGAGGTAGGGAGACAAGGGGAAACCCATAGCAGTCATGGGTCCATAGTAAGTTTGAAATTTAGGAGACCAGACAATGGAAATTGTCCTTGTTTGAGAGGTAGTGGAGATTCCATGAACTGGGTCTATTTTTTAGAAAGATCTATTTTGGTCATAGCTCTTCATGACTTCAAGCTCTTCTCTTGGGAAGTATTCTCCTTCCCATTACCATACTTGGCCACATCTTACATAGGGATTAATGTGACCTCCTTGAGGCAATGCAGACTTAAAGGCTGCCTCTTGATTATGAGAAATTAGGAGACTAGAAGCTGTTTTAATAGCGTGAACAGCATTAGAGATTTTCAGTCTGGTCTTGAGGTTTCTCTGGCAATATATTTCCAAAAAAAAAAAAAAAACTTGTTAGGCTTGGGTTTAGTCCTTTTCTAGTCTATCCATGGTCCAACAGCCATATCCAAAGTTCTTTCTAGATATAAAGCTTGAGCTGTGAATTTTCCTATGTTTAATTACTATTACCTTGGTCTCTTGAAATAAATATAAATACAGATCATATAATCTGTCTCATCCTCACCCTGAAACATTCTGATAAAATGACAAGCTGAATTAGATGTTGACACTCAATAAAAAATCCCGTTTCTTACTATTTGGAGTCAGAAAGAAGTTTTTTTGACCCTACCAGTTCTCCAGTTTTTTTACTCCATCTATTCCATTTCATTTTTTTCAAAAAACTAGCCAAATTTTCATTATGTCCTCCCTTTTTTATAATACTTTGCCAAATGTCATCCATAACAGCCCACTCACATGAATTATATGATTTTTTTCAAATTTCATCCACTAGACTTAGCAGGTCAGTTAGGTGAATGATCCGCCTCCGAAATGTTACCAAAAGTGACAATCTTCCAAATGTTTTCTCCCAGCATAACATGAGGTACCTTCTTCCAATATCATGTCTTCCCTGTTTGCTTTCTACCACTAAGCCAGGGCCATATATTTGTGAAGAATTTTTTGTGGTATCGATTCACTTCTGCTTAAGATCAAAGATACCAGCTGCTGAACAAGTATTCACACTCTCAGTGACTTAATATAAGTTTAGTTCTCTCTCCTGCCATATTCAATGGTGAGAGTTAAGATTTCCTGGCAGCTTCCACTAAGTGGTGACTCAGATCTTATTGTCTTCTATTACAGAATCCTGTTTCCATCCACAAAACTGGGAAGAGAGATGAAGGGTCAAAGGGTTTTCAGTGTTTTGAGAATTCAGACCTAGGAAGAGTCTATATAATATCTGCTCACATTCACTTCATCACAACTAATCTTAGGACTCCTAACTAAAGGCAAAGAAAATTGGGAAATCTAGTTTCTCCATGCCTAGGAAAAGGACATAAAATTGATGAGAGATTCAGCCAGTGTCTGTTACAATACAACCTTCTGGTCAATAAATATCTGTCTCAATATTCCTTCCACACATAAGAAATTCTCACTCCAGTACCCAGTCTCCATTCAGCCATTGCCTCTGGCTAAATGGAATCATGGAATCTGGCTTTCTGGAATCAGTGCATGAGGTCCAGCCATCTCTGTCATCTTCAGATGTGGTTTATGATGATCCTATAAACTTTGGACTAAAAGGATAAGTTATCTTCTCCCCACCCACATACACACCACATCTGGAAGTGAAACAGGGATAGGATGTCAGCAAAAAATACTCCCATTTACAAAGTGAAGAATGAAAAAGTCACCACTCTTACCACTCTTACAATTCTGCATTGTTGCTGGGCATACATAGTAAAAATCTCTACCCTAGGGTTTATGATTCTTGCTCTCAGGACACACTTCTTGCCCATTGGTCTCCATGGGCTTCAGGCTCCTCCCTTTGGGAGTCTTTTTATTCTTTTTTTTTTTAATATAATGTTTATTTACTTTTCAGAGAGAGAGAAAGAGACAGAGACAGAGAGTGTGAGCAGGGGAGGGACAGATGGGGGGCGTAAACAGAATCAGAAGCAGGCTCCATGATATGAGCTGTAAGCACAGAACCCAATGTGGGGCTCAAACCAAGAACCATGAGATCATGAGCTGATCCGAAGTTGGATGCTTAACCTACTTAGCCACCCAGGTGCCCCAGGAGGCTTTTTATTCTTAATCACACCACTGCCCTGTCCAACAAATGCAGTTTGAACATTTATTTTCTGAAAAGTGACTCGAAAATCAGTCTGTTTATATCTTTTGGTCTTTATGTTTTAGAGTTTAAGTTAATTCTGAAAACGTTCAACTGACCTATGGAGAAAAGAAATCAAAGGGAAGATACACTGGCTACTTAATCATCTCATTTAAAGACTGAAAATATCATTTCTTTTTGTCTACCGATGGGCAGAACTCAGTCACATGGTCCCATCTAACTGCAAGAGAGGATGAGGACTGAGGTCACTCTAAGTGATCAAGAAGGAGAAATGGGATTGGTTAGTCAGTCTCTGAAACTTTTCCCCAGTGTCTTTTTTTAATGAATGTTTTATTTAATTTTGGGAGAGGGAGAAAGTGTGAGTGGAGGAGGAGCAGAGAGAGAGGGAGATAGAGGATCCAAAGTGGGCTCAATGCTGACAGCAGGGAGCCCATGTGGGGCTTGAACTCACAAACCATGAGATCACGACCTGAACCAAAGTCAGAAGCTCAACCGACTGAGCCACCCAGGTGCCCCCATGGTGTCTTATAAAACATCTTCTCCTTGACAGTGATAGCTATTTCGCTCAAACATTTCCTCTCTCCTAGTATCATCATTCTCAGTAGCCCTCCTCTTGCCTCTCCTAAAACAGATAACTTACCATTTTGAAAATTCTTCCTTATAACTTTATTGTCCATTCATGTGGTCAACCCACTCAGACCACTGGCCTCAACATTCTTGAGCTCCTCAACTCTGATGATCTTCTCCAACATGATACCTCAACCACCCAATCTCAAAGTCACATACTAGAGCTTACCATCACCTGAAACAGCTTCATTTCCAAAATCATTAACCTCACTTCTTTCTATCTTCCCCACCCCACCCAACACTATGTCTCAAATAACATCAACTTTATATTTCTAACTACAAAATTTCCTTCCTAATTCATCATTTAGAATCCACTCTTAACCCTTTACTCCAGTCCCTCTGCTCACAGCTCCCTATTCCAGCTTGTTTACTCAACTGACCTCTTTATACCTAGACTAATAATAACTCCCTTTACTTTTTCCCAATCCAATAATCTTGCCTTTTTACGAGTGCTCTCATTATGCAGTTTAGGTTCTTTGGTTCACCATTTCAAAAATAGTCTTGCTAAATACTTTTTCCTCTCTATTATAAACCCACTTTGAAGAATATCAGCCCTAAATGAAACTAAGCATTCCCTTCCCTTCTGCTTTCACCCAAGCAACTCAACAAAGCTTAAGAAAACTACACAGAAGAACAAGTTGATGCTACAGTTTTTCCATGATCTTCAAATTGCAAAAGGCCCTAATGTGTGCTTGAAATAAGTCGCTTCTCTAGACAACAAATATTTTCTACTTTCCACAACAATTATGTTAAATTTTTGTGCTTCCCACAAAACTCTCTGTAGGTCCTCACCTCACTCTCATTGCCTGATACGAAGAGAAGTGTCTGACATAAGATAGGAATCCTTCATAGCTCACTACCAGTTCATACGACTACCTTCTTCTTGCCCTGAGCCCCTTTACCTCTCTCTTACTATAACGAAGCTGTGTGCTTCTCTTGTAGATGGCTCACCTATGCTTCAGTCTCCATTCTTATCGAACTTCATAGGAAATAACCTATTCCTCCCCATATATTATTTATCTCACCATTAATACTACAATTTTCTCAATTACATTTCATTCCTCTTATCTGTCTTATCTGAAAATACAGTAAATAAATTAAAACATTCTCATTTATAGCCACAGCTTCAATCTGATGACTGCTAATCCTTCTCAGGGCTTCGATCCACATTATCTCCATCTACCCTCTTGACAATTTACAAACATGTTGAACTGAACACATCCAAAACTGGAATCACTAGCTATTCTATACTCTAAAATCTTTTTCTGTTTCTTCCTCTCTCAATGAATGGTTCTATGTTTATCCTTTTCTGCATATCAAGTGCCTAGGAGTCATATTTGACGGCTCCCTCTCCTTTTCCACTTCCATTAACAAATTCTGAATGCTACATCTAAACATACCTTGAATACTTCTATTTCCATTACCACCACCCTGGCCCAAATAACCTCACATCTTTCTGGACTATAAAACACTTCCCTTCCTCCTTCATGGTTTTGAACTCCCCACTCTCTGTTTCTCTCTTTACATAAAATGGTGATCCAGCAGGATAAACTCTTGATTGGAAACTAAAAATCTGTTTCCAGTCCTGGCTTTGCCACAGTATGACATTCTGTACATTGTTTAAAATTTCTGAAACTCAGTTTTGTACCATTTAACATATGAAGGTGAATTTATAAAGTGTCTTTCACATCTAGACTTCTAAGACTCTTAAATAAATGTCTTTGTTATGTGCCAATAACAATCATAATGAGCAATTCTGAATTCATATGGAAAAATCTAATCACATTTCAGGGTCAAATATAAAATCCTAAACAGTGAGAAAACACACATGCACACACAAATAGAAATCAAATAAATAAAACATCAAACCCTTCTCTGGTTTCTTGTTGTTAGCTCACTTAGTTCTCCTAATGCTTGATATTCTAAAGAGACATATCCAAATTTTATGTTCCTGTAAAAAAATTAATATGAATAACTATCAATTTTCCCATTGGATTTTCAATTATTTCCTACAATGTTTGGCATGCATGTGAGTGGCATGCATGAAAATAAAACTTGTCCTGATTTGTTTTCCCTTTGGTGGATCTGGATGTTATCCCAGAACATGAAGCACAAAAGGTTAAGAGAGGTAGTAAATGAAATATAGATGAAAGATAGAAATTGTTCATACAGCTTAGAAAGAGTTCTGACTTCTGAGGATATGTCATACAGCTTAGAAAGAGTTTATCTCTAAAAATAGCTGCCTATATTAAACAGAGATATTCCTAAATCAGTAGCTGCTAATAGAGCTAGATCATTAGAAAGAGATACTTTTGGTGCATTGTAAAACTTGGAATAATAATGCAGCACTTGCTTAAACTAATAAAGGTACATTAGGGTATGTGAAATGGGAGACTTACTAAAGAGAGCAACTGCTATTTTATGACCAAAAAGAGAAGGAAGCAGAGAGCAGGAATCTTCCTGTAGCAGAAGTCGACATTTTAAAGTGTCAACTGACCTCAAGGCAAGAACAATCTTCATTCTCCAGGGGTGGTTAATAAGAAAGTCTTCACCAGTTAGGTTCTGATGAATAAGTATAAGCCCCTGGGAATGGGAGCTGAGGAAATGATCAGAAAATGTCCCAAAATCAGGCCTTCAGGAGACAAGATAGTTTCTGGGGCATCATCCTGTTGGGAGTTATGCAAATGAAAACTATGGTAGTTATGGACTTGTCTGGGCTAACATTTCTTTTAAATGTGTATCATGTAGGTCATTTACCAGGTCCTAAACAACTTCTCTAAATGGTGGGCCAGTTCCTATCAGTGGCAGAGCAGGGGAAGCTTTTTCACTCAAAGAGCTTTTGCTTGGAATGTTGAGTTTGGTTTTCCACTGCCGAAATCATGGTGGAGAAGTCCAATGCAGAGCTCTCTCTCTCTCTCAGGGCACCTGGATGGCTCAGTTGGTTGAGTGTCTGACTCTTGGTTTTGGCTCAGGTCATGATCTCACAGTTCAGTTCATTGGATCAAGCCCTGCATTTGGCTCTGCATTGATAGCACGGAGCCTGCTTGGGATAGTCTCTCTCTCCCTCTCTCTCTGACTCTCTCCTCTTCACATGCACACATTCTCTCTCTCTCTCTCAAAATAAATAAACATTTAAAAAATAATAAATAAAATAAAATATAGATCAATTAGAACAGTGCCTAGCTTATAGTAAGCAATTAATAAATATCAGTAATAATTAATCTTTATATTCAGGGTTTTCTAAGTATGGTTAACATAGTAAAGTATCTAATAATACAGCTGATCTTCATTTATTTTTAGATTCCATATTTTAAAAGTCATCTTTATGCTAAAATATATTAGTAACTTCCAAATCAATATTTAGGGTGTTATTCAAGGACATATACAGAGTAGGCAAAAAGACACAGAATAGAATGAATGTACATATTTCCAGCTGAGGTCCAAAAAGGTGATGCTCTACCCTCTTGTTTCAGCTCTCATACTGTAACCAGTGTCTTTTTGTGGTCTACTAAATTCCCCATTTTTCACATTTTTGTGGTTTTTGTTAGTGATTTTGCTGTTTAAAATGTTCCCCTAAATGTAGTGCTGAAATGCTTCTAGTGTTCCTAAATGCAATAAGGCTATGCTATGCCTCATGAAGAAAATATGCATGTTAGATAAGCTTCATTTAGATATGAGTTACAGTGCTATGGGCTCTGAGCCCAATGTTAATGAATCAGTAGTATTATGAAATGAGGTATCTTTCAGCAGAGACAGACATAAAGCAAGGTTATGTATTGATTGGTTGACAACAATATTACAAGCAAAGGCTCACAGGACTCTAAATCTGTATTTCCGCCGGAAAGAATCGTTCAGTATTTGCTAATTTAGTGTTAATGGTGACTTTATATAACATGATTATCACAAATAACAATCAATTATAATAATAATAAAATCATAACAATAAAATAATAACAAAACAATAATGTACTATTTCTTGAGCCTCGGTATTTCACATTTATTCTCATGGGACAGAGTGGCTGTCCCATCTCAAATACTCTCAAACCACTGCTGCATTTGCCTGAAGTGGTGGCAGGTAGTTTTTAGTATGCTGATAGCTTTCTGCCTGAAGAAAATGAACTTCTCTGATTCTGTCTATGAGGTCTCTCGGTTACACGTGAGTGCACCTTACAAATATGAGCAAGTACAAGTCCTGCGCTCAGCTAACCAATGAGGAATAGATTATAGGTACATACTCCAGCATCCCAGCAATCCTGTGGGACAATTTTGAGGCATATTACATCTCATAATTTCTCCATGGAATTTAGGAAAACTTTCCTGTAGAAACAGTCAACCATGGTGGCCAGCTTCCAAGATGGCCCCCAATGGTCTTTTCTTCCAGGTTAACCTGTCCTCTATATCCCTTTCCATATGGATGAAGGCTAATCTGTATAATCAGTAGGATATTAAGGAAGTTAGATTTCCTGACTTCTGAGGATATGTCATACTGAGGCTTTAGCTTTGGCCTCCTTTGGTTTACTTACTCTGGGGGGAAGACAGCTGCCATGTATTAAAAATATTCAAGCAGCCCTCTACAGAGGTACATGTTATGAGGAACTGAGACCTCCTTCTAATAGCCAGCAGTAACATATTAGCCATGTGGGTAAACCATCATGGAAGCAAACCCACCAGCCCCAGTCAATCCTTCAAAATGACTGCACCCCTAACAATCATCTTGATTCAAGCTCATGAGAGCCTCTGAAGCAGAATTACCCAACTAAGCTATTCAAATTTCTGACCAACAGAAACTTATATGATGTGATAAACATTTATTGCTATTTTAATTCACTTATTGTTGGGGTAATTTGTTACATGTCAATAGGTAACTAATGTATCCAAACACTAATACAGATTTCATTGGCTTTACTCCTATCTGTCTCACTTTTTTTACTCTCACATGTATACTTCATAGAATCATCTCAAAAGTAAACTATATATATGTCTGTATCCTTATTTCAGGATCTGCTTTTAGGGGAATTCAAACTTTAACTCTCGGTACTGAAAAGTCTCCTGAAAGCAAACTCTTAGGATGAGATCCTGGGATTGATCACTCAATGGTCAATGGATCCCATTTCTGCTGCTAAGTGGTATGATGGTATCTGGAAAGCTGTGATGCCATTATTACTAAAACTCTCATTTTGGGTTGATTAAGGGTTAGATACAAGTAGAAAGGGATATATTGGCTATGGAATACCTCTAATTCTTGAACATACCAAGAAAATGTTATATATATACTATACACACACACACACACACACACACACACACATGCATACCACAGTGGAGTCAACTGGCTTTCATTAACTGTCCTAGAAGACTTGAAAAGAAATAATGGCAAGAATAACTCAGTTATTCACTCTAAGTATTTTCCGAAAATCAGGAGCCATTCCCATCAGATTTTAAAGAAAATCCCATTCCCTGCAGCAGGAGTGTCAAGTCAAGTACTTGATCATAAAGGTAGTAGAGTTATAAAGACTTACAACAGTGGAAGCTTTCCTATCTGAAGTGAAAGCCTTATTAAGGACAGGTAATAGCCTCATATGAGGTGTATGTCTCACAAAGTGATGCTTGACTTCCTCAGTATCTACTTCTATTTCTCCTCATTGCCTCTAGATTAACAACTAGAATCAGATCTCAGAATAACACAGAGGAGCACAGTCTTACTTTGGTAGAAAATTTATTTAGCCAAGAATTACAGAACTAGTTACTATGTACCAACAATGACTAGTGAGACAGTACCGGGTTGCCTAGGAAGTATGGAATATGAGACTGCATGGAGGAATTTACTGACATAGCAGCTCTCTCCCATGACCAGAATTTAATATCCTGGCAAGGATGCTTGGACATGGTCCAAACATTAAAATGGTATGGCTCCCACAGTTTGAACAGGACAGTAACCTACAATAAATGAGGTTTTTGTGCCTGTAATGCCTTGGTATAAAAAA
Source organism: Acinonyx jubatus (assembly GCF_027475565.1). Classification (NCBI taxonomy): domain Eukaryota; kingdom Metazoa; phylum Chordata; class Mammalia; order Carnivora; family Felidae; genus Acinonyx; species Acinonyx jubatus. The sequence goes on along the minus strand of NC_069390.1, from coordinate 20,145,523 downwards.
AGGTAATAAGGAATCAAGAAGTGAGCATTAGAATAGATTTATTATGTGAAACCAGTGAACCCAACAGCTGATTACTCCCTAGGACAGTCCAGAATTAACTATGTTTATGAAAACAAGAAGGCTACACCAGTAAGGGAGAGGGACAATGGCTTATTTGAAAAGTATAGTGGTGTCTGTCCTCTATAGATCAAGATTAATATAATAAACGATGCTGCAATGGATCTGGGTTCCCTAGTATCAGCGAGGATGGTAGAACTCCAGAGAACAGAGGCAAGATGGTGGCACTTAACCTTCTGAAGTAAGGTGGATAGATCACTGTAATAGGCAATAAACCTGGAATGGAAACAAGAGGGCCTTGACACTCAGGGAATTGTTGCAATAGCTGATAAGCCATGGTATTTTTGGAGATGAAACAGACAGACAGGCAACAAAGAACTACTTATTTTGAAAGCTGGTGAATTCAGTCACAGCAATGGAAAACCATGATCTCTCACCTGGCTTCCAGATTTGTGCCATTTTGAAACCCAGAACCAATCTATCAAAGATCTTTTCTTGAAGAAGGGTCTTACAGTCCATAAGCATATATATAAAATATTCTCCAAAACCTTCCCCCAAAGGTTATACAGCCATTCTTAGTATGGAGGTACACTGGGTAAAGGAAATACTTTTCACCATTTTAGAATTGTCAGAAAAGGGGTTGATAAGATAACCAGGAGACCTGAAATGCTAAGATGACTCCCTGTTGGTGCAGTGAATGTATGCAGATTCCAGGTGACAAATAAAATACTGAGTCAGGTCTATATCACATAGAACTATCCTGTGTCTCATTTTTTTTTGTCTTCTACCTGGATTTATAAGTTTGTGGGAAGGGCTAAATGAAAACATCTAAAAATGATCCACTGGCCAAATAAATATATCAGAAGCAATATACATCCCCAGGTGGATTTGAATTGCTACCTTAAAATGTTTGGATAGGGATTAGTGTACTCAACATATCCCCGTTTGATTCATTGGAATGGCCACTTCAAGAAACAGATGAATCATGGCAGATTAAGGCTAACAGCATTTAAACATGACTAAATGATATTCCCAATCACATCTACTCTACTGAATATATCTTTAAAAGAACAGATCAACATAGGCTTGGAAGTACGTATGGGGTCATGGATCTGACAAATGTGTTCTCTTCCATCTCCAACAGCAAAGAGAATCAAAGCAGCTTTCATTCACTTGGAAAAGATAGCATTTCAAATTTACTTACTTTCATAATGGCTATGTTAAAATTCCAGCTCCCACTTACAGTAATATCCAAGGGACTAAGACTTCCCTGATAGTCTCAAGAATATCATAACCCTGGGTCCTCTATATTAGTAGAGAGGATAATGTAAAGAATGACCCAAATCTCCATTGATGAGTGAAAGACATCTAGCTCCTGGGAGTGCTGCCAAGAAAGAGCCTTCAGCTCTTAGTCCTCTTGGGAATTGCCCCTGCTAGAGAGAGCCACCTTCGCCTGGTCCATTGCTCTCTTCCTGGAGTGGCCTAACTCCTATGACTTATCAGCGTGGGGGTATGAAGGCCTGACTGACTCACGCCACCTGGGGAAAAGTCTAAAGAAAAAAATTTATTGTAGCTTCAGAGTTTCTATTAAAACTGCATCATAGCCTATCACTTTCTGACCAATCAGCCTTCTTCATTTACCTTCTATGGTGTCTCTTCTAAGAGTCCTCCCTAACAAACCTCCTGCATACTATTTTAAGTCTCAGAATTTCCTTCCTTAGAAATTCAATTTGAAACATCAAAGTATTTGTTGAGCCTAGAAAAGAAAAAGATGGCAAATACTTTAGATGTCCTATCAAAACACATGCATGTGAGAGTGTAGAATATAAACCTTATAGGGATTCAAAGAACTACCACATTCTAAGATATGCTGGAACACTGTTCTGAAGTAATACAAAAATTACTATATTTTGTATCTTCATCATTAAGGAAGATGCATAGTGTTTGGTGAGCCAATTTGGATTTTGGAGGCAGAGAGTGATTTTTTAAAGCAAAAAAAAAAAAAAAAAAAGGATTCTGCATTAGATATTGGCTTTAGTAAAACTTGCCCTTCAGCTCAGGCCACTATAGACCCATTGATGCTAAATGATCTGTGGTAGATAAGGATGGCATGTGGAATCTCTAGTAAATATAATAGAAAAATTACAATAAAGATCCCTAGTGTTCCAGGGCAAAGCCATGTCTTCTGCACTACTCACCATTTGAAAATCTGCTACTGGGCCTTGGTAGAGACAAAATACTACACCATGGGAAATAAAATAGCTATAAAAATGTAGCTGTGCTAGGTATTCAAAGACTCAACAGTTAGAAGGGTGCAGAAGCAATCTATCATATGATTAACAGCAAATCTGGTATTCAAGCTGAGCATGTCTAAAAGGCAAAAGGAAGTTACATGTCAGATATTGTACATGCCAATGTCACATACCTATGCTATACCAACACTTCCCCCCTCAGCTCACAATATGGACTTCTGGAAGTCTCCTAAGACCCTGGACATATGAGGATGAAAATCAGGCTTGGTTCATGGATGGAATAGCTCAAAACACTGATGTGAGCAAAAAGGGACTGCAGGAGCTCTGATGAAAGGAAAACCCTTCCCATAGGGAGAATATTGAGAGGTATAGAATCCTTCTATAGAATAGAGATCAACAAATAATGGCTCATGGGCCAAATATAGTCAACTGCCTGATCTTACAAATGAAGTTTTATTGAAACATAGCCATATCCATTTTTTCCATATTATCTATATCTACTTTCACACTATAATCACAGAATTGAAACAGAGTTGCAACAAAGACTACGGGGCCTACAAAGTCAGACACTTAAATGTTTATTATCTAGCCTAACCCCTGATATACCAGAAGTGATCTAAGATATGTGCATACATACAGTATTGGGTAGTGGGAAATGGCTCAGATGGCAAGGAGGATTCTGAAAGAGCAAGATCTGACAATTGGAGACAAGAATATTTTGAACAAGAAGTATATAGATAGACTTACGAGAATAAGTACAGATTGTTCAGGTCATGCTATCTCACTTTACAGCCATTAAGAAGCATGTACCTTGGATGGAGCACTGAATAAGAGATGGATAAATGTATCCAGAGGTGGTTAACCAAACACTTTCTGTGAATACTCTAATGCTTGCACAAAGGGCTCCAAAACAAAGTAGACATGGTAGCAGAGAGAGGCCATTTTTAGATCCAATAGTATGAATTCCCTTCCAGTGAGGCTGATCTAGCAAATGCTGCTGCTGGCATGTCAGTAGCAAAAACATACTGATCTCGAATAAGTAGGATCCCTTACCAAGACTAAACCATTCACTTGGCAAACTTGTTCACTTTTGAGTCCCATCAATTCTGGAGGTTCAGACATTCCTCCCCACAGGGATTATTATTTATTTGGGGTATGACCTTCTCTTCCTTGTCCACGTTTCCTAGGCCATCACCACCTCCAAAGACTCAGAGAATATTTGAATGGCTGACATAAAGTACCACCTACAATTGCCTCAGACCAAGGCAACCATTTTATGATTAAGAAGGTAGGGGCACCCGGGTGGCTCAGTTGGTTAAGTGCCCGTCTCTTGGTTTCAGCTCATGTCATAAACTTATAGTGTGTGGGTTTGAGCCCCCCATCACATTCCACACTAACAGTGAAGGCCCTGCTTGGGATTCTCTCTCTCTTCCCCTCTCTCTGCCCCTGCCCTGCTCATATTCTCTCTGCTTCTCAAAATAAATAAATAAACTTAAAAAAAAATACACATGACTATGGAATTTACAGATCCTACCACATACACCATCACTCAAATACTACTATCCTGACTGAACTTTTAAAAGGCCTTTTAAAGATTCAGCTGAGGAACCATCTTGAAGACAATAACCCAAACAGTTGCAACACTGTCCTCTAGGAGTGGCATGTACTTTGACCCAACTACATTAGATAGAAGTAGCATTGGCTTCTTTCATTGTCACTCCCAGTGACTAACTTGGAGAAATTATACCTTCTTTACTCACTATTATTAGTTGAATTGTATCCACCAAAAAGGTATGTTGACGTCTTAATCTCCAGTCCCTGTAAATGTGACTTCATCTGGAAATAGAGTCTTTGCAGATGTAATCCAGTTAAGAGAGGTCATTGGTATGGAGTCTAATCCAATATGACTAGTGTCCTTAGGAGGAGAAGATAGTCACATCAAAGAAGAATACCATGTGACAGGGAGGCAGAAATTGGAGTTATATAGCTCTAAGTAAAAAAAAAAAAATGTTGACCACCAGTGATACCAGAAACTGAGAGAAAGGAATGTAACAGATTCTCCTCTAGATCCTACAAGACAGCATAGACCTGCCAACCCCTTGGCTACAAATTTTAGTCTGTGAGAGGCTAAATTTAGTCTCAATAACTGTAAGAGAATAAATTTATTTTGTCTAAAGTCATCCAATTTGTGGTACTTTGTCATGGCAGCCCTAGAACATTAAGACACCCACAGTGGTAGTCTTTGCTGGATTAGAAATAGTTAACTCAGGCCAGGGATAGTTCCATTGGGAGATACAGTAAGGGTCTGCTGAGCCAAAATTTACTACTGCCTCTTGGTTGTTTTGGACTACTCACGTAATAGAGCAGAAAAGAAAGGAGTTAATATATTTGCAAGAGATAACCAAACTTCATTATCATGAATAATTCAAATATCTGATACATAGTGAGGGCATGGAAGAATAAGATTGGAATTAAGAGCATTCTCTGCAGTGCTTCTTGATTACCCAGGTCCAGTGACAGCTGCAAATGGGAAGGTAGCAACCATAGCCTGAGAAAAACACTGTCAGCAGGAATTCAGGTATTCAAAGGTGAATGTAGAAGCCACCCCACCAGAAAAAGCAAGTCAAACTAGTATAAACACTGGCCAAAGGTGAGGGGAATCTAGAATAGGGAGTAATAGAGAGAGTTGATGAACATAAACAATGGCCTTGGGACCAGGTGCAGAGGTGAGAAGTGTAGCTTTTATGACAGCTATCCATATTTAAAATCTTTTTTAGATTTTGTGTCTGGCCACCACACTGAAGCTTCAGTGAAAGCGTGGACTTAATATGGGGCATAAGAATATCTGAGAGAGACGTATCTGTATCAGATACTATTGATGTACTACCTTACTTCTGGGTTTATTTACCTTTGCAATAAATTATATCTAGAATGTTGACAGTGTCCTATCTCAAGTGCATGCATCTGTATGCATCTTTTGCCTGAGTGTTTAATGGCATCATGAGAAGTGTGCTCAGATGTAAGAAAGTACAAAGTCAAAGTAAGGGGGAGTTTAAGTGTCTGGGGAGGAGGAAAATGCACAAAAGGGCCCTAATCTCCATTCCCTATGGGGACCTTTCTGAGGTAGGTTTCACGCAGGTTCTTCAAGAGGCCCTGAGCAACTGTACTCCATTGGCCAATTGTTTTTAGCTCTCCAGGTCACTTTTAACATCTCCTTACTTTTATTTCCAATGATCACACTCAAGTCCTTGTCCTGTGGTCTGTATTTGAAGAAAATTTAATCAGTATACTTCTCTTTAAAAGCTATCACAAGTAAACCTTTAAAAAAATTATTTAAAAAAAAGGGGGGTGCGCCTGGGTACCTCAGTTGATTAAGTGACCGACTTCAACTCAGGTCACGATCTCACAATTCGTGAGTTTGAGCCCTGTGTTGGGCTCTGTGCTGACAGCTCAGAGCCTGAAACTGCTTCATATTCTGTCTCTGAGCATATTCTGTCCCCTGCTCATACTGTCTCTCTCTCCCTCTTTCTCTCTGAAAAATAAACATTAAAAAAATTACTAAAAGCTATCAGCAGCTGAGTGTAATTACATTTTATGGACAGATAAATAAGACTCAAAAAAGTTAAAGAACCTGACCAAGATCACACAGTAGTTAATGAAAGACCATTCTAATGGCTATAAATCTTTAGTTCTTCACATAATATCTTCATAAGATTGCCTCCTTCACATGCCATTTAGGTTATTTTATCCAATTCAAATAAATATATACACAATAAAGGAAAAACCCCATACCCATGCTATAAACAGAGAACGACCATAAAAGTTTATATAAGAAAATTGATCTCTGATACATCTAAAGGCTAATGACCTCTACATTCTAATGATATGAGGTAATTCTAAAAGACTTTTCTTCTTGCTTCAGGCATTAGCTGCTCCCATTCCTCCAACTGCCATTTTGCTTCAGCTGAGCTGCTCAAAACTGAGTACAACTTTCATTTACATTCTCATCCCCACCATGGAGCATGCCATTAAAATCATGGCTACCACAGTTCTGAAAACTGTAACATATTATAAAGGCATAGTCTGTGAAATCTCTCCATTGAATTGTTTCCTTCTAAAACATTTGTTAGTTTTCAATGCCTAACTTGATAAGAATGCACTTATCTGTAGATATAACATTTGTCAGCCAATATACCTAGGAAAAATTTATGATACATTCCCAGTTTTAAATGCAACATTTACAATGCGTAGTGAAAAGACAATGCACAGTAACAGCTATGAGTTACACCGCAGATACAATTGATGGAAAATCAGAATCACAGTGGGCCTTTTGAAAATCATTCTGAGCATCAACAAAGGGGATGTGGGTCTCAAAGTTGCTGGTGCTGAGAGGCATCACAGTGTCATTCACACCCAGTGTGAGCCATTTTCTGCCATCCTGGGCTTGTCCTGAGTAGATTTCCACAGAATCTTTTATGCTTAGCACTTGTTTTGACAAAAACTGCTCAGTGACTCCCCACCCACACACAATGAATATTTTGCTAAAGAAAAATTAGCAGAAAAATTAAAGAAAGAATTAAACTGAAGGAGAAAAATAGAAGAGGTGTTATTCCATAAAAAAGCAACTTTTAACATAATTAATACACTGGTGATCAGAAAGTGATGTTTTAATTTTTTTTAACGTTTATTTTTGACAGACAGAGATAGAAGATGAGTGGGGGAGGGGCAGAGAGCCAGGGAGACACAGAATCCGAAGTGGGCTCCAATGAGTTGTCAGCACAGAGCCCAACGCAGGGCTCGGGCTCATGAACCATGAGATCATGACCTGAGCTGAGGTCAGACACTTGACCGACTGAGCCACCCAGGCGCCCCTGGAAAGTGATGTTTTAAGCATCTTCTATTCAAACAACACAGTTTGAGCCTTAAAAAGGTCGTTTGTTTTAGTTACATTTTAAGAAGTTTGTAATAGATTTTGGATTGATCCCATTACAATTGATCCCATTTAAAATATGGGGAAATTGGGGCTCCTGGGTGGCTCATTTGGTTAAGCGTCCGAATCTTGATTTTGGCTCAGGTCACGATCTTATAGTTTGAGACTGAGCCCCATATTGGGCTCTGTGCTGACAGCATGGAGGCTGCTTGGGATTCTCTCTCTTCTTCTCCCTCTGTCCCTTCCCCACTCACATGCAAACTCTCTGTCTCAAAATAAATAAATAAACTTTAAAATAAAATAAAATGAAATGAAACAAAATATTATCATAAAATAAAGGGAAACTGACTCCCAGGAGCTGTTTGCATGCTGAAAGTCTAATTTCCTGGAATGAATTACTGATGACAGTAATTAAGTATCTATCTATCTATCTACCTATCCTTCTCATCTTAACAAAAATAACCTGAGGTGGCTCATAACACAGAAAACATAAGATACCATAAAATTAAAATTATAACATAAAAATGAAAATCCTAGAAAATCAAGAAGATAAGCATGCCAAACATGAAGGCCAAGGTAGGATCATCACCTATATTTCACTTTCCTAATATGAAAAATAATGAAGTATAATTTTGGAACAGAAAAAGAACATTCCAAATACAAATTTTAAATGTTATATTTCATATGATCTTTTATATAGGAGCTGATTTACAAAAAAATATGGACATGATATGGATATGACTTTTAATGGTAAAGACCCACATAAATAGCCAAGAATATGCTGCAAAAGCACAGTTTCCTGATGACAATTTAGTGAATGGTTAATATGATATGGACTCATTTGAAAAATGATAAAACATAAATGTAAGTGATACTGTAAAGTCTATTCCTTTATTCCTTTAGACTCCTTCTTTTCTGTCTCTCCCTCTCCCTCTCTTTGTAAGTACCATTTCTCAGGACTAACGTTTGAATACAATACAAGTGGGATACAGGGATGTACCTACTCTGATGAAAAGAAAAATCCTAATATTCCATGTTGGTGGCTAGGACAAAAAGCTGCTGAGACATTATTGGCACTTAAACGGAGACTAAATCATAATCCCAACCATGTTTTCCTATACAATCTTCAAAGGAAGATCTTCTCCTGCATACTTCTTATATGACCTTGCACAGTCTCGACAGCTGATTGACAATCAATAAATATCTTTTAATTGATTCCATCCCAGATGAGGAATGGCATTCTTAGCCATTCAAGTCATCACCTTGAGCCAACATTCAGCTGATACTACTGTATCAAGAAGAGACTGAAGTCTTGTTGATGAATAGGTTCCTCTGCTAGCTAAGTTAACCAAAGAGAGAACAAAAATCATAATGAAGGAATTGGTGCAAAACCTGGATTATCTACTAATTACCATTGCACAGATATACGTACATCATGTACACTTAGAGTTGAAATATTTATAAGTCCTACCTTTGCTTTGACTGTGGAGACAATCTATACATAATTGATCTCCCTCCTATTGGCATCAATTTTTTGCTATGTTCTAAATAAATGTCTATGAGTTATTGAGGGATTTACATATATACTTATTACATACATATACAATATATACATATATGTATTACATACGCTTATACATTATATATGTATAGTATATATTTTATTGTGTGTGTGTATATATATATATACACATATGTGTATATATACATATATATACACATACATACATACACTAAGTCTCTGGCCTACTTAGCGGGTATGATTGAACAAGTAGCTGTTGTTTTTGTTCTTTTGTTATCCCTGTATAATCCATTCACTGAAGAAACAGCAAACATCTTGCTGAGGCCAAGATCTATGAAGTCTTAAGCAAAATAGCCAGAAGGTCAATTTGTTGAAACTGTACTACAGTAATATCCCAAGCAAGTATATCGCAGCTGCATTATTTTTTTTTCTCACGAAAGTGATGGTTATGTGCTTTGAACTATTTTCCCAAATAAGATAAATAAACATAGAACCATCCATAAGAAAATAGGTCATCATAGTTTCATAGATTGAATGTGCCTCATTTGTACTGCCTAAGTGGAGTCAGAAATGTGTCAGGCCATTGAATTTGCTTTAATCTGAGGTTGGCATCCACAGAACCAGAGAAAAAAGTCAGGAATCTACTCTGAAACTGCACAGGAAGCTGAGAATGGGAGGCTGAGATAATCCAATGTTCCTATAGGGAATCCAGCCTTCAAACACCAAGAAACCACATGCCAAAAACCACATACACACATACCTATGTGTAAACACACAGATGTATAGATATACATACACCTATTGATCACTCTATATATCTATATCCACATAATTGCCAAGTATTTAGAACTAGGATGGATAGGATATAAGGTGGGGGTGGGGGGGGATAAGTAATCAGCAAGTAAGTGAAGTGTATTCCAGGACTATAAATTAGTGTTACAACTTATTTCACTGGGTTGTTTGAAGCATATGTACTAAGTTTAGATAGCTCATTTGGCCAGAATAAAAGCAAAATAAAAAATATTCCCTTAATATATCTGACATCAAACCCCTAGAGAAAAAAAATCTTTCTCCTTTCTCCAGTGATGAGATTGGGGGCAGCTTACCTCTATCCATTTATCTGAACAGTATAAGAAGCATAAGAGAAAGTGGGCAAGGAAAATAAAGTCACTTTATTCACCCCCAAATGGATCTTTGAGATGTCTAATTGTGCAGTCTCCTTCACAGGGGCTGGCCCTACTTTAGCACTTGTCCCTACTCCTTCCTATATGGCTTCCCTTCTTCCTGCAAACATGGAGCTGTGTACACACATCCATCTGGATTCAGACCAGAAGAATGATGAATCACTGCCTAACCTGCCTATTGCTTTCTTCTCTATTTTCTCTAACCTGAGCTCTTATCCCATCACCAGAATAGAAAGAGGAGACAGAGGCCACTCGCGAATTTTGTCTTTCATAAATCTTGTAAACCAGGCCAGGCTTCAATTGTCCCCTCTGATTTTTCAAGAACTCTATGAATCAAACATCACTTGCTCAGGGTTGGACCCCTGAGGGCTACCCATGGCTAAGTCCTTTGCTTTCTAGGACAGCAAGCACAAAAGAAGGCCACATGGGGTCAAGGCCCTTTGTAGCCAACTCATCGCCTTTTCCTACGAAGCACAGCTTTCAAAGACAGAGTTCAGGAGGGAGGCCATCAAGAGTAACTGAATTTGTTCAAAGAAACACAACCACACATTTGCTGTTTCCCAGGGGGTTGCAAAATATTTGCATTTGTTGAGAAGAATACCTTACAAATACAGAATTCTGTAATTCTTCAGTGTGCTATGGAGAAAAATGTCACTCTGTTATTGTACCCTACCCTCTCACATAGACAGATCAGGTATAATTTTGGTATTTTGATAGATGAGAAAATCGAATCATTGACAGTATAAATAATTGAATCACCATGTTACAACTTTCAATAGGGAGGCTAGGTCTAGAATCCCAAATCCAGAGGTCTGTTCACTACACTACGCCGTATGACCAAGGTCTTTTTTTAGCTGAAACCCATTCTTCATTTACTTTCATTTTATGAAATGAAACTAACAATCCAGGAGGAAGTATACAGTGTCAGAATTACTTCTCTCCCTTTGTTTTTCTCTGCAACCTTATAGTTACTATTTTTCCATCTTTTCATGAGACTCAAAATAGGATCAGGTTATAAAGGACAATATTCTCCAACCATAAGAAATAATCTTCCTAAGGGTACCAGGAGTGCAAATACCATAAAATATGTGTATATAAATAGGATGGCTTCCTTTTCTTGACAGGTATCCTCCACCCTTCTGCCCCACTCTGGGAGTAATTAAATTGCTAATGTGCAAGGAATGACCTCTGTGCCACGTAGGCAAGTTTTAGGCAATTATTCCTACAAAATGTTTATGAAAGAGATGTTGGAGACCAGTTCTCATATTCTAGGAATCTGATGTCTCAACTCAATCAGTAAAATGCAAGTTGCATAGAGTCCTGGATATCATCAGACTGGGATTCCTGAGAGACAATGGTCTTAGGCACCATGCTGCATATCCGCCATTTACTTGCCTCTCCAAATATACTTTGCATACTTCTCCCCACTCTGTGCCTGGGAGGCTGCCTATATGGATTGATCAACAGGTTCTTCAGACCTCTGCTTCTGTTTAGGTTTATCCAGTGAAAGGCATCAGCAAGAAACCAGAGGATCGGAGGACAGTGAGATTATAGCATTATTTTGCATCTTCCTTCTCATCGTGATCATTCTACCAAAGCTTTTAGTTCCTGTCAATCAGCCATTTACGTGGCCACTCTTTTTCTGGGTTCCAGCAATTGCTCTTTCTTCTCTGCCTTTCAGGCCTGGGGTAGTAACAATGAGATTCCATGTTACAACTCTCAGATAATTGGAACTCCTGATTCGTGTCTTTGTAAATAGTCCCTAAACTAAATTCTTCTCAATTTAATTCCGGTGTGTGTGTTATGTTTCCTATTGACATTTTGACTAAAACAGACCAGTTACTTTATCTCTCTGAACTTCTTTTTTCTCACTTACAAAATGGGTAAATAATGTTTACCTTGTATGATTCTTGTAAGAATCAAAATTTATTGTCGATAATAGATTAACAAGGGCTATTTATGTGTCGGGAAATTAGCTAGGCTCTAGAAATCCAGCAGTGAATAATATAGATAAAGCATATCATTTATATATTGCTATGTAACAAACCATCCTCAAAATTCCACAGCTTGAAATAACCATTTTACTTACTCGTGAATTTGTGGGCCAACAATTTGGGCTTGATACACCTGGATGATTTTCAACTGACTCCACCTGTAATTACTCATTGTGATGGCAGTCAGCTGGTAGCTGGACTGAGGCTGCATAGTCTAAGATGGTCTCATCTACATGCTGGATATTGCTGCTGACCTCTTCCCCATATGGTTATTCAACCCCAAGAAGCTAACTTGGCTTCTTCACATGGTGGCCTTAGTTTCAAGAGAGTGAGAGTAGAAACTATAAGGTCCTGAGCCCTACACTCAGAACTTTTAAAATGTTATGTCTACTACATTCCATCTGTCAAGGGAAGTGAGAAGTCCAGCTGAGATCCAAGGAGACGAAGACACACACTCTACCTTTTCCTGGAAAGAGCAAGGAAATCATATTTCAAATAGGAGCACATCCTGGGTTGGAGGAACTTGAAGCCAGTTTTTGCAATCAACTATAAAAAAATTCTGTAGTTCATAGAACGTACATCCTGCTGTGCAAAAATCCTGTATAATATAAGGTACAGAATTCATTCATTCATTTAACACCGATGTACTAAGTACGGGCATTGAATGCTTGGGATACAATAAGCCATAGTAGTTAGTCACAATACAAAATAGATAGAAATATGCATTCATTACAGACCTGCTGCTTTATCTCTAGTTGTAGTCAGATATCATCAGTCAGAAAGTAAACTCCTTGTAACCAAGATATAAAAACCCACACGTCAACTATGGGAAGATTATATATATATATATATATATATATATATATATATATATATATATATATATGATAATGGTAGTAATCATATCTCCTTCCTTTCCTGCTATTAACACTATTGCCAACCCATAAATTAAAAACAATGTCTTGACCCCACACTTTTGGGTATCTGCCAAAATTGGTGTTGGGACCATGCTTTTGTGCCCTCCTTCTCCTATTCCAATTGCACAGGTCTACATGGGCAATCTGCCAGTATTAGCAAAAGGGCATCATATTCCCCCACGTTCATTCTCCTTATGAGGATTTTATAGAGTGCCAAGTTTGTCTAAGAAGTCCTTGTGCCATTGCTCCCCTAGATATCTTATTAGTAAGTAGAAACTTTTTAGAATGACCCCTAATCATTATTTTGTTTATGAAAGAGCAAGCAAAATAGGAAGTAATGGGGTTCCTTTCCAAATACTGGAATGAGTGCTAATTGGATTCTATTAAGACCTCTACCACCCATGCCCTCTATTCTTCCCCAAATCTGAATTCATGACAATATCTGCCAATTTTGCCCTCTGGCTGCCCTGCAAAATACATTGGCTCAGAAGAGTTGTGGGGAATGTATATGAACTACACATAATCCTCACCCCCACTAAATGGTCCCATTTGTCTCATACATCTCATGCTTAAACCATTCTAGACTTCCTACCTTTACCAAAATGCAATTGCATTTTCAAGCCTTTCCATCCTGCTATTTTTTCTGTCTAGAAATGTTTTGGGTGTGCCTGGCCAACTCCTTCTTTCCCTTAAAATCTCAGCACAAATATCTTCTCTAAATCTGTGCTCTATTCACCTAGTTCAAGAGGACTCATTCAACACTTGGAATATAACAGTATATGTTGTACCCATTAGTCACTGTCACAACGTGTCAATTTTATTTTCATAAATGTTTCTTTTCCTCATTGGGAAGCCATCTCTTAAGGAAAGAGATTTTTATTTCATGTTTTTTTTCTGCATCAGTGCCTGGCCAAACATGAGTGTACCTTCTATATTGAATGGGATTAGAATTCATTTTAAGTTTGCTTTTAGCTTGATACCTAATTTACCAAGGTCTCTATTCCAATATGTCCATAATGACTCTTGGGCTAGAGATACTCAATTCTCCACTTGCACTCGATCAGCTCATTCCATTAAACACAAAACCAATCTGGAATAGCTGCTCTAAGAAATTAAACTCTACCTCTTTGCATTAAAAGAAAGAAAGAAAGAAAGAAAGAAAGAAAGAAAGAAAGAAAGAAAGAAAGAAAGAAAGAAATCCTAAAAAAAAATTTAGAAACTCTCTAGTCTTCAGGGACACTATTCACATATATTTATACTTTTTACGAAGAAAAAATAAATAAATGTTTTTTTTTTTTACAATTAGTCTCATAAAACTGAGTCTGTCACTGCTAAACGCATAGCTGTACTGCTTCAGTACTTGAATAAAAGGAAAGAGAACTCAGAGTTCTTAATTCACCTTCTTCATAAGGGTGAAGGTTACATTTTTTTAAGGAAACTCCTGGGAGTATTCCAGATAGAACATTTACTATTTAGCGTTCCAACTGCTTCCCCTGAAGTCATTCTGATGTGAAGGCAGATGCAGTCTATGAAAAAGTCCGTTGCTGGACATTTGAAATCCTTAACATATTTCTCTGTCAAATCTCCCCTTTGTAAAATATAGTTAATTATAAACAAAGGGGAAAATAGGTCTTAAATGGAGCAATAAAGACCCAGATTTTTATTATCCATCCAGGAATTCATTCAATCAACAGGTTTCTTGGAATAATCTACTAAAGAAAAACATTAAAGAGAAAATTTACTTTAATATATAGAATAAAATTAATTTTATCTTGCAATTACCATATGGGTCTATTGAACTCTTTTGTTTATAAAACAACCTGAAATTATGAAGAATGAAAAGGATACAGTGGACCCAAATAGTAAATAGGGATGGATATTTTTTCCTAGAATAACAAAGTTTAAAGTTGCTTTTGCTCATTGTCTTTGGGTTTTTTGTTTGTTTGTTTGTTTGCAATTATTTTTTTCCTGTAGGGATGGATAGACAAAGAACTGTGTTTTTAATTTACTATGAAAAGTTCTACCACTAGATAGAAATTTAAGCTAATTTGCTCTTACTTTTGATTTTTAGGATTACATTTAAAATTTTTATTTTGATGTATAATTATGTATATTTACATGATTCCAAATTCAAATCAATAAACAACTCTATACCTTTCCCCTTCATTCTATTCTTTCTTTCCCTATAAACATTTCAAATATATTGTTTACCTTGTTTTAAATTTAAACATACATATTAAGCATAATATACTCTATTATAAGTATACATATAATGCCCCTCATTCTTAAATAACCAGACCCATAGATTGTATACCAGTTATCTGTTACTGTATAACAAACCACTCCAAATACAGTGGCTTTAAATAGTAATCATGCGTTTGTTCATGTCAGTTATCAGTTTGACCTCTCTTTCCATGTGATGTCTCATCCTCAAAGAGGTTAACCCAGGCTTTTATACACAGCAGTCTCATGATAGCAAGCAAGATTAGAAGCTATAATGCCTTTTGAGATTTAGGCTGAAAAGGCTTACAATATCTACCGCAGTTTTTTGGTTTAAGCAACTTCCAAGACAACTCTAGATTCACAAGGTACAGAAAAAATTTTACCTCTTGACAGGAGGAGTGGCAAAGATACACTGTATGGAACATGCCTACAAAGATAGGCATGAGAGTTATCTGTTCTCAAGACCTGACTTGTCCTTCTGTCTGAAAAGGGTACAATAAAGCAACTCATCAGCAAATGCAAGTAATAAATATCCTGGGCACTAGTCAATCATACTAGCAACTAGTCTGCCTTTTGGAGGAGGAAACACAGAAGACATATGGAAAAGGGGGCAGAGGTTCCCTATGAAAGTGGATTTATTTGCTGC
The DNA here is from genome assembly GCF_027475565.1 of Acinonyx jubatus. NCBI lineage: Eukaryota > Metazoa > Chordata > Mammalia > Carnivora > Felidae > Acinonyx > Acinonyx jubatus. The sequence goes on along the minus strand of NC_069390.1, from coordinate 20,129,798 downwards.
CTAAGCCTCAAACTCAACTGTTTTCTTCCACAGTGCTCCAATTTTATGCAAATGACCCCCTGTCCCCATGAGAATCAGGGAAATGACCTCAGCACTCATTATTCTGAGTTAATCAGTGAATGGCCTTCTTATGGTAACTCTTATCTAGTCCTGGTTTGAGACATAAATTGGCCCAATCACACTAAAGGAAAGTGCATACTACATAAAATTCTTCTTGGCAGGAGGTCTCTCTCTCTTTTGCCCCTGCTGGACAGGAAAAAGAATTCCTTTGGTCATGATTTCATCTGCAAAGTATTTTAACATCATAAAAGAAACCAGCTTTAGAGGAAGCCAATACTGAGGACAGAAGATTGGAAAGACAATAAGAACCCAGGCCCTTTGATGACATTCTAAAGCCTCTATTCCATTCAACACCTGGAGCTTACCCAGCTGGACTTGCATTTATGCAAGATTTAAATGTTCTTGTTACTTAACACAGGTCAAGGTTCTTTTTTTACCATTTCACTTTGGATTTTTGTAATCACTTCTACGAGGATTTGAATTTAGAAAACTGTTTTCACACTTACAACATACAACATTGATGCCCCTACACCAGTGAGAAAGGTACTAAGGTTCTGGATGCTATTTTAGAGATAAAGAAACTGAGGCTTAGGGAATGTTTTGTTTGTTTGTTTGTTTAATTTTTTTTAATGTTTTATTTTATTTTTGAGACAGAGAGAGACAGAGCATGAGCGGGGGAGGGTTAGAAAGAGAGGGAGACACAGAATCAGAAGCAGGCTCCAGGCTCTGAGCTGTCAGCACAGAGCCTGACGCGGGCCTCGAACTCACAGACCCTGAGATCGTGACCTGAGCCGAAGTGGGAAGCTCAACCGACTGAGCCACCCAGGTGCCCCTACTTAGGGAATGTTAATAAAGCAAAATGAGATAACAAATGGAAGTGTGTTGGACCAGATCCAGAGGTTAGAGGAGAGGTATGATAAATATTAGTCTCAGGAAGATATCACCATTTCCCAAGGATTTTACTACAACGTTCCCAGCCCAAAACTTTACTACCAAAATTTGTAGAGTCATGGCTCAAATTCAAGTTCTAAATCTTTCTGACCAGGCCATAGTGGCTTTCTACTTGGTATTCATCCCAGAGATTCTTTGGTGAGATCAAGCTTTTGAAGGAAACAGTGTTTTGAGACACAGAAAAGAAGTATTTTTTGAGCACTGGAAGGGCAGATCTAGAAAAAGATGCTTCCATGGACAGCATAAGGGTAATATGTGTGCAGGTATAAAGAAGACGATCAGAGTAACCTAAAAAGAAAAAGAAAGGATGACAAGTTTAGAGCAATGAAAAATCCTGAAAAGAACACTTTTGGCATCAAGCAACCAGGTTTGGAGTCCAAAATATCTCTTGTAAATTCTCTTTCCAAGATAATGTCCTTGTGTTTAACATAGGGTAACAGCATTTACCCAGAGATATTAAATATATATATATTATATAATATATTGATATATAATAATATATATAATTAATATATATAATGTAATTTATATATATATTATATATACATATAAATAATGTGCCACCTTAGCACAGGCTACACTTCTTGTCTGGTGCTCCATAAATGTTACTGTAAAGACCTGTCCTGGTGAGACTGGATCCGAGATTTATAAATTCTTGCTAGAAGTGTGTTTGTGTGTGCATGTGTGTGTGTTTGGGTATGTTTAGGGATGGACTTCCATTTTATACCTAGACATATTTCTCCTGCTTTTTTACAAGATCCTGATTTCAACTTTTGCACAAGACTTCCTTTATCTTTTATAAAAAATATTTTGTTTATTCAATAATAAAGCAAAGCAAAAAGGAAAGGAAAAGACAGAATTTTGAGATAATGGCCAGCTAAACTACACTGCACAGTGTATTTCTTTTTTTCATGAAAGAAAGAAAATGCACCTTTCCTAAATAAGGGTAAACCTGCACTCTCTCCATGAATACATGTAATTTCTTGAGAGATCTGCATGACCCAGCTATTGTTACCTGCTGACAGAGGAAGTGCTGAAAGGTACATCCTTACCTCATGATGTATAAAGGAATCTGGCAGGGAAGACTGAAGTCCTGTCTATATCGTCTACTGAAGTCTTCCATGAGTTATTCTTCTGGACTGAATAACTCAGACTTTGGGAAATGTCCCGCACTGGGAATATGATGTTCTAATGCCCTGGCCAAAGACATTTGAGGGGGGCAGAAGGAGTTGTTTTGATGAAGACAGTGAACATTTTGGCAACCATCGTGGACAAGGGAAACATTTTGGTAGATTCAAAAGCAGAATCTTCTACACCAGATGGGTTCAAGAGCATTTCCATTTATGCACACTTTTGTCCATTCAATAAACATTTACTGAGTAGCAACATGTACCAACAACTATTCAGGTATTTGGAATATAGCAGTGAACAAGTCCCCTCTTAAGGAGCTTTACCTCTGGTTGGAGATATAAGTAGTAAACAAGTAAAACCAACAAATAAGCAAATTAAATGCAGGTAATGATCACTACTATGTAAATAATATTTTCTGTGACCAAGGGAGGCCCCTCTGAGAACGACATCAGAGCTCATGTCTGAATAACAGGAAGAGGCAGAATAATGGCCCTAACTAAGATGTCCACACCATTATGCTCAGAATCTGTGTATAATGTGACCTTACATGGCAACAGAGAATTTGCAGATGTGATTAGAGTTAAGGACTTTGATGTGGATAGATGATACTGGATGATACATGTGGACCCAATGTAGTCACAAAGTTTAAACACAGAAGAGGAAGGCAGAAGAGTGGGTGAGATGGATGTGAAGTGAGGACTCGACCTGCTGTTGACAGTTTTGAAGATGGAGGAAAGAGGCCATAAGCCAAGGAATGTTAACAGCTTCTAGGAGCTGGGAAGGGCCTCAGCTGACCACCAGGAGGAAAGCAGGGACCTGAGCCCTATAGTCACAAGGAACTGGACTGCCACCAACCCTAATGAACAGGAAGTGGATTCTCCCCTAGAGCCTCCAGAAAAGAATGAAGCCCTGCAGACAGCTTGATTCTAGTTTGGTCAGATTTGTACTTGACTTCTGACCTACAGAACTATAATAAACATGTGCTGTTTTATGCCATGAACCCGGGGTACTTTGTTCTAGCGACAACAGAAAACTAATCTACGTGCAAAGACAAGAGGCACACACATTCGACTGTGGAGACAGAAACGCACAAGCCCTATGGTGGCTGAGCTGACAATCAGAATCGTGACAATCAGGACAGAGTTTTGCAATATTTAGACACTCTCCCAAATTCTCAGACATGGTAAATATATTTTATGCCTCACAATCAGTTGAGATACAGGTGTAGACCATTATGAATTGGAGAAACAAGAATTACCATGCAGACTTGCAAAATCTAGATATACAGGTTTTATTAGTAACCTTTTATACTTGGAATTCACAGTGAGCCTCTGAGACAAGAGTTTGTCATGTGGTAAGCACTGGAGTTCCAGAATGGAGATCTTAGGCATAAGGAACTAGCCTGAAGAGTCCATTTGTAAAAGCATTTGATAAAAGAAAACAGATGAAGGCATCGCTCCATCAGTGTAGCACATAGCTATATGATCCCTGGTTGGGGGAAGGGGGACATCTGACAATAAATGAAGAATGCATGGGGTGGGGGCTTGACCCTGGGCAGAAAAGGGTTGTTTATGGTCCTGAAAGAGCTTTTCTTATTGCAAGAGAGGGAAGAGCCTTTTTCAGGGAAGATGCCATTAGCTTTTTCAGAGGGGACACTGACCCAGGCAATTTAACCACCTTTCAGAAGCAATCTCTCTGCTTTTCTATTTTACTGTTTCATTTCAACTTTTCTCTTTTTCTCTAAATTGTGTAGCCAATTGCAAACATGTTTCAAGGAAAGGGGAGAATGGATGGCAGCCTGTTCTCTAGCTTCCACCCATGAGCTGCCCCTTTGCTGCTTTTACAAACTACAAGCTTCACATCGACCAGCTGGGAAATGGCCAAAGTGAAAAGCGATTTGCAAGCAGGAAGCATCCTAGCTGTCATTATTAACTGGAGGCAAAGGCAGATGGGACTTATGCAAGGGTATGGGGAGGGAAATAGACAAGCGAACACAATAAGGAGCAGGTGTGGACACTGCTTGCTGAGAAGGGAGCTGAGATGAATAGAAAGAAATGCAGGCAGCAGTGCTTTGGACACATCTGGCACAGAATCAGGATAAAGGCTGAGAGGACTACCTGGGATGGTGCAGCATCATGGTTAAGACTCCTGGCATTGTGATGCCTGGGAGTGAACACGTGCACTGCCACTTTTCAGCTGTGTGACCTCAGCAATTAATTAACCTGTTGCATCTTGGTTTTAATCTTCCACACCTTATTGGAATATTGTGATGATTACATGATGTTGCATATAAAGTGCCAGGCACCTAGGTGCACTTGGTAAATATTAGTAGGTGCTATTACTATTCCCGATTGATATTTTTTAAGGATGGGTAAGTCCTAAATGACTTTTCATTACTTTGCTACAACCAGGAAGTGAGTAGAACCACATACCTTTCCCCAGAGGAGACACACCAGAGAATTAACAGATGTTACAGCTGAAAGGTACTCCGGAGATCATTGTACACAATCCTTTTAATTGACAGATGGGGAAACTGAGCCTAAAATGTTTTTGTTCAAAGTTACAAAGGTAGTAAGGGACCAGGCAGGCACTTGAAGGCTATGCTGTCTCTCATTCCATGACTGTCTAGTCAAACAGTGTTTGTTGGTTTGTTCACCTGATTTGAAATCATTGTCTTATAAGACCAAGACAATGGAAATTTCATACAGGTCCCCTCATCCACCAGCTCACACTGCACTATCCCCATCTGGATTACATTTGTGTGGAGTAGATTCTATCTCCTACTTCTCTGTATTTTCCATGTCTCCAGGTCAAAACTGCTGTGGATCTCCTGAATCACCAACCCCAGTGGAATCATTCAATACCAACAGTTACAATATTTTTTGGGAAAAAATGTTATTTAGAGGTTAGAAAATATTGTAACCAACCCACAGATGGTTTTGTTTTTCCCACACACAATGCTGTAAACCTTTGAATTCAATGATCTACTCTAATCTTTTATATGCTACACCATTCCTATTCTTAGGCTCAGCTTTATTCACACAAGTATGTGTCAGGCTGGCCACTGTCAATTGTATTTAGTGACTCCTAGTATGTATCTGCCTTTGCTAATAGAAAAACTTTGTACTTGCAATAAAGTTTTCTATTTAGGCATTTCTATTACATTAATAGGAAGCTCATATAATTTCTAAGAGTTTAAACATCTGGATTTAAGCAAAGAGCGTTTCCTTCCCCTAGTTTAATATGTCCTCCTGGCCAGAGTTATAAACAGTAATCTGGGTGTTGCTGTAAAAGCATGTTAACCACATCTACAATCAGTTGACTTAAAGTAAAGGAGGTTATCTTAATTGCATGGGAAGGCCTCATCCAATCAGTGGAAAGGGATTAACAGCAAAACTGAGGTTTTCATGAAGAAGAAAAGGAGGAGGAGGAGGAGGAGGAGGAGGGGAAGGAGAAATTCTGCCTCAAGACTAAAGCATCATCTCCTGCCTGAGTCTCCAGATTTCAGGGCTTAAGTCTTTCCAGCTCTCACAATTACATAAGCCAAGTCCTTGAAATAAATCTCTTTTGAAGGGTCTGTTTCTCTGGAAAACCCTGACTTATAGAGGAGTAAAGCAAAACATTAGCCAATGGTTCATGAGAGACATTACCAAATGTTTTAAGTCAGGTAATGCTAGCTGCTAAAACAGGTATTTGGTGAATCTCTGCAGCTTGACTCACTGAAAGATTATTTCTCACTTACATAATGAGAACCAGTAGGTAGGGGTGAAGGAGACAGACCCAGGATAGCAGGGCTTGAAGCCTATGTGACCTCCATAGTCACTTGGACATCAACATCCAGCCAGGAGACCAGAGAAGAAAGAAAGTGGAGGATCCTGTGAAAGATCTGATGAACTAGGATCACTTCTATACACATTCCATTGGCCAGGACTTGGTCATATGGCCATTCCTACATGTAAGGAAACATGAGCTACTTGTTTCCCAGAAGAAACTGAAAATGTGCTTGACAAACAGCCACTCTTTGTCACATAAAATCATTGTTCGAGAAGCTTCTTGGAAAACATCATGTATTCTTGGTAGGACCAGCCTCTTTGATAGAAGTTTTGTGACTAACTTGTTAAGTATTGTGGTGTCAATACAGGAACAAAAATAGAAAATGGAAAAAAAAATTTAAAAAGAAAACAGAATGAGATGGCAAGAAAGCAAAGTGTGAGGCAGGAGACAATTTAAAACAGCAATTAGAGTCTAATTAAACCCGAAGTTTGGTATCATTATCAGAAGTGAGGACATAGCTAATTATGCTGAAAGCAAGTTTCAGTTCAGGCTATAGTCATTCAATAAGGGAATCTTTTCTTCCCAGTAGAAAACACTAATTTTGAAAAACACTTAAAAGATTCTCAATAATGGATGGCATGTATGTGTGTGCATTTTAATCTCTTTATCCATATTGTCCATGTGGTATTTAGTCTTTGTACTTAAATCCACAGTAATTGTTTGTGGTAGCATGAGAAATTTTTGCCTCATTGATTTTCCATAGCACTGAAATGTCACATTAGCTCGAGGTGAAAAGCTAATAGGATGTGAATAATGATGATAATAATCAGAATGATAATAGAAAGAATCATACACCTGAATGTACATTAAAATCCTCTATTGCATCTCAGGACTCTGGTGACATTTCAAACCCAGGAGAAGAGAGAGAAAATAGTTTATTAACACTGTGCTCTCTGGAATCTCACTGCAACCTTGGCTGCACATTTTGGCATGGATGACAATTTGCAGAATGAATGAATGAGGACCAAGCACAACCTACTATGTGTTCTCCCTCAGTTTTACTCCATTTCCAAGTATAGTTTATTAATGTTCAATCTTCCACATTCCCGTCTAGGACACACACCTACACTTATAAATAGGCATTTGGAATTTGTCATATGCATAGGGTCACTAAGTAAATGCACTCAAGTTAGATATAGCTTGGAATCCTAGGGAGGCCAATTATCACCCAGACATCTCAGAACATTCACTGAGTCTCAAACATTTGCTCAAAGACACTGGCTTATGCTACTAATATTAAAAAATGAAAATGAACGGAAGATTCTCAGAGAAGATTCTCAGATCCTCTGAGCCCATAGTAAGTAACACAGTACGTAACAATATCTCACCTCACTTTTTAGGTATTCTAACCCCCTGCTGGTAATTGCAGATTCATAGTTATAAGTAAATGAATCTATTATTCTATTATTCCAGAAAGTCACTTCAGAGCCCAGACACCCTCCCTCTCCGTGGCCCAGACTCTGTTTAATTCCACTGTGATAGCCTGCCATGGAATTCTAAACTTTTTTTGTAGCACTTTGCCACTGATGACTCTTTAACAGATTTTTTAAATAGTTGCTTAATGTCTGCCTCCTCCTCTACACTGTATAGTAGGAAGCTTCCTTATGCCATTCAGTTCTGTGTCCCCAGGAAACAGAAGAGGGCTAAAAGACAGAGTGGTTCTCAATCAGTGAATGTTCATTCCATGACTGACCTCAGAGTGCCTCATTCCTCCCTATGAAGGTCCTATAACACTTTTACTTTGCAGATTGAATTTTACCTTACTATTACAACTGCCTACCTCCAATGTATCTTTCCCCAGCATCCATCCAAGTGATCTCATAACTCTTGACTATATTTTCATGTGTTCAGACCACACTGGTCTTCTTAAACTCTTTACCCTCATGGTTCGTTATTACCTATAAGTCCTCATTTATGCCATCAAGCTTCTTAGGGACCTACATTATAATGGTTATATTCTCAACTTTTCCATCTACCTCTGTTGATTCCAACTGTTCCTAAATATTTCTGGGTGTTGCAATGAGGAAAAATGAGATGTTACTAAAGTATTTTTTAAGAGAAAAGAAGTGTAACTTCTCAGAGGGAAACTATAAAATCAACCCAAGGTGCATCACAGTAGTAATACCCAATTACCTTAAATGGAAAGAAAAATTCCCAGACCAAATCAAGACTTGACACTAACCAAACCAAAGGTGTTGAGTATATATAAAATGTCCCACATTTAAAAATAAATTCTTATCCATGTTTTACAAATATGGACTCAAATTCTGATCAAAAGGAAGAGTTCTAAAGTAATATCCTATTCCTCAGGGACAGTATATCACAATAATAACATTAAATTATCCAGTCTTATGACTAATTTTTATTATGAATCTATACTCATCAAGCTAGCCTCTGATTATTACTTTACAACAAGGTGACCATGTCTTATTTATCTAAAAAATTAACTAATCAACTTCATTTTGGTATACATTCTTGAGTCTACTGTGAACTTATTTAGCATGACCTAGTCTTCCTAGATTAACCCAACTCAGCTCTACTGAGTTCAAGTTCAAGTTTCTGGATGTGCAAAGCTGAGGAACTTGGCATATTAGTGCTTTCCCAGGGTTTCCAGAGAAACAGAACCAGTAGAAGATATAGATAGATAATCTCCTATCTAATTCCTTAGATCTATGCATCTCTATCTATCTATCTATCTATCTATCTATCTAACATATCTTGAAAGAGATTTATTATAAGGTATTGGCTCACATGATTACAGAGTCTGAGAAGTCCCATGATCTGCTATCATCTGCAAAGCTGGAGACCCAGGAAAGCTGATGGTGTAGTTCAAAGGCCTGAGAGTTGATGAGCCAATTGTATAGATTCCAGTCATAATCTGAAATCCTGGGAACCAGGGTCCCTGAAGAAAGAAGACTGATGTTTTAGCTCAAGGAGACAGGCAAACGCAACTTTAACCTTCCTCTGCCTTTGTGTTCTGTTGAGGCCCTCAATGGGTTGGATGATGCTCACCCACACTGGTGAGGACAATCTGCTCTACCCAGCCCACCAGTTCAAATGCTAATCTCTTCTAGAAACACCCACACAGACATACCCAGAAATAATGTTTAACCAGATATCTGGGCATCCCATGGGCCAGTCATGTTGCCACATAAATTAATCATTCACACTTACAGAAGTTTCTCCTATTCCATAAGACTTCTACTTCTAAGGTACTACCTGCCTATCAGATTGCTTGAAGACCAATCAAGCAACTTCCCCTGGAAATATTCCAACACCTCAATCACTACATTATCCTATCAGAAGTATTTAAGATTCATCACTCCTCCTGAAGTTCTTTGTTACTGACCCTAGTCCATCCCATAGTACCTTATTTTGTGGCTCATCACCATTTGGGGCTAGAACATTGTTTGTATACACCAGCAAAAAAGTATGAATTGTTGCCATGTAATGATGATCATTTTTAGGATTATGTAATAGCAACACAGCATACATATTCATTAAGCATAAACTCTAATTATTTTCTATTACCATGCACTATAATCACCATGATTTATAATCTCCCTGGAAATTACCAAAATGGAATGTGCTCTCTCTTCAAGTATTTCACAGGTCACAGATGATTCGCAAATCCTGAAATCATCTCTCTTATATGATGAGCCCTTTGTGAGTTAAAGGAGACCCAGACCACAGGCATAGCTCTTTGGGGACCAGTGGACCCTACTGACACATTTGGTAATGGCAATAAGCAGAAAAGCAAAGCAAACAGGCAAACTAATTCCTAATGTCAGAAAGCAATTAGATATGCTAATTACCAAATAATGTATGTACAAGCTCAAATGTATGTGAGTGTGATGATTATCTATCACATACTCAAAATCACTTCCTGTCTACAGAATTCTCTTCTTCCCAGGGTATTTCCAGCAGTTTCATGGAGCCCACACCTACCACTTACCAGATAGAGGATCATCCTTTTTTTTTTCAATATATGAAATGTATTGTCAAATTGGTTTCCATACAACACCCAGTGCTCATCCCAAAAGGTGCCCTCCTCAATACCCATCACCCACCCTCCCCCATCAACCCTCAGTTTGTTCTCAGTTTTTAAGAGTCTCTTATGCTTTGGCTCTCTCCCACTCTAATCTTTTTTCTTTTTCTTTTTATTTTTTAGAGGATCATCTCAAATTGACCTCAAAATCCTAGCCAGGGCCAGAAAACACTGGCCATTTGAGTGCTATGTACTTCAGTGCAACAATCAGTTGGGTGTCATGTATTACAAATTCCCTGGTCAAAGACTAGATACTCTTAATTGAATAGTTTTGATCAAGCAGTAAATAGTAATACTTGAGGTGAAAAGGAGTTGAATTCTGATTTATCTTAAAGGATCCTTCTCTTCTCACTTGTCTTTTCCTTGAACCAGCTGTGAAACTTCAGCCAGCAGTGTATCCTGTCCAATTTCCTTGAGCTTCCGTATCCTTATCTATAAAATGGGAATGTATCCATCTACTTTCTGCATTTTAAAACAAATTATTGAGAGTTCTACTGAATAGTGAATGTAATGAGTGTTCTACAACATATATAGCGAAGCATGTAAAGACACATAACAATGAAGTTGTACTCAAATTTAAATTCTTACCAATTTATACTTCCTCTATAAACATAGAAGTTGGAACCCTGAAAACTGATGAAAAAAGATCTTGCTCAATTGAGATCTGAATTAATTTTTCTTTTCATTTTTTTCCTTCTCTAGATCTGAAAAGAGATGAAAATACAGTATGATGAAATGAAAGAAAAAGCAGAGATGAGAAAAAGAGAACATTATAATCTAAAGAAAATAAATTTAGACTATGAGTTAGAACTGCTTCTGGTTCCAATTCCCCTGTGTGACACGTTGGCCTCATTTTTCTCCACTTTCAAATACATATTTCTTACTTCTCTGATGAAGTTACTATGTGAGAAACTTAGGTTATCTACTTAAACTCTAGAGTATTCACAGGGTATGAGAGATCAAGGGAAGTTTCATTTTTCAAGGAGAAATGAAGAGATGATACAGAGAATAGAAGACAAATTAGTTATCAGATGAACCATCCATTTGTAAAAGTCTTTAGAATTTATATAGAGCATCTTATATAACCTTCATAAACACCTGTGAAGTGGGTAGAATTCTCTTTCCTTAAGGAAAAGGAAATTGTAGCTTAGAAAGTTTGCACAAAACCAAGGACACACAGAGCTAGTAAATGGTGGCCTTGCATGGACTAATTCTACTTTACAGTGCTCTCATATGGATCACAATCAGAGTCTTTTAGTTGTGTAATTAAAAAAAATTTTTTTTACATTTTTATTTATTTTTGAGAGACAGAGACAGAGCACAAGTGGGGAAGGGGGAGAGAGAGAATGAGACACAGAATCCGAAGCAGGCCCCAGGCTCTCAGCTGTCAGCACAGAGCCCGATGCGGGGCTCAAACTCACAAACCATGAGATCATGACCTGAGCCGAAGTCGGATGCTTAACCGACTGAGCCACCCAGGCACCCCTAGTTGTGTAATTTCTAAAGATAAAATAAACCCAGGGTTATAACACACATAATTCACTAAGCACAGAAGGATTAAAGCAACAAAAGACCTAGTCATTTTTCAAATCAAAAGAACTTGGTAATGCTTAAGTGAGTGAGTGAGTATGTATGTGGGTAAACAGGTAAGCAAGAACAAAAACAAATTTTCATTTTAGAGGCAATTGGATTATCACCTAAATATGATGGTTTGCAAATGCCTCTCGCAGAAACAGGAAAGTGGACCCCCAAAATTAGCAGTTTAAGTCAGTAATTGAGCATTGCCTGGAGTCAGACATCTTCTTGACTTTAAAATCTTACATGTACTACTTATTAGCTGTGACAAACAAGTTATTTAATCCCTCTGTGCCTCAGTTTCTTTTCCCTAAAGTTAAAAAAAAGTTGTACCTACTCACTGTAGGTATTAAAATAATATGACACACAAGAAATTCTTAAAATAGTGCCTAGCACACACTAAGTATTCAAAAAAACCCCAAAAATGTAGTGCAAAGAAGTTTAAGGACCCCTCAAATATACCCAACATAGGTAGGCAAACTGGTTTCAGGAAGGATCATAGCCATAGGGATCAGATAATAAAGGATTTGTTTCTTGTTGGATTAAAATGGAAAGATATCAGTTGTTTTGTTTTGTTTTTCCAACGGCCGTAGGGTTTCTTTGTTACTCGTGTCACATATATGCTTTGAAATGTTCTTCAACCTATAATCCAGTCTTAATCAAATTTATTTTTTCTCCTCATCCTCTGACTCTAAGACCTGACATTAGTTCCACATTTGTCAGAGGGGTTAGAAACCAAGTAGCTAAAACAGAAAGGAAAATGTCTTGTAGAAATCTATATAAGACATCTCTTAACACAGACATCAGGGTTTAGTTGATAATTACACACTATAATTTATTTCTATTATTATTATTTGATAGTGATACCGGTGTTTTACAGCTTACGATGGTAATCACATCAATTGTCTTCATCCTTCTCAACAAACATGGGAGGGTACACAGGACAGTTTTGGTCAATTTTACGATCTAAAGGAAATGAATTTTCAGTGGCAGGATTTTAGGTTTAATAACAAGGAACTTTATTTATCTATTAATAATAGGTATTAACTCCTTTTTTTGCCTCTGTTGTCTACAAACTACATGGGAAGAGAGTGGGAAAGAAAAGCACTGACCGGACATTGGTCTCTTCAGATAATTATCAATTCCAACTCTTCCCTTCTTGTTTAAAATGGTTTTATTTTGGGTAGTCAACCTTGGATATCCTTGTTACCTTTTATACTCCAATTGTCTACTACCAGAACTTTCCAAAGACTTACCTGCAGAAGTGTGTGTGCATGCATGTGTGCATGTGTGCCTCTGTGTGTGTGTGTGTGTGTGTGTGTGTGTGTGCATGTTACAGAGATGGCAAATGGAGAGATGGGCCCTGAACTCTTTCCCTTGTCCTGTGGAAACAATGTCTGCCCTTGAGATTAACAACCCACACAAGTTGACAAATTTATTGTTTGCTTCTCCATCCTCCCCACCCAAATTCCTCATCTAGCATTAGCTGCCTTCTGACTCTCTAAGCTGCTGGCAAAAAAAAATGCTGGAATCTTTGGGAACACATATTTGGACTATTTAGGGGTTCATGGAAGCTTCTCTTAGAGTAGATCCCTAACTTTGGTGACCAACAAAGAAATGATTCCTCTTTCTCTCCATGCCACAGAGGGTCTGCTCCATTTTTTGCCTAAATTCTCCTGTTCTGGTATGGGTGCTCATTTAGGGGACTCACGAGGTGCCTTCAGCTCTGCTGCCTTTCACAGTGTCCTTTACATTCAGGGAAAATTCCTGTGTCTTTGACAAGTAGTGGAAATGCAGACTGTCCCAGTTCCTTTTGCCTTATTTTTTTTTTAATTTTTTAATGTTTATTTATTTTTGAGAGAGAGAGACAGACAGACAGACAGAGTGAGAGTAGGGGAGGGGCAGAAAGAGGGAGACACAGAATCCAAAGCAGGCTCCAGGCTCTGAGCTGTCAACACAGAGCCCAATGGGGGGCTCAAACCCAGGAACTGTGAGATCATGACCTGAGCTGAAGTCCGGTGCTTAACCAACTGAGCCACCCAGGCGGCCCCCTTTTGCCTTATTTATACTTCTCTTTCCCTCTCTCTGGCTCTCCCCACCCACCCCTGATGCACTTATCTCCAATCACCAGCAATGCCAGGGAAGTCTACCAATTTAGTTGCCCAGAAACTTTTAGACAAGGTATGAATGTCCTCCAGAGCTAGGGCACAGGTCAGATCTAAGACCTTTACCCCCTTACTTACGACATACCACCCATAGAGGGACAAATGCTCTAAAATGTTTTTCTTTCCCTAAGAAAATAACTTCTTTCTTAGACTTTCTGCTAATTGTTTTCCTTTTGTTGGAAATAATTGCCAATCATATTTGGCTTGCTGCAACATGCAGACAGAGAGACACCATGAATCAGTTTCTCTTTGACAGGAAATTTTCTCCTCTTTAAACCCCTTACTCTATGGTTAATAGACAGGACCAAGTAATCCTTCACAAAGCAGGAAAATTCTCCACCATCCCTCTGCCTCTAATATATATATTCACAATGTATGTCTATCTATCCAAATGCTTCTCTTTACCCATCCATTCACCTATCTATTTTTTCTTATCTCAAATGTTTCACTTTTCCATCTGTTGTACGGCAATATGGAGCTCACAGCCTCAGTCTTTGAAAGCTAAGGATATTACCTTCTCACAGAGCTGTATCCAGGACAAATCATTTCTGAAGTTTTGAAATTTCTACTTTTAATTCAAAACTAGTGGTTTGAAGACAATAGGAACTGCCAGATTTCTAATCTTCCCAACAACCTCCTGTAAAACTCATAACAGCAATGAAAATAATATGCGTTTACCAGAACCAGAAGATAAAAAGTAGCACCACCTTTAAATTAAGTGTAAGTAGATTTAAAACTTCCAGATGAGCTTCTCCCCTTTAATGTAAGCCTGTAGATGTAGAGAACAGAATACAAGAGGCTTTAGGGATTTAATGAAGAAAATAAGAGGGTGAAGGACACACAAAAAGCACAAAATCACCTGAGAAAGTGAAAGTTCAATATGAAATGCCAATATCGTGAACACAAGTTAGAACTTGGGGGTTCACAGCACTGGCTACAGTGAAGGAGCTTAGCAGGTAGTGATGACCATGTAGAAGTACTGCTTTGGGGTGATGTTCAGATATATAGAAGATGAGTACTCTTGTTTAGCAATGAGGTAGTGAGAGGAAATAAGGAACAAAGTGGAGGGGGTGGAATTAAGGATTGTACAAACAAAAGAAAACGAAAGCTGATCAACCCCTCCTTCCAACTATCACACCAGCCCCATTCATAGAAGAAGTAGCAGAGGAGAGGACAAAAGAGAAGACACAGAATTCCCAAACTAGGAACAACGTTTAAAAAATAAATAGAAACAGCAAAATAATCTGACCATATCCACATAAAGCTACAGAAATAGAAACAGGAAAGATGAATCAAAGCATTCCAGCTGGTGAAATGTCTCCCTTCCTCCCCAAAAAGACCACTTGATGCTGAGAAAACTATATTATACTCAAAAAATGCAATAAAGATCGTCATACAAACATTTGGAAATTGGAGGGCAGAACTTTAATTTGGAAATACACTAGGACCAAGTGCTGGTAGAGGATGTGGGGCAGCAGGAACTTTCATCCATTGCTGGTTGGAATGCAAAATGCTAGAGCCACTTGGGGAGAAAGTCTGGCAGTTTTTTCCAAAGCTGAACATACAAAGCGAGACTTACTATACAATTCAACCATCACAGTCAGGTATTTACCCAAAGGAGTGAAAAGCTTATGTCCTCACAAAAACCTTAGTAAGAATATTTACAGCAGTTTTATTCAAAATTGCCAGTTTCTGTAAGAATTCAAGATGCCCTTCAATCGGTATCCATAAAATGAAATATTTTTCAGCAGTAAAAACAAATGAGCTATCAAGTCACAAAAGTACACGGAGGAGAGCCTTAAACACACACTGCTAAGTGAAAGGAGCCAATCTGCCCTTGTAGCAACATGGATGGAAGTGGAAAGTGTTATGCTAAGTGAAATAAGCCATACAGAGAAAGACAAATACCATATGTGTTCACTCGTATGTGGATCCTGAGAAACTTAACAGAAACCCATGGCGGAGGGGAAGAAGAAAAAAAGAGGTTAGATTGGGAGAGAGCCAAAGCATAAGAGACTCTTAAAAACTGAGAACAAACTGAGGGCTGATGGGGGGTGGGTGGGAGGGGAGGGTGGGTGATGGGTATTGAGGAGAGCACCTGTTGGGATGAGCACTGGGTGTTGTATGGAAACCAATTTGACAATAAATTTCATATATTTAAAAATAAAATAAAATTTAAAAAATAATAAATAAATAAATAAATAAATAAATAAATAAATAAATAAATAAATTCAGCTATTCCCTCAAAAAAAAGAAAAAAAAAAAGGAGCCAATCTGAAAAGGCCATATAATGTATGATTCTAACAACATGAAATTCTGGAAGATGCAAAACTGTGTAAAAATATATTTATAAAATAAATAAAACTATGTAAAATATGCAAAACAGTAAAAATATAAGTGGTTACTTATTTTTCAGGGAGCAGAGAGGAAGAATTATAGGTGGATATTTAGGAATATTTATAGTAATGAAACCATTCTACATGTTATAATGGTAGATACATGACATCATGCATTTATCAAAACTCACAGAACTGTATAACACAGAAAGAACTCTAATATAATCTATGGACTGTAGTTAATAATAATGTATCAATATCGGTTCATCAGTTGAAATCATTGTTCCACAATAATGCAACATGTTAAAAATAGGAGAAACTGGTGGGAAGGATAGGGCATCTATAGGAACCCTCCACACTTTCTGCCTAATTTTTCTATAGACCTAAAATTACTCTAAAATTGAAGTTTATTAAAAACATAGGCAATTATCTGAACAGATGTCTCACCAAAGGAGATATACAGGTAGCAAATAGGTACATCAAAAGATGCTCAACCTCATTTGTCATTAGAGAATTACAAATTAAAATAATATTTACATACCATTAAACACCCATTAAAGTGGCTAAAATTCAGACAACTGACAATACCAACTCTGGAAAAGATAAGGAGCAATAGAAACTCATCCATTGCTGGTGGGAATACAAAATGGCACAGCTAGTTCATTTGGCTACTTATTACAAAGCTAAATAGAGTCTTACCATACCTTCCAGCAATCTTACTCCTAGGTTATTTACCCAACTTTTAAAACTTATGTTTATACAAAAACCTGCATGTAAATATTTGTAATAACTATTCATAATTGCCTAAGTTGGAAGCAACCAAGATATCTTTCAATAAGGGAATGAATTAATAAACTGGTACACCCATATAATGTAATAATATTTATTGATAAAAAATGAGCTATCAAGCTATAAAAGACATTGATGAACTTAAATAGACATTTCTAAGGAAGTCCGTCTGAAAAGGCTACCTATTTTCTAATTCCAATTATATGATATTCTGAGAAATGGCAAACTATGAAAACAGTAAAAAAGATCACTTGTTGCTGTCTCCCCAGCTGCCTGCTAGAATCTTAAAAGTTTAAACAGAGACCTCAGCTGGGTTCAGGCACATATTCAGTCCATCTGGTCTCAACACCTTACTCTCTCAAGGTTACATCCTTCTAACAGCTCCAGCTGTGGGATTGGTAGGTGGAACACACATTCCAAGGACAAGGGAGAGGGTGAGTTCGTGGTTCAACTGGGGGTCATGTCCTCTTGATGACCTCCTCTAACAGTTGCCCAAAGGCCAAGAGAAGGAAGGAAGATTTAATAGGTCAAACACACTGTATATTTATATGATGGAGAAACTATTCTGTGTGATACTGTAATAGATATGTAACATTATGCATTTGTCAAAACCCATAGAACTTTGCAGCACAAAGATGGAAACTTAAAATATATAAATTAAATTAAAAAAAATTAGGACACCTGGGGATCACTGGATAAAATGCAGCATGGTGCAAAATAATTTAACCATATTACAAATATATGAAACAACCTCAGTGTTGGGAGTGGATGGACAAGTTGATGACCTAAGTAACTCTGGAAGTGAGGGGAGCCTGTAACTGAACATAAGCACTATGTTCTAATTGGCAATGTTGTTTCCCATGGGGGTATGGATTAGCAATATTCATAGTGCTGTGCATGTATACTTGCATTGAACAATTAAGTAAATGGATGGCAGATGGCAAAACCCAGATTTCTTGAATATAAGAGTTGGAATAAGAGTTTACTTATATGCCAGGGGAGCCTGCTGGAATGATAGACATGTAATTGATGAGAGCAGGAAACATCAATAAGAACTCACATGTAGCTTAATATAGTGAAGATAGAAGGTTACAGATAATATGTGTGTATATACAAATATATATTCCCTTTGTCAGCTGAGATGGCCTAGAATCAATGACACTCCAGTAACAACAAGGATACCTAGCACCCTGATGTTGGCTTCTAATATTGTTCTCCAATAAAAGGGACCAGAGCTACTTGGAGAAATGATTGACCCAAGGACTGGGGTAAAAATACATAAGATGAGTCTGGAGCATGTTGTGGTGTCCATAATTAAGTGCTTAAAAAAATCCCCCCCCAATTTAATGGTGGTATGTCAAAGGCACACAGAAGCCAACTGAAAGAGCTCCCAATGGCGAAAGCTAAAAAAATTTGAGCAACAACATAAAAAATCAAGAAGCAATGGACTATACCTATAGTATAAAATAAATATATATGGGCCCATACTGATATAGATAAATACTGGAATAATTAAATAAACGGAAGAGATAAATGTGTGCATTAGAATTCCAAATAATTTGTGGACTTACTGTATCCTCCAGGACTGGAATCAAATCCCAAACTTCAGTGTGGGAAGCACAGTGACTTCCTTTCAGAGACTACAGTAAGAATCGGGGGGGGGGTGGGAAGAATAGCTTCATGGTAGAGAAATCTGACAAACATTATCTCAGTGCTCAAGGTCAAAATCAACTGAGATAAAACATATTGATTATACGTAGCCTTAAAATGATTTCAAAAAATGGCGTTTTTGCATCTACGGTCTTCCTCCCCCAAACTGACAAACCCAGCCACCCATGAAAAAAAACACCAGACCAATTCCAGTAGAGTGTCATTCTACAAAACACCTGACCCATACCCCTCAAAAGTACCATTATCAAAAACAATAAAAACATGAGAAAGTCTCATAGCCCAGAGATGCCTAGGAGACATGACAACTAAATGTAATATATTTTTCTTGTTTGGGGTCCCGGAACAGAAAAACGATATAAGACATAAATTAAGGAAATCTGAATGAAGTATGAATATTAGTTAATAATAATGTGTCTGTTATTACTGGTTCATTAATTATACAATAATATAATCATTATATAATATATAATGATTATATAATAAATATACCATACTAATGTAAGATATTAACAATGGGGAAAACTGGATTGAACTATAAGGGATTTCTGTACAATGTTTTCCATTTCTCTGCAAACTAAATGTTTTCCCTTTCTCTGTAAACTAAAACTTGTGAAAAAAAGTAGAGTTGATTTAAATAATGACAAATATTTAATTAAAGGGGCACCTGCTTGGCTCAGTCAGTTGAGCATCTGATTTCAGCTCAGGTCATGATCTCATGATCCATGGGTTCGAGCCCCCACTTCGGACTCTGTGCCGACAGCTCAGAGCCTGAAGCCTGCATCAGGTTCTGTGTCTCCCTCTTCTGACCCTCCCCTGCTCATGCTCTTTCTCTCTCTCTCTCAAAAATAAACATTAAAAAATTTTTTAAAATATATTTAAGAAATTTTAAGCAAAACAGACAACCAATCAAGAATAAAAATTAGATGAAGATATAAAAATAGAGAGAAAGTGGATGAAATAAAAGACAAAGGAAGTCAAAATATATATGATTGATGACATAAGGACAAAAATAAAAACATGAAACAAAATCAATATTTAAAACTATAGCCCAAGGAAACTTTCCAAAAATAAAACAAGACCTGTATCTTTTCATTAAAAAGTGTTTACTCAGATGCTGGGTAAAAATGACTCAGAATGATCAATTCTGAAACATAACCCACTAAAACTGTTAGATTTTAAAGGTAGGAAAAAAAAAGTCCTTATTATGAAGAAGGAGGAAGAGGAGGAGGAGGAGAAACAGGCAATAGAATTAGACTGATACTGATTTAAAATAAAATGGATAAAGCAAGACAATCTGCAATTTAAAAAAAGTGAAAATCAAAGATATTATATCATGCTAATCTGTTCTTGACTATCACAGCTACAGGAAATAATTTTGAAGATGAAGTCAAAGCTAAAGAAAATCTCCTTCAAATCTGAAGTCACTGATCAGGAGTATGGCTTTAATTTCAGGAAAAATCTGGTCATTCAATAAATATTTCCATTCTAAAACTAGCATTGAACTTACTGGAATTCTCTACAAAACTAACTGTACAATTAATTTGAAATTCAACCTTGTCGATGGGAGACAGAAACTCGTTCTTTGCCCTGAGGGGAAAATTATCAATACACCAAATAAAGGCTAATTGGCACTGATCTAAGTCTGCTTGGGAGAGAAAGTTCTGTAGGCTGGTAAAGAGGATGGGCCTTGGGGTAAAAACAACAACAACAAAAATTCTTCTGTGTTAGTGTTTTGTTCTGATTCTTATTAATTGTGTGATCTCAAAAAAGTTACTTAATGGTTCTGTATCTCATTTTCCTCATCTGTATAAAGGGGATGATTAAGTCTGCCTTACATGTGGCCATTAGGAGCTCCTTCAGGTAGGTTCATGTGTTCTTTCAATAAGCCCCAACCTTTTCTGAACACTTCCTATTCAGACTTATCTCATATTTCTGTCTTAGCCTTTTTATCTACTACTTCTCCAAAGATTCTGAATTCCTTCTATTGGGAAATAGTGGTGAGAAACCAAGAACTAGGAGCTAGATGTATACACTTTGGTTCTGGCATTACCTTATTTCTAGGCCCTCTCAATGTAAATACTTAGGAAATACATGTGTATTTACTAAATCACATATGCACAGGCATTGATATCAAAGCAGGAATGGTTTGAACAACAACATAAATAATGACAATATTGAATTATAGCTCATACATTAAAAATATCGATTCCTGGAGCGCTTGGGTGGCTCTGTTGGTTAGGCATCTGGGTTCGGCTCAGGTCATGACCTGGTTCTTCTTGAGTTCAAGCCCCACATTGGGCTCTGTGCTGACAGCTCAGAGCCTGGAGTCTGCTTCAGATTCTGTGTCCCCCTCTCTCTCTGCCCCTCCCCTGTTTGCACTCTCTCTGTCTTTCTCTCTCTCTCTCAAAAATAAATAAATGTTTAAAAATTTTTAAAAATATATTAATTCCTAAACCTATCCTGACTTAATAAATAATTAAATAAATGGGGAAGAAAGGCAGCACTTCCTTACAGTTGAATTCCAGTTAATAAGTGTAAAAGGAAAGAGGGAGATAGAAAATAACCATTACCCTACAGCAACAATTGCTGCAGACAAGGTCCATGATGGATGCCAACATTTGTAGGTGCAAGTTAGAAGAGAAACCGGATTAGCATAGCCTCATAGTATCCCCCTCATGATATTTCTTGCCATAAAGAGAAAAGATACTACCTTACAATGGAGAAACCTGCCAAAACAACTTTCATGAAGTGACTCAGCACAGTATCTCAGCGATAACATATAATATCACGAATCCTATGACAGCCTGCACTGAGAAGGATATGGAAGCATTTCAGTAGAATACTTTGCCAAAAAATGCATATCTGCAGCTTGTCCAATCAGGAGAAAACAACAGGCAAACGTGGACTGAAAGACATTTGACAAAGTAACTGATCAATATTCCTCAAAAGTGTTTAGACTGTAAAAACCAAGGAAAGACTGACGAATATTATAGACTACAAGATGCTTGAAGAAATAAAAATTTAATGCAATTTGGGATCCTAGATAAGACTCTGGAATAGAAAAAGGCCACCAGTGGAAACACTGGCAAAATATAAATAAATTTTATAATTTAGTTAATAGTGTTATATAGGATTGAATTCTAGATCTTGATAATTGTATTAAAATCACATAACATTAATATTAGGGGAAGTGAGATGAAGGATAGATACAAAAATTCTGTATTTTTGTAAATTGCTTGTAAAACTAACATTAGTTTAAAATTAAGAATTAAGAAAATTAAAAAAGAGGGGCGCCTGGGTGGCTCAGTCAGTTAAGCAACTGACTTCGGCTCAGGTCATGATCTCACAGTTCATGAGCTTTGGCCCTACATCGGGCTCTGTTCTGACAGCTCAGAGCCTGGAGCCTGCTTTGGATTCTGTGTCCCCCTCTCTCTTTGCCCCTCACCTGCTCATACTCTATCTCTCTGTCTCTATCTCAAAAATAAATAAAAACATTAAATTTTTAAAATTAAATATGAGTGTTTATGGCAGTACCTGGCATAACTGTGCACAACAAAAATTTGTGAACATCATTATTATCATCATTATCAATATTATTCATATAATAAAATGATACTAGATACTACATATAATTTTTTTGTTGTTTACCTGAGCTGACAACAAAAGTCCAGAGGTGAGGATAAAGGTGATTAAGTTTAAAACATTCTAG
Source organism: Acinonyx jubatus (assembly GCF_027475565.1). Lineage (NCBI taxonomy): Eukaryota > Metazoa > Chordata > Mammalia > Carnivora > Felidae > Acinonyx > Acinonyx jubatus. The sequence continues at coordinate 20,107,529 of NC_069390.1, read as the reverse complement.
GTTCAGACCTGCTACCTCTCTGGCAAACCACTTCACCTCCTGCCTTGCAGAGGAGCAACATTTCAAAAGACCTAGTTATCCCCTCCCCTTACCTCAAGATGGTTTTTAAAAGACTGGAAGGTCAACTGACGAATGGATAAAGAAATTGTGGTTTATATACACAATGGAATACTATGTGGCAATGAGAAAGAATGAAATATGGCCCTTTGTAGCAACGTGGATGGAACTGGAGAGTGTTATGTTAAGTGAAATAAGTCATACAGAGAAAGACAGATACCGTATGTTTTCACTCTTATGTGGATCCTGAGAAACTTAACAGAAGTCCACGGGGGAGGGGAAGAAAAAAAAAAGAGGTTAGAGAGGGAGAGAGCCAAAGCATAAGAGATTCTTAAAAACTGAGAACAAACTGAGGGTTGGTGGGGGGTGGGAGGGAGGGGAGGGTAGGTGATGGATATTGAGGAGGGCACCTTTTGGGATGAGCACTGGGTGTTGTATGGAAACCAATTTGACAATAAATTTCATATTTAAAAAATAAAAAATTAAAAAAATTAAAAAAAATAAAAGACTGGAAGGGGAGACAAGTTTATTGTTTTGAATACTGCAATATTTATGAAGAAATCCTACCTCTTTTCTTTACATTCCAGTTGGGGCAGAAAGAGATCATATGACTAGTTCTGACTCTTAATGGCAAGGGAATCATTTGTCAAATTTGGGAGTGTCTAGAAAGAAGGGTATTATGGGTTTAATCATGTCCCCAAAAAGATATTTTGAATTCCTGACCCTGAGTACCTCAGAATGTGAACTTATTTGGAGATAAAAGTTATAGATGTGATTAGTTAACTGTGATAAGATTATACTGAAGTAGACTGGGCCAAAATCCAATAAGTCCTTATAAAGAAGACCTTAATGAGATGAGGAGAATGCCACATGACAATGGAGGCAGAGACTGGAGTGATGCAAGACAAAAAGTGCCAGAGAACAATGGCCACCATGAGAAGTTAGGATAAAGCAGAGAAGCGTTCTATTCAGTCTCAAAGGGATGGCTACCAGTTGGACTAACCTGCCCAATGCTTCCAGGTCAGGGCAAAGAGCTTTGGGGAGAAATGGCATGGTGGGATGGACAGGTGTGGATGATGGATCCTAGTAGTGTCCGCACATATCACAGGTGATGCCACATTCGGTAGATGAAATTAGTACCCAGTCTTTTAGAAGAAGTGGGACAAGGAAATTGCACAGCCTAGGAGGACAGCACGACACCATCAGCATGACTCAAGGGCGAGCCTCACAAAGGACCCTCAGTGTCCAGTGGGGCTGCTTGGACTTGAGCCTCCATCAGTATGAGGGCTCTGAAAACCACCAGCAGTCCACCTCAAGCTCAGAATCAGTAAGGCAAGAAAGTAGTCCCAAGCTGTCCAGGAAAAAAAAAACTTACATATTTTCACCACCCTTTGTTCTCACCCCAATGCCCAAGGGGTCCCCATAGTGAAGGGAGGGATATGTAAATGAGAACAGACCCTATACCTCAACCCCACCAGCTTACTAGTGTTGTATAGGTACCACAGCATGTTGGGGAGCTGGTACAGAGCAGGAAAGGAATAGGAGAGTTTTCTCTCAGACATGGATTTGAAGTATTATAATTAAAAGTTCTGAATCTTAAGAACTAAAAAGAAATTATTTTAATAACCTAAAGAGACAAAAATGTTACAGAATTAGATACTACAAAAGGCACCTGCTCCCCTGTGGGCAAGAAAGGGCTCAATTAAGCCTTACTGGGAATTCTTATTAGCAAGGATAAAACTGGGGCACGTGAGTGGCTCAGTCAGTTAAGTGTCCAGCTCTCGATTTTGGCTCAGGTCACGATCTCACGATTCGTGAGTTCGAGCCCCACATTCAGCTCTGCACTGACAGTGTGGATCCTGCTTGAGATTCTCTCTCTCCCTCTCTCTCTCTCTCTGCCTCTACCCTGCTCATGCTCTCTCTCCCTCTCTCAAAATAAATAAATAAACTTAAAAAAATGGAAATGATAAAACTATTTTATGTGTACACCCCAATGATCCAACACTCTTAACTAAGCTATAATTATAATACATTAATAATAATAAAACAATAATATACTATAATAATAAAATGTAATGTAATAATCACATCTTTTCACCTCATCAGCAAAATGTTCCTTATCTGTAAAAGAAGATTTCCTTTCCTATTTATCTGAGGGCAAAGCTGCTTTTGATCATAACTTAGAACAAAGAGTTATTGATAAGCAAAGGATTTGGATGACTCTGAATGTGGCAAGGCTTATAGGTTTCTAAATGATGAACATTTTAGTAAGTGAATGGTGGAGGCAGGGAGGTCTCCAGAGAGTCTTGTGCCCTGAAATATAATGAGTTTCTTTGGGGAGTAATTCATTAGGAAATGAGAAAGCAAGCGCTCTGTCAAGAGGAAGCTTTCAAAACTATTACTCTGTTTTAATCAGCAGGCTTGATTTTCCATTAAGAAACAAGAAAAAATGTTTTCCCTGGCCAGGCAACTCTTTCAACAGGAGACTTTGTTGGTTTTTAATAAGGCAAAGTATTTAGGGGCCCAGAGATTGGTCCACCTCAAGAGATTTATAGAATTTCAGAGTCAGGAAAATATGAAACATTTTTAATTATTATAGAAGAGAAAATTGCTAACCTTCAGCAAGCAGCATCATCTTACATTTTAGAGCTAGGTGTGTGCCGTTGGAAAAACATCTTTACCTCTCTGAGCTTCAATTTTCTCATCTACAAATGGAAATAACAACACTTCTCAACCTCTCACTTAGAGGTATTTTTGAGTTTAAAACAACCCACGTAATGTACTTAGCAAAAAAGTGCTAGTAAATAGTAGAGCCAGGATTTCAACCCCAGTTGGTCTGACTACAAAACTCATGTTCTTAATCATTACCCTCTATTGCCCCTACTTCATAGAGAATTGTCATGAAGATCACATATGAATGCAAGAATAAACTTATGAAGGGAAATATAAATATAAATTGTAGAGTCTGCCAAGATAGATCCAGGACTTTATAGTCAGAACTAAAGGCTTTTGGTAGTGATTTAAAGAAGAAAAGAAAGTGCTCCATTAGAGAACAAAAGATATTTCTTTTGTTCACTGCTCTATCCTGGGTTCCATAATGCATAATGCTGTTTTATTATATGTATTGGTTGAAAGGATGATACATAACCCAACACCTATCAAAGGAAAGAATACCTGTAGACAATACCTATTTTAAGCCCTGTAAATATGGTGATATCATTATCCTTAAAAGTTTAGCACACATAAAAAATACCTACACTTTAATGAAACTTCTTTATAGATGTTGATTATTTTGAACTTAGCATAGTATGTGAGTAATAGGAAAAAATCATTTTAGAAGATGTTATGACTTGATGTACAAAAGTAATATACACTTTCAGAAAGAAGTTATTCAGTTTTTCCTTATCTAATCACATATATTAATTGAAAATAAATTACAATTAGATCTGACAAAGATATCTCCTTTTCCAGACTCTAGGCAGGTTTCTCTAAGCCCTCTAAGCCTGGACCGTGATATTCATGTAGCAAGAGTCTTGCTAAGACTTAGTTCATCGAGAATTCCCCACTCCATCTCCACCCCCATATCTGATCAAATTCCTCATCCTTCATCATCCCTCAGCTGAAATTTGGTCACCTGGATTGCCTTAAGCAAGAATCCTGTCAGATATGTTTAGCAACAATTCCCCCCACCCTTACCCTTGATGTTTTCCCTTAGTGATTTTCCATCCACTGGACTCTAGGGCACCACTTGTACCTTATTCCTTGCTCCAGTTCTATTAATCAGACGTACCATCCTCCTTCTCATGTCAGGGCTTTATGTGTGTGGCTCCCCTCAATTCATCATTTCCTGTTTAGTGTCCTTCAGATTTCAGCTCAGAGGTCACCTCCTTGAAGAATCGTCTTTCTAAGACATCAGATTAAATCAGGTCATCTTGCTATAAGTTCTCAATGTACACTAGACACTAAAAGCATGCATCATGGTAATGGAGATTTACATTCCTCCTCTTTGGTGAGGGGTTGACCCACTAAAACTTGAAGCTCCATGATGTAAATGATATACACATATGGCACATTTGGCAAATTGCTTTATTCATTTGAAAGTACAAAAAACAAATACTCTTAAGATCTGACCCAAAGCCTTGGTCTATACTGCCCACATTTCTCCTCTTCCTGTATCTCCACCCTTCTCCATATCCTGTCTGCCATTTTTTAAGTGTCTACAACATATCAGGGAACTAGCAATATGCTACACATACTATCCCTTAACTCTTAGAATAATAAATGAAGCTAGGAAATTACTACCTTCTGATTTTAGCAAACTAAATCCTAGAAGTCCAAATACTTAAACCACACAGCCCAGGAAGCAGGTACTGTAAGTCCAACTGGGAATACAGGTCTGCAGAGCATCCAATCCATGATATTATCTCTCCAGCCTTCACACACTGGTTATTGTCTCATCTATTGTCAAGACAACCTCGAAACACTACTCTTGTATGCCCCGCTTTTTTGGGTGCATGCATCATCACTTGCCTGTTATGTTTGTGGGAGGGTCACAAGACTAAAAAATCTGGCACAACAGGGGATATATCTTACATTTCTTTCATACTTTGCTCCTAAGCCAGGAGGGCCTTGTGCCAGAAGTACATTCTTGATGCATATGTTACTAAAGAATCACAAAATGTGACAGCCGGAAGAAAACTTGGTAATCTGGTCCCGCCTCTCATTTCAGAAATAAGAAACGTAGTCTCAGATATGCTATCCATCTAGCCCAGGGACACTGCTATATAGTTGGCAGAGAACTTAGAAGTTAAAACACCAAAGTTTAAATTTTCAGTTGTACTATGTTGCAATCCACTCCCTGATTGGTGAGTGAATGATAAGATAAATGAACTTATTGTTTTTAAATAAATGATGTCACTTCTCAGACCTTCTAACCTTTAGGGAATGCCTAGTGCTGAGTAGGTGTCCTGTTTCTGATTAATGTCAAAGAAGGTTTTTTTTTTAAAGAAGGTTTAACCAGGAAGGAAAAAAGGTAGAACGAGGGCCACATGCTCTCATTACTTTTCACCCAATGTCATGGCATTTTATTGCCCATTTGCAGGTCAAAGAGCCTCTGAAATATGGCCCAACATGATTGTGCTTACCAAGCATTAAGTGAGAACAAGTTTTGTCTGTCTTGGTGCAACCCCTTTACCCTCTCTGTAGTCATCCAAATGCACTTCTATGGCTGAAACACTTCAAACAAGTAGACAGACTCTCTTGTTTTTACTTCAAGGATAAGTTTTATAGTTTTAAGTCCTTTCTATAGCCACAGTTCCATGAAAATTTATGAGACCAAAAATTGCCTACTACTAAGTAGTGGGTCTCTAGATGGCAGCTGCCACATGTGACACTCAGAGCTTATTTTTCATGTTGTGTGCTGGGCTAAAAGTCTGCACTAAAATCTTGGGCTTGATCCAAGTGCCCTCTCTCAGGGTCCCAAACATGGCACAGAGTGCAGGCACCATTGGCTCTCAAAACCTTGCATCTGTCATCCCCTTGGCCACATCCTTCATACCCAGCAGGGTCACCAGCCTACAAATGATAGGATTCTTATGACAATCCCTTAATTAGACTGGAGTGATGATTTCATTGACGTACTGGAAGCTTACGAGCCAAGTAAAGATAATATGGATTATCTCATTAAAATAAATAAAGTTTGGCGCACCTGGGTGGCTCAGTCTATTGAGCATCCAACTTCGGTTCAGGCAGTGATCTCGCATTCAGGGGGTTTGAGCCCCGCATCAGGCCCTGTGTTGACAGCTCAGAGAGCCTAGAGCCTGCTTGGGATTCTGTGTCTCCCTTTCTTTGCCCAGCCCCCACTTGTGCTCCGTCTCTCTCTCTCTCTCTCTCTCTCTTTCAAAAAAATAAATAAATAAACATAAAAAATGTTTAAAAATAAATAAATAAAATAAATTTCTCAGTAGTACATGATAAAAACACTAGACCTTTTGATATCCTCTCAGAGAAAAGAATCATTTGATATGTTATATGTCCTGCAATGGGTTTATCAAAATAAAGTGAAAAATGCATACATATTTATATATCTACAGATATATAAACTATATATTTACTTAGATTAAGATATATGCATATATTCGTTGTGAATATGAGAAATGAGAAAATAATGTATTTACGCAATAGTACTCATTTGAATGATAAAAAGAGAAAGTTAGCATTCTCAAGGAATATGTGGGGGAATGTTCTATCTTACAAATAATCAAGTTAATGTAAGTTAAAATAATGAGGCTATATTTCATGGCTATTGCACAGATGAACTTTTAAAATAAATCACAACTGCCAAAGATAGTAAAGATGTGGTAAAATGTATAAGATCAAGAAATTTGGGACACAATTGCAATGTGAGTCTACCATTTTGAAAAGCAATATATCAAATGCATACCAATGGAAATAAAGGTAACTAGGAGAGGGAGCCAAGATGGCAGAACAACATGGAAGTTTTTGTGTCTCGCATTCATGAAACATAGCCAGACCAACACAAAATCAACCTACACCTAGAAAACTGACTGGAGGATCTGCACAACCTGAACCACAGATCAGCAGGAATTCACCCCGAAAGAAAGAGCACAAAGAAACGACAGCCAGGGATTTAACCAACACAGATACAAGCAAGATATCTGAACCAGAATTTAGAATCACGATAATAAGAATATATATATATATATATATATATATATATATATATATATATATCAAAGCAACAAAGATTAGAAAGGACCAGAGAACACCACCAGAAACTCCAACGCTACAAGCAACATAATGGCAATAAATTCATATCTTTCAGTACTCACTCTGAATGTCAATGTACTCAATGCACCAATCAAAAGACGTAGAGTAACAGAATGGATAAGAAAAGAAAATCCATCTATATGCTGTTTACAAGATACCCACTTTAGACCTAAAGACACCTTCAGATTGAAAATAAGGGGATGGAGAACCATCTATCATGCTAATGGTCAACAAAAGAAAGCCAGAGTAGCCATACTTATATCAGACAATCTAGACTTTAAAATGAAGACTGTATCAAGAGATGCAGAAGGGCGTTATATCATAATCAAGGGAACTATCCACCAAGAAGACATGACAATTGTAAGCATTTACGCACCAAATGTTGAAAGCACCCAAATATATAAATAAATTAATCACAAACATAAAGAAACTCACTGATAGTAATACTATAATAGTAAGAGACTTCAACAACCCACTCACAGCAATGGACAGATCATCTAATCAAAAAATCAACAAGGAAACAATGGCTTTGAATGACACACAGGAACAGATGGACTTAACAGATATATTCAGAACATTTCATCCTAAACAGCAGAATACACATTCTTCTCCGGTACACATGGAATGTTCTCCAGAGTAGACCATGTACTGGGACACAAATCAGCCCTAAGTAAGTACAAAAAAGTTTGAGATTATACCGTGCATATTTTCAGACCACAACACTATGAAACTCGAAATCAACCACAAGGAAAAATTTGGAAAGGTAACAAATACTTAGAGACCGAAGAACATCCTACTAAAGAATGAATGGGCTAACCAAGCAGTTAAAGAGGAAATTAAAAAGTATATGGGAGTCAAAGAAAATGATAACACCACAACCTAAAACCTCTGGGACACAGCAAACGCGGTCATAAGAGGAAAGTATATAGCAATCCAGGCCTTCCTAAAGAAGGGAGAAAGATCTCAGATACACCTAACCTTACGCCTTAAGGAGCCAGAAAAAGAACAGCAAATAAAAGCCAAAACCAGCAGAACACAGGAAATAATAAAGATTAGAGCAGAAATTAATGCTACTGAAACCAAAAAAACAGATCAATGAAACCAAAAGCTGGTTCTTTGGAAGAATTAACAAAATTGATAAACCACTAGTCAGATCAAAAAGAAAAAGGAAAGGACCCAAATAAATAAAATCCAGAATGAAAAAGGAGAGATCACAAAGAACACAGTAGAAATAAAAACAATAATAAGAGAATATTCTGAGCAATTATATGCCAGTAAAATGGGCAATCTGGAAAAAATGGATGGACAAATTCCTAGAAACATATAAACTACCAAAACTGAAACAGGAAGAAAAAAAATTTGAACAGACCCATAACCAGTAAGGAAATAGAATTAGTAATCAAAAATCTCCCAGAAAACAAGAGTCCAGGGCCAGGTGGCTTTCCAGGGGAATTCTACCAAACATTTAAGGACGAGTTAACATCTATTCTCTTGAAGCTGTACCAAAAAATAGAAATGGAAGGAAAACTTCCAAACTCTTTCCATGAAGCCGGCATTACCTTGATTCCAAAACCAGACAGAGACCCCACTAAAAAGGAGAACTATAGACCAATTTCCCTGATGAACATGGATGTAAATCCTCAACAAGATATTAGCCAACCGGATCCAACAATACATTAAAAAAATTATTCACCATAACCAAGTGGTGTCAGGTTTAAATCCCTGGGATTCAGGGCTGGTTCAATATCTGCAAAACAATTAATGTGACTCATCACATCAATAAAAGAAAGGACAATAACCATATGATCATCTCAATAGATGCAGAGAAAGCATTTGACAAAATACAGCAGTGTTTCTTGATAAAAACCCCCAAGAAAATAGGAATAGAAGGAGCATACCTCGAGATCATAAAAGCCATATATGAACGACTCAACGCTAATATCATCCTCAATGGGGAAAAACTGAGAGCTTCACCCTAAGGTCAGGAATGAGACAGGGATGTCCACTTTCACCACTGCTATTCAACATAGTATTGGAAGTCTTAGCCTCTGCAACACAAAGAAATAAAAGGCATCCAAAATGGCCAGGAGGAGGTCAAACTTTCGCTCTTCACAGATGACATGATACTCTATATAGAAAACCCAAAAGATTCTACCAAAAAACTGCTAGAATTGATCCATGAATTCAACAAAGCGGCAGGATATAAAACCAATGCACAAAAATCGGTTGCATTCCTATAACCAACAATGAAGGGACAGAAAGAGAAATCAAGGAATTGATTCCATTTACAGTTGCACAAAAAACCATAAAATACTTAGGAATAAATCTAACCAAAGAGGTGAAAAATCTATACACTGAAAACTATAGAAATCTTGTGAAGAAATTGTAGAAGACACAAAAAAATGGAAAAAGATTCCATGCTCCTGGATAGGAAGAACAAATATTGTTAAAATGTCAATACTACCCAAAGCAATCTGCATATTCAATGCAATCCCTATCAAAATAACACCAGCATTCTTCACAGAGCTAGAACAAAGAATCCTAAAATTTGTATGGAACCAGAAAAGACCCCAAATCACTGAAGTGATCTTGAAAAAGAAAACCAAAGCAGGAGGCATCACAATACCAGACTTCAAGCTATACTACAAAGCTGTAATCATCAAGACAGTATGGTACTGGCACAAGAACAGACACTCAGATCAATGGAACAGACTAGAGAACCCAGAAATGGACCCATAAACATATGGCCAACTACTCTTTGACAAAGCAGGAAAGAATACCCAATGCAATAAAGACAGTCTCTTCAGCAAGTGGTGCTGGGAAAACTGGACAGCGAAATGCAGACAATGAACCTGGACCACTTTGTTACACCATACACAAAAATAAACTCAAAATGGATGAAAGACCTCAGTGTAAGACAGGAAGCTATCAAAATCCTCAAGGAGAAAACAGGCAAAATCTCTTTGATCTTGGCCACAGCAACTTCTTATTCAACACGTCTCTGGAGGCAAGGGAAACAAAAGCAAAAATGAACTACTGGGACCTCATCAAAATAAAAAAACTTCTGCACAGGAAGGAAACAATCAGCAAAACTAAGAGGCAACCAACAGAAGGGGAGAAGATTTTTGCAAATGACATATCAGATAAAGTGTTAGTACCCAAAATCTACAAAGAACTTATCAAATTCAACATCCAAAAAAATAATAATCCAGTGAAGAAATGGGCAAAAGACATGAATAGACACTTCTCCAAGGAAGACATCCAGATGGCCAACTGACACATGAATAAATGCTCAACAGCACTCATCATCAGGGAAATACAAATCAAAACCACAAGGAGATATCACCTTACACTTGTCAGAATGGCTTACATTAACAACACAGGCAACAACAGATGTTGGCAAGGATGCGGAGAAAGAGGATCTCTTTTGCATTGTTGGTGGCAATACAAGCTGGTGCAGCCACTCTGAAAACAGTATGGAGGTTCCTCAAAAAACTACGACTCACCAATTGCACTACTAGGCATTTATCCACGGGATACAGGGGTGCTGTTTTGAAGGGACACATGCACCCCCATGTTTATAACAACACTATCAACAATAGCCTAAGTATGGAAAGAGCCCAAATGTCCATTGATGGATGAATGGATAAAGGATATGTGGTGGATATATATACAATGGAGTACTACTCGGCAACCAAAAAGAATGAAATCTTGCCATTTGCAACTACGTGAATGGAACTGGAGGGTATTATGCTAAGTGAAATTAGTCAGTCAGAGAAAGACAAATATCATATGACTTCACTTATATAAGGACTTTAAGAGACAAAACAGATGAACATAAGGGAAGGGAAACAAAAATAATATAAAAACAGGGAGGGGGGAAAAACAGAAGAGACTCATAAATATGGAGAACAAACTGAGGGTTATGGGGGGGGTGGGATAAATGGCAAGGGGCACTAGGGAATCTACTCCTGAAATCATTGTTGCACTATATGCTAACTAATTTGGTTGTAAATTTTAAAAAATAAAAAAATAAAATTAAAAAAATGGAAATAAAGGTATCTCAGTAATCCCATTTTCAGAAATTATTCTGGAAAAACCATTCATTTAGCTTTTTTTCCCTTTCAATTAAGATGCTGACTACAATATTAACCATAATACCTAAAGATGAGAAATAACTAAAATGTCCAACATTATGGTGGGTCTACTCATTAGAAATGTTACACAAATATTTTTAAATATTTTTTGAATTGTCAACATTATGTCAAATGTGTATGACATAAAATTGAAAAAGGAAACTACAAAATTCTACATTCATAGTGATTACAATCATGCAAAAATATATTTGACTAAATTTTTATGTAAACATCGTGTCCTTTAATTATTTTAAGCAACTGGCATGAGGAATGTGTTTTAATTTTTATTATTATGTGATTTTCCTCATTAAAATGGGAACAAATAAACTGAGTTAGATTCTATGGGCTGGAAATAAAATTATTTTTTTCATTGTAGAGGGTGTGTACATAGACACTGAAGACAATATGTTTAGAAGTCAGTGGAACAGCTGAGTTTGTGGATTCCCTTCCTTTGGAAGCTGTGAGACTTTGGAAAAATAATTTACACTCCCTGAGTGCCAGTTTCTTCTTATGCAAGATGAAGATCATTGTTTCTCATAGCTATGAAGATTCACTGAAATAAAGTCTTTATCATCGAACAAGGTTTCCGACCTATCCTAAGTGTTCAAGAAACAACAGTTTTGTTTTGGTTTAGGTTTTCATATTTTGGCAGCAATCATTTTTAGGTCACAAAAAAAATTATCCAGTAAGTATTTTAATGTCAGAATGTCTAAACAAACAAAGAAACAACAAAAAATACCTATCAGGAATATATCTCATAAAACTATATCATTTTGGACCTTACCATCACAACATTTTTTTAATCAAATTTTCCCCCATTTTCTTTCAGGTACTTAGAATTTTGAAGTACACAAGGTTATTGGAAAAGAAATGCTTTTACAAATTAAACTATATCCATATCTACATTCGAAGGGAAGCACTCAGAAATTACATCAAGTGTATCACTTTTTTATAGGAATAAAATATCTGAATAGCTGACATATTATAAACAACTCTTCTTCTCTTCCCCATCTCATATCTCATACCTACGTCTGTGTCTATACTCAACCTCCTGAAAGAGTTAATCTTCCCCCTCCCCATTCCCACCCAGTACCACCAAATGAATGAGCAGTTTACTCTTTTTTTGATTCCCAGTGGGGTCTGGCCTATTTCATGTGGGCACAATGAATGTAGTTTCCAAAGGATCCTACTGATCCACATATTATAGAGAGCTTCTAATATAAAAGTCCACAGAGATAGCTTTTAGATTTTCAATGTCCAGTTTTAACTTGAAAGCTGTGCACATTTGCTCTAGGAAGACATAACAATGGCTTCCCAACATTGTTCCTCTTTTCAATGTAACCACACTTAAAAGGAATTCAGTTTCTTTAGCAACAAAAGTATCCCAAGGACTCAAGGTCCTCAGTGTTCACATCTCGGAAAGACTCCATGTGAGCCAAGCCACTGTAGTTTCTTTTGAACATTTCATTGTTGCCTCTCAGCCTGTTGGGTGGAGGACAATCTTTCTGACTTGAAACTGGGGGTGAAACAGAAAAAATCTATGAGATTTATCACCTTCCCTTCATGATGTACCTTGGCAGCAAAGTGACCCAGGCAGTGAAGAAGCATTATTGTGTGCATAACACTTTAATGAGATCTTGGTGACTTTGGTCTCCAGTGAGCATTTCATTGGGAAATTTCTTTATTAAGTGGCTTTTATGGGTACATCTTTCCCTGAATCCCCATGAAAGCTTGCAACAATTTTGAGAAGTGGATGTGAACTCAAATCAGAATTTCCTCCAGTCGAGAACTATGGTTAGTAAGTAGAAAACTTTTTTCCATAAAAGGAATTTCAAATATTCACATTCTGAGTTACCTACCTTCAATGAACAATTTATTTAAGAAGTATGCACAGCCCTATATGAACCAATTACTAACTCCATTTCAAAAGATGCCTAAAAGAGATTCATGGAGTGGTTATCCTCTCCACATTTCATTCATTCATTCATTCATTCATTCATTCATTCAGCATATATTTACTGAGTGTCTACTCTGTGCCAGGTATTAATGAATCAAAAATATTTTTATTTTCTTTTATTTAAGAAAATTTTCTTAATGTTTGTTTATTTTGAGAGAGAGAAACAGAGTGTGAACAGGGAGAGAGGTAGAGAGAGGGAGACACAGAATCCAAAGCAGGCTCCAGGCTCCAAGCTGTCAGCACAGAGCCCAACGCAGGGCTAAAACTCATGAACTGTGAAATCATGACTTGAGCTAAAGTTGGAGGCTTAACCAACTGAGCCCCCCCCCCAGGTGCTCCAAAAACATTTTTAAACAAAACAGGCAAAAGATAATCCCTGCCTTTATGAAGCCTTCACTCCAGAAGAAGGAAACAGAAAATAACGAAAAAACATAAAAACCCATAAATAATATAATATGTTAGGATTGCAGGTGTTCAGTAGAATAGCTGAGCCAAGAGGACAACCAGTGCAAAGGCCTAAAAAGGAAAGCGTGCTTGATGCAAGAACAAAAAAAACACCAGCTAGCATGTCTGAAGCACACATGGATGAGGAGGAAAGTGACAGGACAGGAGGTGAGACAGGTCAGTAGTGCCATAAGGTCACTGTTAGGGTTCTGGTTTTCACTCTAAGCAGGTGGGGAGCCACCAAAGAGTCTGGGCAGAGGAGCCACATTATCTGACTTCTGTGTTAAAAGGATCGCTCTGGGTGCAGGATGGGATAGTATCAAGTCCTGTATCTTCTAGAAGCCGTGCCTGGTACTGCCATCTCAAAGGAGCTGTCTCACCATGGCACTTCTAACCCATTCATGTATTTTACCACCTTTACTGAATATCAGCATTCTTGTAAGAGACAGAAATACAAAATGAGTAGTATCTTGTCATATTTTGCCTCCCCAGCATTCAGAATTGTCTCCTATTTGGGAAAACCTCCTTCATATAAGCGTTTCAGTGTGACAGAGTATCTCATCTTTCCTCCTGTAAAGTTCAGTCAATCATGCCATGTGTAAGCAATGGTAGAGAGGGTGACATTTATATTCTATGCTCATGTGTAAAAAGAATAAGCCTCATTGGCTTCTAACTGGAACTCTGACCAAATTCAACCATCTGCTTAGAGAAGACAAATTACCCCACCCTCCTTCAACTTAAGTTATTTAAGTCAAGCTTAAATGACCTTAAGCTTACTGTTTATTCTTTTTTTCACCAAGCTCAAGCATCATTATTTCATTTGCTATCTGATCGTTTCATATAAGTACTCTGGTTTTCAGTATTTCTTTCTCCTCCTCCTCCTTCTCATCTCTCTGTACAACGGATCAAGGATGAACTGCAAGAAAGAGATTTATGTTCCCAGAGAGTTTTCATATTGTCTTGATTTGAGAAAATTATTTCTTGGGTATAGGTCTCTGTCTGACTGTATCATCCTTGGACATAGTTGGTCTGCCTCGTCAACGGGCATTCTGCAATGGTATTTACTGAAGTGTGGCAAGATCTGTCTGGTGTTTTGGACATGATGCTAACCCGTGATGATGGGGATGATGATGGCTGCTCTGATCTCCTTAGTGTTCTGAGCACTTCTCTATCCCCAGAGGCAACAAGGAAATCTTGGCTACTCTCTCCAAAACTGGCTGCAAGATGTGGAACAATATGAGGCTAACCTCAAGTCCCTCCACTTAAGGACTTCCCTTGGACACTATTTTCTCATGGTGCCATTTGCAGTGTGTCTGAGTCTTCCAATCTACTGTCTATGCTCAGAGATGGAGTGCTTACCCCATGTGTTCAGAATTCCCAGAATCATTCTCTCATTGTTTGTCTTTCTTTGCTCTCTTCTATTTTTTTTCTCTTTCTCTTTCCCCTCTCTCCCTCCCTCCTTCACCTTCTCTGTCTTTATGGCCTCCTTTTCGTAACATCTTTATGCCCTGTTTTTTTTTTTTTTAGCTTTGGTGATTATCCTGTAAACCCAACTGTGGGCATTCACAGAAAAATCCCTTTCTTTCTCTCTCACTAAACCCAGTTTTTATTTTTGTTTTATCCACATCGAAAGCACTTGCTCAGTCTCCTTGTGAACTTAGAAACTAGAATCCAAAGTTCAGGGCTGGGTTCTGGTCTGTGTCGTCCCCTCCCAAAATAATCAACATCTTCACTGCAGTTGCTGGAAAACCAGCCACCGGCAACCAGGGAAACTAAGATTTTTTAAAAAATGTTATTATCCACATACTAATAAGACTAACAAGTCCCTCCTATCAATACTGACCTTAATAAAAATAAGAAAGAGAATCTATTTGTTGAATGTATTATTAGTTAGTAAATTTTCAGTAACTTTGTTATAATCTGCATACCAAAGCATGCAATGCTGTGAATATGAAAAATATAGAAAGATTTAAAAAACAAAAACAAAAAACCTGAGGCTAAGAAGCCCTAAATTTGCCCACAGTCACACAGCTAAGGAGTGTTGGAGGTGGCATGATGCTTGAGCAGTGCCTGTATCCTTTTGGAGAGCCATAGTGCACAGGCTTATTAAAAATCAAAGGCTCTGAGCGGTCAAGTCAGAGGCAGAGTTTCCTGTTTAAATGTATTTAATAGTATTCCCCATGTCTTTTACTTTAGAATGGGGATATTAAGTTTAAAGACTGTAGGGGCGGGGGGGGCAAGTTTCTCCTGCTGCTCATGGTTGCATGGGGGCTGGAAAACAAAGTAATGGTGGGACAGTGCTGGACCAATGGCAACAGTATAGTAGGAGATCCATTCACTCAGCAAACGTTTGCAGAGCACATACAGCATCAGTCATTCTACTAAGTGCCAGAAACCTAAAGAGAGAGGCAAGATGCCCTCTGTGTCTGCAAGAAACTTAGTCAAGTGCTTTCTACTTCTGTTGGAGAAATTGGTTCTCAAACTTAAACAGGGGCTTCTTAAAACACAGATTGCTGAATCCCACCTCCAGAATTCTGATTCTGTAGATCGGGGGGGGGGGGGGGGAAGGGAGGTGTTTGTGGGGGGGGTACCAAAGAATTTGAATCACCAGCAAGCCCCCAGGTGATGCTGGTGCTACAGGTCCCAGGAGCACACTTCAAAAATGACTCTGTTAGAGTAGTCAAGTACTAGCTGTTTCAGGATCCTGGGGAAATACTTTGTTAATTCCCACGATTTCCAGAAAAGAAGAAGTTCAAAATTGTAATCTTGACCTGTTGGCACCGTTATGTCCATGGTAAGATAAGAAAAGCCACAGTTCTTTGTCTTTATGGCCACAAACGTGCTGGCAAATTACATTTATCACTGTCTCTTCACCCTCACAACAAATCAATAATAGATTTGTTGATCAGTAATTGGTGCTTAATTCGAGAGCCTCAGACAGGTCAGGAGTTGACACAGCGCGCATAAATACAAGATGCAAAGCTGGGATTCAAACCTGCCCCTGTTATTCCAGAGACGCGGTACTTTTCATTCTGCCTTACTGCTGAGACCAGTTCATTTGATGGTGGTGGTGGGAGGTGGCGGCATGGCATGGGAGACAAGTGGCTTGTTAAGCATCAGGAAGCCCCGATAAATAATTAATTGAACTCCTTCCCTCCCCCGCCCCCTTTTCTTCCTGCTCGTGAGGAAAGCATCTCATCTGTTAAAAGACTGAAGCTCAGACAGTGCTGACAGGAGAGAAAAGGTGGCTCTCTATTCCCTGGAGCCTGGGAACATCTTCAACAGCCGCACAGCTTCTGGAACTCGGCTTTCAGCCCCGCCCCCACCTCTCCCTTGGCCCCAGAAATGGAGG
The DNA here is from genome assembly GCF_027475565.1 of Acinonyx jubatus. Classification (NCBI taxonomy): domain Eukaryota; kingdom Metazoa; phylum Chordata; class Mammalia; order Carnivora; family Felidae; genus Acinonyx; species Acinonyx jubatus. Next base: position 20,090,794 of record NC_069390.1, on the reverse strand, counting down.
TGAAAGGCCACGAAGACCGCGTCACCCTGGCTGTGGGAAGGACTGTGTGTCGGCAGCACCACCAGCAGGAGAGCAGGAACACAGACCTCCTTCTGTGCTGCCTGCCTAATCCCCCTCTGGAGCTGGTTGTCATGGTGACAAGGGCAAAGCGTGCAGGTGCCTTATTGTGACTGAGACACGTGTGACTCAAATGACGGGAAGAATTAAAGAGGCTCTGCAGCCGGCCCGGCAGCTCCAGCAGGAGGGCTCTGAGTCCCGTGGTGCTTTAAGCCGCCAGCTGAGAATTGAGAAGGCTGAGGAAGTCCAGGCCTGAGAGAGGGCCCTGACCCAAGTCAGGTCTGAGAGAGGGCCCCGCCCCCACCCCACGTGGCTTTGGCTGGCTGGAAGCTGCAGGTGCAGGCCCCAGATTTGGAGGGTCCATTAGAAGAGGTGCCTTCCCAACCTCAGGAGAAGCACCTATGTTGTTCTACTCACTCCCTTCCTCTCCGACCAACCCTTCCCTTTGCAGCAGAAGCTTAGGAATGAGCTAGAAGACAGAACCAAATTAACTCAGTCTTGCTCTATGAAATCAAAGTGACGCGGCAAAAAAATAGGAAAAGGGCTTGAAAACAGCAAGCATGTTTTCGAGTGTGTGTGTGTGTGTGTGTGTGTGTGTGTGTGTGTGTGTGTGTGTGTGTGTGTGCTGGGTTTCTCCTTTGAAAAACAGGTTCGAGTTTTCCAACTTTGAGGAGTTCTCATTTCAGTTGGGTTTCAGGGTGGTTTGCAGGGTGGTTAAATGGCGTCCCACTTTTGCATCCCAGGGCTCATGGCTTCTCTGCAGCCCTCCTGTGCGCTGAGCTGCCAATCCGTTTGCCCCTCACAGTTCCGATCCTCTCTCCAGCTCTATCAATGGCAGCAACATTAATATTAATGAGAGGAATTAATACACATTTCCCGGAAAAGGTCAAGGAAAACAGAACCACAAAAGACTGAGCACAATTAGTGTGCTCGGTGTTTGGTAAACATTTTTTCATTAAATCCAGACGATGTAGCACTCAGAGGTAAGCACAACCATATCTCCACTTAACAGATATCACACTTCAAAAAGCTTAAAGCAGTATGGCCTAAATAAGAAACAGAACATAGATTCATATTTAGGTCTTTATTGTCACCCAACTTTAGGGTTGTTTTTTTCCTACTACAATGCCACATTGCAATGTCCCTCAAAAAGAAGAAAAAACAACTCTCTTCTTTCCTCTGGTAATTTTAACATTTAACTGGTAAGAGTTAGAGATTGTATGGCTTTTTTGATGCCATGTGTCAGGGCTCTTATTCCAGTCTTTATTACTAATAACCAATATTTGCTGACTAATTTTTACTGTGTCCATTTCACACCCCTATCGCATAGGAAATATGTTAAAGATTTATTGATGGTGTGCAAATTTGGACTTAAGGAGATTATCTGCCCAAGGTCCCACAGCAGCTATAGATAGGTCTAGCCAGGACATGAACCCAGGAGCAGAACACTTACTCTCTGTGCTGTGCTATGCTATGAGGCAAAGGTCTTACAAGCTTTCCTAGGTATGAAGACAAAAAAGGAAAGAGATATTGTATATCTTTCCCTAGTTGTTTCCCATGAAAATAAAGCTAAACCAGGTGGGGTTAGGACTTAAACAAGGGCATTTCAAGAAGTGTAAGAGCCCTTCTTGTGCCACCTTCTATGGATTGTTTTGTTTTGTTTAATTCTGGAATGTTCCCAGTGCCTATTGTTTGGGGTTAGATACTTAGCTACGGGCAACCTAAGTCTGCAACTGAAATGACTTTCACAAAAGCTTTCCTTCCAGGATGTGTTTGATAGAGATCAATGCACTTAATATTCATTTCAGGCTAATTAGCTAAAGCAAGGGTCCCATGAGCAACCACGAGCCAGGAGAAGGGACAATTCTGGACATCTTTGTCTAATTCCTCTTTAAATGCTAATAGCTTTGAGATTATTCTATTAACAGGCAGAATCAGAAAAGGAATAAAAGGGCCTGTTTCATTTAATAAAGGGATCACCAAATGGATCGGAATGTTTGTAACAGCCCGAGTAATTATCTATTCATTTAGGTCAAACTACTGTGGGCATCAGGAAAACATAACTAAGAGCAATCCGATTTATGCACAGCCTGCGGTAGGGCCCCATTACAACACAACCCCTGATCCCTGTACTTCTGAACGCCTGATAGAAGATCAGCTTTACAACAGAGAATGAAGACCTTTTTCCTTGGAGTCCCAGAACTCCAAGTCAAACATTTACGATATGACAAATAAAAGCTATGTTCTAATGCAATACATGTTACATAAACAATGTGTTTGGGCAAAGAAGGAAAGGAGGCTGGGCCTAGACACCAAGTGTCATCTACAAAACCAGAAAGACTTGTGTTTGAACCCTGGTTTCTCTTTAGTAACCCAAAAACACCCTCCCCCAGGCTGCAAGTTTTGTAGTACTATGACCCTCTCACTATTTGCCTGAACATTAATCAGGTAAATTAAACTCACTGTTTTAGGTCTTTGTTTTTGTTTTTTAACTTACAGAATAAGCATAATCATAGTGTCAAGCTTGCAAAAGTTGCTTTAAGGATTAAATGAGATACTATATGTGCAAAGAGACTAGATCAGAGACAATGTTCAAAAGATGGTTAATAACTGTTACCTGGCTTTGTTATAGAGACTGGCTCTGTCAGAGACACCTGAAAGATCCAAGGGTAAAGTGATTAGCTTACGAATTTAGGCACTGGTTGTTCAAGAAAGATCCATCCAACAAGAAGGTTCTTCCCAAGGATATGGATTATATTCTAGTTAGGTGAGTGATGAAATCGGTCTATTTTTAGAGTTTTAATTTTGGCTTTCACAGAGATTTTCCAGTCACTTTGTGGGGGGAGGAGTTGGTGAGAGCAGCTACATGCATATTTGTGGTCTAGTTGAACAGCTAGAGGTTAGCAAAGGTCTTCTGTTGTACAGGCTGTTGTCATGTGCTCTGCCTTGGCCAGCTGTGGCTGCTGATCACAAGAAGAGCATCTCAAAAATGCAGATTCTGGGTCCTAATCCAGAGCTGCTGAATCAGAATCTCCAAGAGATAATACCAAGGAATATGCCTTTTCTAAAATTTCCTCAGGACACCGGGACATATTCTCTGAGCTAGAGTTTGGAAACCTATGCGCTAAGCAAGTGCATGAAACTGAGCCCAGTGCAATATCACATTTGTGATGAGGACCTTTCTGAATACATTCTACAAGCCACCTTGCACTCATGTCTCAAGAGGGATATATCTGAGGCCCATTAACATTCACTTCATAAAACACCAAGTGCCTATGTGCCCTATTCCTGCTTTCCTGCACTAATAAGCTATAAGAAAATGGGAAATAAAAGATGGTTCTTAATGGAGACTTTTTTTCTATCCCATCAGGCCTCCGCCTTGACCCATTTCTTGCCTACAGGTGGGAAAACAGAATATAGCAGGAGCTTTTAAGCAGATATATAAAACACCGAGTTATCATGACCAGCAAGTTAGGTATGACTGACTTCCACTGCAAATGGCCTCTGCAGGCTATTAATAAAGCAACAATTAGATTGAAATTTATTCCAGAAGTTTCAAAGCACTTCATATGGTAAAAAATAAATATACCCAGGGTATAATTACTAGCTCATATATCCTGGTTATATATGTGTGTGTGTGTGTGTGTGTATATATATATATATATATATATATATATATATATATATATATATATATACATATACACCCTAGTAATCCTACTATATATCCTAGTACAATTACTAGGTTATAAGTCAAGTATATATGTTTAGCTCAAACAAATATTGCCCAAACTTTCCCAAAGTAATTCAACCAATTTATACTCCCCCCAGCATACATGAGTGTTCCAATTCTTCCATATCTTCATCAAAATATGGCCTTTCAGTTTTTTTAAATTTAGCCATTCCAGTGAGTGTTTAATGGGATCTTGTTGTGGTTTTAATGTGCATTTCATAAGGCATAATCATTTCACATGAAGTATCTATTACAGTGATGAGTTACAGTTGTAACTCATCAATTTCACTCCTAAGCCTAGGCCCAAGAGTGCATATGTGCACCAATAGGCATATGTATGCAGCTTTATGTATAGCTATAAATAACCTAAATCTCCATCAACAAGAAAACAGATAAATAAATTGAGAGTATATATACAATGGAATACATAGAGAAGAAAAATAAAAACTACTAAAATATGCAACATCATGGGTAAATTTCACAGATACTACACTGAGGGATTTAAAAAAAAAAAACAGGCACAAATGAGTATCCACAGTATAATTCCATTTATTATAAGCTCCCAACCATAACGAGTAGAGACAGAAGTTGGAATAGTAGTTAACTCTGGTGGTGGGGAATGTAATCAGGGCAGGCTTCATGGATGCGTGTCTTATAAGGTTCCACACTTAGGAAGGTCCTGTACTTGGTTTAATGCTCCATTATCACTATTTTTAAATTCATAATATTTTTTGAACAAGGGGCCCCATTTTTTCATTTTGGACTTTGCGCTATGTGTTATGCACCTGGTCCTTGGTTCATTTGCCTAGAAAAGGGCATAAGGGAGCCTCCTGGGTACTGGAACAGGGTTGTAGTTACACAGGTATACACACATGTCTATTGAGCTATAGACATAAGATTTGTGCATTTTACTGCATGTAAGTTATAACTTAGATTAAACTTTAATAAAAATGTGAAAGAATAAATAGAACATACAGCAGCATGAAGAACAAATTCACCAGAATTGCCAGAGGCTCTGGTGCATAACTCTGGGGAGGATCCCAACCATAAGTGACTCTAGCTGTAAGAAGGAGCAGGGGAGTGATGACTGTTAACATACACTAAGCATCTACTGTGTGTCAGGCATTGTGGAAATCACTTTACATGTGCTAAATCATTAAATATCCACAGTAGGGAAGCCTAGGTGGCTCAGTCAGTTGAGCATCCAACTTCGGCTCAGGTCATGATCTCACAGCTCCAGAGTTTGAGCCTCACGATGGGCTCTGTACTGACAGCTCAGAGCCTGGGGTCTGCTTAGGATTCTGTGACTCCACCTCTCTCTGCCCCTCCTTGCTCACACTCTGTCACTCTCTCAAAAATAAATAAACATTCATTTAAAAAAATCTGTACAGCAATCTTGTCAGATAGCATTAGCCTCAATTTACAGGAGGAAAAGCGTTCCAGAAAAGTTAAGTAACTTGTCTAATAATAGACGGTATGTGAATGGCCAAATGGAGTCTCAAACCCAGATCCATCTGTTTTATAGACACATCTTTTCAAAACTATTATGCCACCTCTACTTGCAAAATTCTCCTGATCATGTACTGAAGGAGACAAAAAAGCGGACCATATTCCAAAAATATTTAAATATGACATAACTATTCAGAGGCTGCATGCAATATGGAGAAACCCCTTTCCTGCCCCTGGCAGCACGCTGTGCCCTCCCAGGGCATGAGATCTGATTTTACCTGGTGAACATAAACGCAGGTATTAGTCCTGGAAATACGATTATCCATCTCAAGTATTTGACTCAAGGACTTGGTTCATCCTCTGATTCTATAGCTTGCTGATGGGCCATAAGAAATAAGCATTGTTATGTGACCTTCAAAACATGACAAATGAGTAGCAAAATAAATGATTCATTTAATGGGTTTAGATATAGAGGGCCTTCCCCTGCTTCAGCACTGAGGTCTTATTTATGGCCTGGTCTTAACTGAGTTTCTTTGTGTGTAAGCTTTGAAAAACCATTATGGTCAAAACCTTTCACAGGATTTATTAGAATGCTTTGAAAATTTCTGTGTAGAGAACAGAAGCAGTCAAACTATTATGTCTGTTGCATAAATGCAAAAAAAAAATAATCCCCTTAAACTTCTGAATGTTTGACACTGTGGAAATAATAAGAATGGAAAATAATCTCTACTTAATCTGGTATAAAAATATGCTTATCTAGGGTTTTATGAGCCCTGTACATACTTTTTATCCAATGGATTACTCAATAAACATGTACTGAGCATCTTTATATACAATGTCACTATGCTCAGGATTTTTAAACATATGAGATACACATTTGATCTTCCCAAAGGCAAGTGTAAAGAATATTATATAACATGTGTCCTACCTGCCCCTAGTACAAAAGATGATGTAATAAATTAAAGAATTGTAGCATCAAGAGAAGGGATAATGGGAGAAGCAAGCCCCATACCTCCTTATTGTCCTCAGGAAAAATTAGTGATTGCCAGAAACATAATGGAATTGCCAAATATAAAATTAACTATATAATCAGGTGCTTCCTATTATTGTTGTGTTGTTGTTGCTGCTATTGTTTTCTTCCAGGTAGTTTTAGAGACTCCCCATATTGGTATTTTATCCATGTCTCCCTCTCATCTGTATCTCTAGCTCATTGTGTTTCACTCTCCTCTTTCCTCACCTGGATCAGAAATTAAAGAGATTAAAGAGAAACCCAGAAGGGTGTGAAATACCAGTGTTCCAGCTTAAGACCAAAGACAATGGCACATATGCCTCTTCCAAATATTTTAGTCTCCCTTTGGGTAATAGGGGCATGAAAATTCACAAAATATCAGGTAGAAATGTTTTGGGAATCTGAGGCAAAATCACAGCACTGACCAAACTAGTTGGATGTTGGTTTAAATTCTGATCCTACAGAAGATAAGCTTCTTTCCTGCAAAGCCTTCAAAAATTCCCACCAGCTTTTCACCAATAAGAAGAAAAGACACACTAGGCTCAGGCAAAGGAAGGAAAGAAGAGAGGAAGGAAGGAAGGAAGGAAGGAAGGAAGGAAGGAAGGAAGGAAGGAAGGAAGGAAGGAAGGAAGGAAGGAGTGGAGGGAGGGGAAGGGGGACAGGGAGGAAGAGAGAGAGGGAGAAAGGTAGCATTGCATGATGTTTCTTCTCATAGTTAAAAAGGAAATATTGAACCATCTTGGTTTAAAAACTAGGCTTTCAAGGGGCACCTGGGTGGCTCAGTTGGTTGAGCATCTGACTTCAGCTGAGGTCGTAATCTCACACTCCGTGAGTTCGAGCCCTGTGTCGGGCTCTGTGCTGACAGCTCAGAGCCTGGAGCCCACTTCAGATTCTGTGTCTCCCCCTCTCTCTGCCCCTCCCCTGCTCATGCTCTGTCTCTCTCTGTCTCAAAAATAAATAGAAACATCAAATTTTTTTTTAATTAGGCTTTCAAGTTAGAAATGGACATAGTATGGTAACAGAATGGATACAGAAATGGAGATAGTAATAACTAACATTTATTAAGCACTTATGATGTACCAGGAACCATTCCAAGCTCTTCATTTTTTAACTCATTTACTCCTCATGACAATCCTGAAAGGTGATACTATAATCGTGGCCACTTTAAACATGAGGGAAATGAGGCAAAGATGGCCTAAGTAAAATGTCTAGTCACATCATATGCTTATAAGTAATGAAAGTGAAATTCAAACCCAGGCAGACTGTCTCCAGACCCCTCACTCTGAACCACCATGCTGTTTTATACAAGGCAATGAAACTATGGAGAGTTTTGGAAACAAAACAACAAAACTATAGAAAAACGTATCTAAGATGAAAAATAAGCATCCCAAATGTAGCTGTCTTTCCCACGTTACCTGGCTACTTCAATTATTGAGGGGTGCCATGACTACTGAGTTTGGAATGAGGTGAGAATCATGTCAATGGAAATGGTCTAATTATAGATAGGAAAAGTGAGGCTGAAGAAATCAGGTGATTCCTCCAAATCTGTATAGGTAGGATTAGAACCTGGATACTTTAAACTCTTGGACCTATATGCTTTCTATATTGCCACACTAACTTACACAGCTGATTTTAAGGCCTCCTCCTCTGCTCCATTCTCCTGCCATCTCCCAGCCACATGGCCTGTCATCACACATCAACACACTCACCATAAGGCAAAGACAGAATCTTAGAACCTCAGAGGAGTAATGTCCTTAGATATGACCCAGAAAATCCTTTGTTATCCAGACTTGTTTTATATAGATGAGAGGACCGAGGCCTAGGAAAACAAAACATTTGTCACAAACTCATATTTATACGGTAGCTAATTGGGAGCTAACTCCTTCCACTTCCTACCACAGTTTCTTTCCAACCTAATACATCATCCTGGATATTCACTTTTACATGTATTAAACCATTCATCACCAATGACATGTGTTGGATCATATGTGGATAACCCCCCACCTTAAATTTTCACATTGAATGCCCAAAAAGACTCATGAGAAACACATTATGCTTATTTTTTTCTAACTTAGGATCATTAGAATCCCAGATCTAATCACTCCAAACTCAGTGCTATCTCTAATCTGCCATGGCTGTCTCTCCACTCTTTAGCACTACAAGTATTCTCGATCAGATTTACTGGCTCCAGATTTAAGACCATTCAATATTTGTTAGCTACCAACCACACAGCAGTAACATGTACCTCAGGATTTATACCACATTTTCTAAACATGCATTGAGTACCTGCTGTGTAGCTGGGATACTATATATATGTACACATGCATGTGTATATATACTTATACATACATATATACATGTATGTATATGGACATGAACATATAGAAAGAGATGTATACCTATATAATAATTTAAAAATACAAATATATATCTTTTTTTTTAAATTTTTTAACGTTTATTTATTTTTGGGACAGAGAGAGACAGAGATGAACGGGGGAGGGGCAGAGAGAGAGGGAGACACAGAATCAGAAGCAGGCTCCAGGCTCTGAGCCATCAGCCCAGAGCCTGACGTGGGGCTCGAACTCACGGACCGTGAGATTGTGACCTGAGCCGAAGTCGGACACTCAACCGACTGAGCCACCCAGGCGCCCCACAAATATATATCTTTATATGCCCATATCATGTCATATGGTCCCTTAATTTAAAACAGCTACACAAAATTAATATGTAAAAAGCCTTAATCTGAAATAGCTGACATAAAATATTTATGACAATGAGAATCGACGGTTTTGTCCAACTCGATCATCTTTTATATACCCCAAAGTTTTGCTTACTTGGACTACAATTACTACAATCAATTTCTTATCTTGCTTTTATTTATTATTCAAGACCAAAAGACAATGAAATTCAATTGGTTTCCCTATGAGCTTTAAAAAGCAAGAAAAGGCCAGAAAGTATAGCAGCAAGTTGCTGCAGACCTCAAAACTGGAAGGAGAGAAGGCTGAAACCTTCACCAAAAGATGCCACTGCAGAAGAGATTGAAGTGGGGTATAAGGCAGGCAGGAGAGCCCAGAAGGAACCTCCCTGAATTTCAAGGAAACTAATTAAGAAACTAATATTCCAGAAAAAGATAATCATCTACCAATAAAGAGAGCAAACAAACCCAAACCAACCAAAGACGTGTCAAGCATGGGCCTATTTCAGCATCATTTGGCTCTATCCTTGAAATAATAAAAGTTGATTGTTTTACACATAAGAGAGTTGGACATACTCCTGGCTGTAAATACATGCTTGATAAGTATCCTTCTCTGTGTTCCTTGAATGGTGCTTGCAAAAAAAAAAAAAAAAAAAAGGTCATTTTCTTTCACCTCTATGACCAAAATGTCTATGGTATTCTGTGCTACTCTTATTGTACACAAGCATTACAGAGCCCTTAATATAAACCCAGTATCATGCCAGATGGTCTGCAAGCATTATCACATTCAAATCTGACAGAAGTTCTGTGGGGGGCGTCCTATTAGGATCTCGATTTTAGAAATAAGAGGAATAGAGTTTAAACAACTTTCTTCACCACTTTCACAACTGACTAGTGTCAAATGAGGTCATAAACCAAGGTCTATTTCATACTAAGAGCAGTCCCTTTAACCACCAGACACAATGCCTAAAGAAATCTGTATCCAAAAAAGAAGCTTACAAATGCAGATTTCAATTAAACACACAAAATAAAGAAAGCTGCCATAAAAGACAACTTTTAGCATTTTTGAAGATACTCTATGTTCTGCCTCTGCTCAGAGTTTCAAGGAAGACAGAATGCCTTCATCCCTTCTCAGCCACTAGACTATTTATTGACTTTGCCCTTAAACTTGGTAGTTGTACCTACTACTCAAAGCACCAAGTTTGACCCTTGAAGGATTATAAAAGAAAAACTGACCAAAAATAATCTCCACTCTGGCAGCATTAAAGGGACCCAATTTAAGTGGATTGAGATGTCAAAATTCATCATTACAATTTACCTCAGAAAAGGCCTTAAATGTCAATTTACCTTTGCAGTGAGAGTACCTTGGAGCAAAAACTGAGAACATATCCCAGTATAATAACCTCCCTTAGCCAAGAGCACCTCTGAACCCTGCTAACGTCTTCTCATTTCACAGACACTAAAAAGCAGAATTAATTCTGCAGTCAGTGAGCACGCTGTCCCCCTTTCTGAAGATACTCATCCTGTATCGTTTTGCTAGGGCACCATAACAAAGTGCTACAGACTGGGGTGGCTCCAGCAATGCAAGTTTATTTTCTCATGATCCTGGAGGCAAGAAGTCTGATAGCAAGGTGTTGGCAAGGTTAGTTTCTTCTAAGACCTTTTTTCTTTGGCTTGTTGATGATCGTCTCCCCGCTGTATCCTTATATGGTCTTTCTTCTGAGTGTGTTTGTAACCTAATCTCCTTTTTAAAATAAGGTCATATATAATTAGGGTCCATCTGTATGATTTCATTTCACTTTAATCATCTCCTCAAAGGTTCTATTTCCAAATGCCATCCTATTCTCAAGTGCTAGGGTTAAGACTTCAACACATGAGTCTTGTGAAGTATGCGACTCAGCCCGCAACACAGCCCAACTGAAATGATCCCCATTTGGTATTGCTCTATCCCTGTGCCTCCAAAAATTTCAGTTCTTATTCAACAGTCTATTCTTGCCATTCACCAGTCCTTCTTCCTAAATTCTAAATCCAATCTCTCCCCAGAATATAGCAATGAAGCCCAGTGCTGTCTTTTATTCCCAGGCTACAGGGGTTGATCCAATGACTAGCATATGCCCCAAGCAATAAAATAAAATGCAATATAATTTTCCCTGGTAGAACAAAGCCTCTTTCTCTTGGCTCTTGAAGATAAATCTAGAATGATGTAACCCAGGAGGCTAGTAGAAATCATTTTGCAACCAAGAGGGATGGCTCTGAGCATAAGTCAAATAAAGTTAGACAACAGAGCGGACCTGAAAGACTGACAAAAGATGGTGTTGGTGACATTTTTGAGGTTCTGGATCAAACTCTGTCTGAAGTTAAAATTATACCCAATCTTTCCCATCACAATAATTTCCATTTTGCTTTAGCCTTTTGGGGTCTGGCTACCTGTAATTCTATCTGAAACAACAGTTTCATATAGATGAAAGGGAGTAGTAGAGCTCAGGAGCAGGCTGTGAGAATAAATTAGGAAAGTTTCCTTTTGCTTTCATCTGTTCACCCTGTGTAGATATGGTGTTTGTGTTAAGTTTCTAAAAGTCAAGATCACTTACTTCATTAGTTCAACAAATGTCTATAAAATGCCTAATAGAATCAGGTATTGTAACATGGCATACATTCTCAACAGGGGTGTTATCGCCTCAAAAGGGACAAAAATTGCTTCTTCTAGGGGTGAATAAAATCCTAGTCTTTTTTTAAAGTGTAAAACACAGATATACATACAGTGTATAAACAGAGTATATTGGTGTTATTATAATTTCACAGGGGATGGGGACAATTAGGAGGGAAATCTGTCCCAAAAGGCTCTAACAAAGGCAATAATCAAAAAAAAAAAAAAAGAAAGAAAAAGGTTGAGAAACACTTTGCTAAAGGAAATTTGGAGTGCAGATATAAATGTGAATGCAGCAGGCACTATGATAAAGATATAGACAAGGTACAATAAGGACTGAAAGGGAAAGCATTTTCAATCCTACTGGGATGGGACTGAATGAAGAGTCAAAATAGTAATGTAGAAAATGATACTTTATCTTATTCTGAAAGCTAAGAAATCAAGAAGAAAAAGCACATCCTAGTCTGAGAGGCCAATGTAAGCAAAAGCACGAAAGTACAAAAGGGTGTAGCTCAGTACCACTGAAGTTCAGGCAATAAAAGAAAAAGCAGGCAATGAAGGAGGCTTGGCATATCAGGTAGGAATATTTTATCAATAGTGGATTAAATGCATAAAGTATTTTTCTTCTCTCCTAAAAAAAATTCTAGAGGCAGGAAGCTTTCAGCTTCAGTTCAGTAGCTCAAAGCTGTCACAGTTGGCATTTCTGAAACGCTATTTGCCTTTTCCTCTGTTTGTCATTTCATCCACTCTAGGCAACTGGGGCAATTCCAGACACTCATGTTTAAGATAGGAAAATGGAGAAATTGCATTTATTGTATACATCAATCAACTTTTATCAGGAAAGGAAAAGCTTTCCCAGAATTACATCTCCATCCCTGCCCATTTGCTCATTGGACTGATTTGGGTCACTCGGCCATCGCCAGTCACAAAGGAGACTAACAAAACAGAATGGTCATAACTTGTTCAGACGAAGTATTCCAACACCTCGAGACAGGCATGTTGCTGCTGCAAATTTAATCTCAGTACTGTTGGAAAGAAATACGTGGGGAATAGTTTTAGGCTAAGAAAGAAGTGATCAAAGATCAAATTGTTATTTAGTTCTCTGTAGCTAAGACTAGACATAGAATAAAATTTCAATGTTCTTCAGAAATTATTATTAGAGAGGTGATAAAATTATTGGTGATTTTTATATTCATCTTCATATTTCAAAATTATCAATAGTGAATACACATTAGTCATATAATCAAGAAAAAACCCAAACATTATAATATTTTGAAAGAAACTATTCCCAATAAAAATATTGCCTGGGTAAGAGAACTAGATCATTTTGGGAGCTAAGCTGGTAGAAAAATTTAGTGTATAACACATAGAAAATATGGAAGAAAATTAGTGAGGTCCAAGAGGAGAAAAATATTAAGTGGTTTTCTGAAGCCAACACATACCAGTATTTGAGAGCTGATTGCTAATTTTTTGTTTTGGAACTTTGCAAAGTTGTGTGTAAAGCACGGCGATTATCAAAAATTAAATTATATAAACTTACAGTTAAAGGCAAAAAATACTCAAAATAATCACTTCCCAATTATCTTACTGTATTGGACTATCATCTATTCTCTTGAGGTTGTCTACTGCATTTGTATGTTGAAAACACTACATAAATGTATGCTAATAAGTATCTCTTCCCAATTCCATGCTCAGGGAAATCAAATCACAGCTTGATATAGTTACAGCAGGAGGATCTACGTCATGAAGATTGGCAAATGCTACAAATCAGAGTTTGATTTGTTATTTATTGTTTTGTTAATTATCTATATTTAAATGATGGAAAATATTATTAATAAAAATTAAACTTGAATTTTGTCTTATCTATAAACTATATATTGTAAGTAGCACAAAAATCTAAGGAGGTATTTTTCCATCAGCATGATCACAATAACCACCATCTACCCTCTTAAAACCTCCTCCCATCTCTTCTCTTTAAAAGAAAATATCAAGATTTCTGGATTCCTAAGAAACTGAACTTGCAACTATCATACGACCCAGCAAATGTACTCCTGAATATTTATCCCAGAAAGGATAAAACAACAACAACAACAACTTATGTTCACATAAAAACCTATACATGAAAGTTTATAACAGCTTTATTTGTAACAGCCCCATAGCAGAAACAACCCTGGCACCCTTCAATGGGTGACTGGTTGAACAAACTGTAGTACATCCGTACTATGGAATATTATTTAGTAATAAAGATGAAGCAATTATTGATACATGCAACAATCTGGGTGAATCTCCAGAGAATTATGCTGAGTATAAAAAGCCAATACCAAGAGATACTGGTACCAATGGGATACTGTGTAATCCCATTTACATAAATGTCTTGAAATATCAACATTTTGGAAATGGAAACAGATTAGTGGTTGCCAGGGGTTAAGAAGTGGGCAGGGATGGCAGAAAGTGGGTATGACTATAAAAAAACAATATTAAGTTTATTTACACTGATGGAAGTGTTCTATATCAATACCCAGATCCTGCTTATGACACTGTACTATAGATTATAAGATATTATTATTGGCAGAAACTGGATAAAAGATACATAGCATCTCCATATCATTACTTATGACAGCATGTGAATCTACAATTATTCCAACACCCAAAGTTTAACTAGAAAATAGAAAAAAGGTCCCAATAGTCTATCTATTGCACAATAACAAATAAATGGCAAGTTGAAAAAAATTAAGCTTTCTTAATTCTCCCTCCTTTCTCTCTGTCTACTCTTCTCACTTCTCTCTTCTTTTCTCATTGCACATTTTCCTCTTTGATTACATCATCTGTTCTCACATATTCAATTACCATTTACATAATAAAGTTCCCCAAACATGTTCTCTCTTTTCTCTTGAAAATGTAAACTCAACTACTGACTGGCCATACCCCTTGAATATCATATAGGCATTACAAAGTAAGCATTTCTAAAATTTAATGCAAAAGCAATTCAATGGAAAAAGGCTAATCTTTGCCAAAAACTGTGCTTAAGCAACCGGATATTCACATACAAGAAAAAGGAGAAGGAAGGGAAGAAGGCAAGGGAAGGGAAGGGAATCTCCAAACCTCTTACTTCATGCAAAAATTAACTCAAATGAATTTGAGTTAAACATAGTATCTAAAACTGCAAAGATTCTAGATAAGAATATAAGCAAATATCTTTGTTGCTTTGTATTAAACAAAGATTTCTAAGATACAGCATCAAACACATGGTCCAAAAAGAAAAAATGACCAAGTGGTATTCATCAAAATTAAAAGCTCCTACTGTACAAAACACACCGGTAAGAGAATAAAATAATAAGTGCTGGAAGCCGAGCTACCCAGCCTGAGTGGCGGGGCCCGGGCTGTGGACGGACTGGTGACTGCAGGGCGGCCCGCGGACAGTGAAGCTTCTTGTCCTCCCGCTTTTAGGTAATTTGGCCTTAAAAGTACCTGGGGTGTTGTCTGTTGGGGAATTGCCCTCGGCAGGCCCCCTGGGAAAAGAACCGTTAAGGAAGAATCTAGGGTTCTGCAAGGAATTGTGCGGCCTTACGTTTAGCCCTTGCCATTCCCCTTGGAGACTCCTCTACTTACAGGAAGGATAGCCTCATACATTTGCCAGCAAAGAGGGCCTGTAAAGGAGAGACATATGGATTTTGAAAGCCTCACTCCGGCAACTAAGGAGTGTATCTTCGACCCCTAGACCCACCTGGCCCCCCAGAGGCATTCCAGATGATGACTGAGCCTAGTCAGTTAAGCTACAGAATGGTTCATTGGTACCTAGGTGCATTGTCTCTCTCAGAATATATGAGGCATGGGTTTCTAGGGCCTTTTCAGCCCCTTTCTGGCACCTCGGACCGAGGCAAACACATTGTTCTCCTGGCCTCATGTGGTTAGAAGGTCATGTCCCTGTAACTGTTCCACTTGAGGTGTTGAGAAATGGAGGGCCTTTCACGAGAACAGCAAAACAAATGCTTTGTAGATTATAGATAAACGCAGATGCATAATGGAATAATATAAGGAATTAATCTATAATCAAAGGGTATGCGGGAAAGTTAGGGGAAAATCACCATGTTATTTCTTAAAGGTCGTTTATACATAGGAACATTTTCAAAATTAGGTAATGTTAGAAAAACATAGATGACGTATGCTACAAGGAAATCACTAGCATATATAATGCCACGTTTACTGCAATAAATCAGCCAGTTCAACACACTGCTGTTGTCTGTGTCCATTTCTATTTTAGTTTTTTATTTTAGTTTTTTGTTTTTATTTTTATTTTTGTTTTGTTTTATTTTCACTTTTTCGCCGACACCATTCATCCTTTGGGAACCCTTGGACCTGCTGGAGCTGGACTCCGGCAAATAAGGTATATATTGGGAGAAAATATTTGCAAATATATATAAGTATAAATATAAATATATAAAATCTCAAAACTCAGTAAGAAATCAAACAACCCAATAAAAAGTGGTAAAAACATTTGAACAAAAACTTCATCCAAGAAGATACATGGATGACAAATAAATTCAAGAAAAGATGCTCAACATCATTAATCATTAGAAAAATAAAATTAAAAATTACAAGAAAAATCAATATTGAAAACATTACCATACCAAGTGTTAACAAAGATGTAGACATAAGAACTCTCACTTATTATTGGTGAGAATATAAAATTGTTCAACTATTTTGGGAAACAGTTTGGTAGTTTCTTTAAAAATTAAACATATCCCTATTAATATAATCTAGCCATTTGAACCCTAGGTATTTTCCCAAAAGGGGAAAAAAAAAACCATAATTACATAAAAACTTATACACAATTGTTCCTAGCAACATCAGTGAATCTCCAATTAATGATGCTCAGTGAAAGAAGTCAAGAAGAGTTAAAACTGTGTGTTTCAATTTACATAAAATTCAATAAAATGTAAACTAATCTATAGTGATAGAAAACACATTAATGGTCACCTGGGGGTATCAACACAGAGGAGATGTGTAATCCTGGAAAAGGAGGAAAGGAGAGAGGACAAAGGGGTTCAAGGAAAGGATTGCAGGTGATAGAGTTGCTCTCTACCTTGACTGTGGTAAAGACTTCACAGGTCAAAACATCAAACTGTACTCTTTAAATGTTCAATTTAATACGTCAATTAAACTTAATTTTTTAATGGAGAAAAAAATTATAAGAAAAATGTGATATGGGTAAGGGGAATTAGACAAGACTAGATTTACATTAAAGAGGACATTTTTCCCCCCTGGTATCACGGGCAGAAAAGAGAACATAGCAAACACAAGCTTTTGGGTTTTTTAGTACATAACTAATAGAGTTTTCTTCTTGTGTTTTAAATTTTCTCAGTAAAGTGTGAGGTCTAAGAGAGACCATGGAAATTATAGGAATAAGGTTGTGAGATAAACCCTATGGACAATGGATACAATGGTGGTGTTTCTTCAGGGGAATCTTCCCTGATTTCCATGCAGATGACAAGCCCCTTTTCTACAAGTTATTATATCATCTTCTACCATGCCTTCATAACATACATCACTAGATATATACTTTACATGGATCTGTGTGATTATTTGTTTTACAGCTTTCTCACCCACTAGACTAGATGACACTCTCTAGGGAAGGAAAGATTATTCTATTTTGTGAACTTCTGTGCTCCCCCTAGCATTCTAGCAGAGGGCATGTGAGAGAGTAGGCCCTCAGAAAACACTACTGAGTGAATGATTAAGGAAATCTAGAAGGATCACTTGGCAACATGGATGGTACAGAAGAGACCAGATGCCATAATTTCCCAATGGTATCTATCTGCATGATTTTATTTTCTCAAATAGTGCTTGGTCAGAGGTATACAGGCACTGAAATGATAAACCACTGCATTGGATTACTTACTGTTTCCCCATGGTAGTGCAGTGGGAGACTATCAGGCAAAGACACCGACATGAGATAGATGACAAATATGTTTTAACAAAGAAATCAAATTGAAGATTGAACTTTAACAACTATAATTTTATAAATACTTGAAGGAATTCAATAAAACAAGCCATTGAAAATCAGTTCCTTACAAGTGAATAATTGAATATTGAATAATTGATTTCTTCTCTTAAGGCAGTTATGTTATGAAAAACTTAGAATTGAGTCCATCTTAAACATTTAGTTTTTTTCACTCCTCATTTGCATGTAACTGTGGTAAAATTACTAATGCAATTATGCTCTTTTTAAAAGTAAAGACTTTATTTTTTAGAGCAGTTTTAGGTTCACAATAAACTTCAGAGGAAGATGCAGAAATTTTCCCAGACACCGTCTGCCCCAAAATATGTATAGCCTTTCCTATTATCAACATCATTCACCAGAATGGTAAATTTTTTACTAAGGATGTTCCCACACTGACACATCATAATCACCCAAAGTCCATACTTCAGTTTTCACCCTTAGTATTGTATGTTCTCTGTGTTTAGAAAATGTATAATGACACGTATTTATCATTACACTATTATACAGAGTATTTTCACTACCCTAAAAATCCTCTGTACTCTGCCTATTCATCTCTCCCATCCCACTCCCAACCCCAATCCCGACAACCACTGATTTAAAAAACTTTTTCTTAATCTTTATTTATTTTTTGAGAGAGAGAGAGAGAGAGAGAGAGAGAGAGAGAGAGAGAGAGAGAGAGAGTCAGAGTGCAAACGAGGGGGGGCAGGACAGAGAGAGAGGGAGACACAGAATCCAAAGCAGGCTCCAGGCTCCGAGCTGTCAGCACAAAGCCTGTCGTGGGGCTTGAACTCACAAACTGTGAGATCATGACCTGAGCTGAAGTCAGACGCTTAACCAACTGAGCCACCCAGGCACCCCAACAACCACTGATTTTTTACTGTCTCCATAATTTTGCCTCTTTCAGAACTTCCTATCATTGAAATCATACAGTACATAACATTTCAGATCAGCCTCTTCACTTTGTTAATATACATGTAAGTTTTCTTCATGCTTCTCATGGCTTGATAGCTCATTTCTATTTAGCTCTAAATTATATTGCATTGTCTGGATGTACCACTATTTATTTATCCATTAATCTACTAAAGACATCTTGGTTACTTTCAAGGGTTACCTATTATGAATAAACCTGCTACAAACATCTGTGTGTGGGTTTTTATGTGGACGTAAGTTTTCAGCTACTGTGGGTAAATACCAAGGAGCATGACTGCTGTATTAAATGTTAAGAGCATGTTCAGTTTTATAAAAGATCTCCAAACTGTCTACCAACGTGGCTGTGTCATTTTGCATTTCTCCCACCATGGTATCATTTCCTGTTGCTCCAGATCCTCAACAGCATTTAGTATTCTCAGGGATCATATTATGGATTTGGGGCATTCTAATAGGTGTACTTGTACTTTATTGTTGTTCTACTTTGTATTTCCCTGATGACATATGATGTGGAACATCTTTCCTTTTTTTTTAATGTTTATTTATTTTTGAGAGAAAGAGAGAGCACGAGCAGGGGAGGGGGACAGAGAGAGGGAGACAGAATCTGAAGTAGGCTCCAGGCTCTGAGCTGTCAGCACAGAGTCTGACGCAGGGCTCAAACTTGAACTCATGAACTGTGAGATCATGACCTGAGCCGAAGTAGGACACTTAACCAACTGAGCCACCTAGGCACCTCTGGAACATCTTTTCATATGACTTTTGTGATCCATTTGTCTTCTTTGGTGAGGTGTCTGTTAAGGTCTTTGGCCCATTTTTAAATCAGGTTGTTTTCTTAATGTTGAGTTTTAAGACTTCTTTATATATTTTGGATAACAGTCATTTATCAGATGTGTCTTCTGCAAATATTTTCTCCCAGTCTGTAGTTTGCTTTCTTGGTCTCTTGATATTATCTTTTGCAGATAAGAAGTTTTATTTTTTTTTAATTTTTAAAAGTTTATTTATTTTGGGAGAGACAGAGACAGTATGATTAGGGAAGGGGCAGAGAGAGAATCCCAAGCAGGATCTGTGCTGCCAACAAAGAGCCCAATGTTGGGCTCAAACTCACAAAACTGCAAGATCATGACCTGATCTGAAACCAAGAGTCAGACGCTTAACTGACTGAGCCATCCAGGCACCCATAGATCAGAAGTTTTTAATTAAATCAACCTTATCAAGTATTTCTTTCATGCATCGTACCTTTGGCTTTATATCCAAAAAGTCAGATCCATATCCAAGGTTATTTAGGTTTTCTCCTATATTTCAGAAGTTTTAGAGTTTTGCATTTTATACTTAGGTCTGTGGCACTTTTTAGTTAATTTTTGTGAAGGGTGTAAGATCTGTGTCTAGACTGATTTTTTGCGTGTAGATATCCTCTCGTTCCAGCATCATTTGTGGAAAAAGACATTCTTTGTTTCCGTGTATTGTCTTTGTTCCTCTGTCAGTTCCATAGTATCCATCCTCCAACTTTGTTCTTTTCTTTCAATATTGTGTTGACTATTCTGAATCTTTTGCTTCTCCATCTAAACTTTAGAATCAGTTTTTTGATATCCATAAAATAATTTCCTATGATTCTGATTGAGATTGCATTGAATTTATAAATCAAGTTGGGAAGAACTGGTATCTTTACAATATTGAGCCTTCCTATTCACGAACATGGATTATCTCTCCATTTATTTACTTCTTGTTTGACTTTATTCACCAGAGATTTGTAGCTTTCCTCATATAGATCTACATATCTGTTAGATTTATACCTAAGTATTTCCTCTTTTGACATGGTGCTCCATACATTTAACTCAAATTCAATATACTCATTGCTGGTATACAGGAAACCCATTGACTTTTGTATATTAACCTTGTATCCTGCCATATTGCTCTAATCACTTAGTAGCTCCAGGAGTTTTTTGTCAACTCTTTTGGGTTTTCTACATGGGTGATCATGTCATCTGTAAACAAAGATAGTTTTATTCCTCCCTTCCCCATATGTATACTTTTTCATTTTCTTGTCTTATCACATAAGCTAGAACTTCTAGTACAATATTGTAAAGGAGTGGTAAGAGGGGATACCCTTGTCTTGTACCTGATCTTAGTAGGATAACTTTAAGTTTCTCACTACTAAGTATTATAATAGCTATAGATTTTTTGTAAATATTCTTTATCAATTTGAGGAAGTTCCCCTCTATAGACTGCAAGTTTTTGATCATGAATGGTATTAGATTTTGTAAAATTGCTTTTTTTCTGTGATCTTTTCTTTTTTATCCTATTAATGTGATGGACGCATATCTGAAATGTATCCCACTAAGTTGTGGTGTATAATTCTTTTTATACACTGTTGGATTCAATTTACTACAATTTTCTTGAGTATTTTTGCATCTATGTTCATAAGACAAATCAGTCTTTCATTTTTTCTTTTTTGTTTTTGTCCAGTTTTGATATTATGGTAGGGCTGACTTCAGAGAATGAGTTAGGAAATATCCCTTCTGCTTTTATCTTCTGAAAGAGATTGTAGAGAATTGGTAAAAATTTTCCCTTAAATTTTTGGTATAATTCATTGGTGAACCTACCTAAACCTGGTGCTTTCTGTTTGGGAAGGTTATTAATTATTACTCAATTTCTTTAAAAGATATAAGCCTCTTTGAATTCTCTATTTCTTCTTGTATGAATTTTGGAAGCTCATGTCTTTCAAGGAATGGGTCCATTTCCTCTAAGTTATTAAATTTGTTGATGTAAAGATGTTCATAGTATTCTTTTATTATTTTAATGACAATAGGATTTATAATGATGTCCCCTCTTTTTTTTCAGATGGTAATAATTTGCATCTTCTCTCTTTTTTTCTTAGTATGGTTAGAGGCTTATCAATTTTATCTTTTGATCTTTTCAGTAAGCTAGCTATTGGTTTCATTGATTTTCTCTATTGATTTTCTGTTTTCAATTTCATTGCTGTCTCTTATTTTTACTTTTCTTCTGCTTACTTCAATTTAATTTGCTCTTTTTTTCCCCAGTTTCCTAAAGTGGAAATTTAGATTTTTGATTTTAGATCCTTCCTCTTTTCTCTTTTCCTAAAGTTTATGTATTTGGGGGGGGGGGGGATAGAGAGAGACTCCCAAGCAGGCTCCAACTCAGTACAGAGTCCAATGCCAGGCTTGATCTCACAACTGCGAGGTCATGATGTGACCCAAAATCAAGAGTCAGCCACTCAACCAAGTGAGCCACCTAGGTGCCCCAGATCTTTCTTCTGTTCTAGTATATGCATTCAATGCTATAAATTTCCCTCTAAGACCTGTTTTCTGCTGCATCCCACATATTTTTATAAGGTGTGTTTTCATTTTCATTTCATTCAATTTTTTTCTTAATTTCTCTTGGGATTTCTTCTTTGACCCAAGTGTTATTTAGAAGTGTGTTGTTTAATCTTTGCATATGTTGAGATTCTAGTTATCTTTCTGCTATTAATTACTAGCTTAATTCCTTTGCGGTCTGAGAGCAGATATCGTATGATTTCTATTCTTGAGAATGTGTTAAGGTGAATTTTATGGCTCAAAATATATTCTGTCTCCCTAACTTGAGAAAGATATGTATTCTGCTATTGTTGAATGAAGTACTCAATAGATGTCAGTTATATCCAGTTGACTGATGGTATGGAGTTCAAATATGTCCTTGCTGATTTTCTGCCTGTTAAACCCTTCCACTTCTCATAGAGGGGTGTTGAAGTTCCCAACTATGATAGTAAATTCTTCTATTTCCCCTTGTAGTTCTTTCAGTTTTTGCCCCATGCAGTTTGACGCTCTGTTGTTAAATACATACACATTAAGAATTGTTATGTATGTCAGTCGGTTGACTGTGTGACTCTCAGTGTTGGCTCAGGTCATGATCTCATAGCTCACGAATTCAAGCCCTGCATTGGGCTCCACGCTGACAGTGTGGAGCCTGCTTGGGATTCTCTCTCTCTTTCCCTTTCCCTCTGCCCCTCCCCTGCTCGTACCTTCTCTCTTCAAATAAATAAATAAACTTTAAAAAAATTAGTTTAAAAAATAAACTCAAAAAAAGAATTGTTATATCTTCTTGAAGAAGTAACCCCTTCATCATTATGTAATTCCCTTCTTTTTCCTTGATATCTTTCCTTACTTTGAAGTCTGCTGTTTCTGAAATTAATATAGCTACACCTGTTTTCTTTTGATCAATGTTAGTATGATACATTTTCCTTCATCTGTTTACTTTTAATCCATATGTGTCTTAATATTTATCGTGGGTTTTGTGTAGGCAGCATATAGTTAGGTCATGTTTTTTGATCCACTCTGATAATCTGTCTTTTAATTCATGCATTTAGATCAATGACATTGAAAGTAATTATTGATATAGTTGAATTAATATCTACCATATTCATTACTGTTTTATATTTGCCACGCTTCTGCTTTGTTTCTATTTTTGTCTTTCACTAATTTTCTGCCACCTTTCAGGATTTTTTTATCTTCGATTTTCTGTAGTTTGAAAATGATATACCTAGGCATGTTGTTCTGTTTGACATTTATCCTGCTTTGTATTCTCTGAGTTTCCCAGATCTATTGTTTGGTGTCTGACATCTATTTGGGGTAAATTCTCAGGCATTATTGTGTCAAATACCTCTTCTGTTTCATTTTCTTTCTTCTGATATTCCCGTTTTGTGTATGTTACACCTTTTGTAGTTGTTCCATAGTCATTGAATATTCTGTTCTGGGATGTTCTTTCATTTTTACAGTCTTTTTTTTTCTCTTTACTTTTTGGTGGTTGAGGATTCTATTGATATATCTCTAGTTCAGAGTTTCTCCAACCATCCCTAGTCTCCTAATAAGCCCATCAAAGACATTTGTTTTTTCAGTTCTGTTACATTCATTTTTTTTTAATCTCTAGAAATTCTTTTCAGTTCTTTCTTAGGATTTCTCTCTGCTTGCACTGCCCATCTGTTTTTCACAATGTCTAACTTTATCTATTAGAATGCTTAACTATAAACATAGTGGTTTTAAATTATGTGCCTGATAATTCCAACATCCCTACCATGTTCAGTTCTGATGCCTGCTCTCTTCAAATTGTGTTTTTCGCTTTTGGTATGCCATATAATTTTTTTTTCTTGATAGCCAAACATGATGTACTGAGTAAAAGGAATTGCAGTAAATCGGCCTTCAGTAATGTGGTGGTGAGGTATAAGGAAAAAGAAGTGTCCTATGTCCTATGAGTAGGTCTTCTAGTAGCCCTGTCCCTGTCTGTGAACTTCATAAGTGTTTCTCAGATATTTTTCTCCCTTCTTAAGTGGGACAAGATGGCTAGAGTGAGTTGAAGTTGGGTATTTCCCTTCTCTAGATCAGTTAAAATCTGGTTAGTTTTCCTGAAGGCAAGCCTTGTTAAGAACAGAGAGTTCTGGCTTATTTCAAAATGGTTCCTTTCCCCCTCCTTTGGCCAAAAGCACCAGGGAATTTTTCTCAGATATCTAAGATAGGATTCTGGTTGAGCTCTCAGAGGTAAATCACATACTATTGTGGGGGCCTTTCTATGACTGTGTCCTCCTGGAGTTTTTAACTCTCAAAGATGTCCACACTGAGCCTCCAGCAGTTCACCAATTACTGGTCTGGTTTCCCTATCATGGCACTGGATCCCATGGTTATTTCTACAGCACTTTCCGCCTGTGAGTCTATGTTGTGATAAGCAGCAACTCCCTGTATTCACATGTCTCTCCAATCTTGGCCTGCCCTGTGTCCTCCCTTCTCTTAAGGATCCAAAAGGAGACACTGACTTTCAAGTCTGTTCTGCTTCTTCTTTCTTGTTAGGAAAGAAGGGTGACTTACATGCAGAAACCAGAATTTCCTCCAACAATACACTTTTCAAAAAAATACATAATGGTTTATTTGAAGAAACCATCATGAAGAAAACACATGGGGAAGGCATTCATTTTGGAGAATGTGTGGTAATTCTCTACATTTCAGTGTATCCTTACCCTTTCAATAAGACCTTGAAGCGCCTCTCGTAAAAAATGTTGGTTGTATTTCTTTGTCTCTTAATCTGGGTTGGGTTTATTGCTTGCTTTAGCCATTGATATGACAAAATGAAGATGTGATAGTGCAAGAGTAGACTTCAAGAGGACTTGCACAGCAGCTTCTGGGTTCCACCTGTGCCAAAGCTAGCTGGCTGAAGCTGGCAAAAACGTAGAGTACAGGAAAGTTAACTCAGCCAAACCATCCCGGACCAGTCATTTCCTCTCCCAATGGTCTTTTCAGAAGGACAAGACTGGAACAGATTTTGTAGCTACAGATAATAACAGTAGGGTGTAAGGATGCCAGGGTGAAGGCACTAGGAAAAGAGGGGTGAGAGGGAGAGCCCTAGTGCCACAGTGGCTGAGTTTTGCCCTATTAATATCCCATTCTCAAATGGAGAAGTGGAAGGGCACCTAACTCAGGAGAAGACTATTTCAAAGATGCACTCTTTTGCCATAATTTTTACAATAAAGTTATGTGATGTTCTGTATTCCTAAATAATTATCCTGACATTATGACATTTTTATAAGATATCTGACTAAAGACCTGTAAATGTGTTTTTAAATATTAGCTATAATTACCATATATATTTACATCATATTTTGCTTTTACCATATGTTAAGAACACCTGTTGCTTTTACTGATTCAGCATTCATCCTGTTTTCTGTTCTCTCTACTTCCAGCGGGAAATGCATTCTCTGGTGTTGGAATAGAGATGAACCCCGTAGGAATGAGCACAAAACCGAGGCTTGGCTGATCAGAATGTCCCATACCCCTAATTGGTTCCGGAGTAGATCTAGGATCCAACTTATGCAAAGCTAGTCCTCCGTAGGAGTTCTCTGCAGTATTTACTGAAAACAATTGTCCTTTCCCAGTGGGTTGCTAATCTGGTAAGGTGTCAGTGTGAGGAATCTAGAGCCATCTTGCCCTTTACTTGTGAGAGAGCTTGTTGAGGGAAAGAAGAGTGCCCTGATCATATCATTTAAGTCCCTGGATCCAATCCTGGCTGAAGCTTATGTGCCAGTGGACTTTCTAGCTATGTGAGCCAATAAATCCCCTTTAACGCCTAATGCAGTTTCAATTGTGTTTCCATCTCTTGCAACAAATGATTTCGAACAAATATATCATGGCTTTGGGATATTGGTAACTACCTCATCTATCCTGCACGCATTAACCTGCTTGATCAAGAACTGACTGTATTATTTCCTCAAATGACACACTCAAGACACATCTCAAGAGAAAGCCCTCCCAGCCAAGCCTCTGAAATTGCTACCCAGGAAACTATGAGAGCCTATACGTGCAAGAAATGTCTCAGAAAAAAAGTACAGAAATGGATGGAAAGTACATAAGAAAGATACAAGAAAAATAATATCTAACAACAACAACACTGCCGCAAAGAATAAGAAATGATTAATTCAAACAAGGAGTAAGTGAATCCATTTGTGTCATATGTATGTTCATGGGTAACAGTGAAAGTTTGTGGAGAGGTAGTTAATCAGGATTGTACAAAGTCTGACAATTCTAGAAATTGAGAGCAAAGTGAGAAAGGGGAGAGGAACCTGCTTCCCATAAAACAACGCTACATGCAAGTTTCCCCCATTTGCCCTCAGCATTTCTCTTACTGGATAACACTGTGTACTGGATGGCTTGGGTGTCCACTGTCAGCACTGCGTGCCCAGGAGCTGTTCTTATTGTTTTAATCATGATTACGTAAAGAAAAAAAGAAAGAATCCCAGCACATCCCTTACCAGTCTGTATCTTAAAACTCTTCCAGAGGCAATTTATGGAAATCACCTGCCTTCAGTCATGTCCCATTGCTTCGGTAGAAGGCCAGTGGCAAGTGAACAAAATCTCTCTTGGTCACTGACATTTCATCTGAGGCACTTCTTTGGGGAAAGGAGAGCGGCACCAAGTTATAGACGAGGCCCCCTTATTATAAAAGTTTCTGGGCAATGCAGCTATTTCCATATCCCTGCAGAATGGCTCAGAGAATCAGTTCTCTCAACACAGTCCCTAGAGTGGAAAAGTGTTCAAGCAGTAATCAATTCTTAAAAGGGAAGCACCTGGTTATTCACTGTTTATGTAAAAATAAGAAGGCAGGAATCCTTTAAAGAAAAAGTCTTACAATCACTTTGTATTTTAGTATTAAAAATTCAGGGGTCTTCAGAGACATTAAATATGAAAAGAGCCCTGCGATGTAGATAAGAAGAAAGATATTGTATGTATTTTATGGGTGTGAAATCTGAAATACAGGGAGGTATGCCTTACTTACTCAAGCCATAAAGTAACCAAGTAACCAAGTAACAGAGCCAGGATTTAAGCTAACATCTCCAGAAGGTACTCAAGTGTTCATTTATTTAATAAACCACAACTGAGGGGTGCCTGGGTGGCTCAGTCAGCTGAGCGTCCAGCTCTATATTTTGACTCAGCACATGATCCCAGGGTCATGGGATTGAGCCCCGTGTGTGGCTCCATGCTGAGCATGGAGCCTGCCTAAGATATTCCCCTTCTCTCTCCCTCTCTCTCTCTCTCTCTCTCTCTCATAAAAAATTAAATAAGCAAACAAACAAACACCACAACTGACCACCTATTAAATTTTTGCTACCACTTCAGTACTGGAGATACAAGCTTATATCTAAAATTACATTGCTTTTACCAATTTATATTCTGGTGGAATTTCTTGAGTGGAAGAAAGGGTAGCATTAAAATCAACATGTTGAGAATTGCTTAAGACAGCATGTTGTAATATAGCATGTGTATAACAGAATGAAAGAATACTTTAAGCAATGGACACATGAACAAGTACAGAGAACAGCAGAAACCCTAAGCAAGGAATGGTCAATTCAAGAAGTTGGAGAATTAAAAATAAAAAAGCCTTCCTAGCATAGATGTGATATAAGAGACAGGTGTTGAAATATGAGTAGATTGGGGTAGCAAGTGAATGATGGGCCCTAATAGCAAGAGCAAAGACTGTGAGGAGAGGCATGGCGATCATATATGAAATCATCAGACATTCATGGAGAATCTGTAATGACACATGAAGAATAAAAGAGACAAGCAATTCTTTTCAAGGACATGTTAGCACTTTTCCTTAGTCCTATGATACCACTCCACACTTCAGAGAACTTGTCTTTGGTCCTTAAATATCTATTCCCACCATACCTCTTCCATTAATTGTCATTTTTCTTCATTTCTCTCTGGCTTACAGAAGATGAAAACTACAACCAAGAAATCCTACCTAACTCCTACACTAGGAGTTAAAGCTAAGTATAACAGTATTTCAATAATTCCAGAAGACTGGAGAAGAAAAATAAATAGTCCTGAAGCTGTATATTTGTGTATAGTTGTACATAAATACGAATACTTTTTTCCTTAAAAATTATCAAGAAACTAAAGTCAAGATAAACCCTTGCCTTTATTGTAACTATAAAAAGATCATGATACACACTTTATTTTTGACGACTGAGCTTTGTCTGAATCAGCTCTTACTTACACTACATACACAGGAGGCTCTGATACCCTTGTGGTAAATTTACAAAGCCTCCCATCATCGTGCTTCATGTACTTTCTCATATTAACCCAATATTGTAGCTTTCTAAATTATGTCTTTTATAGTATTCATGAAGTTATTTTTTTCATTCAAGAAATACATCTCCAGATCATTTTATATGTAAGTTATGAATTTAGGCACTGCCTCTGGTACAGTTTCATGTACCAAAACTGCACTCAGTATCTCCAATTCATCTTTTGGGCATTAAGACAGGGTACAAACAAATATATTCATTTAGTCACTACCATGTAATTCTTTGCTTCTGCAAGAACCCACTTTGGTTAGAGACGTGCCCTGAATTAATCAAACACCCTTGACTGGCTCTTAGTGACGGAAGATTAAATATTAACTTTTCTTTTAGCTGTTAGTAAAGTTCCTCCATCAAATTAGATATTTCTCATGGTCTCTTGTGTCAGGGTAGTAATTTTTACTGTCTATATTTTCAAACTTTTGGCCTCAGGACTCTGTTGTATTCCTAAAAATTACTGAGGACCCCCAAAAGGCTTTAATTTGTGTGAATTGTACCTATCTATATATGAAATTGTATAAAATACCTATCTATATTATATATATATATATATATATATATATATATATATATATATATATATATATATACATACACACACACACACACACACACTAAAGTTAGGACGTTTAAAAAATATTTATATATAAATCCACTTAATATTTATATATAAATCCACTATAAACCAATAACAAACTCATTATATGTCAATATGAAAAACATATTTGTGAAAAATAACTATATTTTCCAAAATAAAAGCAATTAGTAAAATAAAGTGGTATTTTTGTTTTTATTTAGTTTTGCGTATCCCTTTAGTTTCTAGAATACAAGTCAAATAGATAGAAGTCAATTTGATAACTCTTCTCTGCTTCTTCATTCAATGAAGAATAATTGTTAAAAATAATTAATAATTAATGTATTTACCCAATAAGTAACAATTCAATATGCCCACCTTTCTAGTACTGTTTGCAGCTGGGAAATCAGTGGTTAAAATTTAGAAATAACTCATACACTCATTGAACTTATGTCCTCACTGGGGAAACAGACAAGACACAAGTAAATAGACAAAATCAATTATGATAAGCATGATGAAGCATATACACAGGGGCTGAGATAAAGCCTAGCCAGGGGTACCCGCATTAGACAGAGTGATGAGGAAAGCCATCTCTGATGAATGTAACTTGAAACTGAGACATAAAGTCAAGAAGGATCTATGGGACAAAGAATTCTAAGCAAATGAAACCATATAGGCAAATGTCTTGAGTCTAGGGAAAAGACTCAGGGGATGAAAGAAGATTGCAATGTAGTGAGTAGGAAAGATAGTAACATAAAATAAATTTGGAGATACAGTCAAGGACACAAGCATGCAGAGCTTTTGTGGGCTGTCTGCTAAAGATATCATGAGAGTTAACTGAGAAAATATACGTGAAACCACATCAAGGAGGGGGCTAGCGCATGAGGAGTGCTCAATACATGTAAATTATTAAGGTCACGACCACCTCTTCACCAATAATCCCAAGAAGACAGCAAATAGATAACAAAAGATGAGAACTGGCACAATCCTCTGAAGAGGTGGTTGGTCTCTATTTGGAGCGAATCTTGGCTTGTTAAGGGCTCTAGAGAATTTTTACCAAAATAATTAGTGACCTTTCTAGTTAAAGGTTATCATTTTCAGAAAGAAAAAAAATCCTGAGAGAGGGATTATAATGCTCAAGTTAACATCTCACAACCCTGCATCTCCTCGCTTTCTCCCACATACATGCAAATGCATGTGTGTGCACCCGCGCGCACACACACATACACACACACACACACACACACACACACACAGAGCATGCACACACATGCAGGTTAGGGTTTTTTTTTTTTTTTTTTCACTTTGTTTCATCTTATAATCAGGATGAACTGCTTTCTCCCTATTCCCAACCTCCAAGGTCTGGGTTGCAAGTGCCTTCTCTACAAGTGTACTGTTTTAAAAATGGTCCCATTAAATATGCATTTGCTGTTGAGTTTCTGAGATTGCTTAGGGACTATTTCTTTTCAGAATAAATCACTTTCAACAGCATATTTAATATGAGATGAGGGTATCTGTCCTACTCATCAGAGTAATAATTTTTTCTTAAGTCTAGAATTATCCTGGGGGTATTCTCAGCTACATTTTTCTCTTGTTGGGTATTTTACCAAGCTAGTGAGTTTTTTATTGGGATGTTAGTTTTGATCTCCTGATATTCTGTCTAGTTGATTTGACAATGATTAGGTGACAGGTGTACATTCTTTGCATTATAATTGCCTTTACTTCTGGCTTCCACTCTTTCCTCTCTTTCCAGTCTTGGACAATAAATCAGCCAGGATAGGCAAAGTTATGCTGTAGTAACAAATAACCCCAAAATATAAGTAGCTTACACTGACAGTTTATTTCCCACTCACTTCCCATTATTTTCACTCTGGAATCCAAGTTGACTAAGCAGCTTTCATCTGGAATATTCCTGGTCTTACACCAGAGGGAAAAAGAGCACAGAGACCTATGACTTGACTCTGACCTCTGTGTTACTCAGAGTACACACGTCACTCTCACTCACATTAATTGGCCAAAAGAAATTACATGGGCGGGACTGACACCGATGGGGCAGGGAAGTATAATCCTTTTACAAGGAGGCATAGTAAACATCTGTGAGAAATAGAAGAGTATAGTGTAGGCCAGTTTCACCAAGGAGCAATCTACGCATTCTGGAGGGAGAAGTTGAAAAAACATATGGGCTCCGGAATCAGTAAGACCTAGTTTTTGATTCTGGCTTTACTACATAATAACTACATTATGTCAGACTAATTATTTCTAATTTTTAGCCTTGTGTTTCCTTATCAGAAATAGAGTGATAATAATAGTCTCAAAGAACCACTGTGCAAATCAGAGACGATATATGTAAAGCAGTGTCTAATCCACAGAATTGTTTAATCTATTTTAGATTTTACCTTGAATTGCTTGATCTATTTCTCTATTCCAATTCTGTATAATATACATTGCAATGCGACTTTTCCCTACCATTCTACTGCTCTGTTTAAGCTCATAGACTACTTACTTGCCAAAAGGACATTACTTAGAACTTAGCCTACTTGATGTCACATTCACCACCACTGATCATTTCCATGCTGAAAGTCTTTCCTCTTCCTCCAAGGCTTATGCTGTGCCTTTAAACTTTACCAACTGCTTCCTTTCCAGCTCCTCCTTTCTTTTTTTTTAAATAATTTTTTATGTTTTATTTTATATTTAAGAGACAGAAAGACAGTGTGTGAGCAGAAGAGGGGCAGAGAGATGGAGACAAAACCTGAAGCAGGCTCCAAGCTCCACGCTGTCAGCACAGAGCCCAGTGCAGGGCCCGAACTCAAGAGCAGTGAGATCATGACCTGAGCCAAAGTCAGAACCTTAACCTTAACCTTAACCTTAACCTTAACCTTAACCAACTGAGCCACCTAGGCACCCTCAGCTCCTCCTCTTTCTTCTTCTCGTGTACTTAGTGCTGACTTTGCCAAGATCTAGCCTGGACTGTCTTCTAAAACTATACCTCTCCCTTGTGAGACAGATGCAGAGGTAATAGCAGATATTTCATAGCCAGGGAGTTCTGGATCTTGATCTGACTTCTGCTACTTACTCCTGTACAGCCTAATTCACCATTTCTTCATTAGCAAATCAGGATTCAAAGATTTACTGGAAATATTAAATGATAAAATCTATATGCAGTAACTAACACTGTGCTTACACACATCAAGTGTGTAACACATTTTACTTCCCTCCTCTGTCCATACCTGCCTTAAAATCTTCTGCAGATTCTACCACTTAATGTGGAAGGTATTCAAAATCATAGTTGCTGCCTTTTCTACTTGATTATTTCAAGAGGAATAGGTCTCAATAAGTAATGTGTTTATAGAAAATTTCATTTTCTCAAGACTGTGTTTTGAAAGAAGACTTATACATACACAAGAGAACATACATAACACAAAAGAATCTATTTCTAACTGTATTTACCTCAGATCTTAGTATAGTATAATTGCCATAGACAATGAACAGGTAAGAGTTTGAGATTTAGTGTTAAACTACCTTGGTTCAATTATTGGCTCCAACATCCTATTTCTGTGACCCCGAGCAAGTCATTTAACTCCTCTTTAAATTTACTTACCTGTAAAATGGGTATAACAATGCTAATAATCTCACTGGAATGTTGAGAGGATTTAATTTGTTTATATAAGAAAAGTACTTAAAGAATTAGTTGGCATGTGATAAGCACTCAGTAAGTATTAGCTAGCATCATCATTCATAGAAATTATATTGCTGGGAAGAGAGCTTTTGCATTGCCTATCAAGACATATCACTGCTCAATTAGGAGTTACCCTCCTCATTCCTCACTGAAGACTGCTGTATGTTCTAGTTCCCTGCTTTACCATTTTCTCTCCTTCCATTCCAGAATAGCAAAGTATTTGCTTCTGGCCTCAAAGGGATGTCAGGAGGATTCATGAGATAACATCCATAAGGCACTTTGAGCCCTTGGAAGCAAGGTGTTTGATAAATAAAAGGTTATTACCATTGCTAGTGATATCTTATATTACTCTAGCCCTACTCAGCCCAGAGGGATCCTGAAATGGTTTGCAAAACTTGAAGCGCAAATAAGAATCATTCAGTAACATCTGAGATGAAGCAGTCACTGCACATATAACCATTGATTCTTTAGAGCCTCTAGTGATCAAAACCCAATGGTTCTACCAGGGGCATAAAAAGCACTGAAATTGATTCAAAAGGTGCTTTGAGATATCAAGTACTGTAGGGGTCAGTTCATTGAGCAGAACAGGAGGCAGACACTGGCTCAGACACTCAAAATTATGTGGAAAATCACAAGTCAATGAGAGAAACCAGCAGGTCAAATTCTAGACTAAACGAGGATGAGGTATGGCTCAATATGAAATTCCCTTAGGGTTTCCTGGCCATATATTGAAAGTCTACCCTCCATATAACAAGTTGTGCCTTTAAGACAATCCAAACTAAACAAACAAAAGCCTGAAAATATGCGCACATGTCCCCAGTCCTTCAAAGCAAATCCCTCCAAAGCACTTTGTTATAGCAAAAACCAATTTAAAGTACATCAGCCTTGAACCCAAGCTGCCCTGTATGGACTGTTCACCTAGTTTTAGTTGAACTCTTGAGAGTCCACTAATTCTGCCTTTTCTATTACAAAGAATCTCTTAACCAAACCTTGGCCATACTTCCCTCTTCATTTCAGCCTAAAGCCATGACTCTGGAATTTGACTCTCCATCATGTGACTCTTTGGGACTGCTCACTGATATTCATTTACTGCATGAAGGTTCAGACTAGGCACCGAGGGGACCTGCAGTCAGGGCTTCTACTATCAACCATCGTACAGAAATAGCACTACATCATATACATCCTATCAAGTGGGAGTAAGACAAATGTTTGCTGCCAGATGTATCCTATCCTGTACAGCCAAAGAAAAATAGTAAAGTTTTAACTTTAGGCTCATGATTCCATCTGCCTCACTAAGCCTGCCTTCCCATACTTACACCACAAAGAAATTTCAAAAATCCACTTGAAATGTTGAACAACAGTCATAATGGATTAGTAGTATCTCTACCAGTTTTAAAAACAAATCTACTAACATATGGTAATTTTTAAAGTTTGGGAAAATGAAATAAAAAAAAACAAATGGGGTTACTGTATTTGCGCATGACAATATTTGAGGAAAAAACTAGATATTTACCTTATAGTCTACAACAAAGATAAATCCACAGAGATGTAAGATTTAAATTTTTAATGTTTTATTTATTCTTGAGAGAGAGAGAGAGAGAGAATCAGTAATGTTTTATTTTATTTATTCTTGTCAACACAGAGCCCGACCTGGGGCTCAAACTCGCAAGTCATGAGATCATGACCTGAGCCAAAGACAGATCCTCAACCAACTGAGCCACCCAGGTACCCCAACAGAGATGTAAGATTTAAAAGGGTGGGAAAAAGGCTTTAAAAATCCTGGAAGAAAATATCAGAGAATTATTGTGTGATCTCAGGGTGGGTGTTGTTAATTTTAGTGTGACATTAAATCTAGGGATGATATATAAATTTTTTTTAATATTACTACATAACATAATAAAACCATAGGCCATCAAAATGTGAAGGTAAAATAAGTAACAAAAGAGAAAATTTTTGTAATTTAAATGAAAAACAAAAGGTTATCATCATTAAAGGTAAAACATGCCTATAAGATAACAGGGAACATTACAAAAACCTAAGAAAAAAAAATGGACAAAGGAGAGATAGAAGATGAAGTATAACAAAAACACAAGATCCTTCACATCATTAATAAACAACTCTCTATACATTAAAACAGGCATCATTTTTGAAGAGTGTTAATGGAAATACAGAGCAAAAGGCATTCACATAAAGTTGGTAGGGACACAAACTGGTGCAATGTTTTTCCAGGTAGTTTTCCAATATCAAAGTTTACATGGGTCTGTAGTTTCATATAGCATCTTCAATTCTAGAAATCTATTCCAAAGATATATCAGCACAAGTATATTTGAATAGGAGAAAAGTTACTTATTGGAGCAATGTTGATAGTAAAGAAAAACTGGAAATCTCTTTAATGTTTATTATTATCAATTAGAAATGATGCAGAGATATATGTACATAAATGACTTGAAAATTTAAAATAAGGTTGAATCCCATTTTTGAAAAAAACAAATACACACACCTGTGTGTGTGTGTGTGTGTGTGTGTGTGTGTGGTATGTTGTGTGTGTGTACATATATATATATACACGTATATATATATACATATATATGTGTGTGTATATATATATGTATATGTGTGTGTGTGTGTGTGTGTGTGTGTGTGGTATGTTGTGTGTGTGTACATATATATATATACACGTATATATATATACATATATATGTGTGTGTATATATATATGTATATGTGTGTGTGTGTGTGTGTGTGTACACACACACACACACACACAGATGTGAAAAGATGCAAACCAAAATGTTACTAGTGGTCACCTTTGGGGCACAGGATGGCAGCACTCTTTGCGTATTTTAGGGTTATTTTTGTTCAATTTTTTTATTAGAAACATGTATGTTTTTTAAAATCAATGAAAGATACAAATAAAGTCAAAGCAAGAACATGTGAGCAGGTTATGGAACAGGATTTATAACAATGTAATATTTGAAATAACATTAAATATCCAAAATTAATACTCTGAAAATCTCTATGGAGATCTATTATCAGTAGTTAACTCTGAGAGTGGAATTATGGTGGAATTTTACCATAATTTTTAAGTATAGTTATACACTCTTTACAGCATCTTATTTTATTTTTATTTTACCATATCATTCAACACCAGAAAATATAAAAATGTGACTATAAATATTGTTCTAAAGCTGAATCTCTGCACTGTGCTGGCCACCATGACTGAAGAGTTTTGGGTGACCCAGGGGTATCTTCTTATCTCTCTAGACCCAAGCTTCCTTTTTCAAGATCATAGTGATAACATTAGCCTCTTACTACATTTGTGCAATTTAAGGGTGAATTGGAAACAATGCCTTGACTTGTCCTAAAAGCCAGTACTACAAAAACATTAAAGCACTTGGAACTGAGCAAAAAACTAGTAAATATACCCAGGTTTCCAATTATTCAGGATTGAATGTTGACTAATATAAATAATTATGACTTATTTGAGTGCATCATTAACTTTCATTCAGTCACCAAGACTTAGATGCATTATCTCTACCTCTAGGGAGTATTTCTGATTTTCCTCCAACCCACCCATCTATCTCACTCCAAGCTGGATGAGATGCCACTTAATATGCACTTTCCAAACTCTGTATAAGTCTTTCCTATTCATTTTTTCATTTCATTAGGCAGACTTTCATTCCTTTAACATACTTTCACCATGCACTCTTAAAGAGGTTCTTGAGATACAATGGTAAGTAATACAAGACTCCCTGGCCTTCTAGAAGCTCACAGTTCAGTAGTGGAAGCCAACACTAATCAAATTTAAAAATATACACTTAGAAAGTTTTTTTTAATGTTTATTATTTTGGGAAGAGAGAGAGAGAGAGAGAGAGAGCAGGGGAGGGGGAGAGAGAGAAGAGACACAGAATCTGAAGCAGGTCTGAGCTGTCAGCACAGAGCCCGACATAGGGCTTGAATTCATGAGCTATGAGATCATGACCTGAGACCAAGTCAGACACTTAACCAGCTGAGTCACCCAGGCACCCCCAAAAATATACGCTTAAAAACAGTGATGAATATTCTGAAAGAAAACTATGCAGGGCAACAAAACTGCAAAATGAAGGGGCTAACCAGCTTATTTCACAATATTGTAAATAGTTCTTACACTAAACTGTAAGGCTCCAGAAAACAGAGACTTTTTGTCTTATCTGTCTTGTTTTTTGTCGTGTTTCTTCAGCTTTGTAGTTTTTGTACTTGTTTTTTTCCTTTGTCTTGTTTTTTCAGCTTTGTACCACACCCAATAGACAATAAACACTCAGCTTCTGTCTAACTGAATTGAACTGATTGGAATTTTTTTTTGTATATTCCACAGTGGCCCATTAATCAGAAAAGTGATTGAGCCGCAAGATAATCACTGTTTCAGCCATGCAGCCTTGATATTCATTTATAGTAAGAACCGTTGATGCTTCAGACTGAGCCCCTTTCCTTATTCAGACTGATTATTGTTATTATCAAGTTTATTGTCCATGGCCACTGCATTGTAGGTGGGCAGCATGGGGGGAAATGAGGAGAAACAGTAGGAAAAAGAGCAGATATCTTGGTAAACAGAATGTCAATAGCACAATCTAGTTGACAAGAAAAAATTAGTATCCAAATCATCTTCTGCAGTTACATAAATAAATGTAGTCAATTAAAATAGCATATATGCTCTGAGTTACTTAACTTCTCAAACTGCATTTCCTTATTTCCAACACAGTGGCAATAATACCTATTTTTCACTTAAGCATTAAAAAGTTTAAGGTAAGTGAAGTGCTTAGAGCAGTAACTGACACAAAGTAGGCACCCAAAATATCAGTAACATTAATAATGTTTTTTCCTTTGTCCAAGTGGTTCTCTACCAGGGGCAATTTTGTCCCCCGGGGGATTCTAGGTAATGTCTGGACACATTCCTGGTTATGACAATTGGTGGAGGATATAATGCTGGCATCTAGTGGGTAGCGGTCAGGGATGCCTCTAAATATCCACAATGCATAGGACAGTCCCCACAACAAGGACTTATCAGATGGCCCAAAATGTCAACAGTGCCAACACTGAAAAATCCTGCTGGATTCTTTCATTCCCTAGATCCAGTATCTCATGTCCTGAGACAGTTCATTGGAACTTACAGGACACATTCTGACAGCACATAAAGACACAATCTAAGAATTCCTTAGAAATCTTCCCATCCTCTCCTCAACCACTACAAGCCTCAATTTTCATGGTCTGTGCTCACCATTCAAATTCTATCACTCCTTTGCCACAGCACCCCCAAGCCGTTTTCCTTGTGTATCCAGAGTGCTCATGTTCATCGCTGTTGCAATGACTATATTCCTTTGCTCCCCAAGGCCCCAGTCTGTCTCCTTATGGTCCTTAAAATCCAATTTAACTGGGTTAAATTGCCTTTATACTCCTCCAGTCCTCTATAACTGCAGGTCCCTCTAATTCTCTCACTCTGACTCTGTCCCTTCCCTCATTTCTACTGTTCACTAATTGAAGTCAATATATTAGCCTTAATTTATTTTGGGAATCTAAACAACACACCATAGAAGTTAGCATCTATAGAATATGCTCACTTTTTGCTATGCTGTGCATAGTGAAGTTAATAAAACTGACATCTAATTACAACTAACAAGTGTGGTCTTATTAAACTAAAACCATAAAGAAAGCAGTGGAGACTACATTACCCATCCTACACACTCTTATAAGAATGACTAGCTTCTACCCAGGCCATCGTTTGGTGCCCCTGCCTGAGGATCCTGATCTGAATGGATGGGCAGAACCAGCCACACTGGCCTGTTCACAGCTGGGGTCCAAGGGCCAGGAAAGACACCTGGAACTTCATAGAATGGTTAAAACCAAGCGACAATCCTAAAATATGCCGTCAGTATCAAAAAGGGGAGGAGCCCTGTGAAAGAGGTGGCACTGGAGAACAAGAAGGACAGAAAGGCAAGACCCAGGCAGAAATTGTGGGGCAAGCTTGGAGAAGTGGGTGA
The DNA here is from genome assembly GCF_027475565.1 of Acinonyx jubatus. Taxonomy (NCBI): domain Eukaryota; kingdom Metazoa; phylum Chordata; class Mammalia; order Carnivora; family Felidae; genus Acinonyx; species Acinonyx jubatus. Next base: position 20,052,399 of record NC_069390.1, on the reverse strand, counting down.
GAAGAACGAGGACTTCGGCTGTGAGCAGTTCTGTGCTGCTGAGGCCTCTTTCTCATAGTCTAAGTGTTGAATGGATGTCTTGGTTTGTGTTTCAAGTGTAAGATCAGAGCTGAGTAACAGAGACCCAAAGTGTGGGAGGGAATCAGAAAAGAACCACCTCTTCTGTGTACATCTTGGAGGGCATGTTGCTAAAGCCATCTCTGGTACAATATAAAACAAAATGAAACAAAATAAAAAAAAAACAAACAGAAACTAAAAGAAATGGTGAGACCCTGGATTTTCATCAAGACAGAGTTTATTCATCAGAAGAGTGGGAATAGCATTCCTTCAGATTAAAAGCTGCATTTCAAAGATCCAAGTTCTATTTGCAGGTAGATCAAATGCCAGGTTCTCTAATAGGAGTGATTAAGGATAGCTACCTCCTTAGATAAACTTCAGAGAGCTCTCACATACATTGTCTCCTATGATCCTTACTGAAACCCAGACATCAGGAGGTCAAGCAATCACCCTTCCCAATTCAACGAATTCAGAAATGAAAACTCAGGGTATAGTGACTCTAGATCACATGCTAAGGGCATGGGTAAAACTATAACTCAATCTATTACTTTTAAAACCATTCCTGTTTCTCCTGGAAAAACAATATAATCTACACATTAAGGGCACAGACTCTGGAGCCACATTACCTGGGTTCAAATCCCAGCATATCCAATTGCTAGGTATGAGACAAGTAACTTTTCTTTGTGTCTCAGTTTGCTCATCTGTAACATGGATTTAACAATAGCACTTACCTCCTAGAACTGTGGTGAGGATTAGGAATTAACATGCAAAATGCTTTAAAGCATTTCTAATGTGTTCCTTATGAACACTCAAAAAACCTGAAGTTTTCTGGTTTTTAAGCTTTACTGATATAAAGTAAAAAAAAAAATCAACATATCCATATAAGCTTACTGCTTATAAGGAAGTGAGTGGAATTATCCTTATTTATTTATTTATTTATTTATTTATTTAGAGAATGAGCACAAGCCATGGAGGGGCAAAGAGAGAGGGAGAGAGAGAATCTTAACAAAGCTCTACATTCAGTGCAGAGGCCAACATGGGGCTCTATCTCACAGCCCTGGGATAGTGACCTGGACCAAAATCAAGAATTGGATGCTTAACCCACTGAGCCACCCAGGCACTCACATCCTTATTTTATGTATGAGGAAACTGAGATGTCAAGTTACTATTTCTGCATTAACCAACCTCAAAAAGTAGTACCATATACATAATAAATGCCATTTGGTAATACCCACAGACTGTTTGGATAAGGATTTGGGACAAAGGACAGCAGAGAAGTCTCTTTTCTCGACATGGTCTACAGCCTTAACCAGGGAGACTCCAAGGGTGGAGAATGGAATCTGGAAGCACCTTCATTCACATATCTGGGGATTGATGTTGGCTACCACCTGGGACCTAAGCTGGGCTGAGGGCTAGAACACCTATATGTGTTCTCTCTCTGTGTAGCCTGGGCTTCCTCTGCAGCAGGGCAGTCTCAGGATACTGGGACTTCTCATACAGCAGCTCAGAGTACCACAGATCCGAGTAGAAGCTGTATCACCTTTTGTGATCTATTCTTGAAAGTCATACAGATACATTCTACCGGTTGCAGCAAATCACAAGACTACCCGATGCAATGAGAAGGAAATTAGACCTCACCTCTCAGTGGAGAAGTAGAGGTTTTTGGAAAAACATGGGGGATGGCAAATATTGTTGCAATCATCTTTGGAAGATGCAAGGTACTACACATAGGAAGACAGGATTTGCCAAAACCTTTAGAAAAAGTGAATATACTAGAAGAGAAATGCACAGCTTTTGATGTGTAAACTTCTGTTCTTTCACTGGCCTCCCAGACCTCTGTCATTTGTAAATAATGTCAATTAATCTTGCACATGCACTGGCATGTACATCTGAAGGTCTGGCCCTACAGAGATACAACTGAGGGCAAGCAGATTGACTGCACTGGGAAAGCATCTAAATAAACTCTACAAACTTGTAATGGGAATTTACTATGTTAATCTTCTCCCCCCATGACTTCCATATTATCTCCTCTTTTAATCGACCCTCAGGGAAAAATACTAATCAAAATGGGTCAGATTCCAGAGCATTGATTGGACATCTTTGATGAGTACATAAATAACTATGTGTAGCTCCAGCTCAGTGCTTTGTCTTTCAGCCCATGAGGCTAACCTCTCTTTCTTTTCTTCTGTCTGGTCTTTCCTTCATGACCACTTCTCTTCATGTCCTCTTCTATCAGACTGGTTCAAGCCACCACTGTCTCTCTCCTGGATTAGACAATAGCCCCTAATTTATCTCCGTGCTTTGCTCTCATATCCCTCAGACTTTTCTCAACATACCAGGCAGAGTAAACCTTTTGACATCTAGGTCAGATGATGTCATCACTCCTCTACCTTCTAATCCATTTCATTCATCATAAAAGTCAAAGTCCTGACAATGTCTGATGTAGTCTGGGCATCTCTTTGATCTCATCTCCTTAAATCTTCCCCTAGCTCACTCTACCCATGCTAACTTCTCTTTTAAATATACCATGCAAGAGGGGCACCTGGGTGGCTTGGTCGGTTAAGCGTCTGACTTCGGCTCAGATCATGATCTCACGGTCCGTGAGTTCGAGCCCCACGTCGGGCTCTGTGCTGACAGCTCAGAGCCTGGAGCCTGTTTCAGATTCTGTGTCTCCTTCTCTCTCTGCCCCTCCCCTGTTCATGCTCTGTCTCTCTCTGTCTCAAAAATAAATAAATGTTAAAAAAGATTTTTTTTAAAATATACCATGCAAGAGCCATTATAAGAGCATTTATATTTTCTCTCTGCTGGACTGTTGTTGCCCTAATTATCCATATGACCAACTTCTACACTTCCTTATTGTCTTTGCTCATAAGTCAGGTTCTTGAGGACATGTTTCCTTGAACACAGCATTAAAAATGGTAAATGCCCTCTCTCTGCAGTTTCTGTCCCCATTCTTGCTTCATTTATCACCAGACAACAAATTTTGTATTTACATTCTCTATTCATACACTGTGTATCTCCTGCCATCCCTACGTACACACTAGAAAGTAGCTTTTGAGAACAGGATTTATTTGTTGGTCTGTTTTACTCAATGTGACATCTCTAGAATCTAGAACAGTGCCTGACACATCACAGGTATTCAATGAGTATTTGTAGTGGGAATAAATGAATACATGAGTGTGGTAATATTGGCTGCACACTTAGGCATAGGTCAGGTGGTAACTGAATAAATAGGAACACTTTTATCTAAAACTATTTTAGACTAGTTAACAAAGAAAAAGGGATGTTTCCCCATGGCTCAGCCCACTTTACCACAGCACACAGCACTGGTTGTTGAGACTCAAGTCCACCTATAAAAATCATTGTTGGGATGCCTGGGTGTCTCAGTCAGTTAAGTGGCCAACTTTGGCTCAGGTCATGATCTCACAGTTGATGAGTTCAAGTCCTCCATTCCCAGATTGGGCTCTCTGCTGTCAGCTAGGAGCCCACTTGGGATCCTTTGTCCCCTCTCTCTCTAATTAAAAAAAAATTAAAGAATGTGCCACATCTTCAGAGAACTATGAGACAGAAAGGCATACTTTTAATTTTTTTAAATGTTTATTTATTTTTGAGAGAGAGACATTGCATGAGTGAAGGAGGGGCAGAGAGAGAAAGAGACACACAGAATCTGAAGCAAGTTCCAGACTCTGAGCTGTCAGCACAGAGCCCCACGTGGGGCTCGAACTCCCAAGCTGTGAGATCATGATCTGAGCCAAAGTTGGATGCTTAACCAACAGAGCCGCCCAGGTGCCCCTAGAAAGGCATAGATTTTATCTGGGCAGGATCCAAGAATTCCCACTTTTCCTAGCCTCCATGCTATCCAATAGTCTTCATATTCTACTGTGGTAGACAGAACAATAGTCCCCTAACAGGGCCACATCTTAATCCCTGAAACCTGTGAATATGTTGTGATATATGGCAAGGAGAAATTCAGGTTGCAGATGGAATTAAGATTCCTAATTAACTTGAGATGTGAGAGACTGCCCTGGATTTGAATCCAGGTGGAGTCAATGGTATTACAAGAGTCCTTACAAGTGAAAGAGGAAAGGAGGAGCAGTGGAGGTAGAGAAAGAGACATAATAATGGAAGGGTCAGAATCAGAGAAAGTGATAAAGCTATGCCAATAGAGATCAGAGTAATGCACATGCTGGCTTTGAAGAAAGAAAGAGGCCATGGACCAAGGACTGCCAGTGGCCTCTAAAGACCTGAGAAGAAAAGAAATCCGATTCTCCTCTAGAGTCTCCAGAAGGAACACAGCCCTGCTCATCTCTTGACTTTAGCCCAGTGAGACCCATTCCAGACTTCTGAACCCCAGATGTGTAAGATAATAAATCTGTGTTGTTTCACACCACCAATTTGATGGTAATTTGTGAGAGTGGCAATCGGAAACCATTACACTTACTGATTTCTAACAAACACCTCCATCATTAGCACCACCATCAAAGGACAAAAGAAAATCCAGCCTGAAAGTGCACAGTCCTGCTACAACATCTGATAGAGAAAAAGGCAATCATTCTTGGCCCTGCCATTCAACTTACATCTGCCCCGAAGGGAGAAGTTCGAGTGCTTCTCTTTCATCAAGTACATACAGCAAACGTTATCACCAGTCGTAAAGTCCTGGTGAGAAACTTAATTTTCTATATTCCAACTGCCATCCAAATAACAACTCTGACTAAAGCTTTTTTTTTCTTTAAAGACATATTCTGAGCATGTGGCTGAACTAGACCAGTAAAAGAATAATAAGTACTTCTTTCCTTTTAGCAACTGACAAAACATGCTTTCAACCCAAAGCAAAAAATAAAGATTAAAATGCATCTTCCATGAATTATAAGTTGAATTTTTAAATTTAGCCCAATTCAAGTAAATTCCTACCTATTGCTTATACCATGTTCCTCTTTTTTTTTTTTTGTAGTGAAGACTAGAGATCAAGAAATAAAGAGCACTAGAAGTTGATTTTTTAAAAAAGGAATGTGTTTTCTCAATTCAAAATGGAAAAGGATTTCAATAGCAGGTCTGAAGATCTTTGAAAATCCTAATTAGACTGAATTAAATGACTAAAATGCTACTAATTACTTTTTAATTTCAAGAGAGATGTTTACAAAGCACAGTATAATGAGTAATACAGCACTTCAAATGATTACTAATGTTGCCATTTTGTCTGACTTAATCTCAATTAGTATAAATCACATTGTCATCATTGTTAATTGCCATTTCTTTCAAGCAAAATGCTAATTTCTCTTTACAATCTTACAATTGCTGTTTGTTTTCCTCAAAATATTCCATTTGAAAGGCCTAATAAAGAGAACATTTATAGCCCCTGTATTTTCTGCAGTTTGAAGCAAATGCATTTGTTTGTTATCCTTTTTGGAGAATAGCGGTAATTCCTACTTACTTCTTAATAAAATGGAACTGTTAACTTTTAGCTCTGCTGTCTCACTGAATGGAAATGCGTGGGTAGTTATAGTTCCAAGGAAGAGTCTGAAAGGCAGGTAGAACCTTCATTAATGAGTGCTAAGAGGCATCATTTGTTTTACCTCTGTGAAGAAATTCATCATAAAGAGGGAGGAAACAGCCTTTAATCAAGAGAATATAGAATCCTTCTGGTTTTTTTCCTCCAGCTTCTTTTCATTGTTCTTCTACTCAAGTGGAAGTAAAACTCTCCCTTGAGGGAATTATCTCATCAGCCATAGGCTATTGGTTTTCCAATCCACTGTGTCATTGGATATCCTTGGGAAATTTACCCCCATTTTTTGCTCAGTCATAAACACAAGGAACCTGAAGAATCATGAAGATTTAATAATTCTCCAATGAGAGTCTAACATTACATTACTGTTTTAAGAGCTCTTCTAGATTAACCTCATTTTTCTTAAAAAAAAAAAAGGTTAGGAATTGAATATGAACAATGCTAAGGGTTTGTTTGTTTTTTCCACACACATATTTCTCCTAAGTTTTTGGTTCCTGCTTTATTTATTTATTGTCACATAAGAGACTACTCCAAAATTGATTTGTTTCAAAAATAAAACATCGTTTTCACTAGTGATTTGGTAAGAATTTGGGGGACAGCTTGACTGGGGCATGGGTGAGGCATGTGCCAATAGTGGGGGCAGCCAAAAAGGTAAGGATATGCTTCCGTAAGGGTCTCCTGATGCACATTTATGGCAACTTAAGGCTATTCACCTTGTCTTACTTCACACAGTGACTTGTCCTTCAGAGTCTGTTCATCTAGTTTGGGCTTCTCAGAGCGTGATGGCCTCTGTGTAGATAAACTTCTTTCATAGAAACTCCAAGAGCAGGTATTCCAAAAGACTGGTAGAAGGTGCATCTTAGAAGTTCCAAGATGTCCTTCTCCCAAATTCCATTGTTCAAACAAGCTATTAAGGTCAGCCAGATTCAAGGACAGGGGAATGATACTTTCTTACAAGGAAGGAGAAGCTATGAATTTTGCTTCCATCTTTATTCTACTGCAGTACTTACAGCTTATATGCAAGCTAACAATAAAATAAAATGACTTAACATGCAAAGACATTCATGGAAAATCTTAATAATGTCCTTGCTTAGTACTGTTGCCTGCTGTTTTTCCCTTCAAAAGCTAAATTTCATGTGTTATGCACCCCCAAAACTCATATAATGAAGCTCTAACTCCCAATGTGACTCTATTTAGAAATAGGATCTTTAGGAGGTAATGTTTAAATGAGGTCATTAAGGGTGGGGTCCTAATCCCACAGGACTAGTCTTTATAAGAAGAAGAAAGAGGGGTGCCTGGGTGGCTCAGTCAGTAAAGTGTCTGACTCTTCATTTTGGCTCAAGTCATGATCTCATGATTTGTGAGTTGGAGCCCATCATCAGGCTCTCTGCTGTCAGCATGGAGCCTGCTTCAGATCCTCTGTCCCCCCTTCTCTCTGCCCCTCCCCAGCCTGTGCACTCCCTCTCTCTCTAAAATAAACATTAAAAAAAGAAGAAGAAGAAGAAGAGAGATTGTTGTCTCTACACACACAGAGGAAAGACCATATGAGGACAGGCAGCCTTCTACAAACCAGAAGAGAGCCCTTACTATAAGCCAAATCAGCTGGCACTTTGATCTTGGACTCTAGAATTGTGAGAAAACACATTTCTATTTTTTAATCCTTCCAGTCTTGGGTGTTTTCTTATAGCAGCCCAAGCTAATACATCACTTTTGGGATTTTATATGATTACATATAACATCATAATTTTTGGCAGGTAAATCATGTTTCATAGTTGAGGAGTTCTGGTGATTTGGGTCTCTTCAGTATCCATTTCTCCTTCAGTTAATAGCAAACTGATTTTTCTTTAGGAACTCATCCTTCTCCCTTTGTACGCAGTATTCTGGGACTGCCAACCAAAGACCCCTTTGCTATTTTTGGCCAAGAGGTGGATATTTTACTTGATCTAGACCAATGAAATGGTTTCCCCCAGAATTTAAATCATGAGAAGAGTGACTCAGGGATGAGAATTATTTCGTCTTCATCCCTCCTGAGGTTGGTACCCTGCAACATCAACAGTTACATCTTCTCAAGCACCTTTATTTTAAGCTTTCCCAAACATTGTCCTTTACGGCTTTCCTTTGATTCTGTGAGCCACCTTCAAGTTTTCCATTTTTGTTTTTGTTGTTGTTGTTGTTGTTGTTATTGCAGCTTAAAATAGACAGTTTTCTATTTTCTCAAAATAAAACCAAAAACCCTAACACATACAGAGATTGGTACCATCATGGAGTTACCCATAAATATTAGAGTAAAATGTCAATAACTACAAGGATACAAAAATCAGGAATCATTAGGCATGAAGGATATAACTTCAAAATACATTAAGCAAACACCAATGGAAATTCAAGAAGGAAATAACAAATCCATAGACATAGTTGGAGACCTAGAACTCAGAAATAATCAATAGATAGAGAAAAGAATAAGTTGGCATGGAGGCTTGTTAAATTAATATCTAGTAATGTAATATCCAACCTTATATTTGTTTAGCCTTTTAGCTTTCAAAGAATTTTTACATGTGCTCATTCACATCCTCTCCTTACTTCTCTAAAGTAAACCAGTCAAGCAAGGAAAAATGTGATTTGTGGAATTGTTGGAACTGTTCAGAATTTGAGTCTCTCGTTTTTAAATTGTATTCTTTTCCCTCTATATGGCTTATTCTCTTGGTTATACTAGCCAGCTCACTTCTCCCTGCTCATGACTGAGATTTAGAAGCCATAGACATATGCTCCTAAATGGTGATTTACTAGATAAACTCACAGAGACACCAATCTAATAATGTATGGAAGGTGTTTGGCCTGGCACCTGGCCTACAGTGAGTATTCAATAAATGGCAGTTATTACTATGCTGAATACCACAAGGAACTCTCTATTATTTCTTTTAAGTTGATTTTTCCTTTGTCTTGTGTTGCAAGATAGTCATCTGTAGTATTCAAAGCAAGCATTCAATGGTCTCAAAATACTCTCCTAGATGAGATCTTGACCCCATAACCTTTCTATATGACAGTAAGCCTTGACAGGCCCATTCATTAAATGGTAAAAAGCATGGATCTAGGGTCAAAACAGAGAAGGCAAATCTTCAACAGCAGGGCAGTTGCTGTGTCTCTGAATTTCTCTTTTAAATGCCCTAAGGTTACCTTTCCCTCTCAATTCTGCTGATCCAGTGTGAAAGAAAATTCCTTCAGACAGCACCACAGCATTTCAATTCCGTCAGAGCAGCTGAGTTTCTTTTGCAGACACTACTAGCTGGTACTTCACAAAGTCTTGTCTTTGAGGCTGATTCTAGAACCAGGTTGTAACAAGAGCTGGAGTCCAATAAAACCAGTGATATTTACTCCTTAATGCAGTCCCTTTTTCCAGAGTGTGCTTCCTCTGAAGATTGATCACAGTTTTTATTGTGTGAGCTTGTAAAATGCAGAATGATTAAAGGTACATCTATTTTTTTTAATCCCATCTCTGTCATTCCTGTAGTCAACAGCGGCAGAGTCCTGGCAGTTTCACATATGCTTACATGAAAGGTCAGGTTTAGCCATCAGCGCTGAAAAAAATCTTAAAGGGCAAGAATGCTGCATTGTAATGAGTTTGGGGAGCACCTTAGGACTGGCTATAAGCAGAAGGACTTGTGATCTTGCAGAAAGTTCCCCATTTCATTTCTCTTCTCCAGCATGAGCCTAACTAAACAGATCCATTTCCATATTGGCATAGAGCATGAAAAAAAAATCCTCTCAAGATCCAGTCTGAAGTCATTCTGTTAAAGTCCTTCCCATCTTCTTGGGCCACACTGCCTGCTTCTTTGACATTCCAAGACACTTCTTGGTTTTGACTTCCACCTGGATGGATTCACACTCTCTGCTGGCTGGCAAGGTCTCTCGCCCTTCCTTTGTGAACTCAATTCTGCTCGTTTCCTCTGTGTCCCATACAGGGCTTCCCAAATGCACATTTCATTTAGGAATTTTAATGTGACAGGAAAAAGACCTCAACAAAACTGTTGTGGATGGAGAGTGATTGAAGTGAAATTGTGAAATGCTTGCTCTACATGGCTTCTACCATAATTTCAGGACCACGGTAACTGTTTTACCTCTTCCTACATGGCCTCAAGTAACCAAAGAACACACACACACATGTTCCATGTCTCCCCTGCCATGCCTGTCCTAGAGGATAGACAGTTACTTACTATCCAGGCTGTTGTTATAATAAGAAGCAAGCCTGGGCTATAGCATAACTTTTGTCATGGTGTGAATAGAGTTGAGGCATAGAATCCAAGATCATTAGAGAGTATATAAAGCCAAGCCTCAAATCTTAGCCATAAGAATGGAGTCACACACATGATACGGAACCCAAAGTTGCAAGCTGGGTGAATCAAGTGTGTGAGACAGGTACTTGGGGGAGGGAGGAGTTCATACGTTGGGAGTTCAAATCTCAGCACAGCTACTAACTATTGGACTTCATATAATTTTCCTAACTGTGATAAACCTCTACTTCTTCATCATTTAACTGGGTTCAGTGTTACCTTCCTCTAATGTCGTGATGAGCATTAAGTAAAATAATGGGTCCTTATTGGGGAGAATATTGCTTAAAATATTAAACTCCTGTAGAAATAAATGAAGATCAACCAAATGACAACAAGTTATTTATTTAGAGCTTGCTCTATCAAGGGAGTCAGCTACCATCACCTGCATTTGGAAGAGACTGAACGACTGTCAGAGGGGTGGGAAAAGTTTATGGAAAAAAAGGGAAGGCTTCAGGTGTGCTATGATTGGAGGCTCTTGGCATGGGGAAGTTCTAGGCAGGCTAACTAGAAGCAGGGTATCCTATATGAATAGTTAGGGATATATATCTGGTTATTTCTAGTTGTTCCTAAGTTGGAAGCAGGGACAAAAGTTAGGGAAGCTGTCAGTTGTTAATCTAGTCCTGGCCATTTTAGGCCAGTTGTCACAGGGATTATTGTTTGGTTCCCTGGGCTTGTTGCTAGAGATAGTTTGATTTCCTACAAGTCTGGCACATAGCAGGCTGGCTTCCTAGGCTGGTTACGATAGATAATGCATAAATTTCCTAGGCTAGCTGTTGACCGTGAGTCAGAGTTCTATTTTTATATATGATCTGGCCATTGTCTGTTTGCATATTCTGTCTACAATTTTCTACAGTTTTCATTTTTCTTTAAAGGATTACCTGGACCTCCTGCACCAAATCTCACAGCCTATTTCAATGTTTCAGGGAGACAGTGGATATAGGCTAGAATAATGAGGCCAATGCTCAACTTTCCTTTTTAAATTATTTTTTTCTTTTAAGTTCATTGAGAGACAATAGTCTCTAGATTCTAGCTTCCATAAAGAGAGAAAAAAGATATCTATGTTCTAAAAGACCTCTTCACATCAAGTCGTGATCCTAAATTACTTAGAACAAGGAAATCCTCATATCCGAGGATGAAAAGTCCTTTTGCAGTTTTCTCCAAGGGGAGGAAAGGAGAAGAAGGAAGAGGAAGAGAAAAAGGAGAAGGTGGTGGTGGTGGCAGGGAGACAGCTTTGTGCCAGGATGATTCAATGAGCTCCTCCAATTTCCATGGGCATCCTAGGCCATGAACATATTTGCTGAATTAAAATCATATGATATTCAGTGGCATCTTGAGGAATCTCAGTTTCTAGTATTGTTCCTGAAATCTACTGTTAATGAATCATCCTGTAATAGGATGCATTGCTCCTTCACATCCTCTTTTTTAAATGTCAGCACTTTATTGTGTTCAGTCCTTACCATTTAGTAGGTTTAGGAGACATTTACACCATAGGTAAGAGGTCAATCATGGTACTGAGGAGAGTCAAATCTATGCCATATTAGAATGGAATAAAAGCTTCTTAACCTCAGTACCATTGCCATTTTGGACTGGATAATTCTTTACTGTGCATTTCTTAATGTGTAGCAGCATCCCTGGCTTCTACTCACTAGATACCAGTAGTACAGTCCACTGGTTGTAATAAACAAAAATGTCTCCAGATACTGTCAAATGTCCCCTGGAATGTAAAACTGCCCCCAGTTGAAAACCCCTGGAAAGCAAGATTCCTATATTCACAGAATCACCTGAAGAACATGTTTGACTCCAGTGATCCACTGTGATGATTCTGATTCAATAAGAACAGAAAGCTGTATTATTTTAAAAGTTCCTTACAGGTCTGATGCTCACCCAGTTCTTGGTTACTAGTTCATGGACAAGAAATGACTCCAAGGACAATACAGCCATCTTCAAATACATAAATACATTATAACCATCTTGAAATACATAAAAGTTTACCTGTAGAAATGAGATTCAACTTTTTCTGAGTAGCTGAAAAGGGAGCTCTGATGAAATTACAAAACAGAAAAGAATAAAAATATTTCTAACAGAACAGTAGATTTTTTAATCACTGAAGGCATTTAAAGAAAAGTTTAAAGATCACTTGTCAGGAAAGTTGTAAAAACAAATCATAAATCAAGAAGAATTCTAAATCAGTGACCTTTAAGTCATATTCTAATTCTGAAATTATATGATGCTATTTAAATAAATTATCCCTTAGAGTGAAATACAACATTAGATCTTTTTTTAGCCTACATGGGAATAAAGTAAAAGGAGTTAATATTATTTACATCTAATACACAGTTTACCAACCCTGAGTAAAAAAACAGAACTTATAGAACTTACAGGAAATACTTAGGCTCATGGGAGATAAGAATCATTGCTTTACTCTGTGCCAGGTTCTCCTGGGCTCAACTCTTAGTCATAGGCGTATTATTGTGCACTTACAGATGAAAACACTAAACAAAAATTTACACAATTTGCTCAAGGTCATATGATTTCTGAGTGGTAAGACTATGTAGGAGCAAAAGACAGGCAGCCTGATAATGGGCCACTCTGACATGAATATTATTTTCAGTTGGGTGTTTCAGTTGTTTAAGTGTCCAACTCTTGATTTTGGCTCAGGTCATGACCTCACAGTTTGTGAGATGGAGCCCTGCACTGGGTTCTGTGCTGATGGTATAGAGCCTGCTTAGGATTCTCTCTTTCCCTCTCTCTGTCACTCCCTTCCCTCCGCCTCTCCCTCCCTACCTCTCTCTCTCTCTCTCTCTCTCTCAAAATAAATAAAAAAAACATTAAAAAAGTTTTTTAAAACAAAAAGGCAAACAAAATTTAGCAGATTCAGAAAAAGCTCTTTAGCTCCCCCTCAACTGCCAGTGGTAGCAGGAAAAGAACTATTAACAGAGATCCCTCTTTACCTAAGAAACTTATCTGCATAAGAGGGCGACTTTTATTTTCCAAATATCTCCTCTCACTTTCCTGCTAATGGTCTTTCTCCTTTTTGTTTCCTCAGACCCCCACCTTTCTCCTTAGGGCATATAAGCCTAATGTTGTTTCACTGTCTGGAATTTCCATGTCTGTATGAATTCCCTTACACATGCTATGAAATTTGATTTTCTCCAGGTAGTCTGTTTCATATCAATTTGATTCTTAGTCTAGTTAGAAGGACCTTGAAGGGCAGAGGAACTTCTTCCTCCCCAACAACTAGAAGCTAGTTCTCTCTGACTTCAAAACCTCATGAGCCCCACAGTGCCTCACCAAAAGAAAGCAAGAGGGCAGATATTTTTGAATGACTGCTGTCTTTTAGGCCTTTTGTGAGCCACCTTGGAAAAAGTGTTAAGGTGACTTTTGTCTTTCTGACAGTTTTATCTTATGTTAACCAAAGGGCATAAGTAAAATAATGACAGCAGAAAAGACAGTTGCCATTGAAAAGGAATAAAAGAATTTAACAAAAATGTTTGCCTTAATTTCTCAGAGAACAACATGTCTAGAGAAATGAAGGAGGTGTATCATGCAATTTGGTGATGAGGAGTCTGTTATCTTGGCATGGTTTATACAAATCCCTTCTACTGTTAAAGCCATAATCCACATTTCACAGATGTAGGTCACACTTCCAGCCCCAAAATATGAATCTTAATCAGAGTGAGGAATTAGCTAGGATTTCTATCATATCCTAAAATATGCTGATTAGACCCTCAGTACTGAAATATCTCTCATAATGGATAAGGATACAGTTTCCATTTGCTATGATTAGATATGATACAGTAGTGGAGGGGAATGGGAGGGGAGAAGGGGGGTATCAAGTTTATAATTTAGTATAAACTTGGAAAAAAACAGAAGTCAGGAAGAACAATAATCAATAATATGTATTAAATACATATTAAATGCCAGAAAATGGGCTAAACACTTTATACATTTAACACAGCTAATAGTTTCCAAACATGCTATCATATTATAATTCCCATGTTATACCTAAAGTAATAGGGTCAAAGAAAATTAAGTAATTGCCCAAGGTCACACAGAATGTGCACGGGATGCAAACCAAATCATCTGACCTCAGCATATGCACTCCTGCTCTACCCACCCACCCTCCACTTTGTTCCCACATAGATCTCTTCCTGCTTCAAGCTCCAGGAAATGACCCGACTAGATGTCCGGCAGGAATCCAGGTGGTTTTATTCCATTCCCCTTCCACCCACTCTTGTAGGTTTTGTCATTGGAGTTTATCATTAAAAACTAATTTGGATGCCCCAATGGCTTATAGAAACTTCTAATGAACATAACAAAAGTGAGGAATCCCATTTGCATTCCAGGATGCTCTCAGCTCTCACATTCCAGCTGATTTGGGAGGACAGGTTCAGCTCCTGAATCAGATTCAAAGGTCTTTAGCGTGAATACAACTGAGCAGATGGGCTAGCTCTCTAAGATCCTGAGTTTGCTTTAGCAAAAGTAAGAGCTGAGAGTAGGAACAGTTCTAACTAGACCCAGAGGTATTTCAATTTTCTGCCCAAACATCCAGGTACACTCAGTGTTTACTCAGAACTTCAGGAAGCCCCTGCAAAGCAAAGAGCTGGTGGCCACGGGCAGGGTGGCCAACCCAGGGCTGAGATTTCAGGACTGGGGAGAAGACCGTCCCTACTGACATGAGCTTCCTGTTGCTGAAGTGAAATCCTCACACTTCATCGCTTTATCTTGAGGCTTGTTTTCTCTTAAAATTCAAATGTCCCCTTTTTAAGCTGCTGTGAGGAACAGTAAAGCCAAGCAAAATCCATCTACAGCCACACTAAGTATAATCCTTCCATCCTGGCACCACACACCACGCAACGAAAAGGGGATGCAGCTCCCATAGCGGTTACCTTCGCCCTTCACTCCCTGCAACTCTGGTAGGACCACCTGACATCCTGCTGCGAATCCTCCTACTTCCTTAGCTCCCATACTCCCTGCCTCTCTAGTCTTCCTGAATAGCACATCTTCAATGCTACCTCTTGACCTCAACTGAAGCCCCCCTTCCCATGTTTCTGACTCAAACTGCCCCAAATAAAACATATTCTCCATTTTCTTGTCTCCAGCCATCCCTGCTTGCCCACCTTCTGCCTCCAGATGATAAGACAGTGAGACAACAAGAACCAGTAGGTGGATACTCCAGAGTATAGTGTGCAGCTTGGAGGCTAAGACACCAGAGAAACCAAAGCAGATTGTTAGCTCTGTATTTAGTGAGTACCACAGACAGATTAAGGTTAAAAACAAACCAGCAAAACCCAAGATGTTACTTTGGGTAATGACAGTGTAGATAACTATATAATCTGTGTATCTGCCTATGTATTGAACCTAATAATAGTAATGATAGCTAAGACAAAATATGCATTTTTCTTTATGTTACACAAACCACTTTCATTTATGTCATCTTATGCAATGTCTTGTGCAGCCCTCCCAAATATACTGCCACGTAGGGATTTTTATGCCTATTTTAAAGATGATACAGTTGAGGCCCAGGGAAATTAAATAGTGAATGCAAACTTAGATGGTAATGCAATCACAGTGGGAGTCCAAGGCCTGCCTGTCTCTAAATAGCATGCTTGTTCAGATCATCCCCTGGCCCTGGGGTTTGATTTTTCCCTCAGACAGAGTCTGAATGATGATGATGGCCCCTCTCTGATGGGCAGGACCAGAGAAGCAGGAGTGTGTAGGAGTAAGAAAAGAGCCCAGTTGCCTGGCTGTGGATCCCAATCCCCTCACTTTTAATGGCTACATGAATTTGTTTAAGTGGCCTAATTATTTTGAACCTTTATTTCATATACTCTTAAGTTAATAATGGCACCAACCTCACAAGATTCTTGCATTAAACAAGAAAATGAGAGAGAACATGGCACATGGCCCTCACTAAATAAATGTTTACTGCCATAATCACTCACGCTGTGGTTGCTGTTATTATTCATATAATGGCGATAATGAAACTCCTATTGAGATCCTGCAGGACTTGGGCTCTGTAAAGAAAAGATGCCTTCAATGCAGAGCAAGAGTGGTTTTTGAGGCCTGAAAGTAATTTTAGGCTTTAAACTGAGACTTCTTTTAAAACACTGGCTCACAAGAATAATTTCTTAATATCTCCATTGTCTTGAACACTCCTCAATGACAGGGCTATCTCCAGAAAGAAATGTAGATACCTGAGATGTACCAAAGTCAAAATTGTGGAAAAGGGCAGCAGCACCCCCCTCCATCTCAATCTTTTTGTTTCTCCGATGTTTGATGTCCTTACATGTTATGCCTCTGCTGTCCATTATGGTAGCCACTGGGAATTAGTGCCTATTTGAATTTAAATTAACTAAAAATAAATAAAATTCAAAATTTATCTTTTCAGTTATCACTCACCACATTTGAAATGATCAATAGCCACATGTCACTAATGGCTATTGAATATTAGACAAAGCAGAAGAATATTCCCATTACCATAGAAAGTTCTCTTGGATAGAGCTAGTCTAGACATATCAAAACCTGCTTCCATAAAAATGAAAATGCCAGTAATGTTCTGAGATTTACCCCTCAAGAAGATAAGTGCTTGTTAGGGCAAGCCCCCCCCCCTTTTTTTAATTTTTTAACTTTTTATTTATTTTTGAGAGACAGAATGCGAGCAGGGGCGGGGGGCAGAGAGAAAGGGAGACACAGAATCAGAAGCAGGCTCCAGGCTCTGAGTCATCAGGACAGAGCCCAACGCGGGGCTCGAACTCACAAACCATGAGATCATGAACTGAGCCAAAGTTGGCTGCTCAACTGACTGAGCCACCCAGGTGCTCTGAAGATAAGTGCTTTTTAACAGGTACCAATGCCTGTTAAGCTCAGGCATTTATTGGTATGCCAGGCACCAATAAAACTCAGTGAAATTCCAAAGCATTTGAGTAAAATATTTTATGGACTTTCCAGGATCCCACAAACAGCACTATCTTGGCATTGTTTAATCAAACTAAGGAAAATCACCAGTTATCATTAGAGAGAAGCTAAGAATAGCACTCTAAACCATATGTTGCCCATTGATCTCTGTAATAGGAAGAACTTTTTTAAAAATTTTTTAAATGTTTATTTATTTTTGAGAGAGACAGAGTACAAGAGGGGGAGGAGCAGAGAGAGAGGGAGACAGAGAATCCAAAGCAGGTTCCAGGCTCTGAGACGTCAGTAAAGAGCCTGATGCAGGGCTCAAACTCATGAACCATGAGATCATGACCTGAGCCAAAGTCAGATGCTTAACTGACTGAGCCACCCAGGCGCCCCAAAAGGAAGTTCTTAATCAATAGGCATAACTGGAAACATCCAAAATGCATGGCAAATAAAGAACGGTGTATTTAACTGTGGTAAATCACATAATGGTGGGTAACCATTAAAACCTATTTTTAAAAAATAACTCTGGAACTTACACTTCCAACATAATAGAAAATATGTAGTTTTCCCAACTCCTCCTACTATTTACAACTAAAATGCATGGACATATATCTATATAAGAGGAGGATACAGACAGGGTGCTACGATTGGTAAAGGAAATGTATTGCTCCGTTTGTATAGCAACCTACAATGGAGTAAACATTTTTTCATAGAATGGATAGATAAAGGGCTATGAAGATTAAGGGAAAGTAACCCCCATCCAAGCCATCCGTAACATTGCTACTTTGGAAAGCAGAGCTGACCATTTTATTGCAAAGTGCTTTGAATCATTAATATGAAGAAATAAGATGAATTTTCCAGAGTCCAAAGTATGCATTTCTTACTTTCATCATTAAAAAATAAGAGTCTCTTCTTTTTAACATCTATGTGAAACGTGCATTCCTTAAGTTAATCCCAAGTATAGCCTCATTTATTTTCATGGATGCTTTTAAAATCAAACATCCTCTTAATACCATTAAACTCTATAGAATAAGTCCTCTACCATCTTGGTCAATAGTTTCTCAAGATTAGCAAAGTGATTTGTGTCCTACACAAGAATATAATTGTGGAGGATTCCGTACCGGTGTTAGTATGTAGAGCCACCATACAAAGTAGCAATTCTCCTTCTGGGCATACACCCAACAGATTTACAGCAGTGTCTCAGAGAGATATTTGTACAGCCATGTTAACAGCAACATTATTCACAATGTGCCAGTTTCAAACCTGGGGTTCAAGAAGACATGCCTGTTTCTTTTTGCTTTCCTACATTTCTGCCATCACCATGAGAATATCCCCAGGCTAGTCTGCTGTTGGAGGATGAGAGACACATGGGACAGAACACTGTCACTCAAGTCATTCCAGCAGAAACCAGCCCAAATCAACAGGAACATGTATTCCATTCCAGGCTGAGAACATACACATGTGCAATGCACACTTTGTTACATATCACTGAGCTTATGTGGCTGCTCATTATACATCAAAAGCCAACTGATAATCACATCCTTTTAAACTCCCTCTACAGTGTTCTTCAAGTTTTTCTTTATGGCAAAGCAGTAACAAGAAAACTGCGTAACAGGAAGTTTCCCCAGTTTATGGGAAATTTTATGATGAGCTTTTTTCTACCCTATAGATAGATATCTGATGAGTCAACTCTAACTCTCGTGTTCCTGGCTCCTTTGTCATTTATGATATAGTTGACTTTCTTCTCTATTGGCTCATGCATGATCAGCTACTACTGGGTGGTTTAAGGGGACTAAACAACCTTTATGTATTAAGGGAACTAAATTCATTTCCACCTATTATACCATGGAAGCATATTTGAATATAACACAACAGGTATAATAACTAGAAAATAAAGTGATTTTCCTATTCAGCCTGAGATTCCCTATAATCAAGCTGCTTAAAACACATGCAATACCCATTTCAGCAAAACCTTTTATATTTGCAGGTGCTTCCTACTGGCTGTCTAGATGTTCAGCTGAGTTCTGTGCTGCACTAATAAAAAAAAAACAATAAAGAATGTTTTTATATTTTTAAACAATACGCCCTCTTCTAAATTGTTTCAAAAGTGTATCAGCTAGGATTCTTGTCTACAAGCAAGAGAAACTTCCCTTTACTAAATTAACCCAAAACAAAGGTTTGGGAAGGAATATTAGGAGGCCAGATGACTTAATTTATAGAAAGAAAATGTGATACAGGATGAGCTTTATCTGAACACCAGACACCATGGCTGCTGCCACTGCAGCACTTGAACCCTGAATATCCCTGCTATGGCTAGAATGAATCCTCCACTGACTTTCTTGCATCACTGAATACAGAGTCAAACTCTAAGGTGGTAGTATAAGGTTTGCCAAGCATAGGAAACATGCACTAAAATCCCACAACTCTGAGAAACTTTACTCCCAATCAAACCAAAACCAAACTATCACCCCACCTAAAGGAGATGGAAAAATAAACATCTGATTCTTTTGCATAAGAGCAGTAAGTAAGTCTATGTATACCTCTGCAGTACGTAAATCAAAGATTTCCCCAAGTATAGCAAGAGCATTTTAAAAAATGACAGACATGTACAACACGGATAATATTTCATTTAGTTCTCAGGAAAAATAAACATGAGATTTCCAGGGTGGGTATTGTCATAACTATCTGATGCATAAGGAACTAGGAATCATTTATTAACTCATTTCACAAACAATTTTTGAATGTGCCCAGTCAGTCACTTGGGATGCTTGTGAAAAAGACAAAATTCGGGAGTGCCTATTGCTGCCAGAGTGCTTTCAATAAATGAATTTATTATATCAGATAGTACCTGTGAAGAAAACATAAGTGAGGTAAGGAAAGAGTGATTAGGTGGAGAAATGAAAAGGTATCTCATTCTTAAAATGGCAGTCGTGGAAGTACTGTCTGAAGATGTGACAACACACAAATCTTGAAGTGAGGAAACAAGTATCATAAACAAACTGAACAAGAGCATTCTAGGCAGGGGAGAAGCACGAATAAAGACCCGTTATCTGAAGCAAGGCTGGCGTGTTTTTAAAACAGCAAAAAGACAAATGTTCCTGAAACAGATGAAGCAAAGGCAAATGAATATGGGATTTGAATACAAAGGCACAGGTATAAGCCAGATCATGAAAGTTCTTATGGGACATGGCAGACCTACTTTATACACAAACTCAGAAGGCTAAAAAAGAAGCATTTGAAAATATGAAGTTGAACTGCAGTTAAATTAAGCTGCTTGTCAAAACAAACTCCCACAATCTATAAGGGAAGCCAAAAATATCCAAATTCCAACACCTATGTACCATGTCAAGTATTCAATTAAAAAAAAAAAAAAGTGATGTGGGACACCTGGGTGGCTCAGTCAGTTAAGTGTTTGACTCGGTTTTGGCTCAGGTCACCATCCTGTGGTTTTGTGAGTTCAAGCCCCACATTGCACCATTTCTGTCTCTCTCAAAATTAAATAAGCATAAAAAATTAAAAAAAAAATAAGGTGAAAAGAATCCAAAAAAATATGAACAATAAACAAAGAGCAGTCTGTCAGAAATAGGCCCCAAATGCCAGAAACGATGGAGGTAGCAGACAAGAATGTTAAAACATCTATCGTAAATATGTGCAAAGATGTAAAGTAAAAACATGATAGGTTTCATATTTTCTGTCTGTTTAGGTTAACTGAAAACTCATCAGATGGGCTTAATGACAGAACAGGCTCTGCAGAAGAAAGATCAGTAACCTAAAAAATTAGGAGTCTCGATGACCTGTATAAAGTAGTCTGAAATATGAAAGTCCAAGAAGTAGAGGAGACAAAAGAGAGGCATGGGCGAATAATATTTGATACTAATATACTAAGACTTATAACCTTTGATACAACCTACAGAGTTCCTGTTACAAAAAGCTCAACACACTCTAATTTGGATAAATACTAAGAAGACAATAAGGCACACCATGATGAAAATGCAACAAAATACAGGCATACCTTGTTTTACTGCATTTCACTTTGAGCTTCACAGATACCGAGTTTTGGAGTCCAGAGATTTTTTTTTTTAACAAACCGAAGATTTGTAGCAATCTTGCATCAAGCAAGATTTTTCCAATAGCATTTGTTCACTTTGTGTCTCTGAGTCCTATTTTTGTGAGTTTTGCAATATTTCAAACTTTTTAATTATTATGGCCAGCATTTTTTAGCAAAAAAGTATTTTTTTAAATAAAGTATTTACATTTTGTAGACATAATGGTATTGCACACTTAACAGACTATAGTATAGTGTAAACATAATTTTTATATGCATGGGGAAACCAAAAAATTTATGTGACTCACGTCATTAAAGTCTTTGCTTTACTTCAGGTGGTCTGGATCCAAATCCTTAATATCTTTGAACTATGCCTATGTAGTGACAAAACCACAGATGTAAGATGTATTGTGTACCAGAACGAGTATAAATACATATCAGAAGACATTTAGACATATCTTAAGAGAAAATCTTAAAAGCAATCAAGTGTGGAGGTTAGGAATAGAAATATTACTTCAGAATTTCAGAAAATTCCAAGCAAAATAAGTAACATGCATGCATATGTGTGTGTGCATGTGCACATGCAAATGCACACACACACACATCACTGTCATGCTGCAAGATTTTTTTAAACTTGGAAACACCCAGAAAAAAAAAATATTAACTACAGAAGGAGAATGATAAGAATTATAGTAGATTTCTCATTAGAAACTATGCAAGACAAAGGGGCGATGTGTTTGGTGTACAGAGAAAAACATTATCAGCCCAGAATTCTGCATCCAGTGAAAAGATATTTAAGAAAACAAAAAAACAAAAACAAAAACAAACTAACAAAAAACTAAAACAAAGTAGGACTTTTCAGATAAATAGAAACTGAGAAAGTTCATTGTTAGAAGATCTGGTATGCAGCAAAGGGTTAATTCAGCAGGTCTGGGGTGGGTGTTCGCTGTGCAACAACAGTTAATTCAGTGGGCTTAGATGATCAAATCCTGCACATGTCAAAGAAAGGACTGTCTCCCAGAAGACAACATCTAAGTCCTTACTATACTCTATCTAACTAGAGTGTCTTTGTATACCCAGGATCCTAAGCCACACCAGAGGGTTTATTGTAACAATGTGATTTGTGGTGGGGGCTTTGGGCCACATTGTATTAGTTTGATTTCTGGCAGGGCTGGAGATTGAGCATCAGAAGCCAGTCCCATGAGTACTCCCATGCCTAGTGAGTCATCTCCAATAAAACCCCTAGACCACTAGGGATTGGGTGAGCTTCCTTGGTTGGCAATATTCTGTAGATGTTGGCCCATATCATTGCTGGGAGAATTAATCACTGTCAATATGACTTTGCTGGGTGAGAACAACTGTAACTCTGCACCTGGTCTCTCTTAGACTTTGTGCTGGGTGCCTTTCACCTTTGTTGATTTTAATTTATATCTCTTCAGTGTAACAAACTGTAACCATAAATATTTTCTAACAGTTTTTCTGAGTTCTGCGAGTTTTTCTAGCACATCATTGAAATTGTGTATGGCCTTAATGACCCCCAATGCACCTGTGTTACAAAATATACACAGAGAGAAGAGATTTCTCCAGGCAAGTAGGATGTGGTACCAGAAGGAAGCTAAGCACTTATCTAAGGACCTAAATGAGGAAATTACGTACATAAGGATCCATGTTTCCATGAATTTCAAGTTTAAAAACAGGTAACACTAAACTTTGGGAGGGTAATGACTATGAGGGATGCTGGTAACTTTCCACATATTGATGTGAATGTTACTTACATGTATGTATTGAGTTTATAAAATTTTACTGAGCTGCCGATATAATGTATTTGATGTGCATTATGACAAATGATACATGATAGGTAGGTAGGTAGGTAGGTAAGTAGGTAGGTAAGTAGGTTGACAGGTATTACTTCAAAAAAATATTTAAATATGTGATAGACATACAATCTGGGGGTGCCTAGGAAAAAAAGACTTCCCTAACAGAGCAAGATTATTATGTTGATGCAAAAAGTTTCAGTTTCCAGAATATACAGTGTCAGAGAAAGATTATAAGTTTGTAAGTCAAAAGGAATGGTCTATTTTTTACTGCCTACCTAGCCATCTGTTCTTAGGTAATTCCTTAATCTCTCTCAGAATCAGCTTCCTCAGCAGGGAAATGGAGAAAATCATATTTACCTGTCTGTGTTCGGTGAAGAATTAGTGAAATAATACCTACAGAGGGACTCAACAAAGATTAGGACAAGTCAATGATTACACAAGCAATCCTTTTCACATTGTCATTAAGATGATGGAGAGGAAGAGGAAGAAAAGAAGGATGAGATGCTGAGGATATTTCAGTTCATCTAAATATGTAATCAGGTGAACTCTGTTACTAAAGAAACCCTTATCTGTACCCACACCCTCTGAAACTCCTTTTCATGTTTTCATTAATTTTGGTCCAAATTGGAAACACAGAATAATGCAGGTGACAAATGCAGTGCCCATGAATGTAATTGTGCATTATAATTGTGCAAAAATAAGGTTCAAGAAACGGGAACTGAGATCGTGACGTTGACATTTAAAAAAAAAAAAAATCTCACCTCAGCACACCCAAACCTTATGTCCATTGCCGAACTTCATCTCCTTAGACTTACAAAACATCACAAGATGCTAATCTCTTTTCCTAAATCACAGAAGAAGGTGCTGCTGAATCTGAAGCTCCAGAGAAATAAACATACTCCTAGAACATGGCAAGTCCAGTTGGGGAATCAGTGTAAGTGGTCAAGTTATCCTTTGATAGATGTCATATGCAATCTTTTGAGCTTTTGAAAATGTAGTCTCTTCATCGGAAAAATACAGAATAGAAAGCCTCCCTCACAAGAGCAGTTCTCATTTTAAACATCCTGTCCTGTGGCTTCCAATAAATACAATCCCACACTCTATGTTGTGTATACTACTTTGGGGTTAATATAATATGATAAGCACTCTGATGGAATTCTTTGGGAAATTACAATAAAGAGCAGAGTCTAAATATTAAACAAAAATAAAATTTAACTTTAAAAGTATTGTGGTGCAGCAGGTACTGATAATTTATGTCAAGATGATCTTAGAGAATTACTATATCCTGTTGTGGGTTAATCAGTTTCTCCTTTTGGCATTTCAATCATTTTATTTCTCAGTTGCAAGATCCATCAGAAATCATTGTTTTCATCATTCATTCCCTTCATCAAATGAGAAAACAGATTCAGAGAAGGAAACTAACTTGCCTGAACTCACATAGTTTGTTAGTACCAAACCTGGGACTAAAGCTACTTTTCCTGACTCCAGGCCAACACATTCTCAAGAACTACAACACAGAATCAAAAATTACAGCACAGACTTCCTAGTCAGGTGAACTGGATTTGAATCTTCTGGTAGCCATTTTCCAGTAGATATAACCTTGGACTAGTCATTTAACTTTTTTAACCCTCAGTTATTTTGTTAGAAAATGGCACCTATTTTAAGGACCATAACTAATAACAACTAAAAATAAAGACCTTAACACACTACCTGGAACATTGTAGGACTCAGTAATTGTTAGATATTAGAATATTCATTAACAACTTCATATTCAAGAATGAAATCTTAATGATGATGCCACTGACTACCGTGAATCTGTAAGGAACAAGGATTGTCATGTGCATTTCTTATTATGAGTAATGAATCAGGAAAGATTATTTCAAAATAAATCATTAATCTCATCCTTCCAGCTGTAGATACTACATACATCATGCTTCTAAATATGCTTTCTGTTATAAATATGAATTCTACTTGGGTCAGAAGAATCAAAGATGTCTAGTGAAGGAGTTCTTGGAAACTTTGCCTCTACTCTTATATTAGGAAATCTACTTAATTGTCTTCCAAACTTTTCCAATAAGCTATTTCTGCCATTTAGGAGATATAGCTAATTGCTGTATGTGTATTCATTTTCATGTGGTACTGTACATCAGAACATACAGATCTTGTGGCACCTGGGTGGCTCAGTCGGTTAAACGTTCAACTTCAGCTCAGGTCATGATCTCATGGTTCCTGAGTTTAAGCCCTACGTTGGGCTCTGTGCTGACAGCTCAGAGCCTGCAGATTGCCTCTTATTCTGTGTCTCCCTCTTTCTCTGCCCCTCCCCACTCACACTCTGTCTCTTTCTCTCTCTCAAAAATAAACATTAAAAAAAAGAACATACACATGGATGGAACTGGAGAGTGTTATGCTAAGTGAAATAAGTCATACAGAGAAAGACAGATACCATATGTTTTCACTCTTATGTGGATCCTGAGAAACTTAACAGAAGACCATGGGGGAGGGGAAGGGAAAAAAAAGTTAGAGAGTGAGACAGCCAAACCATAAGAGACTTTTAAAAACTGAAAATAAACTGAGGGTTGATGGGGGGAGGGGGGAGGGGGGGAGGGGGGGGAGTGGGTGATGCGCACTGAGGAGGGCACCTGTTAGGATGAGCACTGGGTGTTGTATGGAAACCAATTTGACAATAAATTTCATATTAAAAAAAAAGAACATATAGATCTTTTGCTTAGATCATCCCTTAATGAGGGGACATGGCAGAGTAAAAAGAGAATTGTTTTAGGTTGAATTCTAACTCTTCTGCCAGTTAGCTGTCCAGATGAATCACTTAACTTCTTTGAATCTCATGTTTGTCAGCTCAAAAAATGGACATAATGCCACCCAGCTCACTGGTTGTGAAAAGCAGTAGAAAAGACCTACAATCTGTCTCTTAATTCCCTTCTTTCTCACTTCTTGGAAAGGAATAAAACACTATTCACTGATCAAAGGACACGGGGAACCAATCTAAAAAGATTACCAGTAAATGAGATGTTTCTTAATCTAACTTAATCTAAGGGTTATTTACTTTAGGGAAAAAAAAATAACCCTGATGCTTGCATCAGACCCTGACTGCAGATAAAAACACTAAAGAAAAAGCTTCATGTTCTTGGAAGCAAATGAAGTGGCAATAACTAAAAGAGCTGCTAATGCAATAATAATGGCCAATGGAATATCCAGGAGTAGAGTTTAAATAAAAATAATTTGCTATCAGTCCTTACTTAGCAAAGACCAGTCTATCATATGGTATGTTGTTCTCTCCCTTTAGCATAAAATACCAGTTTTTGGAACGGTGACTTGAATTAATGTATAAACACAAACTTAGATATGTAAGGTAGAAGGGAAAGAAAAACAAATGGAGTAAAATAATTGGTTAAAATATGCAGCCTAGATCTTAAATAATCCATATGTTATGTCCCACATACATTATTTTTTAGAAACATTTACTGAACTTGGAGTCAGACATTGAACTAAATGCCAGAAATACAGAGATTAATGACATTGTCCAGACCCTTGGGGAACTCATAGTCTAGTGGGGCAAAGAGGTAATGAAGAAGACAATTCTACTATAGCAAGCTGGTGCTATAGAAACAGGCTTGAGGTTAAGGGAAAATTCCTAGCACAGATACCCCCTAACTGGTTCTTACAACACATGAAGGAAGTTAGACAATGGCGTAAAGGTAATAAATGAAGATATGGGACGACACAGAATTCTGGAAAATAGCAAGTAGTTTAGTGTGGCTGTAGAATTAGGGTAAAAAAGAAAGTCTGGAAATTGAAGAGGCTAAAGGAGTTAGTAGGAAGAAGTCATAAAAGTACTCTTATGCTAAGTAGTTTGAATTTACTATTTTTTATGAAGTTGATTAGAAGGTATGTAAAAAACATCTATTTTTTAGAAGTGAATTATGTGATCAGGTTGACTTTTTAGTAGAACATGCCTTAAAGTCAATGCAACTGTCCACCTGGGTCTGAGTCAGGGTACTAGAATGAAAATGAGGAGCAGACATAAGAAGGTAAGAAGATAAAAACTCAGAACTGGGTGACCAATGAAGCAAGAGAAATAAAGCAAAGTACCTGATCACAGAAATTCCTCAGCTAATCTCCTCTTTTGATTAGTTCAACACACCTTTATGTCATGCCACAGAATACAGTTTATACTCTTATTTTGTCATATGAAGATTTTACTGTATAATTAAGCTATGGTTTTTGCTATTCCTTAAACATACCAAAACACCTTCTGACCTCAGGCTCATTGCATTTTGTAGAGAGGTCATTTTTTCCTCAAATAATTACTAATCCAATAATTTAATTCAAGTCTCCAGGGCTATCTCCTCAGACAGAACTTTCCTAATTATCTAAAACAAACTCTCCTGCCATCACTTTCTTTCTCTCTTTGACCTGTTTTAATTTTTCACTACATTTATTAATACCTAAAATTAAATCATATAATTATTTGTTTCCCACCAGAATGTAAGCTTTCTAGAGCCAGATTTTTTCCCCTCCACTGTGACTACATTCCCAACACTAAAAGCAAAACCTACCACAAACTAGTAGACACTCAACACATAATTATTAAACATATGAGATGTTCATATTTTTTGTGCCTTTCCAATTAGGTAGCAAATTTAAGCTGCCACTGGAATAAATCTAAATAAACCATCTTATTTTCAAGATAAGGAGATAAAATCCTAGAAAGTTTTTATTATTCCTTCAAAATCCAAAGCTTGTTAATGGTAAAATCAAAGATTTCTGATTCTTAATGCCACTGTGGTTACAAAGCATATCTTCTATTTTGTCTATTTTTTTCTCCTCCACAGTACCTATAACCATAGTATGTAAACTGAAGTGTTTACTTCTTATTGGACAAAAATCAAAATATTCAATGTCTCTCCTCAATAATAAAACTGGTTCACCAACTTCAATTCTACCTGAAATTTTGACATTTTCCTCTTAATAATAATGTTTGCAGTTTCAATTATAGGAATAGTATTACCTTTTCTAGAGCACAGATAATGTCAGAACTATCCCTACTGGCTTTCTATGGCTTTGGGGAAATATTACTTGTAGGAAAATCAAGTTGTAGTCCTTCATGAGTAGAGAACACTTTGGAATGGAATGAATTTATGCTATCAGTCTATTGAGTGTGACTAATTTATTTAATAAATTTACTATTTATTAAGCTAGTATGAATACAGCCAGTAGAATATAATCTATCTATGAAGTTCCAGTGTCCTGAACATTGTTTAAAAAATACTTTGAGGGGCGCCTGGGTGGCACAGTCGGTTAAGCGTCCGACTTCAGCCAGGTCACGATCTCGCGGTCCGGGAGTTCGAGCCCCACGTCGGGCTCTGGGCTGATGGCTCAGAGCCTGGAGCCTGTTTCCGATTCTGTGTCTCCCTCTCTCTCTGCCCCTCCCCCGTTCATACTCTGTCTCTCTCTGTCCCAAAAATAAATAAACGTTGAAAAAAAAATACTTTGATAGCTACTATTTGACACCTCAACAAACAGGTGCATACAGCTCCCCAAATGTCAATGGTCACAGTCATTTTGCAATGACTGAAGAGTTGCACCTCTTCAATTTCAGTTTAAAATATTGCCCCAAGGTTTAGTATATTGCCCCCCTCCAATACATAAAAGAGTATTGTGATTATCATATCCATGCCAGAGAGTAATATGAAAAGATATGAAAAGTAATATGAAAACGAGTAATATGGAAAAAAAAAGCCAGGTTTCAAAGACAGGTAGAAATAATATTATCTCACAGTTTCACCATTATATGGTACCAGTTCCACTACCAACACCTAAATTAAACTTGTGACCTCCATGTTTCTAGGCTTACCAGTGGATAATACTTTTCAAATAAGTTGCATTTTGAAAAACAACAACAAATAGCACAATTCTGAAATAAGGATCCTCGCTTTAGCTTCTTCAAACTACTTATGAGAGTTGAGATTATTCAGAGACTATTCACTTCCCTGCTCCACTGTGGATACAGCGTACTTCTCCAGCTCACCGATGCAGAGCTGGACCAAGTATCTTCCTTTAACCAATGGAATGTTAGTAGATAAGATGCAAGCAGAGACTTTAAATGTGCTTGCAAGGGATGGGTGATGCTTTCTGACATTTCAAGGATCCACCATGAAAAAAGCTTACTCTGGATAGCTTCTGCTACTCTAGTTTGGGCTCAAGAATGCAACAGATGGAACAGACTTGAACTTCACCACAAGCCTGATCCAGAGCTGCCCCAGCTGACCAACAGACCATGAACGATAAAAATAAATATTTATATTGAAGGCCACTGAGATATAGTGGTTGTTTGTTAAATAGTAAAATCAATTAATATCGACACATCCCCTGTCTCCTGCTGACATTCAAAACCACTCAGATGATGCTAGTTATGATGTCCATAGCTGGGTGACAGGAATCGAAAAACCAAGTCAAATAGTCTTAAATTTAGTTCCTGGCTTGGTCACATAGAAATTCTATAGAATCAGGCAAGTCACTTTATGTCACTACACTGCAGCTCCTTACCTACAATGTGGGAATAATAATATTTTCTTCCAGCGGTTATGATGAGTATTAGATCAGTTCCACAAATCAACTAGCCAAGGACTTCTCAGGATAGGGTTGGATGTGGGGACAGATTAACTATATCCAAATCCATCTTATTGAAATATATAAATTTTTGACTGCCTACATGCATTCTCTCTCTCTCTACCCCTTCCTCTGTGAACAGTCCTTTTTTGGTAGGCAGTATATTCCATGTAGTTCATGTGAAGGTGATTCTTCCCCAGGCTTGTACTTCAGAGTTGTGTGTATAAATATGACCTACTAAATCAAAGTCCTACCCTACTTGTACCACAGTGATTGGATCATGGATGGGCACATGACCTAAGCCTGGCCAATCAGAGTTATCCCCAAGGCCTTTACTGAAGCTGTAGAGATTGAGGCACTCTGTCTTTTCTCATGAGTACATGCTGAAATAGTGCAATACAAACTTACAGCAAAACTGGCCATTATTGACAACTCATTGAGGGAGTCTATGCTAAAATAAGCCAACACAGAGGAAATCAGATCAAGATAGAGAAGGAAAGTACATTCTGATTACACTATTTATGCCTCTGAGTTCCTCTTGGGCTGTAGATAGGACCACCAATAGATATTTCAGTAATGTGAGCCAATACACTCCCATAGATTAGGCTTGTTTGAGATGGGCATCACCACTTGCAAATAAGAAAGTGTGATCTTGGGGGCAGGTGGGTGGCTCAGTCAGTTAAGCGTCCAACTCCAGCTCAGGCCATGATCTCACAGTTTGTGAGTTCAAGCCCAGCATCAGGCTCTGTGCTGACAGCTCAGAGCCTGGAGCCTACTTCAGATTTTGTGTCTCCCTCTCTCTCTGCCCATCTCTCTCTCTCTCTCTCTCTCTCTCTCTCTCTCTCTCTCTCTCTCTCTCAAAATATAAATAAATGTTTAAATAACTTTTTAAAAAAGTGTGATCTTGGAAAATTTGCCTACTTTCTTTGAACCAAATTAGTTCCCTAATCTGTAAAAATGGAAATAATAGTATTACAAGAATAGTATTTAAAGTGTGTTGCTGTTGTATTAAATGAGAATGTGCCTCACACATCATATGAAGCCACAAGAATGATCTGTTATCATCATGATAATCATCACATCCTTGTATTTTACATCTGCTTTGAAAAATGTTGCAGACTGATAAACCAATAAACACATTTTTTTTTCACTCCTGTCTCTATCAGTCACAGACAAACACTGGGGTGGGGTGGAATTCTATAGCAATATTCAAAGTATGGTAAGAAAATGGGAACAGAGGGGTCTGATGTGCCCCCAAACCTTT
Organism: Acinonyx jubatus; assembly: GCF_027475565.1. Classification (NCBI taxonomy): domain Eukaryota; kingdom Metazoa; phylum Chordata; class Mammalia; order Carnivora; family Felidae; genus Acinonyx; species Acinonyx jubatus. The sequence continues at coordinate 20,021,858 of NC_069390.1, read as the reverse complement.
AGAAGTTAGGCCAACCTCAAAATGTGCTAGAATACGAAGAAGGGATTAAAAGAACCAATAATTCCTAAGATGATGGAGTAAACCCACAGAGTTAACAACAAGAGCCCACTTGGGGGAGAAAGGCAAAAAGTATACAAAGAGAAGCCTACTTCTATCTGGTTCCATTCCTCATCCTCTCAGCCTCTGAAAAATACAAAATGCTACCTTCTGAAGGCAATGGGCTTGGAGACCTGTGAAGCCCTCAATCCTGAAGATCCCTGCCAGCCCTAATGATAGATGTGGAGGTTCTTCAGCCCCAAGGAGGCAGCAATAACTGATTGCCATCCCCTGCACTAGAGGAAATTGGTAGCTCCTTCTGAGTAAGCTTTTCTGTAGACCACTTACTAAGACAAAGGCCAAAACCCAAACTCTTTCTAAAAGACCCTTGTACCTTTGGTAGACACGTCCCCATCTGCACACACAGCTCTGGTAGAAAGCTTTCATTTTCTGCAGTCTCAGAATCTCTCACCCCCTTATCTTTTAATACAACAGTCCACCTGCATATCCCCTTTGTGCTTCCTCCCTTCAGCCAAACACTTCCCATGTAACACCCCTTCCTCAGCTTCACCTCCTCAACCACATGATGCTGAAAAAATAGAGGCTAACAGAGTTAAACACCTTCAACTCTCCTTCTCTCCCCACTCTACTTTTTTTTTCACTTTTGCTCTAAGTAAAAGTGTCAGTGGAAGTGTTTCAAGTATATTGTTCAGCTTTGAGAAGACTTCCTCTCCCAAAATTCCAGTATCAACTCGGATCACCTCTCCAGTGTTCTTTCTTATTTTCTTGTTTTCTCTTATTTCTTTGCCCTGGCTCCATTCCAGGGCTATTTCTCTTCAGATTTCAAACAGATTCACAAATCTCCTACTCCACAACCAGAATAAAAAAGGAAGAAAAAGTCAAAACAATTGCTACCAGTAACAGAAAAACTTTGGAGCTTATTATTCTTTTTGACTACTATTTCCTCTCTGTTCTTCTGATAACCACCAGTAGTCTTAAAGAGCAGTCTGTTCTCTGTTACATCTCTTTATACCCACTCTCACTGCTCACTTTCTTAAGATCTGAATTGTGTTACCTAGTTCAGACTGTACAATGAAAGACGTTAGTAAGAGGAGAAATTAGGGGGATGGTAGGAGAAATATATTAAAAATATCCATACTTAATGCTCAATTTTTCTGTAAACCTAAGGTGCTAAAAAATAACCTATTAATTTAAAGAAAAGGTAATGCCATTGTGTATAATGTTGCATTAAAATCAGCTGAGATTCTGAGCCATTAAACACACACATACACACATGTACACTTGAAAGTCACCAACGATCTTCTAAGCACCCACTCTAATGGCCTTTCCTTATGTACCTTCTTCCTTTTTCTCTGTACTGTTAGACACTACTAGCCTATTTTCAAACTGCCTAAAATATAACACTTGGATATATGATGGCTTTTTTTTCAATCTCACCTTTATAACAAAATTAATAGTAAAATTCTCTTTTTTTTTTAAAGTAGGCTTATGCCCAGCCCAGAGCCCAACATGGGCTTGAACTCATGACCCTGATAACAAGAGTCAGACATTTAACCAAGTGAGCCCCCAAGCACCTCTAATAGTAAAATTCTTATATAACACTTGAGAAAACATTGGTTCAAATACATCATAGTGCTAATAAGTGGTAAAGTACTAAGGAAGCATGACAATTCAAGTATTCTTTCCCAACTGAGTTCTCTTTCCTCCTCTACCACTCTTAAACCTTGAATTCATTTCTCCTCTTGACAGCCCTATATCTATTAAAGGCACAGCTATTCTCCTACTCACCCAATGGCAAAACCTCAAGCATCTTCATTAATGTCAGAATTTAAAGTCCCTTCCTATATAACACCATGGGCCCATGGAGGTTACAGATCACTACTACTCTTGACTAACTTCCTTCTGTTTAGATAAGGAAGCTGAAATTGGGGTAAAGGAGATGATGGGAAGGAATGACTGTCTATGATGTTATTGTTTGTAACTACGGGTTTGGGATTAGAACTTTAGGACTCCTAAATAATCTGGCCTAAATTTATTAGGCTATAACTCAGAGGGAGATAAAAGACAGACTATATTGTGGGTAGCACCCTCCTAGGGCAGGTGAATCATTCTATCAGGGAACTTACTTACTGTCCTAGAAACTCTGCTTATTTCTAAATACTTGGCTCTCATCAGTTTCAAGTAATTGGTCTCCTGGTACTTCCTACTTCCTACATTTATAATGATTAAATTTCCCCAGGGTTCAGCTAAATTTTGTACAATTAGGCAGATTATCCTTAGGTTAACTTGTGGATATTAGTTTTGGTGCTCATTTTTTTTTAAATAATGCCCAAGAATGCCCTCCATCCCATAGGTATCATGAGGCCAAAATATATGTGAGCCTTTTGGCTGAAGTCATCAGTATAGCTTGAGTCTGAACAAAGTTAATTTCTGATGAAAAGTGGGACAATGTAGTTAAGTCATAAGGGACACTCACTTGAAAAATAAGAGCATCAGCAGAGAAAATTTAGTTAATTTTCTAGTTATCTTCAAATGGCTACATGTACCATACTGTGCTTTCCATAAAAACCATGTCTCAAATATTTATTCACTTACTTTTAAAGACTGGAGTGATCATAAATTTTATGCAGTCCCTTCATTTTATAAATAAGAAAAGAGAGCTTCTTATTTGATACAAGCCAATCCCAAGGTCAAACCAATGCAGAGAGGAAGCACTAGGTATTCTAGCTCATGATGGCCAGACCTGGCTTTCTTTTCCCCCATGAAGCTTTATACATTGAAACTTAAATAGTATAAAACAGATGCACACAGAAACACACACACATATATATGCACATAAATGCAGCACAGTTTTGAATTACTTAGAACTTGTTCTGGGGTGATTTTGTTCTCTTCATTTTATCTACCCAGAGAGCTGAACCCCATTTGCCCCTGTGGTGCCATTCCTCTCTCTTTCCTGTAGTTTGCAACATTCCCAATTTAGTAACATCTGAAAGCATAATTAAAGTGCCATTTATTCGCTTTTACATAACATGAAAAAAGTGGAAAAGTTGATAAAAGTGGAAAAGTTGAAAACTCCTAAACATAATTGGTTTTGTCTTCAGGTTCCCACTTTGGTACCATGGAGAACACAGCTCTAGTGTCCTACGTGGTCCTGATATTCTTTTGAAAAAGATGATAATACAAATCCAAAGTAAGGGAGTGTCCCATAAAATAGAAATCTTATTTTGACTGAGCTGAGAAAAATGTTGGAGATGGAGCACTAGAAGCTGGCAAAGAAAGGGATAGTCAAAAGTAAGCATGGAGTCCAGGGCATGTGTGGAAATTAGGAAATAAGAGACATCAGCCTAGCTCCCTTTGAATTCAAATTATACCTATGAGGGGAATGGACATGGTCAAAATCATAATGCAGGGGAAGAAATAATGTCCCTAAGATAAAAATCAAGTCAAGATTCACAAGAGAGAAGAGCTATGGGCTAGTTTTTGCATGGAATATATGTTTTTACTCTTCCCTCAATCTGACTTCCAGGTAATTCATCCTTGAGAACATTAATTCAGCATGTAGCTGTGATCACTGTATTTTACAAACCTCTTTTGATAATTTTACAAATTAGGGAATCAGGCATAAAAACCTGTTATGTCCTCTCACAATTCTTCCTGCAATGAGATTAAAGTAGAATGACCTTTAGGGGTTGTACTGCTGATGGTCACTCCCGTAATGGGCAAGGCTATCCCAAGAGATAACTTACATCAGAAAGTCATCCTCAGGGTAAAATATTACCCATTTCTCTAATGAAACTTAAATGAGATGATAAAGCATAGTCATGGGGCACTCCTATAATGGTTAAGAATGTCAGGAGAGACAAAGCTGACACAATATAATCACTCTAGGTTGTATGGTAATCCCTGAGATAAATTTATATGTCAAGGAAGATGATTCTACTAAAGGAGGAATTCCTAGGAGTGGAAATCACCCATTATCCTTTTCACAAAATTAAAACTGTAGTTAACATAAGATTATCAGATAACATTCCCTAACATTATGTGGAGGTCTGTGCGTGCATTATTCCGAGAAGTCAAGATTTCAAAGGAAAAAAATTAAAGCAACAGTCCTACCCAGGAGCTTTACAAAATAGGGAAATGCTGTCATATTGGAATAATGGTGATGGCCTGCTGTCAGGAAAGACTCTCAGGGCAATGCTACTCAAGATGGAATGTTAGGCATCCAATGCCTCCTTCTGTGATAAGTGTGGATTTCAAAGATCAATACCAGACAAAGGTAAGATTTTCACTTGAGATTCAACCATTTTTTTTTTTCAGTTTCAATACAGATGAAAGGCTATCAAGATAATTGTGGGGAGATAAGTAAAATATAAAACTGGAATATCTATGATTTTCGCAAATGGCAGATGAGACTATCCAAAAACAACAACAACAACAATAACAACTCTGTTTCCAGGAGTTTCAATGGGGATGTGAGACATGTCCCATTCCTGAAACAAACACAGGAAGCCAATTCCTCAATTCCATCTAGGAGGAGCTTTGATCTACTCTATTCTCTTTAACTTCATGTCAAGAGGTATAGGGTTGTTGGGTGGCTTGTGGGCATTCCTAGGATGGGCCAAACATTTGAGAAGAAATTACCTAAGTCAGGAAGTCCTACACTCCCACCCCCTTTTATTTAGATGGATACCGCCAAGAATAGGTTAAGAACGTCAGAAATGACCAATCTAAAACAAAAGACCTATTTAGGAATTTAATTTGAACTTTAAAAAAAATTTTTTTTTACACTTATTTATTTTTGAGAAACAGAGTGTGAGTAGGGCAGGGGTAGAGAGAGAAGGAGACAGAATCTGAAGCAGGCTCCAGGCTCCGAGCAAGCATTCAGCACAGAGCCTGACACTGGGCTCAAACCCACGAATTGTGAGATCATTACCTGAGCCAAAGTCAGACACTTAACCAACTGAGTCACATAGGTGCCCCTATTTTGAACTATTTTTATAGTCAAGTTTCAAATAGTGAGCTTCACTGATGGCTGGTGCGAGTTGGCACTTCTGGTAAACTTTAAGCTGTCAGAGGAAATCAAGAAAAGACAGACTGGCCCTATCTTAATAACCCATGTCATTCTTTCTGATTTTCAAGTGGACAGATTTGATATTAGGTATTATTTAATACAATTATATCAGAGGTGAATTTCAATAGGAGGAGCAATGAGAAATAGATCATTAATTAATTTCTCCAAAATTTTATAGAGGATCCAGGTTAATGGTTTTACACATGTATGTAAATGTATACATGTATATTTGTTTAATTATTTATATTTAATTTTGTTTGATTTTAGCATTGTACTTTTTCCTTCAGTATCCAAGGCTACAGTGGATACTGCAGTCTGGAAGGGCAAAAGTTTTGAGAAGCCCAGTCATTATTTACATCATTCTAGCTTTGATGGTAAGTGCTACATAGCATAACTACCTTTACTCATAAATTGTGATTATTACTTTCCTTATTTGATTGTGTGTGTGTGTGTGTGTGTGTGTGTGTGTGTGTGGAGTAGCTGCCCTTCTAGACTTAATGTCTTTGGCTCTTAGTCTAATGCCTTCCCAAACTTATGATTAATGTGTGCCCATTTCCTCTTGCTCCTGAGATTTAGATCTTAATCTGAATGCTGGGATTTCTTGAATTAGCATCTAACAGATTTACCTAACCCAGAAAGAGAAATATTTCTACACAGCAAATTCATCAAATTTGGTATATAACTACTAAGTTCCTCACCATCATTAGCTAAACTAATCATAATGTAAATTTCTAGAACGTAGAACAAATAAAATCAAAAACACATATTAAAAACATAACATAAACTAAAAACAAATATGTCCTTCAGACAAAGCAGTGGTCTTTGCTTCCTTATCACCCCTTGTACCTCTCCTGAGTTTTGCTGGGTCACATTTTTCCTCTGGACTCTCATAATGTACATGTTGAATCATGGCCTATATTTGCAATAACATTTCTACAACAATAAAAAAAGAGAGGTATGCTGCTATTTTTCTCGTTTTATCTGTTGCTGCAAGCTGACACATAAACTAAAACTCTTAATTTCTGGGAAAAAGAAGAAAAATTAAGTTCTCAGCTCCTTGATGTTTAAGGTAAAATGTTTACAATCAAAAAATGAGAGGGTACCTGGGTGGCTCAGTCAGTTGAGAGTCTGACTCTTGATTTTAGCTCAGGTCATGATCCCAGGATCATGGGACAGAGCCCCAAGTCAGGCTCTATGCTGAGTGTGGAGTCAGTATGCTTAATATTCTCTGTCTGTCTCTCTCTCTCTCAAATAAACAAACAAAAATGAGAAGTGTAAACTTCTCTATTGTGTACAGAAGTGTAAACACTGTATTGTTTAGGTAAATAGCCATTAAAATTAGCTCTTAGAAATAAGCTCTGGGTAAGTTTAAGGCTGATGAAGGACTATGAGTTCCAAAATGTACAATGAGAAGCATTTAAGAACTGGAGACAGCAGGAAGAGAGAGGATGAATAAAAGGCATCTTCTTGTAAAACATTTTTCTAAGGTTTTCACATTCTTAATGACCTGTAGTTTTCTTTTAGTTTATTTTTTTACCAAGTTAAGACAGAACTTGGGAGTGACCGAAATAGACTGATCTGTGAATATAACAATACATTGTATCTACTTCCTGGCCTCTCTACCTCATAACTGATAGAAGAAATAGATCTGTATATATATGAATACAAAGCATGATAACAAGTACCACTAGGGGTAAGGAAAAGAGAACATTTTTTGTTGAAGAGCCTCTTTGTTACAGGGCCAAAACTCTATCCTACAGTGAATCAATTCATGCAAATTACTTGGCATAGTGCCTGACCCATAGAGTACTCAATAAATGCTAACTAGTGAAATTTGTGGTTAATAATTGTAGCAGATACAATGAACTTTTATTGAAACCTCATGATAGTGCTAGACAGAATAGTAAGTACTTTACATACACTAATTTAATCTTCATAAAAATTCTTTGACATAGGTATCTTACAGAGAAGTTAAACAATGTGTCTAAGGTTACGAAATTAGGAAGGATGGAGTAGAATTCAAATCCCAGCACTCAAAGTCCAGAGCCTGGGCTCCAAAATATAACACTTCGAGCAGCAAGGCCAAAATAGACGCAGTCAAGGAAAATCAGAGAATTTCTTGTATCAAGTAGACATTCCTATGAGAGATGAAAATTACTGTAAAGCTTTATCAACATATATATATATATATATATATATATTCATATATAATTGCATAAACCCTTCCTATGTTGCAGGGACTGCTTTCAGCAGTGTCATTCAATGTGTGGTTTGAAGACCTCTCACAACTGACTTCAATGCTTAATTCCTGGATCTCTGAAATCTTCAAACTGGTCCCTAGGAGTCTGCGTGTAGCAAGCTCTACAAATCATTTCTATGCATATTAAAATTTAAGAACCACTGGCATAAAGAGTGTTATTCTAATGGAGAAGGCAAAAAAAAGGGGGCATATAAGAAATGTGTGTTAGTTCAGATCCTCTAAGCAGCAGACAGTGAGAAAGGATTCAGTGTAGAAAAGGTAGAAAAGGTTTTACTCAGTGAAAGCCTATCAGCCAAAATGGAGAAGCCAAATGATGATGTTGTACTTTACCTGAGCTCTGTGCTTCTGGAAAACGTGGTGGTCAAGAAACCCACCCCAATTTTGTGTTCCGAGAAACGGCTTACTATAAAGAACCACCCTTCTCCCTTGACTCAGACAAAACTAGTGGATGAAACCCTTGCTTATGACAAAGCCAGACACAGACTACATGCTCCCATTTTTGTCTCATAAATCAATATCACCACTCTCCAACTGGGTAATTGTCCATTAACTTCACCAAATGTGAGTCAGGCATCACTACCTACCCCAAAGCCCCTGAACTTTGGCCCACCCTTGAGAATTGGAGCACACAACAATCCCTTCTTAAAAGTACCCCCCTCCAAGAATCAGCTAACCTCAGAGGACAACATTCCCTGATTAATTGTCAGATCATACCACTCATTCATCCCACTTGACTGCACCTGGTTTTTTCTAGCTTTACTCTTCCCCATAAAAGAAAAGCCTTTTTCTGCCTGACCTTGCAACCCTCATGGTCAGAGAACTCTCTTTAATCCAATAGTCTTCCCCCGTCATTGCACTTGATCTTGGCCAAAAGGCCGAGAAGTGATTCCCCTCATTGCAATAGTCTTTTTGAATAAAGTCTCTCCTTACCTAAATCTGAATTTATTTCTTATTTGACACAGTAAGACTGTGAGAACCATCACACCTGGATGGAAGTCTGTCCCAAAGTGAAGAAGAAAGGGAGGGGAGGAAGAATGGGTGGGAGCATCCCACACCTTCCTACAGTCTAAGGAAAGTCTGCCATCAGGCTCTGTATCCCAGGGACAACCTTCTTTGCTTTGGAACCATGCTGTGCTCCATCACTGGCTGGGAGTAGCCCAAGGAAAGCATATTCAGACACATTAATGGATTTCAGCATGCACAACTGGGACCCTTATGAGTCAATTATGCTCCCTGAAGTTGAAGTCTACAAAGCACATGCTTATAACACTGCAGCATGTTTCAAACTAGAGCTCCCTAGCCTTTCAGGACTCCTCCATCTACCACATCCAGTACAGCAGCAGCAACAAACCACTACTAGAGATTGGTGTGCTCTCAAATGTACAGGGTTGACAAAAAGTAGAAGGGGCCTAGGTGTGGAGACTTGCTTACGTGAGTCTGTGAATATGCAATGACTAGAATGCAGAATGAGCGATAAATTGTGAGTTTCTAATGGGAGAATATCAAATAGCTGCTTCTAGTAATTTTAACTTTTGAGGCTGGGAATACCAATGGGGAAAGAGATGTTTGTTTGAACCTCTGCTGTCTCTATTCAATGTGCTCACATTGAGAAAAGCATAAATGAGCAAACAAGGTAATAGAGACAGGTAGTGACATTGTTGGAATCCAGCTTTTGTAAACCTGGACAGCTCATTTTGCCTCCCTGAGTTTCTTCGTCCTGAAAAACGGTACATTTTTATCACTATACCTCACAGGGATGTTGGAAACATGACATGCCTATGAAATATTTCAATATTCTTAGGAAAAAGACACAGTCTAGATGCAGATTTGAAGTCAGTTTGACATTTTGCAGAGATAAAGGAGAGACATTGTTTTGTATGGTTTTGGGGCATGGTTTCGCAGTTCACAGAAACTGTGAGCCCTTTTTGAGTTATTCTGTGAAGTTGAAGTTTTAAATGTACTATCTAGAGATGGAAAAAAAATGGGAAGAGGAAGGGAACAGATGCTGAAAGGAGATCATTACATTCGTTAATCTCTTACTCTGTGCAGAATACACTTAACCACACATGATGACTGTTCAATGAAAGAGTAAGTATCATCTTGAAAAGTCATACTGCTTTTTGGACATTGACTATCTTGCCTTCAGCATGATGACTTTTTTCTTCTTAAAACACATTAAATAAATACAGTATAGAAGGTAATATTTCAACATTATGGTTTCAGGCAATGACATATTCACCAATTTACTTGACACCAAAGTTTCCAGTTAGAAAATATCATAAAGAATAAATTTGAATGAGTTACATTTTGAATGAATTTAAATGAGTTTCCTTTGCATATAGATGCCAAGCAAGTGTGATGACAGGGCAGCACTATCTAAGACTCTCCAGTTCGCTTTGCATGTATTTTGTTTCCGTGTGTTTCAGAGCACCATTTTTGTAGTTTTTACTTTGGTATAAGAATTTCTTCTGTGCTATAAAATTATTAAGCATAGTTAGAGGGTAATATCATCAACAGCACCCAAAGGCTGAAGGTTTGTTGAAGAAAACAGTTTAAAAATAATGCATTTGGAAAGGGGAGCCTTGGTGGCTCAGTTGATTAAACATCTGACTCTTAATTTCAGCTCAGGTCATGATCTCACAGTTTGTGAGTTCGAGCCCCGTATCAGGCTCTGTGGTGACCGTGCAGGGCCTACTTGGGATTCTCTGTCTCTCTCTGTCTCTGCCCCTCTCTCTCTCTCTCGAAAATAATAAATAAACTTAAAAAAATGCACTTGGATATATAGGTCTATCCAAAAGAAATGAAAATATTAGAATATTTAGAATATTTAAATTTAGAATATTTAAATTTATTCTAAATATTTAGAATATTTAGAATATTAGAATATGAAAATAATTAGAAGAGATATCTGGACCCCCGTGTTCACCACATTATTCACAGTGGCCAAGATATGGAAACAACCTAAGTGTGCATCAATGATGAATGGATAAAGAAGATGAGAGATTTCATAAATATGCGTGTGCACACACACATATACATATATCAGAACTCAGAAATTATATATATACATATATGTATATATATGAGAACAAGGAACTCCTGACATTTGCAACAACATAGATGGATACTTGAAAGCATTAATTAAGTGACACAAGCCAGACAAAGACATATACTACATGGTATAACTTATCTGTGAATCTTTTTTTTTAAAGTCATATTCGTAGACTGGGGGGTGGGGGATATAGGGAGAGGTCTAGTAAAAGGTCAGCTACAAGATGAAGAAGGTCAGAGGATGTCATGTATAACAGGATGACTATAGTTGATAACACTGTACTATAGAATTAAAATTTGATAAGAGAGTATAAGTTAAACGTTCTTGCCAAAAAACAACAACAACAACAACAACAAATATGTGAGGTGGTGGATGTAATAATTAACTAGGTGGGAGACTCCTTTCACAATGTACATGTATATCAAATCATAATGTACACTTTAAATATCTTATAATATTGTATGCCAATCATACCTCAGTAAAGTTGAAAAATAAACAAATAAATGAAATGCACTTCTAAAGAACACCTCTTTGCACCCTCTTTTACAACTCTCCATTATTCATCTATCCTTTACTCCTTCGGTGAGTAACCAGGCCTTTGCTACATCAATTTTACATACCAATCATGTTAATTTACTTTCAAATAGTTGCCCATTACTTATATGAACTTTTTTCATCACGTAATTGATATTTTTTTTTCTGTCTTATTCGAAAATTTGAAAATCCATGCCTCGAATTGGAATAAAAGCATCATAATTTTCCCATTAAAATTAATAGAACTATATTTATATTTAATAGTTTTTAGCTAGAGGCAGGGTTATCAGAAATGAATTTAGGTTATTAAGAAAATGACCTGTCATGAACACTCTTTCATTTAAACCTCATAGTAACTCTGTGGGCATGCATCACTATTATTATTATCATTATTGCTATTATTATCATCATCACCATAATTATTTTAATTTTTATCCCAATTCCCAGACAAGAAAACTGAAGCATAAAGCAGTTCTGGGACTTGTCTAAGATCACACAGCTAAATTACAGAGCCATGATTCCATCTCTAATCTATTTGACTCAAAGATCAATAGTGAGAGCATTCCAATCAAGGTGAGCAAAACTTGACAGGGGGTCAGACAAGACCTTTAGTTTCCAACTCTCTCATAAGAAACTCCATGACATAATTCATACTTTAGAAATTCACTAACAAAACATTGAAATAACCACAACAGATAATGCAGAAAATAACTTATTATAAAGGAGATAAAATTTGGGTGGCTATCTGTGCTGTGGAGTAAGTGAGAAAGAGTTTGAGCAGGAACAATCTAAGGTCACAGACAAATTTGATCATGGCAGTTTTTTGTCCATGTGTGTTTTATATATTGGGATTTGTGCATGACACTGAGAAAATGGTTGCATTGTGTGCAGTATTTTTTTTTCTTTTTTTTACACAAAACTGATTTGGAAATTATCTGTTGTAAGTAAACTCTCAAAACCAAATCTCAAAGTCTGTACTTCTCTGATTCTACACATGTAGTTCAGTAGAGCAGTAAATCTCAATTTTGGTAGTTCCCACCATTGGCTAACAATTTTAAAGTCTTTTATTAGGATTAGTAAAGCATCCTATGAGTAAAATATTTACAATTTATTCAAACTTATCTCATTCATCATGGGAACTACCATTTGAATTTTGATACATTTTATTAAGTGGAAGAAAAACAAGGAAGAGTAACAGCTCTTAATTTTATATGGGTGACGACCCTTTGAGAATCTAATAGAGGCTATGAATCTTCTCACCAAAAAAAAAAAGCACAAATTCCCACACATAACTTGGGTGTGTATATATTCAAGCATATGCAGTTAACTCCTCAGGAATATCCACAGGAGCAGGTCATATTTGCAAATGCCACTGCTGACTGCCGTTGGAATAAAAGTTTATTTTTGCACATGTATTTGAGGGTGGAAATGAAAGTTATTGTTGGCAAATGGCTAATTTCACGCTAATTTATGGAACAACTTTTCTACCTTTGAAGATTTCATTCACTCTCTTCCATCTGGCTTCTATTTGGGGCCTGCAAAGTGAAATCGGTTTAGAAGCTTCTAATTTCCCCCAAGCCTTTCAAGAGTTGTGACTTCAGACTCCACCATCTATACAGAACCGAGTGTCATTCTTCTGAGGACAGGGAGCCACATTGTGCCTAGTGAGACATAAAGCAGATTTTTTTGTCAGCTCATTGTTATCCTTGAAAAATATCTCATTAGTGTTGTTCCTAATTCCTGAGAAGAAAACCAGGTAGGAATTTTTTGTTGTTGTCTCTTTCTTATTTGGTGTGAATGTGGTATTTCACTGATCAATAAGTTTGCCAGTGAGAGAGAACAGAACATGGCATAAATCAGTATGCAAAAATACATGTAGTGAGGAATTCCACTAGGAATATGCACTGAGGTCAGCTTGGAGAGATGAGCCAAGACATTGGAAAGAGGACATGTGGTTCTTCAACCAGGAGGAAAGGAGAAATACTGAAATTAACATGCTAACCATATGGTATTAATTGATGTTATCAAAATCCAAAACCTACCTTTTTAGTTGCATCTGTTATTTATACTTGTAATGGGAAATATACCATTATGCTTTTACTCTTTTTACATATATTTCTCACATCCTAAGACAAAAAAGCAATTACTTCTTTCCATTATTTCAGGTACGATCCTTATTTTTAGGTTTGCCATGTTCCATAAACCTCCTACAACCGCATAGGACAAACTCCATTACTCCTCTCAACTCTTAGACCCTCATTTCCATACCACCAAACTAAGCACTAGGTCACATCTGTCAGGCATATATCAAACACATCCATCCCTGTTTTTCTTATTTGAATTTTACAACATCAACATGACATGTATTATTATTTCCCCTTTCAAAGAGAAAATAGAAGTTAAGTGATTTGCCAAGGTATCGGAGCCACTGCTTGCTATACTAGTCTTTTTCAAAATTATAAACTAGACTTTTAAATTCAAGCTTTTGGAAGACATTTAACTTCCATCTTTTGGGAAATTTCCCTAATACTGATTTTTTTTTCTAGAATAAGACACAACTGCCACCAGGCCACAGAAAAATTTTGACAGAGTATTATGACCTCTGTATTCAATCCAAACTCCAGACATTTTTCCCATTAAGTTCACTAACTTAGTGTTTAATGTCCTTGAAGCAAGAGTCTGTTTTGCCAAGTTTAGGTCCTTTTCTCATTCCCTGGATAGAATATGTAAAATACACAGCAGAAAGATTAAGCTTCCCACCATTTCCACAGAGTGAGTCATCAGGAGGAGGCAGTGACTAGAATGTCCTTTCCCAATAAGAAAGCACATGAAGAGAAAGTCTTCCAGAAAGGAGATCAGGTAGCTAAGACCAAAGGTTAGTTACTGAATAGCCAGAAAACCAAAAACATCAACAGTCCCTCATAAGGACTACGGTAGTTGACATTTTTTAACATACACATTTTATTTTACCCTCACATTTTATTTCATCCCTTTGTGATGAACATGATTAGGAGGCAACTGAGTTGCAAAGAATGTATTTGTCCAAGGTTACAAGGACATCCTCTGATCAACTCATGATGTGAATCCAGGTAAGACTAACTATATATATATATAACTAACTAATTATAACCTATAATTTTCCCAAAATTGCACAAAATGAGGTGTGTTTCTTAAGTTTCATATATATGACTCATATTTCCTTTTAGAATTTTCATTTCTTGGAAGCACAAAAAACTACTTTGTAAGTTTCTTCCTGATTATCTAAAGTTCAGGGTATATACTATTTGATTGCTCAATGTCATGCATTCTTTAAGTGATCTCTTCAGGTATAAAATAAATGTGTAAATCTAACCCAAAAGCAAAAGTAGAGAATTATTTTTCACTCTATGCAATACCATTTTTTGTTCTAGGATATTCTGGGATATGATGAAAGAGGTTACTAAGTATACAAGGAAAATGACTCTATAACCTGAATCCATTAGAGACTAAAAGGAAGACAAAAGGTCTAGAAAAGCAGCAAAAGCAAAGAGACAACATGGTTGGAAAGGCTGAAGAAGGAATCAAAACATAAAAAGGTAAAGAAGTCCCTGCCACCCCACAAAAGGAAAGGTTACTAAGATAAAAGCTGTTTCTAAACTGTTTTCTTTTAAGAAAACAACAATAGTAAAGATAGTTTAGAATAATAAACCTTGAAATTCAGTGCCAGCACTGAAGACTAGGCTTGTATATGTCAAGACTAAACTGTATAGAATTCAGAAGCCACTTGGTTTGGAGGACATGATCCTGAGTCTTTTAAAAAAAAAAATTAATGTTTATTTTTGTGAGAGAGAGAGTGTGCGTGAGCATGAGTGGGGGAGGGGCAGAGGGAGAGGGAGACACAGAATCCAAAGAAGGCTCCAGGCTCTGAGCTGTCAGCACAAAGCCAGACACAGGGTTCAAACTCACGAACCTTAAGATCATAACCTGAACTGAAGTCAGATGCTTAACTGACTGAACCACCAGGTACCCCCGTTGAGTCTTTAAGAACTTAATTAATGTACTTAGCAAAACACTAGCAATTAATTATAAAAAGGTATTTTGATACATAGCAAAGGGGGAAATGGGATATAAGAACATCTACATAGTTGAGGGATATAGTTCAAGGACTATTCATAAGAATATGATAGACCATTAAAAGTACAGCAATAGGATATAAGAAACATTAGATTGAGGAACATCATCATATTTCATAATCATACATACCTACAGATTTTTCCTAGGAGGAATGATGCATTCTCTAACTATAAAATATTATGGATCCTTATGTCACAGCCATTACTTTTATGTATCACTAAATTAGGCTTAGATCTCTCTGCTCTACAGACATGCTGAGATAAATAGATGTGATTCCATGTCAAATGCATGCCCAAATGGCCTCATCTAAACCATCCCATGAAAAATCATGAATTTACAATTTACCTTACGATTTTTTGCTCTTTTGCCCCTACCTGACCCACTCAGTGTTTTTTATAATTCCTTAAAAGAGTTTGACACTTGTTTCCCACATCAGTGGGGAAGACAGTTCTTTACGATGGTCTTTAGAGTTAGATCTTGGATGGAATCTCAACTCAGTCACTTTATATCTCTGGGATCTTGAGCAAGCTACTTCCCAGATGTATGGTTGTCTTATTGGACAATAGGAACGATTAAGACTTACATCACAGAACTGGTCAGGGATTTCATAATGTACTACATGTAAAATCTTGGCCACAGAAATTTTCTGGAGTTAAGAACAGATCTTTAGACTAAGAGTCAGAAGATCTGGTTTCAAGCCTTGGTTATGCTTCATCCAAGTTATTTAGTTTCATGATAGAACATCTGTTAGCCTCAGTGTACTCTTCTTTAAAATGCAACTGACAGCATCAACTTTGTTTAGTAGACAATGGTTTTGATACTATATTTAAATGATGAATGTGGAAGCACTTTTTAAACTTTAAGTGTTAACCATAAATTCAAAATAACTTATTCAAGCAAAGCCCAGTGACCATTCAGCTGACACACATCTCAATGTCTATGTTCTCATCAGAATTTCAATGATTACATCTGTATACTTACTATACTTACACCAACATTTTTTATATTCTTAGGAGGAATTATGGTTCTCTGCTCCTTATCACATCATTGCCAAATCAATAAGACAAATGCCAGAGCAATGAATTCCATAGAACTAATAGGATATTAGAGTTGGAAAGAATGTAGAATATGACTTCTGTATTGTGATTTTTCTTTAATATATGAAGGGACTGAGTCCCAGAGACCCACTTACTCAGTAGGGCAAGGTAAAGACAAGACCTGAATCAGAAATCCTAGTTTTATGCGACTTCCACTACCATACTATCCAAAAATCTGTTTTTTTTTCCCCATGGGGCTCTTGTTGTACAAAATATACCTTGAAATAATAGGACATCAGTCAGAGCTTAAAAAGTAATTTTTGGAAATGGGGGGGAAAATCCTGCAAGATTAATGTATTAGATAATAGGACTTGACCTGTGCTCAGGTGGATTTAATTTTCTCTCTCAGGGTGACTTACTTTCCTCCCTCCAGTTAGCTTGCCTTTTAAGTTAATTTTGTAGCATCTAAGGTTACCGATTTTCATTTTCCAATTTGTAAGCCCCTTTCCATTTTCCAGATCATTACCATTTAAGATGTTCTGATCATTCTTCTTGAGAGTTCCTGAAGTAATTAAAAGAAATCCTCTGAATGGGTCCCTGACCTTTGGCAGTACTCGTCAAATGCTGCAACTGTTGCAAGGCCCAAAGCCCTTAGTAACACCCTTCACTGCAGGGTCTCATCAAGCACCTCTCACTTTTTTCATTTGACAGAGATTTATTAAAGGCCAACACTGCCACTCCCTGTGTTCATTATTGGGTTAAGTTCCTACTTAAGGAGAAAAACAACAATTACTCTATGTTGTGATAAGTGCTGTGATAACAGTATTCAAGGGACTTTCTGTGAGTCCAACGTGATAGAGCTAGGCAAGAAAGGATTCTCAGCAGAGGAGTATGACATTTACAGGGCACATCAACTATAAATCATAGAGCAGTGTTCAGGAACTGTATGAGGTTCCATACAACCAGGAAAGGGTGCTTGCCCACCCTCAGTCAAAAAATAAAAAACAAAAAAACCCAGTAAATCCTCTTTAGTCTACTTCCTAAATATACTCAAAACCTATCTACTTCTCTTCTCCAACACCTACCACTGTTGTCTGAGCCTCCATCTTCTCTCACCTAAATTATTTTCTTCTGCGTATTAATTGTTCCCTGTGTTTACCTTCTTGCTTAGTGCAATTCATTCTCCTCCTAGCAGCCTGGATTATTGGTTAAGAAGCAAATCAGATCATGCTTAAACACTTCATTTGCTTTTCACTGAACTTGGAATAAAACTCACATTCCTTGACAAAACCTACTAGATCCTATGATCTAGCCCTTGCCCAGCTCTCCAGTCCTTCCTTACCTCTTGCTTATAATATTCAAGTCACACATCATCTTCTCAATGAATCCTTCTCTAACAATCCAGTCTAATCCTGTCTGCCATGGATGTCACATTATGTCATGTCATACAGTTCTTTTTTTTTTTAAGGGCAATTATCACCATACAAGTTCATTTATTAGTTTGTTACCTACCATTTCACTGAGGTAGAATACAAGATCTTATTTATGTTGTTTCCCACCATTTCCCAAATGCCTAGAAAGTACATGGCCTATAGTAGGTCTTCCATAAGTATTTGCTGGCTGAACAAGAATGTAGAAGTTGGCAAGCACTGGAGAGAAAAGCCTGGTATACGTTGTAGCTATGCTGATAAATAAAATGGACCCCTCATTAAAATATGGTTGAGGGGCGCCTGGGTGGTTCAGTCGGTTAAGCACCGACTCCGGCTCAGGTCATGATCTCGCAGTTTGTGAGTTCGAGCCCCGCGTCGGGCGCTGCGCTGACAGCTCAGAGCCTGGAGCCCGCTTCTGCTTCTGTGTCTCCCTCTCTCTCTGCCCCTCCACCACTTGCACTCTGTTTCTGTCTCTCAAAAATAAATAAACATGAAAAAATTAAAAAAATAATAAAATAAAATAAAATATGGTTGAGATGACAAGACTGATGATGCCACATACACACCAAGTGGGTATGAAAATGTTTATTAATTATATAATGAGACTTTTGGGGAAGAACAGGGAAGGCTTCCCAACCTGGCCCAAAAACTGGCTTGAGAGGCTAAGGTAAAGAGATGAACTTGAGGGTTTTATTGTGGTTAGGATACGGGGCTGGGTAAGGATTCTTTCACATGGAAAGGGGCTTACATGGATTGAATCTCACGTTGCTGAAAGAAGTAGTTTACAGGCTTTCTTATAAGCTTGCCCAGATATGGACAAAAGGGGAAGAGGGAAAGATGAGGCTAAAAGTTGTTAGTAGTCCAACATCAAAAAATGAAATCAGAGTCTATTAAAGAATGATACCCCAAAGTGTATAAACTATATAAAAAGGTGTTCATGGAAGATTCTTGAAGTATTTTAAGAATGATGAGATTTATATTTCAGAACTATTAACATGGCTGCACTCTGGAGAAAGTAACATTGGGATGAGACAGGAGATGAGGAGGACATTTTGGCCACTGCAATGACCTGAGGGAGATTGGAAGCCCCAGAATACCAATTCTTGGAGGCTCTGAAGGGACAGTGTAGAGATACAGGGACAAACTTGAGAGACAGATCACCTTTGTAGGAAAAAAAATATTATTAGATTACATTGCCTCAACATCATAACCGATTTGGATTCTGGCAAAACAATCACAGCAAGTTCAATAAGCAGCTTAAGATGAATTGGCCTCTCAACATGCAGAATACTGAACCCTGTGGACCACTTTTAAATGGAGTCTCTGAGGGGCGCCTGGGTGGCTCAGTCGGTGGAGCGTCTGACTTCGGCCCGGGTCATGATCTTGCAGTCTGTGAGTTTGAGCCCTGCGTCGGGCTCTGTGCTGACAGCTCAGAGCCTGGAGCCTGCTTCGGATTCTGTGTCTCCCTCTCTCGCTACCCCTCCCCCGCTCATGCTCTGTCTCTCTCTCTCTCTCTCTCTCTCTCTCTCTCTCTCTGTCAAAAATAAACATTTAAAAAAATGGAATCTCTGAAGATTATATGAATACATCAAGTAGATCATGTCAAGGAAGGGATGTGTTATAGAAAAGTAATTCATAATTCAGATATAATTCTAGGCAGGCTCTAGATTCTTCTGAGTTGGTCATCAGGGTTTAACTAATATTTGAGATTCTTAGATCCTATTTCAAGCTCTGCTTCCTATTGATCTCAAAACTTAAGACTTCCTCTGGAACATGCAGAGTTGTCCCGACATGTGCAACTGATAGATGCGGAACTCACAGAAGCTTGATTTAAAATTCAGGATGCTGGCATGGGAATAGGCCCTGGTGATGTTTTTCATAGTGATATGCCTTGTCAAACATGACAGGAGCAATAAAGTTTCAAAAATATTCTGTTTATTAGTACTGTTATGCTGTTAACACATGACTTTTATAGCTAAGAACCATGATCCTTAAGGAACAGGATTTGTAGGTGGTCCTTCTCAACTTCTACCGTTCATAAGTTGTCTTCCCTTTTTCTGGACCATCCTGTTACCAGAAATCTTGCATGTATTTTCAAGTTAGCTCATCAGTTCACTTTATGCAGTCTTTCTCTTTATTGTAATGCCATTGTCTTATAATGGGACTATATCGTTCTGGTGATAACAGTAAATAGTGTAGATTAAGAGAAATCTTATCAGTTCTTAAGGTTGGCCATATCTGGTTAGGGTAATTTCACCCCCAAGTATTCCCTTAAAAACCTGAAAAGGATTAGCTCTCCCCTGCTACTACTTTGTTGGGCTAGTTCTTTTCTACAATGTTTGAGTTAGTGAGAAGCACGTAGCAAGACTGAAGTCAGTGGGAAAAAGTATGTAGCCAATTTCATCTTGCCCTCATTAAGTGTATTTTCAGATAACATTTTACTTCACAGATTCATTAAATTTTCTCATCTTCAACAGCAGAGACAGATATAAGCCATTTCACTATAGTGTTTTTTTTTTTGTTTCTACCATAAAATGAGTCACTTATATGAGACCAGAATCCTCTCAACACTTTCCAGACAAGGTTGACTTTTGTTGAAGTCACCATAATCTCCATATTTAAAAGATGAAAATTGCTAAGAAAATTCTATTTTATTACACAATTATCTCACTTTACCATTTTTATTCATCAAAATTGTACTCTCAAAATGAGAACTTCTAATAAGCTACATGGAGTTCTTTTCTTGCTAAATTTTTCAAAACGTAAAAACTCAAATATTATAAAGGAAAAGTGTGTGTGTGTGTGTGTGTGTATATCAACAAAATAACTGTGTGTACAGAAAAATAACAAAAAGTCATATCCACATACACATGACCAGAGAAAATTAGCAACATATATAACAAAGAGATAATTATTCCATAAAATACAAATAGCTCTTCCAAATTGACCAGAAAAAAAGACAAATTAATTAACAGATGAGAAAAGAATATGAATTTGAAATTCATGAAAGCAAAACTTTCAGATGGCAATAAACATATTAGCATATATTCAACTTCAATAGTCATCAGAACAAACTATGTCAATAATGAAATTACATTCTGACACTTAAAATAAAACAATACTACATCTTTAGGAATGTGGAGACGTGGTTATTCATATATATACTGCTGGTATGAAAATGAATTCCTGCAAACTCTTTGTAAAGTATCTAGTAATATCCATTAAAATTTCAAACAGATAGAACCTTTGATTGAGAAGTAACAGTGTTAGGACTCTATCTTATTAAAATAAAACTACACATTGCCAAACCAAGGTATTAAGGGAAGTCTTATTGGATAATTGTTTGAAAAGGTGAAAAAAGGTAAAGAATCTGAACATCAATAAATGAATGATTAAATAAAGTGTGATATTTCACTGCTGTGAAAAATTATGCAGCTACTTGAAATAATGCTTTAGAGTTACAATTACTAACTTGAAAGGATAGTCATACCATATTATTAAGGAATGAAATCAAGTTTCAAAGTAATATGTAAAATATGATACTGTTCTGTGAAAAGAAAGAATTCCCATGAGTCTCTACATATTTACATATCTTTCTATGATCAAGGAAAGCAATGAAAATGAGGTGAGGGGGGAAGGTTATGAATTTTGTTTATTTACAGAGTAAAACTACAGTTTCACTTAAATAGAGGTTTGTTGTTGATGTTGTTTTGTACTGTGGAAGAGAAATTTAATAAAAAAGAAATCTGTTTAAAAAGAAAAAAGAAAGAAAATAGTTCATAGAAAACTCTCTCTCTGTTTCAGGATTCTGAAGGGCCCAGACACTCTAATATGGGAATCACTGGAGTAAGTAATCCTGTGTCCCTTTCTCTTTCTAAAATTCAACTTTACATGAGACTAGTTTAATGTTAACTTCTCAAAATTCTTCAAATTGATGCCATCAGCCAATAGTTGGCTCCATTCTTTCAGCAACCCTTCATTGCAGTTTGATTGATTATAAACTTTCCTCTAAATGCATACTTCTCTCAATTATCGTTCAGTCTTTCTCTGCAAACACAAAGTCTGTGGTTATAGGTTTCAGGTAGAAGATATACTGATTCATCGAAACAGCACTGCTTTTAGGTGAAATGCAGGCTCGCAGCCACTGGCTTCCATGGAAGCAGCAATTTCGTACAATATCATCCTACCACATTTTTCACAGAGGTAAGCAGCAGATCCTGACTAGGATGATGAGACCCTTCCTCCAGGTATACAGTATTTGGGCAGGAGAGAATATCAGAGTAGTCCCCATTCAGTGATCAAACCCTAAAACATAAAATTTGTGAGTTGTCAAAAACTAGGTTTCCTGCCATGTGAAAAGCGTACAACTGCAGAGGAAGAGAATAACGCAAAATTCCCAAAAAAGGTAAAAGTAAAAGAGGGGCCGAGGACCCCAATGGAACTTGAGTCCCTTGCTTAAGATATTTCAGAGTCCCAGCACTGCCTTATACAATCAACAGATTATTCAGCCTTCCTTTGGGTTTGATGATCAACACAAATTGGGTTACAACCATTTGCAGTTAAGAGAGCCCTAGCAAATATGGATCGCATGTTTAATTTCCTTTGGAATGTCTCCCAGAACCTAAGATAGACGTAGATACACACAAGGTATCTAAACCATAAGTATCTGATTTATTACCCTAGATTGTTCTGTGATAGGCGGGAGAAAAGCAGAGTCCAGAAGACCTAATACTATCAGAGGAAGGAACTCCAACAGGGCACAGATAAGTTTCAATATGAAACTTAACAGAACAGGAGAACTTTAAAAAAGCCATAAGATGAAGAGCATCTATAACACAAAGAAGAAAATTACCACAAGGAAACATGATATTCCACACAAAAATAAGAAAAGAAACATGTTAAAAAGATAATTGGGACTAAACTTCTCACTAAGGTGGCCTAATTTAATAAAGCATAAAGAAGGCAAATATTTTGGAGAGTTCAGTTATGCTAGGTCTGATACAGTCTATCCTGAGGTTTACCTGGCTAGTTTTATGGATGCTATTTCTTGTCTGTTAAAAAAAAAAGTCCAATTTTCCTTCTTCTTTAACCATAATGTGTTGGAATCAGAGTTTAGTTGGATGTTCTCAAAGGGATAAAAAACATTTCATTGCACTCTCCAATAAATAATAATATTTGAACATAGAATTATTTATATATCCACTCAAAAATATTAAGCACCTGCTCTGTGCCAGGTACTGTTCTTTTTGTTACTTGGGATACATTGGAGAACAAACCACACCTCACAAAAATTTCTTTCCTAAGAGAACTTATCATCTAGCAGAGAGAGATGAAAAACAAGCAATAAAGGTAGTATATGACTGGAGTAAATAGCATATTCAATGATTATGAGCATATTGGACAAAAAAAGAAAATAATTGAACAAAGTAAAGAGAATCAAGAGCCAGATGTGTGGAGCCAAGAAACGTCCAATTTTTTTTTAATTTTTTTAAACATTTATTTATTTTTAAGAGACAGAGAGAGGCAGAGTATGAGCAGGGGAGGGGCAGAGAGAGAGGGACACACAGAATTTGAAGCAGGTTGCAGGCTCCGAGCTGTCAGCACAGAGTCCAACACAGGGCCCAAACTCACAAACCACAAGATCATGACCTGAGCCGAAGTGGGATGCTTAACCGACTGAGCCACCCAGATGCCCCGAAACGTCTAATTTTAAATAAGATGCTTACAGTAGACCTCACTGAGAATGCAGCCTTTGAGGAAGGCCCTGAAGACAGTATATAAATGAGCCATGCAGATATCTAAGGGAAGATAGTTCTAGGCAGTACGTGTCATGGGACAGGGTCGCACTTCGAGATTTTACATACAGGGTAATGACCAAGGGGAAGAGTAACAGGTGAAGTCAGAAAGGTAATAAATGAGTAGAAAGCCATTACAAGCACTTTAGCCTTTGCTTCAGTTGAAGTGGAGAGTCAATGCAGGACTTTGAACAGAGGAATGACAAGATTTCACTTAGGTTTTTAAAAGATCTCTTTGTGATGGGAATAGACTGCAGGTGACATAGCAAAGATGTAATGATACTAGTATGCAACACAGAGTTCATCTCCGAGCATGCTGAAAGCAGAGGAGACTGACAGAGAGACAAAGAGGGGGACAGAGAGATACACACATCTAGACTTTGGAAGCGAGTTCTTAGGTAACCATATACATTTAGGAGTCATGAGTATAGAATTGTTGCTACAAGTCTAGATGAAATCATTAGAGAGAGAAGAGGGAAAGTGGAGAAGGAAGAAAAGGCAAGAAATGAAAAACAATGTTTTATTCAAAGCAAGAAGATGAAGAAAACGCTCAAAGAAGAGATTTTAAAACTCAAGGCTTTTGCTGATGACAGACAACAGTTTTAGAAGACAGAGGGGAAAGGTTCAGCAGTTAGGGCAGGAGGAGAGAAAGGAGAACAGAGGATTTGCAGAACCTTACGGTGTAAAAACACAGGTAAGGAGTAATTAGGTTGTCTGTGGCTTCTTTTTATTACTGACATAACAAGGGATAAGGTGTATAATGAGATCAGTGCTGGTCAAATGAAAGCAGATGATGGTGTTAGGGTGGGGGTACTGTGAAAGCAAAGTTGTGGGTGTCTAGGTGGGCTTTTCTCTCAATCTTTTCAATGAGGAAGAGGAGGGAGGCAGCAGACTGACCATGAAGGAAGGGGCATAAATCTAGGAAAGAGATAATCTAGGAGTATATATTTAGAGGTGCTAAAGTACTAAGGTGAAACAATATGAACATAACTAGCAAAGCAGCCTCCAAATTGGAATCAGGGTCATCTGACATTTCCTAAAACTCTGCTCCATTAAGAGATAACACCAACATTTCATTAAGTTCCTTACACAGAGAGACTCTGAGCACACACTGACTTCATCTCTCTGTGTATCAGTGTCCCCATTAGGAGAATGTTAGTTAAAACAGCACCTACCACAAAGGCTGGATGGATTATGAATTGATATTTACAGAGAATGTACCACATTAAAAGAAATAAAAGAAATAAACCAAGGTTAGTGTTGTTTATATTATATATGCCACTAAAATAGTTTTCATATCTGCTAGTTTTCCAATTCTATCAACTTCTATGCTCCCACCCTAATGCTGGCCACCACTATCACTCACCTGAACTGCTGTAATGGTCTCTAAATTGGCTGTCTGTACATACGCTCTTGCCTTTCCAAACATGTCCATGAAGCATATAAAGTAGTATTTGTTTGTTTGTTTGTTTTTAATGTTTATTTTTGAGAGAGACAGAGACAGAATGAGAGTGGGTTAGGGGTAGAGACAGAGGGAGATACAGAATCCGAAGTGGGCTCCAGGCTCCAAGCTGTCAGCACAGAGCCCGATGCGGATTTGAACTCACTAGATGTGAGATCATGACTTGAGCCGAAGTTGGACACTCAACTGACTAGCCACCCAGGCGCCCCTAAAGTAGTATTTTTGAAATATAATCCAAATAACATAAAATCCACTGTTTTAAATTGTACGATTCAGTATATATTGTACTAAATTAGTACATCTTAGTACTAATTAAATTAGTGTATATTAGTATATATTGTACTAAATATATATATTTAGTATATTCATGGAGCTGTGCAACTATCACTATTATATAATTTTAGAGCATTTTCATCATTCCCAAAAAGAAACCCTATTCCAGTTGGTAGTCATTCCCATTGTCCCTCCATGCAGCCCCTGGCAACTATTAACCCACTTTTTATCTCTATAGATTTGCTTATTCTGGACTGAATGGAATCGTACAATATGTGTTCTTTTTTAACTGGCTTCCTTATTTAAAATATTGCTTTCAAGATTGATCCATATTTTAGTATGTATCAATACTTTAGTCCTTTTTATTGTTGGAATAACATTCTCTTATATGGATAAATCATGTTTGTTTATTAATCAGTTGACAGATATTTAAGTTGTTTCCACTTTTTTGGCTAGTAGATATAATGATGCTATGACATTCATCTACAAGTTTTTATGCGAGCATATGGTTTTATTTATCTTAGGTATATAGTTAAAAGTAGAATTTCACAGTGATAGAATTCGGTTTAACATTTTGAGGTACTGTCAAACTGGTTTCCAATGTGGCACCGCCATTTTCCAATCCCATCAAAAATGTATGAGGGTTCTAATTTTCCTACATTTTTGTCAACACTTCTAATTACTGACTTTTTTAATTTAGCCATCTCAGTGAATGTGAAGTGATATTTCATTGTGGATTTGAGTTCTAGTTCCTTAATAACTAATGATATCAACCATCTTTTTATGAATTTATTGGCCATTCATCTATCTTCTTTAGAGAAATGTCTATTCAAATCATTGCCCATTTTTTGTAATTTGGTTAATTGTCTTTATTGTTATTTGTAAATATTCTATATATATTCTAGGTCAATGTACCTTATCAGATATATTATTTGTAAGTATTTTCTACCATTCTGTGGGTTATGTTTTCACTTTCTCAATGGTATCTGGAAATTTGGGTATTAATTTGGGATCATTTTTTAATATCATTTACAGGTATAGATTCTCCTCTAAGAACTACTTTAGTTGCATCCTGTAAATTTTGGTATGTTGTATCTTCATTTTCATTAATCTCAGGGTTCTAATTTTCCTTGTGATTTCTCCTCTGATAATTTAGGAGTCTATTTTAAAATTTTCACATACTTTGAATTTTCCAAGTTTCTGTTTGTATTTTATTTCATTCCTTTGTGGTTTTAGAACATACTTTGTATACTTTCAGTCCTTTTAAATTTACTAATACTTGTGTTATGTTCCAATATACAGTGTATCCTGGAGAATTTCACTCATGCACTTGAGAAGAATGTGTATTCTACTGTTCTTGGGTGGAATGCTCTATAATCTAGTAGGTATATTCAGGTTACAGGGTTTTACAAGTCTTCTATTTCCTTGTTGATCTTTTGCCTATTTATTATATCCATTATCAAAAGTGTGGTGTTTGGGGTGCCTGGGTGGCTTAGTCAGTTAAGCTTCCACATCTTGATTTCAGCGCAGGTCATGATCTCACTGTCCTGGACTCAGGCCCCTTAAGATTCTCTCCCTCCGCCTCTCTCTCTGCCACTCCCCCACCTGCATGCATCTGCACTCTCTCTCTCTCAAAAAAAAAAAAAAATGTGGTATTTGAGTCTTCAATTATTATTTCCTCATTTTTCCCTGGTCAGTTTAGCTACAATTTTGTCAAATTTATTGGTCTTTTATAAAAACTAACTTTTGGGGGCACCTGGATGACTCGGTTAAGCATCCAACTATTGATTTCAGCTCAGGTCATAATCTCACAGTTTGTGAGTTTGAGCCCCACAGTGGTGGTGCACTGACAGCATTGAGCCTCCTTGGGATTCTGTCTTCCTCTCTCTCTTCCCCTTCCCCACTTGCTCTCTCCCTCTCTCAAAGATAAATAAATAAACATTTTTTAAAATACTTTAAAAAATAAAAACCAACATTTGGGGCATGTGGGTGGCTCAGTCGGTTAAGCATCTGACTCTTGATTTTGGCTCAGGTCATGATCTTGCAGCTCATGAGGTCAAGCCCTATGCTGGGCTCTGGGCTGAGAGCATGGCACCTGGTTGGGTTTCTCTCTCTCTCTCTCTCTCTGCCCCTCCCCAACTCGTTCTCTCTCTCTCTCTCAATAAACAAATTAAAAAAAAAAAAAACTTTTGTCTTTCAATTCTGTCCACTTTGCTTCAGGTGGACATTTGAACATTTGTCAACATTTGTCTATTTTGTCTAATATTATTATTGCACTTAGCTCTCTTTGTCACTGTAATAACATCTTTTACATTTTACATTTTACATTTTAATGTAAAATGTTACATTCAACCTATTTGTGTCTTCAAATTTAAAATGTCTCTTGTAGAAACCATACAGCTGGATCATTTCTTTAATCTACCTTTCAATGTCTGCCTTTTGGTTGGAGTATCTATCTATTTTCATTAATGTAATTTGTGATGAATTAAAACTTAAAAATGTCTAACATTTTCTTAATTATCTTCAATATGTCTTATGTATTTTTTTATTCCTCAAATCCTTCACTGCATTTTGTGTTTAATGTATATTGCTAGAGCATCAATTATTGCTTTATGACATTATAACTCAAATTAAATATGAAAAGAAAATATTTTTAAAAAACATACATTCACTGTCATGTATACTTACTACTATTATCAGTGTATTATACATTTATTTACATGGATTTGAATTATTGCCTAATATCTATCTATCTATCTATCTATTTATTTATTTATTTATTTATTTATTAACGTTATTTATTTTTAAGAGGCAGAGACAGAGCACAAGTGGAACAGGGAAGAGAGCAAATGAGACACAGAATCTGAAGCAGGCTCCAGGCTCTGAGGTGTCAGCACAGAGCCCGACATAGGGCTCAAAGTAATGAACCACAAGATCATGACCTGAGCTGAAATCGGATGCTTAACCTACTGGGCCACCCAGGCGCCCCTAATATCTTTTTATTTTAACCTGAAGGACTTTCTTTTGTATTTCTTCTAGGGCAGATCTACTGACATCAAATTCACTTTTTATTTATCTGGGCCTGTCTTCACCTTTCACTTCACTTTCATTTTGAAGCATAGTTTTCCTAGATGTGGAAATTTGTCATGAACTCTAAGTTTAAAGTTCTCTCGTCTAGCATAAAGCAGGATGCACGATTGAAAGCAACTAATGTCTGGGGAAAGATAAGAGCCCCAAATAAGGGTCCTTGCCCCGTTTTTATTGGGATCAGAAGGCTTACAAACATGGCAATGGACATACACAAAGGGACAATGAATCTGGGATCATTAACTTGTGGACATGAGGGAAAGGGGGTCTTGAAGATACTTGTGGTTAGGCGTTTGGGTTAATACAAAACAAAATCTGGGCACTGGGCGGTGGGGAGGAAGGTTGTTTACAGCGGATAGGAGGCAGCACCTCTGTTTATCTCAGCCAGCCTAGGGGATGAGAACGGGGGTGTGGGGGGGGGGATAACCTCAGGGTTGACAAGGCACCTTTTCTTTTGTTAACCATCTCCTGGCTGCTTTGCCTGCAGCACAGCAGTCCACAGTCCAATTCACCAATTTACCTAACCTGGCCCTATTTTCCTGTGAAAGCAGCTTTTCTGCTATAGTACAAAATTGGGGGTGCTTCCACCCTGAATATCTAATCTTCTTTATTTCATGTACCTATGTATTGGGCACCTTTGTGCCGTTTCTATTTTAAGCCTTTGCCTCTTCCCTCTCTATTTTGGGGGCTCTGCACCTTCCTATTCCTGGCACCTTTGTGCCTCACTATTCTCGGGGTGTCTTTGCATCCCCCTATTCTTGGGGTGCAATCTGGTTTATCCACACTTGGGTGTGAGCATTTTATGGCTTTGTATTTCTTTATGCCTTGTTAACCCATTGGTGTAAGCCCGGGGGATTCCTAAACTTATCCCCCACAGCATTTCGGTTGACAATGTTTTTCTTTCAGCACTTTGAATATGTCATTCTATTGCTTTTTGGCCTTCAGTTTCTGATGAGAAGCCCGCTATTAATGTTGCTGAGGCTCCTTTTTTAAGTGATGTTATTTTTCTGTTTTGCTGCTTCAAGATTCTCTCCTTGTCTTTGGCTTTTAGCAATTTGAATATGATGTGCCTAGGGCACAACTCTTTGAGCATACCCTACTTGGAGCATTGAATTTCTTGGATGTCTAAATTAAGTTTTTCATCAAATTGAGGAAGGTTTTGTCAATTATTTCTTCAATTAGCCTTTGTACCGACCCCCTTTGTCTCTCTTTTCTTGTTCAACTACTATTATGCATGTTTCTTTATTGGACTGTGTCTCACACATCTCTGGGATTCTTTCTCCATTCTTTTTTCTCTTTGATCTTCAGAATGCATAATCTCAATTAACCTTTAATTGATTCTTTTATCTTATTTTATTATTATTTTAATGTTTGTGTATTTTTGAGAGAGAGACAGAGCATGAACAGGGGAGGGGCAGACAGAGGGGGAAGATGCAGAATCCAAAGCAGGCTTCAGGCTCTGAGCTGTCAGCACAGAGCCTGACATGGGGCTTGAACTCACAAACTGTGAGATCATGACCTGAGCTGGAGTTGGACACTTAACTGACTGAGCCACCCAGGTGTCCCGATTCTTTATTTTTAAAAACTACATCATTTTGCAATTTTATTTTTTTAAGTTTATTTATTTTGAGAGAGAGAGAGCGAGAGCAGAAGAGGTGCAGAGAGAGAGAGAGAGAGAGAGAATCCCAAGCAGGCCCTGCGCTGTAAGCAAGGAGCCTGATGTGGGGTCTCAAACTCACTAACCATGAGATCATGACCTGAGCTAAAGAAGTCAGATGCTTAACTGACTGAGCCACCCAGACACCCCATTAAGTTAACTGATTCTTTCTCCTACCAGGTCAAATCTGCTAGTGAAACCTATTAGTGATTTTTTTTTTCACTTCAGTTACTGTGATTTTCAACTCCAAAATTTTTAGTATATTCCTTTTTTTTTTTTCCATTTTATTGATATTCTCTATCTGGAAAGGCATTGTTCTTAACCTTTCCTTAATTCCCTAGACATGGTTTCCTTTGGTTCTTTGAACATATTCATAAGTAGCTAATTTAAAGTCTTTGTGGTAAGTCTAACTTCTGGACACTCTCAAGGACAACTTCTTTGATTGCTTTTCTTTTTTCCCCTGTGTGTAGCCACACTTTCCTGTTTCTTTGCATGTCTCCTACTTTATTTTTTTAAACTGGACATTACAAATAATACACTGTGGCAACTCTAGAAATCAGAACCCTTACACCCTGTAGCATTTTTGTTGTTCTTCTCGTTCCCCCTATTTAGTGAATTTCTTGGTCTAATTCTGTAAAGTCTGTATTCTTTGTTATGTCTAACCACTGACTGGCATATCCGCTTGCATCCCAGTGGTTAGCCAAGGATTGGACAGATTTTTGTAAATATCTTGAAGCGATAAGTCTGTTATCCTTTGCTGTGAGGCTGTGTATGTGTAGTAGTGATGAGGGAGCCAAAGGCAAGTGGAGGCCAAGGCACAAGCCAGCACCTCCCCTCCCCCATCCCAGGGTGGGATATATGTGACATTCCTCAGGCTCTCCTCCCTTCCCAAGAACAAAGGAAAGGGAAAAACAAATGGTTAGCTGAGAGAGGGCACAGTCATGCAGGGTGTGAGTCTCCAACAGTTTGTAACTATTTTAATGATTTACAAGAAAAAAGGCAATCTCCAGAAACTGACAGACTCAGTTTCTGGGAGCCCTAACATCACCCTCCCCTCCAGAGTGATGTGGGGAACAAAAGCAAAAAGAAAATGTAGACAAAATTAAATTTCTCCGTAACCTGCAGCCCATTGACAAATACTTGAGGCAGAGTAAAACATTTCTCCAGAAACTCCCTACTTTCTTAACGTTAACGCTTTGCTAGAGGAACCTAAGCTTGACAATAGCTAGGCCTCTAGTATCTTAGGAGTCCTCTTCAGCATATGAAAGTCCTTTTGGAACCTTCCCTTTGCCTTTACTTCCCCAATTCCATAATAAATAAGTAGTCACTCCTCACTACCCCAGTGCAGCTCTTTCTGCCCAAGGGTCCTGACCCCCTGATTTCATAAAATCAAATTTTGCACCAAATATGATAGGAAAAAAAAGGATAAAGTAGGCAGAGAGGGAAAGGTTTAGGACCTGAGGTCCCTGGGCAGGGAAAGACATATTTTGGAACAATGCCGAGAGTATCTGACCACAGCAAACCCCCCCAAACGTAAAGGTTCCTCTTAAGAATGTAACAGACACCACCTACTCCCCATCAGGTTCCCTCAGGAATTTGACAAAATACCTGACTAAAAATAAGTAGACCATAAAACCTATGACCCACAAGGAATGGTATGACCATAGACCACCCCTCATACAAAGGAAACGAGCTGATCAGGAGTGGACAACCCAGAACCCAGAGTTATCCAGCCAATTAAGGTTAGAGCCTGAGAAGAAACAAGGGGTAAGGGAAGGGGAGGTGGATGGCTGACCAGAACCTTATAAAACAGGAACCCTTGCCTATAGTCCTTGGGCATTCACTTTTGAATGTCCACTCTCTGTAAAGAGAGCTTTCCTACTATACTTCCTTTCTAATCTTATACTGTAATAATTCAAGTATTCTTTCAAGAATTCTTTCTTGGCCATCGACTCCAGACCCCCACCATCACTTCAGATCTGCATCAGTGGGGCATATCTTCAGCACTCCAAAAGTTTACAAATGTGCCTTAGCCTTTGCTCCTGTTTAGACAGACCCTAACAGTCAGCCAGAGATGAAAAATTAGGGCCTTCCTCGATCTACTCTGAGTACATGAACAGCCCTAAACATGAGCTTAGATTACAAAATCCCCATAGTTTTTCAAAGCCCCCTAGATACATCTTATTCCTCAGATTTTCCTTTAAAATTTTTGGTCAGTCTCTTGTTTGCCTCAACTGGCATCACTGCCTTAGAAGTTGTGATGTTAAACAATCACCAATGATTATTAGCAAATACCCTGGGGAGAGGGCTCTTCCCATTGAGTGATCTCTGAGTCGGATGAAATAAAAACAAGCTTTGTGGATGCGGTTTTCTCCAGGGAGCTGCCAGGCAGGTCAAATAGTGACAATTCTCTGGGGATAGGGCTTTTTGAGAGGCTCCAAACTCTCTGTCCCCTTCATAGCTGTTAGGCCTTCTGGGCTTCCTAGCTACCATGCTGACAAAGCGACTAGTTTTTAAGACCATTGGAGAGCTAGAAAGTAGAAGATTGGAATAGGGCAAGTTAAAACACCACACTCATGGTTCTTACTGAGCGTCAACCATTTTTCTTCAACAGCCCACAAGTTTTTGCAAACCTTTGCTTAATTTCCAGAGTTCTGAAAAAGTTGGTGTTAACAATTCTTGCCACAGTTGCTTTTGTGAAGGAGAGAGTTTTTGTGGTTCTTTCTTAGCCATTGTTCTGGAAACTCTTCTCCTAAAGTAATATTTTTAAAAGCACCAGTCTAATTATTTAACTCCTCTTCTTAAAATTATGTAATCGTTTCCCTGGAACTTTCAGATAAAGTCCCCAAAATGACCTACAAAGCTGTCTGTAATCTGGTCCCTCCCTCCCTCTTAGCCTCAAACTCCATATTCTCCCCCAGACTTCCTTTTAATACCTACAATAAACCACCTTCCCCTGACCTTTTGCACAGACTATTCCTTCCCTTATAACCCTTATCCTATCTTCATTCCACCCCCACTAGGCTAATTTCTATCAATTCTCAAGTCTCCCTATAAATATCACTTCCTGGGAGAGCCTTCTCTGACTCACAGGCTACCTTCAGTCTCTCCAGCAAATGCTCTCAGAACACCCTGAATTTTACTTCATTGTGCTTATTCTAATTGTAACGAAATGTAGTTTGTGTATGTGTTGAATTTTAAGATCCATGATGGTGGAGATTTTATCTGGCTCAGAGGAAAATGTTCAAAAGATATTTGTTGAAACAAATGAATGAATGAACAGAAGAGAAGGAATGCATTATGCAAATATCTGGCCACAAAAGCTGTTCTGTCTTGGGAAAAGGTGATGAGGAAAGGGACAGGAGATGTCACTAAAGCAGCTCTGAACCTACCTACCCCCCCCCCCCCACACACATACACACGTTAGTGCTTCTGCCAATGTAGCACCTCAAAATATTTATTTGGGGAATTAAAGAGGATTATGCTATTACTGTGAAAATCACTAATCTAAATCCCTCACTTTGTAAATGAGCACACCTATTACAGGTAAGCAAGGACGGGTTATACAACAGTCCTCAATCCAGTCTACAAATCACATGAGACAACTTTAAAATAACCATGCCCACCAGATCACGGCTCCAGAAATTCAGTCATAATTTGCCTCTGATGTGGCCTAAGGGCCTGGGTATTTTTGGAAAGCTCGCTACATAATTCTCAGATGTGGCCAGGCTTGAGGATCATCTTTGGTAAAAAGGTTGCTTGTCTTGGGTTGGTTTCTGTCAACCTTGCATTCAAGGTGCTCCAGTTCTTACAGCAAGGAAATGTAGTAAGATTTGGGAAAAGTCTGATAAATGATCAACTTAGAAAGATAGGAACATAAGATGCAACCAGGGTGTGTCTGTCAACCAAAAAACTAAAGCAAAAGTATTCTTCACGTTTAAAATAACAGGAAAAGCTTGTCCCTGGGGAAGATACAACCTGTTTTCTGCTAATGAACTCCAAGGTGGCTTCTGTGGCTGCCGTGATTAATGGGTGACGATGAAATAACCAGTGCTCAGGGATACATGAGACAGCAAAGGATTGTAAGTGACAATTTGCTGTTAAAATTCATCGGCCCCTGCAAAGCTCTTTGATTAATGAAGTGGCTGTGCCTGCCTCTGCTCTGAGGAGGGGGCCGCTGTGGGAGGGAAGGGAAAACAAATTTGCAAGGATGCTCTTGCTAAAGAGGTTCGGCACCCGGTTGCATTTAATCTATCTGCTGTTCCATTACGCAAGTCCCTTCTCCCTCTCAATTGTTCCCGGGCGCTGCCATTAATCACAGACTTCCGTAAAGGAAAGGAAAGGAAAGCGGGGAGGAGGTACGGGAGACAGAACGCCTCTTCCTGGCTTGTAGTGGGGGTGAGAATGATGGGTCAGCAGGGGGCTCAAGAGGGAAACTGCTGCTTTATGACCAACCAGAGGAACTTGAAACAGGATTCAGAGTTGAGCCTCAGCAGGCCACAGCTGGATGCTCGCTCCTCTGCCTGCCACTGCCTCCGTGGAGGAAGTTCTTGGTGCAACATCGCCATCTACAGCTGACTGTAAGAACTGCTCCCACGGAGTCCCTGAGCTCCACAAAGTGCCTAGAAATCACTTGCAAATCCAGGAGCTTTAGGAAGTGCACTGGCCAAGGAGGTAGGACGACATTGGTTTCCATGGCACAGCCTGCCTTCCTTGGTGTTTGGTCCTACAGCACGTCGTCCTGCATCAGGCTACGTCAGTACCAATGTGACTATGGCACAAAGAATGGAATCCGATTAAATCATATGAATGACCCCTTTTTCCCTAAAGAAAAACAAACAGTTCCCATATTTGAAATTTACCAAGTCAAAGAGGGCCGCTGCACTGCTGTTGGACCTTTCTTGGAAAACAGTATTAAAGAGTTTCTAAAATAAGCGCTAAAATCTCTTTATGTTGCCATACGAAATGTAAGGAAATTTGTTTTAATGTTATACGATCACACTCTCCAAGTTGCGTTATTTGTAACGTCGGCATACTTTCTAATACATGATGAATGACAACTCTGTATTTGTATAGCCTCTAATTCTAATGTGTCAGAAATGGAAGGAACTGTTTGGAGTCTCTATACCTGTACAATATTCCTGTAGCGTCATAAGAAATTTACAAACATGAGCTTATTTGCACACAAACTTTGGAGCAGTTACTACTGGTATCTCATTTTACAGATTAGAATAATTCAGATGTAGCTCTGATTTAGAATAATTCAAAAGTAGCTCTCCCACAGCTACAAGTACTTTTCAAACTTTGGTTCTGTCAGCGAAAATAATTGTCCTCCCAGCTTCTGTGCACCTGGCTATTCCTCTGTGAGGACAATGAGGCCAATTTACCAGCAGAGGATGTTGTCCCAGCTTTATGTTAGCTGTGTGACTGAACAAGTCACGTGACCTCTCTAAGCCTCCTTTTTGTTGTTGTTCTCTGTAACTGATGGGGTTAGGTGAAAGTAATGGGGTTCTGGAGCAAATGGCCAAGAAAGAATTCTTGAGACGTCTTTGGTGCAAAAAGGTGATTTTATTAAAACACAGGGATAGGACCTGTGGGCAGAAAAAGCTGCACTGGGGTGTGAGGAGTGACTCATTATATACTTTTAAGTTAGTGGGGGTTAGGGATAGCCTAAGTCTCTAAGGAATTTGAAAGCAAAGCTTTCAGAACTATGAGGGGCTAGCTACTGTTAAGATAAGGTTACTTTTAGTCTTTAATAAAACAAAAACATTAAAGAAGTAAGGCAGCCATGAGTTCCTTGAGCAAGGTCATGCTCTGCATGCTCAGGGGTCTATCAGTGGGCTGCAAGCTGTAAGGAGATTTAATTTATGTTACATTTCTCTTGCCTTTGTTTCCCTCATCATAAGGATTCAGCTTTGGGATGCTGGAATAGAAGTTGAACATTTTAAAAAGACACTGAAGCTTGAGGCCACTTAGGTTACAAATTGGAAGTAATGCAGTTACTAAAAGGAATTCAAGCCACAAGTGGACGATTCAACCATTTATAACACAAGGCACTGGTCATCCGTGGACCTCCCCCCAACCCTCTTCTCCTCTCCTTTGCTTTGGGCAGTAGGCCAATTATTGACAGGTAGAAGTGGCTTTCCATCCTTGTCTTTGACATGCAGTAGAGGAGAGAGCTTGGCTTTTGAGTTTGATGAAGAGCCTGTCCGCCTTCCTACTTCGTGGCATTCAAAGAAAGCTTACCTGCATGCTGTCAGTACATGGCATACTTCTAATAGAAATGCACATCAGGATCAGGATGTGGAAAGCAACTACTCCCTGGAAATGTTTAAGCAAAAGAAAAGAATATTCTAGGAATCTTAAATAAAATTTTTTATAATCTTTTTAATAAATCCACCTTGAAGTAGGACATGGTTGACAGCATTTCCCCAGAGTATTAAATATAGCATTCAAACCAGAAAATTACTCTTTGATTTGTCCTGTAAAAAGATAAATGTCTACTCGACTCTGCTCTATCCCAGTGCAGATGTTGTTTTTTAGCGAAACAATCTGAGCAAGTCTCCCTAATGAAGCAACACAGCACATAAACACAGCAAGCACATGGCACAGGAGAGCCCTTGTCAACCAAATGCGGCACCCCAGAAGGCCACCCACAGCTCCCAAAAGCAGGGTGTGCACGCCAGCTTAACAAGGTGGCTATGCTATCCCAGCACACCAGCAGACACAAAGCCTGAAAGCAAATACACGTGGCAAATGAAATCTCCAGCTAAGGATGGAGCAGAGGCAACAGCTTATAATTCACTGCCTCAAGAGCTACTGAAGTCACTACCATTTCAGCTTTGGTTAAAGACAGCTTTCATAATGACAGGTGACTGCCATCTGTAAGACCCTGCCA
Organism: Acinonyx jubatus; assembly: GCF_027475565.1. Lineage (NCBI taxonomy): Eukaryota > Metazoa > Chordata > Mammalia > Carnivora > Felidae > Acinonyx > Acinonyx jubatus. Next base: position 19,985,129 of record NC_069390.1, on the reverse strand, counting down.
GACCGCATATGCCTAATAATACTCTCTTATTTTTATCCAGTGTTTTACAGCTCACTAGGGCCACTGCATGCACAGTCTCATTTGATTCTCTTAACAACCCTATTAAACAGGTGGTGCGGGTACCCACTTGAACTGGCCGCATTTTGTTTTTCACAAAGATGCTATCAGGTAGCAATGTATATATACTGTTCATTCAATAAGCTGGTATGGAGAGCCAACTCTGTTCTAGGCAAAGGGAGGAGGTGGAGGAACACAGAGAAGGAGAGTGCAGAGGTGAGTCAAATATGGCCTCCATATCAATGTTTTTAAGGAATTACTAAATCTCAGGAGGAGGCAGATGGGTAAACAGATAACTCTAACTACATCTGAGAAGGAGGTTCACAATCTCCAAGAGAAATACAGAGGAGTGGTGATGTAATTCTGAATGAAAAAAGAATTTTTAAAGTATGTTTTTTATCTTAATTCTTAGGTGGGGGGAACGTTACATAATAATTAAGAGACAATATGCACTTTGAGTTTATAGATCAGTTAACAGGCTTATGAAATATTTTATTATTGATAATTTTCTTCACAGTAACAACAACACCTCCAGGTAAGATAAGGGGACACATAATTATCCTTATTTTACTGAAGCTCACAAAGGTTGAATGGCTTGTGCAAGGCAGTAAGTCAGGAATTTGATCTACTAGAGAAATCATGCTCAGTTCCATGCTCAGTTCCATGCTCAGTTCTAATCTAGATTCTAATCCAGTGCTTCTCAAATTTAATGTGTATATAAAACACCTGGGGATCTTGTTCAATAACAGACTCAGGTTTAGTATGTCTGGAGTAGGATCTGAGATTTAGCATTTCTGACAAGCTGCCAGGTGATACTGATGCTGCTGGTCCACAGACCTTGCTTTGTGCAGTAAGGGTCCAGAGAGACCACAGTGTTGTGTAGTAAGCATCCAGAGTGACCAGTGTTGTGTAATAAGGATCCAGAGTGACCACAGTGCCCTAATAGCAAAAAAAAGGGCAGGGGAACAAGAGAACATGGATGCTAGCAACGGTGAATTAGTTTCACAGAAATTAGAAGGGAAAAAGGTAGAAAATTAGGGACATTTAAGGAACCGGCCCAGGATTTTGAAGACCTCATATAGCTAAAGGGATGTTAAACAAGACCAATAGTGCTGAATCTGGAGTTCTCATATTTCCAGGGATCTAAGAAAGCATCAATGGGGATCTCTGAATTTTTTTAGATATTCAAAGAATAACTGTTAGAAATTGAGTATTTACACAAGGCTTCATGTGCTAATGAAAACATGGATCCATTAATAAGATTTATCATTGCTTTGTTTCTCTTTAGTCTTTTTATTGGCTTAATAGTTACTGTTTATGCTGCATGCTTATATATCTGTAGACAGATAGATAGATAGATAGATAGATGATAGATAGATACACATACATACATATATGTATGTATATATAAACTTTTGATTAATTAATGATAGGAAAAAAATTAAGTATTAATAAATGCAGTTCAAGTGGTAGATGGAGATTAAGAGAAGGAATACTTGGTTGTGAAAATATTGGGAACTAATTCAAACCCTTTATTTTATGGGATATTTTTTATTTGTTGTTTTTCTTTTGAGTTTTTGTCTTTTTTTTTTTTGCATTGTTTTTGCATTAGAGTAGCCACATAAATATTAAGTAACTAAGCAAAGGTTTAACAGAATCAGATCCCAAATATTCTGACTTTAAGCTAACAATAATAGTTACCACTTATGAACAACCTATTATGTGCTAAATACTTATGTTAATTGGCACATTAAATCATTAAAATAACTGAGAAAAAAGTAATATCATAGCACCATTATATTAGGTGAGGAATCTGAGTCTCAGAGACATGCAGTAACTTGCCCATGAAAATAGAGCAAGTAAAATGTTTATCTAGAAATGGAACCTGAATCTGTGCCCTACAGCTCATTCTTATATCCAAAAATCCTAATTCCAATTGTCTCAAGCTGCTATTAGATTCTAGGATCTTCATACTGTGTCTGTGAACACTGAGGAGAAATTACTGGTTTATTTGAACCTGGATTCTTTCCAAAAATATTTGTGACAGAGAGCAGCCTGGAGTTCTAGCCGGCGCAAGCTCCCCACTCAGCAGCCTACCAGTATATTGCCTTTCTCTTCAAGATTAAAATTTTCACTCCTACAGACACACAAAGAGAGGGGCAACAGTCTCAAAAAGGTACGAGTAAGAATGCACACCAAATTCTCTACCTTTTGCACTCAGGGTGCAATAGAATGAACACAAGCTGAGGAATCAAATAAATTCAGATTTAAATCAAACTCCCCTAGTACAGACTCGTAATCATTGACAGATCACTGGCCCGAGCCATTTTTATCATCTGGTAAAAGAATAATAACATCACATGCCTCAGTGGATGGCAGTGAGGACCAAATAGCCTCACATAGGTAAAGGCCCCGGAACAGGTCAAGTGCCAAACACATATGTCAGCAGCTTTTATCAGATTAGCTAGTTACCACCTTGGAAGACACACATTTGGCACATCTCAGCCAGATCACAAGCTGCCGGGGGGTTGTCCTCTTGGCTGTGGATAATCCAGAATAAAAACACCTGAGCATTTGTTTACCCAACCTTATTTCACGCATATTCCAAAATCCTGAAGCTGGGTGGCCACAGGCGAATGACACCATCAATTCTGAAAATAATGCCACTCGACAAAGACCACTAGTGTGGACAGAGCAGAATCCGTGTGACCAACCAGATGATGGTGCCTATTTCTCAGAGTAAGTATCAGAATGGATTATCCTAATCTGGACTTCATTTTTCATCTTTCTAGCAGAGTTGGAAGGTGAGTCTGGTGAAGTCATTCCCCGTCCCCCCCAACCCCGGTCCAATCATGTTTTGCTTACCTCACTCATCCAGAAAAAGAAAAAAATAAATCAATTTCCCAGCTAGCATTCCAAAGGAAGAAAGCATGAACAGAAGAGCCCTATAAGGTCAAACTGGTTGTACTATAACATCTGGGAGGGTAAAAGGTTGGATGGTAAAACACAGCAACACAGCCCTGTCTCCTGTGTTTAATTAACACAGAATGATGGTTTTGTTCGGGAACTAAAAACCCCGGGGGAGAGAAAACACAACTTTAATTTTTAAAGACTCTCAGTGCTCAGTGAAACCGATTGATGCCTCTGATTCTTTTGCTGTGTTCGGATTCTCCATGCACAGCCAGCACCAGACCTCTCATATTCAAACAGATTGACAAATATTGATTTTTAACACCCCCAGCTAAGGACTCCTTAGTCAGCTCTCAGAGAACACATGTGTGTAGAATGAGTTCCGCAAGTTGACTCAAGTCAGTCCCAGCTGGATCCTTTCTCCTGCTGAAAAATTAGGCCCAAAGAGGCAGCTGGATTCCAGCAAAGAGCAATCCACCATCCAGTATGGTGGGGCTTTTTGAGAATCCTCTATACCTCCTAAGACATAGGTTAGTCTGTTCAGAAAGGGATCTGAGAGCTAGACCTAAGTAAAAGATATTTGGGGTTGAAGTAAATAAACCATAGGGAATTTAGGATTCTCTTCTCAACATTATGAAAAATGAACAAGTCTTTGACACGAAAACCATGACATGACTTAGCTCACTTCTCCAGCCTCATGACACTTCCGTAGCCTTGAAGCTCCAGCCAAATGGATTACAGTAGTTCCCATTTATCCACAGGGGATGTGTTCCAACACCCCCAGTGAATGCCAGGAACTGCATTTCAGATAATACAGAACTCTCTCTATGTTATGTTTTTCCCCCTCTACATGCATACCTATGATAAAATTTAATTTATAAAGTAGGCACAGTAAGAGATTAACAGCAGTAACTAATAAAACAGAACAAGCATATCTATTGTGAAAACTGAAATAAAATGGAGTCACTTATGTCAAGGAGTTTTAAAATAGAACTTAATAGAGTCTATTAAGAAGATGAGCCTCAGGCACGTCCTCATCCTCGCCAGGTGGAACCATGAACTTTTGAACTGGGACAAATTGCAAAAATTCCAAGAATTCTGCAAGAACACCTGCAACTTGTTACAGTAACAGACTTTTGCTTAGTGACAGCCTTAGCAACCAATTAGGTTTAGCAAAGATTAGCTTTCTGCTGCCAACACCAATCAAAATTCTTTGTAAACAACCTACACAGGCATTCCCTTTCTTTGCTTTGAAAAACGCCCGATGTCTGCTCCCTAGTGGGACACGATTTGGGTTGGTGCCCAAATCTGTGTACCCTGAGTTGCAATTCTTTGAGCCTAAATAAACACTTTCGCTTAATCGTTGCCTTCTGACAATTTTAGGCTGACATAAAATACTGCAATAAAAGTTATGTGAATGTGGGTGTCTCAAAATATCTTATTATACTGTACTCACGCTTCCTCTTGTGATGATCTGAGATGATAAAATGCTTACGTGATGAGAGGAAGTGAGGTGAGGGACGTAGGCGGTGTGACATAGCCTGAGGCTACTACTGACCCGATCATTTTTCAGAAGGAGGATCATCTGCTTCCATACTGCAGTGGACCACAGGGAGGGGAAAGCATGGAAGGCAGAAAGCAAACCACAGGGGTTCAAGTGTACTCCCAGTTCTTTGAACTAGCCAGGCCCATCTCACAGGTTTGCTCAAAATCTGCATTCCCTGTTAGTTGTACCTGGTCCATCTTATTGTAAACGCCTGTTTACTCACCTGTATTCGCCTTCCATGGTGAGTTCTTTGAGCCTGACGTGCTGGGTCTTTTTCACTCTTGTACCTTCAGTCCTGATAACAGGCATTTATTAATATTTTTCACTGAATGCTAAATGCATGAATGAAGAGATGAAGAAATGGGAAAAGGCCATGGGCCATTTCTGGCCCTAGCACTAGTAGGTTACTGAAAAACAATTAAGCTATACTATTGCATGAGTTATCACTTTGTGCTAGTAACAAGCTAAGTGCCTTATACACAGTGTTCCTTTCCATCTTCACACGACCACTGTGAAATAGTGAATTATTACCCTCATCTCAGTCATCGTCACCATAATAATCATAATAATCATAATTAGGGGCTCGGGGAGTAGAGACACTTACATAAGTTCACACATCGAGAAAGTAACAGTCAAGACTAGCATCATCATGCGCTGTCTCCCTATGATGTTCAAGGTGTGAACAAATACTAGGGACACTCAGGATGGAGGATATTTAAATTCCTCTACTGGAGACATTCATTTTTTTTTACCCATTCATCCATCCATCAATTTTTGCATCCATTCAATAAGTATTTATTTAGAACCTGTTTTAAACAGGGCTCTGTGTAAGGCTCCAGGGGATGTGAAAATGAACAACACCTCTTATTTCCAAAGAGCATTCAGTTTATTCGGAAAGATGATAACACACAGCTGTAATAAGGTGAGTCCCTCAAGGGATGTGAAATGTAATAGAAATTAAAGGAGAAAAATAATTTCCTTTACAGTAGTTTTTAAGCAGACCCTTTGCCTTTTTCCATCCCCCAATTAGTACCCCACTCCCTCCACCAGCAGGAACACCAAGAAGTAGCCTATCTTTTAATCACTTAGAAATGTCCAGGCATTTGAGTGTCTCAGTCAGTTGAGTTAGGTCATGATCTCGCAGTTCCTGAGTTTGAGCCCCATGCCAGGCTCTGTGCTGACAGGATGGAGTCTGGAGTCTGCTTCAGATTCTGTCTTCCTCTTTCTCTGTTCTTCCCCTGCTCATGCTCACTCTCTGTCTCTCTTTCTGTCTCTCGAAAATAAATGTTAAAAAATGTATTTTGATCAAGGTACTGCCTGCTCAAAATCATCCAGTGACTTCTCATTATTAAACAGAAAATTCTGAACTTATTAACATGTTATAATCTGGCCCCATCTACATTTCCAGATATATCTTCTACATCCCTAAGATTTCCTGACTGGTTGTCACCATTTTCTAAATCTATCCTGTGCCTTCCTGCTTCTGCAGTTTTGTTCAGCTACTTCCATTTGGGTTTAGGTGTATTCTTTCTATTTAGGCTTTTCTGACAATTCTATGATCTCTTTTTCCTTGGTTCTTTTAAAACATTTTGCTTCATATAGGTATCTCCTTTTTTATATGGCTTTGTCAGAAAATACCCAATTTTCCTGGGTTGGAATTAACAGTTTATATGCCAAAGTCCTGTTCTAGACTATGAACATCTTATTAACCACAACAGTTTCTCATTCATCTTTATATCCTCAGTGTCTCACACAATGGCACGCACAGTGTACTCAGTGAATGTCTGCTAAAATTAATTGTCCAGTCTCGTAACATTTACTTGCTCGAACATACTATTTGCCATTTACTTACATATATATCTTTGCATCTTTCATTTTCACTTCACCAGAGTTCCCAGTAGAGTCTGTGTATAGAGTAGGTGCCCAGTAAATATTTGGTGAATGGAAAAACTGTCAATTTCATAATAGGAATGATCGAGTCTAATTTATTCATTGCTGCTTTTTTTTTTTTGGTTTGTTTTTGTATCTAGACCTAGTAGGTACTCAATAAATGACTGTCAATTAAATGGATATAGATTCCCAAATATTTAGACAGGGAATGTAATACACATACTGCTTTGTCCGACCTGCCCCTGCTTTCCTGGCCTTCCTCCACTTCCCACGGGGCAAATGCAGAGGTAGCCACTTTATAAGATGTGTCACTTTCTCCTAACTGGAGTTGATGGGTCCAAGGGAAAGAAACCATAATCAAACTGCTAATCATAGATCTTTCCTAGGATTTTTGGGCTTGGGACTCAGTGAATCAAGTTGATTAGCTAGAGCTATTGAAAAAATTAATGTAAAGAGATTGTCATGATGACCCCAAAGTTTTTAGGTTAGGTTGCAAACCTGTCCCTATCTTTCCCTTTTTTCTTAAGCTTGCTCAAAATGGATTTTTGTCACTCTTTTTCCAAAAGAGTTTTAATTATTGCAAAGACCATTCTGATAAAAGATACAGGAGATGATAGAGCCTGGAGAACAAGGAGGGATAAAAATCACTAAATTACACAATAGTGTGATAAAAATCACTAAATTACAAAACTATAGATATTTACCTGGGATCTTTCCAAAGGCAAGACAGGGAGACACAAGCAATAAAGAAAGCCATTGAGAGGTTGTCTGACCAAATAAGATGCTGCATAATAGTTTCATGAGAAATTATTAGACAACAGAGGAAGGAACCCAGCCCAGGTCATATCAGTGGTATTCAATGAGCACTGAGCAAAAGCCCTCCTGGAACCAAAGTGGAAGAGAGTAGAAGAAAACACTAAGAACATGGTTAAGAGTCTATTATGTCACAAATAAATTATTTCTTTCCTCCCTCCCCTCTCCTGCTTCCTTCTTTCCTTCCATATATTTGTATACATAACCTATTATGTCCTAGGCATACTACTTAATGCTAAAGTTATGGAGAGTAGAAACTCTCTCTTTCCTTCAAGGATCTTCCTCATGTTAAGAGGATGGCAGTGTGATGTGAGAGGTGGAGTGCATTGTGATAGGTGGTACTGTGGTCTAGAATCACATTATACGAGTGTAGGTTACGGGAACCAAGCTAGTGTTAAAAGTTCCGTGGAACGTTTCCCTGAAAAGGCAATTCTTGAGAAGCCCTAAAAGATGAGTAGCATTTACTCATGCCAAGGAGAGTCTTGCAGACAGGAGCAAACATTCTAGGGAGAAGAAACAGCATATGCAAAGTCATGGTGACTGGATACAACATGATGTATTTAGGAGGGACAATGATTCCTCCAAGTTTATGTGTTAGTGGGAGAGGTAAACAAGTAAATCAACAACTACAATGATAAGTCCTTTCACAGAAATGAGCATATGGTGCTCATTTCATATGAAAACATATAAAGAAAAACCAACCCGGCCTGTTAAGGTGGTTGAGGTTATGGAAGACTTCTGGAGCAGGTGACACCAAAGGTGAGTGTGAATGATAAACACAGGATATTCAAAGAGAGAAGAGATGGTGAGGGAGGATTTTTATGCAAAATGCGCAGTACCTGAAAAGACACTGGCAATAACCAGAGTGAGTAATATATTCTGTTTGCACCAGAAGCAATGGGGAGAAGATGGGTCTGATTTGATTAACACTAAGTATTGTATTTCCAGAGAAGCTCTATTCTAAAGCAAAGGTAATTATTTAGTATAGCAAGCAGAAAATCACTGTAAAGGAGACAAACAGTCAAGATGGAAGGGGTTAAATGGGAATGGACACTTGGCTCCCATGTTGAGAGGCATTAGGGTGGTAAAGACAGTGCAAAGCAGAGTACAGTCTATCTAGATGTACAGCAGTCTGCTGTTCCAGACAACTGTCATGCAGGAACATAGCTTCAAAATTTCTAGATCTTTCTCATTGCCAAGCAGACCCAGATTGTGTGCATGTAAGAAATTTCCTGATCCCAATTTAATAGTCTATGAATTTCACTCTGAGTTAAACAAAATATTCCTGTGAGTCAGAGACTTAGCAGAGCCCTATAACTTGTGATCTTTGAATTAAAACCTAGATGACAGACATGCTAAAAATGTACTTCAATAATCTGTTGTGAATTTTTCCCTTCTCAGTTTGAATTAAATTTCAGAATCAATTGGTATATGGCATAATAACTGACCTTTCTAAAGGAAAAACCATAAAACCTGATCTTCCCCATTTCTTTATGTCCTAAGATCTGGTCTGGACTGAGAATTACACCAGAATTGAACATCAGTATCAACTAGCATGTGTTATAATAATTTTCTATCTTTTCTTTAAAAGAAAACCCATAGGGGTGCCTGGGTGGCTCACTTGGTTGAGCATCTGACTCTTGATTTCAGCTCAGGTCACCATCCCAGGGTCATGGGATTGAGCCCTGCATGGGGCTCCATGCTGAGTATAGAGCCTACTTAAGATTCTTTCTCTGCCTCTCTCTCTCTGCCCCTCTTCCTCACTCATGCACATGTACTCTCTCTCTCTCTAAAAAAAGAAAAAAGGAAACCCATAAAAGCTGATTTTTTTTTTCCATTCTCCTATATCCTAAAGCCTGGTCTTTCTTCCCTTATATAAGCCACTTGGTAAATGATAAGGTCACTTGGGGTCATTTACGATGCCATCTTATAGTTAGTAATAGCATTCCTAATTACAGACCGGAGGAAATATTTAGTTGGAAGGAATAGAGGAGAGGAGAATGAGATAAGAATCCTTGTAAGTGCTTCTTTCTACTTCATCTTTCTACTTATTCTCATGCTCCCTGCTCCTTCTTACACTTATCACCACTAAATGCCATTCATGTGGCAAGGAATGTTAGAATGTCACCATCACCTGCCTCTATGGACCACATAAATGTTTCATGTTACTGTGTTTAAAATAGCGGTAAAGTAGAACAATGCTATAAGAACTGAGGGGCAGGAAGATCAATAATAATAATAATAATAATAATAATAATAATATCTAGCATATATATGATGTTTTTAGTTCACCAAGTGCCTTTCAATATCTTAACTCATGTGACACATATGACAACATTTGGGGTAGATGGAGCAGATATTACCATCTTCATTATGCAGAGGAACTGAGTTTTCAAGCAGTCACAGCTCCACCACATATTAATTGTGTGAGATTAGACAATGCATCTTACCTCTGTGTGTCTCAGCTTAACTTTGAAATAGGAACATTCATAGAACTTATAAAGTTACTGTTTTAAAGATCATAAAAGATAGTTCATGGGGGCCCAATGCCTATCTTAGTGTAAAGGCTCAAAAAGATCAGCAGTTACTATCACCATTGTGACTAAGAGGTTAACACTAACTACTGTCACAGATAATTCTGGGAGTTCAGGGGCTTAATGCACTTATATAAAGTGCAGGTGTTGGGCTGAGGGGGTAGGGGGAGTAGGGAGATCTAAATGGGCTTTGCTCCACTTAGGAAGCAGGGTCTTCCACAGCGGCTGCACCAGTTTGCATTCCCACCAACAGTGCCTCAAAATATTAAAAATAGATCTACCCTATGACCCAGCAATAGTACTGCTAGGAATTTACCCAAGGGATACAGGAGTGCTGATGCATAGGAGCACTTGTACCCCAATGTTTATAGCAGCACTCTCAACAATAGCCAAATTATGGAAAGAGCCTAAATGTCCATCAACTGATGAATGGAGAAAGAAATTGTGGTTTATATACACAATGGAGTACTACGTGGCAATGAGAAAGAATGAAATATGGCCTTTTGTAGCAACGTGGATCGAACTGGAGAGTGTGATGCTAAGTGAAATAAGTCATACAGAGAAAGACAGATACCATATGTTTCAACTTTTATGTGGATCCTGAGAAACTTAACAGAAGAGCATGGGGGAGGGGAATGAAAAAAAACAAAAAGGTTAGAGAGGGGAGGGAGCCAAACCATAAGAGACTCTTAAAAACTGAGAATAAACTGATGGTTGATGGGGAGTGGGAGAGAGGGGAGGGTGGGTGATGGGCATTGAGGAGGGCACCTTTTGGGGTGAGCACTGGGTGTTGTATGGAAACCAATTTGACAATAAATTTCATATTTAAAAAAAAGGAAGCAGGGTCTTCATTCAGCCTCTAGGGCTTTGGGGTCCCCTGGAAGGACACCCTGTACCTGGCCTACAGATGAGGAAAGGGAGAGAATGAAGAAAGGTTTTTACAGTCTAGGCTTGGAACTGGCCTTCCTTCCTTGCACACACATCCCATTAACCAGAATGCAGCCATATGGCCAAAGCAACTTGAAGAAGCCTAGGAAAAGCAGCCTAGGTGTGTGCTTAGAAGAGCCGAGAATGACTTTGCATGAACAAAGAGCCATCTGTGCCACATGAGGGGACTTTGTCCAGGCCCACCAGCCGATAACTGTGAGAGCTATGACTTTAAAGCAAATAATCTGACTCCAGATCCAGAACTCTTCCCTCTACAGCTGCCCAAGATCTCACATAAAAACAGAAACCAGGTGTCCTGATCTTTAATTCCAGGATCCTTCCTCCCACCCTTTCTGGCTGGTAAAAGCATGTTGATGAACTACAAATGGCTGTGTTCTTTCCATTACTATGCTGTGCTTTATTACAGATGCTCTGATAGCTAGCACATTCACTAAACTAGAAATCCAACCTTTCTCTTCTTTGACAACTGGGACAGCAGAGAATGGTCTGACTCTGTGACTGCTTCACTGAAGTCTCCCCAGGGTGATAGATAGAAGTCACTATTCCTTTCCCTTAGAGGAGAGCAATTTAGAGCAACGACCCATCGCATAGGCAGCGTTTGTGTGTGTGGGATGTATGGTATGAGGTCACTCTGCCACATCATGTGTCTGCATGCTGAAACTGAGGATAATTGGGCTATTTTTCAAAGTCAATGGAGTGTGACTTTATTGAGACGCATTGGCCACATCCAGATTCTTCTTTACTTGCTCTGGTGTTACTTTAGGTTCTTTCACCTTTGAATAATGTCAGACTCATTGACTGCTTGGAGGTAAATTTAGAGTAATTCAGAGAGAAGCCCTTCTGGAAACCTCAGCATAAACCCCAAGCACTGACAGGATCATTTGTCCAGGCTACAGAGTGTCAAGGCACAATCAGAGTGCATCTGGCCTCTTGGTATCATGCTTTTCCTCACTCAGTAGGGCCAAATATGCAAGACCTACCTCAGAGAGACAGGTATTTCTTTTCAGATACAAAGCCTCTAATTCAAGGAACTTACCCTGAGCAAGGTGTTTTGCCAGTTTATAAGCTATGGACTATCCTTAAACCTTGGAAACTGAGAACCACCAGGATATGTTTGAGTTCCTTTCTAATCTCAAAATCAGTTAAGGAGAGAGTAGAGATTAGTGCAAAGTACATGGGCTCTGAAGGCAAACAAAACTTATTTCAAATACTGGTTTTACATCATAATCACTGTAGAGCAGAGGTTGGCACATTTCAACCTATGGACTAAATCCATCCCACTATCTGTTTTTGAAAATAAAGCTGTATTGAAACATGGCCTCACCCATTTGTTTACATATCATCCATGGCCACTGCACACAGTATAACAGTAGAACTGGGTAGGACGCATGTGGCCTGCAAAACCATAAATCTTTTTTATTCATTTATTTTTTTGATGTGTATTTATTTTTGAGAGAGAGGGGGGAGAGAGAGAGAACACAAGTTGGGGAGGGGCAGAGAGAGAGAGGGAGACAGAGAATCCCAAGCAGGCTCCAGGCTCTGAGCTGTCAGTACAGAGTCTGACGTGGGATTCAAACTCACAAACTACAAAATTATGACCTGAGCCAAAGTCGGATGCTTAACCGACTGAGCCACCCAGGTGCCCCTGCAAAACCATAAATCTTTATCATCTTGCCTCTTCCAGAAAATATTGTGGCTCTTCAATTCATTTTTTCAACACAGGAGTTCTGACTAACATAAAATTGTGGTGAAAACTGAATAAAATATTGAATAAATAGCATCCAGGGCAATTCCAAACATGCAACATCCTCACTAAGGAGTGGGTTCCTTTTCTCCAGTTATTTTGCACTGGGATGCATTCAGGTGGCTGGAGTACGGAGGCACAGGGATACACAAATTCAATGCCACATATATAACTCTTCAGGGAGCAAAGTTGCCCACGTGCGGCTCCCAGACTAAAAAGAACAAAGGAAATAAAATGAACAACCTTAATGTCCTGCAGAAAGTGAGGAGATCAGGGAGAGGCCCTTCATTATCTTGATATTGCTGCTATAAGGTAAACCAGCCCATTTTTGACATTCTTTATTTACCTAAGAAAGAGGTAAACAGCAATTTTGCATCTGTCTAGGGTATTGGAACTTTTTTAAACTTCCCCCGAACAACTCGTCTTACAACAAAATGTACTGTATGCATCCTTACTTCCACGGAGAACCAAACCTATTCTGTAATTGAAAGGAACGTCTGCTGTTCGTAGTGTTCTTGGATCCGTTTATCAGTAATTAATGTGCATGCCTCTAAATTGGACAATTTGTCTACATTATAAAATCTCAGCCTCTCAACAACCCTTCAACACATATTACCATTCCGAATTTACCGATGAAGAAACTGGGAGATGAGATAAGCTGCCGAGTTGGTGTAACTAGGAACAGGCAGAGAGCTACAATTCAAAGCCAGTCCAACTCTCCTGGAGTCTGCCTAATCCTTAACAAAGTTGGCGATATCAGGAGCTACAAAAGGATTGAATTTTAACTGAACCAAAACCGTATTGTCAGAAAGCCTGAACAGCTGGCAAGAGAACAGAAGGAAGAAATTTTACAAATATACTCTGAGTAACAACCATCACTATTTTCTAAATCCTTTCTCTAGGTACTTTATACCTCTTACATGTCTCAAAGGCAAGTGTGGCAAAAAAGCTTTGGGTCTGAAGTAAGAGGTTCTGGACTCTGGTCTTGAACAAGCCATTCCCCTCCTCTCAATTTTTCTATTTGTAATTGAGAAACTCAAATAGTCTTTTAAGTCATTCTCTCTGAATGTTTACGATACTTCCCAGGAAGCGAGTCTTGGTCACTGGGGACTGATAGCCAAATATTCAGGATTCCACTTGCATGAGCATAGCCCTGTCACCAGGAAGCACGTGCCCCCTCCCCTCCCTACACACACATGCATGCATTGAACACACATTTCCACCTACCCCCCATAGTGCCTGATTTAAAACACATTAAAATTAAAAGAAGTCAGTGAGAGAACAATAATCTTCATAAAAGCACAGAGCTGGGTAGATAAAGGAATAATATAGAAACAAACAAGGTATTTGCATAAGGTTTCTGACACTGATTGGGAATAAAATAGATAGCAAAACTGAGAGTGTACCAACTGATAAAAGCAAAGAAAAGCTTAATCAAAATATGCCTCTGTGTATACACACACACACATACACACACACACACACACACACACACACACACACACAAAGAGAATCTCCCTCTGTGAGCAAGGGGCAGGGGAAAAAGTGACAATTCTAGGTTATTTCTGAGTCCAAGTACCTACTTGAAGAAGTGAAATAAAAGAGAGAATGAGCATGGCTACCATTTATTGAAGAACTACCCAGTGCCAGACACTGGACAGAGCCACCTTTCAAAGCAGAATTTACAAAACAGCTTCATCCTTCTAAGCACCTCCATGAAGAAGGCATGCTTATCCCCATTTTACAGAAGCAGACACTGCTCACAGAGATGACTATTTGGTCCAAGACCACTCTGCTAATTAGTTGTTAAATCAAGCATCAAAGCCACATCAAAAGATTATGTTCTTTCCTAATGCTTAGAAAAATGAAGCAAGTTGCTTAAGTTCACACATCATTAAAAGGGTGATACGAATCCAGATGTTCTGACTGGTAAATCAGTTCCTCAGCTACTATTTTATGATGAAACTATTGACTCTTTTTTTTCTTCCAAGATTTTATTTAGATTCAAGTTAGTTAACATATACTGTAGTGTTGATTTCAGGAGTAGAATTTAGTGATTCATCACTTATGTACAACACCCAGAGGTCATCAAAAGTGCCCTCCTTAATGCCCATCACCCATTTAGCTCATCCTCCCCCCACTTCCCCTCCAGCAACCCTCAGTTTGTTCTCTGTATTTAAGAGTCTCTTATGGTTTGCCTCCCTCTCTGTTTTTATCTTATTTTTCCTTCCCTTCCCCTATGTTGATCTGTTGTGTTTCTTAAATTCCACATGAGTGGAATCATATGGTATTAGTCTTTCTTTGACAGATTTATTTCACTTAGCATAATACATGCTAGTTCCATCCATGTCATCACAAGTGGCAAGATTTCACTCTTTTTTTGATGGTGAATAATATTCCAGTGTGTGTGTGGAGCCATTGTCTTTATGCACTAATCAGTTGATCGAGAAACTATTGACTCTTAACATCAGACTTCTTCTATTGAGAGGCACATGTCACACATTCAAAGAATAGGCCTTTGAGTTGCATGAATCTGTGTTCAAATCTGGGCTGCAAAACTTATTAGGTACTTGGGAAAGTAGGTTCATGTGTTCTTCTGTAGTTCAGGGTTAGTGACACTTACTGCAAACAGATTTCTGAGAATTAAAAAACTTAATGTGACAATAAATCGTCAATTAAAAGTTGGTGACTGCTGGAGGTGGGGTTCTTCAGAAGCAGACCATGAAGTGAAGATGTGTGCTCCCAAGAGAATATCAGAAGGGGGTGGGCGATGCAAGGCAGGGAAGGGAAAAGAGTCAAGCAAAGGTACATTCTCAGGAAAAGTCCCAGCTCTAGCCTAATCCTGCAGAAGCCTAGAGTATAAAACGTATACCTCAGATTTTTCCATGCTCCCCACTTTCCTTTGCAAAGAAGGAAGATGGGCCTTCATACTCCTGCCCCGTCCAGTCATTGAATAAAAGTCATGGCTGGGGTGGTGAGGAAAGATGGCATGCAAACTCACAGGCCCTTCTGGCTCTGTATACATCTGCAGGCAAAGCAGCTGGAGTACCCTGAGGGCAGAGTGATATGACAAGATTGGGGGGGTGGGCAGGAGGGGAGCCTGAAGGGGTGAATGTGTGAACAAACAGAGGCTATCCTAGGCAGTGTTTGCTCTAATGGCAATTCTCTCATTGTTATTATCATCATCATTATCATCATTACCTTTTATTAGGATGTGAATGACGTCCTTCTTTTATATGCCTCATTTCCAAGAATACTGGGAAAACCTATATATTCTTGAGTTCAAGGTAGAAGCTAGATAGACCAAGGCCAGAAAAGGGATATCAGTCCACAGGAAGATATACATTCCAGGTCATGATCAAAAATGGAAGCCCCGAGCTGAAGGCTTTACTAGGCAACCTACAGCATCCATTTCAGGCACTGTTCTCAGCCAAGGGACCAGATCCCAGCCTCTGATTTATTGGAGATGAGAAGAACTGAAACACTGCAGCAAATAGAGACTGGGAGAGCCAGCTCTTTCATCACAGTAATAAATGCACGTTCCCAGAATCATTGAAACCTTTTTAGTTTTAAATTCTCCACCCCTTACCTAATACAATTAAGCCCTGCATGAATTATACAAGGGATAAACAAAGAGATGTATTGCTTCCCAGAGACTCAAAAGGAGATCTACATTACCTTCCTACATTAATGCTACTTAACAAATAGACATCCAGCCCAGGCTAACTTAGCATTAGTTTTCCCTGAGAAAAAATTAATTTGCCCCCAGATTTTATGGTTCTAGCCAGTTTCCCCTAATCTTTTTTTTTTTATGTTTCCTGACAACATTTATGCCTCACCCCTTACTCTTTCCCTTCTTCCCCATATCTGGGCAAGCCCCTGGGTACTCCCTCATTTGACACTGGCAGGAAGTTCAAACCACACAAGCCCAAGGCCACACATAAGAACCCTCACTCCAGACACCCCCACCCAAAACACCATAGAAACCTCAAGCCATTTCAGACCTTCTCAGGATCCACCTTGGCCTCCCCAGAGAGCCTCATTTTGTGAGTAATATGGTATATGTGTGTCGCTGATCTCAATATCTGAACCAAATTTTGGGTGGAGGTCCATTCCATTCTGTGCGGTGGCTACAAAGGCAGTTATCTCAAGGAGGCAGCATGGGGAACACCTAAAGTCCGGATGGCCAAACATGGTTACTGGTAATATAAACAGGGACCTAAAAGCTTTTTAAAGGATGGCTGTTCAACTGGATCAAGTAAATATTTCAAGAACTGAGTGACCCAAACATAGTGGCTCTAAATGCAAAGGGTATAAAAAGAACTTTTTTAACTACTGGAAGGATTAATCTGCTTATTCTGTCCACCCATTCATGAGTTCATCTATCCATTCATTCTAAAAGGATGTATTGAACATCTGTTGTTAAGTGCTAGGGAAACAGCAGCACACATGACATACAATATCCCTACCTATCCCATTATATGGGAAATAGAGAAAAATACAGAGAACTATATATTACTAAGTGATACACAATACAACGGATAAAATTTGGGGAATGGTGGGAACAGAACACCAAGGAGGAATATCTGCCCAACTTAAATATGGTAACCTGAAGTGAGAATTGATAGATGAATACGAATTCGTCAAGCAAAATGAATAAGCATATATACAAAAGAGAGTGTTATGGAAAAGCAATCAGGGGCATGGAGAACAGTTCAAAAAGAAAACACATGAAAAGTCCAGCAGCAAAGAGAGAATTAGAATATTCAGGAAACTGAAAGTACTTCAATAATTTAGTGTAATGACAGAATATGTCTCTGAAGAGCTGCTCTAAAATAACATGAAAAGGCAAAAACATCCAATGTTATGAGTAAAGTAAGTAAACTGTATATTGAGAAACGTTTTTTCTTTTTTTTTCAGTTTTATGGTGTACAAAAGCCAGACCTAGAGATATTAACTTGGAAATGTTCTGGAATCTTTTCATGATCAATTGGGAGTCCTAACACAATCCTACTGGATCTCCTGTGGGACATTTAAGATGAGACCAATTCTCCAATTTTCTCTGGAGTCATCACAATACAACATGGAACACCTACACACTGGTCATCATGGTGAATGCTCTGTCATAGTCAGATTGATGGTTTAGCCCCGTAGTCTTGAGTTTCTTTGGGCCCAAGTTTCTTCACTTGTGAATAGGCAATAAGAATATTTGCAAAGATATCACTTATGAGAATGTGGGATTCCTTGGATTACACTGACTCTTACTGTGTTCTATACCCCAGAGCTGTCATTATAACCCACTCCAAAGCTGGAAAGAGACAACAAATCTCCTCGGAGAGAAAAACCTCTGATCCAAACTTGGCTTCACAACGAATGCTCCTTCAGTCTGAGCAGTGCAGGACTGCCATTGTTGATTCATTTTGTGTTGGCGCCTGAGAAACTTAGTGACTTGTGTTTATATTTATACTGGCATTCAGAGTCTCAGGAGGTGTGCCTGAGATATGAAAAAAGACAAGAGAAAACAGAACTTTTTGAAAGCCAGAAGAAGTACGGGAGTTTGCCTTTTCACTCTGGGTTGACTTCTAAATAACTTTTTGAGGTGTCTCTCCACATCATCTCACTAAGGAGAGGGATCTTGGCTGAGAAATAGAGAGAGAGAGGAAGAAAAAATTTAAAGAACATGAACTATATTCAGATATAATTTCAGTGAATATTTATGAAATGTGTGCAAAAAGTTATTTTCTGAGATTATTATTTTTATTTTTCAGAAATAGACCAGTGAAGAGTACAATTTACCCACGGACAACAATTGAGGCAAAAGATACAGGGTCTTAACAAAACTATGCTTTTATGAGAACCCGATTCTGTGGATGACATATATCCTTGGAGAATGGGGCAGCACAACAGAGCCAGTGGGATGGAGCCAATCAAAGGGGACCATTCTCACGTTCTCATCTTTCACCAAGGACTCCAGACACAGCCAGCAGCAAAACCCTCCTGTCCTCAAACTCAATCAAATGAACACGCATGCCTGCCAACACAATCTATGTACGCTCAGCTCACCCAAAGAGAGAAGCTTACCCAACAAACCACTTAGCTCTTCCAGGACTTCTTCATTTCTCGATCAGCTTGAGGAAGAGTGACCACGTGGGTGATGAGAAGTTTCTTCAGGTTAAAGAGGGCTGCAGTTATGAATACTGTACTTACATGTCACCACACAAGCTTCCAGTTTAAGGAAAAGAAAGAACTATCACTCCGTTTGTAATCTTGCCCCTTATTCTAGATGGTGTTTCTTGTTGTTCAATACGGTAATTACACACCCCACACCCATTTGCAAATTACCCTTGGGCACCAATGATGAATCTCTCCCAAAGACTGATGCCAACAGCTCCACGCTAACAGCTCCCAGGACTCAGCCCAGTCTGCCATTTTACGAAAGAGCAAAACAGCGATTCCTTCAAGATGACCCAGTAGGCCCTGGAAATCCGTTAAAACACTTTCAGGAAGTTAGGACTGTCAACAAGGTTCATTTATAGTAATGCAGTTGTAAAATCAGCCTAATTGTCTAAAAGCAGGGGATCAATTAAATGAAGTATGCTATAACTTTAAAACGACGTTCCATATAATCATTACAATCGAATAATAAAAGCATATTTGATGGTATAGGGAACCACTCCTGCAGTGTTAAGTTACAGAACACCGTGTGCAATAATACGATTCTATTCTTGCAATATAGGAATGTGTATATTCCTAGAAATTTCCGTCTCTCCCTCCCCACTTCTCTTTCTTTCTGTGTGTTTGTAGAAGGTGCTCACTCTTTCCTTACAGATCTCACTTAAAATCACTTTCTCATTGAAGCCTTCCCTGCACACACTACACCTAAAAGACCAAATTCTTCTCAATCCCCATACCCTTCTCACACCCACACTCTTCTCAAGTACTTCAATCCCCATACCCATGTTTATTTGTCCACCTTAGTATTTATAGCTCTGTAGCATACTAAATGTATCTGTCAAGGTCCTGGAAAGAAACAGATGGCACACAGAGTATAATAATTGGGAAAAAAAAAAGTACAGGGAGTATTTATAAGGGTGTAAGCAGAGTTAAGGAAAATCAGCAAGATACTGCAAAATATCCCAGGATGAGGAACGGTTGGAGTGGGGAGAGGGTAGGGGCAATGCCATCTCTGTAAATGAAGGAGCAGGAGGGGAGTGCGGTTATCAGAACCTGGAGACAAAGTGGTACCTGCACAAGAGGATGCGGGGCAGGAGTTATGGCCTTCGAGCGGGAACAAAGCCACTGTGAATCCATGGCTCAGCAGGAATAAATACTCTGGCATCTCTTGCCTTCCACTTTCTGATCTCCTGCCAGTGCCTCCCACTTTCTGAAGCCAACCAGCATGCAGAGGACAAAGGAGCTGGTTGATGTGGTCCTTAAAGTCCATCCTTCCACAGAGCAGTGTGGAAGTACCCAGGTGGAAAGTATCCAACAACTGCAAAGTTTATTTATTTGTTTGTATATTGACTCCCCCCAGTAAAATGTAATTTCTCAGAGGATAGGGCTTTTTCCTCTGTTCTGGCCACTAATGTATTCCCAGCACCTAGAAGTCTACCTGTGTGTAGTATGATGGCTTAGTAAATATTTGATGAATGAATGTATGTTCAGTGGTAGTTATAAAATGTTTGCATTTGGGTAGTGAGTTTATGGGTAGTTTAAATTTCTTTGTGTAACTTTCCATATTTTCTAACTTTTTTCAATAAACATATTTGCTTACAATCAAGGCACACACACACACAAATGTATACAGGAGTCTAGCAAGAAAGCAGTGAGAAGAAAGTCAATTCCTATTCTGGAATTCATCAAGTAATAAAACTTGTACTGTGTTCCCCAGCTCTGAACCATGGAGACTCAGTCATGTCTAGGAAACATTGATCAATATTATCTTTCCAGACTTTATAAATATCCCAGACCAATTGCCTATATATTATTTATGCTGTCAAGATAATATGTAGGTAATACATAATTAAACAACAGCCAAATCTAAAGACACAAGTACAGCATTGATCATGAAAGAACCAACCTTATTTTGACAAAAGGAAGGAAAGATGTCCTTCAGTGCTGGACAACTACTTTTTAATAAAACTACACAAGCGGCTTGACAGTTCCTTTTCCCAGCAGAGGTCCCCAACCTTTAGCAATGTGTGTCCCAAATGAGCATCATTACTAACACTTTTATCTAGTTACCTGTAAATTATAGTTACCTGTAATATAAGCCCAATTCAATCATTGGTCCCTAAATACCAGACCAGAAGTGGATTCTGGGAATGTGTTTCCCATGGCAGAAGCTATCCTTTCAGTAGTAGAAATGATGATTGGATGATATGAAATCATATTTTATTAGTTGACTCAAAACATATATAGTAAAATCCTGTTAAAAGTGCTTCACTATACCCCCATCTTATCTGCCCTAGATACTAGGTACACTCCATAATACAGCTATTAAATTACACCAAAAACTGACAGCAGATCTACCTTATACATTCAAACCAGCCTTATAATAGGGGCTGCTCGCGTTTTTAATAGAATGTAATAGATACTGATTTATACACCCAGGTGTGAATGGTACTTTCCTTTTCCCACCTTCCAGCTTGAAGGTAAATGAGCTTCTATTTCTGTGCACCGTTGCCCCTTTCCTCACTCCAGATGTTTTTCCCTGCTCTTCAGTATGGTAATTGCACATCTAAAACCTGAACACTCCCTGAATGCTGAAAAAAAAAATTCCAGATTGCATGAAAGTGTTTTGACAATCACAGGAAAAAAATCTTAGATGCAGTTTATAAATATCATTAAATCAATGAAGGTTTTAAGTTAACTTGTTTCTGGGTGCTTGAGTGGCTCAGTCGATTATGTGTCCAACTTCAGCTCAGGTCATGATCTCACAGTTTGTGAGTTTGAGCCCCCCATCAGGCTCTGTGCTGACAGCATGGAGCCTGGAGCCTACTTCAGATTCTGTGTGTGTGTGTGTGTGTGTGTGTGTGTGTGTGTGTGTGTGTCTCCCCCTCCTCCTCTTGCACTCTATCTTTATCTCTCTCTCAAAAATAAAGAAACACTAAAAAACTTTAACCCGTTTCATCTGTGTTATGTATTTATGTACTTAGATATTTGTGTGTTTATAGACTACGGGTATATTTTTTCTATATTTATCATGAAATTTCATGAAGAGCATCTTCGACTCTAAGAACAATTCCCAATCAGGGAAAAGGCAATAAAAATGTAAAACAAGACATTATATTAAAAGCAGAAGCATAATATATAATAACAGCTCTTGCTATCTGATGTTTCATGGCATAGCATTAATCCACTGAGAGTTTCTGGCTAAAGACCTTCCCTGAAAAATGTCCCAAGTTTCCATGGAGCAACCCGTCCCGCCTTCCCCCGGGCCCCCAGGATGTTGCTGGCTCACCAGCAGTGGCAGCAAGGGTTGTAGCATCAGCACCTCTGATTGGAATAATGAATTGATTAATAAATGCTAACCAAGTTTATACAGTATAAAGATGTCTGATTTGTTACACTAATTCATTGGGGTTGTACCTTCATGCTGAATTAGCAGTGGCAGCCTCAAGAAACGGGAAAGGTCAGTGGTAAGAAGAATATATAGTAGCCAAGATAAAAGCATGAAAGCCTTCACTAGAAGTTGAAATGGAGAAGCAAAGAGAATTCTTTGATAAATTCTTTGGCCTGTGGTTCAGCATCATCAAAAAACTAATTTGTATGCTCATCTAACTCCATGTTATGCAATTAGCAAAAGTCACTAAGAGACCAAAGCAAACAGAGAATACCAAAGTGAGGATATATAGTGCCGTTCGCCATAAATAATGCAGATTTGCTGACTCCAAATTTCATAACTACAACCATGCTAGAAACATAACTGACTCAAACGTATAAGGCAAAACTATCCTGGCAGTCAACTGTTCACAGGGTTGACATTTTTCTAACATCTCTTTTTAAGAGTCTGAAGTTTAAAACCGCTATTTCTCACTGACCGTAATGACACTTTTACCAAGCTCTCCTTCGCTAAACTGGTACCTTGGCTTATTTGATCCAAAAAGCACAGCTAGGTCTTAAAAGCTTCTGGGTACAGTAGAGAGAGCAATATACAGTACTCTTTTTTAAAGTTTATTTATTTTGAGAGAGAGACCAAGAGAGAGAGGCAACATGCGTGGGAGAGACAAAGAGGGAGGGAAAGAGAATCCCAAGCAGGCTCTGCCTTGTCAGCATGAGCCGAATGTAGGGCTTGAACCCACCAACCATGCCCTGAGACGAAACCAACAGTCAGACACTTAACCGACTGAGCCATCCAGGTGCCCCAATATACAATACTCTTATTTCACCCCCTCCCTGAGGAAGAAGTAGGGAGCTGTCCTGTTGTGGGAAGGCTATTCTTAGAAGTTGGGTCAAGGATCTGGTTTGCAATTTCTTTTTCTGAGCACTGCCAAGTCAGCATATTGTTTATCTGAAAAGAGAAACATGTCCCCGGTCCTTCAGTGTATGTGAACACAGTATGATATCTGGTTGGTTCAAGATTAGAATATAATTGGAATTATTGCTTCGTTTATTATTGTGCTCCTATGCTGAGTACAAAGAAATTCTATAGTAAAAATACACTGTACATTCTGTAAAGCATATAACAGACACTGTTTCATTATTTTATCATGAATTAAATAGAAAAAAAAAGCCCAATTAATGAAGCTAGTCATTTCCAGAAAAAAAAAGGAACATTAAAAGCAGGCCTTCAAATAATAAGAGGGTTTTCATGTGGAATGATAATGATAATAACAACAACAACATTCTATGATTCAGGGGGCTTGAAGAAAATCTAAGAAGGTATCAAATGTTTTCCCATTGATGAGTTTATAGTAATTTTAGAGTGATTTTCTGACATCCTAAAATAGCTAAGTCATACAGATACAGGAAGAACTTGGGAAACTGTTTCACTGTTATATTAGGTCAAACCACATTTAGTTACCTTTCCTATAGTCAGAAAGGGTCCACATAGAGGTCCTTTGATGGGTCAACCTGGCTAGGTTACAGCACCTGTGTAATTTCATCAAACAATAAGGTAAGTGTTACCGGGAAGATATCTGGTGTATATGAATAAAGTCCATCATCAGTTGATTTTTTTAAAAAATGTTTAATGTTTACCTATTTTTGAGAGAGAGGGACAAAGCATGAGCTGCAGAGGGGCAGAGAGAGAGGAAGACGCAGAATCTGAAGCAGGCTCCAGGCTCTGAGCTGTGAGCACAGAGCCTGATGCAGGGTTCGAACTCACGAGCCACAAGATCATGGCCTGAGCTGAAGTCAGACACTTAACCAACAGAACTACCCAAGGGCCTCTCATCAGTTGGTTTTAAGAAAGGGAGATTATCCTAGGTTATCAGGGCAGGCCTCATTCAGTCAGTTGAAAGGCTTTCAGAACAGGGATGAAGCTTCCCTGATGAAGAAATTTTGCCTTTGGATAGCAGCTTCAGCCTGTGCTGAGGGTTCCAGCCAGCTCTTCCTGGTTGCCAGCCCCAGGGTTTGAAACTTTCCTAGCTTGTCCACACAATCATATGTCTATTTTTTTTTGCAGTGTATCTCCTAATTTATGCTTCCCATAGGTTCTCTTTCTCTGGGTTGAACCCCAATTAGTGCACTCAAATTTCGGCAATCTCTGTGGTTCAGTGTGATATAAGGTCATTTGCCCAAAGAAACATCATATTTAAGAAAAAATATACAATTTGCTGAAAATCAGAAAATTATTTTTAAATGGGTATGAGAAAACAGCTATACTTAATTGAATATACCTCCTCTGGACATTATGTTAACATTTTGTACTTCCTTTTATTTGTTACTTTGCTATAAATACCTGAATATGCATAATATAAAATATAATTAAAATGTCATTATTTTATTATTATTCAGTGAGACTTAATCTGTCACTATTTTCTAGCCAATTAATTAAAAAATGGGACAAAGGATACATTAATATCCTTAAGGTTAAGAAACGTTTTCAGGGGCACCTGGGTGGCTCAGTCAGTTGAGCGTCCGACTTCGGCTCAGGTCATGATCTCATGGTTTGTGAGTTCAGGCCCCATGTCAGGCTCTGTGCTGACAGCTCGGAGCCTGCAGCCTGCTTCAAATTCGGTGTCTCCCTCTCTCTCTGCCCTTCCCCTGCTCATACTCTGCCTCTCTCTGTCTCTCAAAAATAAATAAATGTTAAAAAAAATTTTAAGAAAAAAAAAGAAAAGTTTTCAGAATTGCTCAGGAAAGAGAGACGTCGGCAAAGTATGTTGGGGAGAGGGATAATGGAAATGTGTTGCCTTGCGTGTTGTTGGAGGCAATGTCTAGCTTTACCAAAGTTTTGATAAGAGGTGCTATTACTAGCCCAGTTTCTGTGCTTCTTCAGATCAATGCTTTACCATCATAATGCTAGTGGGAGCCAGAAAATGGTAAATATCTGAAGACCCATTGTTTGTGTCAACTTGCACAAAATTGTAATGCTAGCAGTCATCACAAAACACTTTGGAGTCAAATACAGCCACAGGGTTGAAGCCAAAAGGCTGACCCTGGTTGTAATGGAGAAGAGTAAACTGAAGTCATAAACGGTTTTGATGAAAATGATCAGCAGTGTGAGTAGCACAGGTAAGTAAGGCTCTTAAATGGATGTTTCAGAATCTGACAGACTCCCTTTAAATGAGAATTTATGGTTTTACCAACACAAGACATCTTAAAATGGACCCACATGCAGGGAAGAATAATGAAGAGAAATACTGAAGGTAAGCTGTGAAGACAGCCATGGCCCCTCCACGATTTCTCTAAAATCTAGCTCCATTGAATCACTAACGTGCTCTCTATTTAATAGGAAGTTGCTCTCTGACACCATAAATCCAGCAACAGTATTTTAGTCATTTACTAAGTGATTAAACTGTAGTAATTTATTCCATTCTTACACCCATATTTTTCCTCCAGGATCCTAAAAGATTTTACTGCCTCCCATAAAGCATTTTCGCTCTAAATATCGATATTGATTTAACTACATCCTATTATTTTTTAGATTTACTTTCTTATTTTACATGAAATTCTAATCTCCATACAGTTTATAAAAAGATAAAGTAGCTCACTTCCAAAACCCCTTTCTGAGGTCCTTCTGAAGGTCCTGCCTTTTTCCTGGCTGCCAGTTCTGGGATAATTACATTTAACAACAATCCTAATTGTGACTTTACTCGGATGCTCCTTTTAGACCTATTTCAAGAGGTAAGGGATGTGCTACATTAAAAGTAAAAACCGCACAAAATATAAAACCCCAGGCCTCTAAATAAATATTTAACACAATATTTAGTTAGCCAGCCAGCATACCTGATGAAATATATTTCTCATCACATATCCTTTATACCTCTAGGTAGAGGTGGGTACAGGCTGGGGAGGAATCTGCAGTAAAAGCAGGAAAAGCCTTTGGATGAAACCACTGGATGAAGTTAACACAACATCCTGGATAATCAGTTTTACTCAAGTATTTAGAGGAAATATTTTATATCAAACCAGTAAGACTCATTATTTTAAACATTAATGTATTCTTTATTAACACATTGTTAAATAGTGCCAAATATTAAAATTATATACCGTATTTTATAGTTTGACATTGTATATTGTGGGATAGAATGTTAAACTGTGGCAGGAATTTGTAAGACAAATTGCAACAACTGGTAAAAAATCAACCTTTGGGATGTACCTTCAGGTATCATTAGCATCACCTTTTATGTTGGACTCACAATTTCTTCCATTTCCTTTCTCCATGCTACTTAAAAATATATATTCACTCTCTTTATTGAAGGATACTTTGGTGAAAATATTTGAGGAGGATTATGTTAGAGGGAAAGGTATTTCAGAATTAGGATTAGGATAAAGCATGGTTACTTAGCATAAGTCAGACATGTTCTTAGCAGGTGACAGCTAAGACCTATAGTTCCTCATGGGAAGGTCTGAACAAATGTCCACGTTGTTTAAAGGAGCCATGAGGACTCACTTAAGTAAGGGACTACTAAGTAAGTAGTCATGCTTCAAAGATCCTTGAATTCAGGAACCTCTAAACAGAGATCTGGGACAGTAATCGTTTCTGGCATGTTTCTACTGACACTGAATACAGAAAGTGTAGACATCAATTGGCAATACCTTCAGAAGTTGAAAGGCTTCTGTTGGTCTCTCTCTGGTATACCTTATTGTCAGGGTCTTCAGACAGAGTCACATCTTTAAGGCAACAGGCTAGTCTGGAAGGGACCTGGAGAACTGAATCCAAATGCCTCGACTTTCCCTTTATAATAGCTACAAACCTCAGAGGACCGGATAAAGGGGTCTGACAAGAGATAACCTGACCTAGTTCCAGCCCACTCTTCACCTCCTACTGGCTGAAAAAAAATTTTTTTTCAAAGGAGACAGACTTTTCCTTCCATGAGAATACTACTCAGTCAGCCATGCTGCTTGGAAACATCATCTGGGAAAAAAGGATGTTGACCAGCGTCAATGGAGGGCCACAGAAACCCAAGGGGCTCTTACCTCCTCAACTCTAAAACACTGGTTTCATTCTCTCTTTGTGCCTGTTACCCCACTTCCTAAAATGAAGGCTATGATTCAACAAAACCCCATTGAGATAAAATGGTTGGTGCTTTCCAAAAGGCAACTTTAAAATAACCTTCATAGATTTATTTCATAGACATTTATATATCTCTTCCCCAAAATCAATGAAATTGTGAATGAAACAAGTAAGGACATTTAGCATGGTCACTACAATCAAATCAATAGCTTTACCATGCAAGTTAAAATTCTGTTACTTGAATTAATGCCTTTACTTATAAAGAATGATTTTTAAAGAATATCGACTGAGACCAAATCCACATGTTGTAAAACAAAATGTAAAGCTTAAGAACACCTTTGGATAATATTATATTAAATTTAATTTGTTCACTGAATTTTGCTCTACTGGAAGTAAGACATCTTAATCCAAACAAGGATATGATTACAATCAATTAAACAAGGCTTTCTTGTCCTATACTTCTGATCTTTATTGTGTACCTGAGACCGATGTTCATAAGTCAGACTTTAATTCCATATAAATAGCAACAGTTCATAATATGTGTCATTTATTTCCCTTTGCACAAAATAAGAATGTACCTTAAATAAGGAATTTTCTGTGCATTTTACACTGACCATTTTAGCACAGTAAATCATAAGTGTTGATATTTATTTATTAGGTTTTTTTCTTAGCCCCACTCTAATATCCCAAATTAAGTAAATCAGATTCTAACCTAGTAATTCTCTCCTTAGCAGACAAAATGTAACTCTTTGATCTGAATTCCTCACCAGTTAGATACTAGGATTTCCTGCCTTTTCGCACAATATGCTATTGAATTTCCCATCATTTGCACCATAAGAGTACTGTATCCCCTCCCCACATATCCTGAGGTTGGATAATTCACACACACGCATACACACGCGCGCACACACACACACACACACACACACACACACACGTGTGCCTCCTTCATTTACAGGATCACCCTTAAGTTGCCATGTGTTCACAGACAAGGCTCTTTCCTTACTCACACTAATAATCTGATTTTATGAGTTAAAAGCAACAAAAGAAATTTAGTACTTGCGTCTTTATCTAATCCATATTTACTGCACAGATGTCAGGAGTGATCAGATGGAAGACAAAGGAGATATATTTCCCTGTATTGCAGAAGAAAGGACTTAGATTTGGGACTGGATTTTCTATTTATGTATCCTTGCAATACAAATGCAATAATGCTAGCACGAAATGACCTGGCTGCTTTTTTCAATAAACAGCAGGACTGTTAGCCAACCCATTTCACAAGCTTATCTTAAAGGTGAAAAAAAGAGGCATTAAAAAACACAACAATTATCTTACAGCTGTATTGCACCTTTCCTCTGAGACTCTTAAAACATTCTGGAAATTATGGTCCAAATCCTGTTCTCAGCACATAACCATCCTCCTCTGGTCCTCTCAGTGAGAAAAACAGTACATAACAGTGGATAAAAATGGCCCTCCAGTAAATACAGTTCATCATTCTCTCATGAAATACAATGATTTTGGACAGATACACACAATTGAGAAAAACAAAGGTATATAAAACCTAAGAGGTCCTTCCTAGAAATTTCAGACCTGTTGCCCTCCAGGACCAAATCCAATTCATAGATATTATTTGCTTGGCCTGCACATGTTTGAAAGATTAAATAATGTCACATAAAGTCTGGCTTCCTATCTTCTCTTGAAAGACTTGAGGAATTTGACAACACTGAGCCCAGAACCCCTATGGCAGTTGTAGCTTCTTTTTTTTTTTTAATTTTTTTTAAATTTAATTTTTTTTAATTTATTTATTTTGAAACAGAGAGCAAGGAGGGGAGGAGAGAGGAATAGAGAGAGATAAAGTGAGGGAGAGAATTTCAAGCAGGCTCTGTACTCCTAGTGCAGAGCCTGATGCAAGGTTCGAACTCATGAAATGTGAGATCATGACCTGAGCCAAGATTAAGACCGCGCCACCCAGGCTCCCCAGTTGTAGCTTCTTTATCAGTCAGAGGATACAGAGTTCACCAGTGACTTCTTTTCCTACACTTGCTACACTTCCCCTATTTGCTTTAGCTGCTCACCTTGGAGGTAATCGAGCTTGAAACCTTAATTTTAACCTGGGAAGACATCCTATCTCTTTAAATAGGTTGCTTTTCTCCTCATGCTTCCTAATCACACTTTAAAATTTAGTTATTGAGATAACCCTGGGATGACAACTCATATTGCAATCTGGACTTACTTAATTATTTTAGCAAATATTTGTTATATATGCAAGGCAAAAGGCTGGGTCTGGTGAATATATAGAAATAGATCAGATATAAATCCCATCTTTGGAAAGCTACTGATCTAATGAGGAAGACAAAACTTGGATAGAAATTTCAATGGGTGCCTGGGTGGCTCAGTTGGTTAGGTGTCCCACTTCAGCTCAGGTCATGATCTCATGGTTTGTGGGTTTGAGCCCCGTGTCGGGCTCTGCGCTGACAGCTTAGAGCCTGGAGCTTGCTTTGGATTCTGTGTCCCCCCAACCCCTCTCTGTCCCTCCCATGCTTGTGCTTTCTCCCTCTCTCTCTCTCTCTCTCTCTCTCTCTCTCTCTATCTCTCTCTCTCTCTCTCTCTCAAAAGTAAATAAATAAGATTTAGAAATTTCAAGGCAGAAATATACCAACACTATAAGAGGGGTATCTAAAAGGGTTTTGAAGATTTTAAAGAAAGGAAAACCCAGGTTCACTGGGAATGGGTGAGGAAAGGCTTTGTGAAGGTTTCCTAGTTCCCCTTATCTGAGGAGCACTCTCTTAGATGGAGGTTTACATGCAGGGGGCTTATTAAGGATGCTCTCAGGATCAACACTTTGGGGCAGTGAAAGAAGCAGGACTGAGAAGTGATGCTGAACCAACCCGTAGTTATAACAAATGGCTTCAAAGACCTCATGGGGAGTTTTGGAACTGGGATGGCCCTTCAGAGTTGTTTCAAATGGGAGCAAGTGGGCCTAGCCTTTATAACCCACACCAGCCAGCCCATGTGTGTGGTCACCTATAGGCAAAGATGCTGGTTCCCACTCACTCCTTCTTTTCACTTTCTGGACTCAGGTATGACCTACTCTGCTTTGTATTCTGTTCCCATGCAATAAGCATACAGGGTTGGGCCCACCCTGCCATTTTTTCCTGATTATGGCTCTAACTTGGCAGATGAGGCAATACCCACCATACAGTGGGGGGGGGGGGGGGCGGTGAGTAGATTCAGGATACCCTGCATGCTCACATTCACTCATGCTACTATGTCTCAGCCTTATCACCGAATCTGTCTCACTCTCATTCTTGCTCTCTTCCTGGACATGCCTGACTTTGCAGATCCCTAAGTGTAAATTCAAAATGGAAGATAAAAAGCCCCACTTTGGCATTGGGTCCATTATCTTGTCTTAGCCAGCTTTTATGAGAAAGTCCCACAGTGGAGTTAGCTATATATATATATATATA
Source organism: Acinonyx jubatus (assembly GCF_027475565.1). NCBI lineage: Eukaryota > Metazoa > Chordata > Mammalia > Carnivora > Felidae > Acinonyx > Acinonyx jubatus. The sequence continues at coordinate 19,954,594 of NC_069390.1, read as the reverse complement.
TATATATATATATATATATATATATATATATATATATATATATATATATATTTTGCACTTTGCTCTCTGGCACCCTTGTACGTATGTTCCATCAGCCAGAATGCTAGAAGAGTGGACGCATGAGTAGTGCCCCAACCCTAAGGATTGAATGTATTTGGATACTATTACTAATATCACTGCAACCTAGGTAGGCACCTTATTGAAGGTATTTTATGACACTGATTTAGAGAGATGCTCACTGGCCATGGCCAGCTTGATAACAATAAAAATGATCACAGTTATTAATTACTGAAAACTTTCTATAATGGCAAGTGCAGGAATGAGCAATTTATTAATACTGTCTTTAATTCTTACATCAACTCTTCAAAAAATATATTATTCCCTTTTGTAGATGAGTAAGCGGAGGACAATAAAGACAAAACGTCTTGCTCATGGTCACATAGCTGGTAAATTGAAAGCTAATGTTCAAATACTATTCATCTGATTCCTCAACCTTAGTTCTTTCTCCTAGATCACACTGTCTTTAAAAACAGGAAGTGGTTGAGGTTCCTGAGTGGCTCACTAGGTTAAGCATCTGCCTCTTGGTTTCAGCTCAGGTCATGATCTCATGGTTTGTGAGTTTGAGCCCCACATCGGGCTCCACACTGGCAGTGCGGAGCCTGCTTGACATTCTCTCTCTCCCTCTCTCTCTCTGCCCCTCCCCTGCTCACTCTCTCTGTCTCTTTCTCAAAAAAAAAATAAATAAACAAACTTTAAAAAAAACAAAACAGTAAGTGGTTATTCAGTACCTACCAAGTGTAGAGTTCTTTACATATATTACCTAACCGAACGTTTACAGCAACTCCATGACATTATTGCCTAATTTTCCCACATGAAAAAATGAGGCTAAGAAAACTTGACAAAAATAAGTGAGCTAAGTCACCATGCCAGGATTCAGTCCTACGTCTGACTGTTCTCTGAGCCTGTATCCCTTACACTCTGTCTCATGGTCTCCTTGGTAAGGAAACAGAGAGCTCAGAGAAGTCACCTGGGAATGTTCAGACATGTCTATAATCTATAGAAGTCATCAGATATTGTCTTCACTAACTGCTATATAAGCAGATTAATGTCAGAAGACTCTCCTCTTTTAGCAATAAACCAGATTTTAATGATCCATGTCCTCTCCTCCAGATTGAAGTCAACTTGACAGCCTCTATAAGCAGACACCCAAGGGTCCCTAGAAAGACCCCAGGATTCACAAGGAAGATGATCTTTACTGCACAGAACCATTGTGATACTCACAAACATCTATGAAAGTTCTGTAAAAGAGGGAAGAGGAAAAGTTCAAGGCAACGTTGTTAATACCTACTGAACCTTTTAGCAGGTTACCAGAGTCCTTGGAACCCAAATATAACTCCTCTGAGTGACTCCAAATACATACAAATCTCCACCAGAACCTGAGAAGAGATCTAGGGGAAATAATATTCATATATAGTAGTCTCTTCCAACATTCACCGGGATGAGGCATCAGAAAAGTCACTTCAAATAGCAGTTCAGGGGCGCCTGGGTGGCGCAGTCAGTTAAGCGTCCGACTTCAACCAGGTCACGATCTCGCGGTCTGTGAGTTCGAGCCCCGCGTCGGGCTCTGGGCTGATGGCTCAGAGCCTGGAGCCTGTTTCCGATTCTGTGTCTCCCTCTCTCTCTGCCCCTCCCCCGTTCATGCTCTGTCTCTCTCTGTCCCAAAAATAAATAAAAAACGTTGAAAAAAAATTTTCAAATAGCAATTCAAAGTGCTGATGACCCAAATGGAATGGAAAATCAGTCATGATTTCAGGGTTTTGCCATGATCAATTTAAAAGCTGAGATCCTAATAAAGCTGACTTATGATAGGCTATGTAAAAGAATCCAGACACAAAAGACTACATAAATGTCACTCCGTTTATAGGAAATTTCCAGAATAAGCAAATCTGTAGAGCCAGAAAGTCGATGAGTGTTTGCCGAGGGTATGGTGGGGGGATAAGGAATAACTGCTAAGGAGCACAAGGTTACTTTTTAAGGTATCAAATATTCTAAAATTATATTATGGTGATGGCTGTATGACCTTTTATAAATACTCAAAACATCAAAGTATACACTTTAAATAGATGAATTTTATGGTATATAAATTATATCTGGATAAAAGTTGTTAAAAAAGAAAGATGATTTGCTACATATAGATATTGATAAAGGGCACTTTATAGTAAAAAGAGTAATCAAAAAGCATTAAAAATAAACATATATAAATACATAAATATATGAGAGAAGTCAACCTAAGATTTTATCAAAAATTACCAATTAAAATTTAGGCCTGAAGTTCAGTACACACTTTGTCTAATTTGAATTGGTTTTCCTCTTTCAAGTCTTTTGTTAAGGTTACTTGAAAAGAGAATCTGAAATCACAAAAGAAAATCAATACCACAGTTGACCAAGGCCAGGTTCAATAATACTGCCCACATTTGAGTGCAGTGAGGGAAAACAGCATTCATTAGTCATATAATAACTACATGGCCTCCTGCTTATCTCAGAAATTCCTCCAAGGAACACAGCCATTTCCCACCTATTATTTCGTATTGATTTTCACCATCTGCCAAGAGGCAGAGAAGGAAGAGGAATTTCAACAGAAGAAGGTAAGACCAGAGGAGCACCAAAGGAGTGGGAGCAGTGCATACCCCTTAGATGTAATGGCAGATGGGCATGCAAGGCTTTCAATTCATTACTCACTTTTTTGTGTATTCAATTCTCTGACTCCAAGTTGGTCCTGTGACAGCTGGTATTCCATTTTCTCACCTGAGACCTATAGTCAAAAGAAGTCGAAGGGAGATTGTTCACTGAGAATCCCATCATCATCATCATCATCATCATCATCATCATCATCTTGTTATTGTTGTTATGATGATGACTGGTATATATGCAAATACCACCCCAATCCCAGCTCACTCTTTTGTACAATGATTGATTTTCATCAGGGAAATCTCCTTCAAGTAGCCAAGGTTCCCTGAGGAGCCCCTAGATACCAAGAGGTAGAACCAGTTTCTTTTCACATGTAATGAGACATAACACATGTGGTATTTATTGAGTGCCAAGTTCTGTTGTAAGTTCTTCAGGTGTATTAACTCATAATTCTCAGAACAACTCCACAGGGAAGATATTTTAATTACTGCCTCCATTTTATAAATGAGAAACTGAGGCAGGAAGCTTAGGAACTAGTAGAATATCACCTAGCTATGAAATGGTAAAGGGAAACTTGAACAAAGGCAGTCTGGTATTGAAGTGCTTAAGCATAACCACCATGCAAACTGCCTTCATAAGAGAGGAAAGCTTTTTCAAAGGTGAACGTTTTGTCCTGAACTTATATTGCTCACATATAGCCAAAGTGCAGTAGAGGTAGGGATTTTGATGACTCTCATTTCCTAAATCATGCAATTTTATCCCACAAAGTAGAGGAAGATGGAGAGGAAGAACCAGGGATGGATATTGAGAAGGAATGGAAGGGTGGCAGAAACAAATACTGGATAGGAAGATCGGGATGCCCTGGAACAAACTGCCAGACTTCAAGAGGTTACAAAAGAAAGTGTTTATGCAGGATCTCATCATGGAAACAATACTGTCTTAAAAGAACTATAAAATCCCTAATTTGAAAACAGAAATGAGGGTGAATCCTGGAGTGTGCTTGTTAGCCTCAAATGTTTGTATCAACCTGTTTAATATTATGTTTCCTTAGTCTCAATATAAAACGCAGCACTTAGTGTGTGGAAGCATTATGCTAAGTGCCATTTGATCAACAGTCACTCTTTTGAGTCCTCTCAACTACCCTACAAGAAAGCGCTAACATATTAAGAATAAACCTGAATGTAGTAAGTCCATGCCTGTTCTAAGCACATCACAAACTCATGTAACTCACACAACAATACTTTGAGAAAGAAACTCTTCATTTTATTATCCTCATTTCACAGATGAAGAAACTGAGGCAATGAAAATTTAAGAAGATTGTCCAAGTTCACATGGTTACTATGAGGTAGATCCAAGGTTTGAACCAAGCAATCTGACTCCAATCTGTGCGGTTTACCACTGAACTATATTGCTTCTGCATAGCACTCTGCTGGCTATTTTCCAAATGTTATTAACAATTACACTAAGCCAATTTTACAATCTAGGAAAATGAGCCTTAGAAGAGTTATGATATTTCACCAAGGTCACTCAGATAGTGACTGGCAGATCTGTATTTTGAACTCACGTCTCTTAAATACCAGTACCCTCACTCTTAAATATTAAGCAAGAATCATAACCTGCAAGATTCACAGAGAGAAAACAAAGTTACAAGAAAAAGAAGGCACAGAACTTAGATCAAAGCTTTAACTAAAAGACAACATGACCTTACTCTTAAAAGCAAATGCCAATCTCTCCTAGGCTCCTATGGAAAAAGTCCAGCATGGAACTAATGTTTCAATCCCTAAACATGAATAACCCCTCTCCTCCATCAGAATTCCAGCTACCTACCTCTAAGGGGCTACAAGCAGTTGGGTGTAGGTCACTACCGTTCTTAGCACCTGAACCCATCTTGTTCTGGGAATGGACCACCCTCCATTACTTAGTGACTTCCCTTTTTGACCAATTCAGCTTTGTAAGGAAATATCCACCTTGCAGATCATTTGTTGGAAGGTGGTATTGTTCAATAAGTATCTCTTGATTAAGGATTAAATGAATGCTAAAGTTGTTGAATGGATCAAATTAGATAAAGCCTACAGAGCACTTAGTTCCGTACCTAGAATATAGAGACTGCTCGATAAATTGTAGCGGCTGTGCTACTACTATTCTCATTGCTAGTACATCATTTTTGGTTTTGGCTATTGCTAATTATTAAGGGACAGAGAAAACATAGATACACAGTAAAGCCCCAAAAGCAAGCCCACTCATTGGAAAGAATTCATAGAGGAAAAAAGGGAGATCATTTTCCTGCCTCCTAAGAGAGTGACTAAAAGACTTAGGAAGGGATGACTACAATTTAGCATGGCATATAGCTGTAATTCAGTGTCTCCCAGGTGTGAGTAAGACTCATTATAAGATTTAGATTGGTTTTATACATGCAAGTCCACTGAAAAAAATGATTTACTTCAAATAATAGTTCAGTAGACTATTATTTGGTTTAATTCCACTGCCCTAGTTCTTATTTTAGTTACAACAGATGATTATAGAAATTTCAGAAAATTCAGATAAAATGAAAGAAATTAAAATCACATATGAATGATGTTTTCATATGTGTATGCATATATACATACACATACATACACATATACATACACATATACATATACATACACAGATGGTCCCTGACTTACAATGGTTAGACTTAAGATTTTTCACCTTCATGATGTTGAAGAAGCAATATGCAGTCAGCAGAAAGCATACTTCCAGTTTTCATTTTGATCTTTTCAAAATTAAGTGGTAGGCTAGCAATTAAGGCTAGCAATTAAGTGGTAGGATCCCCTCTTGTGATGCTGGGCACTGGCAGTGCGTGGCAGCTCCCCGTCAGCCACACAATCAGGAGGGTAAACAAGCATTGCACTTACAACCATTTGGTACCCAGACAACGATTCTGTTTTTCAGTTTCAATACAGTATTTAATACATTACACAAGATAGTCACTTGTGTTAGATGATTTTGCTTGACTGTAGGCTACTACAAACGCTCTAAGCATGTATAAAACAGGCTAGGCTAAGCTATGATGTGTGGTAAGTTAGGTGTATTAAATGCATTTTTGACTTAAGATATTTTCAACTTATGAGTTTATTGGGATATAATCCCATCATTAAGTCAAGGAAGATCTATATATAGTTTGGTGTCACAATTTAGCATTCAGTATTACTAAACTATTTAGTAGTCAGTTATATTTAGTATTACTAAACTATTATTTGAATAATTTAGGGGCCATATATATAAAAGATATCTATCTTTTATAGATATATATCACTTTTAGATATAGATATATATATCACTTTTATATATATTCACATTTTTTTCAGAATTTTCCTATCAAATATGTATGCATATTTCTGTATTCCCTCTCTGTATAATATACATACGCACAAACATACCCATATACTCTATTTTAGAGCTGCCTGCTTTCGTGGTTCTTAATAACTCTTGTGTATATAGATCCTTAGACCTCCTTGCTATTAGCAAGCATCTGATCCAGAATAAAAAGTAGCAAGGTTTTCAGAACACTATAGGAAACATTTATTTTTCTGACCACTCACTAACCTTTCCCCATTCTTAGTCTGTGCGCTTCAGGTAAGGCATCACTCCTATTTCCTGACAGGGAGCACATTAGCCAGTCTCAGCCAATCAGCAAAAGGAATTCCCTTGCCACTATGACTGGTTCAGGAAGACTGGACGTATGACCCACATAAGTACAATCAGAGTGAAGCTCAGGACTAGTTTAAGAGTTAACCTCTTCACTCTCAGACTTGAGGCCACCATATTGAGTGTGTACAAAAGAAACCAACACAAGGCAGTTATGATGAGAGTTGGTGAAAATCTTAAGAATGATGGTAATTTCTGAACCCCTAGATAAATATCTGAGCAATGTAAACTCTGGCCTCCTCAATTACATAAGTAAATAAATTCCTGTTCTTAATTTAGCTGATGTGAGCAAAGTTTTGCTTATGGGCAAGAGAAATCATCTTAACTATTACAAGCACAAATCATAGAAACCAAATTTGAGTTTTAGTCCCAATGCCCTCCTTTTGTTTCTTTTGCTTCAAAATAAATTCCTTTTTGGTATAAACCAAAGGGAGTCAACATACTCGGACTTATTAGGCCAACCAAGAACACATGGTGTATTACAACAAATCATCCCATTTGTCTCCTGTTAGAAAAGCCCTTCCTTCTGTATGTTTCAAATACCTTTCTGTGCCATGAGTTTCTAAATGCCAAAAGTTGTTCAAATTCCTCAAGTTCAACAAGCAAATAGAAACTAAAATTTTGGTGAACATCAGAAAAGAAAACCTTACACCTGGATTATAAAAGTTCTCTCATGAGGTGGTTGCCCTTGGAAAAGAGATTTGTGGTTCAATACAATAAAAAGTTATTTCCCCACCTGTCCTCATCAAGCTTAATGAATACCTTACACATAAAACACCCCTTTTTATTACTGCATTCCATGTTCTGGTGGAGATCAGACTCCTCCAGCACATCAAAATGGTACCCCCCATCCCCATCCCCAGGCAGAGTACAATGATATTTCCAGGCATCATTGCCATGGGCAAATATGGCAGAGCCCTTCCCAAATGAAAAAAAAAAAAAAACTTTGTATCAAAGGAAGTAGGAGACTATCTTTGAAAACTAGAGCAAAAAAATTAATAACAATGTAGTCAGATATATTCAAGAGGCATACTGATCAAATACACACACTGTTTTAAAGCATTTATGTTCTGAAGGGAACACTTTATATCTATTTTTAAAACCTTGTTATGTTCTGTAATTTCCATAGCCTGTCACACCCATAGAAATTTATCTGCACCTCTCTTGTGGAATTTATCATTTGCTACTTTTAGTACCATTACATGTGTATAAGTCTTATCTCTTCTACAAGAATGCAGACTCCTTGAGGGGAGGGATCTTCTTTATCCTTATATCTCAGACATGACATAACTTGGTAGCTTGTAGATACTGAGCCTTCCATAAATATTAGAAACATGAAAAAAAATGTTTAAGTGTATTTTTTAAAAGCAGAATAAACCTGGATGGAAACAGAAAGCTTTTTTTCACTTGTTAAAGGAGACTGTGTTATAAGGAACTCATAAAAGTAAATAAAGAATTGTAGCTCAACTCAGATTTCAGTGAAGAAACTGGTTCTCCATAGACACTCAATCATTCATTCATACATATAACCTCATTCATCAACTGAACTAATATCTATAAAAGCTTCTGATAAAGTTAAGAATAGAAGGAAAATTAGAGCAGATTACTTCTATGGAAAGATGGAAAATTGGTCTGCTTTCCCAGATCTCAGTGCTTTATGCAGTCAGTGACATCGTGGAATTTATTTTATCACTCTTCTTGCTTAATTAGGACGTAAGAGAAAGGTAGGAGGATAAGAGTAGACAATTTTCAAATAAAAAGTGGTTCTTCCCCAGCAAGTTGTAAAAGGAAATCAAAGAGTTTCTGGTTTGTTTGTTTTTGTGGTAGGAAAATTGAAATCTAGACAGAAAAAACCTAAAAGAAGAAGAGAAAAGGCTGAAGGGAGAGAAAGAAGAGAGAGATTAGTAAAAGTTCTCTAAATTTTCAAAGAACGAAAGACAGAATTAAGAGTGAGTCCTGGAAAGACTTCTGACATGGGATCAAAAGATATCATGTGGACAAAAGAAGTATTCCTTTCAAATCTAGTATTTATCCTAGATTAAAATAGTCGAAATTAGTGGGAAGTGAGGAACATGTTGTACCTTGTTCATTGGTTTCATTCAAACCTAGTTCTAAAATACATAAATAGTTTAATACATTGATATCTTCAAGTCTATACTTTCCTACTAGAAAATGTGGCAGTATTTATTATTTTACCTTGCTCACATTCAAAAAGAAATTATTAGATCCAGGTATAATGGAATTATTCAAATAAAGTATAAAACAAGAGGCCAATAATAGCGCTAGACAAATGTTAGTCAATGAGTAATTAGTTATAAAGAATACTTTCCTGCCAGCTATACCTCAAATAAATAAATAAATAAATAAATAAATAAATAAATAAATAATAAATAAAAATAAAACCTACACAAAAGTTTTGGGAGTTTTTCTAATACAATTATTAAAAAAATGTTAAAAAAATTTCCTTTGAGTTTTCTCCCATTCATATAAATAAATATAAAATCACATATCCCCCAGTAAAATATAAAGAGTAAAGGAATAAATACATAATATTATCCAAGCAGAATCCTCAGCTCTATAAATGGCAGGTAGATACATTTGTGTTCAACGAAATGACTGCATTTTAAATTCATTCTAATAAAAAATAAACAAAACTTCTTCTATTTTTCTGTTTAGGTGGTATCCCAGTCCACAGTCCAGGCATACAAAAGAAACTCTCTGTTTTTCTACATTAACATAATTTATCTTTCAAGAACTGGATAATATCTTGAAATCCTGAGTCAATTTGATGTTTCTTCTTTTTTCTCCCTGGGGAAGCTTTCAAGTTCCAGATAGGGTTTATATAGGCTGCATGAGTCAAGGTGATGGATTCTGTCCCTTGCTGCCATTTTTCCATGTAGGCATTGATTGATAAATCCATCATCCTTTTTGTCTTTGGTTGTAGGTCCACACAAGTAGCTACAGAGAGATATGCCTCTCTTCCATTTACAGGAACCCTGTAGGTACAGTCTTTGCTGCTTTAGTGCAATGCTTGGTGTTAGAGAAACCATTCAGCTTCTAGTTCACTTTGGGGTACTCTCTGAGGCTTTGGAAAGACCCCATTGGGTTTGACTCAACAAGCATCTGGGCATCTGCTGCTTCAAAGAGTTCAGCTTAGTTTCTATTCTACAAAAGATGGTCACGGTAATAGGAAGGATGGGACTATGGAATGTGCAGAGTCAGCAGGGGAGGTAGAGCACTTTTCCTCTGTCTCATTATGTTTCTCCAAACATTTTTTTGTGGGCTTGGAGCCCTCTCAATTCTCTTAAGTGCTTTAGGCTGTAAACCAATGCCAAGAAGAGATTGGCAGGCTATTTTTTTTTTCTTTCTGGCTTGCTACATCCTTCTCCAGAGGCAATGGCCTAGGACGCCCTAGCTGTTTGAATAAGAAGAAAGTTCAGAAGGATGGAATTATCAGAAGGGGAAGGGAAAAAAAATTGTTTAATATTTCAAACTTTCCCAGGAAATAGGAAAAATGTCTTTGAGGTTATATGGAAGAAAATTAGCATAAAGTTGAGGTCAGGTGGAAGAAATTAGCATAAATTAGAATAAAGCACTCTGATTTTGCTGATCTCTCTGCCTCCAAGCAATCTTCTAGAACTGAACTTTGAAACTCTTTCAAATAGAAAAACTTACAACAAAAGCTTTCTATCCTATACCATATTCTTCTATAGACTTCATGATATACCCTGAAATATCTTTAGGGGTAAATCTTTGTTTTCTTCAATAGATCTCACTATTAGAAATTGAACTTTTCTCTCTATGAAATATATCCAAGATCAACAACTGGTCATCCTTGCCTTGCCCTTGGAAGTCTTTCTTTTTTTTTTAATTGAAATTTATTGTCAAATTGGTTTCCATACAACCCCCAATGCTCATCCCAAAAGGTGCCCTCCTCAATACCCATCACCCACCCTCCCTTCCCTGCCACCCCCCATCAACCCTCACTTTGTTCTCAGTTTTTAAGAGTCTCTTATGCTTTGGCTGTCTCCCTCTCTAATCTCTTTTTTTTTTTCTTCCCCTCCCCCATGGACTTCTGTTAAGTATCTCAGGATCCACATAAGAGTGAAAACATATGGTATCTGTCTTTCTCTGTATGACTTATTTCACTTAACATAACACTCTCCAGTTCCATCCACGTTGCTACAAAGGGCCATATTTCATTCTTTCTCATTGCCACGTCATATTCCATAGTGTATATAAACCACAATTTCTTTATCCGTTCATCAGTTGATGGACAGTTAGGCTCTTTCCATAATTTGGCTATTGTTGAGAGCGCTGCTATAAACATTGGGGTACAAGTGCCCCTATGCATCAGCACTCCTGTATCCCCTGGGTAAATTCCTAGCAGTCCTATTGCTGGGTCATAGCGTAGGTCTATTTTTAATTTTTTGAGGAAACTCCACACTGTTTTCCAGAGCGGCTGCACCAGTTTGCATTCCCACCAACAGTGTAAGAGGGTTCCCATTTCTCCACATCCTCTCCAGCATCTATAGTCTTGGAAGTCTTTCTAAGTCATACAGATAAAGTTCTTTTCAAACTCCTTAATAAATTAATCCCTTCCAAACCAATGTCATATATTCAGCTATTTATAAACTCTTTAGAGTTTATAAATTGTTTCACAAAGAAAGTGTCACTAAAAGTCAGACAATGTCTACGTGTGTCTCTTGTATCGTGCAATATCAGAAATTTCTTATTGATTTGGTCATTTTGTCCCACATTCATTACAATAAAAATCCAAACTTGCACTCATCTGGGACGACTATAAATAGCTCGATGAAGCTATGATTTATAGATTAGTGAATGTTGCCTTTTATTTGAAAATAGTTCAAACATTTCAACAGCCCATAAGCCTCTAACAGTGTGTACAAATCATCCATCTGGACTGCCTTTGTGCAGTGACCATGCATCATTTGTGGATCGGCAACATGGCTTGTGCACTTTCCTTATATTTTGGTCATTTTCTACTTTTAGGAGTCTTGCCATTCCAAGGTAGAGCTAGGGAACTTGCATTACCAGATTTCACTGCTACTAGGGTACAGATATGTGACGTGGATTCTGCCACTCACATGTACCTGAGCACAGCTGGGTTCCGAGGGAGATGACACACTTCCGAGCACGTAGGAATTGATATTCTGGCAACTGTGGTGAGAGAGACACTTGGTTCCTTACAGATAACAGTGGCAGAGCTCCTGGCATCCAATCATAGAGCATCATAGGCTGAGTAATGATGAGGTGGCATTTTCCCTGCTAAAGGTCCTTTAGTGGGACTAAGAGTTCTTAGTCCCTCAATTGGTTGGTGATTCAAGAAACTAGTTCTCATACCCTCCTGGAAAGTCATAAGTTACAAGTAACCTTTTATAAATTCCTTTTCTGGCTAAACTACATGTTGTTTGCAGTGCAAAACACTTTTATAGTTGCTGAACAAATAAATAATTAATCATACAATATTACACATGTATGTAAAAAAAAGTTAATCTCATTTATGCTGACACGTTAACACTGTTACTAAGATTCTAAGAGGGGGAGTCAAAAAGCAAATATTCAAAACACTAGCATTTGCCACATAGTCCAGGCAACATGGTGACCCAATATTAGTTGGCTAATAGATTTTTCACTTCTTTTTTTCATGTTTATACTTTTGGTGCATCTATTTTTGAGTTATTAAAAGAAGGAGTGTTTACAGGTAGTTTTTATTGCTGGTGATTCATTTTAATACAGTTCTAAGGAAGATGAAATGGGGCTGCCTAATACAATTACTCTAAACACTAAAGGCACACATTGTGTGAGCAATTACTGATGACTTTCCATGTACAGTGGATAGCAAAGATGAAATGCACAAAATGAGTAATAAGAGATAGTCCCAGTTATCGAGTAGCTCACACGATTGCCATTTCCCTAGAATAAAAATTGTATCCAAATGAGAAGTTCTCATTGTATTTCCATAATTTCTATTCATCCCTCAAATCAATTGTTCTTTCCTTGAAAATTATTTATTACTAAGGCTATCCAAGGAAAATAACTATTCTGTCCCTGTAGGACTCATTGGGAGGACTGAGAACTATTGCATCCTATTTAAAAGCATTATTATACTGCTCCCATGGACCACATTGACATAGCAAATGTTCTTTGGGAAAACAACCAGTTGAATCACTTATATATCTCCAACAATGACTACGTGCCTTGTGAGAATGCTAGAGCCAGCTACCCATCCTACACTCATCCTAACAAAGTTATGCTTCGTGGTACCAATAACTAATTACATTACAGTTCTGCCTCAGTAACATAGATTGATAGTTTCATTATACCATTTAATTAGAACTGTTTTTAATTTATCAGGAAGAATTGGTATAATTGGTGAAAGAACAGCTGTTGCAGGTCACATGGAAACAATATGGTTGAGTAACAGAAACTGGCAAACTTGGCTGGGAAATCCAAGTGGCATGTAAGTCTTTTGGAATGCATAATGTGGAGGGAAAGGAAGTCTGCTATCTGTCATATTTCATCTAATCAACACCTCTGAACTTTATCACTAGCGTTACTGGTGCGGGATGCATGGACACCAGCAAGAAGTACTTTGCAGAACCAAGGTCCACTGTGGCTCAATAAATTCTATTTCCCCAAAACAGGGTATCATCTGAGTTTCAAGGGATCTGAAGGAGAACTTTCATCCCTTAATGTAGCTGCTTCTTAGATAGTAAGTGCTAATTTTCTTGCATTGTCCAAACTAGTAGCAGATATAACATTTTAGTTTATTAAAGGAATAACTGGTATTAGACATATCATACTCTAGCCTGACTTCCTCTTTAAGGATGGACCCCTCTTCTATTACTCAGGGTTCTCCAGAGAAACAGAACCAATGCGGTATATGTGTGTGTGTGTGTGTGTGTGTGTGTGTGTGTGTGTGTGTGTGATAAAAAAATTATTAAGGAATTGACTCATGCAAATGTGAAAACTAGCAAATCTGAAACCCACAGGGTAGGCCATCAGGCTAAAAACTCAGGCAAGGAGTTGCTGTTTAAGTCTTGAGTCTGAAATTTGTAGGTCAGGCTAGCAGGCTGGAAATTCACGCAGGATTTTTATGTTCTGATTTAACACAAAATTTCTTCTCTGAGAGAACCTAATGTTTGCTCTTAAGGTCTTCAACTGATTGGATGAAACCAACTCACATTACTGAGAGCAATCTACTCAAATTCAACTTATTATAGATGTTAATGACATTTATAAAACATACTCACACCAATATCTGGACAAGGTTTTGACAAATATCTGGACAAGGTTTTGACCAAACAACCGGGCACCAGAGCTTAGCCAAGTTGACCTACAATTTAACCATCATACCTATTAACAAAGAAGCCTCCCAAGGTTCTTTCAGACTTCTGTCCACCTTTAGCTTTCTAAGACAAGAATGCCATGTTTCTACATGAATGTTATCTTTCTGTCTTCATGTTCACAAGGAACACATAGTTAATCAATTATGGTACTCTTTTCCACTGAGTTCAGAAATGCTTCTCAACCCAATGCTCCAAAATGCCACTTCCATTTTACTAAAGCTAGCATGCAAAATAAGTGTATTGACTCGCCCTTCTTAAGCAATTTAGTCACCGTGTGCTTTTAGCTTTTGTTTCTCTCCTGATTGTCACAATACAATTGTAAGCTGGATACTGAATATATAAGAATCATTCCAAAAGAGACTGTAGTCAGAGATTAATGCAAGAAAAGAAACAATGGAACCACAAAAATCCAACCCTGGTACAACAAGAGGACCAGAGGATCCAAATGATAACATCTCATAAGTCAAATAATGCATAGGGCAGTTAACTAAGTGTAAGGCAGTGGGAGACTTAGGGAGGTGCTCCAGTTAATGTCAAGAGTGAAGACTTAAAACTTCATGGACCAAAGGGGACGAGACTTATGCAAAAGAGGACTTCCATGGCAAACCCAAGATGAGTGGATGGGGAGGATATTCTGAGTTTGAGAAGGATACATCCTGGGCTTTAAAATTGTGTTATTCCCAGTGGAGGAGCCACTAATAGTGGTTAGTAGAAAGGCTACAACCAATGCTTCTTTACAACACAGCTGGGAAGACGCTAAGCCTGGTTTTAAGGCTTCCTAGTCAAGAAGAATGAGTATTATGATACAGTGCAGGCTTCTGCTGCCAATGCAGAGTTCAGTCAGGAATCCTCTGGAAAATAGCATAAGAAGGCTGATCAATATATGAGTCTGAAACTGTGGCTTTAATTGTCACTTCAGGTCCACTGCACTGAATTTTATTGGGTTTGACTGATCTTTTATCAATATTGTATACAATATTATCTTTTATACTCATCTTTATCTTTTGCTTCTTTATTTCTCCTCAGGACTTGAACAATCACCAATCTCATACAATCAAAATACCACATTTATCTTACAGCATCTCCTTCATGCTCACTGTCAAAACAGCAAATCCTATAACTTTTCTCCATTCCTTTCCCTCGTCCCCTATCCTTTCTGTTCATTTATCCTTTTTTACCTGCACTTCTCTGTAAAGATCTCTTTACAGACCTCCTAGCCTCCCATTCTTGCCATCTGACACAATTTCTGCTCCTTCTAATAGATCAAAGAACCTTAAAGCATGATTCTGCTAATGTTGCTTCTTTCATCAAAGGCTTTTGATAAGTCCTATAACCTTATAGTGTAAAATCCAAATTCTTTAATATTCAGTGTCTCCCATAACCTAACCCAGGCCATCTTTGCAACATTGTCCTCAGCCAGTCTCCTATTTTGAAAAATATAATCCAGAAGACTGTGCTATTTGCCATTTCCAGAAAATGCTTGGCATTGTTCATTTGCATGCCCTTCCATATGTGTTTTGCCTACTGGTTGGTTTCTATTTCTCTATTAGTTCATTCTTCAAAATCAGCTATAAAACTATTTCCTTTACAATGAATTCTCATTCTTTTCAATGAACTACTATATCACATGTAACAAATAGCATTTTACCATAGTTACCTCAAAAGAGACTGTATTTCCTTACCATATAAACTCGTGAATGATAAGAATCATTTTTTCACTCACTTTTTTTTTCCAACAGTGTCTTTCACACATTAGATGTACACTGTATGTTTGGTAAGTGGAATAATACACTGAAGAGTGAATCAATCCTTGGAGCAAGCTCATTCTCAGTCATCTCTCATAATCCATGTGAATGAAAGATTGGCTTAATCAGAGATGATTACAATCTCAAACAAATCCCTCAACTTCACAGTATACACCGCTCTAGCAAATCTTTTTTTCCTGAAGCAATTTACAAGTAGCAAAAAACTCAACAGGAGTTGCTTCCTTCACTCTATACACAGTCTCATTTATTCTTATATTATTTCATTCAGCTAGCATTTGCTGTGTTTTTAATGTATTCCAGGCCTAATGTTAGATTCTAGAATCACAGAGAACATAGTTCCTGTCTTCAAGGGCTTTCAATGGGGATGACTGAAAAGGTCAACTATCATAATTATGGTAGAGTATGACGAGGTGTCTAACAGAGAAATACGGATGGCCTTGGAAGGCAAAGGAGGGGCACCTAAGCCAAATCAAAATTCAGTGATGATTTCGCCGAGACAGCAGTATCTCTGCTGAATTGTTAAGGGAAAAGAGAAGTTATATAAATGAACACGTTTGAAGAAGGCAGCCCAGTGAGGAGAAGACCTGCATATGTGAGAGCACAGAGGCGTGGGTGAGCAGGACGGGCTTTAGGATTTACAAGCAGTTGACTCACAGAAAACAACACTAGAGTGGGTTCGTTTCCTATGGCTTTTGTAACAAATTACTACAAACTTGGTGCCTTAAAACAGAATAAATTTATTTTCTCACAATTCTTGAGGCCAGAACTTGGAAACCAGTTCACTGAACTGAAGTCAAGGTGTCAGCAGGACCATATACCCTCTTGAGGCTCTAGGGGAGAATCTAAGCTATTCCTTGCTTCTTCCAGATTCCGGTGGTTGTTGGCATTCTTAGTCTTGTGTCCACATCATTCCAATGTTTGCCTCAGTTGTCACAAGGTCTCATCTTCATATGATGGTCTAATCTCACTCCGCTTTTCTCTTATGAGGCTATATGTGATGATATTTAAGGCCCGCCTGGATAATCCAGGATGATCTCCTCACCTCAAGATCCTCCACTTAATCATATCTGCAAAGACCCTTTTCACCCCCAAATGCAGTAGCATCTAAAGTTTCAAGGGAACAGAATGTGGACATACCTTTGGGGGGAGCCATTTTCAACCTACCATATAAGTCTTATGAAATGCCTTGTATGCTAATCTAGCAGGAATATCCATAGGCAAACAAATGGAGAAAAGTCATAAGGCAATGCATGCCCCCAAATACATGGAACCACAGGTAAAATGCTGAAATATAAATATCTAAGGTTCATATTTCTCTAAAGAAAGAAATCAATTAAATTTTAGCAATACTTTGATATGGGTTTGGAATAAAAACAGAGTCCCTGAAGGTCTGAGGCAGCAACAAGCTCTTTAGGCATAACAAAGAGGAAACATTGTTTTTGATGCTCCAGAAAAGGAATGGAAGATGAGACAGAAGTGATAGATGAGTGGAGTTAGGGGAGAGAGAGAAGCCAAGATTACAGTCAAGGCTGTGTATCCATCAAGATACTCTAAAGAATACAAGAACAAAGATGTAGTACAAGAATTCGATTTTAGACAATTTTGGCAGAAGCTGAGAAAGCGAATGGCTGGAATTGATGAACATTATCACTTCTGGGAGAAGCTCTTGGCTCCTCAGTGGGCCCACGGACAGTGGCCTGGTGATGGGCCTGGGGCCACAGCTACCAACAGAACCAGCAGTTAGAAAGACAAGCTGGGATGCTCAGGGCACCCCTTTATCTACATGTCACTGTCGAACCATAACGACTTTCTGAGAGCAGTGGTTTCCACTTCACTTCCACCTTCTAAATCCCATGTAATTTTTCTTTTGACAAACTCTTATTTCCTGTTACTTTCTTTTGCTTTGCTGAGTAACAAAAAAAGGTGTTTTGTTTTGTTTTGTTTTTTGTTCGTTTGTTTTTTAGTGAGCCAATATGGTTAGAGTGAGGGAATCTCAGTCTTAGCCCAGTGGACACAACATATTCCAGTGGAGCCTATAAAATATGCACAAAGGAACTCCAAATCTTTGGTAAAGTCCAGGTTCACAAATAGTTTCCTGGAGTGAAATAAGACAGCACAGATATCATGTGTGAAAAAGACACTAGGCAGAGAAAATCCCGGAAACAGAACTCCCTCCTCCAGATTCACCAACATCTTAGAGTGTTGAGCTTCGGCAAACCACAGAAGACTTAAGCTAATCCACCTTGATCTTGACAGAAAAAAAGGCTCCTTTCTGACCAGGCGTATGATAATTTATCCAAGTCTGTAAGTTAGGGCTTTATAGACAGATACAAGATGATTCTAGGATTCACAGTAATAAATCTTTGGAAAGACTCTTTGACTTCTCCCCCAAATCATCTTTCTTTATTTTGTTAATTTATTTTGACTTGATGCAAGTCAAATTTATTTTGACTTGTTAATTTTTTTTTACTTGATTTATTTTTTATTGAGTCAACCTGTTAGACTGACTTCAAAGTCTCAGATCTTTAGTTACTTTCTGACACTCATAGGCCAATCCTACCCCTGCCTCCTAATGGGAAAATCTCTTCTGAGCTCACAAAAAGGAAAGTTAGATCATCAATTCCTAATGTCATCTATTACAATTCATGCTGCAAGAAGCAGTCCCAGAAAGTGTGCTAACCAGGTCTTTGTTCAAGTACACGTGTGATTGGTGTCCTTGAAAACACAGTGTGTACCCGATGCCCTTAAAGCCCATCTGAATTCTCATAGGGGCCAGCCAGGTGGTCTTCATATTTGAAGATAACTCAGAGAGTCACCTCACTTGTGAAAAAGTCAGCTTCTACCAGTCAACAGACTCAGTCTGCGTGTATGAGGGTGAACCATAAACAGCAGTGACATAAGTAAATCCATCTTATTATCAGTAAAAAAATATAGATACTATTTTTTTTTTACTAACTGACTTTACAAAATACTTTTGCAGACAGTTGTGTGTTATAACAGTCCCTCAAAATGGAGGATAAAAATTGTTATTCTCTTATTAATCTTACCTAAACTGGGGAAAGAGACATCAAGACTCTCCCCTAATACAGCATAATGAATGAGCATCAGAGCAGACCCTGAATTCTCTCCACTCTGCATCTGAATGGACATATCTATCCTTTCAAGAGTTGAAAAGAAATTCTCAGGAAATAACCACATTCAATTTCACAGTATTATCAGGAGAGGAAAAGAGAAAACATGTTTCTCCTCCATTATAAATAGAAAAATAAAGTCCTATACAAAGTAAGTGCTCAAAGATGCATAGCCAGTCAGATACAGATAAGTGAGACCTCAAGACTTAGCATCCGAGCTTCTTCACAGATTCTTAATCCTAACCACATCAGAGAACAAGAGGGAAATGTGGAAGGCAAGAAGACATTCCCTCTAAAGTAAGCAGCCCTTATACCCGGCCTCAGGCAATTCCATGATCTTAGCTTTTAATTTGTAACTTAAAAAGCCTAGTCAGCCAAATGACATTGATTTTATTGCATATTCCAAGATATCATAAGGATAATTAATCTCCTTAAAAACAATACAGTCTGTTGTATCTCCAGAGAAGCAAGGGGCTAAGTTTGTTCTTGGTGAATTACACCCAACGGGTACCACTAACCTTCAAATGTGCTACTATATTATTTAACTTTTAGACAGTTTAATACAGTTCCTGATTATTAATATGATTTTAATATCTGATAGTGCAAAAGGGTAATAATGTTGTAGAGCTAAGACAAGTGAAAAAGATAAAATTAACTCACTGCTGGTGAGTGATGCTAAAAATACACATTTTTACTTGGTTCTAACTTAACAATTCAGAAGAAAAAATAGCCAATCAATCAGAGAGCCAGAAAAAAAGGGGGATTGACTAAATTATCTTTTTGTCCCCATATAATTCAATAAAATTGAGATATGAAGGTGTTTCAATCATCCAGAGGAACAGGTATTTATATACCAAGTATTTGCTGAGCACTTACTGTGTACAAGGCCCTGGACTAGGCATCCAGGCTCTAAAACCCCCTTTTCTCAAGTGTTTACGTTTTCCCTGGTGAGTCAGATGGGAAAGGAAAAGATCACACTCTGCTACATGCCACAATAAATATATATGTACCAAGTATCCTGGCTTTTTCTTCCTGGATAAGCCCAGGATATCACACAGAAAAGGTACACGCAGATGAAGGAGATCAGTTTCCTTACCTAAGAGAAAGGAAAAGAAAGAGGAAGGGAAGAGGTAAAAGAGGCATATAAGCAGAGGTTTCATCCATCTTGTTTGCTGTCTTATCCACGGCCTGGCATATTGTTTCTATCACCTGATAAGTATTTATTGGGCAGATAGATGAACTCAGGTACAAGGATGTGAGAAATTTTGTTATCTTAACTCATATTTAACCACAATTTTCTATCTACTTTCTAATTCAGGTTCACCATCCATTCATTATTAGCAATGCCAAAAACACGAAAACATCTGAAAAACAGAAGTATTTTCCTAATTCATTTGGTGTCAAAATACAGCCTATCTAATTTGGTGAAAAAACCTGACCTGGACTGATATAAGGCTATTTTAAATCTTTATTTACCCTAATTTGTTGTGAATATATATCCATATTTCTGCTGAGAAAGTAATAGTGTGTTCAGTAGTGGGGTGCTGCCCCAGCCCTCACAGGGGGTTTTATATAATATGCACTAAAAGTACTGTTGGCACCTTTTAAAAGTGGGAGCATTTTTGAATTCCAAAACACAATTATCCCCAGAGTTTCAGATAAGAAACTATAGACTTGTAAAATAATATAATGATAATAATATAATAAGCCTGATAAAATTCACAGATCTTATCAACTTTCTTCTTTATCTCCTTCTGGCTTATTGTTCAAGATCTGTCTTATGCCAACTTCAGTGTGGGTTGATGTGTTGTCTTACTGTGGCCCTGGTTCATTGACTCCCCTAGTATGTGGCCAACTCCAGTCCAACCCCCCACGTGAGGCTGACTTATCCAGGGGCTCAATATTGGCTCTAAATGGCCAAAGGGACCTCTCATACCTGACCCTGATATATTGTCACTGTTTTGGTGGTCATAAACTGTATAATACCTCTTTAATAGTAACGGAGATAGGGTTCACCTGCTGTGTGGCAAATGGAAAGAAAGAGAAAAGTAAGAAATTACCTTCACCTTAATGTGAATGGACTATTGCCGGGTGCCTCAGAGACCAAAAAGTTCAATACTCTGAAAGAAGAAAGTATGGAGAAGCAAGGGATCGAGTCAAAGACAAACATTTCTATCGCAAATCTTCACAAGGACAGACCCTAAACAGGAAGGTATAAACAATCTACTTGTACTGAGTAATTAGTACATGGTATGAATTAGATGCCACAGCCAATGATTAGTTGTCACATTTAATCCTCACAATTATCCAGGGAGATCTATTTAGATATGTTTATTTTACAGAGAAGGAGGAAAGTTATATTAAGATTGAAACACTTCCCCCCAAAGCCAGAATTGGGAAGAGGCAAACCTAGGATTAGAACACAGATAGGTATCCCCCACCTACAATGCCACACCACCTCACACAGCTCTGTGCTAAAAGTCACATGTAAAAGGATGCTAGTCTGAAAACGAGAGTGACCCTCACTTTGCACTCCTAGGTATGTACATAACGCCTAGTTTATCACTAGTTAGCATCAGTCAATAGTGAGTAATCGATAGGCCTTGCTCTTGTGCATACGGTCATCTGATTTATACTTACTGTTAACAACAGCAGTGGAGTGTTGCATAACTATTAGAGCCTGGGCCTCATGCTGGACATTTAACTCATAGTGAATCATCTTCTCCTGTGCCTTGCAAGAAAGCTTTATAATCTCTGAGATTAAAGGAAGTTGAGTAAGTTTCCTAGGGTTCCTCTGCTAGAAAATGATAGGTAAGGAATTCAAATGTATAATTCGCTAACTCTAACACACATGCTCTTTCAACACATCATGCTGTAACACTTCCAAATAAGGAGCTATTGTTGACACTGAATCATAATGGCCATCTCTTATTCGCACTTATCCTTGAGCCATAACTAATGGAGAATATAAGGCTCATTGCGCAGCCACGTTTGCTCTCTTCCAATGAACAAGAGACACAAAAGCACAAATAGAATTTCAAATGCCCTAGAATAGCCACCTGTGACTCACCCAGTCCTGGGTATGCAATCACCTTTCAGAAATGTAAAACTGAAAATGCATAAATCAGCATAATGTAATCTGCTCACTCTTCGCACACACTGAGAAAGCCATCCATGGATTCTGGCAGTTCTCCCACCTGTACGCCACCGGGACCACACCGGCCTAAGCCAAGGACAGGCCACCAATGATGTGACTTTTCAAACCCTGCTCACCTAGTATAAGACAGTGTGGACGATAGGGCACACAGACATAAGAAAATGGATGCTACTCTTGTCCTAAGGTTGGCAGCAAGAATACTGTCCTCTAGCCATAATACAGACTGGCATTAAAGAAGGGGAATAATCATTAGCACAGAGCTTTGCATCCACCAATTTCAAGTCTTCTCACTGCAGCCACATTCTCAATGACCTATGAGAACCTTTCATACAGCATCCCCAGCACCTAAGAACTGAAGAATTCATTGGTTCTCAACCATGCATTGGGAGATACTGCCCAATGTCCATTACCCAGGTAGTAGTAGTGATGGGATTTGGATATGTGAGTGGGGTGTGAGAAGTGTTGCTTTTATCATATGGATTGGAGGTCTATCCTTAACAGGAAAGAGATCAGAAATCAAAAGGTGGTTCAAGAGATGGTCCCACAAAAAAATGAAGATACCAATTCCTTTATTGGTAAATACTGCCATAGAACTGTCCTTTGGTCCCAAGCTTATGGTTAAATGCTGATTTCAGATTATTTCTTTGCCCCTCAATCCCTCAAACCATCACACTCCTCTGACACAAAAGGTGTTGTGGAAAACCAGCATCACCTCAGGTATTGAAATAAGTACAAGTTTTGTATTTTCTAAAAATTTATCCATAAACAATAAATAATGAGGGTAAAGAGAGTAAATAGGGAAAATAATATGAGAATTCTTAATCAAAGGTACATATATCACATTTCTTGATTTTAAATACAACTAAAAAAAATAAGGGTCAACCTAGAAAGGAACATCATACAAAAGATAACAGTGCTCACCCCTGTCCTAGAATTAACTCTTTTTCACCCTCCCTTAATTCTGCATCTTACTTCATCCTCAAACTTAACCTTTACATGAGTATATGGATAGGATATCACTACTTGATTATCTAGTTCTGCACCTGTAGGGGTTTTTGGCTAAGGATAAGAATATGTAATGTACTATAGGGTCAACACACTATGGCCTGCCAGTTCACAATCAGCCATGCCCTGTTTTTATATGACCTGGAGGCTGAGAATGTGTTTTATATCTTTAAAGACTTGTTAAGAATAAAAAGGAAGAAGAGGAGGAGAACAAGGATATGTGACAAAGATCGTATGTGGCCCCACAAAGCCTAAAATATTTACTACCTAAAATATTTACTAAAAATATTTTTACAGAAAAAGTCTGCTGACCTCTAGATTAATAATTTGAACACTAAGCACTCTTAGAACAGTGATGGTGACTCCAATTCTGCTTCTATAGCACTGATTGCTCAAACACTGTGCCAAAAGGCCCAACTCAGGATATATTTTTAATAATTAAGGTAAAGAATAGGCATCTGCTAATGTGCCACATCTGTATGTGGTCTGGAAACAGTTATCAAATATAAAGTCCCACGCAACTTAGCAAAGGATCAAGTCTTGCTGCTTATTCTGAAGAATGCCCTCATTTTGCCTTATGATTATTACCAATAGCCCTGTTCTCCAAGTCTCTATGTCCATGTTAGTGATCCAGGGCCCAAACAGCTATCCTGAGCTCTCTCTATCACTCCTACCTCAGTTTCCATTAATTCGTTGCCATTGAGCAGCAATAAATTAGGGAAATATTGCCAAGAAGGGAATTATGAAGATCATAATTAACAAAGGAGACAGTTGGAGGATTTATAGTAAAGGCCGATCCCGGTCTAGTTTCACTGGGAAAGAGCATCATCTCAATCTCATTTGCCAGTAATTAGCTCTGCCTTTATTGCATTGTAAATACTGTTTTAATTACCATGCTCCTTAGTTGAGAAGATGGAACTCAGTATCCTTATTGGATTTCACATCCTGGCAACCCCTCTTCATCACTCCCCAGCCTTTGCTGTGTACAATAGATGTATGCAACTACAACCGGCAATGGCAGCTGAGAGGATTATAAGGGGTAGCGACAGGTAATATGAGAGATGCACGGTTCTGGGGAAGGAGCTGCATTGCTCTCCCTAATTACCATCCTGATCCCTCTTACCTTGGAGTCTCAGGAGGAATTAGCCAACATGGATAAGGCAATCCTGCTGGGATACCTTCTGAAAAGGCTCTACAAAGCCAGTGGAGATAACCATATTCAGAACTTCCAGACCCACTACAAGGCAACAATCATTAATTATGCATTAATTAGTATCAGATAGGAAGTGGGCCAAGAGCTGCAGTGACCAGGATTCATGGGATGTGAAGTTGAGGCTCAGTTCATCCACTAACTCAGGGCGGGATTTGGATAAATGTTTTGGACCATGGCTCCTAACTGAAAAATAGAGTTATATTAGGTGTTTGCATATAACTCTAGATCAAAAATTGCATGAATTTATAAATTTTATATTGAAAAACATTTTAAAGAGCATCTTTTTTTATTTAAATTTTTTATGCTCTAGTTTTTCTATTTGAGAGAGACAGAGCATGAGCATGGGAAGGGCAGAGAGACAGACACAGAATCTGAAGCAGGCTCCAGGCTCTGAGCTGTCAGCACAGAGCTCATTGTGGGGCTTGAACCACCAACAGTGAGATCATGATCTGAGCCGAAGTTGGAGCAACCCAGGAGCCCCGAGAGCATCTATTTTTTTTAAGTTTATTTATTTATTTTGAGAGAGGGAGAGAGAGTGCACACATGCACAGGGGAGAGGCAGAGAGAGGGAGAGAAAGAATCCCAAGCAGGCTCCATGCTGTCAGCATGGAGCCCAACACAGGGCTCAATCTCACAAACTGTGAGATCATGACCTGAGATGAAATCGAGGGTCAGACACTTACCCAGGAGCCCCTTAAAGAGCATCTATTCTAATTTTGTGTGACAGACATCACCTCTCTTAAGCCTACCAAGTGATTTTTGCTGCAACTATGATATACGGTTCTGTGAAAGTTTATGCTTCTTTTGTACTGCCAATTTGTCACCTGAAGCATATGCCCTGCCTTTCCACATTCTGCGCTGGGGTCAGCTCACTGAACATGCAAGGAGAGTCCCTGGGTGGCACCCTCAGCAAACAGGGGATGGGACTAGTCTCCCATCTTTCAGGTGGATGATACTAGGCCACATATGGTATTCTGCTCAGGAGAACTGAACCCTGCCTCCTGCTGCAATGACCTCAGTAATGTTCCCTTACACTGGCTTTTCTTCCTTCCTTGCTTCTCGACATCTGCTTCCTAAATTCACCTCCAAAAAAAAAAAAACAAGGCTTTTACCCAAGTACTTATCTCAGGCTCTGCTTTCAGTGAACACTAACTAAGATACCCTTTCTGCTTAAAGACAAAGAAATTAAGGTGAAAAGAAAACAACGTATCTAGACCAAGGGTAGTATTCCTCCCACTGTCCTATTTATAGATGGTCTGTCCATGTGGTTGCAAAGAACTATAATCTAGCAATAGTGAAATAGTCATTAAGTCCTATTCAAGTAACATAGGTGAAAGGGGCACCTGGGTGGCTCAGTTGGTTAACCATCGAACTTCAGCTCAGGTCATGATCTCATACTTCATGGGTTCAAGCTCTACATTGGGTTCTGTATTGACAGCTCAGAGCCTAGAGCCTCCTTTGGATTCCGTGTCTCCCCCTCTCTATGCCCTCCCCTGCTCATGCTTTGTCTCTCTCTCTCTCTCTCTCTCTCTCTCTCTTTCTCTCTCTCTCTAAAATATAAGCAAACATTAAAAAAAAAAAAAACTTCTTTAAAGAAATAGCATAGGTGATGGAAATACCAGCAACAAAAATAAGAAAACATACTCTGATATCAAATGGACCTGGATTTGAACCCTAGTTCCACTATTTTAGAGCTGTGTGACGTTGCTGTACAAGCTTTTTATACCTTATTTTGCTTACCTACAAGATACTAGGAATAATATCTAAAATACAGTGAATTCCCAATAAATTATCATTATAATATTATCGTTATTATCATTCTTATATATAATAGTTCTGTGATTGCCAGTCAGATGAAAAAGAAAACGATCAATGCTGCAAATGGTAACCTTGCTCAAAACTTAAGGTTTTAGCTACTCTGTGCCCTTTCAAACCAATACTCAGGGAGTGTATTTTGTTTGTTTGTTTGCTGCTTTTCTGATTATTATGACACCAAGACACAGGAAAACACGAATGAAAAGGAGCACTGCAAATTGCATCACCTTCTCCCTCTGTCTGGAACTTTGACAGAGGGTCATTGATGACAGTTGGCACTGATGTACCTCATTCCTTTGGTTTGTGGACTGACACACCCAGGGTTGATGAAGACTGAGACAGACATCCAGCCCTCCTGGCTCTTCAATTTTCTAAGCCACTTGTGCCAACTGTTAGGGAACACATTCCAGATTTTGCAGAATTAGCAGGCAAGCATCCAGTGACGAATACATAGGAATGCAAAGCCGTGTCAGACGGTCTCCCAATCTCGAGAACCTTAAATGTCATCTGATCCCTGCTATAGCAACCTGGCCAAGTGGTCGTGCTGCTTGTGAACACTGCCATGTGACAAGATAGCCTAGTCCATATTTAGACAGCTCTTTTAGAGAGCTTTTCTTTATTTTCATCCAAAATATTTTCCCTGTAGTTTACATTCATTTGTCGTAATTCTAATCTATTAAGTCATTTAGAATAGAAGTCAATCTTTTTCTCCATATGGCAACCTTTGAAAAAAATTGGAAACTTCAGTCACATCTTTTCTTGGTTGCCCTTTCTTCTGACTAGACAACTCTATAGTGCTTCTTTGTTCTTCATGGATTTCCCACCACTCGGGGAGATCAGAGAAATAAATTGAAAGTATATAAATAGCTAACTGCTTTTGAAATTAAAAATAATTGGGGTCCCTGGGTGACTCAGTTGGTTAAACACCCAACTCTTAATTTTGGTTCAGGTCATGATCTCATGGTTCATGAGCTCGAGCCCCGCATTGGGCTCTGCATTGACTGCACAGAGCCTGCGTGAGATTTTCTCTCTCTCTCTCTCTCTCTCTCTCTCTCTCTCTGCCCTTGCTCCCCTCAAAATAAACTTAAGATAATAATAATAATAATAATAATAATAATAATAACAGGTACAGTTTAACTTCTAAACAAATAACTGAGAGTGGGCAGTATAATTGAGTGAGACTCAAATAGAGTCCATGAACACATTCATTACTTAAAAGGAAGATGGTAATGTAGGAAGAACATGGGCTCTGGAGCCAGACCAACTTGAATTTGAATCTCAGTTCTGCTGCTTCTTTGCTGAGTGACCCTAGACAGATTACTTAACCTCTCTCACTTTTAGTTTCCTTATCTGTAAAATGGGCTTAAAACACCGGTTCCAGAGGGTTATTGTGAGGATTCAGTGGAAGAAATGATGGGAGTGTCCTTAGTGTACAGCCTGGCCACAGGCTGTAAAAAGAACATGTGCTGTGAAGCCAGATGGAGGAGTAAGAATCCTGGCCATGCTAATGCTTCCCTGTGAGAGTTTGCTCGAGTAACTCAGGTGTTCTGAGCTTCATCGGGCAAAAGCCAAATAACACAGTATTTGGGAATTTACTGTAATGATTAGAAACATAATTTCTAAAGTGCATAGCACATAACCTGTTTCTTGAGTTATCCTTATCCCCCCCCCCAAAAGTTTCTTTTTCTTTTCACTTCCATGAGGTTTCATTAGAAGATACAAATCAGTATAATCTGCTGGTTTGGGGTTTTTACCAAGATGCTAGTGAGTGGGATGGGTGTTATGAAAAGAATATGCCCAGCATGAATTTATGAAATGTAAAAACCTCCAGAAGAGTCTCCCATAAAGATTTACAAAAAATTAATGAATAATACCAACATACTATATATTCAGGGTTTTTTTTTTTTACATACTAATGTTCAACAAGAGACCAGAAGAGTCATAACTGTGCCAAACAGGATGCCCATGACTTAGTGGTTTTGAGTTTAAAGTGTTAGCTGAGAAATTCACAGGAGTAGAGCCAGACGGAAAGTGTGTGGAACATTGGGAAGAATGTAGAACATTCTGGATGGCACAAAAAAAGAAAGAGCACATAGATTCTATCCAGGGGCACACCTTTAAAGAAGTACAGTCTTGCTCAACAGATGTAACAGAAAAATGATTACAGTGGGCTCAGTGCCAATTCATCTCTGTCCCTGGAAAAATATGCCCAAAGCCCACATCCTTTCGAGAAGGACTGAGTGCATGAAAGGAAAATCAGAAATGACAACCTACAGGATAAAGATACTATGACTTTCAAGCCCAAATTTAAAAGCAACTCTGAAAACATATAGTGGAAAAAATATCAGAAGATTTCACTTCTGACCTGTTCTACACTCCACTTTGTACCCTGAACAAATCACTTCTCCCTGTCCCTACCTCTCAGCATAAGATGTAAGATAAAGAGGGGTGAAGTGGCTGATTTCCAAGGTCCCTTTCAGCACTAACAAATGCTGTGTGTCTTTCTCGTCAAAAGTATTCAAGATTGATTAGCATCAAGAAGTCAGCAAATTGCCAGGCGGCTCCTAGCATGGAGCCTGGAAGAGTGGAAGTGGAATAAGAAAATATGCCTTAGATGTATACTACTTCAAAATTAGAATCCACCAGTGAATGTCTAGTTAATGCTCAAACTGGTTAGTTAACATCCAGTTAATGGAAACATGAGATGACTTTGAGGACACTGGCTGTCACTTTTTTGGAACCAGTTCAGACTGAAACTCAGATCTAGAAATTCTTTTTTTTTTAATTTTTTTAAAATCTTTATTCACTTTTGAGGGACAGGAAGAGACAAAGCATGAGTGAGGGAGGGGCATAGAGAGGGGGGGACACAGAATCCGAAGCAGGCTCTAGGCTCTGAGCTGTCAGCACAGAGCCCAACACGGGCTTGAACCTACGAACTGTGAGATCATGACCTGAGCCAGAGTCGGACGCTCAACCGACTCAGCTACCCAGGTGCTCCCCCGCTCCAGATCTAGGAACTCTTGCATCCAAGTGTAACTTCCCCAAGAATGTAAACTTCTCCCTCAATTCTTCTTTTAAAAGGGTTCTCTTTCTTTGAAAAAAATCTTAAAACTGTTAACATGAGCCACTATCCTCTATGACAAGAGGGAAGTCTCCATTTCCTTCACACACATCCCTACATCCTTCTGCCCTAGTCTCAGTGCCTGGCACCTTCTTTACTGAGAGGCACAGGCTAGATACATTCAAGTGTGTGTCCTGTGCTAAAAGCAGGAGTGAGTCTGAGGGAAGAGGATGGTGTTTGGAGGCCTTAAGGACATGAACACAAGGCCACCCACATACCATCTGTTCATGTGCTCTCTAGATAGAAGTAAAAAGAAAAATGGGCCCCCAGGTGCAATATTCTTAGAGCTATATCCCTCTGTAGATACAGCCTAAAAGTTCAATATTAATGACATAATTATGTAGATATTACATGCAATGATAATAATAATATAGTTATTCTGACCACCCTAGTGGAACATAAGCACCTTCATTTAGCCATACACTCATATCATGCTGTCATTATGGAGGTTATAAATTGCTTCTTCATGGGCTATTTCCTCATAGAAATGTAGATGCTCCAATGCTTTGTTATCCTGTCATCTCTAGGGAAGTTAGTAGTCCTGATAAGCTGATATAGGAGGTAACCTCTAAGCCCCTTCCCCTAGAATGGAGAAAAGGCAATATTCATTTTTGGACCACCCACTCTCTGTCTTACTCTTTATCCCCTTTATTAAATGGCTTTGCCATTCCGTTCCAGCAACAGAAGGCTGGGGTGGGCCAGCCGGACGGCATGGTGTTGAAATCACTCCCCATAAAAACGTGCCTGCAATGTTACAGCAGCTTTGATGCTGTTGTAATGCACCCATAAAATCAAGGAACATATGTAGAGGCAGCTGCTGGTGGCAGCGAAGGAATGTAAAAAATATGAGGCTGTTGAAAAACTTTGATAGATTTTACTGCCAGCCAAGTATATATACTTTTTATGGTCTGCTATATGAACCTACAAAAAAAAGAAAAAAAGAAAAATCATGCTTTTCTTTAGTGTGTTTATTCATTGCATCGTTTACAACACATTCCTGAGACAAACTAGGAGACCAGATGATTACTTTTCAAATCAGTGGGTCTCTGTTTAGCCTTAAGAAACTCAGAGAGAAAGGAAAAGGCCTTTAATAACTGGTCCTTAGAGGGCAATGGGGAAGCCCTATGAGGAGGTTAATGTCACTGCGCATAAACCATTTCCCCACATCACACCCTCTGAATGCATCGGCGCCCTCAGAGATTGGCTATTCAACTTCCTTGATGTGGCACAGGCTTTGTATAACTAAATAATGGTCAGGCAGGGATATGATCATGAGGGGGGAGGGGGAATCAGATTACCTAAGCCTAAGGGTAGTATTAGTATACAATCAATAAAAAACTGCACTAGGTTAAGTCAAAAGGATGTAGGCAGAAAATATCAGAACTGCCATTATATTTATTTGTATGTAAAATGACAAGGAATAAAGTATGCTTTACTAATATTTAATACATGCACAGTTAGAATGCCCCTCTCATTAGCAGGTCTTCACAGCTGAAGATGTGATCCAAAATTCATATACTATATATTCACATATTGGGATAAATGCTCCAAAATTCCTTACTATAAATGTGAGATAAAAAGTTTAGAGATTGCTAAGTTAATAGTAAAAACAAAAAAAAAACAAAAAAAAAAAAAAACAAAACAACAACCTCTCCTTGACACTGTAAGAAAAAGCCCAAATATTTAAGAAATGGGTAATTCTTCTATAATAAAATATTTTAGAACATGGAAAATACAGCAAATTTCCAAATTATTTTATTTGGCTAGGACATGTGTTCCGTGTTTGGTTGGTTGGCCTTTCTTTGTTTGCTCTTCCTTTAAATGTAACCTTTCTGCAATTCCTATATTGATACACATATTTTTTTTTCTTATTTATTCCACTAGCATTTTAATGAGCATCTGGAAGTGTTAAAATGCGTACAAACACAATGTCCCCTTATCCTGCTCTTTCTGGTATACAAGGTGATTCTCCTTGCTCTAAGACAGTGAAGTTCAAAAGATTAGTAAAGTACTAACAGTCATGCGCGTGGCTAGAACAATAGTCATGACTATACACTTTAATAACAGGATTTGACACCGTTTTTAAAAAACTGTGTTTGATCATGGGAACAGGGCTCATATTCTGAATCTGCCATTTGTATGTGTTAAATGAGCAAGTCAGTTACTCTCTTTTAGACACAGTATAATCATCTATAAAACAGAGATACTTTACACATACCTATAGAATATTGGTGGTACTTAATAAATAGAAACTATCATCATAAATATTATAACATGATATTTATTTCCTGTAACATCTGGAAAGCATCCTAAAAAACAAATAACTCAAAAGATTTAGCATTATCATAGTGAAAATAAGGTTAGGAAAAGAAGTAGTAGAGGAAAAGAAGAAATGCCTGAATGAAGAATGAGAATGAAGGAATTTAAAATAGTCTAATGAAAATAAAATAAAATAAAATAAAATAAAATAAAATAAAATAAAATAAAATAAAATAAAATAAAATAAAATGTATCTCTGAAGTTCTGCTTAACACTGCAAGATTAAAGGGGTTAGCACAATCCTAAGCAGCCAGGAATTGCTATCTTTGGGAAAAGATACCGGTTGGTTTCCAATGGTCTCCAGTGATTTATCTCTTGGCAACACTGGAACCAACAAAAGGAGCAAATTTCCATTCCTGACTTGTAGGGCTCAGGTGAAAAATCTATTAATAGGTATGAAAGGCCAGATGGACTGGCCAAGGCCTGGAGCACAAAGGTTAGTTTTCAAGAACCATCTGGGGCTTGTACCTATGCCTTAGTGAAAAAGCAGTGAGAGCCCAGAACACAACACAGTCAATTAGGAAGGCAGTAGCTGGAGGCCTGCTGGTCTGCCAGCCTTTCACTGGTATAGAAAAATGATGGTTTGGAGACAGGAAAAGTCTATCAATTATTTTCTTCTTTCTTTTTTAATTTTCAAAAACTGGATACATTTAGTAGCTACGAGAGTAAGCAGAGACATTAGGACTCGTCCAGTTTCACAGTCACACTTCCCAGTTTCACAGAAGTTTCTGGAACACTCTCCTTTCATCTGACAGGTTGTTCCCATGGTAGGGTGGGAGAGAGGCCTGGCTCGGGCATATACTGTAAAAACATGCAAACTACTCCTCAGAGTTTATCCGAAACCCTCACAATTTGGTTCCTATCGATATTATCTACCTTCCTGAAGAGTCATGGTAAACTTTCAGATTATATTGAGTTTCTGTTGTAAAATTAATACCTCAGTTATCATCATAATGGGGCAGAACGGTTTTAAATGTCATTTCTTTACTAATGAGTCACTGGATTTCAGACGGATTACTTAACCATTCTGAACTGCAGTTTCTTCATGTTAAATGGTAATAATAATCATTTTTTCATGTTAAAAATGATTAAAGAAAGAAAGAATTTATGCAAGAAAGTTAGCTCAGTGTACTCACTGTTTGTATCCATTCCTGTTGTCAACACGGGTTCACGGGGTACTAACTGTGCAGGTACTAATGGCACGCCAGTGAGAAGATACGTGGTACACAGGTTTATAATAAACAACTAAATTACAGCTGTTATTTTTTATGGAACAAAGGCAGAAATCTGGGAAATAGAAAAAAAAAATTTTTTTCTGGCCATGAATAACCCTACTGGCCATGTATAGCCAATTTTAATATTTTTATATAATTCCTTGCTTTGATTCACTTGAACAATAATACCTCAGATAAGCCTAAAGCTAAAAAGGAATAAATCAACTATAAATGATGGGCTTTCTATGTGAATATGTCATAAACAATATTTAGAAAACACTTTTTGCTAATTTTATATATTTTAGGTGTATGCACATTGGTGTAGGGACAAATTTTTAGATTACACAGATATTTCAATTTTGGAATAAATGAAGCAAAATATTATGATTTGAAGCAGACGGATCTCATTTTGAAACCAGGCTATGCCTCTAACTAGCTGTGTGATATTAGGAGAGTTTACTTCTCCTCTCAAGGTTCAGGCTTTTCATCTTCAAATTTAGTTAAGATTCTATATATGATCTAGTTATTACCAGTGTCTAAAACAACATAAACTTTTTGCTATTTTATGAAATTAATAAATGTCTGGCTCAAATTTTATCGTGAGCTTATGACAATTCTGTGGATAGAATTTTAAAGTATGTGCTTTGACCTAAACAGTTAATGAGAAAAATAAATGTATTTTAAATAACTTTATATTGAATCAAAATGACAGCATAGAACATATTAGATTCAGTTGCTACAGAAGTTTCTCACTCTCTCTTAAAACATACTTTCAGGTATAACTGAACTGAAACCAACCAGTAATCAAACCTTTTTTAAAATAACAAATGAGAGGCACCTGGGTGGCTAAGTCAGCTGAGCATCTGACTCTTGGTTTGGCTCAGGTCATGATCTCACAGTTGGTGATTTCAAACCCCATGTCAGGCTCTCTGCTGATAGTATAGAGCCTACTTGGGAATTTTTCTCTCCCTCTCTGTGCTCCTTGCCTGCTCAGTCTCTCTCTCAAAATAAATAAATAAAACTTAATAAAAAATTAAAAAATAAATGAGGATATGTCCGTAAATTTTTGATCATCCAAAAGATTCAAGTTATAGGAATGAGAGGTTGAATTTTTATGTTTAAAAATTGTTGTTTGGCGGGTTTTATTATGAAATGATGTAATTTTCAGGATTATTCCAACTTCTGTCATAGTCCTAAAATGATATATTTATTTGCTTTAAATCAAGTAGAGACTGGATGACAAGACTCGGGTAATCAAGGAAGCATGCTGAATGACCCATTTAAGGAACAATGTTCAGCCACAGAGAGAAGCAACCCATAACTGCAGGTGTCCTAGAATGAAACTCTTCCCTCCCTTCTTTTTCTCTTCCCTGAGACAGGCATAAAGATCATAAAATAGAGATAACAGTGTCAGAGTTGATAATGCCTACCTACTTCCTCTATTCAAATTTTCTTTCCTGCCATTCCTGAGAGATTTGCAATTTTTCAACCTATTAAAGAAGATCTGATGTGTGCTCAATGAGATATCAGGATATTTTAGACTTCTTCCAATTCTACATTAGTAGGAATTCTAGAATCTTTAAAAGCCTGCATTGTCTCCTCTTTAGGCCATGAAGCTATCCCTGAGAAATCTAACCTTCACCTCCTAGAGCTACCATTGTGTTCCTAAAATATATTCAGTTTGGCAATTGATATTAAATCACTCTGATTTACTGACCTAACTCTCATCATCCCACCTAAAATGTTCATACATTAAGGATAGGGCCAAAACTTTTACTTGTCTTCTGGGTCCCATGGTACCCAGCACTGAACAACTTTGATGAATTGACAGAAGAGTTAGGAGACGTCTCAAGGGTGGGAGGGCCAGGTTTGTGTGGCATAGGTGTATACAATATCAAGAGAGAAACTGGGCCATTCAATTGGCAATTCTTGTTAAAAAAAACAAAAACCTCATGTTGACAATTTTAATGTCTTTTAGTAAGGCTATGCTAGAGAAAAATGATGTAACTCTCAAAGTGTGAACAATTTTCCAGACGAAAGGGCCACCAACTGAACCAAACTCCCATCCTTCTCCTCAGTTCTTACAAGTACTGCACAATCTCATAGACTTTTATTTGCCCATTAATTTTCAGGCTCTTTCCCAGTGAGCATTGAAGTCAAGTATTAAAACTATGAAAGTGAGTTCCACAAGCTAAAATTAATGCTTTACTTGAACTTACTAAAGAATTTAATTAAATACTCTACAAAACAAAAGAGGAAAAGCACTCCCCCAACTTACTGTGGATCCATGCATGAGTGGGCACACTTACAAGCACATTACTGGAATCCGGCTTAAAAATGGGAATGACTTGAGGCATCTGGATGGCTCCCAAGGCTAAGCATCCGACTCTTGGTTTCAGCTTAGGTCATGATCTCACGATTTCATGAGTTTGAGCCCCAATGCGGGCTCTGTGCTGACAGTGTGGAGCCTGCTTGGGATTCTCTCTCCCTCTCTCTCGGCCTCTGCCCCCACTAATGCTGTCTCTGTCTCTCTCAAAATTAATAATAAACTTAAAAAATTAATTTTAAAAAATGGGAATGACTGGTCTTGGTGGGTCCTGAATGCTCACATGTGTCTAAAGCAGGAAAAAGGTTAAAATGAGGAAATAAAGATTCTAACACCCCTCTATATCCTGGTTTAGATCAGAGCCTTCATGAAAATGCCTATCTCATCACTACCTACTAAGATCACTAGGAACCAGATGATACTAGGGTCAGCAATGATATAGAAAAATTGCACCCATCATATGTTGCTGGTGGAAATGAAAAATGATGCCATTACACTGCATGGCAGTTTTTTTTTTTTAATGTAAATACAGAATTACCTAGTGACACAAGAATTCCACTCTCAGATATCTACCCGGGAGAAATAAAAAATATGTCTACACAAGATCTATACACAAATGTTCCAGCAGTTCACAACAGCCAAAAAAGTGGGAAGAACCTGAATGTCCATCAATTGGTGAATGAATAGAGAAAATGTTTATCTACTCAGTGGAATGCTATTCAGCAATAAAAGAAATGGAAATACTGACACATACTAAAAAAAAAGGCAAGACATTAAATAGCACATGTCATATGATCCACATACACAAAATGTCCAGAAAAGGCAAACCTCCAGAGACAGAAATAGTTGTTGTCTAGGGCTGGGAATGGAAATGGGGAGTGATTATAAATGTGCAAGAGGTTTCTTTTTAGTTGATGGAAATGTTCTAAAATCAGATGGTGGTAATATTTGTATAACTTTATAAATACACTAAAATCCATTGATTAGTATAGTTAAACCAGGTGAAGGATCTAAATATAAATTTAAATTATGTCAGTAAAGTTGTTGAGAAGAAGAAGTAGAAGAAGAAGTAGAAGAAGGAGAAGGAGAAGGAGAAGGAGAAGGAGAAGAAGAAGAAGAAGAAGAAGAAGAAGAAGAAGAAAAAGAAGAAGAAGAAGAAGAAGAAGAAGAAGAAGAAGAAGAAGAAGAAGAAGAAGAAGAAGAAGCCGCCGCTGCCACAGTAGCAGCTTCCCAGACTCAGTTTTGAGAAAAGAGTAGGTAGGACAAGCCATATTCTCTGCTGGGCAAGATTAGGTGAGAAAAGAGGTTCCCATTTCAGAGGTCTGGAAAGATCATCCAAAATGGAAGGGACAGGAAGAGCTTTCAAACTGGATTAGGATATTACTAGACAAAATGACCTAAGACTCCTTCGCAGATGAGAAAGCAAATCTGCACTGAAAGCTGCACTAAACAGTTAGAAAAGCATTTTGCTACACGTGGTGAGAAAGCCAGACTTGGAAGGAGATGACCTGAGTTCAAACAGCTCTGCCATCCACCTCTCTGAGCTCCAACGTCCTCATCTGTTCTGTTTAGAGCTGTGGCCCATTTATGGATTATCTCCTACCACCGTGTACTCTTTTATGGTAAATTTCACATGTCATCTCATTCAATTCCCAGGACAAGAAAAGATGTAATGATTATCCCCAAACCTGGACAGAAAAGGACACTTAATTACTGAAAGTCATGCAGTTGCAGAACACATGAACTGAATGATACTGGAATAAAGTAGTGGGAGTCCAGGGCCTGCAAGCTTTTTCACTTTGCCATGCATACTATATTTTTACTACTCTCACCCCTCAATCTGAGGGGCATTTCAGGAAAGCTTTGGAGGTATTCCAAATGAGAAGTAGCTCACAAGGAACACGGCTTAGAGGGTAGAGAGCACCATGTTCTACCCTCTTAGTATATCATGACCTTGAATAAAATGCCTAATGCTCACATTCTCAACTTTCCTAATATGTAAAATGGAAATAATAACAAAATATATTCCCAAGAGTTCTGGCATGAATATTAACATCAGTACGGTATAGAATCTAGTGCTTGGTTCGGTCATAAATGTCTATTATTACTCTTGGCACTGTTCTGTGAATGTAAAGAATGGTGGCTCGGTCAGTAAATGCTAGTTGAATCTAAATCTGAACTCATTATATGACTCTACAGGAGTAACTCTGTCACTCTGGGCAAACTCAGAGAATTGAACCACAAGAGCTATGAGTTCTCTACTCACAGATAACAATTAATGATAACATTTTATCATTACATTAACAATTACATTACCAACATACTTTGCTAGCAACTAAAACAATACCAAAAGACCCTGAAGTCTACCAGTTATCAGGCACCGACTATTTAAGATGTTCTTAGTAATTGCCACAATTTTCCAAAGTAAGTATTATTTTACCCCTTTACACACAAGAACACTGGGATCCAGCTGTTTTCACATCAGAAGGGAGTTAGTTAACCTCTACACTTACCTAGCTGATAGGGGATAGAATGGGAATTTAGACCCAAGTCTTTCTGGCTCTAAAGTACCCACTATCATTTACTATATCACTTATCTCCTCAGGCTTTACCTAAAAGTCAAGATGATGCTTATAGTTCACTTTATAATACCCAGGAAAGTCCAGGTGGAGGTGACTTGATACTGTTGCAATATTGTTCTCGAAAAGCCAACTCTATCTGCACATTTCTGATATGCCTTACCCCACATCTGAATTTACAAAGGAATAAAGTGAGGGTGATGTGATTCATTGTGTTAAAAAATGTGTTAGAAGATGGTTAACTTTAAATTTCTTTCAAAGAACTATTAACACATCATTAGATTTCTACAATCTCAAGTAGCACAATTTCAGAGGGACCACATGTTATACAAAGAGAGGCCACCTGTGCCAGCCAAAGAGTTGTTGTTAATTCACCAACACTCAGGGACTTGTTTTCAATTAGTTTAATCCCCAATATGGTTTGATTTCGTGGGTGTGAGCTCAGCCCTTGACAGGACTAACAGCACTTTCCAGAAATTTCTACCTTCAAGACAAAGGAAGAGGAGGAAGTGGGAAGTGGAAGTCAGGAAATTAGGTGGCTAAGGGCTAACATCCCTTGGCAGACCAGCCTTAGGACTAACAGCAGTCACTGAGGCCCAGATTGGCCTCGAGAATATGACATTCTATGCTAGGACACATTTTATATCAGGGTAAGTAGTCTTTCCAAGGGATGTGTCTGAGGTCAGTTTCTTCTGACATCTGGGCTGCTAAGGAGTTAATTCCCAAAGACAGTTACAGTGAAAAACCAGTTGTTCTGCTGCACGGCTCCAACATCACCTGAGTATTTCTATAGCCTGGTAACCTTTGATTCTGAGCCTTACAACCAGAATTCACCCCCTCCTCCCCAATTTATATAACCTAACTGCTCATTAAGACTGATTATTTTAAAGTTATTATAAAAAATTTCAACTATACACAAAACATAGAAGACTCCTACAATAAATCTCAATGTACCTAACTTCTGAGTTTAACAATTATCCCCTTCTGACCAATCTTATCCCATCAACACCCCCACCCATTGTCCCTCTCCCACTGGAGGACAAATCCCAGACATCATGTAAGGAAATATTTCAGAGTGGATATATAACTGTTAAAGACTTTTTCTTAAAAATCAACTATAATACCATTATCCTGCCTAATAAAATTTAAAAGTTATTTCTTAATACCATCAAATGGAGAATCCATGTTCCAAGTTACTTGACTATTTCAGAGAGGAAATCTACAATTATTTTGTTAAAATCAGAATTCACATAAAATCTAAACAGTTGATATGTCAAGTCACTTTTAACCTACGGTTCCTCCCCACCTTTTATTTCCTTTGTGAAGAACTTAAGTTATAGGAGCTATAGAGATTTTCATTGTCTGAATAAATGTGATGTCCTTTAACATGTTCCTCTTCCTTCTCTATTTTCTTTCCAGACTGGTAACTGGATCTAGGGACTCAACCAGAATCAGTTGATACTTTGACAAGTATATATTATAGGCCATGGGTATTTCCATCAGAAGATAAATACAGCAGACTGTCTTCCTTCTTGTAATGTTAGTGGCACTGATGATTATTGCCATATATATTATTTCACCGCAGATTACAGAATTATTGTATTCTAATTCTACAATCTCTTGTTCATTCATTAGCTAGACTGCTTTGATAAATAAAAATCACTATTCAGTAACTATTTGGTTACTCTCATGTATGGTGCCTAAAGGAAAATGAGGATAAATGCTTAATTCTTTTCTTTAATTTGCTAGTTTTCAAAACAATAATTTGGTTCCTAAAATCCTCCAAACATGGTCAATAAAGTTTTAATTTATAGTATCGTTATGGTGTCATGGATTTAAATATCTTTGATTTGTACAGTCTATTCTTGTGATAATTATTTATGCTCAAATTATCCTAAATTTGGCCAGTGGGAGCTTCTTGAAGTTGATTCCTGAGTTCTTTTGATGTGATCCTAGAAGTCTTCAGTAGCTTTCTTTTTTCTGTATGACAAGATGCATTTTTTAATTTAATATTTTTTAATTTTTTATTGAGATATAATTGATGTATGACATTGTGTAAGTTTAAGTTGTACAACATGTTGATTTGATACATTCACATGCTGCAATGTGATGACCACCGTAGCATTAGCTAACACCTCCATTACATCACATAATTACCATTTCTGTTTTTATGATGAGAACATTTAAGATCTAAAAACGACAAGAAACAAGAAGCGTTGGTAAGGCTGCAGAGAAAAGGGAACCTTGGTGCATTGTTGGTGAGAAGGTAAATTAGTGCAGCCACTATGGAAAACTCCCTTTGGGGGAAAGTCGTACAATCAGCAGAGGTCTTCTGCTCCAAAACATCATGCCCCCCTCTCCTTGAGTTACCACCACATTTTGTCATTTCTCAAAACCAAGTCCAGCTGTGCAACTTATGG
Organism: Acinonyx jubatus; assembly: GCF_027475565.1. Taxonomy (NCBI): domain Eukaryota; kingdom Metazoa; phylum Chordata; class Mammalia; order Carnivora; family Felidae; genus Acinonyx; species Acinonyx jubatus. Next base: position 19,914,777 of record NC_069390.1, on the reverse strand, counting down.
CTCCTGGCTTCAGGTCCAGTGTGACTTCCATCACACTGTGTGACCTTCTTTATAATAATTCCTAACCTCACTTAATTGCTAAAAAGCAAAGCTTTACCATGCCAGAGTTTTTAAATACCTATTCCAACTGGTCTTAGAAACACATTTTGTGGCTTCATTTTGGTCATTTTTTATGTTAGACAAGCCAACGGAAGGGAAAACCCAAGTCACTGCAAATATAAACACAGCAGCCAATATCAGACCCAGAACATGTGCCAGAAAGATAGTAATATGTGGTATGGTTTTAGATTCTGTGACAATAAGCAGTTCCTCATAGTGAAGTAACTGTAAGATGGTAGGACAAATATTAAACTTTAATGTGTGTGCATCTGAACCTGAGTTCTCGGGTTGTGTCCACACCAGAACAAATTATAGAAAAATCATCTCCAGTGTTTGTACATCAAATGGAAGTCCAAGTCTTCAGTCCTGGATTTTGTGAGAGCTGAGATGGGATGCGTCTCTTCTCCCCCCACCATGACACATGATGGACCAAAAGGGGAGTATAAATAAATTCCATTGGAAGATGAAAGAGTGCTACCCAAGAAACAAGAGACTTAACTCCATGTTTGGTATTATACAGATGTAAGTGCCATTTTTTTCCTTCTCTGACTGATGGGTTCAAAATGAAATGTACTTTGGTTTGAGAAGACAAATCACCATAATAAAACTGACTTGTTTGACTAGTTCACGTATCAGCTTCCCAGGCACAAGGGATTCACATATCTGACCATGATAGCAGAGTAGTAAAAACACTACCCCTGGAGCCAGGTGGGTCAGGTTTTGCCTTATTAGGTGGATGATTCTAGACAAAGTGCATACTGTGCTTTAGTTTCATTATCTATAAAATAGGGATAATGATATCTCATAAGATATCACATCATGTTCTGGAGGAAAAAATAAGATAGTGTTCATCAAAACAAGAACCTTACCTACAGTCACCTGAAGAGGAGACAATCAAGGGCATTTGGTACTCCAGGCTTGGTTTGGGGGAATATAAAAGCAATTTTATTTTATGGATAGGAAACAGACTGATCATGTGACTCTATCATAGGTCTGAAAAGATTTATTATACCAGACGTTAACTAAAATTATCCATGTGGCTAACGTTTCCTTCTGTGGCAGAAAAGAGAGTTGCTGATACCCCTGCAGCAACACCAAGGAATCTAAAATGCAACAGGGGGAAAAAAGATCCCAACCAAAACTAACCATTTACTCTCAGCACCTCCTTCATCCACTCTTTCTCACGATCCTGTATTACTGAATCAAATAGGAACTAAGCCTTAAAACTTATAAAGCCCTACGGAAGTATGAAGCATTTAAGATACTTACCCATGTACTTTACCACATACCTTTTTTGAAAGGTTGCTTGGGCATGAGTTCAGTATTTGTACTCTTCTATGTCAGTCCCTGGCTCCTGGAACCAATTCTGCTCACTTACTCCCCATCAACTATCTCTGGGAGAAGAATTTGATAATATCACAAAGGGACTCTATCTATAATGGAGCCAAGACCATCAAACAGGAAGGGAAAATTATTATTTTCATAGAATTGAAGAAAAACACCAAGAATGTGTTTTGCTAGCAGTGTGTATGTGTTTGTGCACATGCACACTTGTTTATCTTCCTTCCTGACAAAGAGATGAGGAAAATAATGAAAGGTGAATACTTTTCTTCCAGGTTTTTTCTTATTAAACTTTAAGGAGTCCTTAATAACATGTAAGCAAACTAAGTCCAGCAACATATATAAAAAGGATTATACAAGTGACCAAGTGAGATTTATACCAAGGATGCAAGGTTGTTTTCACATCTGAAAATCAACTAATATAATAAACTATCAACAGAATATTCGACAAAACACACATAATCATCTCATCACATAAAAAGCTTTTGAAAAATCCTACACTCCTTTATGATAAACAACAAAACAACAATATTATTAGCTAAGACTAGAGAACACTCCTATAACTCAATAAACGGTTTCTATGGAAAACCCACAACTAACATCATATTCAATGGTGAAAAATTATTCCCCCTAAACTTTAAGACCAAGGCAAGGATGTCTGTTCTCGCCACTTCTGTTCAACACGATACCAGATGTTCTACCCAGGGCAATCAGAAAAGACAATGAAATGAAAGGAATCCAGATTGGAAGGAAAAAGTAAAACTATCATTATTTACAAATGACATGATTTTATATAACAAGAATCCTAAGAAATCTACTAAAAATCAATTAGAACTAACAAAAACATTCTGCAAGGTGGCAAGGGTTAGACAAATATATAGAAATCAAAAATCAATTATATATGTATGCACTAGAAACCCCAAAATGAAGTTAAGGAAACAATTACACCTGTAATAGCATCCAAAAGAAGAAACAATCAGGAATAAACTTAACAGAAGTACAAAACTTATGGTCTGAAAGACATTAAGAAGACTTAATATCTCCTGAAAGATATTAAAGAAGACTTAAATAAATAGTAAGACATCAGTATTCATGAATCCAAGGACTTATTATTAAGATGTCAGTATTTCCCATATGGATCTACAGATTCAATGTAATCCCTACCAAATCTTAGCTGAGTGTTGTTTTTGTTTTGTTTTGGTTTGGTTTTTGTTTTCAGAAACTGACAAGTTGATTCTCAGATTCATATGGAAATTCAAGAGACTCAGAATGGTCAAAGCAATTCTGGGGGAAAAAAAAGTTGGGGCCACATACATTCCAATTTCAAAACTTACAAGAAGTATATAGTAATAAAGACAACATAGTAGTGGCTTAAGGGTAGACATGTAGACCAACAGAAGAGAACCAACAGTCCAGAAATAGACCCTAACAATTATGGTCAATTAATTTTGACAACATTTCTAAGACAATCCAATGGTGCAAGAAGAGTCTTTTTAAAAAATGGTACTGGGAAAACTATATATCCGTATGAAAAGCATAAAGCTGGACCTCTACTTCATACTATACACAAAAATTAACTGCATCAAAATGTATGTAATAGTTGACTCACTATACTATACACCTGAAGCTAATATAGCACTGTATATTTATTATACTGGAGTTAAAATTTTTAAAAATAATAAATTTTTTAAAATGTAACAAGGGGCGCCTGGGTGTCTCAGTCGGTTGAGTGACCAACTTCGGCTCAGGTCATGATCTCGCAGTTTGTGAGTTCAAGCCCCGCATGGGGCTCTGTGCTGACAGCTAAGAGTCTGGAGCCAGTTTCAGATTCTGTGTCTCCCTCTCTCTTTGCCCATTCCCTGCTCATTCTCTGTCTCTCTCTGTCTCTCAAAAATGAATAAACACTTAAAAAAAATTTTTTTAATGTAACAAATACCTAACTATAAGAACTAAATCTTAAAACTTGTAGAAATTATAGGAGTAAATCTGTAGGACCTTGGGTTAATGAACACCTTCATAGAGATGACACCAAAATCACAAAAGAAAACAGAAAAAGTTAGGTAAATGGACTCTATCAAAATAGAAAAAATTGCAATTCAAAGGACATATCCAATACATCCATAAAAGTAAAAAAATAAAATAAAATAAAAAGATAACCCAGAAAGTGGGAGAAAATATTTACAAATCACAAATCTGCTAAAGTACTTATATCTATAATACATAAGGAACTCTTACAACTCAACAAAAGACAACCCAATTTTAAAATGGGCAAAGGATCTGAATGGACATTTCCCCAAAGTAGATGCATAAATTGCCAATTAACACATGAAAAGACACTCAGCATCATTAGGCTATCAGGTAACACAAATAAAAACCACAATGACACCACACCCACTAGGATGGCTATAATCAAAAAGACAAACAGTAACAAGTGTTGATGAGGATGTAGAGAAATGTGAACTCATATACTAGTGGTGGTACCGTAAAATGGTACAGCCACTTTGTAAAACACTCTAGCTGTTCTACAAAAGAGTAAACACAGAGACCATATGATCCATCAATTCAACTCTTAGGTATATATCTAACATAACTGAAAGTACATGTCCACACTAAAACTTGTACACAAATGTCCGTAACAGCGTTATTCACAATAGCCAAAAATTGGAAATAAACCAATGTTCATAAATTGATGAATGAATAAAACACTGTATATCCATACAATAATATATTACTCAGCAATAAAAAGCAGTATGAGTACACTCTACAACATGAATAAGCCCTTAAGACCATACTCAAAGTGAAACAAGATAGTCATAAAATGTGATATATTGTATGATTCCCTCTACATGAAATGTACAAAATAGACAAATACATAAAGACATAAAGTAGATTAGTAGTTGCCTAGAGTTTAGAAAAAATAAAAAATGAGAAGTGACTCCAGTAAGTAAGAATTTTCTTTTTGGGGTGATGAAAATATTCTAGAATTGACTGTAGTAATGTTTGCACAATTCTGTGAATATAATAAAAGCCATCAGGCTTTATGGTATGTGAATTATATCCAAGTAAAGCTGTGACACAAAAAGAATTCAGGTACGAGTCTTTGATTTACGAACCTCCAGAACAGGACAATGAGTCATTTCCTATCTTACATTATTTTATAATGTTTGTTTCAGACATGTGAAGTGATACTTCCCTGTGGGGAAACCTATTCCTTCCAGAAATTATTCACCAAATATTGAAAAAAATATCCTTAATTGTCTTATTCTTCGGATAAGACTAAGGCTATAGAATATGCTGAATCAAACACTTTGTTGTACACAATGGAGGCAGAATAATACGCGAGAGCTATTTTATTCTGCAGAATTTTTTTTCCTATTGTGGCCACTAAATCATAGTAAATGCAGTAGGATATGAAAGTTCAACCTATTTTCTGACATGAAAACTCCAAGGTCATGCTTGTCTATGATACATTAAAGGAAATCATTAGATACATTCTGTTGAAGAAGGCTACCTTCTGTGGGATGGGATGAAATATTCCCTCTTCTCAGAAAACAGGAAGGTAGTAAGGTAGTCAAAATGAACCCTAAAGAGGATTCTTTATTCTGAGGCTGACAGTTTCACTTTGTTAACGATTTGAGTTGAAGCACTTCCTGATTGGCCACTAAGGGCTACTGTGAGAGGGAAAGAGTGTGTAAGAAATTAAGAGAAGGTGGGGGGTTAAAAGAGATGGAAAGGTGAGAAAGTTTGAAGGGGACAAGCAATATAGAAAAGTCCCAGGAGACCAGAGCTGGAAAAGTAATCCCAGAGGGAAAAATGTGATGAGGATGTGACCATAGGTGTCCATAAAAGGCTCATTGTAAGTGCCCCAGCACTACTTAGTATTCCTAATGGCCAACCCAAAAGGACTGAATCTGTGTGCAGACATCATGTGGGCATGAACATCTTTGTGGCCACACCAAGCTGTCACCATGAGCAATACGGTAGATAATTCTGTCACCATCTGGATGTCCCTTAAGGATACCTCCCTATAATTGTCCAGGGACAATTATAAGACCAAAGGGTATTATAAGAGAGGGACTATGAGGCAAGGTTGAGTTAAAGGGGGAAGCTTCAACACCCATACTTAAAGGGAGTGCAGTCAACAACCTTGTCTGCCAAGTGGGATTCTGTTACATAAACAAGTGTTAATACAGATTAGGTGTTCATGGCACATACTTTTCATATGATTGCTCACTTTAAAAACCCACTGGAAGAGGATTTTATTTTATAGAAAATACTGACAATGATTTACAATTGACTCTGATATTGAGGTAGGATTAAGAATAAAATATTTTAGGGTGGAATCCTACCATTTATTAAAATGTCTACTGAGTGAAAGATACTGTTACTCTACATCATGGGAGGTAAATGTTGTTGTTCCTGTTTTATAAGTAAACTGAGTCTCTGAAAGAACAAACATCTAACTCAGGGTCATGCTGCTAGTAATGGCAGAGAAATATCTCATACTTTCATCTTCAACTAGACTTGCAAAACATTGTGATATTATTCTTATTTGGTTGATAACTTGCTTCTGAAGAGTAAATAAGCAGTAGAGACATCATTTATTAAAAAAAAAAAAAGTACACCATGATGCCTTTGTAGATAGTAAGGTAATACTGCTCATACTAGGGGCAAAATATGTATTTTTTAAATCAAATTAATCTTTTTTATTTTTTTTATTTATTTTTGAGAGAGAGAGAGTGACAGCATGGACAGGGGAAGGGCCGAGAGAAAGGAAGACACAAAATCTGAAGCAAGCTCCAGGCTCCAAGCTGTCAGCACACAGCCCAACACAGGGCTCAAACTCATGAGCCATGAGATCATGACCTGAGCCGAAGCTGGAGGCCTAACCCACTCAGCCACCGAGGCACCACACAAATTAATTTTTTTTATTGAGATGTGATTATGTTGCCTTAAAGAAGAGAAAAGGACACAGAGCTGTTTAGAAAACTTCTGATGAGCCTGCATGCTATAATCAGAAGCGTTTTGCAGATCCACTAATACCTTGGAATCCTCATTCCTTTGCTAATTATATGATCATACCCTTCCGCTTTGGTGTCTGATCCCAGCAATACCCCCACAGATAACCCAATTCCAGAGAACACCCAAGGTGAAATTCTAGCTCTAGTTTCACTAATAATGAAAGCTATACATCACAGCTGCAAATTGCCAGAGACCCTGGGGTAGGCTAAGAAGAGATATTTTAATGGCCTTAGGCAATTACTAAGCACAGACATTTGCCATAATAGGAAATGGAAGAAGTTGTATCTCAGGTATAATCTGCATAGCAAGAGGGCTGACCCTTCTTTTACATAGGCACCTCCCAGCCATTTAGACAGTACCAAAGAAAGCATTTTAATATCAAATCTTGTTGAAATATCCCAGACTGTAAGGCTGAACAAGGTTGAATATGCAGAATAAACTGAAGTTTAAGACTGCCCCAATGGAAAAATAAATGACTATATTTTTCTCCACTTACTAATTCATTTAATAAACCTAATAACCAAGATAGCAGTCTAATGCTGGGAGTAGTAAAAGAACTACTTTGAAAAGACATAAGGGAGATATTTTAAAACCTTAAATGAGACTCAAAAGCATCCTATATGAATTATACATATAGCCCATACCTTTAAATAAGAGAATATGAGTAGTTAATTTTTTTTAAAAAATCCTTCAGTATCAACCAAGTGGGGAGTGAGTTTATTTTTAGCTATCATTGCCTCTCCAGGATGTGATAGGGAATGCAATACGAGCACGGCAGTTGTCTTCACTCCTGTTCATCAGTGAGCTCCCCTGGGCAAATTTCTCATTACTTTATACCCAATATGGCTGGGTACTTTTTCTGGTGCCATGTCCTATATCTGTCTGTGGCCAAGCATTTAGTTCAGTGTGTCCACCTGGAATTCTATTACTGAACAGGGGCAAGCTAAGCCTAATATCCAAATAATACCAGCTTTCTATTCATTTAGGGTCAGGATCATCAATGATTTTCATTCCAATGGAAAGTTCCTGGTCCTTAAAACATATTTTTCACTTGTCATCCAGGATTCCAAACTCTCTCGGTTTTCCTCCTACTATTCTGGGTCTCAAAATTCTTTACTGATCCTTCTTCATCAAACTGCCCTCTAAATTTTGGAGTATTTTAGGTCTCATCTGTTCAGCTTCCTATCTTTTCTATCTGCATTCACTACCTTAGTGATCTTATCTAATTTCATGGTCTTAAGTGTCATTTAAATACATTCACAAATGTATTTCTCCAGTTCTCATCTACTATTTCCTGACTCCAGGCTCAGTTAGACTACCGCCTAATCAACATCTTCATTGGGATGCCATATGAAATTTATACACACATGTATGTGTGTTAAATATATATGTTAGATATGTGAAGTATACACACACACACACACATATACAGTTAATTCTTGAACTACATGGGTTTGAACTGTGTGGGTCCACTTATATGCAGATTTTTTAATAAATATATTGGAAAAATTTCAGAGATTTGTGAAAATTTGAAAACACAGATGAACCACATAGCCTAGAAATACGCAAAAACTTAACAAAAAGTTAGGTATTATTGTAAGAATACAGTGTATAATAGATATAACTTACAAAATATGTGTTAAGTGACTGTGTTATTGGTAAGGCTTCTGGTCAAAAGTAGGTTATTAGTAGTTAAATTTGGGAGAATTCAAAAGCTATTCAAAGATTTTCAACTTTGCCCCTATCCCCATGTTGTTCAAAAGTCAACAGCATATCCATTTCTGTCTCTCTATATCTATAAATGGATGTCATCACTTTCTCTTACATTCCAAATCCAACCCAGCAATAAATCTTGATGGACTTCCCTTCAAAGTATATCCAGAAACCTATCACTCATTACCACACCCACCTAGTGATCCAAACAACTAAACTGCTTACATGGATTAGCCCAACACACCTCCCTACTTTTGAGTTTTCCCCTATATTCTATGCTCAGCATAACTAAAGTGATACCTTTTAAAAGTAAGTCAAGTTATGTTAGTCTTCTACTCAACACCTGCCAATGGTCTTCTATCTCAAAGTAAAAGTCAAAGTCCTTACAATGACTTAGAAGGCTTTTAACAATATGCCTTCCTCCAAACCCACTTCTCTCACCTCATCCCCTATGATTCTCTCACTGGCTCACTCCACTCGGGCAAAATGGCCCCTTCTTACTCTCCACTGAACACGACAGCCAAGCTTCAAAGCTTTGGACTTGCTCCTCCTTTGCCCAAAATGTTCTTTGCTGCATCCCTTATCGCCTTCAGTTCTCTGATTAAAATTTCACCTTATCAATGAGACCTTCTCTGATGATCCCATTTTAAATTGTATCACCCTCTCAGAATTACCTATCCTTCTCTGTGCTTTTGCATTTTTCTTCTTAACACTTGTCATTATCTGGCATACCATATATTTTATCCTTGTTGATATATTGTCTGTCTTCTCCCATGTATGCAAATTCCATGAAGTCAGAGATTTTTATCTTTTTAAATCAAGGCTGTTCCCAGTTCCTAAAACGGTATGGGTCAGATCAAAAATAGGCACCCAATATATATATTGAATGAATGAATGAGTGAATTCCACACTAATACTTAATTCCATGTAATAACATGAAATATTTACTTAATGACTGCAGATCATACAACTATAAGGCACCATGATCTTTAAAACCATCTAGTCCAATGCCTCTCCCTCCACAGATAAGAAGCCTAAGATCTGTGGTAGACTCATGTCCCTGTTTCTCACTCTGGGTGCTCTCCATGCATGAGTCCACATGGACCCTCTACAGGATGTTTCATAATCTGCAACTCCCTCAGAGCTACAGCGCCCTCCCATTTTCTTCACCTCAGCTTTCTGGCCATCTTGTGTCAGTAATGATGGTGACAATGATGATGATGATGTAACAGAACTAGCTAACATTCATTAAGTGTTTACTATTCATTAGTCACTGCACTAAGACTTTCTTCTGCATTATGTCATTTAATTCCCACAGCAGATCTATCAGGTAGCTACTATTAATCCTTTCTTACAAATGAACACAAGACTTAGCAAGATTAAGCAGTATGAAAGAGTTCATATAACTAATTAGTAACAAGAATCACGTTATTAACACAGATCTGCCTAACTCCAGAACCCAGTATCTTGGCCTCTACCCTACATTGCCTCCCTCAAGTCTCTGCTTCAGTTGTACTTGGCCCCATCTAGAGGTGTAGTCTCCCTTTGGTGGTCCTGTTAATAGCTACCATGAAGAAAAAGAGGCATTTAGAAGCACCTAGATGATCACTGTTTTGAAGTCCTTTGGGTTGTAAGGGCAAGGTTCCTCTCTAAAAATGACAGAAACAAAAAATAATTCATTTGAAGTCATCCATCTGGGTCTAAGCACAGCAAAATTAAATGTTATGAAACTTTCAAGAGCAACCTCTATTTCCATTTCCAATACTGGCTAAGACATTAGAAGGAAAATTTGGATTTAATGATACTCTTAAAGCAAATGTACATTCTCTTCTGGTTCATAAACAAAAATGAGCTATATGCAATCTTTTAAAAGCTCTTGCCAGCTAGAAATGGCTAAATTAATGATCTCAAAAATCAATTTGGAAAAATTACATAGTGAATTAAATGCTTCTTTTATTAAAAGATTTATCTGTTTATTCACATGGACAAAGCACGCACTTATCCCATGAGGCAAAATCTGGTAGACGGTTTAAATCCTGTTTCTAATACTTATTAATATTAGATACAGGTATTAGATACAGGTGTTTTAGCCAAGACAGGCCTCAATTTATCCATTTTAAAGGGAATTAATGCCACCCATCCATCATGTGTTTTGAAGACTAAATGATGTTATATTTAACAGTGCCTTGAACAGTAGCTGACATAAATTCTCAACAAAGTTTAGCTTGCAATTAGGGTCTCCAAAAAAAGGTGTATTAATTGGCAAAGTGCAATGGCATGTTATCATTTATTAAAGGAGTTTCAAAGGAATTTCTGAAAGTATTGTGTTTACCTTGCCATTTCAGAGGCAGAAAGCCTTTCCATGGGCTCTTGTAGACCTCATAGATCTCTACATATAAAGCTGAGAAGTACGACAGTGAAGTCCTGGACAGTCACCCACGCATCATTATGAGAAACTGAAAATGATTCTCTATGTACTGACAGTAAGCATGTGTGTGTGTCTGCCAATCCCAGCATGTGCTCTTAGAGCAAATGATGGAGTCAAAATGTCTCCTAAAGAACAGTGTGCTCAGAGAAATAGAAACATCTGATTATATTATTTATAATAAACATATAATTATTTTTAAAATAAGTAAGGATTTATTATAAGGAATAAATTCACATGGTTATGGAGGCTGAGAAGTCCCAAGATCTGCAGTCAGTAAGCTGGGGACCCAGGAGACAAGTGTATATATACTTCTGCTCATGGTTTTGCTTCTCTGAAGCCTGAGTGACACATGTTGTTATCAACATGGAGGCCTAAACAATAAGAAACCCTTAGGACAGTATTTTGTCTTCTTCTTTTTTTTTTTTTTTTTCCAGAAAACCAATTAGCAATTAGAAAGCCTGAAGTCATACAAAACCATAAAAAAACTGATTTATCTGCCAATATTTAATAGCTTTGAATATGTCCATACATGTCAAAAGCCATAATGAGACTGAGGTGTCATTAAGATTATATGATGATAATATTTCATCAGAGAAACAAGGAATGTTCAAATCCTACTCTTAGCCTACACACTGCCTTTTCAAAGCAAGAAAAAGTAATATTTAATGGATTTGGACCTTCACAACTCTAATGAGATGATGCATAAGTGGATATATGTGTGCTGCATGGTAAGAGGCATTGTAAATGATAATGCAATCTCACTGTCCATAGTGTAAATTCAACAGACCATGCTCAAAATTTGAAATTAACAAGTGCCAACATAAGCACATTAATTAGAAATACAGAAGTAAATAGCAAAAGGAATAGCTATAATAAAAGAAAGTAGTTGCCTCTAGGGAGAGAAAACATAGTGATGAGGCAGAGGGGTACAGTATAGTGCTGTTTTTTTAATATGCTTTGTACACATATGTGCATAGCTCTTTAAAATAAGTGTATGTATAACTGATTAAAAATTTTAAATTAATGTAAAAATGTATACATAAAGATTCCCACCACAGAGTTGTTTATAAAAATAAGAAAATTAAAGTTTAAATAGCCATATTCACAAAATGGATAACTAAAGTACTATATGCTATAGAATGGAAGGTACTACAAATGAAATAATCTTTAGAAGGAGTTTTAGTGGATGTATTCTCATGATAAGTTAATATAGAGCACCAGGCTTCAAAAGTATACAATCAGCATCATCTCCAATAGGAGAAAAATCACCTCAAGTAGGAGAAAAATTAACTGAATAATGGAAATATCTGGAGGTATAAGTGGTGAGGTATAAATGAGTTTGTTCCTTGCTGCTTTTCAAGCATGTATTCATGTTTTCCATAATTGTTAAAATGAACATAAAAAGTGACAGGAGAACAGGGAAAACAGGCAAAAAGGAAAGGGAAGAAGGAGAAGGAGGGAGAGAGAGAAGTGGATAAGAGAACAGAGGGCAAGGACGTGGTGATGGAAGTCACAGTGACTCTAGGAGTAGGAGCCTGGCTGGTCACAGCTGGAACCCTGCCTTCTTCTCCTTGTCAAGTACACAGAATGGGGATGGTAGATTCTTTGTGCCTTGGGAACTACTTTAAAGACTATCTCAGACCATTCTGAAGAAACTGAGTATTATTTTCTTAAGAAGGGGTTGCCATAATAACTGTATAATTACACATACTCCTCTGCATTCCCTTTTCTATGTTTTTAAAGTACAATTTATTAACAAAATGCATCCTTGTAAGTTAATGCTTTGTTGAGTTTGACAAGTATACATACCTGAGTAAATAAACGTCACGACAATCAGGATATAGAGCATTCCCATCACCCGGAAAGTTCTTTTGTGTTCCTTTCAGGTAACACAACACTCCCCTAGGAAATCACTGCAGTTAACATCTATCTCATAGTTTATTTCTGCCTGTTACATATCTTTGTATAAATGTTAATGCCCAGTATGTATTCTTTATTTGCCTGATTTTTTCTGTTCAGCATATTTTTTGGATGTATCCATGTTGTTGCATGTATTAACAATAGTTTGCTCTTTTTTATTGCTGATTAGTATTACATTGCTTGAATATATCACAATTTGTCTGTTTATGGCTCCATGGATACTTTCCAGTTCGACCTACTACAAAAAAAAAAATCACTGTTATGAAAAATTATGTACATGTCTTTCTGTGACCATAGGTCTTCATTTCTTTTCAGCAAATACTTAGAAATAAAACTGCTATGCCATAGGGTAGATGGATGTCGAACTTTTTAAGATACTGCCAAACTGTTTTCCAAAGAGGTTATACTAGTTCCTACTCCCACCAGAAATGTAAAAGAATTCCAAGTTGCTCTCCATCTTTATAAACATTGGTTGTCAGTCTTCTTAATTTTAGCCATTACACTAGGTGAAAAGATATATCTTATAATGTTGGATGTGTTTGCTTTTTCGTCATTTATGAATCTTCCTCTGTGAAATGTCCACTCAAGGTCTTTTCATCTACTTTTATTGGCTCGTCTTTTTATTGAGAATTTGTGGGGATTTCTTATGTTCTAAATACAACCATTTGTCAGAAATACACATTGCAAATATTTCCTTCAGATACTGGCTTGCCATTTTTTAATGATATTTTGGAAGAAGTGGGGTTTTTTTTAATTTTTATTCTTATGAGATTCATCATATTTTTCTCTTTTAGTTAGTGCTTTTACAGTTGCAAATATACTATTCTATGCTTTCTTTAGGTATATTAATCATTTCAAATTAATTTTTATATATGGTAAGAAGAAAGGATTGAGTTTAATGATTCGTTTTGCTTTTCTAGATGGCTATTCAGTGGTTTCAGCAAGTTCACTGAAAATATTTTACTTTCTCTGTTAAATTACCTTTGTACTTTTATAAAAAATAAATTTGCTTTTTATTAGGGTCCTACAGGCACAGCTTTCTCCCTGAACAGAGGTGGTCAGGAATTTCCATGTTCACTACTTGCAAGAACAAACAGGAAAGAATAAAGTCAAAATGATTTTGAAATCCTATCTCTTTCCTGAAATGTTCCCTGATAACCATTAAGTACTTCATCTAAGAAAGGAAGCATTTCAAAGAAGAAGCTATAGAATGTAGTAGAGAAATCTAAATCTCTGTGCATGTCTCAGATCCTCTCTGGTGCAAAACTTAGTGTTTCCAAAAGTTAAGCCGAGGGAACAAACATTTACTGAGAGTTTATGTTTTGCCAGGTACTTCAGCAAGCACTTTAAGAACATTATCTCAATTAATGCTCTTACTGATTTTATGAAGTATCTATTTGAGTTTCATTGCATGGATAAGAAAACTAAGAGTTTGGCACAGTCCATTGGCCAGTTGGTGGTAGAAACAGGATTTGACTCTGTGTTTTCCTAAATCCATAACCACAGCTCTTTCAGGTATTTCGTCTGACCATTCACAGAGAAAATCTGAAGGACATACCATTAGGAGATAAGAAAATCGACGGAGAATATTTCCAGTTATTCTTGACCTACCAGATCATCAATTCTCTTTCAAACCCCTTAAGTTATGAAGAGTTTTCTTCTCTTTTCCAAATTGATCACCTCAATTTTGGTTCCTGAGCTAAGCTTCAAGTAATACAATACCCTGAAAGTCACTGTATTGTGAGCATATTCTCAGGGATACATGCTGGTAAACTCAATTACAAGAGCAAATATGGCTTTTATATATTTTCAAAGGAATTTTAAAAATAAATATATTTACCCTAAAGCAAATTTAGTGGATGACAAACTGAGAATTTACTTATAATGATTTCCTTCCCCATTCATGTGCACATACACCTTTGGAACTAATTATTACAGGATTCCCTTGACAGTATTTTATTTTCCGATGTAGTAAATAATCATTGTCAGTTGTAAATAATAATAAAAAGACAACGTGTGCCAGTTTTACATTGTACAATGGAGTTAATGTGATTTGTACTAATGTAAAAGAAATAAAAAAGGCAGGCGCTTTGCCCTGATGATCACAGGAATTTAGGGTGTTCAAGTAAAGCTCTCTTCTGTTATTCTGACGAAATCAATTATCATTCCTCTATCTTTCTTGCCACATTTTAGAGCACTGTTTGGGGAGTGTTGTATATAGCCCAACATGTATTTATTAAAATGCATTTGTGTTTTCAAGTAGACTGAAGCATACAGCAATGAAGTTATTAGTATTAGTTACCTCCCTCCCTATGATATTTGCTGGAAATGGAAACAAACACTTTCCTTTTGAAATCATGGCACCAAAGAAATATAAGCCTGGGGCCATCATGAGCCTTCTTTATGACCATGTGACCAGAGTTTATCAATGATTCAAGCAAATGAAAAGAAAGCAGAGCTGAGAAATGAGAGAGAATGCCGATAAAATTAGGTTTCCGTATCTAGCAACAAAACTATCCCTGACAGATATTCAAGATAAGTCTACAGGGACAAAACACCAAGTGTGTTGCCAACATGGATTGATGTACAAGCATCAGAAATGTCAAGCAAAGTGGACAGGTTATCAGGTTTGAGGGGCCAGAAAAAGTAGCCTTGATTCTCAAGCTGGTTTCTACTAACCATGTGTTGTCTGAAGATGGTTTTGTTGGGATTGGATCTAACACCAAAGGGCAAACAGAACAGAAGAACAGGTTCTACCTGGTTAGTTGGCAGGGGTCAGGCACCAGGTGGAGGAGAGACAAATACATCCTGTCTCATATCTGTTTTACTTACTTGGCACTTAATCATCTACTGCCTGGTGACTCTGTTCATACCAAATCTTGTGTTATTATATAGCCTTTCGTGTAAACTAGCCTGGAATCTGCTCCTACACACTAAACTCCTCAAGAAAGTACTATGTGTGATGCTTTTTTAAATCCCTGGTGATGCCTAGCACACAACTTCATATACAGCAGATTCTCATAAATACTTAATGAATAAATGGAGGAATTAAACATCAAATGAAACAACAAATACCATATAATTATTGCTTAAGTAAGGTCATAGTATAAATAAAACTTTATCAAATCTAACTTATCATCTGTTTACTTGGGTTCTATTTTTCCCTTCTTGGTACTTGTTTAAAATAACCCTCTCTTACTTTGTAAGTCTCCAAAGTGATACCTATGGAGGAAGTTGGGTTTCATCTGAATTTGTTCCAAACTCAAGCAAATTTCCCCAACTCCCTTGTTTTCCATTTTTATCTTTAAAGAGTTATGTGATTTTTCTTTCACTGTAAATTTTTTTATCGCCATCCCCCACCCCACCCCACAGGGTGTATTTCCACTGTTTTTCAAAAGGCAGTCGGTGTGCAGACACAATGCCCAGGGCTTAACTTGGGGGCAAAAAGCTTCCCCATTCTAACTCAAGACCCATCCTCACTGCCAAGAAAGAATGAAGACTACAACCTCCAAAATGAACAGCGCATCGGATTCCTGCTAAAATGCTGACTCCTTAGCCACATCCCACACCTACATCCACCAAGTCAGATCTCTGGCAGTGGGTGTCAGAAATTCCCTCTTTCTCTCTCTCTCTCTCCCTTTCTCCAATCATCCCCAGGTGAATTTTGTGCTTGTTATGAATGAGAATCACTGTGAATTTCTTTGACTTGAGAAACAGAAGTAAGCAGAGCCCCACCCTAATTTCAAAGGACTCACTATGGTCCTAGGGATAAAGTTAGTGGTTAATAAATCTGCTTCTCCTAGAACAGGAAAATTCCTAAACAAGAAAAATTATTTTGGTCAATCAAAGATATCACAAAGAAACATTCCATTCTAGAGCTGAAGTCTGGAGGTGAAGTCAGAAGCTGTTTAATGTCCCACATCAGGCCTGGGAATCTCTTCTAAAATTATGCTCAACATAATAAAAGAATCTCAGTTTCAATTATAGGCTCAGAACATAGGGGTTATTTTTGAACATCTATCTTCTCTTTGTCTAGGACAAAGGCACCAGCATGGGTTTTACAGTTGATAATTCACTTAAATATTGGTGAGACTATCCTGTCAGAAACCTTCCAACTCTGTATGATCGGAAACCCTTGGGAAATTTCCCTGTGGGGGGGTCTGAGAGCCCTGGAAGTACCAAGTAATGTTTTTTCCCTTTTTCCAAGAATAGATGTGTTAAATAACTGTAGTTATTTTTTTATGTAACATATGCTGTAGTCTCTGAACTCTTCCTAAAAGATAAGCTACATATCTACAATACTTAGAAAAATGTGTGATCTAACAATTTTTTCCCTTAAAGTTTCCCTCTTTTGAGAAGCCATGCTTGCCTGACTTGTCTGTTTCTGTAAAGACTGGGGAGATTTTTGCCCTCTGGTATTAAGTCAGATAGGGAGTACTGTGATTAAAATGCATTGTGACCCATAATTTCTGCTCTGAGAGAGAAAATAAAGAGGGTCAGAAGACCCCCTGGCTCCCTAATAATCCCTCAGTGTAGTCCACAGAATATGGTACAAAGAGTAGGTGACCCTCCATCATCCCCCAAGGAGTCACATGAGTTCTGGGGCCTCGTCTCTGTATATTAGAGAAAACCTTCTCTTGGAAGAAGGTGGTACAATGTAGGTCATACCTGGATATGTTGGTGTGGGATAGTAGTTTGAGTCTCCATTTGCTAGGAGTAAAAAAAAAAAGAGAGAGAGAGAACATATTTCCAGATAATGTCTACTTTTTTGTAATTTGGGAAAATAAATAAATAAATGATAGCCTTGGTCCAGAAAAGGGAGCCACCTCCTAAAATATGCTGGCTGGAGAAGATATGGATAAATGGGGCATAAGACATTTTGATGCAAGAAAATCCTTAGAGATCATTTACTTCATTGGTTCCCAACCCTGGCTGACCATACAGATCACCCTTAGACTTACTGAATTGGCATTTTCAGGGGCAGGTGTCAGGAATACATATTAATTTTTAAGTCCCCCAAATGCATCTGGGGACATCTGGAGGGATGAGGAAATGGAAGGATTAAATGATTTGTTGAAAAGTCACCCATCTTGTCAACAGCAAAAACAGTTCCAGAACCTGAGTCACAAATCCTCAGAATTAAAAATATCTTAGAAAGTCTAGCATAACTATCTAAGAGTTGCCTGTAGAGTACAGAGATTTGTCTGTGGCACCTCAGTCTCCAGCCCTGCCACTGAAGTCATCCTCAAAGGCTGGCTGAGGTGAAGCCTGGAAACAGGCATCTTTAACAAGCCTCGTGGCTGCTTCTGCAGGAGGTCAACTACAGGGCACAATTTAGGAAATTCTGCTTGTCACTTGTCTGAGTCCCTTTTTATGAAGTTCCCTCTCTTGTTTAAATGCATTCCAATTAGGGGAAGCTTAGTACCATTGTGATACTTTCCCTTTATTGTAGGTCTGTTAGGAACAGCCTTTATAATTTTTCCTGGAAATCTGTCCCTGAAACTCTTTCCCCCAGGATTTAATTTTGCCTTCCTTGGCCATACTCAAGGTTTCCTCCCAACATTGTATGGTAGCCTTTTTAGCATTCATACCTTTTCCAAGACTCCTCTTTCTGGGCGGGACTGGGGATTGAAAATTCTAGTCGTCTCTCACTTTGCTTCTTCTCTCACAGTCAAAATCCTTCTTCCACGAAATATATTTAAAATCACTTACACACACACACACACAATCAATAACTGAAGTCACTTCTTGCTGTTTTGTGGCTGAAAGCCATAAGACTCATACAAAGCCACTGGGTCTGGTCCTGGAACCAGAAGGGACTGGCTGCACAAGAACACAGCCAAACTTGTTTTTCAACAATTAACTTTTCTCAGGTACAGTCATTCTCTGGGACAAAGTGGAAGGCAGAGTGACCTTCTTCCTCCCCACAGCCTCCCCAGGCTTCAAGGTGAACAGCTCAAGTGGGCGCCCCTGGGAAAGCAAGTTGGAAAACACTGACTCCCCAGGTGCCCTGTTGTTGCTGCTTTTTTTTCTTCACTGAGCTTAACCGTCTGCCCAGCTCCCTGTCTCCACTCAGCAGCTGTCTTTGTTTCCTGCCTTTCCCATACTCGATTACTCCTCTCTGTTTTTGTTTGTTGTTTGTTTAGAACAAAGCTTTATTCCATGAAAGGGATGGAAGCAGACACTCTTCTCAGGAACTACA
The DNA here is from genome assembly GCF_027475565.1 of Acinonyx jubatus. Lineage (NCBI taxonomy): Eukaryota > Metazoa > Chordata > Mammalia > Carnivora > Felidae > Acinonyx > Acinonyx jubatus. The sequence goes on along the minus strand of NC_069390.1, from coordinate 19,896,052 downwards.
GACATGCAGGACTTCTTTGAAGTTGAAAAGCATTCAAGGGCACGTGCAAAATGCCCTAAAGCATGGAGGGGAAACTAGAAACTGCTTAATTTTTCTTCAAGTGTTTGAAGTTATTTGAGGGCACAGGTTCATAATAAAGAAAGGAACAAGGGAGGAAAGGGAAAGAGGAAGTTCTGAAGACTCAGAATGAAAAAGACCCAAAGACACCAGACTTGGTGGTACAGATGTGCAGACCCTTCCTCAAAAGTACTTCTCTTTCCATCTGACACCTTCCCCCTCACCTGTCTTCTATTAGAAGACATTAAGTGTGGTGATGTGGAATCACAGAACAGGCTCTGAGGTTAGGTAAGGGGGGACTTGTTGCATTCCTGCTCTGTCCATTACTAGCAACTACTTAACTAAGTCTACTCCTAAGCTGCATCAGCTGAAATTGCAGATAATAATGTCTATTTATATTTGCGTGGGCCAGGTTCAGCTAGTAATCTCAAAGGTCCAGGGACTGCACACTTCAAAGCGTATTTGCCACACAAGCTGTGTGTCTCACACCAGTTAGCAGGGGGCTCTCCCACTCATAATCACTCCCCAACCTGCAGCCAGGAAGCCAGGGGCTAAGTCATTGCCACAGGGGAGGAAAAGCAAAGCAGGGAATGACTGAAGGACTGCCTGGGTCTCACACAGCCTCAGCCTGAAAGGGAACTGTGTCCCTGGCACTCAGGTATCATACTCACATGAACTGGCTTGGGACCTCGCACCCTCTCCAATAATCAGGCTGAAAAGCAGCCTCCTTTGTGCCTAGAAAAAAGTAGATAAACAGATACTGACCAACTTCAGTGACATTTACTATAGGGAGGCATAGGGCTATTGTAAGGATTAACTGATAAAATACCAATAACATGGTCAGCATCCAAAAATAGCAGCTATTATTACTCAAGATCCTTGTCATCAACTTTGTCCCCTTGCCTTTAGAGTTATTCACATCTCATTATTACCCTAACACACATGAAACATCCCACCAAGAGGTAGAATACATCCCCAAGAATACCACATCCCAAGATCCATCTTTTTGATCTAGAGGACAGAAAAAAAGGAACATAAAAGAAACACATCATTCTTCTACAGTTTAGAGCCTTGTGGCCCTTAGCAAGCCACTGAGCGTGTCAGAGCCAGCAGAAAGAGGGGAGCTACCTAATGGTATGAAATGTAGTGAACTGAAAAATTCATGATCTGAATTCCAGTTCCAACCTTGTAATTTATGGGAAATAGAACTTGGGACAAATCATTTTATCTTTCTGGAATTTGGTTTCTTCATCTGTAAAAAGAGTAGATCAGGCCTGATTATCTAAAGTTCCATAAACTAAGAATATCAATGATTACAGCTAATACTTTTGCAAGAATGGTCCTATATCCACTGAAAATTGCAGTTTTGGGGCCACCTGAGTGGCTCAGTCGGTTAAGCATCTGACTTCAGCTCAGTCATGATCTCCTGGTTTGTGGGTTCAAGCCCAGCATCAGGCTCTGTGCAGCACAGAGCCTGGAGCCTGCTTCGGATTCTTCGTCTCCCTCTCTCTCTGCCCTTCCCCCACTCATGCTCTGTTTGTCTCTCTCAAAATTAAATAAATATTAAAAAAAATTTTTTTAAGAAAAAGAAAATTAGAGTTTTGAACTACTTATTCAATTCTATCGCCCCAGGCCATACCTTCTACCTAGTTAAGACCTCTCAGAAACTCATGTCACACCAGATGGGTAGCAGGAAGCAGGAATGACTTCTACTTGCTCTGGCAAACGGGAGAGTATATTAGGGTTACAGAGGAAATATTATGAGTACTCTTAGCTCTCCCCAGCTCAGACCTTAATTTTAGCTCACTCTCAATCAAAAAGTATCTCTTTCCCCTAATCGATGGTAGATAAACTCTCACAGATTATCAGAGGACAGCAGAGAATGAACAGAGGGAAAGATGTTTGAATCAGAGGGCAGAGATAAGCAAGCAGAAGCTCCAGACAAAGGGAAGTAAAACTACCCCTCTGTATGTGGTAGGCAGAAAAATGGGTCCTCAAAGATAACCACATCCCAGTCCCCAGAACTTGAGAAAACGTTACCTTACAAGGCAAGGGAGAAATAATGTTGCAGATGAAATTAAGGTTGCTAATCCACTCAGTTTAAAATAGATTACTTAGGGAGGTGCCTGGGTGGCTCAGTCGGTTAAGCTACCAACTTCAGCTCAGGTCATGATCTCCAGGTTTATGAGTTTGAACCCCACGTGGGGCTCTGTGCTGACAGCTCAGAGCCTTGAGGCTGCTTCAGATTCTGTGTCTCCATCTCTGCCCCTTCCCCACTTGTGTACTCTCTCTAAAAAAAAAACAAAAAAAAATTTTTTTAAATAGCTTACCCTGGATTACATAAACTCAATGTAATCACAAGTGAAAGAGGGAAACAGAAGAGTCAATGTCAGAGTAATACAGCATGAGGAAGACCTGGCCAGCCATTGTTGGCTTTAGGTGGAGGGATCATGAACCAAGGAATGCCGGAGCCCCTAGAAACCAGAAATGGCAAAAAGCAGATTCTTCCCTAAAGCCTCCAAAAAGAAAACAACCCTGTTGACAGCTTGATTTTAGACCAGCAAGGCCCATTTCGGACTTTCAGCATCTAGAACTGTTAATAAACTTGTGATGTTTAAGTCACTCAGTTTGTGGTAATTTGTTACAGCAATAGGAAACCAATACACTTCATGATAATTAATTAGCAACAGGCACTTAACGGGGTGGGAACAAATTTTCATAGAAATCAGTTAATAAGAATTACAATGACAGGTAACTTGGAGTAAATATATGTGCAACAAGTAAAATTTTTTGTAAACTATAAAAAGTACCCTAAAATATATACCAGTAATTTTGATGCAGACCATATAAAGACTAGAATATGGGCACTTTTTCTGGAAGTGAAAGGCAACTAATAAAATCAGAACTGCACTGAATATCATTTACAGGTTTTATACACATTCTCAGGCAGTAAAACTTCATGGTTAGGAGCATAGGTGCTGAGGATATTTAACTCTGTTAGCTGTTCATTCTGTTGACCTTGGGCATAAACACTCAAAGCTTATATTTCCTCATATGTTCAAAAAAAAAAGGTAATAACATCTACCTTATGGAGTGATGAAAATTCAATGGATTAATTCAACATAAAACACAACACAGTACCTATATACAATGAGTTCAAAAATGTCATCTATATGTATTATATTTTCATTCTTATATTGATAGAATTCTCATTCCAAATGTTGTCACTTGAAGCAAATTGTTTTGTGGCCTTCAATAAGGCCCAATTAAAAAATTGCTTCCAGGTTGTTATAGTGTTAAGATTGGGTGGACCCAATGGAAGAAGTACATTCAGGTACCACACAGTAGGAAAAGCCAGGTAAGCATCTCCGCTGGCAGAATTTTGTCTTAATGAGGGATATTTCTGCCTGGGTGAACTACACATTATAGCAGCATCTGCAGCTAATCTCTGCACCTAGCGGGTGTCTGTGGACACCAATGACTCCCATTCCTACCATAAGACACAGGAGTAAAGAGTTGAAATCAACTGAAAGTGAAGGTAGCAGAAACACCTGTGGTTCTTGGCATTACCTAAGCTTAAAGAATGGTTGAATTGCTTCCTTATGAGGCAGCACAGATGCTAGTAACTTGCACCTGTTCTTAGGTGGGAAAAAAACAGACAAGGGAGAAAAAAAAAAACAATAGAAAAACAAGAACTTCAAGGGAAAGAGAGACTTGTTCTCAGAAATCACTTAGACTAAAACTATACAGTAATAGAATAAATATCCATTTGGGGACCGATACTCCTCACCAAACTAAGTCTTTCATAGAAAATGTCTACTGTTGTACTCAACATAGTAGATACTCAACAAATGCTTATTCAACTGAGTTATTAAAAATGAAATACTATAAAATACAAAATTATGAAATGTATGGCAGGATAAGTTATTAATCTATGATGCATCTTCCCTATTGCAGAAGAACCAGAAAGAAATAGATAATATATAACACCCAACCCTAGGGAGAAGATATTAGGCTTTGTATTCTGAAACTTAGAGATCTCCACAAGAGAATTAAGCTGATTTGGTTTTAAAAGCCAAGGTTTACAGAGGCAAAGAGCTAAAGCCTATGTATAGGCTGCAGGATACAGCCCTGAGATATGTAAATGGAAGACACAGCTAGAAGGGAATGTCCTAAGATGAAGCAAGACTTTGGAGGAGGTTTACAAGGATGCCAGAGAGACAGGACCTTTGATCACATGGCTTGCAGATGTTGGAAACCTCAACACTGAGACCCCTAGTGTGAGACCTGGGGCTTCCAGGCCTTAGAAAAAAAAAGCCCCTAGTACAGTGGGCTAGAGAAGTGGGATCAAGACAGTCTCATCAGGAAACATCTCAGCTGGGACTGTGATGGATTAAAGACTCGTAGCCCTTCATTTTGGGGGTACCATGTAAATCCTGCATTTTCTTGTAAAACTCTAGGAAGGGAGGACAGAAAAAAGGATGTAAAGACTCATTTAATTTGATTTGGAAAAATAAAAATGTGTCATGCTTCTGCCCACATAATAGTAAGAAAAAATTCATACACCTATGTATAACAAAAGATAAGACTACACTGAAGCATTAAAGCTGTTGTCTCTGTTTGCTGTTATTATAAGTAATATTCAATTGATTCAATTATACATATAATATATATTCTTTTAAATAATATATATTCTTATAAGTATTCTTTTAAAAATAAAAGTTAGTAAGTCCACATTCCGACCCTCGACTATGCGGATAATGATAAAAGGATTTTTATTTTTGGTAACAATGGACCTTGCCCCTCTTCAGAACAAAGTTCAACTTTTTACCTTTTTCTGGCCCTTGAGAAACCAGAGAAGCTGTGATATTTAGGAAACTTTCTGGCTGCTAAAGACTTTTCAGCCTAGAACAACTCCCAACAATGGTCTATTCTAGCATCCATAATGATTCTGTTAGATGTTCAAAGACTACAAGATTCTCCAAGAATAAAACAAATAATTCCTCCCTTCACTGGCAACATCAAGTCACTGAAATTACTAAAATTAGAAATGTGTCTGTGAGGGGCATGCACCTGGGTGGCTCAGTCAGTTCAGCAACCGACTCTTGGTTTCAGTTCAGGTCATGATCTCACAGTTTGCAGGTTCAAGCCCAACATCAGGCTCTGAGCTCAAAGTGCAAAGTCTTTTTGGGATTCTCACTCTCCCCCTCTCTCTACCACTCCTGTGTATGTGCTCCTTCTCTCACTCAAAATAAATACACTCTACAAAAAAGAAAGAAATGTCTCTGTGAGAGTCTATATAAAAGGGGTGTATGTGTATGTGTTCGTGTTTTAATATGTATTATTTCCAGTGCTGTTTATTTCTATTATGAAGATTCAGATTTCCATCTGGTAATATTTCTCTTCTGCCCAAAAGACTTTCTGGGAGAAGAACATTCCCTTACATTGCATTGTACAATTCTCAAAGTCAGGATATGACCGCTGATATATATTACTACCATCTAAACCTCAGACCCCATTCAAGCCAGCTGTCCTAATAAATTCCTTTCTAGTAAAAGGATGTGGTTGCAGAATCATTTTGTTGTCATGGCTTTTTCATCTCCTTCACTCTGGAACAAATGCCTCCGCCTTTTCTTGTCAATGACACTTTTGAAGATAACAGGCCAGGGTTTTTTTCTTTTTTTTTTTTTAATTGTGGTAAAAATGTATAACATCAAATTCACTGTATGGGAAAGCATTTTTCATGAGTTGACCAATTTCCAAAACTGAAATCTCCTTGATTTGAGGTATCATCTTATTTCTATATCCCTCATGCCTAACAAGAAACCTGGAATATGACAGGGTATTAATAATTGTTTAGGGTGCCTGGGTGGCTCAGTTGGTTAAGCGTCCAACTCTTGGTTTCAGCTCAGGTCATGATCTCAAGTTTGTGAGTTTCAGCCCTGTGTCAGGCTGTGCACTAACAGCACGGAGCTTACTTGGAATTCTCTCTCTCCCTCTCTCTGCCCTTCCCCATCTCACTCACTCTCTCTCTCTCTCGAAGTAAATAAACTTTAAAAAAAAAAGTTGAATGAATGAATGATATAAACCACTGGAGGTTAGTGGGCACAGGTTAAGAAAACTCTTCTGTTTTCTACATTAGTTCCTTTATTCATCCCTTAAAACACACTCTTTGACCACCTGCTCTATGCTGACTCTGTCACTAAAATGGTTCTTAATCTGAGGGGGAAGCTATAAGCAAATCATAACAATGTAATGGCTGTAGGAGATATGTAGGGGAGAGCGTAGGACCAAATAAATTGCTACCCAGCCCAGAAAAGGAAGTGATCCACTTCTGCCTGATGGAATCAGGAACAGTGTCCCAAAGGAGGTGGCAGTTGACATGACTCTTGAGGGATTAGTAAGTTTTTGAAACCAACAGGGAGGAGCCTTTAAAAAGGCAGGTTTTGTTTTGTTTTTTTCCTGTATTATCTAGCACAGCCCTAAGTTTTCAACTGTAACTCAATATTATTGCCTGAGAAATGATACGAAAATGACTAACCAGTAACTGGGTTGAAATGAAGTGAATCCCAACTCTAGTCTATTCCACCCTGATTCAGTTAATTCGAGGACCTCTGCAGATCTCCTTCTGTATAAGGACATATTTCATGCACATCCTTGCAAAGCATAAAAGCTGCCTCTCACATGCTTGCTTGGTCTTAACATTTTGGGTTTCACTTAATTCCATTGTTATCTCCCAAAGTGAGATTTCTTTGTAATGATCAGACAGTCTGTAACAATGCTTGAATAGACTTGTTGCCTTAAGAGTAGATTTGATTTTATTGATTTTCTTATAATGTTTGTAATTGTTCCAGTTTGTTGGAGCTTTTTTCTTTCCTTTCTTTTGTGTTTCCTAATTGCTTTATCTTTAACAGAAAAGATCTGTTTGTGGCTTGTTGATCTTTTCCTTCATTAAGAATGTATGTTGCAAGACAAGCTTGGTAAAGAAGGGCAAAACTCTATTATCAAAAATTTGATTACACCCTCTAATATAAGTTTCTCTTTCATAAAAACAGTACAAAATGTCTTTGTCCTTCACTTCATGAATAATTATACTCTTTGTAGGGGAAGAAATCTGTTATGTTCAGCACTTTGATTCCAATGCTGTGTTACGTTGTTTGGCATAAAACTTGGTTATTTGATCCTCTTTGTCCTTCTTAATGCCTCTGCATTATCATCTGTGTTTTAACAAATGAAATGAGTAACCATCCAAGGTCAATACAAAAACCCTGAGGAGAAGCATCTCTTCCTATACACACATTCATTCAACAAACATTTATTGAATACAAACAAAATGCCAAGTAGGTTGTCAATTATAGGGAAGAAAGACAACAAAATATGTTTCCTAATCCTAAACCTGGGTGAAATTGCAGAAGGGAATGAGACCCATCAATGCCTCCAGTTGTGATGGTACACAGCATTTATATTTCAGCCAGGGACTCTAGAATCACATAAGTTTGAGTTCAAGTCTTAGTTTTGCTAAAAAGTGAGTGACCTCAGGCAAATTACCTGACCTATTTGAGTTTTAATTCCCGGTTTTACTTCTCAGCAGTACCTCCCTCAAGATTTTTGTAAACATTACATGAAATACTGCAGGTAAAATGCTAATCAGAGTGTCAGGTATAGATTAAGCACTGGATGAGTGCTTACTAGATATACTCTAATCCTGCCTCATTTACATTAGCCCACTAGGCTAAAAACATAGAAGGTTCCCAATAAATGTTCATTGACTAAAGCCAGTCCAAATATTCTACCCCCAATGCAATCAGATGATGCAACATCAGACATTAAATTGAGGATTTCCAACCTAAGCTGGGAAAGTTAAACGGGTATTGGGGTAAGTGGGTGGGAACACGAGCACACGACTGGTGTACTGCAGTCCAAATCTCTCACATTAACACCAGTCTCATGCTCTTTCTATTCATATAAAGTTAATTTGATGGTCGACAAGCAGTCTGCAAACTGCTATTTATTCCAAAATTCCAATTTCTGGTTAAAGAAAATATAACATGAATGCTGAATCAGAATATACTTCTTGGCGCATCAGATTCCATCTTCCATTATCTAGGCCCAGCTTCAGTCCTTCTCCTTATGGTAAAATGAGCATGCTTTTAGAAATAAATACAAGGGGCACCTGGGTGGCTCAGTCAGTTGAACATCTGACTTCAGCTCAGGTCATGATCTCACAGTCCATGAGTTCGAGCCCTGTGTCAGGCTCTGTGATGACAGCTCAGAGCCTGGAGCCTGCTTCAGAGCCCTCTCTCTCTGCGCCTCCCCTGCTCATGCTCTCTCTCTGTCTCAAAAATAAATAAAAACATTAAAAAAATTTTTTTAAAGAAATAAATACAAAAATATACAAGGTGCTAGTCTACCAGGTGTCACCTCCATGACAAAAGAAACTATAAAAATAATAACTCCTGGAGAAAGGAAAATCATATGAATCTATAATGAAAAGTTCAAAGAAATGATAACATCTTAAAAATAATTTGAAATCATTCAAAAAAAATAAGCCAGGAGCATCTGGGTGGCTCAGTTAGTTGAGCGTCTGACTCGACTTTGCCTCAGGTCATAATCCCAGGGTTCGTTGGATCAAGGCCCACATTGGGCTCTGTGATGACAGTGAGGGGTCTCCTTGGGTTTCTCTTTCTCCTGATCTCTCTCTGTCTCTATCTCTTTCTCTCTGCCCTTCCCCTGCTCATTTGCACACTCGCTTTGCCTCTCAAAACAAATAAACATTAAAAACAAGAAAAAAGAAAAATAAATAAGCCAACAGTCTTGAGCAAGAAGAATAACCAGTTCCAACAAGCAATCAATAGCTAATTATTGAGCACCTTCTATGCACTCAGCATTTTCCAAAAGCTTATCTAAGAATAACCTTGAAAATTTTCTGTCCATGTGGGTAATGACCTGAACAGGTATCAGGTAAAAGAATAGAATAAACTGAACTCTGCTGAACCAATAAAATCAAATTATCAAAAAACATAGCTAATGTTACATAGCAATAAAGCTTCAATATAGGACAGAGAAAAGTGTTATGGACAAAATCTCTACGGAAGTTTAGAATAAATTTGTTTAAGGCAATGTGCTTAAGGCAGATCCTGTCAAAAACAGCACATAAAAAATTTAGGCACTGACCGTGGTTTATAGAATTCTCCTTTTTTGGAGGTTGGTATTTACCATCATCCTGATAAATGCTTCTTTACAGTCTATTCATTCCTTGTTGGCCCATATCCCCCACCTCTAGTATTTATTGCATAAAGGAATGTTTCTCAGACTATTATAAATCTCTTCATTGATGGAGGGTTTTCACACTGCCTATTATGTGCCTATCTAGACTCAGCCAACAATTTATTACCAGTTGAAAAAGGAGGCAATGAGGTAAAAGACTGAATTGTTTTTATGTCCATGTCTATATTTCTTAAAGAGTAAGAACCCTTATAAAAGAAATTCATCCTGGAGCCACATGAACCACCATTCATTTGGAGTAAAGTGAGCTTGTTATAAAATATTGAAAACAGAATCAAATTCTATGAGGCTGTCACTATGTTTTACTACCAGGAGCTATTAAAATCTCTACCCAGTTACTTTCTCCTCTTACCAAATAAAATAATGCTATGAGCCTCCAAATATGAGTTCCTTGGAACACCACACATATTGGCTAGAGTCAACACATAGCATTAGAACATATGCCCTCATACCACTCTCGCTTAGGGAAAGTCCCCTCTACTGAATGTGATATTTAAAGTTTCATTAGCCTTGAAGTATATAGCATGGTATAGTAGAAAGAGTATTAAAGAGTCACACAATTTCTTTTTTAGCCCCACATCTATCACTAACATACTTTGTTAACTTGAACATCCTTGAACTTCTCTTCTCATTTTCTTAATATAAATAATGAGAGTTTAGATGAAATAGCCTCCAAGATCCTTTTATTTAGGTTCTACATTATTTGAGTCTGTATTTACCAACCAATGCAAATGTCCAGGCACCAGCCTGCCTCTCCATACCATATCCACTATCGAGTAATGTATTCTAGGTGCTGCCAGTACATGTGCTTTAGTGAGCACTTTCCAAAGCAAGATATATTAATTGAGCAACATCTATGTGAGAACATAAAGTTTTAACTGTGACCACATATGACTTTACAAGTAGCCACTTAAATTCAGTCAAATTAACGTTACTATAGGGTTATTCTCCAATTGCTGGGCAAAATAACCAGATCTTAAGCAAAATAAACAGATTTCTCTTTTCTTCCCATCCACAATGGAAGTGTTAATATATAACTACTACCCTGAATCTCAAAGTACAGATTCTAATGTGGTCAGCACTTCCAACTCACAGGTAAGAATATTTAAGTATCAATTAGATTTTTGGGCCCCAAAAAATCAACAGAGACAATTTTATCAATAGATGAATATGTTTACCCTCATCTCAGAAAGAAAAGGCAAGGAAGGGCAAGGAAAGCAGAGCAAGAAAAGAGAATACATCATGTTTCAAGTTACTGTTACTATTACTGATCTGGCCTACATAATCCCTTGCCCTTTAAGTCTTCAGAGAGATCCATTTGCAAGCACTAGATGGTTTTATTTGACACTAGAACACCAGACAATTATAGTCCATTTTGATTGTATACTCCTGCAAGAAGACATATGAGGCCCAAACACAAGCCTCCTGGAAGAGGCAGAGTGCCCTGATAAGTACTCTGTTCGGGGAAGAGGTAACTTGTGTGCATTTATGACCATGGCGATGCCTATTAACATTTTTATGCCCCCTTTCATAAGTCTAAGAATAAGGATATCATAGCAGCAATATTTCCTGGTACATTGAGATCTGTAAGAAGGCATACAAAAGATTTTGGATCCTCTAGCCCCATGACTAAAAATAATTTTATCAATTTAAAAATATTATCTATTTTATTGAAAGGTAATGGACGACCTACAAATTGGCTGATGGTAAGTACACAGACTGATAAGTATAGACAAATGTATACTGTAGTGCACCACCACCACAATCAAGTTTATAATGGAACACTTCCATTACCCCCAAAATTCCATTATGTCCCTTTGCAGACAATACCCACCCTCCAGCCCCAGAAAACCTATGATCACCGCCAATATGGTTTTGCCCTTTCTTGAATTTCCTAGAAGTAGAATCATCATACAGTATTTAATTTTGTATCAATCTTCTTTCATGTAGCATGTTTCTGAGATTAATTCATATTATGAGTATTAATATTCTTATGTCTTTTATCACTACATAATTTCATAGTGTGGCTGTGCCAAAATTTATTTAGCAATTTGCCAATAGATGGACATTTGGTCTATTTCCAGTTTGGGGCTCTTATGAATAATGCTGCTGTGAACAATATTGTGAAATTCTGTATGTGGACATATATTTTCACTTTGCATGGGTAGACATCAAAAAAGAAAAAAAAAAGTGGATGGGTCATTTGGTTAGTGTGCATTTAACTTTGTAAAACCTGTCAAACTGCTTTCCAAAGTGGCCATGGTGTTCTTCATTCTCACCAGCAGGATGTGAAAGTTCCAGTCCTTCCATACCCTGGAAAATACTGAGAATTTTCAGGCTTCTTAATTTCATTTTTTCCAGTGGGTATCTGATGGTACTTCACTGCAGTATTAATCTGCATTTCCCTAGTGACCAATTACGTGGAGCATCTCTGCATGTGCTGCCTGCTATCTGCCTTCCTTTCGTACCTGTGTGAAGTGTCTATTCAAATCTTCTGCTCATTTTTAAAATGTGGTTATATGACTTACTCTTGAGTAACACAATTTCTCTATATATTCTAGATACAATTTTTTGGGTAGATGTTTTCTGCAAATGTTTTCTCCAATTTTGTGGCTATCTTTTTCATTTTCTTAACAGGAGTTTTCAATAGGCAAATTTTAATTTTGATGAATCCATATTCTTTTTTTTTTCTTTTAGGATTGGTGCTTTTTGCGTCCAAACTTTTTGTGTAAGAAACCTTTGCCTAACTCAGGGTAACAAAGATTTTATCCTGTTTTCTTCTAGACTGTTTATGGTTTCAACCCTTGTGTTTAATCTATGGCCCATTTTTAATTAATTTTTCTGTAAGGTGTGATAAAAAGGATTGAGGCTCTCTTCTTTCCATGTGGATATATAGTTACTCCAGTTCTATTTGTTAAAAATATGATTTTTTTTGATACTAAAATATCTCTGCACCTGTAATTAAGAGTTTGACTCCATTTTTGGTGTTTAACTAAGACAGCTTTCAAGCCACACCTGCCTCTTGCCAGTCTGCCCAATAGCTTGGGAGATACCAGCAGGAAATTCAGACTTTCCAAAGCCCCAGCCAGCATGCAGACACTTTTCGCCAGGGCCACACCCAGCCACTATAAAGTTCTAAGCATTCCCTAGGTCTTACTCAACCCAGCAGGTACCTGCTTGTGCCTGATGTGCCCTCCCCAGGAGTCCCTTATGTAACAAAAACCTTTTCTCTCAAATCTTCTTTATGTATGTAGTGTCATCATCCCAACTATTAACTGGGAGGTGGCCCATCCACCTTCCATTATGTCACCACAAAACACCTTTGTTAGAAATCAACTGACTACATGAGTAGAGGTCCATTTTTGAAGGCTCAATTCTGTTACACTGATGTGTCAAAACCATATGGTCTTCATTACTGTAGCTTTATAATTAGCTTTAAAATCAGACAGCATAAGTCCCTTTCTATTTTTCAAACTCGCTTTGTGTAGTCTAGGTGTTTTGAAATTTCATATACATTTTAGGATCAATATGTCAAAATATTTTTAAAAATTACTGAGATTTTGATACAGATTGTATTAAATCTAGAGACAAATTTTAGAAAAATTGCTATTAATAACACTGATGTTTTCAACCTAAGAATATCATGTAACTCTCCATCTGTTCAGATCTTGATCTCAGCATAATCTTATTGTTTGAAGTAGTAAGATCTGACACATCAAAATTTATTCCTAAGTTTTTTTTTGTTTGATGTAATTTTCAAATTTTTAGTTGCTATCATCTACAAATAAAATATATTTCTGCATATTAATCTAGTACCCTGTGACCTTGCTAAATCCATTTAACAGTTCTAATATTTTTAGTCTATTCCTTAATGTTTTCAAGAAATTTGACCCTGTTATCTTGAAGAAAGTCATATTTACTTCTTCCTTTCCAATAAATGTGCCTTTTTCCCTTACTTTATTGCACTGAAAAGGTTTTCTACATCAGTCTTAAATAAAAGTGGAGAGAGTGAATCTCCTTGTCTTGTTCCTGAGATTAGGTAAGAAGCATTCAGTCCTTCATCCTTAGGTAGAATAGACTTATTGCATTCTTTGCTTGATTCTTCCCCCATACCTCTATCTACAGCATTTCCAATATAATCTTCCAGTAACCTACCACTCTTGACTCTGTACCTAACCATGTGATTTTTCTTGAAGCATATTTACTTAAATCCTGTTGGTCAAGATGAGGTTGGAAAAAGTATTTATACATTTCCATTTTATTCTCTTTCCCCCTCCTATTTCAATAAAAAGATGTCTGAGCTGACCTCCTAGAAATGAAAGACATGTGGAACAGAACCAAGTTGACCCAATAGTCCCAGCCACATCTATCATATATAGATCAATTCCATCATCCAGTGACCTCCAGACATATGAGTAAACCCAGCCAAAAACAGCCAAACCACCTAGTCAAGCTCCATTTGACTGCAGGTTTATGAGGAAGCCCATCTGAGATTTCCTGAGCCATGCCAGAGAAGCAAAAGCTTACAAATAAATTTATTGTTCTTTGCCACTGAAATTTTATAATTGTTTGTTATGCAGCTTTACTGAGCCACTAGTTAACTGATACAGTAGATTAGAATCAGCCTGTGTAAATCCTATTTGATTTAATCTAAGAATACCAATAGTCATCTGAAATTCTTCCACATTCTCAAAGCATCAAACACAGCCCTGTTATTTCTGCAAATGTTTCAGAGAAAAGGGCATGAGCTATTAACATCTTAGTTTCAATGAATTTTTCATATTCAGAGGCTTCCTACAATAATATTTACAGTGTCCTTGAAAACATTTTTATGTGTTAGGGCACAGAGGAGGGTGTACATAGTTGGAGAGAACAAGGATTTGATAATATCAAATAAATTGGGCCATTGTTACATGCCAAGAGTGCTTGTCACCTGCCACATTTCTTTCTCCAGCTCCAAAAGCAGTCCCTCTTCCTTGTGCTCCATCATGAGAGGAGTTTTGGCAACAGAAATGCAACATTCCTCTTGCGATTTCAATTTCACAGTTGAATAAGGAACAAGCATGAGCAGAGAGTAGCCTAAGAAAGGCATGACAAGCATGGCAGATGGGGGAGCCTAGCCATTTATTCTGCATCTTTCCTCCTTCCCATAACCCTTTCACTTTGTACAATTAAAAAAAATGAAAGTGGGCTTCAAGTCCTGATGAGGTACCAGATACAGCCTTTAACTTCCCCAGATGACTAGATTCCAATCGGGCAGAAACATGGGATTGGTGTCTTTCCATTAATCTCTGGTTGGGTTTCTGCTTTAAGGTTTATTTAAAGAATAAACTTATTCTCCAGGTCTGTGCCACTGGAAGAGAAGGAAAGAGAGGACAGTGAAAGTGACATCTGTCGGCTAGCAGTAATTAAGCAGAGATGTGTCGAGTTTCAATGCTCTAAATGGTCCCGTTAAAGTGTTGATGAGCAGTGAAATGTCTGATTAAATTTTAAGCACAGATAAATGGGCTGGCCCCAGCATAGGATAAGGCTAATGGAGTAGTAGACTGAACAAATTAAACGAACAATGTGTCAGTGCTAGTGAAGGGATAAGCTGGCACAAATATGCCTCTTCTAGAGTCTAACATAGCTTCCTCTGCACGATCACAAAGAACAGATTTTCTGCAAGGACCCCATGAGCTTCAGCGTATATCAGGGTAGTGGAAAATGCATCAGTTGAGCTATTAAGGGATGAGAGTTCCAGTTCTGGCTCTAATGCCATCGAAATGATCTAAGATAAATCATATCATTTCTTTGGTCCTCAGTTTTCTCATGTGTAAAATAGGGGGTTAGTTCACAGCCTAAAAGCTCTAAGAAGCTATGATTTAAATTTCATAAACGATTTAAGAACCAAAATTTTATTTTTATGCCAAAGCCAAAAACATTTGAAGTAGTGATCCACAGAATGTGTACTTCAAAGCCTTAAATAGCATGAAGATAACCGGAGGGATAAGATGGGAAACATATTTTTGGTGGCTTCAGGACCTCATCCCATCATTGAACCACAGCAGGTTTTCTCTCATCTGTTTTAAGTTTTGGGTTCCATGCACATTTTTTGTAACAGGCAAAAATTCTGACAATAAACAAATTAAAAATCACTGTATTATTTTTTTCTGATTTTCTGTTCATATTTTAGGGGAACAGGCAAATTTGAAGAGGACATGGGGATCAAAATAGAACAGAATAGTGAATTATGGACTGAAAGAATCTTGGAGAGTAATCCATTCCCCGTATCATTGAGTCAAGAAGACCAAAGGCAGAGTGTCTCATGGCCTCTAATGACAAGACTTCAGAATTTGGCACTTGAGATGTCACTATGTACAAGAAATTCTGAAGATGCTTGTTTTCACTCTTACTGATCAGGAAAACCCTCATATGTCCAATGGAGCAGTAAAAATCTTGCAAAAGTCTAGAACTCAACGGGACCCTAAACATCACCAAATCTGGATCTTGTATTTTCTGTTTCTCTCACTTTCCTATTATTTGCAATTATGATTTCACACCTTCTCCATTCTCTTCATATTTTCTACCTCCTTCTATCTTCTCTTTCACATAAATGACTTGGACTCATACTTGATGAGAAAGTAGAAATTATTGACCATGAACTCCCACAGTTCTCACTACCAAATCCACAAACACATCAACACCTTCACCCTTCCTTTTGTTTTTAACCAAGGAAGTTCCCCAACCTTCTATTAGATGCCTTGAGTCCCCTTCTCCCTTGACTCTTCCAGCAATCTCAGTTCTTAAATCATTGTCTCTTTCTTATATCTTGTCTCCCTCTCTCTACTTAATCATTCCCATTAGCAGCAAACATTCTATTATTTCTTATTATTTAAAAAACTACCCATCGAGTCAGCCTACACTGCCACTTACTAGGTACTGATATTTCTGTTAATCTTCTTGAAAGAACTTGTGCACATGCGCACACACACACACACACACACACACACTTTAGCTACTACTTCAATTACAATTCCCATAAAATCTGGATGGATGGAAGGATGGATGGATAGATAGATAGATAGACAGATAGACAGATGATAGGTAGATGTACTTTATGTTTCTCTCTTACATTATGGCATTCTCTTCACTTCTTCAAAGTCAGACTTTGCTTTGGGAAACATTCATACTGTTAGAGCAAAAAAAATCAAGAGAAAAGAAACTACTGTTTGTATCAATTTTCAAAGCCGACATTTTTAGAGTATATAAACACAGATTAGTTTTGAAGGACAGAATTGGTCAAGAAAGAAAGTGAATTTTAAAATTCCAGAAACCACCTCTATAGAAAATAAAGCTTATAGTCTGAAAGTGTAGTCTTACCAGGAACCATGGATTAGAGAGATGGAGTATATTAGGTAAGAAAATCGTTACCTCCTCACCTAATAGACAGTGGAAGATGAAAGCCAATCTAGCAGGTTCTGGATATAATAGGGATGGGAATGCAGGAGCAGGCGAAGCAGTAAAACATATGTGCCCTAACTCTCCATTCTGGGTCAAAATCATGGGTAAATGATGCTGCTTAAAATAACCATAAAATTTGGGCACAGAGCAGATTAGAACTTGTTCCTTATTTCTCTGGCCACAGACTGGGAAAATTTCAATTTCCTTTGACGAAATACTGTGTTCAATAAGATGCTATCTAGGTAGTAGGCTAAGAAATAGCTGACAGATATCTGTAAGAGAAATAAGCAAAGACAGTGCCAGTAGAGTCTCCTTCTTCATCCACCAGCATGGATGCTATCTAGAAATTCCTGCATACACTCACTAGAAGAAACAAAAGGTGGCTGAGTCAATAGTCTAGGGAGTATCACAGAACTACCTGAGGAACTCATGAAGTACCCTATAGTGGAAGTTGAAAGGTGATAACTGGATCCATGCATAAGATAGAAGGTGTTGCCAAGGTCTAAACTATCTGCTATGCCAGCCAGATATGGGGGTAAGAGGAGAGGTATGAGCCCTGACAATGCCATGAAAAAAGACATTTTGCTTCATTAGCAGCAGGCCTCAACACCAGATGCCATCAGGAAGCCCAAAGACCAAACGGATTAAAGGATATCTCCATGAAATTTACCAAGGATCCCCAGGACAGCATAATAAGTTACACATGGATCTGCTGACTCTTTCCCACATTTGGTCATGAGAATACATGTCTGCATCTACACTAAACCAGCCATTTGTCTAAGAGAAAAGTAAATTAGTTTTGGGGGGTTAAAAATGCAACAGGCATGCTCCATTCTCATATAGCCAACTGCCAACTTGACATCTTTACTTGTAATGTCGCAAAAGCATCTCAAAACTTATCATATCCAAATACAATTTCTTGATCATCCCCTCCTGCTCTGGTCCTCCTTCAGATTTCATCTTCTTATTAAATGACAAATGGCACTTCATGAACCCACCCAATCACTTGGGAGCCATTCTTGAAATCTCCTCTATTCTCATTCTTAGAAATCTCACAGGGGAATCTACTGCTCCTGTCTTCTACTGCCACACTTCTGATCCAAGCCAACAACATCTCTTGCCTGGGCTATTGGCCTCAACAATGAACTCAGGGAGTTTTATTCTATTTAAATGTGGGATTTCTAGATATGCATGGTAGAACTGAAAATATGTTCATTGCTTCCTCTTGTCAAGCCCTTCTTAACTGAGAGACGAAAGATAAAGATGTATGACTAAGAAATCACAAAAGTCTACATGATGGAAACATGCTGGAAAAGTAAGCAGATCAGAAAGGGCCAATTAGTCAGTGCCAAAAGAATAGAATGCTGATGAGGAACCAATCAATTCAGCAATTTGTACTATAAACACCCCTGAAAAGCTCATGAGTAACAGGTAGCAGCAGTGGCATACTGGTAAGTGTTTAGCAACTGGCTCTCCTGTTAAAACAGACAAACAAACAAATAAACAAACAAACAAACAAAAGCACTGACTTGTACCATTTGCTGATTTCCATGATGCAAATATTCTATGTTCAATTGCAAATTACTAATGTAATGTCACTCAATGCAGACTTTAGAAGAAATGTACAACAGGGAGCCTGGCTGGATTAGTTGGAAGAGCATGTGACTCTTGATCTCCAAGTTGTGAGTTCAAGCCCCACTCTTGAGTGTAGAGATTACTTAAAAATAAACTAATTAATTAAGTTTAAGAAATGTACATAATCTGTGAATACGGATGACACAATCCCTAAATTATATGCATGGAGTACAAAATGTATGGGTCACATACCTTTTCCCAGGAAGACCACAGACATGTGCTCCAGCAAGACGAAAGAGGATCCTCACAACAGTGACTCTATCTCTGGTTAGAAATAATGGGAAGTCCCAAGAAAAGAGCTGTGTAGACCAAGGCCAGAATAAAGCAGGAAGTAGGAGGATCCTAGTAAGTAGCGTTTGAATTAAAAATGAAAAGGAACCAACATATTCCAGTGCTTAATAGAAATTATACAGTTTGGGTAAAAATTGGGCTCAGGATAAAAGAATTAGTGATACAGATAGAAAATTAAAAGAGTGAATGATGAAGAACTTATTACTACCAGGTAACACAAATAGCTATGCACAAAAAGGAAATGTCATCAGTGAACAATACTTACTTGATAATAATTGTAATGTAAACAGTGAGTAGTTACTTCTACCATGTGATATTACTATATTAGGTAGAAAACACTGGGGAGGGCGGTGATGCTGGTATCATCTTCCATAGTTGAAAGACAATATATAACATCTAAAACTGAAAACTAATGAAGAAGGAACAATTGAAATAACTGGAGAGATTCTTCAACTATTGCATGAAACTGGTACCTTGAGAATAATGTCCCTCATCTTTATTTCTCTTGCCCAATCCAGACACCTGGGGTCTCTGCACAGCAGAGGAGGTCACAGCAAAGACCTCAGAAGACCTGTATTTGATGTTGTCACCTGTCATGTCTAAAGCAAAGTAGCTGAATCCGAGCCTCCTCCTCCATTTATCAAAGGATAAAAGAAGAACAAGAGGTTGCTATTTTTCTGTTATGGAAGCTCTGCCAACAGTGTATTGCTGGGGTTAAGAGCATGGGGTCTGGCATCAAATGGCCTGGATTTAACTTATCACTCTGACCCGGGCAGCTATATGACCTGGGTGAGTTAGTTAAATCTCTCAGTCTCAGTTTCTCATCTGTATAATGGGAATAGCAAGACTACCTATTCCACAAAAACAATTGTGAGAATTAAATAAGATAATATATGTAAAATGCCCAGAACAATATTTGGTACATAGTAAAGAATTGATAAACATTAACTTTTATGATTACTATTTGGCTTTTTAAAATTATGGGGGCGCCTGGGTGGCGCAGTCGGTTAAGCGTCCGACTTCAGCCAGGTCACGATCTCGCGGTCCGTGAGTTCGAGCCCCGCGTCGGGCTCTGGGCTGATGGCTCAGAGCCTGGAGCCTGTTTCCGATTCTGTGTCTCCCTCTCTCTCTGCCCCTCGCCCGTTCATGCTCTGTCTCTCTCTGTCCGAAAAATAAATAAACGTTGAAAAAAAAATTTAAAAAAAAATAAAATTATGTAGCCAAATGACTCTTATAAATGTAAAAAGGTAAATTAAAAGAATAGTATATGTGATGGGTTGTAAGGCTTAAAATGGAGTAGGCTCTACGGAACAAAGTGTAGTATGCTGGGTCTTATCTGAGGTAACAGTTTGGGTTTCTGGGGGGAGAGCATAAGAAATACTATAAATATGCAGGGTTTTGTTTCTTCAGAGGGAAATTGGAAACTCTGTAAGTAAACCCAGAGATCTTTCCAGGGGAAAAGATTAAGACCCTTAACCATTGTTCCTAAGATTCAAAGTCATTAAAATTTATCTGAGTGTGTTGGCTTGACCATGATTTAGACCCAAAAACACAGAAAGGCAATCCATCTCCTACTATGATTAATCAGCAGGAAGGAAGAAGACAATGGCACTGTGAGTAGGTTGGTACTAGCAGGCGGAAGATAATGACCATTCTGGCTTCATGAGGGGTCAGACACCAGAGCCTGTCCTGAGGAAGCCATCCTACTTATCAACTTCTACTCCCCAGGAATGGTGATATTAGTTCATATGATCAGCTCTAACACCAAAAATCCACGATAATTTTGGAATAGGGCACACGTGGCTGAGTGTGACAAGAAATAAACTTTCTGTTGTGCCTTAAATTAATAAAGCACAGGTGATGTTCAAAGTAAATGGAGGAGGACGCTCAGATTCAACTATTCATGAAATAGTTGAAGAATTCTCTAGTCTCAAGATTATATCACAGATTAGGAAGCAATTATGGTTCTTCGTACATGAGTGAGACTTTGAAAGATTGTTTTGTTAGTAGAAAGGCAGAAAACATGGAAAGAACTAGACTTCGTGTTAACTGACTGTATTCTCACTGCAAACTTTAAGACAGAACATCCTATTCCCATATACTTATCCCTGTTATGAGAAAAATGAATCAGTTGGCTCTTGAATGTATTCTAGGCCCCACCCTACTTGTTATAAGTAGAGAAGCTAGCGTTGTGGATTTATTTTTTACTGGTTTCTTTGTTGTTGTTGGGTGGCTTGGTGCTGGCTTTGGACTAGTGCATCCCACCCTAGGGATCCCATTTCCCCACTTGCAAAGGAAAGATAATGAATGGTTACCCCTTTCTATTTCACAAGAACACTGAAAGAAACAAGGAGTGCATTACATCAAATAACATAAATAGCTACAATTTTCTAAGCATTCATTAGAAATGTGGCACTGTGCTAAACATTTCATACAAATTATTCCACTTCATTCATTCTTTAACAAACACTGTGAAAGAGATATTATTATCTCCAGGTCACAGACAACAGAACCAAGCCTCAGAGAGGTTATACAATTTCCTCAGAGACCAACACTAGGATTCAAGCCTACCCCTTTCTCAATCCAAAGACAACTACCCAAATCCCACTTTCCTGGAGCTCCCAGGGGATGGAAACCACATAAATCAACCATAACTATTTTTTTTTATCTTTCAATGTGTTAAAAAACTGTAATCAGGATCTTCTGATTCTCCTGGATCTCACCCACAAGAAAAGTTTAGCCATAGGTATTATCTCTGTGAAATGGCAACATTTGACATAATGGGAAACCTTTAAATCAATTAAAAATATGTGAGATATTTAATCCCTGGAAGTTTGGAATTTTGATATAAGGAAAATATTGACCCAAGACCACTATCTTCACACAGTTACTTACATGGGCCTTTCTTCATATGCATATGATCATATGGTCACCATATGCATGTAATAACTGTACTAGGTAGTCTTATTTCCATTTTTTTAAATGGCTTTATAATATTGCTTTGGATCATCATGTCAGAAGTTACTTAGCCAACTGCATAATGAAAGATATTTTATTTATTTCAAACTGTTTACTATGATAAATAATGCTGTAATAAACATGTTATGCATATATTTTAAATATATTTTCAGTTATGTTTGGCACACTAAACATTTTCAACTCATTATGACACAAAACTGAATTTATAATCTGCAAAATGTTCACTTTCTCACCAACATATAAAAATACTTTTTCTTTTTTAATCAGTCAGCATTTGTGTATTGTTACTCATTATAATAAGGTCCTGACTATATTTTCATAGCACCAGATACTTTACTATGAACTATGGCATATATTCCTTTTGGCTATATGAATAGCCTTATTTCACCAATACCCAACAAGCAAATATCCTCAGGATTTTCCTAATCACAAATCATCATGAAAATCATACAAAAAAAAAAGGTGGGGATATAAAAAGAGAAGCATGAATTTCAGGCCTGTCATCTAATCTCCTTTATTTACTTAGAATTTAATAAGCCACTAGGAACATAGGCTGGTACTCATGGCTATAGCACAACAGCCCTGGGAACTTTCAAGGATGTTCTAGGAATAAACCTATGTCTACATCCCATCTTTTACATCTCTGCTTTCAACTATTTGGTCAGGGATCTTGGGCAAGCGTGGTAGAAACTGTGCTACCCCTATGTGGTGACAAGCAATACCATGAGTAACAAATGAGCCTATTACTGCTTTACAGTAGAAGAGACAGGTTAATCCTTTGTCAAATCCCTGTGCATGGTGTCCTCTTCCTTGTTCCAATTACCCAGGAAGTGATGGCACTTTCTCATCCACGGCCTTTCAACACCTGCTGACATGTATTTAGAACATGGCTGGGTCTGTGAGTCTTAAGCACGCTGTGTTCAGAAAATACAAGTAATAAAGGTATACAAGAGACGGAGATCCAAAACTTTCTAGACTCAGACAGCACTCATTTAAAAACCAGAGGAAGAGGGGCGCCTGGGGGGTTCAGTCATCTCAGTATCTGACTCTCGGTTTAAGCTCAGGTCATGATCCCAGGGTCATGGGAACGAGCCCCATTTGAGGCTCCACACTAAGTGAGGATCCTGCTTAATATTCTCTCTCTCTCCCTCAGCCCTTCCCTCCCATGTCTAAAATTTAAAAACAAATTAAAAAATAAAAATAAAAACCAGAATAAGAACTAAGACAAGCAAAGAGAGAATCTTTTTCAAACAAAATATGTATTTAAATCAATAAATAAAATAATTACTCAAATAGAACCAGTCATAGAACATAGAATACCACCAGTAACCAACATCTTGATTTTACTAATGAGGAATCTGACTCCCTAGAAATTGTAATGACTTGCCTAAGTTAGTTTGTGGCACAATCCCTATGAAATATATGCCCTGAAATATCATTTGCCTTTTTTTTCATCATTAGCAATTCAGATTCCCTCATTTTAAATAGCTTTTTATTCATTCAACAAATAGCTTTTGAGTATCTTCCATAAAATTACTACACCAGGCTCTAGGGATTCAGCCAAGGTTGAAATGTAATGATGCTGGGAATGTAAAATCAAAAGTCATGTTTTGGCAAGGAGATAGGCTTATAGACTGGTACTTAAAATGCAGTGTGACGAGGAGAATCAAAACAAATGGAATCCAAAGAAGTGTGCTCCAAAGTCTGCCTGTGGGACTCAGGGGGAATTTCTCAAAAGAGGTGGCCCTTGAGGTGGCTTGAAGGATGAATAGTAGTTAATAAGGAATGAAACAGGGAATAGCATAGGAGGCAGAGGGAATATTATATAAATGGGATAGAAAATTTTAAAAGCTACATATAATTTAACCCATTTCTTCACCTCTAATGACACAGTACCTGATTGATATACCTCCGTATTTTTGGTTTCCACCATACCTTGCTAGTGTCTTCTTTCTCGGCTTAACTGTTGGTGTTCCTAAGGTCCTCAGCCTTCTGTCTTTTCTCTACACACTCCGCCTTGGCTTTCATTGCCTTGATTATGCATCCCAGGTCTCTCTCCTGAGCTCCAAATCAACAAGTACAATTGTATAATGGAAAGGCTCGCTTAAATGTAACATAAACATCTCAAACACAAAATACCTGAAAATATTCCCAATGCTTTCTCTACAAACACCCTATTCCCATTCCTTTGTTACTTCAGTAAATTGCACCAAGACAGTTAACCAAGAAAGAAACCTCAGTATCACTTCTGACTGTTTTCTTGCCTTCATTTCTTGCACTCAATCTGTCACCAAATCAGTCAAAATTCTTCCTGACATCTATTCCACTGCACTGTCCCAAGCCAGTAATAGAACTCATATGTACTATAGCAGAAAACTTAGCCTTCATGCCTCTAGTTGTATCACCATCAAAAACTATCTACATACTATCTTAATTTCTGAGAAACAGAACTAATCACATCACCCACCCTCAAATACTTAAAACTCTTTGGTAGACTTCCAATCACCTTATTTGCAATTCCAATTCCTATGATCTGGTCTCTATGTCTCCCATCTCATCTCCTATAATTACCCCTTTACCTCCTGTGATCCAGTATTATTCTAACCTGCTTATTCTACTCCATCATGACAGATCATACCACATTCTTCTCCTCCTATCAGAAACATACTTCCTTTCTTCTACTTTTCAAATTTAACACGTTCTTTTTTTAAAATGTTTGAGAGAGAATGTGTGTGTGCGGCGGAGGGGCAGAGAAAGAGGGAGACACAGAATCCCAAACAGGCTCCTCACTGTCAGCACAGAGCCCAGTGCAGGGCTCAATCCCATGAACCATGAGATCGTGCCCAGAGCCAAAACATGAGTTGGACACTTAACCAACTGAGCCACCCAGGCATACCAACAAAGTCTTTAACTTTAGGCTTCAGATTAAGTGTAACTTCCCCAAGAATCTTTTTGTGACGTTATCCCGGCTTTCTTCCCCAAATCATATTATTCACCACATTTTTTTTATGACATTTCAAATGTCTACAGACTGATTTCTGCCCCATTCCCAGACAATCAATGGCTTGTTGCTTTCTGTTGCTATGGATTAATTTGCATTTTCTAGAATTTTAGATGGAATCAAACATTAGGTACTCTTTGTAGTCTGGCTTCTTCCACTCAGCATGATTTTGCTTTTGAGATTTGTCTATGCAGGTTTCTGGTTTCCACACATCCATACCAAGAAAAAGGATCAAGAGAAACACAAACATTCAGATGATTCAATATTTGACCTAATCAAAACTTACCTTTCAGATTTTTTATTAATATATTTAAGAGAAACGAATGGAGAATTTTGGCAGAGAAGTGAAAATTATTTAAAAGTTTAAATGAGTTCACATTAGTAAGAAATACTATAATTAAAATTAGGAGCTCAGAATAACTTCGCACAATTGAAATGTGTATTTTTTGTGTATTTTTTTAAGTCCAAAGAAAATGCCCAGATTAAAACAGAGAGAAAAAAGAGCACAAAAGGGAAAAAAGAGACATTCAGATACAGCAAAAAAAATTTAACACACATGTAATTAGAGTTTGATAAGCAGTGGACTGTAAGAGAGGGCAAGAAATGATTTTTGAAGAGATGATGGTAAAGAATTTTGTAAAATCCATTGAAAACATCAACTCACAGTTTAAAAAGTTTAAAGAACCATTATGAAACATAAGCAGGATAAATATAATAAAACCATACTAGGATATATCACAATTGCTAAAAAGTAGAAACAAAAAGAATATCTTAAAAGCAATCAAAGATAGGGGCACCAGGGAGGCTCAGTCAGTTAAGTGTCCAACTCTAGATTTCAGCTCAGGTCATGATCTCACAGTTAGTGAGTTCAAGCCCTGCGTTGGGCTCCATGCTGACAGTGTGAAGCCTACTTGGGATTCTCTCTCTCTCCCTGTCTCCCCCCCCCCCCAGTAAATACATAAACTTTTAAAAAGGCGATCAGAGATAAAAATACATTACCTGTATACACAGAAGCAACAGTAAGAATTACAGATGACTTCTAGACAGAAATGGTGAGATTAAAAAGACAATGGAATGACATTATTAAAACAGTCAAAGTGTCAACTTAGAATTCTACACCCACTGAAAATATCCTTCAAAAGAACAAAATAAAAACATTTCCAGAAAAACAAAGTTTGAGTAATTTAGTCACCAGCAGTGCCTCACCAACAGCAATACTAAGAATACAGTAATTTTTCAGAGAGAAGGAAAATTACCTCAGTTGTAAGCAAGGGAATATAATAAATTAAAGTAACATTAAGTATTAATATGTAGATATACATATGTGATCTTTACAATATACAACAATAATAATAGCAATGTCATGTGGGATTTACAATATACACAGAATTAAAATGACAGATGACAACAGCACATAAAATAGAAGACAGCAAATATAATTAAAGGTTTGTAAGATCCAGCCAGAAGAAATAATAAAAGTACCAATTTATGTTAAATTCTAAGGAATCAAAGATGCATGTTGTAATATTTCTAAGGCAAACATTAAAAGAAATACAAAAGAATGTATTATTAACAAACCAGTAGAGGAGAATACTTAAAACAAAATAACCTATAAATTTAACAGGAGAAAAGGTAGAAGAAAGGGATCATAAAAGGTATAGGATACACAGTAGACAAATGGTAAAATGATATTTATAAATAGAAATGTATCAATAATTATATGGCATGCAAGTGGACTAATATTCCAGTTAAAATATTGATTTAAAACACCATTTGATTATGAAGTGAAGCAGAGTCCCTTTTTAGAAATATGAGAAATAAGGAACAAGTGTTTCCATATCAATCACCTGGCCATAGAAAACTTAGAATAAAATGAGAAAGCTAATGACCAAAGCAAACCATGTATTTGTTTATTATAGAGTACAACTATTGAATAATGTATTGCAGGCTTTGGGGCCACCCAAACCAGGACTAGAATCTTTACTCTTCCTATCACTAGCTGTGAGACCTTGAGCAAATCTGTCATAGTATCTTACAAAAGTAATTCAATGGATATAACAAGAGTTAGAGTATGTTTAGAATAGTCTGATATATCATAAGCCCACATAAAATCATGTAGGGATAGTTCAAATGGGGTAGTCACTTATTGTCCATGGTAACTGACATGAAAGCAGAAAGAAATGTCAGTGTGACTGAAGACTGGAGAAAAAAAGATGAGATAGATGAGAGAAGAGACAGAAAGAGGGAGAGATTGCCAAGGTTGGAGAAAATAAGGAATGCTTTCAAATATTAGCTCATTGTTAAAGAAAAATACTCTGGATTGCAGGCAGTGATTTTTGATGGAGTTACTTCTCACACAGACAACCCTGTGTTAGATTACCCCCTGATGAGTGGCAGGAAGAAGTGATTTAATATTATTACATTTACTACGTTACAAGCTCTTGGGTATACTCTCAGTGCAAGGCACTAGGATAAACATATAGTCAATATAAGAGATACATCTCTAGTTTTCAAGCATCCAAATCAAAAGACACGACTAGCGCACAGGAAAGAAGCAGAAATCATATCATTTTATGACATAGTTGGAGACAGAGAAAATAATACAAGGGACTTAGAAGAGTCATCTCATTATGCATAAGTCCTACTCCTCAGAAAGTCCTGCAATTGTACAACATTACCTATTAACTGTGCGTACTTTTAGATCATGGAAAAGTCATAGAAAACTCATTTGTAGATATATATCTAAGTTACATTCACCAAATTATCTCTAATCAGTAGTAAAGCTAAGATTTTATTCCCTAAAACTGAATAAATTACTCTAAGGAGTGAATAAACACAGAGAAGTTCAGGAAAATGCTGAGAATAGACTATATTACAATTAATAAAAACATCTACCATTTATCGAACACTTATTATATGCCAGAACACTGCTAAGAATTTTACACACACACACACACACACACACACACACACACACACACACGAAAATTCATCCAGGAAAGGTATTAGTATTACTAATTACTAACCCTGTTTTTCAGAACACAAAACTGATACTAAGCGATGTACTCAAAGGTGGAATCTCACTCAACAGCACACAGCTTTCTATGCAAGGATATTATGAAATTTACTCTTTTCCTAGAGGCTGGTTGAGGCTTTCAGATATAGAGTCTCATGTGTCATTATTATTAACTGCAGGGACTGACATATATCTTCCATGGTAAGTGATTCTGGGGGGCAGGTCATCTCAGGGGAAACCTGTTAAGTAAATGAGGTAAACAAGAATCGAGCTGGGGAAGAAACTATAGAAAGACATGGCTTCGGGTGAAATCTGGCCTTAGCCTGATCTTGTAGAGAGATCTGAAGCATGAATGTCCCTTAGAGTTGTCTCACTTTGAGGGAAGGGGGCCAGGCTATTGTACCACTAAACCAGTAAGTCCAGGGACACAGGACGTTCTCTTCCCTGGGAGAGAATACAATGAGTACTAGAACTTGAACGAGGCAATCAAGGGACACAGCATGCAAAATTTAAGGAGACAAACCATCTCTGAAGCTGCATCTGAACTTATATTGCCCTTAGAATGAGTATCTCCTTTAAAGTGTGTATCTAGATGCCCTTCTGTGTCACTGTAGTCCAGGCCCGAGGTACAATTCCCTACGTATTTACAGATAAGGTGATTCCTGTCATCTTGTCTAAGGGTGCCTGTGTGATCAATTAGCAGCCAGTATTTCCACTGCTGGGAAATGGCCATACCAGTTCAGTAAAGGAGATGTAGGTAGGGCATCCAGAGTATCTACTACACTCCACCTCTCTTAACTATTCAGAGCCACTTTTACTTTATATAAAGTTTATTCCATCCAGATACAGACTCTCTAGGATTCTAGTTGGTCATGGTTTCTGGATAAATTTATAAGCAGAAGTTGGTCCTGAAATGTTTAAGTAATACCCATCATCTTCCACCACACAGAGAACCCTTTCACCTCTGCTGGTGGCTTGCCTGGATGAAAGACCCAGACCCTCATCCCTGGGGGATCCGAGCACTCGTTTATTACGCCCTTATCTGACCATGGTTGCTATACTTGCCATTTACCATTAAAACTTGGCAAGGTGGTGCCAAGAATATGTTCCCTGCTCCCATAATATGGTAGCAGCCTTATTTCCTCGTAGTGATCAGGGTCAATTTCCTCTTCCATTCCTGCTGATATAGTGGCATGAGAACCCAAAGTGACCAGACAATAGCCATAACTTTAATTTACTGAGGCTCTCAATGAGCCTCATGTTAGAAGCATCTCCCTACTAGGAATTAGTACCGTAAAACTATAGACCCTAAAGTTGTTAGGATGGGAAAAACAAATTCTTGAAGCAGGTCATTGGGAGTGACCCAATGGCTGTCAATTTAAGGGGGTATATTACATGTGAAGGATAGTGCCTCATTCTCACAGGTACTCTCTCTAAGCTGTACCATAGATGTATCTTCAAGGGACCATTCTACTGCTCTATAAGGTTAATAGTTTCTAGATGGTGTGCCATCATAGGTCCAGTGGGTCTGGACCCATGGTGATGTGCCCAGTGATGTACCTTCACTGCTATAAAGTTGGTCTTTTAGTTCAAGGAGAAGTTGTAGAGAATCTCATGTGGAAGTGCTCTCAGACAGTGATACTGACTGATTACTGTAGCCAGAAAAGGAAAATCATCACTTGAATACATGTCAGTTCAAATGTGGGTGAATTTCTACCTTTTCCAGAATGGCATGGAACTTAATGTCATCAACTTTGCACCAGTGGGTATCCTGCTCTCCTCCAGGAAGGTACAGTATTGAAGACTCAGTGTCAGTCGCTGTTATTGGGAAGTTGATATTCAGCAATGCCAGTAACTAGGTCAGCTTTGGTAAGAAGAAGCTCAAGTTGTCACCTATGCAAAACCTCTACCTCTGTCACCATGGCTTTTTCTTTCACTAGTCCACTGTGCAATCAAGGGGTGACTGAGAACATCTACTAACATGTACTGGTAAGTAATCCTGTATACTAAGTTTTTAAAAAAATTCTTCTGCAATAGATACTCTATGTGATACAAAGATTCCCATTTTAGAGGGCCACTCATGAGTAGGGCTATCCTACAACCACATTCTATTTTGGGTTTGCACTAATATATTAGGGCCAACTTCCGCATAAATCAAGAAGTTTGGTTGTTTGTTTCTTCCTCTATCAGCTGATTGTAAGGAACTCCCCCTGAGGCCACAGGTAATAAATGCAGGTTAGGGTCATCAGTGCAACAGTAGTGAATGACATTGGAGTCAGGGCCACCTGTTCATGCAGCATACCTGTGACTTCTGAAACCAATTCTAGAAGTACTATACTATCTTGCAACGGATTGCTGCTGGGTCTACTAAACCTTATATCTGGTGGGCCTAACAGCACGCACTCTGTGATGAACACTGCTGGCTTCACACTCATTTGGTGCCCCATGGTCACATAACTGGTTTCTACAAGGGCCCAGGATCTTCTAGCAGCTACTTTTTGAATAGTATAGAGTTATTTTTTGCAGATGGTATGGCCTTGCTCCAGAACCTTAGAGGTCTGTGCTGTGACTTTCCTATTGGGGTTTGGCAGACATATCACAAAGCATCTTTGCTCAGCACAAATACCTCTGGTAACATGGGATCCTCTGAGCCATATGGCTCAAGCAACAAAGCAACAGCCGAGACCTGCTACAAAGTATTTTCTTACTCTGAGCCTCATTCAAAATAATTAGTCTTCAACATCACCTAATAAATGGGTGAAAGCAGTATTCACAATGGTAGAACATGTTTCTTCTAAAACCCAAAGGACCCTGGTCATCCACTCAGACTGACCTCCAAGTACAGATTATCTCTCTTTACAAGTTGCCAAGGAGACCATCTGAATTTCCATATGTTGCTTAAAATGGGCTATTAACATATAATAACTTATAATTTTCTTTCTTCAATGCATCAGTGGTTATTTGTACTACCACCCAGTTCCTCAAGCCCTATAATTATTATTCAATGAAATTCCAGTGAGACTGCAAACGCTAATGTATTCCCTTCTAACTGTATCCATCCCAGTTCCTCACAGGTGAAAACCTAAGCAATTTTATTTCCTCAGCACTATTCCAGGGATCATCAATAATCTATCTACCACCACTATGATGGGGTTATCATTGCCATTTAATCATCTGATCCAACTCCAAAATCCCACTCTTCAAAGTTATCTTTCTAGGATTACTCCTGGTCGTATGTCAGATTCCCCAAGAGCAGAGTCTGAGATGGAGTTTTTGTGTAAGTGATGTATCAAGAGAATATTCACAAAAGAAAACTGTAAAAAAGATAGAGAAAGAGGATAGAGCAGGGCAAGAATTTAAGATTCTTTAAAGAGGATAGAGCAGGACACGATTTTTCTGAAATCTAAGCATTAGACTGATCTCTTGGTGAGCTCTAGAACGTATATACACCTACAAAGTTGTCCCCTTTTGACACTCATGCACCCCATACTTGTCAGGCACTGGCTGTGGACCACCTCAGGAGGATGGATATAATCTCCCAAACATTTTTACATAAAGAGGCTCATGTCAGCTAAGGAAAGTTCTCAGCAGGTGGATATAGATGTGAGCTTCTATCAGCCAACACGTTCAGCAACTGTAAAATAAGTGCACCAGCCTAGAAAGAGTATCTAGATGAGCCATCAAGAGTCTACTTTGGGAAACATGAGTGCCAAGATACCTATCACTGTACTCAACCCTTGAGTCGAGTAATCAACTACCCTGCTGGCTATCTTCCTAGACTGTCACATGCCACCTTCACCATACTTCCCAAACATCACCCACTGACTATGTCGGTACTACCAGGTATCAACCATCTTTAGATTCTGCCACAGAGAACATGTCTCATCAACCAGCATGGTATACAAGTATATCCCCTTTAAATTTGCTCAGTGAGGAAACCTTTTTAATTGCTTCTAAGTGCAAACTCAACTGGACTTTATAATTGTTCTCACCCTCGTTAAGCAGATTAGAAATGAAAACATAAAAGCCAACAGTCAAAATTACAAACTTGCTCTACAGTTCAAGAATCTCCCCTTCCTCCATTTGGCTCCCTAAATTTGGGGAATTGAATGTGGTTGGTTTTTCTTCACAGGTTGGTGCTGGGGAGGGAGGGGAGGGTAAGAAGGTAAGGCTAGTGGGTAAGTCTAGTGGGTTTCTTTGTACTCTCTGGGCTCATTGAATAGAAGAGCTGACTCTTTCTCTGAAAGTTACTTTCATGTTTTTTTTTTCCAAAAGCATGTCATTTACCAGGGAAATTTTCTTAACTGCAATTTTCTTGACCTTAACAAATAAATCTTATTTTAGCTGGTCACTTACTCCTTTGTCAGTCCCTAGGAATCTGGTGGTAATGTCAGTTCTTGTTGGCTGAAGAAGATTCAGTTATCCGTGCAGCCCAGATGGAAATCAAATTCCAGCTCTTTCCTGCATCTGGCCCATGGGAAACACACACTCATTCTTTCCCCCAAGTCCCAGGAATGTAGGATGTTCCCTATGCTTGGGTAACACTCCTTTGCTTTACTCCAAAGCAGGCAGATGATCACGCTATTGCCTTTTAGATTTCTCAAGTTGTTTTTAGAAACAGGCCACTGTGTCCCCCAAACCAAAAAGGATGCCTGTTAAGTACTGATCATTGAAGCCAGGCATTAGGCTTGAGAAACAAGTCAGGGACCTTCTGTCTTGCCTGGAGTGAGTGATGGGATTCACAGCACAACAAAAGATTTGTCCAGAATTCCTCTTTACAAAGTTTCTTTCCATTGTCACTTTTTGTGCCATGTGTTTTATAAGCTCTAATGTGGGTAACCCTTTGCTCCAAGAGTTCCTTCATCAGCTCTTGGGCTAAATCGAGAAGTGCATCTGCATCTTGCACTGCACTTGGAATATGGTGCCCTCTGTATCTCAGCACTTCTGCAGCACTTGACTCTACCACATTGTCACATCCAGTTCTTAGTTCCAGGTCTGACCTCTTCAGCTTTCTCTCAAAAGTGAAATTCTAAGGGGTGCTTGGGGGTGGTCCAGTCATTTAAGCATCCGACTCTTAATTTTGGTTCAGGTCATGATCTCACGGTTCATGAGACTGAGCCCCATGCTGGGCTCCAAGCCGACAGTGCAGAGCCTGTTTGGGATTCTCTCTCCCTCCCCACCTCTCTCTGCCCCTCCCCTACTTGCTCATTCATGCACACACACACACACACACACACACACACACACACACACACTCTCTCTCTCTCTCTCAAAATAAATAAATAAACTTTAAAAAATTAAAATGCTAAAATCATGCTCTTTACCCAGTTCTCTACAGGTCTTTTCCACCCAATAATTTCATCTCTCTTAAACACAATACTAAATAGATCTATGAAATAACCAGCTATTGATCTAAGATCAGTTTCAGGCTATATCATTTATTGGTTGTGTGATAGTAGGTCGGTTACTTAGCCTCAGTGACTCTCATTTGTAGAATGCCTGCCTTAGGGAGTTACCGTGATGATTAAATGACATAGTAGTTATAATATGCCAGGTACTACTGTGTAGTAGAGGCTCAACAAATATTATGGTCTCTTGCCTTTACCCATAATTTTCCATCAAGTTGTTAATTAACATTTTTTGCTGTATAGAATCCAGTATAATCCCAGCATCTTTTTCCTTGCCATCCTCCCCCACAGCAATGAGAAATCAACAAACTATTTTTGGGAGCAATGTCACCAAAATGAAGGAGTAGGAGAGCCCAGTTTCCACACCCCCACAAAAATCAACTATTTGACAGCTATCCGTGAACAAACCAGCTCTGGGAGAGCTCAGGAGTTCATTTAAGAAACTTTAGCAACATGGTGGTACAAAAAAAATCTGAGAATAACCGCAAAAAAGGGGGGGTGGAGGAAAAACAGCTTCATTTTGTCTGCATTATCCCATTCCCCAAGTCAGCACTGCTCAGTGCCAAAAGGGAATTCTCCAGATAAAAAGAGTTCCCCTCATGGAGAAAGAGAGAAACAGGTAGGCAACAAGCTTCCTCAGCTTCTTGGGGTCCTGCATGAGCACCCATCTTGATGTCACTTCACCCAGCAGGCAGCAAAGCTAAGATGTACAGAGATGACTAAGAATAAGGAAGAAGAGAAAGGGCAACCAATATCGGCCACATAGTGGGAGAAATTGCAGTTCTAAGTGACTTTCCTAGAAAAAAAAAGAGAATTCAAGTAAATAAAACTAGGAATGAAAAAGGAGGCATTGTAAATAATACCAAAGAAATAAGAAGGTTGATAAAAGACTACTACAAACAATTATACACAAAATAAATTGAACAACCTAGAAGAGCTGGATAAATTCCTAGAGACATAAAATCTACCAAGACTGAATCAGGAATAAATAGAAAAATATGAAGATACCAATAATGAATAAGAAGATTGAGGGGAACCTGGATGGCTTAGTCAATTAAGCTTCTGACTTCAGTTCAGGTCAAGATCTCACGGTTCATGAGGATGAGCCCCGCATCAGGCTCTGTGCTGACAGCTCAGAGCCTGGAGCCTGCTTCCGATTCTGTGTCTCCTCTCTCTGCCCCTCCCTGGCTCACACTCTTCCTCTCAAAAATAAATAAACAATTTTAAAATTTTAAATAAATAAATAAGATTGAATCAGCAATCAAAAGCCTCCCAACAGAGAAAAACTCAGGACCAAATGGCTTCACTGGTGAATTATATCAAACATTTAAAGAAGAATTAAATCCAATCAGTCTCACACACTCTTCCAAAATATTTAAGAAGAGGAGAGAACACTCCTAAACTTATTTACAAAGTCACCATTACTCTGATAACCAAGCCAGATAAAGGATACTACAACTACAGGCCAATATCCCTGATGAATATGCACACAAAAATCCTCAACAAAATATTAGCAAACTGAATTCAATGGCACATTAAAAGGATTATGCACTATGATCAACTAGGATTTTGCCAAAGCAATCTTTTGAAAAAAGCTGAAGGCATCACACTTCCTGATTTCAAACTACATTACAAAACTGTGGATGTGAAAACAGTATGGTACTGACATAAAAACAGAAATATAGACCAATTGAGCAGAATTGAGAGCCTAGGAGTAAATCCATGCATATATATGGTCAACTAATTTTTGACAAAGGAGCCAAGGACACTCAATGGGGAAAGGATTATCCCTTCAATAAATGGTGTTAGGAAAACTGGATATTTACACGAAAAAGGACTAAACTGAACCCCTATCTTGCACCACTCCCCCAAATTAAATTAATGGGCTAGTGAATAAACCTAAGACCCCAGACTTTAAAACTCCTAGAAGAAAACATAGAGAAAAAGTTTCTTGACATCAGTCTTGGCAATGATATTTTGGATATGACACCAAAAGCAAAAGTAAGCAAGGGGGACTATATCAAATTCACAACCTCTGCACTGAAAAAACAGACTAACAAACAAAAAACAGTCAACAAAATGAAAAGGCAACCTATGTAATGTGAGAAAATATCTGCAAATATAGCATATATCTGATAAAAAGTTAAGAACAAAAACATATGAGGAACTCATACACCCTTCAAAAACAAAAAGCAGGAAACAAAAACATAATCTATTTTACGAAATAGGCAAACCACCTGCATAGACATTTTTCCAAAGAAGTGATACAGATGGCCAATAAGTACATGAAAAGGAGTTCAACAACATTAATCATCAGCAAATCCAAAGCAAAACCACAATGACATATCATCTCACACCTTTTAGAATGGCTAGTATCAGAAACACAAGAGATAACAAAGGCTGGTGAGGATTTGAAAAAAAAGGGAATCCTTGCACACTGGTGGTGGGAATGTCAATTGGCACAGTCATTAGGGAAACAGTATGGAGTTTCCTTTAAAAAATTAAAAATAGAGCTACCATATGATCTAGCAATACCACATCTGGGTATATATCCAAAGAAAATAAAATCAGTATCTCAACAAAATAGCTGCACTCCATGTTCACTGCAGCATTATTGAGAATATACAAGACATGGAAACAAAATAAGCGTTCACTGATGGCTTAACGGATAAAGAAAATATAGTACATATACACAGTGGAAAACTTTTTAGCCATAAGAAAGTAGGAAATCCTGCCATCTGTGACAACATGGATGGACCTCGAGGTCATTATGCTATACGATCTCACTTATTCATTCTTCTTAAGATTTTACCCTTTGACCAAATTCTCCTCATTTCCCCCCGCATTCCATCCCCTGGAAACCACTGCTTTACTCTGTTCCTATGAGTTGAGATTTTTTAAGATTTCATGTATGAGTTCTGGGAATCTAATGTACAGCATGGTGACTATAGATAACAAGACTATATCGTATACCTCAAAGTGGCTATGAAAGTAGATCTTAAATGTGCTCACCATAACAACAATAAGAAAGTAAGTATGTGAAGGATGTATTAACTAATCTTATTGTTGTAAACATGCCCCATTGTATATGTGTATCAAGTCATCACATTGTATATCTTAAACTTATGCAATGTTATATGTCAATTATATCCCAATAAAGCTGGAAGGAAAAAAAAAACCTATCCTATTCTCATGAGAGAGTGATGTCCCTAGGATATCAAACTATATGCAAAACGTTCTGAATTCAGGGTGAATGAATGATTCAGGATTACTAAACAGGACCAGCTACATACTATGTAAAGCCTAATGAAAACTGAAAATGTGGGCCTTCTGTTCAAATATCATTAAGAATTACAAGATATAAATAGCAGAGTATTAAACCAAGCACAGGCCCCTTAGTGCCATGCCCTTCACAGAGGTCTGAACTCTGTTGATTGACCCCTGGCCTCTGTTTCCACTCTCTGCTATACTAGCAAAACTTAAACAGATGGAATGAAATAAACCTGTTCCAACTTGAACGTTACTGAAGCTGATCAGTCAAAACCTTGGTGAACGAGATAGTGACCCTCCCCAACTCTCCTTTGCAGAAAGAGGTAGTTTTACGTGGTTACCTGCTAGGCCTTATTCAGCTGACAGTCAGTGTCAAGAGGCAAATTCTTTGCAGACATTGCTAATGTTTAAATGTCTCTAACAACTCCAGGCAGCTTGTAGCTAGAGCAACTTGAAGTCTCTCTTGTGAGAGAACAAAAAAGGGGGGGGGGGGGAGAAATTAAAGTGATTAGAGAGAGAAAGAAGGAAGAGGAAGAAGGGGGATGAGGAGGCAGACAGCTATTGGCCTCACCAAAACACAAGTTGAAGTCCCTAAAAGATTCATTTCCTAACTACATGAGAGGAAATTTCTAACTTGCCTCAGCTGGGGGTCAAAACATCAAAAGATTCTAAATCCTTCCAACTTGACAGCTGCTCACAGATCATGTGACATCAACTAAGGATGATTCAGTTTGTTCTCTCTCGATAACAGCAAGAAAATGTGACAAACACTGTGAACCCATGCTTTTCATTTGTATTTAGATCTGAGCAGTTTTATTAAAAGTGTGGTCTAGTGTATATTGCCACAGAAAAAAAAAACAGGCCACCAGATTTTGTATTTCTAAGCTAGATCATGCAGGTTCTCTAATAAATAAGTAAATTAATCTTTTGGGCATCATGAACCATACACACATTATTTTGCAGAGTCCCCAGAAGTTTTATACAGTCTACAGAAAACCCTGAGTCCCCAGTCATCCTCACAGGACAAGGGTTTCAGACAGACAGAATTCCCCCCAAGTGTAACCTCCCTAAGTCTTTTCATTACCAAAATAGAGGTAATACTGGTACAATGTGAGTGAGGTTTGAGGAAATATCCTATGCTAAATGAAATAAATCAGTCACAGAAAGACAAGTGCTTTAAGATTCCACTTCTATGAGGTGCACAAAATAGTCAAATTCAAAGAATTAGAGTGGAATGGTGGTTGCCAGTGGCTTGGAGGAGTGGCTGGGGAGTCATTAATAAGGGGGCATAAAGTTTCAGTTAAGGAAAATGAATAAGCTCTGGAGATTTTTTGTAAAACCTGGTACCTATAAGTCAACAATAATATACTGCATACTTAGAAATTTATTAAGAGAGTGGATCTCATGTGCTCGTAGCACAATCAAATGATGATGGTGATGATGGTGATGATGATGAGCTAGACCTCCCTTTAAGACACATCCCCCTGCTGCTCACAGTGTTGGCAGCAGACAGCAAGTAAGGCGGGGCTCTCGTAAGAAGGGGGTCTCCTCCCCCAAGATCATACATTCTCCCTGCAGAAGCCTCAGTCCAGTGACTGGCAAAAGCAAACACAGAAAGGCCTGGTCCCATTGCCTCCTTTCATTGTAACTCTTAAAAGCCCTCCTACCATCAAAGCTTCTGTAGAATTAGCTGAGGCCTTTGTTGAGAATGGAGAACAAGTCAACTCTGTCTGATCCTGTTTCCTTCATGTCCCCAAAAGGACTTCTCTGATCAACTTACTGCATGCAGATCTGGAAATTAGAGTTTTCTCTGGAAAAATCTCATCTGTGACTGTACTACCTCCAGGGCCACATGAAGCCAAGATATGTGAATCCACGGCCAACACGTGACTTCCTAGGAAAATGGTTGGAAAAACTCAAGGAGAAATGATAAGTAAATATGCAGGATCATGGGTGGCCTCATGTCCAGCAGGCAACAGATGATGAGACTAAAGACTGCCTTTGAAGGATAGGATTTCAATCCCTGAGAGACCTGGAGAAGAAAGTGATAGCCTCAGGCATGAATGATCTGGGTTCCTAAGCAAGGCAACTGACTCAGGTGGAAAACAAAGAAGAAAAAGGAAAGAACAGCTGCTACATCATGAGGCAGCTGGCCCTGTGCAGGAAGCTGACTGTTGGAAAGGGTTAAAGCAAGGCAGAGTAGAGTAAGCAGATGCCAAGAAGCTGGGCCCCAGAGCTCTGGACCTACCACCCATCCTACTAGGGCGATTCAATGAGTTCGGGCAGAGCCTGCAAGAGCTCCATAGCAGGAACAGATGAAGTTTACAAACAAGGAGCTGAGCTGGTCATGAAACTCAGGGACTAAGGAATGTACGACAGCAACTGGGTTTTCAACTTCAAGCTGACATTTATGAAGACAGAGTCCCAAAGATGTAGAGCTATATGGTTCCTCTCTGTGCATATTCCCTCCTCTGCCCAAACGAGATCTGACCACATGCTTTGTCATTGCTCTGACTGGAACCAAAATTACCATTATTTTGTTATTGGTGTGAAGTCTCCCTTTTCTATAACTTCTTTTCTATGACTCTTTGATGTCATAACTTAATAAATACTTAATACTTGATTAACTTAATAAAACTTAGTAAGTACAAATATCAATGTGACTAACAGAGCCTTGGGAGATGGTATTGATGGCACACTACCCCACTCGCCTCTTAAATAGATGTTCTGAACAAATCCTGTTTTAGAAATAAAAACTTCCTTCCCAGGCTTTGCTCCTTGGAGCTCTACCCTAATTTGGAGATGTTTGTTCTGGGAAGTCTTCTCCCAGGTTCTCTTTGTGAGCAGCTTGCGGTATCCTGTGTTATTCATCTTGCCATCTTTGTGCATGGAAACATCCCCAGTGGTTAGCATCAAAAAACTGAGGGCAAAAAAAGCAGATGCTATAAATCAACCAGAGAAAATGAACGAAGTATTCTGTGACAGAAGGTACTAGGTTTTTCCATCAGTGACTCTAAAAAAGAAATACAGATGTCTGAAGAACATAAGACAGTAATGTTAAACTCTGAATCCAGGACACTGCTATCCAAGAGTCCAAACAGTTTACCAATTCCAGTTGAAGCCATCTATAGTATAGAAGTATAGTATAGTATAGTATAGTATAGTATAGTATAGTATAGTATAGTATAGAAGATGACTCTCTGAGATAGACCACTAAAGGTAGAGAGATTATTTCAGAAAGCTGTTATTTTATTAAAATTACTCAAGGGGAGTGTAAGCCCTTGATAACCATGTATTATTTCTCTCTTGCTCATCTCCAATGTGATCATTAGCACATACTAAATTTATCATATTAGTTTATTTTCATTTTATAAGGAACGAATTCTGCTCTGGGATTGGATAAGAATTGGGAGCTTTCAAAAGGAAAACATAGTGACTACTTCGAATTTTTAAGATTCAGCCAGGTTTTAAATATCACATTCTACAATCAGTATATTCTGACCTGGAATTCAATTGTTATGTTACGTGCTTGGGAAGGAGAGGAGAATGTGAAGGAGGATGATTATTCCTCAATCTTCATGAAAATAAATTTTTCCTAAATTCTCTTGGCTTCTTTTCAAATTCCCTTGCTCCTTCCTTAGAGACATACTTGGTCTGATTTATAGAAGAGGGATTCAATATTAGAAAGATCATTGTTGCCTCCCACACCTTATTCTTCAATATCAACTCTATTAATGATAAAATTGATAGTGGTTTCTGTCTGACTATTCTTTTGTCTTATCTCTCATTTAGCTTAAATTTTTATTTATCTAGACCCCTTAACCTCTACCACTAAATATAGGATATTGACTGTGGGTAGGTGAAAGGATGGAAGAAAATGTTTGGAACACTTTCAAACTATGGCCAAAGAGTGGCATCTCAACAGAGTTCACATAGGGTATTTCTTTAAAAAAAAAAATTGTCGTGACTAGAAACCAGAAAACGTGAGTTGTAAACTCAGTATTGCCTTTGTAAATTCTGCCACTACTCAGAATAAATGAGAACAAATAAGGTAAAATTTATCTCAATCTCTGAATAAGATGATGTCCACGTGTCTGTTGAGCTTGTACTCCCGGAAGACATTTATACCATTAGGTACCAAGAATTACACTAAGCACATTCACATACCTTGCTTCATTTAATGTAATTGAGTTCAAGCCCAGAATTTAGCACTGAAATTTCCAGTATTTTACATGTAGTAACTAATATTTCAAATGGTCCATTAACACACACTATTAGCTGCTTGGTTTCTATTTGAAACGATGCCTCCTAGAGTATGGGGCTGATACTTCCTCTAAGAGAAAACCCACATATTCCTAGCAGTTAAATTTAGCTTTATCACTTCATTACATTATCTTTCAAGTGTGCAGTCTTCTCAGTTAGTTGGAGCAAAACTGAGCTAGTCTGGTAACAAAGACTCATTGTTCCACAGTCCCAGAACTAGTTCCTAATGGCCTCAAGACTTCTGTGTAATTCACAACTAATGGAGGTAGAGAGAGGAATGGAGGAGAGTGAGAGGCGGCCCTACAGATGACCTTGGAGCAGCATGAATGATGTCTAATGTTCAGCAGTTATAGGCTATCAGACACTAATATACTCTCTGGGCTGAACCGAATAGGCCCATTACTCTCAACTGCAATTCGCCATCTGTGAAGTGAACTGGTGGCTTCAGACAAGACTACAAATTGCACCTGATACAGAAAAAGACAGGGAAAGGATTATGATGTAAAACCCAGGGAAAAGTAGATAGAGACCTAGACTGACCAAAGGCCATAAGAGGATAAAGAGAAATAAAACTTAGCCTTGAGAACAGCTCCCAAGTGACCCCAACATTCACAAGATTGAATTCATGGATCCTAACAGACTGTATGGAAGTTTCTGGGATCAAAGGTTTAGTGTCGTTAGGAGAGATGTGCACAGCTGGGGCTGACAAAACCCTCCCACTATCAGGCAGCCCCTTTCAGTCTATTGTCACAATTCATTAGCTCCTTCTGACATTCATTTGACATCATTTCAGGAAAGGGATCTAATCACAGCCCAAAGAAAGGAAAGAGACTTTGAAAAAGAAAAAATGATGGCTGTAGCTACAGAGCAGTTTATTGTTCTGAAAAACGATGATGAGGATGATAATGACAATCCATGATGCTGACCAACGACACGTCTTCATTCCCATTACGAGCAATGCCACTTGGCAGATGTGGCTTTAAAACTGTATATGAAAATGTGTTTCAACCCTGACTCTATCACTAGGAAGCTATTATGGACTGAATGTATTCCCCCCAAATCAGTATGTTGAAGACTTAACCTCCAGTGTGACTTTATTTAGAGATGGGGTCTTTTAGGAGGTATTTAAGCTTAAATGAGGTCATAAGAATG
Organism: Acinonyx jubatus; assembly: GCF_027475565.1. Taxonomy (NCBI): domain Eukaryota; kingdom Metazoa; phylum Chordata; class Mammalia; order Carnivora; family Felidae; genus Acinonyx; species Acinonyx jubatus. The sequence goes on along the minus strand of NC_069390.1, from coordinate 19,854,252 downwards.
GTGGTCTAATCTGACATAACTGGTGTCATTATAAGAAAAGGAAGATGCACTCGAGATCTTTTTCTCTCCATGTGAACAGAGAAGAAAGGCCATGTGAGGACACAGAGAGATGATGCCCACCTACAACCCAGGAGGAGAGGCATCTCCAGAATTCAACTTTGCTGATACATCGATCTTGGACTTCCAGCCTTCCAGAACTGTTAACAAAATAAATGTCTGTTATTTAAGACCCTTAGTCTCCGGTATCTTGTTACGGCAGCCTGAGCTGACTCATACAGGAGCAATGCTATAGCCCAGACAATGTATAGTGATAGCTTGGACAACTTGGGATCATACCCAATATTTATTGAATATTGTGGGTTGAGGATGTTGGCAGGAACATAGTAATTGCTATCTCTCAACACCTTCCCAATGACATTCCAAGCAAAGGGACTATGTTGAGAAAGCATAAGCTCTGATCTTCTGCCTAAACTGTAGTCATCAGGTACCAGAAATCTATTAAACCGGGGCCCACCCTGGGACACAGAGAGGCTTTTTAATCTAATTTAAGAAGTGTGATAAAGAACTTTCATTCACTGACACCTTCTAAATACCAGGTACTGAAATAAGAACCTCTATGCTCATTGCCTTATTCTTATAAAAACTCTGTGAAGGAGATAACTGCTCTGAAAAATTAAGGGGCTTACCTAAGAACACACAATTAAGGAGTAGAGATGAGAACCCAGATCTCAGACTGCAGAGTCACCTAGTATGACCCACAAGGTCCCTTCAAGGAAAGCTTAAGTGCAGAGGACACTCAGCCTGGCACAGTGAGCCTGCTCACCTGAAACACACATGGGGCCACCAAGGAGAAGACAGCAGTCTGATCAAGTAAACTATGATCAGTCAAGTACTGTGGAGAACTTACAACCACCTGTTCCATACTCATAGGAAGAGTGTCATACAGCTTTTAAAAAGTATGATTCCATTGTCGTGTATTATGTGTGTATGTATACATATACATATATTTGTACATATACATAAGTATATTCATTAAACTTGTCGGATATACATTAGACAGTATCTCAGGAAAAAGACACATTTTATGGTATGCATTTGGATATGTAAGTATGTTTATTCAAACATATAGAAGACTAGGAAAAAATACATATCCAAATGCTTATTTTGTAGGAAAAATTGGTTCCTCTTCAAACTTTCAATGTTTTCTAGAATCTTATTTTTTTAAATATAACTTTTACTTAAAAATTTTTTAAAGTTTTTTTTGAAAGAACGTGAGTGAGCAGGGGAGGGGCAGAGAGAGAGGGAGAGAAAGAATCCCAAGCAGGCTCTGCACTATCACAGTCTGGGCCTCAAACTCATGAACCGTGAGATCACGACCTAAGCTGAAGTCAGATGCTTAACCAACTGAGACACCCAGGTTGCCCCTCTATAAATTTAAATAATTATGTGTTATCTTTTTTATTCACTGAAATTCATACATTAATCAGATCTCTTCAGTTTTAATTTAAATATCTTTTTTTTCTTTTTTCTGTCCTAGCACCTATCTAGAATAGGACATTACATTTAGTGGTCATGTGTTCTTAGACTCCTCTTGGCTGTAACAGTTCTCTCAGACTTTCCTTGCATTTATTTGTTTTTGAGGAGTTTAATGGTTTTTAGCATTGTTCAAGTATTTTGTAGAATGTTCCTCACTGGAGATTTGGCCAGTGTTTTCTCCTGATAGGGGGGATATGTGTTTGGGGAGGAAGATCACTGAATAAAAGTGCAACTTTTATCACATCCTATCAAGGTACATACTATCAACATAACTTATTACTGTTGATTTTGAGGTAATGTTTATCAGATTTCTCTAAAGTTACTCTTTCTATCCCCTTTCCAGGCAGTTCTCTTTGCAAAGAAATCACTGTGAGCAGCCTGTACTTACTGAGTGGGAATTATGTTCCACTTCCTTGAGGGCAGAGTATCTATATAAACTATTTGGGATTCTGCATGAGAAATTTATTTTCCATAATTAATTCATTTATTGAATAATTTATTTGTATCAACACACACTCATGAATATTTATACATTAAATATGGACCACTCATGGATATGTAATTCAATAGTATTTAATTTTGTTGCTCAAGTTATTCTACTTTGGCCGCTGGGAGTTTTTAGTTGGCTCTTGTGCCTCTGACATACTATGTTATTGTGGGTATTTCATTTTGTTTTTTAAATCAGTTCTTTACTTTTTGGTACTAAAAAAATGCTCCAGATTAACCTCATGTCTTCCTGCCTTAATCCTATAATCAGTCATTTTATCCACTCCAACAGTCTCTGTCTTTTAACTGGAATATTTAGGCCATTCGTATTAAAGTGATTATTGATATAGTTGGTTTAATATCTAACACATTTGTAACTGTTTTCTATATTGTATTTATTCTTTCTTTTTCCATGCCCTCTTCTTTCACCTTCCCTGAGTTTAATAAAGCACTTTATATGATTCCGTTTGATCTCTTCTCTTAGCATATCTCAAAGTTTTTACTGGTTGCTACAGTTTCCAATGCATGTTTTTAACTAATCTGACTCCACTTTGAAATAGCACTCTACAATTCCATGTGTAGTGCAGGTATTGTGAAATAGAGTATTCCTAATTCCTCTCTCTCATTCCTTATGACATTGCTATCATTTATTCATTTATCCATATGCTATAATCACCTAATTTATTATTACTATTATTACTTTGAACAGTTATCTTTAGACTAAGAAAAATATTTCATTTTACCCTCATTTTTACTTCTCTGATAATTTTCCTTTCTTTACGTAGGTGCATGATTCTGACCTATATAATTTTCTTTCCTCCTAAAGAGCATTAATTAACATTTCCTACAGGGCAGGTCTGCTACTGATGAATTCTCTCAGCTCTCACCTGTCTTTAAAATTTTTTGTTTCTCCTTCACTTTCAAAGGATCATTTCACTAGATATGGAATTCTAGGTGGGTGTGGTTTATTTTCAATACTTTAAATCCATCCTCTTCTTGCTCACATGTTTTCTGATTAGTCCACTATAATTCGTATCCTTGTTTCTCTATAGGTTTTTTTTTCCTCCAGCTTCCTTCAAGATATTCTCCTTTTCTTTGGTTTTCGGAAGTTGGAATATGATATGCTACGTGTTGGCTTGTTTTGTCTTGATATTTATTCTACTTAGTATTCTCTGAGCTTCCTAAATGTATGCTTGGGTCGTTTTGAAATATTTTCAGCCATTATTTAAATAGTTCTGCTTTCTTCCTCTTCTCCTTTTGGCACAGACACCTTTGTAAGTGTCTTACAATTCTTGGATGGTCTGCTCAGTATTTCTTTTGGCACCTTCGTACTTTGCATTTTTCTTTTGAGAAGTTTCTACTGACTCATTCAAGCACAATACTTGTTTCCTTGGCTATGTCTCATCTCCTGATAAGCCAATCAAAGGCCTTCATTTCTGTGACACTCATTGATTTCTACCATTTCCTTTTAATATTTCTTAGAATTTCTATTTGTTTGTGTGCATTACCCATCTATTCTTGTATGCTATCTACTTATTCCATTAGAACCCTTAAGATATTCATCACAGTTATTCTAAATTCCCTAATAATTCTACCATCTATGTCTTATTTGAGTCTGGTTATGATGCTTGCTTTGTTTCTTCAGACTGTTTTTTTAAGTCCTATAATTTTTTCCCAAAAGTTGGATCCAATGTTAAACTAGGCAATAGGAAATGAGGTAAATAGGTGTGATGGTTTTATGTAAATGATTTATTTAAGTCATTTTATGTGTGATGATTTATATAAATCTGGCTATGAGTTGGCTGGGTTTAATGTTTTCTGAAGCTGTAAGTGCTGGAACTTCAAATTCGGGGCGCCTGGGTGGCGCAGTTGGTTAGGCGTCCGACTTCAGCCAGGTCACGATCTCGCAGTCCGTGAGTTCGAGCCCCGCGTCGGGCTCTGGGCTGATGGCTCAGAGCCTAGAGCCTGTTTCCGATTCTGTGTCTCCCTCTCTCTCTGCCCCTCCCCCGTTCATGCTCTGTCTCTCTCTGTCCCCAAAATAAATAAACGTTGAAAAAAAAATTTAAAAAAAAGAAACTTCAAATGTCCTTGTTTTTGTCTCTCCTCATGACTTTGCCTTCCCTAGTACTCCTCCTCAGAGAGTGTCTGTGTCTTGCAGCTCTTTCATTTGGAATCCACTGTTACTACACTAAAGCCCTGTTGATACAGGGGCGGGAGGTTTTGGAAAAAAGAAGCATTCTATAAACTCATGATTAAATTTTTCTCTTCACTGGGACTGTGTTCTGGGTTGTGACCTTCACAGTGGTACCATTTCCATTCCCCACCACCACTTAAGGTGAGACAGAAAAGTTAGAGGGTGATAAAGGGGGAGGGATGCCCTTCCCCCAGCTAGGATAGGACTCTGGCAAAGTCCTTTCCCTTGGATATATCCGTTCGTTATTCTGAACAGATTTCACTGTGATTACTTTATCCTTTCTCCTGCCACAGCCTTTCTCAGATCTTGCCAGGACAACCTGATAAAGTTCCTGGAGGTAAAGCCCACAGATGTGTGGACCCTCCACCCAAACTGGCCTCCCGGGAGTTTCTCACTAGGTGATATCAATTACCATTGAAGAGTTCCTACCAGCCAGAGCTCTAACACCTCTGCTCTAGGTAAGTAGACCTCAGCTGTTACTCTCTCTATTCACCTGTCTCTCTAGATTGCAGGGGGATGGTTTGCCCTACTATCTCCATTCTCTGATGGGTCCAATAGGTGTCACTGACTTCTGTTTGTTAAGCTTTTTCTTGTTGTAAAGAAAAGAGTGATGACTTCTGAGCTCTTTACATGTAAGAGCTGAAATCAGATTACTGTGCATTGCTTTTGTAAAAACAAATAAAAAACATGTTAAAAGAAAGAAAAGAAAAAACTTTCACTGCAACCATTGGTTTAACAAAACCACTAAGCCCAATTTTAACTACTTTTAGGAGGAGAAAATTAACGATTTTTATTTTTTAAAATAAATTCCTATAGGTAGGGTACTGTCTTCCATGCTGTATGTAGTAGACTATGTTAGACCTTGTATAAATGCTCAGTGTAACCCCACTGTTAGAGGATGATGTTTGCCTGGAAATAGATTCATATTTCTGCCACCTACCAGCTGAGCCAAGGGCTTAACCTTTCAGACTCTTCATTGCTAACTTAGGGTAATATTTATATCTTAGAGATGTTATGATAATCAAATTATATAATCTACATGGAGAGCACTGCATAAACTTCAGACTTCTATTCCTATGCAAGTAATAGGTTGATCAGAAGCCTTTTACATGTATGGATTCATACAAACACACACACACACACATACACACACACACACACACACACACTTCCTGGAGCTGTAGAGATCCAGCTCATCAGAAATGAAAATGCTATTTTCCTTTCCAACAAATCATCCCAAGATGCTAATTTACCACCCTTTATAGACTGCTTTTTGGCCCTTTCTTTGGATAGAATTTTCTTTCATGAATCCAAAGGCAACCATTTGTCAGGTTCCCAACTATCACATCCATGGAGATAGAACAGAGAAAAAAACACACTCTGGACTGAAAACAAGTTGCTGGAATGTCCACCTAATCTCACAGCAGGCACAGCACAAAGGCAAATGATGATAGACCTAGAGGATTTTGTAACCCACCCTTTCTGGCACGTCCCTTAACATCAGACACCCCTCCTGCCATCTCTCCAAATGTTTCCTTTAAGGCCGCCAAAGAATCAGTGTCTGGGAGTCTCTGATTCCAACTCCTCATGTAGCACAGGCTAAGCTTTCCAAATAAACAGGAAGCTAAGAAGTTCCAAGTTCATTAGGAAGGTATCTGTGCATTGCTAATTGTGTGAAAGGTTCAGTGGTACAGAAGCAATTCCACATATAATACATTTGGTCTCTTCACTTAGAAATGGGACCCCAGGTTTTTTTAGTTACGATCCAATGGCTGAGAAAGGCAACAATATGAAGAACTATCTCCCCTCTTACTGTCGATGTATACCTCTTGTTACAGACACCCTGTCATTGTTGTGTTGAGTAAAGAGAGGAAGGAAAAAAAGAGAGAAGAAATGAAAACAGTATTAACAGGAAGGCCACAATCCTGTAGTCAGGGACTGGGTCAACTGAAATGTGGATCATCTGGAAATGAGGGGTATCTTTTAGACAAAAATGCTCAGTCATTATAATGAGACTGTTTCTCTGATGTTTTAACTCCCAAACTGGCAGCACATCATTTGGAGAGTTTCATAAAATCCTCATTCTAGAGGTTGCGGATGTAGTGAACAAATCCCTGTTTTTACATTATCCTAAGCTACAATATAAGCAATACGATAAATTTCACGCTCATCAGTCCTATTCCTATGAACCCTGCACATGAAAAAAATCTCAATACCTAGTATCTATTTGGTTCATTCTGCTACACACTAGTTCCCCAGGGATTGAAACATAAGACCTGCTCCTTACTCTTCTTTGATTCTCTAATTAATCTGCAATAAATGAAGGCTCCAAGTGTTTTATGGCACTTCAATTTCCCATTCCCCTCTGACATTTGGAGGGAAAATGGAACACACAGCAAGACCTTTGAACAAGAAGTAATAGCCGTTAAATTGAAACACGATACAAGGTTTTCCTAACCACGAGTTCATAATACGTGTATTCGTGGAAAGTGATGTGCTTGTTGCCTACAGCAAAACCAGATGCTCTGCTTTCAGTTGATCAATGTTGCTATGGGGTTGTAGTTCAATGTGTGAACTCACAGAAGAGAATAAAAAGGACAGTGTGATGTCTATATCTTCAGAGGTCACACAATAATTGTTATGAGTAAAAATGCAGTGAGTTTTAGATTCCACGTGGTGGAATATACCATGGAATAATGTAAAAATAATTAGACTCATAAACGGAGACTTGGGCTTGGATCCTGACTTCAAGGCTTCCTGGATATTTGAAGTTGGGTGAGAAGAACAACTATCACCTACCAAAACGGTGCCACTTAAATAAAATAATGTACCGCACAGTACCTGCTCAATAGAGGTTATTCACTGAAGAAAAATGTGAAATGGGCATTGTAATATTATGTTTAAAAACCATAGTTATGTTTTGCATAGAGAGAAGGTATTAGTCTGCAGGGGCTCCCATAACAAAATACAACAGACGAGTGGCTTAAATGACAGAAACTCATTTTCTCACAGTTCTGGAGGCTGGAAATTCAAGATCAAGCTGCCAGAAGGTTTGGTTTTCCCTGAGGCCTCTCTCCTTGGCTTGCAGATGCTATCTTCTTACTGTGTCCTCACATGGCCGCCCCTCTCTGCATTTGTAGCTCTGGTGACTTTCTCATCATGTAAAAACCACCAGTCTTTTTTTTTCTTTTTTAATGTTTATTTTTGTGAGAGAGACAGACAGAGACAGAGACAGAGAGAGACAGAACACAAGTTGGGGAGGGACAGAGAGAGAGGGAGACACAGAATCCAAAGCAGGCTCCAGATTCTGAGCTGTCAGCACAGAGCCCGACATGGGGCTCGAACCCACTAACCTGAGCCAAAGCTGGTCGCCCAACCAACTGAGCCACCCAGGCGCCCCAAAAGCCACCAGTCTTCACTGGAGTAGGGTCCCACCCTTAGGACCTCATTTAACCTTAACCACCTCCTTCAAGGCCCTATCTCCACATAAATATATGTTGGGGTTACAGCTTCAACATGTGAATTTGTGAGGACACAATTTCATCCATAAGAGAGGTGTTATAAATACTGTTTGATATAATATTCTAAATACCACTTTAAAATTAAAACTCAAGTCTAGCCTGTCTCTGAAAAATAGTAAAGCATTTTTTTGCCCCACCCTATCTCTATTTCTGCAAAGTCACTATCACTTTTAGTTTCTGAGACACATGAATGTCATCTCTTGGATGGACCCTGACTGTGAACCATCGTAGAAGAAGGTAAGTTGACCAGACAACCTCTTCCTACAGGTAGGATCCTCATCATTCCCTCTTGTAACGCTTTGGGACGAAGGACAGAGAGATGTTGAGTAATAAGTTCAGATGCGGGGAACATGTGAACAAGGTTACCAGAACGAGCTTCCATTGTGACCTACTGGGTGAGCTGGCGGTCATTCTGGGTCTCCTCCACTCTAATTCTTCTCTTATTCTCTACAGATGGGGAATAATCCTATTCCCTATAGGACAGATATAGAATTATGTAGCTGGTTTTATAGAAATGTAACTTTTTAACCCCATCCTCTCCCTTGTCTAAAATCAATTGCACTTATAGCTGCCAAAGTAAGCACTTTCCAATGCTATCTACATCATTCCACTTTTTCCTACCAAAACCAAATAACCAATCAAGACCCTATTAAGGTTCTCTCTTATTTTTTCTGCTAAATTTTTCTCAATTTATCAGGATGTCCTTTGAAATCTTTCCTCAGATGCTTCCACCCACATCATCAACATCATTTCTTAGTCCCCCACTCAAATCTCCCCTACCAGGAGAGAGTCCATTTTCAGACATTACCACAGAGCACTAAGTTTGGGCACAAGCATACATTAAGCCAGAGCTTTGCTTGCTCAGGGACCTTGCCTTTTCTCCTTTGATTCCCTCCTTGCACCTAGGATAGGGCCTAGTACATAAAAGGTAAACAAAAGATAAGTGATAAAGAAGGGAATGCCTCTAATTTCCTTTTCACCTAGTTAAAACACAAGTAGTTCACCTAACTGATCACCTTTTGACTGTATGGACTCCATTTCCTTTCTTTTATTTTTTGGAGGAAAAATGTAGTCAGTTTTATTCTTCTTAAAGCACAAAACAGAGTCTTCAGTTGTACAAACGTCACTAGGTACAGTCTTGCCAACCGGTCTCAGCTAGGAAGGGGCTGGTTAGCGGCTAGACCCCCCCCCCCAAGAAGTCTCCTTAAAATGCTAACACTCAAGTTAATAGTCTCAGGGCAAAGGTGGTGGTGCACCTGGCAGGGCCCCCACCTCAAGTCAAGGTGTGGCCCCCATTTTCATATTTTGGTTAGACCCTGGTCATAAGCTGTTATTGACGAGTTGCTCTGAGAATGTCATTTCATTAGAAAGCCATTTATTAGCAATATTCCAAGTCACCCAAAAAGTAGAATGAGCCTTTGTGCATAGTACACTCAAAGTTATTTGTAATCAACAAATTGAAACTACATTTCACTCATTTTCATAGCCTATACTACCACTAATTTCTGAAGTTTTAAACAAAGCCAGTAGAGACAGCAATTTATTAAACAGTGTGTTAAAGTGCTTACTTTGTGCAGGAATTGGACTGAGGACTACCCATAATCCCCACAAAAATCTGTGAGGAAAACTGAACTTAAACCAGTTTACCCACTATCCCAAGGCCACAGAGTAGGCCATGGAGTCAGGATTCAAATGTAAACCACTGTGACTCCAGACACTCACATGTATCCCTTTATGTGTTGGCACCTTTAAAATTAGATTGTCTACTTATTCCTGTGCCAAAGAAAGATCTTGCAAGATGTTTCTCCTTCACACATTCTACAAGGAAAGAAATCAATAGGCAGAGATAGACTTACATCCTTTCTCCCTGAACACAGATAACTTTGAAGGAGAAAGAGAATCCTATTTAATGAAGTCAACTTGGTTTGGTCTAAATTGGAAAGGATGCAAAGCGGTCATCTAGGTGAGCCCCCTGCCACCAAATAAAAACATACCTTAAACACTCAAGATTAATTATTGATCATCTTTAGACTATTTTTGCCTCTATAACCAGTGTCGGGAGAGCCAGTAAAATACCAATACACAGGCCTCCATATCCTTTATATGGGTTAATGTGGAACTGCCTTAGTATATTAGCAATTTTTGCAGAATTCTCTAGCATTCTTTCAATTAAAGAAGACATGTGGTTATGTGGAGCTTTTTAGCTGTTTGGGTCTCTTTCTTTAAATCCAGCTTAATATTTTTCAAGTCATTAATTACAGATCCTTTCAATCTTTGCCCTGGTGAGAGGAAAAGATTAAAAACCGCATGTGCACACCACAGGAGACACTTTCAAGAAACTGCAAAGTTTATTCTTCAAGAAAGACCTAGAGAATAAAAGGAATTTTTTTTAAATACATCTGAAACCAAGAGCTCTGATTGGAAGTCTGGTTGGATGTGATTACAGGGAGTTTACGATTCCAGAAATGAGTTTTAATCCTGTTGGACAAGGCAGACGGGAGCATACATTTGCTGATTTTATATGTAGATCATCTCATTGCTTGCATTTTCTTTTAAAAGTTACAGTATATTTCCTTTTTGGAACAAGTTGAATTTTTGAGGGAAATAGAAGATATTCTGAGTTTTGAGACCCTTTATTAATAGCTCTAGGGAATACCTAGCTGCTGGAAAACTGAAGTGGTATCACAAAGAGTAAAAATGTCTCTTTACAGATTGTGTGTGTGTATGTGTATGTGTGTTAGTTTCGTTGAATTTTTATTTCTTTCATATATGAATACAAACTGTCAGAATGAAGCATAAAGTCAAGCAGGGAAAAAAACCTTTCATATTACTAAGTCCTGGGGTTGCACATTGAGTTAAGCTCATTTAGAAAGATAAACCTTCAGTATGTCACATACGTCCCCATCAAGGCACACCCAAAGATTGGGACTTTAGTTGAAAAAGATTTCAAGTACAAAGCCCAGGCAGGAGGTGCTTCAAGAATGGGAGAAACTGGTATATTCATTCTCTACAAAATGCCAAGCTGACGTTTTCAGTAGTACACGTTTGGAAAGGGAAACGAAAAACCAGGAACAAACAAACAAAATATGAGTTTACCTTGTGACTTTTGCATGGCCCTTTGCCATATGATTTTGTGGTCCCTCCCAATTACAGGTGCCGTGATCTTCCCCACCCTTGTCTTTGGGATTTCTTATGTAATTTGCTTTAACTAAAGGAAAGTTAGCAGATGCTACACAAGCAGAGGCTTGAAATGTGCTCATAGGGGTGGGCTTTCACCCTTGTACCTCTGCCACCACCATGAAAGCATGTCTCAGGTGGGTCACCAGATCCAGAGGATTATTGGCACAAGGTGCATATCTGACCTGAACCCACGATCTGGAACAGAGTATAGGTGCCCCCAAAAGACATCAGTAGAACGACTCTGGCTGGCACAGAAGCATGTGCGAGAAAACAAATTATGGTGATTTAAGCCACCGAATTTTGTTGTTGTTTGTTATACTGCATTTTGTGTGATAATGGACTAATAGACATTTTTAACTTGTTTTTGTTCAAAGATTTCTTTGAGATGAAAGCTGTAACTTTCTTCCTAGGAAAAGCACATGCATAAATTTAAAATTTTGTGTGCAATTTCAGAATATTCATTGGCCTCCTACTTGTCCAAGAGACCTGCCTATTAAAAATGCTTGATTATTTGTCTAAATAAAATGTCTGAGCAAAATGGCAGTTCCATTCAGAATGATATTCAGAGGAGAAAAAATGCATCTGTTTTGGTTTGCAGATGACTTTTAACAATGTCTTTAAGTGTGTTCTCTTCTTCCCTAGCACCTACATTCAATCTGTGAAGAAGACCTACTGGTAGCACTTCAAAAGCATATTGTGAAACTTTACACTATTCTCTACTCCATGACTATTATCCTAGTTCAAGCCACCACCATCTTTCACCAAGATCACTGCAAAGATAGCCTCCTAACTGGCTTCTTTCCCGTCTTGTGCCCCACCACAATCTATTCTTTACCCAATAGCCCAAGTCTTTCCAAAATTTCCCTTAGCTATATTTTGTGGGTTTTTTAATTTTTTTTAATGTTTTTTATTTATTTTTTGAAGGAGAGAGAGAGACAGAGCATGAGTGGGGGAGGAGCAGAGAGAAAGGGAGACACAGAATTCGAAGCAGGCTCCAGGCTCTATGCTTTGAGCACAGAGCCCAACGCGGGTCTTGAACCCAAGAACCGTGAGATCATGACCTGAGCCGAAGTCGGACGCTCAACCGACTGAGCCACCCAGGCGCCCCTATATTTTGTTATTCTAATTCAGAGGCTGCTATGAACTTATGTCAAGATATCACTTTAAAATTCACTTAAGATTGGGGCGCCTGGGTGCCTCAGTCGGTTGAGCCTCCGACTTCAGCTCAGGTCATGATCTCACAGCTCGCGAGTTCGAGCCCTGTGTCGGGCTCTGGTGCCGACAGCTTGGAGCCTGGAGCCTGCTTTGGATTCTGTGTCTCCCTCTCTCTCTGCCCCTAACCCACTCACATTCTGTCTCTGTCTCTCTCAAAAATAAATAAACATTAAAAAAATTGTAAAATTCACTTAAGAAGTGAAGTTATATTCTTCCCAGCATGCACAATAGGAAAAAGGCCTAATGCTTTTATAAAATAGGTTACCCATCTATTTATTTACGTGCCTAGCATAGTTCATATAAAAATAAATAAGACATTTAATTAGTAAGAAATCTTATAGAATGGAATGGTTCATGAATCCAGGAATGCATGCCAAAAATTTTTTTGAAACACTATAAATGAAAGGAAATTTAGCAAAATCTATATACAATGAATTCATAACCTAATAGTAATTGAGCAAAGCCACTAATGTGTTGCTAGTTCAGAAAACTCAAACCTACAAAGCCATGGCACATATCAGGGATTCCCACCAATTTGCAAAGTTTGTTAACTAAGAAAGAATTAGAAAATAATTTTTATAGCATAATTTGTATACATTTCTGATTACAGAGGCCTTACCAATAGACAGAGTTTACAAATGTATAAAATACATTGAAAAAAATCAATTATCTTGACACCTGCAAGTCTCATTCTTCTAGAAGCAATGCCTTGATAAATGTTTCTCTTCCTTGTTGGGCATTCCATTTTTGGAAATCAAAGGAGGTAATAAAACTATCTGGATTGGATTTTAGGGAAACCATTGATGATTTATAAATCACAGGAATTCAGGAAGATAATAGGTCATTATGCAATTTTATAAGTTAAATTATCCAACCAACAAAGAAATAGAAGACATGATATTATCAGATATTTCCTATAATTTAGGAAGGCAGATTTCTAAAGTTTCAAAGCAAAAATATCTGATCCTATGGTCAGAAACCCTCAAAAGGAAGAATTTCTCAGATGAGAGAATATATAAAATGAACATCTCGCTCTGCAGTAGTTATGGATGTACAGGGAACTCTTTGATAATCTCAGAACTACACAGTGCTTCTGGTGATGAGCACATAAAGTGTCACTTGCTCAAGTGAAAGCCCAAGAATTTTCCTTGAACCATTTATTGTCCTACCTATAGCATATATGTGCTTTAGTCTTACACATAAAATTTTATGTCAATATTTTGGCACTATTAATAATAAAGACCATCCTGCTATCTTTGTACATGGCTTTCAAAAATATGAGCCTATTAAAAACGCTGAAGACAAAAGACAGTACTTTTATATTTTTTATTTATTTTGCATTAATATGTATACATACTTAAATAAATAATATAATAACTACTCATCTACTCAAGGAAGGTGGTGTAATGGTAATGGACAACATAAAAGAAGTTCAACGAATGTTTATTTCACACCTGCTCTGTGCCAGACACTTTGGTGTTATAGCAATAGGGGATATGGCAATAGGGGATACCAGAAAATGCAGGGTGTCACAATCTAGTAAGAGGACCTATTTCAATATAGATGGTCAAGACAGACCTTTCTGATGAGTAAAGTTTCAACTGATACCTGAATGGGAAGAGAAACAAATCACAAGAAGAAGAGTAATCAGCAAATACAAAGTCTAGGGAGTAAACTGGGCATGTATTAAAAACAGTTTAATACCATAAACAGCTGGAGCATGGTAAGTATAGGGTAGAAATAAATGAAATAAAGTTTGAGAGCCAGGTAGAGCTAGCTCTTATGGAACTGTCCAAAATAACGAATTTGAAATGTATTCCAAAGGCATGGGAAGCCACGAGGTGATTTCAAGCAAGAAAGTGAGTGACATGACCTGACTTCCATTTTGGAGAGAGATTTTCATTTCTATGGCTGCACAAAACACTGACTGCAGGGGGGCTGTGAGGCTGTGGTAAGTGGACCAAGTCAAGAGGTCACTAAAATAAATCAGAAGATAAAGATAGTTTAAATTACCTTGGTAGTGACAAAAATGAAAAATGTCAACAGATTCTACAAGTGATTTGAAGATACCTCCATCAGGTCTAAATGATAGTTTAGATTATGGGGTGTGAGGAAAAGAAAAAAAAACTGAAGAATAATGCCAAGCTTTTTGGTAACAATAACAGCAAATGATAACCAATCAAATAAAATGGAAGTATGTGGGCCAAAACTGGTGTAGGTAAGCAAATTAAAGAATGAGGGAAGAAATTATTTATTTACAGTGGAATGGCAACTAATAAATTTTTCAGGAATGACACTTAAAAATCATCATTTGGCAACCAACATGGTAATAATTTAGCCAAAAGCACCAATAGATGCTATGACTTATGGGTAAAATTTGGATATTTACATAGTCTCATAGTACCTTCCAAAAATACTAACACAAAGGGAAGAGTCACTTTAGAATAGGGAAGTGATCAAAGTTAATATCACTTATAACCAGACAAACTGAAATTGTATGCAACCAGATAGGATGTAGTGAAAAATCACATTGATATCCATGCCAACATTGCATGACCACAATCATAGCCAAATTATGGAAAGAGCCCAAATGTCCATCAACTGATAAATGGATAAAGGTGTGGTTTATATATACAATGGAATACTACTTAGCAATGAGAAAGAATGAAATCCTGCCATTGGCAGCTACGTGGATGGAACTGGAGGGTATTAGGCTAAGTGAAATAAGTCAGAGATAGACAGATATCATGTTTTCACTCATATGTGGAACTTGAGAAACTTAACAGAGGACCATGGGGGAAGGGAAGGGGGAAAAATAGTTTCAAACAGAGAGGGAGGCAAACCATAAGAGACTCCTGAATGCAGAGAACAAACTGAGGGTTGATGGTGGGATGGGGGAGTAGGGAAATGGGCACTGAGGAGGGCATTTGTTGGGATGAGCACTGGGTACTGTACAGAAGCAATGAATACACCCCAAAACCAAGAGCACACTGTATGTATACATTGTATGTTAGCTAACTTGACCATATATATATATATATATATATACACACAAACATATATGTATATGCATATGTTTATATATATGTATATATATGTTTATATATATAATATATAAACATTTAAAAATAAAAAATTTAATTAAATTTAAAAATCATGAGGAAGCATCAGAAAAAAATCAAAAAGAAAAATACAAAATAACTGGCTTGTAATTTTTTTAAATATCAAGGTTATTAAAGCTAAGAAAAAGAAAACTAAAGATTCTTTTCCAAATTAAAAGAGACTATCAAAGAATTATGACAAATAAATAAAACACATGGTTTGGGAATGGATCCTAAGAACATTATTGGGATAACTGGCAAACTTGAATGAGTTCTGTGGATTAGGAGGTAGTAATTATTCATGTCAATTTCCTGATTTTGATAATTGCACTAAGGCTAGATAAGAGAAAGTCCTTGCTTGTAGTAATTACACACTAAAGTAGTAAAGGGTGTTGAGGCATCATGGGGGCAACTTCCTCTCAAATGGTTCAGAAAAAAAGTTTTTGAACTACTTTTGCAATCTTTCTGAAACTTTGAAAGCATTTTTTTTTAAATAGTAAAAACAGCCCAATTATTACACTATTGTTATTTTACTTTCAGTTTTTGTTTTCGTTTTGTAGAGACTGATCTTTGAATTGAATTGAGAAATAAAGGGTAAGATAAATGAAAAGATAGTAAGAGTCTCTGGGCCAGAATGAACTAGACAAAAAATACTAAAACCCAAATACATTCAAAGAGTTATAGTCTGAAATCTCTGAAAATTCACAGCAAATTGAAAACATGTCAGATTACTGGTGATGAAATCCACTCTCCCACCCCATTGTGGATTAGTCCAAACCCGATACTTATCCCAGCAACATTATGAAATAGGTTATTAAAGACATGGCTTGAAGCATTTTGAAATGACCAGTGATCATGTGGAACCAAGTGAACTAACAACATGTCATGGTTCCCTTTCCTGGCCTCTTCTTTAGACAGGTGATTTTAGGTTGAGAGGTCATGGCTCTGTTGCAGTTTCTCTACTCACTGAGGACACGACTTACATTTTGTTCATCATGTACTATCAGAGACTAACACCCTGCAGGACATGGTAGGTGCTCAACAATATTATTAATGAAAGAAGGGGAAGGCGATAAGGTAGGAAACAAGGAAGGAAGGAAGAAAAGAGGGAGGGAGAGAGGAAAGGAGGAGGAAGGGATGGAGTTGGAAAGGCATGGCATTTTAAAAGTATTCAGTAGTTTATTTAGACTAATCAGTAAATAAGCAAACACCCATACTGAAAACATTCCATTCAATAAATAATGCCAGTCTATTCAAGAGTTAGCATATTTATCTTCTAATGCATTCAAGGTCCTTCTGTCAACCCTAATTCTCCTACAAGCTGCCAGTCTTCCCTATTCAATACTTTGAAAGTATAATGTAGCATCCAGCTCTACTTTTACTTCTACTGATCCTTTTCAGCACATGGGATTCAGCCTTCAGCTCCATGATTCTACAAAAATTGTTCTCATGGGACACAATGATACTCTAATTTCCACATGCAAAAGTATTTTTTGAACCCACTCCCATATAAAGCAGGCTTCTAAGATCGTTCCTAACTACAGTGTTGTAACTTTTAGCTCTTTTCATCATGTGTGTGCCCGTGTTTAAGGAACACTTCTTTATAGCATGGGAGAAGTTCTCATTAATAGTGTTTATTCCAGTTTCTAATCTCAGAGCAATTTAGCTTTTCAGAGAACTTTTAAAATACATTCTGCATGTGCCATATGATTTGAGAGATTTTGAGATATATATATATATATCATATATTACATATATCATATATATATATCATATATTACATATATCATATATATAACTAACAGTGTGATCTGATTAACCCTGTCCCATAATACAAGACTATGACAGTGTTTAGATCAAAGGAAAGTGATCTTTACAAATGTAAACTTAATCTATGGAGCTCTGAACCAAGGGGTATTATTGAAGGAAATTTCTCAGCAAGTTGAAAGTTGCTAATGAGTAACCTTTAAGATAAGGAGAGATTGCAGAGTCCATTGCAGAGGCTGGGATTTTTTAATGGTCTCAGTTACCACATGGAAGGCAGAGGTAATCACCATCTTAATCCCTTATAATCTATTGTAGCTAGAACTCTCAGCATACAAAATAGAAATTCTTTGTTCAGATAGAGCCCAATTAACTGTACATATATATGGTGTGCATATGTATTTGTGCACATACACAAATACACAACAGAACCCTGATAAGAAGAAACAAAAAGTAGATAAAAGTGAATAGAAAAGAACTAAAATTATATATCTAAACCTTTCACTGAAGAAAAAGGAATAGGCCTGTCCATTTGAGTAACATCCTTACTGTAACACTGTGTTAAAAAAAAATCCCATTACAGTTCCAACTCTTTTTCTAATGGTTAATTTTATAATATGTACTATAACTAGAGTTTTTGGTGAAAAAAAAAGTAATTGATTAGCTTTTCCATTTGGAAAAGGGTCCAGAGTCCAAGGTCCTAGTTCAGGCTGTGCCCTTGACTCATCATAAGACTTCAAGTGCCATTATGTAAAGAAGAGCTCTGAAGCCACACAGCCCTGGGTTTGAGTTACCAGATTGGAATGTCCTCACCAGTTGTATAAGTTTAGTTAGTTATGTAAATTATGAGTTTATTTTGTATCTGCAAAAGGGGAAACTCATTGCAAGAACTGTAATAGAGACTAAAATTCCCTAGATATTATAAGAACCCAATAAATAGAACTTCTTTCTTCATTAACCAGCCAAGGGTTTTAGTTTCCACATCTATAAGATGAACATAATAATTATTGGCCAACCTATCTTAAAGGGTTGTTGAGGGGATAAAATGAGATTACATATGTAAAAGTACTTTGAAAAGTGAAAAATAACCACAAAGATTAGGGCAGTATGCTATCCTATTACTCATTATTGACACATATAGAGATGCCAGTAATAGATGAGATGCCAAGAATAGATGAAAACTAAAGATTAAATAAATCATTTGTAATTTTTTATAATTAGCAACTCCTATTTATGAGGATTATATAATAATGGTGTCTAAGTTTTTAAAAATCTGCATAATAAACAAAGTATTAAGTCTTTACACTGTCATTTATCAGAAGTATGACAATAGAGGAGGTCACTTAAATGCCCATTCTGTATTAGGCAATATTCTAGATTCATTATAGATAGCTCATTTGGCCCTCCTAATACCCAAAGATGCATTATTGCTTCTGCACCTTCATTCTTCCTTGGCAATCATATGGATAAGAGCTATGTAGAGATATCACTGAACATGATATATAATAAGCATTCCATAAACCACAAACAAACACTGTAGCTATTAGTACCATAATGTACTATAAGGGAAGGGGGATTTCATTTCTTCTGTAGATGAGAAAGTCCAGACCAAGGAAGAGAAATGGTTGCATATAGTTCTAAGACCAGCCAGGCTCATATGCCATCTAATGACCCTTTACACTCAGATTATACATTTATTATTTGCTCTTTTGAAAACAATTCCAAAGGCCAGAAAATCTGGATTCCACATGAAGATTAATAAGGGCATGTTAAAACTTTTTTTTTTAATCTACAACCTCGATACCTCAAAAAGAAATTCTGGAGTCAAAACTGAGTTTTCCTTTACTAGTCCTCGTTCAAAATGATGTACTCAAAGAAAGCCCTGGAATAAAATCAAGCAATAGCCTTCCTGGGCAATGTGATCTACTATCAAACTGTCAGTACCACTATCACTTTCAAGTGTTTCCTAGAAACCTTTCATGGTATGGTTTTAAGTCAGAGTTTCCCAGTGAGTTTGCAAATACAAGATTTGGTAAGTACAAATAAAGCTGAGGTCATTAATCTTAAAAGACCATAAGGGTCAGACAAGGCAGCTTCCACTGATTTAGCAGTTTTCCAGACCTTCCCAGAAGCCCCCTACCCTCTAATCATAGCAGCTTAACTGGACTTGCCAGGAGTCCCTCCTCCATATAGTCGCCAGACTCAAGTTGTTTGTCAAACTTCCTCAAAAGATCCCATGAGTTTCCCCATGCCAGTGCTTTGGAGTGAAGTTGTTAGTGAAGACTTCTCCAGTCCTCTTCCTATAACCTTCACTCCCCAGCTCCTCATACATTTGCATACATGCTCATTCCATATTAAAACATTCACTTCTCTTTGTAGTGGTTCTGTTTTTCTGACCAAACCAGCCTGTTCCAGCTACTCTCAGAAACGCATTTTGAAACAAGCCACTTCAGCTTCTCTTTCTCTACCCATTTGTAGTTATAGGTCACTCTCTTCTTTTAAAATATGCAGGCACTTTTGCCATTTTCACGAGTAAATCCTATTTCATTTTAGACAGCAGTCATTAGGTGTTGGCTGTAAGAGACTTTAAGTCATTCATTTAACAAGTATTTATTCAGTTCCTACTCTTTACCAAATTCTGGGGAAGCAATAATGGGACATGACCTACCCTCATGGAACTTACAATTTAGTAGGAAAAACTGACATGAATTAAAGAGTTAGACAGAAAACTGTAAAGTTTCAATTCTGGCAAGTGTTGGGAAGAAATTCACTGTGCTCTGTCAGTCCATAAATGGAGGCCTGCCTACTTGGAGTCCTCAGGGATTTCCCTGAGTAATGAAAATGTTAGAAAGTAAAACCAGAGGCAAGGGTACGGCTTTCAGAAAGTACAGAAACTGTAATATACTTTGGTGGAAGGCCAGGGTGCAGAGAACGTTAAGTAGAAAGAACTACAGTTCTTTGTTAGAGCAAGATGGTGGTGGTGGGCAGAATGCAGATGTTGATGGTGTGAGGTAAGAAGTTACCAGACCAGGCAAGTCAGTGTAAGCCTGGCAGTATTTTAATTCTAAAAGCAGTAGAGAGTCACTGAATGTTTTTAGGAAGAATACTTCCATGATGAAATTCACATATTTAAATTTTTTTTCTTGGTTCAACATTTTATTTTTATTGAAAAAAGTACATTTAAAATTGAGTTGAGTGGGGCACCTGGGTGGCTCAGTCAGTTAAGCGTCCAGCTTCAGCTCAGATCATGATCTCATGGTCAATGGTTTCAAGCCCCATGTCAGGCTCTGTGCTGACAGCTCAGAGCCTAGAGCCTGCTTCGGACTCTCTCTCTCTCTCTTTCTCTACCACTCCCCTTTCTCTTTCCCTCTCTCTCTCAAATAAATAAATAAATAAATAAATAAATAAACATTAAAAATTTTTTTAATTGCTTTGGTGCTTGAGTCATTAATTTAAAAAAAATAAATTCAGGAATAAAGTTTAGTGATTCATCACTTACATATAACCCCCAGTGCTCATCCCAACAAGTGTCTTCCTTAATGCCCCACACCTCTTTAGCCCCTCCCCCCACGCAATACCCTGCCAGCAACCCTCAGCTTATTCTCTATATTTTAGAATCTCTTATGGTTTGTCTCCCTCTCTGTTTTTATTTTTGTTTTCATTCCCTTATGTTCATCTGTTTTGTATCTTACATTCCACATATGAGTGAAATCATATGACATTTGTCTTTCTCTGACTAATTTCACACAGCATAACACCCTCTCATTCCATCCATTGTTGGAAATGGCAAGATTTTATTCTTTATCATCACCAAGTACTATTACTATTCCATCATACACACACACACACACACCACATCTTCTTTATCCAGTCATCAGTCAATGGACATTTGGGCTCTTTCCATAATTTGCTATTGTCAATAGTGCTGCTATAAACATTGGAGTGCATGTGCCCCTTCGAATCAGCACTCCTGAATCCTTTGGATAAATACCTAGTAGAGCAATTACTAGGTCATAGGGTAGTTCTACTTTTAATTTTTGAGGAATTTGCATACTGTTTTCCACAGTGGCTGGACCAGTTTGCATTCCCACCAGCAATGCAAAAGAGTTCCTCTTTCTCTCCATCCTCACCAATATACTGTCATTGCCTGAGTTGTTAATTTTAGCCATTCTGACAGGTGTGAGGTGGTATCTGTGGTTTTGATTTGTATTTTCCTGATGATGAGTGATGCTGAGTATTTTTTCCATGTGTCTGTTAGCCATCTAGATGTCTTCTTTGGAAGAGGGTCTTTTCATGTCTTCTGTCCATTTCTTCACTGGATTATTTGGTTTTTTTTGGTGTTGAGTTTGATAAGTTCTTTATAGATTTTGGGTATTAACCCTTTAGCTGATACGTCAGTTGCAAATATCTTCTCCATTCCATTGGGTTGTCTTTTAGTTTTGCTGATTGTTTCCTTTGCCGTGCAGAAACTTTATCTTGATGAGATCCCAATAGTTCCCTTTTGCTTTTGTTTCCCTTGCCTCCAGAGACATGTTGAGTAAGAAGTTGCTGTGGTTGAGGTTAAAGAGGTTTTCGCCTGCTTTCTCCTCAAGGATTTTGATGGCTTCCTGTCTTACATTTAGGTCTTTTATCCATTTTGAGTTTATTTTTGTGTATGGTGTAAGAAAGTGGTCCAGGTTCATTCTTCTGCATGTTGCTGTCCACTTTTTCCCAACACCATTTGCTGAAGAGACTATCTTTTCTCCATCGATATTCTTTCCTGCTTTGTCAAAAATTAGTTGGCCATATGTTTCTGGGTTCTCTATTCTGTTTCATTGATCTCAGTCTCTGTTCTTATGCCAGTAGCATACTGTCTTGATGATTACAGCTTTGTAATACAGCTTGAAGTCCAAAATTGTGATGCTTCCGGCTTTTTCTTTTTCAAGATTGCTTTGGCTATTTGGGGTCTTTTCCAGTTCCATACAAATTTTAGGATTGTTTGTTCTACCTCTGTGAAGATTGCTGGTGTTATTTTGATAGGGATTGCACTGAATATGTAGATTGCTTCGGGTAGTATCGACATTTTAACAATATTTGTTCTTCCAATCCATGAGCATGGAATATTTTTCTATTTTTTATGTCTTCTTAAATTTCTTTCATAAGCCTTCTGTACTTTTCAGTGTATAAATTTTTCACTTCTTTGGTTAGGTTTATTCCTAGGCATTTTATGGTTTTTGGTACAATTGTAAAAGGGATCAATTCCTTGATTTCTCTTTATGCTGCTTCATTATTGGTGTATAGAAATGCAACTGATTTCTGTACATTGATTTTATATCCTGCGACTTTGCCGAATTCATGGATCGGTTCTAGCAGTTTTCCAGTGGAATCTTTTGGGTTTTCCAGACAGAGTATAATGTCGTGTGTGAAGAGTGAAAGTTTGAATTCCTCCTTGCCAACTTGGATGCCTTTTATTTCTTTGTGTTGTCTGATTGCTGAGGTAAGGACTTCCAACACTATGTTGAATAATAGTGGTGAGAGTGGACATCCCTATAGTGTTCCTGACGTTAGGGGGAAAGCTAAAATTAAAAAATAAAAAATTAAATAAAAAAATAAAAATAAAAATAATTTTTTTTCTTTTTCTGTATCTAAGAATGAGGAAGAAAAGAAAGAAAGGAAAAAAAAACAATTTAAGCAAAATCAGAAGCAAAAAAAACAAATAAGTGAACCAGCAAACAGAATGAAGCCCAAAGGAAGTTACATCTAGTTTCTCCCGGAACTGAAACTAGGAAGCTTTCCATAGTCCATACATGAAGCTGGTGGAGTGATTTGTGCTGGCCTTCTAGGGGATGTGCTTAGAGGGTGCACTTGGGCGGGGCTTGGTGTAATGCTTCCATTCTCCACTAGGTGGTGCTGCTTATCTCACTGGGGTGGATCAGGGTAGAGTGCCTGTGCCAGCTCGGGAGAGGTGGAAATGACTTCACCCAGCTCCCTACTCTCTGGTGCAGGAACTTCGCGCTCTCACGGATCCCTGGTCAAGTACCCCTCTTTGTCTCAGGCCTCCCCATGTCTACCTTGTCCATGTCTAAGCTGTCTGCCTGTCAGGAAGCACCCCCTCCTAAGTTTTATCTCAGATAGAGTTGTGTTTCAAAACCCCATACTTCAGAGATCCCTGAAGCTTGGACCCATGCAAACTCTCTAAGGGAGGGTCTTGCTGAGCAATGGCCAGGAGCCTGCTTTCCCCAGAAAACATCCAAGCAATTGTGCTGCAGCAGAGGTTCAGAGATTATGGCAAACCACAACACAAAGCTGGCGCCAGGTTTTACCACACTGGTGTCTTTGTCCTAATACCAGCAAATGTGGCTACTCTCCAGGGTCTACTGGGACCTCAGCCTGTGGGGAGGCCATATGGTCTCTACCAAATGCTCTTCAAGCAGGGGAATGGCTTCTCCCCATGTGGCACAGGGACCCTTCAGACCCCGCTGCCTGTTCCTGGGGATTTGCCCTGCTTCTTCACCAGAGCACTGCCAGGCACTGGGCTCCGAAACTTGAGACTGTGCACCCCACTGTTTATAGCAACCTAGTGGTTATTTAAACCTTCTCCTTTCTTCCTGTCAGTGGTTTTGGGGAACAGATTTCTTGTTCAGTCCCCTGTGAGTATTTTCACTCTTTCTCTGTAGCTACTTTCAGGAGAGTGCTTTTCTTGCAGAATCCTGATGTACTGTACTCTCCCCCTTTCTCTTTCTCTGTCTTCTCTCCACAAAAACAGCTCCCTACCCTCCGTGGCTTTTCTCTCCCCCAGTTCACCTTTCCGCACTGCATACCTGCCGAGTTCTATGGCTCAAGCTATGCAAACTGTTGTGTTAATTCCCAGATCAATTTCCTAGGTATTCAAAATGGTTGGGTGCTGATTAAGCTGCACTTCAGGGATGAGACAAGCTCAGGGTCTCCATGCTGCTCTGCCATCTTAGAGCTCTTAGACTTACACAGTTTAAAGAGCACTCTGGGGGCGCCTGGGTGGCGCAGTCGGTTAAGCGTCCGACTTCAGCCAGGTCACGATCTCGCGGTCCGTGAGTTCGAGCCCTGCGTCAGGCTCTGGGCTGATGGCTCAGAGCCTGGAGCTTGTTTCCGATTCTGTGTCTCCCTCTCTCTCTGCCCCTCCCCCGTTCATGCTCTGTCTCTCTCTGTCCCAAAAATAAATAAACGTTGAAAAAAAAAATTAAAGAGCACTCTGTCTAAAGATTGATGAGTGGATTGGAGAAGGGGCAGAATAAAGGGCCAGACCTTAGGAAACTATTACAATAGCTTGGAAGAGGGAAATAATCATTCTTTCCATAAATAGAAAGAATCAGATGATGGGTAGCTGGACTGGTAATGGGTGAGACTATTCAAGATAAATTCAAGACACATTTATGAGGTAAAATCAACATGAAGGGTGCTGTATTGGGTGTTGGGAGTAAGACAGAGGGAAGATAAGGGTTCACCCCAGATTTCTGGATTATGCAACTGGATAGATGGTGGTGCTATTCACAAAATAAGGAACAGTAAAGGACCAGGCTTTGAGAGGAGGTCATAGAATGACTGTGGACGTAAGTACCTTTGAATTACCTAAGAGAAGTCAAGTAAACAATTGGATATCCATGCAATGAGGTTGAAAACACATACTCTGTAAATAAGAGGTACCCTCCATTTTTTTTTTCTATTTCCTAAGACTTGTTTTATCAGGTGCATAATCTCAATTTCAATTGTTTAGGTGATATAATCTGGAAGCCATGATCATCTGATGATGCCTAAGGTAAAAAGGAAAAACAATCATGATAGGATTTGTCCTGGTAGTCTCAAGCAAGAAAGTAATGACAGTCCAGTTTTGTTGTTGTAAAGTATGGGACCACTGGAAAAATCTTAAGTTGCAAAATGGTCACAGTGAATAAGGAATGGACATGAACGGGATGACAGTGAACTTATTAATAAGTAGTAGGTTGAGCACAAGAGTTCACCTGGTTCCCCAGATCGGGGGATAAGAAAAATCTCCTGGGAGTCAGATTCCGAAGGTAGAGGTAAGCTGGGGATACTCTCGTGGAGGAGAAGGAGGTGATAGGAAGGTCCCAGTGAAGAGTCTAGTTTCAAAGGCTTTAAGAGCCAGATATACAAGGAGGTACTACAAACACGTTGATTACAGCCTCTGAAAACAAAGAAAACTTGGTGGCAGGAGAGGGAGGGGATAGCGGGGGATGTGGTTAAACACTGTCTCCAAAATTATTTTATTTTAAAAACTTCCCTAAATATTACATGCAGTTTATTTTTGGATGAGATGTGAATTTTATCTATACTGGAACATTCTGCTTAAGAAAGATGTCTTTGGAAGACTGAAACAAATACACATTTGGTCTCTAGAGGATGAAAGTATGATCTCATCTAGGTGGGAATTGTGTCATGGTGTAGGTAATGGAGATTGTAAACTTTTTCACACAAGATATTTTCCATGAACCTTACTTGATATTTAAATCTTATATAGGGATTGTAGGTACACAATGAGAAATAATGATAACCATGAATTCGTTCTCTTCCACCCATCTAATTCTTCACCATCTATCCCTCTTTATCACTACACCAAAACAGTGAATACACACATTCTACCACTACTTCCTCACGTTATTATTGAGTCACCCTTTACTATAATTAGTCGTTATCAACAAAGGATACTATTTTGGATACATGTACTTATTATTATGGTCACTTTATTTTTTTTAAGTTCATTTCTGAGAGACAGAGAGAGACAGAGTATGAGTAGGGCTGACGAGCTGTCGTCACAGAGCCCGTCGTGGTGCTCGAACCCACAAACCATGGGCCAAAGTCTGACGCTTAACCGACTGAGCCACCCAGGCACTCCTACAATGGTCACTTTAAATGAATAGATGACTATTTTGACTCAGTATGCCTTCACCATATCTTTAAAAATTAAATTAAAAACCTCAATGTGAGAAACCATGTGTTTCTCATGATATGCCTAGTCTGGCTGGAGTCACAGGAACAGATACACAAATATAGATGTGCTGCTGCTCATTTAATCATTCAGTATTTCCTGATTGTTCTGTTCTTGGTGCTAAACAGTTTGGAAGGGGAAGGGGGTGTGAGGAGGAGGAATTTACAGTCTCCTACTGATTCCTGTCTCAAGTTCAGAAGGGAAAAAAAGATATATACAGAAAATGCTTTTTTTCCAATTTTTATTTTATTTATTTTGAGAAAGAGCACACAAGTGGGGGAGGGGAAGAACAAGGAGAGAGAGAGAATCCCAAGCAGGCTCCCCACTGTCAGCATAGAGCCCAAACCTGGGCTTGAACTCATGAACCACGAGATCACGACCTGAGCCAAAATCAAGAGTTGGATGCTTAACTGACTGAGTCACTCAGGTGCCCCCAGAAAATACTTTTTTTTAATGTTTATTTATTTTTGAGAGAGAGAGAGAAAGAGAGCATGAGCAGAGGAGGGGCAGAGAGAGAGAGAGGCAGACAGAGGATCGAAAGCAGGTGCCACACTGACAGCAGTGAGCCCAATCTGTGAGAACATGACCTGAGCCTAAGTCAGACACTTAACTGACTGGGCCACCCAGGCACCACCAGTAAATATGTTTAACCAGTGTATGCTAAATTAAAAATGAGTATAAGCAGAGTACATATACAAAGTTATAGGAATTCTTTGATGTGGTCATACTAACTGTGGAGTATCAATACAGAGTCTGCAGGAAAGCTTAGTGGATAAGTGGAGTGGTGAAGGAGGCATTACAAACAAGAATAAGAAGATAAACAAAGGAAGTGTGATGGGAACTGGGAGGATGAACAGAGACAACAAGAAGTAGGTCAGCTTTCGTTCTGCTAATTCTCATTCTCATCTCTAGGTCTCTGTACATGGTGCCCATTTACCTTCATGTTACCAAACCTGGTAGCTTATACCTCTCTTGAACATAATTCTGGGGAGCCACTCCTAACTCTAGACTAGATTGTGTCTTTCTTTTGTCCCATACTTCCCTGGTCATAACATTCATCACTCTATACTAATTGCCTATCAAACTGTTGCTTGGTGTCCCCTGCTAGGCTACAATGGCTTAAGGGCAAGGGCTTAAGGGCAATGGCTTACAGCTCTGCAGTAGGCTGAATAATTACAAGAGATGCCCATGTCCTACTCCCTGGAATCTATCAATGTATTATCTTATATAGTAAAAGGAACTTTGTAGATGTAATTAAGTTAAGGACCTTAAGATTAGGAGATGATCCTGCAATGTCTGGATGAGCCCAATGTAATCACAAGTGGTTATAACAGGTTGATAGGAAGATTAGAGCTAGAGAGAGGACATAATAATGGAAGCAGAGGTCAAAAACAGGGAAGATACTGGCTTTGAAAATGGAGGAAGAGGCCATGAAAGAAAGAATGCAGGTGACCTTGGAAGCTGTAAAACCAAAAGAAACAGATTTTCCCCTACAGCCTCCAGAAGGAACACAGGCCTACTGATGCCTTGATTGTAGCCCAGTAGAATTTTGGGCCCAGTTGATTTTGGACTTCTGACCCCCCAAACTGTAAAATAATAAATTTCTGTGGTTTTAACCTACCAAATTGATGGCAATTTCTTACAGAAGCATTGTGAAACTAATACAGACTCCACTTCCTCCCAACGCGGAGCCCAAGAACTTGCTCAAAATACACATTCACTTAATAAAATTATTACATGAAAAAAGTCGGGGTTCCTAGATGGCTCAGTCAGTTAAGTGTCTGACCTCAGCCCAGGTCACGATCTCATGGTTTGTGGGTTTGAGCCCCACATCAGGCTCTGTGCTGACAGCTCAATGCCTAGAACCTGCTTCAGATTTTGTCTCCCTCTCTCTCTCTCTGCCCCTCCCTTGCTCTCTCTCTCTCTCAAAAATAAACATTAAAAAAAGAAAGAAAAAATGCCATCCTGCAATATGGAGATTGTAAGCCAAAGATAGGAGTGATACAGGTGTGAGTGTTATCATAAGGAACCTTGAATGATCCAGAGATGAACTCTAACATGAGCTGGGGCCAGTAGCAATGCAGGGAGAGTGACTATTTTTCTTGAAGAGCATGAAGAAAGAGGTGAAAATGAGTAGAAACTTGCTGCCACAAAAGGCTAGAATGTTCCTGGAATGATCTAGAAAGTAACTGAGAGACGTTACAGGCCAAATATTGTAGTTGTTCCAGGGGGTCCAGGAGGAGTAGAGTTTTGACTTGGGGTTCAGCTGTCCCTCAGTGCTCAAAACGGCAAGGTTTGGGGATAAACTAGTCAAAGACAAGAATGACACACTGGCTCTTACTCATTTGACATGAAGTGACTTCAAACATTAACTGATTCCAATTGAATTTTTTTACCTCATTTTTCAGAGGACTGGGGTAATAACATTCTTCATTTCTTGCTACAGCATCATAATTGGTTTTCATAAGATTTTTCTTGTATTATTTATTTTCATTTTTCCCCAAATATTCTAATATATCTGATATTAGCCCTTTTATTTGTATGGGTTCTTATAAAACATGTATGGTTGTTTTCTCTGCATATATTTTTAATATAATGTTAGGCTATAAATCTTTGGTTGTGTCTTAATTTTTTAAAAAATCTATCGCGGGGAGCCTGGGTGGCTCAGTCGGTCAAGCGGCCGACTTCGGCTCAGGTCATGATCTCGCAGTCCGTGAGTTCGAGCCCCGCGTCGGGCTCTGTGCTGACGGCTCAGAGCCTGGAGCCTGTTTCCGATTCTGTGTCTCCCTCTCTCTCTGCCCCTCCCCTGTTCATGCTCTGTCTCTCTCTGTCTCAAAAATAAATAAACGTTAAAAAAATTTTAAATAAATAAATAAATAAATAAATAATCTATCGCACTTGTAACATTTACCCATATTGCTATGTGTACATCTATTCCATTGCTTCTAAACACTGTGTAGTGCTTCTTGGTTATGCCTATTACATTGTGCCTATTTATTTCTCCAGGGATGAATATCAAGATCATCCAGATTGCTTCCAAATCTTTATAAACAATGCTACAATAAATATCCCCATATATTTCCCCTTATAGGTCCATGTAAAAATTTCATGTATACTCAGGAAATGACTTGCTGAATCATAAGGCACATATATACAGACGTTTGATTAAAAGCCAGCAAATTTCTTCCCTGAATATCTATCTGCACCAGCTCTCACTTCTATCAGGAATCTGCCAGTGTCCCTATACCTCCAAAGGACAGGGGTGGGCCCAAGGAGTAAAGGGCTAAGGTGTGCAAGGGCATGGGAGCCACTGGGGCTTCCCTCAGCCAGACCTGATCATATAATCATATCCCTAAAGCTAAGATCTTCCTGGCTGGATGGAAGTGTTCTCTCTCCAAAGGGAGCCAATGACGACTTTTCACAAAAAGATGCTTTCACTCTCCCTCCCTCCTGCATTGCTGCATTCCTGCATTTATAGCTTCTGCCTTCACTCCCTCCTTCATGTGTGAGGAGAAGACCTCTAGGCTCCCAAGTACAGGCTGGAGGGAGGACTGAGGCAACAAAGTTCCAAAGAGAGCTCTGCCCACACTGGTCCTGGCTTCCCTTCCGGTGACATTTCTGTTCTGGTGAGCAGCCCGGGGTAGTGCTTCGTTTCAGAAGCATCATCCATGGAGGCAAAGTCCAATCTCCAGCACTGAAAGCAAGGCTGGGTCCCTCTCATGCAGTGAGAGAAGGGAAGAGCCAGAGCCCAGTAGCCAGGCATCCATTTATTCCTGCTCCATACTGGGAAGGCTAGAACATTGCTTACTATAGCCTGGCCCCCTTCTAAGCTGCAGGCTGCTCTTCCAGATGTGCCCTGGCAAGAGCTCAATCAGATGGCATCCACCCAGCAAGACCAAAGCTCCAAGCCAGGGAGCCCGGATGTTGAGGATCTGCCACAGTGAGATTCACGAAGACCAGGAGACAACTCCTTGGCAACTCATGCAGAATCGTCAACCTGAGCTTCCATCAGTGCTGATGACCACCTCCGCCCACCTTATGACAAGGAGAGCATTGCAGGACTCGGAGAGATGGAGAGGAAACTATGAGGTCATTCATGGGTGAATTCCTGGACTGAATTCAGCCCTCAGTGCCTGAAAAATGCAGAACCTGAAGGAAATGGTTTGGCAGGCTCAAAGCTTCTTGAGCTCTCCTGTCTTAGAGGGGGGTGTTGGAAGCACCTTGGGAAGGCCCTTCTGACACAAACTCCACACTGAAATCATGTTCTTCGCTGAGTAAGAACGGAGGCAGACAGACATTGACTCCTCTGGATAGAACTCCCCAGAGTGGGCAGGTGAAGCCAAATCAGAAGACACCTTCTCCACCTCTTCCCTCCTCTGTGCCGGCTCAGTGATACCAGCCGGCATTTGTACCTTCACTGTAGCATGAGGTCGCTTTTCACGTGATTAAACGAGGCCCAGAAAGTGTCCCTTGTCTAAGCTCTTGCTAGGAGCTGAGCCAGCATTTGAAACCTCAACTCTTTGACCCTGGAAATTGCTCTCTTAACAAACATTTTACTACCTCTCTCCTACATGCCTTTATATAGATCAATTTCTCACCCTAAATCACTATAATTTATTCATAGTAGTCTGTGAGCTCGAGGGCAAGAATTGTCTTATCATCCCTCCCATCTCACACGGTATCAAGTACAATGTAGCAGCAAACATGTACAATACACTTACTCTGTGCCAGACGCTACTTCCAGAACTTCATGAAAATTAAGTCACTGAGTCCTCTCAGCAACTCTATGATGGTGACACTGTAATTTGCCTCATTTTATGGAGGAGGAAACTGAGACACACAAAAGCTAATCAACATGCCCAGGGTCACATAGCTAATAAGTGGGAGCCCCAGGCAGGCTGGGTCCAGAGTCTGGACTTTTAATTCCTATATTACTCTGCCTTTGAAATCAATAAATGGCTGTAGGTTTTAAACCCTTTCGGCTCAGCAATATTTCTCAGCTTTGCTTCCACAAAGCAGGAACCCTATCTAGGGTACATATAGCCAAGGCATAAGCCTGGTTCAGAGTGTTCAGACCAGAAAACAAAACCTGAGCCTCATACTCTGTGCCTCTTCCCCATCTCCACCAACAAATCAGCATTATTTTTGTCATCAACTCCCAGGTTCTTGCCATGAGGGTTTAATATTATCACTTGCATTTCTATAAGACTGAAGATTACTTCAATTACTGGGAATATCATTTGTCTATTTCCTAGGTGCCATAGAGCTAAGCTAACGCTTCTGTTAATATTGTTATATTATTACAATATAATATAATATGTTAATATTTTTATTATAAATCTGGTCATGTAAGACAGAAAGTCCCAAAGTGCATTATCCGAAACACTGGTTCTGCAGACTATAATAGATTATTTACATAAGGGATTCTGTGATCCAAATAAGTTGAGAAACCCTGAGTTAAAAAGCAAAGGCAGATTTCTTCCTGCAGGACTTTTCAGAGCCTCTAGCATGTCTTAAGCATGGACTGTGACTCTTCTGGCCTGTCCTATAGAAAATAGCTTTCAGAAACTGACCAGAAAGAAATGAGCACACTCTAAATGGGTTAGAAATAAGATTTGCAATTACAGTCTCATGCAGCATAAAAGGAGAAATCATGTTATACATGAATAGAAGACATTCATAAACAGGATTTATCCTGAATCTTGGAACACAATCAGCACATACAGTGAATGATCAATATTCAAGTTAACACTTGAAGGGACAAAAGCAGACATACTGAGTAGCTGAGAAGAAAAGATACCACCTAGGACTGAATCGGGCAAAAAGTTAAAGACATAAGATTTCACATCTAAATTCTCTGGTCTGAGATTGATACACAGAAATTTATCTGCTGGCACAAGCATATCATTTGTCCAAATCTCAGATCACATGAGTACTACAGAGTGTGTGCATGATAGGTTGGTGATAAATCCTGGTTGCTACAATTCTTACCCACAGGGTTACCTCACCTCTACATCTTCAATATATTTCAACTCATAACAAAATTAACTTTGAAAAAAACCACAATGATATTACCCTTTTACAAAATCTTTTAATGGTTCCTCACTGCATTTTGTCTAAAATCCAAACTTCTTGGCTTGACAATTCCAGATCTTTCATCTGGTGACCTGAACTTTTTCTACCTTGCAAGGACTCCAGTTGGATGCTGCTCTCCCACTGAACCCCTCCAACCAGTCATACCAAACTGCTTGCACCAGATCACAGTGCTTCGTGATATGTCTACTCTTTGTCACAAGTGGACTTTGTACCTAGACAACTCCAGTCCCTTCCCGCTAAGAATCAGTTCTAACATTCTATTCCAGGGAGACTTTCTTGACCATCTTATCCATTCTCATTGCCTACCTGGGTAAGCTTATCATCCCACCCGTCTAATTCAACCTCCCTGTCCATAAAAGCTAGCATGGCAGACTGCAAGGCACACAGCAAGGAGTAATACAAGTATAATTAGAGTGTCCTTACAAATGGGGTGGGAACAGGGCTTCCAAGTATGGCTTCAATTCATGCCCCACCCCCTTGCCTACTGCATGAGCAAGAAATCTAGTCTTTCTCTATGAAGCACTCCTTTCTTCTATTTATCCCAGAATCTCCATCTCAAAAAAAGGCTAATTTCTTTGGTCTCAGTACAGGACCCACAGCTCAGTGGTGCCCCCTTGTGTCTGGCACATCCCACAATAGCTAGAAAATTGAGTACTTGGAAAAGAGCCATCAGCTAATTGTTGTGGGCTGCCTATCTCAAGTGAAGCAATGATTTTGAGGCCAGATCTCCTGTTCTTTGCCCTGATACTCGGGCAACTCCTTTCCAAGAATGTAAATGTTCTTCAAAGTATGAGGAAAAAAAAATGTCCCCCCCTGTAAAACTGTCATGCCCGATCCACGCCAAAAGTGACGCAGGATTCCAGTATCACAATTCTGAAACAGGTTTCTCTCTCCATTTTCCGCAGGACATAAATTTGCCCTAAGAAGATAGACAGGGAGAGGGAAGAACCTGAGCCACCATTTGTCACAGACATCGACTTACTCTTCCCCTTTCCCTTTTCAGTGGATTCAGTGCAGGAGCCAGTTAGCTTGCGCCATCTCTCTTCTCTCCAGTGGAGATGTTACAATGGAAGCCTTGGGGCACTGTCTGCCCTGGGAATTTGGTCAGAATTAACCTAGGCTACCTACCTCAAGCAATTCCAGAAACCTTCCATATAAGAATGAATATTTAGGATATGCCTGAGTAGGTCGGTCAGTTAAGTGTCCAACTCTTGATTTCAGCTCAGGTCACTATCTCATGGAGCCCCGCATGGGGCTATGTGCTAAAGGTGCAGAGCCTGAGTGGGATTCTCTCCCTCACTTTCTCTCCTGTCCCTACCCCACACACATGTGCACGCTCTATCTCAAAATAAATAAATAAACATTTAAAAAACAGAAAAGAATAAAGATTTAGGATCTCCATCCTTTCTCCATGGGACCCCTTATATAAACGGCTCTACATTTTTTTTAATTTTTTAAAATTTATTTGAGAGAGAGAGAGAGTAGGGGAGGGCAGAGAGAGAGGGAGAGAGAGAATCCCAAGCAGGCTCTTCACTGTAAGCTCAAAGCCCAATGCGGGGCTCGAACTCACAAACCTTGAGCTCATGACCTGGGGCAAAATCAAGAGTCGGAGGCTTAACGAACTGAGCCACCCAGGCGCCCCAGCTCCACATTTCTTAAACAATCTTCACTCCATAACAGTAGGTTTTCACTCTCAGGCACAAATATATATTTTTTAAATGAGGGAAAAATCCAACAGATCCAAGCAGCAAGCCACACAGAAAGAAAAAAACAAAAGGCGGGGGGGGGGGGGGGGGGCAGGGCGGGGGACAGAACGACAGAAAGTACATCAGGAAAAAAAACTGTCCTCCTCTCACATACCTGCTGCTTCCTAGAAAAGGTTTCTTTGTCCCACAACCCAATTTTCCCACGAGTATGAAAGGATGATCCAGGTTTCCACGCTTTGAGCCCAGCCAGTGCTTGTAGAGTCAAGCCTAAGGTATTCCCACTGGGTTCCAACATCCCTTTATTGTTTCACTTTAAAACCTCATTGATATATCTATTTCTTATTAATCAGCTTTAACATATTTTACAAATTGTCCTGCTAGCACAATCCCCAATCCTCTGGATTTATAGAACTCACCTCACTTACTAAATATCACATTTGATAGAACATGTGTCATTTTCTATAGATATTGAAAAATCAATAATTGCTGCCAGAAATCCTGTATTTGTTCAAATCCCGGGTGAGATAAATGATGAATAGAAATACCATTCTCTTTTAAAATTCAGAAATAAGACAGATCGGATTGTTTATTCTTTTGATGCTTCTACAATGTGCCTGGTTTCAATAATCACAGGCAGCAGCCTGCATCCCTTATTCTTCCTTCCACTGAATTTTTATTATTTTACATCTATCTCTAAATGAACAGTTAGATTTAGCACGCCATCCTCATCATGCAGTGATAAGAAACACAGGGCTACACTAGGAGCAGATACACTTAGCCAGCTGAGATGGGAAGGAGAATGGAATTAAGTACATGCAAATTGTCCCAAAGTGATGGACAAGCAGAACAAAATTTTAAATTCTGTCTCTGTTGTCTGTCTCTGTCTCTCTCTCTCTATAATATATAGTTTGTATATTATATTAAATATAAAACATATCATAAATAAATTTATAGATTTAATATAATGTGTAGATTTAATATATATTCTAAATATATTTATTTAATATAAATATGATACATATCTATATATTTAATATGTTAATTTGTCACATGAAATATATAAATATGATATATATTAAATATATATTTTTAGTTACATACATTCATTAAATACTGTCAAGATGTATATTAAGTATTAGAAAAGTTTACTCTTTAAATACTTCAGAAAGAAAAATGAGACAAAAAGGTGTGATATATACATACACACTAGGGAATATTATTCAGCCATGAGAAAGAAGGAAATTCTACCATTTGCAATAACATGGATAGACCTTGAGGGCATCATGCTAAATGAAATATGCCACACAGGCAAATACAAATGGTATCATTTATATGGGTAATTAAAAAAAAGGCAAAGTCCTAGAAATAGAGGGTAGAAAAGTGGTTGCCAGGGGCTAGGATGGTTGGGGAGAAGTTGATAAAAAAGTACAAACTTTGAGCTATAAGATGAATAAGGCTCAGGATCTCATGTAAAACATGACAGTTGATAACACTGTATGTATTTGCTCACTTATTGGTATAAATGAGGCAATGAATGTTAACTAGATGAGGACAATCTGTTCTACAACGTACAGGTATATGTACACTTTAAATATTTTACAAGTTCATATGTCAATTATATTTCAATAAAGCTGAAATTTTAAAAAAAGAGAATGAGAAAAAATACAAGGTGAAATATATTTCTCAGTTTTCACAATAGGTTGTCTTGCATACTACCTGGTAAACAAGCCACTCTGAATCCACTAGTTTCAACTTTTTTCTGGAAGAGGCCAGCAAACTTTCCATAAATAGCCAGAGAGTAAACATTTTAAGCTTTGTTACCCATGTGGTCTCTGTCACAGCTTATCAACAATGCCACTGTAGCATAAAAGCAGCCATGCACAATACAAGAATGAGGAAGCATGGTTGTAGTCCAATAAAACTCCACTTGCAAAAATTGACAGCAGGCTAGATATGGCCCTACCTACTGGCCGGCTATAATTCGCTGATCCTTGGCTTAGAATATGATGAAGAGATGCTCAAGGAAATAGTGTGGAGGCAAGCCCATGAAAACTACTGAAAAAAAGTCATTAAAGCTGCCATTTTCTTCTGTCTTTATTCCCCCCAAAACTTTCTTCCCCCATAGCTCTAGACCTGTTGCCCCTGATTTAGAACCTGGATCTGAAAAGAAGAGAATAAAACCAACACATATTGATACAAATGGCATAAAGAGGATCCTCACATCATTTCAGTACCCAGGATCCAGCTATTCCTGAAACCAGAAAAACCCTTGATATACTTCCTATAGGAACCCAAAGGGAGATACCTTCCCATTCTTTCTTAGGTTCTCAGCTGGGTCTCTAGAAGAGAAGACAGATTAACAAGAGAAAAGCATACAAATGTATTTAATGTAAGTTTTACATAACAGAAGAGCCTTCATAAGGAAATGAAGACCTAAAGAACCCTTTCAATCTGAGTGTTTTTATACTAAGTTTGATGAAGAGTAGAGAGGCATGGAAAAAATGCGATAGGACAAAGGAGTACAAGCTAAAAGTAGTAAATTGGGGGTAACTTACCAAAACCTGTTCATTCAAATTCCTTTTAGCATCCCTGCATCTTTGGCAATCGGATGCTGCTGTCCTCCATATACAGGGAGGACACCTCCCATATGAGGGTCTTACGACCTGCTTCAAGGAAATGTCAGGAAGTCCTTCCTATACCTACTGTTTCTCAAATTCCTCCAGCCTAAAATAGCCAATACGCCATTGTGCCCCAGTTTGGGGTAGCACATCCCAAACCCTATCAAGTTCCTAAATTCCCTTTTAGTTTTTGGTAGTTTGGGTTGGATTTTTTGTCACTTGCCACTAATAGTGAGTAATTTAACATGACTGATGCATTATTTCATTTAATCCTAAAACAACTCTGTAAAAGAAATTCTTTCTGATTTTATAAGTGAGGGACCTGAGGTGCAGAGAAGCAAGTTGCCCAAGTGCACACTTCTAGGAAGCAGTAAGGCCAGGTTCCTTGCCCCGATGGGGCTGCTGACCCCTGCACTGCAGGAAGTCCAGCTGGCCCTGTGATACTTGACAGTCTGTCCTGCAAGCTCATGAATCTGATGGAGCCCTCACAAAAGAGTAAGCAGACAGAATCAGTTCCAGAAGCCACCATTGTGTCACTGAGTTCAATTCGTATTTAACTAAGAGAAAATGGGTATCGACCATAGTTGGCTTGATTGCAAATGTCAGGCTCTTTGAATTATTAGAAACAGCAATGAAAAATTGATTACATTTAAAACATCCTGTGAAAAGTTTTACAATTGCACATTAAGAAACGGTGTTAAGCAAATAAGAACTAATTGTTCTCAGCTGCACTGGTAATAGCCCTATCTGCCTTCCCATTACAATGCATATTCATTTTATTGGAACAGGAAAAGTAAATAAAAATAAAAAGTCCCAGATCTCATTCATATTCAATCAGTGTAATTCTGAGCCTAAGGTTGTCCTCCTAATGGACGTTAGCAATGCAACAACTAATGCTTTCTCCCATCAGTTCAAACTGGTCTGGAAACATCTATGAGTCCATATACATTGCTGAGACCCCCCCCCAAAAAAAAATTCACAGGGAAAGAATAACACAGGCCATGTAATAGATGTGTATCCAAATGTTTGTGTGACAATTTTTGAGGTGATTAAGTTATATTAAGGGTCCTTAGGGAATTCACTTGAAAAACAAACGAAAAATGTCAAAGTAAACATGCCTTCTGCCTTCACATGTGTCCAGCGTGTGGCATACGTTGGCCGCACTTTGACCTAGAGCACCACTTAGAACTCTGAGGTGAGCTAACCCCACTGGCTTCACTGCCTCTTAACTTCATAAGGAGTCAAAACAGAATGCTCTGGCCCACTCCCCAATTCCACTCTTCTCCTCTTCCTATGGTTCCTTTCCTCCTGGAGTAGCCAAAATAGGCCAGGTTTATGTGGCAGTAACCATACCAAAATGTTCAGTAGCTTAAAACCACAAAGGTTTTATTTCTCCTCCAGGCAAAATTGCCCATTATGGGGCCCACAGGTAGGAGCCCCTATGCGTCTCTTCTATGTGTCTTGGAATTTCACAGTTCTTGCACTGAAAGTACCAGCAAACTTGAGCCAGTGGTCATCCTATCCACACGACAGCTCTGTGGCCTATGGTACCACATCACCACACAGTATACGCTTAGTTAGACTTTGACCTTGAGGCAACCCCATCTACAATGGATGTGATGGCCATACTCTTAATTTGATGCTTGCTCCAATGCCAACTTTTAATTGTTCTTTACCATTCCAGAGTTTTCGGAATTATGTCTTTTTCTGTTTGGAATTGAGGGGTGGCTTCCTCTTCCAACTGTGAAGTATTTTTTTGGGTGTATGTATTTTATTTCCTTTCATTCCTGATTGTATGTCTGCCTTTTTTTCCCCCAAATATAGCCAACTGCAACTAACACCTGATACTAATGGTTTGTTCTCTGAGCTTTTGCCCTGGACTATACATTCATACATACATGGTCTGCCTCCCATAGGTTATGCTAAGGTAACAAAGCAAATAAAAATTTCTGTGGCTTAAAAAACCACAAAGGTTCAGTCCCTGTTCCTGATTTATGTCTATCATAGATTAGCAGCAGGGTCTTGATCCAGGACCCTAGGCTGATATAGACTTTACTATTTTAAATGTTGGTGGTTGCCGTGACAGAGGAAAGTCTATATCAGCCTAGCTCTTAAAGCTTCCGTGTAGAAGTAACACATATCATTTCTGCTCACTTGTCACATTGGTCCAATAAAGCCACAGGGCCACCATTGATCAAAGGATGAAGAAAAAGGCAATCGTGCCATGTGCCCTGAAGAAGAGACAACTATATTTGTGGTCAGTCCTAGTGACTACCACCTCTATACAAGCTCCACCCCAAATATAACTTCCATTCTGACATTCTGAATGTACCCTCTAAAACTCTTTCTCAGTCATTATAAATGTATCTAATCCAAGAGTATTCTCTCTACCTCCTGCCTTAACTAAAATCTGTCTCCCTCTTAGATAACCATTCCCCTATCCCCTACCCCATAACCCTCTCCAAATTTCTCCTTTTCTCTTCTTCCTTTCTCTCTCATCCACAAAGTCACCTACTTCTCTTGTAGGAGGAAGCATTTAGTGTCATGATACCCTATGTCCAGGCCATTAGTCTTCCATCTTGTGTAAAAAAAAAAAAAACACCTTTCTTTCAGGTTCTCACATATGACTATATCCCTTCTATCCCTCCACATGACTACTATCTATGCCCAGCTTCTCTGTTATTGACCCTCTTAACTCTGATGATCTTCACTTATTTTCTTCCACCACTCATTCCACAGCCATACTCTTAGTTCGTATATTCATCTGGAACCTGTGTTCCACCTTTGAAGTCTTAAGTTTGAGTATCCTACCTTCTTGCACCAACCTCCTGCCTTTCACCTCCTGTTTGAACATAAGAGTATCGTAGCTCTCAGTTCCTTTCTCCAGTCAGCTAGTAGAGTAATTCAAATAAAAAATTGACTATTTCACTCCTGAACAGCATACTGCTTAAACCCCTTCACAGGCTCCCATAGCATAAGTTTTCAAACTTGGCTACATAATAGAGTCAGTTGAGGAGATTCTTAAAAATCCCAATACCAGACCACATCCCAAATAAGTTAAATCAGAACTTTTGGGGTGCCAAGAGCGAGTGGTTTTTTTAAAGCTCTCAAGTGATCCCAATGTGCAGCCAAGGTTGAGAACCCACTGAGTTAGAAGATAATGTCCAACCATGAAAGGTAAATTACTTAAACAATTGGCAGGGTTCTTTTCCAAACACGTTTTTCCAACCACCTGCATCAGAATAATCAACGGTGCTTATTTTTCTGGGCTCCACCCCAAGATATTGAGTTATGGTGACTCTAGCTACATTCCCAGAGTCTAATTTTCAATAACTCTCCAGGTGATTCTAATGCATGCTAAAAATTGAGAATCACTTCCTGACATGCACATTAACTTAGTCACACTGAACTCTTGATATGTCCCTATGAATACAGCTTATGCTAAGTGAAGACCATTAGATAGAATTATGAAATATAACATATAACCACATCTTCTGCATTATCAAATTGTGAAAAGCCTGAGACTAGTAAAGAGAAACAAAGACACCATAACAGATCCGGAAGACCAAAGGAAAGACATCTGTAGAGCCATCCCAGATTCTGATGTCTCCTAGTCAGGTCCAGTTTATCCTTCCATTAACCCCCTTTCCCCCATAAAGGTCAATGTTAATCTATTCCATGAATCACAGATCATCTAATGAACACATTCCCCATTTTTAGTGCTTTTCCAGCAGTTTCCCTCTCCTACCCAAAATAAATAAATATTTGTTGAATGAATCATTCAGTATTAGTGCCAAAAATTTTCAGTTAAGGGTGAAAGAATTTCTGGGTACCTCTCTGCCACTAAGAAAGTCATTGTAATGATGTCATATTGCTCAACTTTAGGTACAGATCTAAAGTCTCCCTGTCAAAACATTTTGGTAGTCTTTCCTCTCTCAAAATACAGAACTCCCTTCCACATGTCAACCAAACACTAAGGACATCACAATTCTGCCTCATCTGAGCCAAATCCCTTCTTCTTACCCAACGGTGTCTAGAAGCCAGCTCACAAGAGCAACTTGTTAAATATTCAGGAATTTTGGGAACTGGTTTTCAAAACTTTAGTTTGAAATCAGCCATGATGGGAGCATTTATACCACAGAAATCGGCAAATGCTACAAATAAGAGCTAGTTTGTTTTGGTTTGTTTTATTGGTAGGGCCAGTTTACCAGTAAACCACTACCCTCACATAAATTTCTTATTTATATAGACATTTCAAGTTTACAAACTTTTTCAAGTCCATTATTACACTTGAATTCCCATGATAACACTATGAAGAAAATACCGTGTTCCTCATTTTGTATACAGAAAGCTAAAGCTTACCACAGTTAAATAACTTGTCTATTGTCACTGAGATTCAAAAAGAAAAAAGATCTGCCTTTTATTTTATGCCGCCTTCCAAAGCAGTACTTTATCGAATAAGGTTAATAACTTGTAAACCTAAAGCAAAAGCTATAAATTCTCTGTGTGATCATTCATTCCTATCTTTGGTTCATCAACAAACATTTATTAACTGACTACTAGTGTGTCAGACTCTGTGACAGATACCGAGATTACAAAGATAAATAAGACACAGTTCCTGTCCTCAAGGACCTGCCCATCTATTGGGAAGGAAAGACATCTTAACATATAAATCACAATAAAGTGTGGGCCCTGGGCCCACATGTATTCACTGTGGCTGGGAAGAAGGCAGATGTCTGCCCCTCAAATGCACTCTTGACAGTAATGAAGTTTATTACATTTTAGGACAACCAGAAATAGCACTTCAAAACCCTATGGCCTCACGCCTCCCAAAACATGTAGCAGATGACATGACAATTCTACAAAACATAACACTACCTATGTATGTCCAAAGATCAGTGACAGGAAGAAAATACCCATTTTTGCCTCTCAGATATACATCCAGGCAATGCAAACATATTATCATTGGTTTCCTTACATCTGCCAAGAGGCAATATGTCAAATAAATAATTTAGACCAGCTGAGGCACCACAAGAAAACAAAGCCATCAGTCATCTGGGCTGCATTATTGATTGCCAATAACAAGATACTTGCTAAGACAAATGACTCAGCTATTATACTACTGAGGCTTTAGCCTGTCTCAACTACATAAATCATATTGAACTGTTTGTTGTTTCAAGATGTGCAAACATATCTATAATCATTTTTGTCCCCCATTTTTGCAGTATATCTTAGGTGGCTCCTCATATGCAGAAGGTAGATTCATTATTCCCTCAACTTACGCAATTTTTCTTTCTCTGGGTACATGTTACCAAATGCCTGTTGCATCTATTTAATGGAGAACTATGCTTGTTTATACTTATTCCTAGAAGACCTAGATATTTGGCTAGAGATAAATGAGAAAGAGCAAATTGTAATTAATTCATTAATCAAACTAATTCATTTCAGATAAATCAAGGTGTGACAGAATGAATGCACAGCAGCTGGAGTCAGAAGCCCTCGGTTCCAGGATGGCCTACTGGTTATGTGACCTAGGACACCTATTTCTTATCCAAGTCTTGGTTTCCTTTACAAAATTGGAATAACACTACTTGACCTGCCTATCACATGATCATGAGAATGAAAATTTGAAAACTGTAAAGCACTCTATATAGATGAGGAAACTGTTTCAACATAAACCTGTCCTTTTATGAACTATCAAGTGTGGGTGGATCTGTTTGGCATTCCAAGCAGAAACAGATGGAACTGTCAAATTAGAATAATTCCGAGGTTGGGGTGATTTACCAAGAGACCAATTACAAAATGTAGGTGGGATAGAGAAACCACAAGAGACAGTGCAGGAACTTGAGACTAGCAGCATCATGACAATGATTTCTTCTAAGCCTGAAAGGATGTCAGATGGGAGAGATTACCTAAAGAACCTAGAATTACAAAGACCGGGTTACCTTGAAAAGAGCAAAGATCTTTCACAGACACAGCCAGCCCCAGGGCACCTCAGAGTTAACTCACACAGGCTTCTAGGGCAAAGAGCAAGGTAGGAAAGGGAGGAGAGTATATCATGAGGGACAAAGGCAGAGATTCTGCCGAGTGGGGAACAATCTGTTACAATTATTCTACCACTCTGGACATCAACCACAAAGCCATGTTCTCCTTTTACTCTCCAAAGCGTTCAGTTTTGAAATCATATCAACTTTGTCTCTCTCATTTCCATCACATCCGTCTCCTAATATCTATGTCTATTGCCTTTGTCCATATCTATATTAGGCAGGAATCTTTGACTACAAATGGCAGAGACCAGCTCAAATTGGCTGAAACAATAAAAGAAACTTACTGGCTCATCAATGAAACCTCCAGAAAAATTATGTCTTCAGCCATGGTTGGATTCATGAGTTGCATCATTTCATTATGATTAAGTCTTTCTTTCTCTCCTGTGTCATCTTCTTTCCCAGGCTGTGCTTTATGCTATTGGCTTCCACACTGGGTAGGCTCTCTTCCTATGGGGAATTCAAGTACCTTAAGGTTACTATGTTTCTGGACGCAGAATCACAAAAGCCAAACGAGTCTTGGTGTTCCATACCTGTTTACATTCATATTCATGTTCAACACCATCGGAGATTATATAGGGATTTGTAGCCAGATTTCTAGCTAAGATTTAGTACTATATTTCCCTGGAATTCCCTCCCTGCCCACCTTCTTTAAGGAAGTGAGTGACAATAGCACTGAAAGGTGCAACAATCATTATAGATAGTGAAGTAGATAATACATTAATGAATTCTGGCTCTTCTTAAACTCCATTTCACCTTTGACCCATATTGGAACTCTTCCTTAACTTTTCAGGTAGTAAAAGGGGAGAAAAATCCTGAAAATATTCTACAGTTTAAATTTTAGTGTATGTGGCCAATCTCTGGCTGCCTTGTTGTGAATATTGAATGATATCTTTCAAAGCACTCACAGAGATGGTGGGTCAATAAATATTAGTGCCCTGTGCTTGCATCTGTCTTATTAATACTCCAGAGGCACAGCCAACAATGCATGTTAGAATTCTCACTTCACAAATAAGGAAACTGAGCCTTTCAAAATTATTCTGTTGGTAAATAGAAAAGTATGATTCAAGTCCATATTTGACACCAAATCCCCAAAGTCTTCTATTTTACCAGGATGCCATCTTTATGCCTCTATTGCTAAGGAATCATCAAGCATAGTAGCTAAAAATCATTTTGAAGCTAAAGTATTTAAGTAACAATACAGCAGTGTTTTCCTTTAAGCTGGCGTGAGATAATAGAAAAAACATATATTGATCTCTGCCCCTGGTTCCTGGCACAGAGCTCTTGAAACTCTTGTATTTTCCTGGGTGATAGGAGTGTCTTTTGTCCTAATGAAGCAACTTTGGGTGGGCTTATGGATGAGCAATGGTCACTGGAAAGAACAAACCATGATTAGAAGTCTGGAACTTTTATCCCCTCCCCCCTTCTCCTGAGAAAGGAGAAGGGCTATAAATGGAGTTTACGACCAATCATGCCTGCATGATTACTTCTCCATAAAAATCCCAATAGTATTAGGTTTGCAGAGTTTCCAAATTGGTAAACATATCCAACACTGGAAGGGTAATGTACCCCAACTCCACAGGGACAGAAGCTCCTGCCTCTGGACCCTCCCAGACCTCATCATATGTATCTGGGTGTTTCATCTAAGTCCTTTATCATACCTCTTACTAACCTGATAAACATAATTAAGTGCTTCCCTGGGTTCTTAGAGCCACTCTAACGCATTAATCAAACCTGAAGAGGGGGTATAGAAACCTTTGATTTGCTGCCAAATCAGACAGAAGTTGTGGGGTAACCCGGGGATCTACTACTTGCAATTGGCATCTGACATGGGGTGAGAGTAGTCTTGCGGTACTGAGCCCTTCACCTGTGGGATCTGGCACTATCTCCAGGTAGAGAGTGTCAGAATTGAATTAAACTGTAGGACACCTGGCTGGTGGCACAGAGAATTGCTTGTTTGGGGGGGAAAACCTTCAGACAGAAGTGTGAGAAGTGAAGCACTGTCAGTGTGGCAGTAGTGTGAAAGTAAAGGGGAAAACCCACAGGATAACAGTAAGTTTTTCATTTAAAGCTGGGTATATCTAGCATCATGGGAGAAAAGGTGCCATTAGGTCAGGACATATGGGGGCCCGAGCGTGAACTACAAAGCAGATGTTTATACTTTAATTCACACGTGTACCCTGAATTCTTCTTCAAAGTTACTCAAATTTGTCTTGCTGAAAGATGAATGAATG
Organism: Acinonyx jubatus; assembly: GCF_027475565.1. Taxonomy (NCBI): domain Eukaryota; kingdom Metazoa; phylum Chordata; class Mammalia; order Carnivora; family Felidae; genus Acinonyx; species Acinonyx jubatus. Next base: position 19,809,598 of record NC_069390.1, on the reverse strand, counting down.
CAGCAGAATGCCAATTTTCTAAGTGATCTCTCCAACTGGGTTGAAGTTCTTTCACTTCCTTTCTAAAAGATGCATTTCATTTGTTATCTGGGCAGCCAAGAGTGGCATAATTATAGCTGTAAGCCAATTCTCCTGGCTGCCCATATTTTTACACTCTAACCCATCACCACCTTCACCCAAATGCCCAGACTGTTATTCATCTCACATAGACTACTGGAGAGGTCAACACACTTCCAGAAAAGCAAAACAGGGCCCAAGAACAAAGCTTTAATATGCACCTGGCTTTAAGATAAAATCACACTACCCATACCCATCTGGGGTCTGAGAACAGATGTAAGAGGAACCTGAGCTCTCCATTTTCTGACTATATATTGTTTCATTTTCACAAGAAAGAGGAAATAGAATGAGCTGAAGATTTAGACAATCCTAACTTCAAATCCCACTTACTGTCTTTATGATTTTGAGCAAGTTACTTTCCCACTCTGAGCCTTGGTTCCTATATCCAAAAAATAGGAATAATACCAACGATCTCTGGGTTGTTGTGAGGTATGCCAAATCCATGGCACAAAGTCAGTGTATAGTATCACCAATCATCAGATGGCTTTAACAATTGTGAGCTCAGTTTTCTATTATAGAAAGGTGAGTCCAGGGGCAGTAGCAAGTCTAGGTGCTTCTTTATTCCCATTATATCAGGTCTTGAGGTCTGAGACAGGTGATGGCCTCATGATGTAGCTCCCTAATAAGTCATTCACTCAGCCAAGGCTTGTGAATAAATAATACTTTACAAATGGCACTCCCTACAAGAAACAAATTGGCTGAAAGAGTCATGGTAAGTAGATAAAGCTTCTTTCCCGCTTCTGCTCCTGTTTTTGTCTGCTTCCTTGTTTGCTATTCTCACACAGGAGGAGGATGCTGATCAGAATAAAATTCCTGCCATCATCCCACATACTGGCTTTGCCTTCTGTAGAAAAAGCAAAGCTGCTTAATCTGATTAGTGAGTTGGGAAAATATAACTAAACATCCATAGACCATTCTCTTCTCCTCTGTCCCATTAGGTGTCAGCTCTCCCAAAAAAGAATATGTGTGTGTGTCCAGGTCTGCTCCTCTAAGTTTTTGATAGCTTCACAGGGGTCCAATACTACCTGTGACTGGGTAAAAAAATAAAAATAAAAACAAACAAACAAAACATCTATATAATTCTAGAGTTTACTGTTAACCAGCTCACTTGCCTGTAGTTGTATGCCACAATCTCCTTTGGCTTTATGAATAATAAAGGTGATGTTTTTGCTTCTCATGTGCCTTGCTCTTGTGTCTTCATTCTGAACTGATATAGTACTTAGACCACAGAGAGGGAGTCCTCTCAAACATCAATATGTTTTCACAAATAAGACTTCATTACCACACCCATTTACTATACAAAAACCATTTTCAAGTTCCTAATTACAGTGATTCTCCCAGCCAGGACTGTGCATTTTTTTAAGTTTATTTATTTATTTTGAGAGACAGAGAGAGCGAGTAGGGAAGAGGGAGAGAGAGAGGGAGAGAGAGAATCCCAAGCAGACTCTTCACTGTCGGCACAGAGCCCAATGTGGGGCTCAAACTCATGAACTATGAGATCATGACCTGAGCCAAAACCAAGAGTCAGATGCTTAACTGACTGAGCCACACAGGTGCCCCGAAATGTGCATTTTTTTAGAAGAGTAACTTAGCGTCTCTACATTTGTTAGGCTATTTACCATGGAAGCAGCACTGATTTCCAGCTAGCTTAACCCCAAGAACCAGTTCCCCAGCTTTGTCATTAAATCTCCTGAGACAGAATATCAATGTATAATTATTTTTTAGTTTATTTATGTATTTTGAGAGAGATAGAGACAGCATGAGTGGGGGAAGTGCAGAGAGAGAGAGAGAGAGAGACAGAGAATTCCAAGCAGACAGATGTGGGATTTGAACCCATGAAACCGTGAGATCATGACCTGAGCCAAAACCAAGAGTTGGACAGACGCTTAACCGATTGAGCCACCTAGACACCCAATGTATAATTTTTAGATCAAAAAGACATAAAAAACTATAAATGCCTTATTTCTATGGCACTTTTTTATAAAAAGCTTTTACATTTGTTAGCTTTGCTTTCAATTTGTTTTTACATTTTTATCTATATTTTATCTTCATATTCTGAAAATTACTGACAAAGTGGCAAGTATTAGTCAAATAATGTTATAGATAAAGAAAGTTTTAGAGAGGCAGTGTTCATCAAGATCATACAGACCATAGCTAAGTTAAAGTGAAATTTAATGTATCCAATTCCCTGCCCTCAAACTGCATACAGCCTACTAGGAGAGAGACCAGTAAACAAGAAATCATAACCCAGATAACAGACACCATAATAGCTACCTTGGGAGATCACATAGGAGGGACTCTGATCCAGCCTTGGCGAGTGAGAAGTTACTTGCTGGAGGCGAGTGAAGAGATGGGTGTTAAGGTATGAAAGTTACAGGCAGGAGGAATAGCACATTCAAAGGAGGGGAGAACATGATTGTTCAGGTAACCACAAATTGTTCACTATGGGGCTGGGGTACAAATTGCTAACACTGAGCAGAAAAAGATAAGCCTTAGAGAAATAAACAAAAACCAAACAGGACAAGATTTTTTTTTCTTCAAGTGTAAGAATATGGGCTTCATTTCAAAAATATGGAGACCTCACAGGCTCAGCTTCTGTCACCACATCAAACTACATATATGTGTACACTTCTTTACCTCTTAAACCCAAACTAAAATAGAAGACAACTAGCATACAGTCTCCAAACATTCAAGATTGGTGCACCATGACCTTACCCCAAGTTTACCCAAAAAAAGAGCATTTCAGTTTAAATGATAAACATAAGCCTGAAAAAAATTTTCCAAGATCATTCTGCGCTCAAAAAACTTCACTTCCCAGCACCCTACAGGTGCACACTGGGTCACCGCCTCCCAGGACTAACTGATGAACAGTTGCTATGTCTTCAACCAGCTGTGCAGGGGGACTCTGGTGAATGTCACTATGGAATGGTTTGATTTTCAGGACAGCTTAAGACTTTTCTTTCGCCTTTCCCTTCTAGCAAACAACTAATTTCTCATAAGGCATTCCATTTTTAAACATATACACATTTCATTCTCCCCAAAATACACCCCCACACACGCATATGCATACACACACAGTCATTTAGAACTAGAGGACTTCCTATGCTGGCAAACACATGTTAATATTAAGTGGATGTATATATCAGAATGGCACATCCAGAATATACAACAGTAATAATTCCTTCTATTTGCATGGTTCCTTTTATTTATAATTTATACACAGCTGCTCCCAAAAAGAATGTGAGACAGATACAGCACTTTAAAATTTACAAAGCATTCTATCTTGTGACAACCCTGTGAGAGAGGAAGACCAAACATTAAGCAGACTTGTCAGGAAAAAAAAAAAAAAAGAAACTGAGGCTGACATGGTTAAGGTGACTTTTTCAAGCCCAGAGTCAGGACTCTGAAAGCCTTGAGCTGCGTTTTTTCAACCGCATAAGGTCATTCCTCTAACAGTCTGTGTACCCGCCAGCTCTGTGTAAGGACATCCTGAGGAATGAGTAAAAGTCATCACGAGTATGAGAACACATTCCACACACTCCACGCTTACTCTCCACAGCCCCACTCCTAACCTCTCAGGTGTTATGAATCATCGCCAATACTTATTGGGTGTTTAGAATATGAGCAGCAGTGCTAGAAGTGTTTTACAGTTAAGTGCGTGTATTACCTCATGTAATCCTCACCACAGCCTTATGAGGCAGTTAATATTAATTCCATTTTATGTATGAGAAAAGTGAGGCAGAGAAAAGTTAAAATAACTTGCCCATATGGACACAACTAGTAGGTTTTAGAGTCAAATTTCATACACAGGCAGTCTTTATCCATGGGCTCACTTGTTTAACCGCTATGCTCTGCTTGTTTTTTGCCCCAGAAATTTCTTCAGAATAGATGTGTCACAAGTAATAGGTTTTGGGGCACCTGGGTGGCTCATTCGGTTAAGCATCTGACTCTTGATTTTGGCTCAGGTCATAATCTTATGGTCTTGAGATGAAGCCCCATATCAGGCTCTATGCTGATAGCACAGAGCCTGCTTGGGATTGTCTCTCTCTCTCCCTCTCTGCCCCTCTCCTGCTTATACATGCGCATGCTCTCTCAAAATAAATAAACTTAAAAAAATCAGTTTTGTGCCCAAAAAGAGGTTTGTGTGTGTGTGTACATGTACATATATATATGTATATGTATGTATGTATGTATATGTATGTATATATATATGTATATTTACATATGCATATATGCTGAGCAGTGTGTTCCTCTTTTTACACATGCCTCAAGGGACCAATGAGTCTTCTAGAGGACCCGCACAGTCTTCTCAGGTTACCTCCAAACCCTCCCAAGCCCACATACAAGTAGATTTTCAAACAGAGTTCTCCTCTCCCTAACTTCAAACTTCCATCCCCATCATAACCAATCGGACTGGAGTCACTGACTATAGAGGACCATTGACTTGTCCCAGAAGTTATTTTGAAAACAGAAAATATTAAAACATTTTGGACTCAGGTACAAAAGTCATCTACATAATAAACTCCAGATTTATTTTCAGAGATATAATGGTGAATCATGATGCCCAATTGCATTAGTATATCTATACTACAGTGCCACCATCCAGCCACCTACCTCTATAGCCTCCAAACCCTTACCTTACCATGTATCTTACCATCACTGCCAAGCACAGGTGGCCCTATATCATCACTGTACCTTACAGGGTTTCTGAATCTTCTAAACCTGAACTCTAATGACTGTTACTCAATTCTGTCCGAGCATTCTTAACCCGGTAAGGAACTGACATCACCCAAATTGATTTTGGGTCATTAGAAACATCAGCAGGAGGAAAAAGTTAGAGATTTAAAAAGAAGTTAAAGGGACAGGAATGCCTGGGTGGCTTAGTCGGTTTAGCATCTGACTCCTGATTTCAGCTTAGGTCCTGGGATCGAGCCCCACATTGGACTCTGCATTAGGCTCCCTGCTGGGTGTGGTGCCTACCTGGGATTCTCTCTCTGTCTCCCCCTGCCCCTCTCCCTCACTCGTGCTGTCTCTCTAAAATTAAAAAAAAAAAAAAAGTAAAAAGGACAAGTTTCTGGCATAAAAACTGACAGTAAAAAAAGAATCCAAGGAGAACAAAAGGAAAATTTTATTTATACTACTTTTGGATAATTACAACTGCCAAGAAAGAAAATGAAACTAACCACGGTTGAAAGGTACAATGATTGAAGAATTTATTTTTTTATTGATCCAAGTATGATGGAGACTGTGGGTTGCCTATCCAATACCCAAATTTTGTTGGGAGCCATAATATGTCTAAATACAAGGAAGAGGAGGAGGAGGAGAAGGAGGAAGAGGAGGAGGAAGAGAAAGAGAAAAAGGATGCAGAAGAAATTGGAGAGGAAACTACATTTCCCAGACCCCTAGGAAAATAGCATTTATTTGTTATGTGATACAGTTCTGGCCAATAAAATATAAGCAGAGGTTGCTGGGGAGGTTTTTAGGAAAAAAAAATTCTCCAAAGATGGCTCACTGCCTTGGTGAATGCCCTTTTCCTTTATCCTATACCTTTCTTTTTCCCATGGAATTTAGACATGAAACCAAGAGTAAATCATCTATCTTAAGACTGAGGAGACACATAAGAGGCTATATTCTGACACAAACAGGCTATCATATCAGCCATGGGTACCACACCTATCTTACACTACAAAAATAAAACTAATTTTTCAAGCCATCATTTTGAGAAGCTGTATTTCTCACAGCTGAATGCAATTTATAACTGATGTACCATGCCATGCTAACCTCTGCAAATGTCAAGATAAATATATAAACTTATTCCAACAAGGGAACAAAACTCCAATGGGGCTTTTCCTAAAATGGATGTCATCATTAGTTGAGTTAGGATGGAGTACTTATAGGCTTCCTTGCTTTTATTTTCTGTCTTGATTAAAATGATTCATATTTTGTGATTTTGATCACATTGTCAGAGAAAAAAATAGTCATGAATAATGATTTATAATACATTCAGATAATAACTCCCAAGTAGTTTTGAAAACTCTAACATGTATTTGACAATTATAATTCCTTTCTCCAGAGACAAAGGCTAAGTGGTAGAGTGGCATGTATACCTTGTCTCCCTCTACAAACCCCTACCCTCCATTGAGATTATATTTATACCCCCGGCTAACCTATGGGTTTAAACAATCACCTTCCTAAATGGCTAGTATATTTACAAAGTACCAACGAACCCTGACTGAGACCTTCTACAGATAAGTCAACTTGCTAGTGATTATCTTCCCCGAAACACAGGCAAGTGAGAAGGATCAACCATCACCCATTCACAATCTATTCCTTCATCCCAACATACACTGTTCCCTTTAGAATACATGCCTAAATGCTATTTATGCCTGTCTGGCTCAGTTGGAAGAACATGCAACTCTTGATCTCAGGGCTGAGTTTGAGCCCCATGTTGGGTGTAGAAATTACAAAAATAAATAAATAAACTTACAAAATATATGATATTCTAATTTTGTAGCAAGGATATATGATGGATACCAGTTCAAATCACCAATACCAGAATCAGTCTCAACTAATTAAAACAAAAATTCCCTTCTACTTTTATTAAGAATGTCCTTGCTTAACTGCATAGGAGTAATCAATGTTAATGTCAATGTTTACACAACAAACTCAAGCCATGTGCCTAATGTACTTGTCATATCATACCTGGAAATAAAGACAAGAGTAATTAATAAAAAAAAAAATTAGAGTATCTTTAGCAGTAGAAGACATTAACAACAAAACAAAATACAAGAAGTTTTTATATTTAAGTATTTAGAAATCATTGGTAATGTTTTAAATAATATTGAAAGTTTTCTAAGTGGCAGGCATTATGCCAAGCGCTACATGTATATTATCTCATTTATTTGTTCTGTTTAGAAGGTAGGTAATATTTTAGACCCATCTCCCATTTTAAAGACAAAATACCTTCAGATCAGATAAATTAACGGTCCAGTCACACAACCAGTAAGTGATGGAGCCAAGATTCTAACAAATTCAGACTGGTCCCTTGGTGAAATTAAGTATTTCATTCTATCCTCTCTCAGCAAGCAAACGGAAATTAGAAAATAAATTAAATGCTGATTACTTTAAAAGTTTATTTTCATAACAAACATAAACTAAAATTCCATTCAATTGCAACATGTATTTTGGCAGAGTGCTGGTAGGCAGAAGGAAGAAAAGTAGGCTATGTTTGCCTTGTTTGATAGAAGTGGATATGAATTAACTCTGAAGTTTGTTAGCAAAATATAAGTTTACGTATGTTTATCGCAAATTTTTAATCAGTCATGGGTAAACTAAAAGTAAAATGTATAACTTTGAAGACAGTAAGGTGGGGGGAACAGAACAAAGCAAATTATATCAATTTGATAAAATATAAACCAGATGTGACAAATTGTATTTTCCAAAGGTGGCCACACCACTATATATACCATCCTATATCTTCTTAAAATGTGTTGTTGACATATCTCCATTGAGGGATAGAGTCCAATGTTCCCTTCCTCTGAACCTGGACAGAAATTCATAAACACCTCAAATAACAGAATTCAGCAGATGTAATATTAAATAACTTCTCAGGGTAGGAATAAAAGATAGAATGAATGGTTTCTACCTGGCCCTTTCTCTCAGTACCCTTGCCCTCAAACCCAGGCACCATATAGTAAGAAAGTCCAACATAGGGAGAGACTGTGGAGAAGATCCTTCAAAAAGCTCCAGCTAGATTCCTTGCCAACATTAAGAACTACTAGACATATGAATGAATGAGCTTTCAAATGATTCCACCTGAGAACATCAAAGAACAGAGAAAACCCATATCTGCTCTGCTCTATCTGAATTCCTTACTGATAGGCACTGTGAGAGATAATAAATAATTATTACTGTTCTAAGCCACTGAGTTTTGGGGTAATTAGATATATAGCAACAGATAACTCACAAGAGCAGAGAAAATAAAAATACAAAATTAGATACCAGAACAAGTCCAAACACATCAAAAATCACAATGAATATAAAAACAGGTAAATTCATCTACGAAATGGATAAGAAAAATTAAAGACATCACAAGATTGAAAACAAATGGATTGCAAAAAGAAATATCAGGTAAATCCTCTCAAAACAAATCCTATAATAATACTAATATTATGGGTACTTCATATTGTGAAAAGAGTAATTATATAAGTCATAAGAAACATAAATGTGTATTCTCCTAGCAACATAGTTTTAAAATACACAAAGCCAAATTTTATACATATATACAGTAAAACCTTAGTTTGCAAGCATAATTTGTTCCCAAAATATACTTGTAATCCAAAGCACTTATATATCAAAGTGAATCTCCCCATAAGAAATAGTGGAAACTCAGGTGATTCATTCCACAACCCAAAAATATTTATATAAGAATAATCACAATAATGTAATATAATACAAAATAATAAAGAAAATTCTAAATATAAAGAAAAATAAACAAATTAACATGCACTACCTTTGAAAAGATTTGTGGCTGGAGATAAGAGAGAGGAAGGTTATTATGTAAGATGACTTTCACTATCACTAATGGATGTTGACTACAGTGCAGTATTAATAAACTCTTGTCATATGTAATTGACAATAAGGCAGCAGAGGAAAGGGTCCATACATGCAGGCAGCCTGGCCTAGAATGAGGCAAAGCATTCCTAAGCTTACTCTTGTATAGAAAAGCAAAGGTCTGCCCATAGGTGCTTTGAAGTGACAAAAAATACACTAGGGCCAGTTGTGGGCACCTTCCAACATTCTGAAAAATCACTAATTTCTGCCAAACACCACAGCCTGAGGCCAAGCATCCGAGCATGGGAGACAATCACTCACAATCCCACAGCAAGAGACGGTGAGAGAGAAAGAGAGAGAGAAGAACCATTGGCTCAGTTGTGACCATGTGATGTTCAGCATCACGTACTACTTGTATTGTAAGACATTGCTCATTTATCAAGTTAAAATTTATTAGAAATGTTTGCTTGTCTTGCAGAATACTCACAGAACAAGTTACTCTCAATCCAAGGTTTTACTGTACATATATATAATCACAGAAAAATATGGAAGTCTAACAACTCTACTCACAAGAGTGGCTATATCTGTGACACAGATCAAAGGATGGGGTTTGATGATACCAAGTCCAAGTGAGCCACTCTCTAAACACACACCCACACACACACATACACACACACACACACACACACACACACACACACATACACACACAAACTGTTAGGATAAGTAGAAACGCACACAAGCTACAATTTAGCATATTTGAAGAACAAAATGTTAATAGCCTCACATGCCTACTTACATAAATGTTGTTCTGTGTTAGCTAAATAGATGAAAATACTCTGAGATAACCAGTCTGTATTTCCAATATCACCTTCATTCCAGCAATATTCCAACAAAATAATTTTAAGGGAAATGCAAATAAAAATACATTAACACAGTGTGACACAAGAAGTGCACTGTCCCTGTCCTACAGCCATTTATTTGTTCAACAAATATATGAAATTATACCATATGCCTTGCACTGTGTTAGGGAATAAGGATACAAAGGTGAATGTGACAGACTTGTTCTCTTCTCCAAGCCTTACTTTTAGTAGTGGACACAGACTCTGAACAGACAAACCCAAAAATGACCCCAAATTTTCAAACCGTGGAAGGATCCTGAAGGAAGGTAACAACATTTTATGAGAATAGGGGAGCCTACCTCACATAAGTTGATCAGGAAGGGTGTACCTACACAAGATTAAACCAGGGACTAAAATTATGGCTACGAATTAGCCAAGTAATTACTTCTTATTGTGACAAAGATGGAGTAATAAAGAACACTTATACCTCTGGTCTGAAGTAATTAAACAACCAATTATTTTCAGACATTGAACATAAGATTGCAGGGGAAAGTGATCCCTGAGAGGGGAAATGAGGTATGCCCGATGACTGTCCAGCTTACTGCTTTGAGAGAGCTTCTAGTCCTCAGCAGAGGGAGGGAGGCATCAGCTAGAACCCAGTAATCCTACTGGATTGAGAAGGGGGATTTGGAAGTTTAAAGCTGGCAATAAGGATAGAATTCAATGGGCAAAGCACCAAAGAAGGGAGAGGTGCACAGAGAGAAAACCTCAAGATTTGCAGAAGGTCCCACTCAAGTCTTCATCTGAATATTGACCATGTAAGGAAACTACTCAAGGCCAGATAAAGAATACCTAAAATAAACAGAAGGAACCAATCCTAGAGAACGTAAAGAACCATAAGTATTTCTATTTCCACAACCCACAAGGAAAAACCTTATAATTAACCAGGCTTGGGGTAGAGTATTCCACAGGGTACTGGCTCATTATAAAACTAAACTAGTTCTGGAATAAAGACTGCTCTGGTCCTACCTAGCAAAACTTAACAGAAAGCCTTGAAGGGACCATACTATTTGAAGGTCAATTAAATACACCTCAAAGAAAACTCAAAAATATTTATAGGAATACAAAAATATTCAGCACTTAACAAGGTAAAATTCACAATGTCTATCATCCAATCAAAAAGTTAGCAGGCAGGGGCGCCTGAGTGGCTCAGTTGGTTAAGTGTCCAACTTCAGCTCAGGGCATGATCTCAGTGTGTGAGCTCAAGCCCTACATCAGGCTCTCTGCTGTCAGTGCAGAGCCCACTTTAGATCTTCTGTCCCCCCCTCTCGCTGCCCCTTCCCCCCCTCGTTTGCACATGTGTGTACTCTCTCTCTTTCTCAAAAATAAACGATTTTTTTAAAAAGTTAGTAGGCATACCAAACAGAAAAATAGAACCCATAATGAGAAAGTAAAACAACATCTTTAAATTATTGACAGAAAAAAATGTCGACTGTTAATTGTGTCCCAACAACAACAAAAAATCTTCCATAAAGAAAGGAAAAGGAAAAATGTTTAGACATATAAAAGCCAGGAGACTTAATCACCAGCAGACCTGTACTACAAAAATGTTTTTAAAAAGCCCTTGGGACAGGAGGAAAATGACAGCAGATAGAAATCTTTATCAACACAAAGGCATGAAGAGAACTGGAAATGGTAAAAATGTGGGTAAATATTAAAGATTTTTCTCTTATTTATTTTAAATGTTTATTTATTTGTTTTGAGAGAGAGAGAGAGAGAGAGAGCAGGAGCAGGGGAGGGACAGAGAGAATCCCAAGCAGGCTATGTGTTGTCAGTGTAGAGCCTGACTCAGGGCTTGGTCCAAAAACTGTGAGATCATGACCTGAGCCATCAGATACTCAACCCACTGAGCCACCCAGACACCCTGATTTATTCTCTTATTTTAATAATATATTATGGGGTTTATAACATATGTAGAAGTAAAATGTATGCCCAAAATGGCACTAAGCCTGAGAGGAGGAAAATGGGAGTACACTGTTATAAAATTCTTAAACTATACATGAAGCAGTATTTTACTGAAAAGTACAGTGTAGTAAGTTAAAGCTATATACCCTAAAGCAACACCTAAACAAAGCAACTAAGGATAAAAAGGGCTAATAAAAATTATTTAATTAAACCAAAATAAGGTAAAAAAAAAAAAGGAAAAAAGAACCAAGAGGAGGTAGGAAAAATAGAAGTAAGTGATTTAAGCTCAACCATATCAATAATCACATTGCATGTAAATGATCTAAACATCCTAATTAAAAGACAGAGACTGTCAGATTGGATTTTAAAAAGAATAATAACAAATTATATGCTTCCTATAGAAACAAGTAAAAAGAAAAAGATATGTCATGTTAACACTAGTAAAAGGAAAGCTGAAAGGTCTACATTTTTCTCAGACCTAGCATACTTTGAAACAAAGAATATGAGCAGGTATGAAGAGTGTCATTTTATAATGCTAAAAAGATCAATTCAGTAAGAAAAGGTAAGAATCCTAAATGTTTATGCCCCTAATAACAGAGCTTCAAAATGCATGAAGCAAAAAATTGACAGGACTGGAAAAAATAAACAAATCTGTAATTACGGTGGGAGATTTTAACATCCTTCTCTCAGTAAGTCATAGAACAAGTGGACAGCAAATAAGTAATGGTATAAAAGATTTGAATAACACTATCAAACAAATGTCAATTGACCCGATCAACATTTATAGAACACCCATCCAAAACATCTGAATACACATAATTTTCAAGTGCACAAAAAACACCACAATAGACTATATTCTGAATCATACAATAAGTATATTTGAAATGGTTCAAATCATGCAACCTATGTTCTTGGAATACAACACAATTAAATGTCAAAAACAGGGGTGTCTTGGTGACACAGTTGGTTGAGTGTCTGATTCTTGGATTTTGCCTCAGGTCATAATCTCACAGTTTGTTGGATGGAGCCCTGTGTTGGGCTCTGTGCTGGCAGTGCAGAGCCTGCGTGAGATTCTCTGTCTCCCTCTCCCCTCTCCCTCTCCCTCTCTGTCTATGCCCCTCCCCAGCTTGTGTTCTATCTCAAAAATAAGTAAATAAACATTATTTTTAAAAAGCCAGAAACAAAAATATTTTTTGGAAAATCCTCCATTTTTATAAACAGAGGAGGCATATTTCTAAATAACCCATGAATCAAAAGAGATCAAAAGGGAAATGAGAAAATATTTTGAACAGAATTAAAATGAAAACACAGTACATCAAAATCTGTGGAAAGCATGTCAATCAATCCTTGTAATAAAACTGTTCTTCATTTGATGATTACTTTGTTTAACGTAATCTGATTCACATCAATGGTCTTAAATAAAAACTTTGGGTTTTGCCCATATCTTGATGACTTCTCTTTCCCATTAAAACAAGATGTTCCAACTATTTTTTGTAACCCATACCCACTATAATACTTCTTAAGGAATTAGCTTTAATGTATGATGATTATTACAAAATACATTAGGATAATGGAAACATTAGAATTGAATATGGTAAATACCAGTGTAATTACCACATAGACTTTTAATAATAAAAATTATGAAATAAAGTCCCTTGTGTGCCCTGCCTGTTCCCATTTTTCTTTATCCCCAGCCCTTGTCATCAATCATTATCCTGAATTTGGCCATTATTCCAAGGAATGTTCTGAAATTTTTCCTGTAGGGGTGCAAGGGTAGCTCAATCAGTTGAGCATGGTACTCTTGATGTCCCCTCAGGTCATGATCTCACAGTTTGTGGGATCAAGCCCCAGGTCAGGCTCTGGGCTGATAGCCTAGAGCCTGCTTGAGATTCTCTCCCTCCAGTCTCTCTCTCCCCCCACTCGCACCTGTACTCTCGCTCTCAAAATAAACATTAAAACATAATAATAAAAATAAAATGTTTCTGTATATCTACACATCCACAATGTAGAATTGTATTGCAGATTTGAATGTTATATAGTCAGAATTATACTGTATGTCCTTGTGGTAAGCCATAAAAATGTGCCACTCAGATTTCTTTGCTCTTAGTGTAGAGCAATTATCTGACTGCCACAGCTGCTGCTCTCTGAGTCCACCCCACTTTGTGTTAGGCTTCCCATAGGTTACTCCTAGCCAGTAACTGGGGACAAGAGGGTTGCTAACGCGAGACCTGTTCCTGCAAAATGCAGGACTATGTTAACAGGCAACTTTGGCTCCTAAACTGTACTGACCTTGCCCTTTTACAGGACCTAGACCTGCATCAGGGTCTGAAAGCTCTCCCCACTTTCTCCAGTCCCCTCCTTTCCTCCCTGCTGTTTTCCCCAATAAATTACTTTCACATCTAATTCTGTCTTGGCACCTGCATTTTAGAGGACTTGAACAAACACAGTATTCTTTGGCAATTTGCTGTCTTCATTTAGTATTATGTTTTTGTGATTTATTCATATGGAGACATTTATCTCTAGTTCATTAATTTTAACCACTTTAAAGGATTCTGCTGTATGAATATAGTAGAATTGATTTATCCTTTCTGCTTTTAATAGACATTTATGTTGTCTCCAATTTTTTCACCATTACAAGCAATGCTCCAATGAACATTCCAATACATAGGTCACAGGGTAGGTGCTCCTTGGCTAGCTACTGTCAATTGCTCTCCCAAGTCACTGGATCAATTTACACTTCCCCCAGCAGTGTATGCAAATGCTTATGGTTCCGTTCCTTCCAACAACTGAAATTGATAATTATTTTAATTTTGTCAGTCTCATTGGTACTAAATGATAGCTCACTGTACTTCTAAACTGCATTTTCCTGAACACTATTGATATTATGCGTTTTGCACATATGTTGGCCTTTTGAGTTTTTAATTTGGTAATTTACCTGATCATATTCTTGGTCAATTATTAAAATGAATTGCTTGTATCTTCCTCTCTTCTAGAAGTTCTCTATGCTGTAGGATGATCTTATATCTGTTATTTTCATTTAAAAAATGTTATTTTGTGACAAATGCCTTCTCACTGTTTTTGATATCTTTTGATGTAGACAGATTTAAATACTTAACATAGCTCATTTTATCAATCTTTGCCTTTATAGTTTTGCTTTCTTTTTCTAAATAAATACTTCTCTATACCAAAATCCTACTGATATTTTCCAACACCATGTTCTAAAAACTGTTGTTTATTTTTCATACAGATTTTTAATCCAAATAGGATTGATCCTAGAATATCATGTAAGAAATGGATCCAATTTCACTTTTTTCATATGGATTAATTGTCCCAGAATCATTTCATAAATATTCTCTCCTTTGTCCCTACTCTGTTGTTATCATGTTTTTATATATATATGTCTCTGTATAAGCTTCCTACTGTGTTCCATATGTCTATTTCTGTGTAAACAGCACACTGTTTTCATAAAACATTATATGGATTCTTTATATCTGGTAAGTTTGAATCCTATTTTATTTTCTTCAAAATTGCTCTGACCATTTTTGATCCCTTGTTTTTCTATATAAATTTTAGAATGAGTTTGTCAAGGTCCTGGAAAATCCTACTGGGACTTTAAATGGAAATGATAGGAATTTATGAATTAATCTTTAGATAATGAAGATCTTTATGATTTGAGACTTCCCATACACAATCATATCATATTTCTCCACTTATTTGGGTCTTTAACATCTTTCAACAAAGATTTAAAATTTTATCCATAAAAATATTATATATTTTTATTTTGACATTGTAAACATCATCTTTTTATATTATATTTGCTAACTGGTTGCTGACAAAAAGAAACTAAAGATTTTTATCTTTGGTATTGTATCTAGTCACTGTATTGAACTCATTAATTCTATTGTTCATCTAAAGATTCTCTTGGATTTTCTATATAGACAATAATAGAATCTGAAAATACTGATAGCTTTTTTACTTTCTTTTTCATTGTTATACTTTTTACTTCATTTTTGTGCCTTATTACTGTACAATATAAAATAGAAGTTGTGACAGATGTATCATTGGTGAATCCTGGAGGTTAGAGGAAATACATCTAATATTTTCCCCAGGCATCATTTTTCTCTGTTTCTGTTATATACTTTCACATAGTTAAGGAAGTTGCTATTATAATTGCTAGTTTGCTAAGAAGTTTAGAGTTGTTGCTGTTTGATTTGTCTACATCTAATATATTTTATCTATTAATGAGGCAAATTATATTAATAAATTTTCTAATAAATTCTTGAAATAAACTCACATGACTCATACCATTGTTTTCTTAAACATGCCTGAATTCATCGTGCTTTTTGTTTAGAACTACTTAATCTTGATTTATTAGTGCATTCGGTTTCTAATTTTTCTCTCCCACATGATTTCAGTATCAAAATTATACCTGATTCTTAAACGATCTGAGAAGCATTTTCTCTTGATCTCTAGAATAGTTTGTAAAAATGCTTGATAGAACTTTTCTGTAAAAAGTCATCTGGGCAATACGATTTCATCTCTTTTTATTTTTTAGATTTTTTTAACTACTCATTTTCTTTCTTTAAATATAAGTATAAATATCAAAGTTTTCTATTTCTTTGTGTTAGTAAGGCATAGAGAATTATCTATAGATATAAGAAAGTATAACAAATTATCTACTTGCCTACCTTCAAATTTATTGTTATGGAGTTCTTAATAGTTTAAATTATTTTTAAATTTCTACTATAATTTAATCTGCTCCATTTCTTATATATAATATTTTTATTGTGAGCTTTCTCTTTTATTCTTGATCAGTCTTGCAAAAGTATACCAATTAAAATTTTTTAAATTTATTTATTTATTTTGAGAGAGACAGAGAGAGTGTGAGCAGTGGAGGAACAGAGAAAGAGGGAGAATCTCAAGTAGGTTCCGTGCTGTCTGTGGCACAGAGCCCATGCAGGAAACCCTGAGATCATGACCTGAGCCCAAATCAAGAGTCAGACATTTAACCTACTGAGCCACCTGGGCACCCCAAAAATATATCAATTTTATTATGCTTTCCAAATAACTTGATTTTATTATTGAGTTTCTGTACTGTACCTTTACCTATCCATTAATATCTGCTATTATATTCACACTTCCACATTCCTTGAGTTTACTCTGCCTTTCTAACTTTGAGTTGCAAGTTTAGTTCATTAAATTCCAGGCTTTATTCTTTTCCAAGATAATCACTGGGGACTTACTCTATTGACTCATTTGTCTGATGTGCACTATTATCATTTAAAGTATAATTTTAAATGTATTCTTCTGATGTCCACTATGCTCTATCCTCTGATTCTCTGATCCATGAATTGTTTATAATAATTCTGTTTAGGTTTTCAAGCCTATGTTTGAGATACATAAATATGTAGATTATATAGTATGTATATTTGATTTATTATATATATGTGATATACATCAAAGTTTTCTTTAGGTTAACATTTGATGTGTCTTTTCTCAACCCTCCACTTGCACAATTTTTCCAATTTTAAAACTAAAATTCTAGGTCTGTCTCTTTTTTTAAATTTTTAAAAAATATTTATTCATTTTTGAGAAATGGAGAGAGACAGAGTGTGAGTTGGGGAGGGGCAGAGAGGGAGACATAGAATCTGAAGCTGTCTCCAGGCTTTGAGCTGTCAGCAAAGAGCTGGATGCGGGGCTCAAACCCATGGACAGTGAGATCATGACCTGAGCTGAAGTCAGATGCTTAACCAACCAAACCACCCAGGCGCCCCTAGGTCTATCTCTTATAAGCAGCTAATTACCAAGTTTCTGTTTTAATTAAACATAACAAACTCTGTCTTTAACTGGCAAGTCCAGACCATTTACAATTAACTACTTTATATTCTGACCTAGTTATTTTGTACTATTTTTCCTTTTCTATGGTTATTTTTCTCTTCTTTCCATTATTTTTTACTTCTCAGTATCTTCCAATAGTTAAGATATTGTGGAACTGTCTTCCTTCGTGTTTTAATTTTTTGGAAAGAAAAGGAATTTAAAGATGTTTAAAGAACTACAGAGACTCCTTCTCTCCATTTCCAGATATGTCCCCAGGGAGCATTTCCACCCTTGGGAACTACTGATTTGAAAGTACAAAGTCCAATCCATCTCAAAATTTTTTTTTGGTTTATACCCACACTTCCTTTTTCAGAATCAAATGTACCTAACACTTGTGCAAAGACTCCTGTGGGCAAGAACATAAACTTTGCATCGTTAGTAAGGAAACAGCATACAAAGCTTGCATGGCTTGCCCAAGTTCACACAACTGCTAAGGGCCAGAACTGGGAGTTAGAGCCACTCCTGTCTAATTCTAAGCCCAGTGGAGTCTCCAGTAGATCTGCTTTCTCTCTGCTTCTGAAAATTAAACATGGATACAGCTCCTCTTGTTACGAACTCATTTCAATATTCACAATATCATTGAGAAGGCAGCAGAGGCAAAGGGGAGAAGAGAAATCAGTACAATCAGGAAACTGATGAAATGCTGCTTAAGCCTTTCAAAAAAAAAAATTCAAATGTGAGCTGATCATTTGAGAACATATACATGTTAGAGGTGCTCTTTTGCTACTTTTGAACAGGACTGAGGAGCTCAGTGATGAGACACCAAGCTTCAGGAAGGCAACAATAAGCTTGAAATGGAGACTGGCACAGAACAATTCTGGATGCTGAGCAGCTGTGCTCACTAATCAGAGTGTTATTGTGTCCAAATTTCACCAGTGTCATCTCATTTGCAAATTCTCCACATGGGCTCGACCCCCTATTAGTCCAGTTGTCCTGAAG
The DNA here is from genome assembly GCF_027475565.1 of Acinonyx jubatus. Classification (NCBI taxonomy): domain Eukaryota; kingdom Metazoa; phylum Chordata; class Mammalia; order Carnivora; family Felidae; genus Acinonyx; species Acinonyx jubatus. Next base: position 19,791,305 of record NC_069390.1, on the reverse strand, counting down.
GCAATGTGTTGACCTGCATGTGTTCCATTTTGTTTGATTTCATTTTCTCCTTGGTTGTGAAATTCAATTAAACCCACATTTTATGGCCTGAACAAAGTACAGAATAGATGTGCAAGGCATTTTCAAGCCCCGAGTTTACTATTTATGCTAAGTTAGTTAGAGCAACCACTGTCAACAATCTTTTTCACACCTTCCCATCCTACACAGAAGACTCACTCCCCCTATTTAGGCTATGCCTGTCCTATGTCCTTAACACCAGAGCTTGGGACATTAGCCTTGACTCTTAGGTCTGCATGTAGTTATAACCTTATATGATATGTTTTTCTGCTACCCACTAGAAAATTGGTCAACAATTCAAATAGGTACACAGCCTAAGCTTTCTCTGCCACCCTTTTGGTATTAAATGATGAAGGATGGATTCACTGGGTCTACAAAGGAGTAAAAGACTTTAAGGAAGATCAAAGGTACCCCTATACCAAAATAAATATCCACAGAAGAAATAATGATGTCTGTGTATGGGAGAAGATAAAATGACAACATCGGGAAAGGAAAACAAGTTGATTGCTTGGCCTTCTCTCTTCCTAAAAAGAAATAAATCCATGTATATCTGAAGATAGGTAAGAGCTTGTGGAATACATCTCAAAACTCTGAGGACGGTTGAACCCAGAGGAGTCTTTCTCAAGTTTTATCAACACAGGTTCAAGTGGCCAGATTTGACCATAATGCCTCTATTTCCCAGCCTTCATGAGCATGCCAGCATTAGCTTAAATGCCAGCAACTAGCTCCATGTGCCTATGTTCTTCTTGTAGCATAATTTTGTCCTTCAAGTACTTACAGAAGATTGACCATGTAACAAATTAGATGAAATATTTATCCAGGTCCTTCTGGAGAACACACAACAGAGATGACCACGCAAGTTTTAACAAGGGTATCACATGTTTTTAGTATACAAAAACATGGATCAAAGACACAGAAACAACTCCTAAAGAACTAATATGCAGGTTGAGGCCAGGAAATGTTTCCCCTTACAAGTTTCTGCTCAAGCAAAGGGTACACATTATTGAAAATATTTTTTTTTATTTTTTTAAATGTTTGTTTATTTTGAGAGAAAGAGAGAGAGAGACACTGAATGTGAGTGGGGGGAGGGACAGAGAGGGAGGGAGACACAGAATCTGAGGCAGGCTACAGGCTCTGAGCCCAACGCGGGGCTGGAACTCACAGACCGTTAGATCATGACCTGAGCCAAAGTCGGATGCGCAACCTACTGAGCCACCCAGGCACCCCCGCAAAAAAAATTTTTTTGAGACAGAGAGAGACAGAGTATGAATGGGGGAGGGTCAGAGAGAGGGAGACACAGAGTCTGAAACAGGCTCCAGGCTCTGAGCTGCCAGCACAGAGCCCGACGTGGGGCTCGAACTCACGAACTGCGAGATCGTGACCTGAGCTGAAGTCCGCCGCTTAACGGACTGAGCCACCCAGGTGCCCCATCTAAAAATATTTTTAAAAAAAATCTCTTCCCAACCCAGAAAACATCTCCACAAAATAGGGGGAAGAAAACAAGCTTATTATTGAATAAGCTGAAACCAAATATGATCACAGACAATCTGCTAAGAGATTGCAAAAAACAGGAAGAAATCTTACCCTTTTATATAGCCAAACAGATACAACTCATTACATGCTCGCAAAATAAACAATAACTTGTCCTCAAGTAAGAAAACTTGACAGCGCCATTTGTCATACATAGTTTATCCTAAATTCACTGGGTAATTGTGGTGACCATCTGTGTTAGCTAGTTGGCTTTATCCAAAGGAAATATAAACTCATATGTTTATGACAAGAGTAGTTTTACAACTTGGACTGAGGCATCTGCTCACACTAGGTTTCTACCCTCCCACAGAAACTGGGAAGTAGGAATACTATCTTCCTTGATGATTACATTTCAACGAGATTGATCCCAGATCCTTGAGAAAGACATTCCTAGGTTGTGAGGCTGACAAGAGGCTGATTTAACTTTTAAAAAGATTTACACATATTTCAAAGAGACAGAGAAAGAACCTACAATGACAAATTTCCTAAAGTAAGCGCTCTAAGAAAAGGGAGGTGGGGTCAGTCTCTTCCCAATTTTCAACAGGAAGAATTTTTTTTCCTTTTTTCCAAACTTCGCTAAATTATAACTGACAGTTTAAAAACTGTATATTTTGGGGCACCTGGGTGGCGCAGTCGGTTAAGCGTCGAACTTCAGCCAGGTCACGATCTCGCGGTCTGTGAGTTCGAGCCCCACGTCAGGCTCTGGGCTGACAGCTCAGAGCCTGGAGCCTTCTTCGGATTCTGTGTCTCCCTCTCTCTCTGCCCCTCCCCCGTTCATGCTCTGTCTCTCTCTCTCCCAAAAATAAAAAATAAAAAAAAACGTTGAAAAAAAATAAAAACTGTATATTTTTAAGGTGTACAACTTAATGATTTGATATATGTATACATTGTGAAATATTCACCATAATCAATAGGGAGAATTTTTCATTTCCCCTTACAATGTATACACCATACATGATTACTACGGTTTGAGTAACATAAGGGAAGAGTCTGGTTAAGCTCTCACAAAGGAAGGGCATGTCATATTCCTGGTCTCAGTCCATAGTCCTGGTCCTCTTAATTATTCATGCTCTCACACTGAAATATTGTATTTCCACAAAAAATTCAGTGTTTTGCCTCAAAAAATGTGTGCAGATGCAGCTCCTATACCCTTGGAATGCTTCCGCCAGCTTGTCCTGATTTGCAGTCTCTAATCAACTGCCAAGCTAACCAGGGCTGCTCCTGAAGCTCTAGCAAGTTCTGTCTACTTCAGAAAAGCTTATATTTTGTGAGGGCAATGACGAATCTCACATTTATCTGCTGCATATAATTATGCATGCATATTACTGATATTACCAGTTTAATATTGAACATGCTTTTCATTAGTAAGACACAACAGTTTTTATATTAATTGTAATGAGATCTGAAAGATCTTTGATAAGAGCTTTCACCTGCAGCTGTGTCTGAGTGTAGGGAGGTGGGGAATTTGGAAATAATCATATTCATAGATTAAAACTTAAAGGGTGCAACAGGGTATGAGAAGGTAGGATGATCTCATGGGTAAGGTGCAGGTGTAAAGAAAAGAAGTCTTACATTTCAATCCCAGCGTTACCACAGGTTAGCTACAGGGATCTTATTTAAGTCATTTATTCACTACACCCCTCCCCCCAACACACACACATACACATTCCTTGGGGCTTGGTTTCTTTATAGGTCATATAGAAATAAAAATAACTTCCCCACCTGTTTGATAAGAAGATGAAATAAACTCACAGTTACGAGTTTTGAGAAAAAAGTAGGACACAATGTAATGATTCACTACTATAAAAATAACCATTATGAACAAATGCTAAATCCAATAGGATTTCAGAGCTAGAATTTGGCTGGGATTTGGCAAAAGGGGTGGTCAGGGTAGGTACAATGCCTGTAAAATACCGTATTTATTGATAAAACCAAAATGTTAAGGAGAAGCATTATAATTCAGGTATGTCTGGTTGAACACTGAGGGCTGTTTTGACTCCAAATGAGAAGAGAGGGGAGGGGAGGGGAGGGAAAAACAAGTTCCCCAAATGGGTCAGAGCAAGAACCAAAGGAAGCCACATTTGTACAACGTGGAATGGGGGGAACTTAAGGAGCAATCATTGTTAACATCACCCAGGTCTCAGAAATGCAAATATCCTAGCGGCCACAAGCAACCTGAGAGGACATGCATTCACTTACATGGGTGCTTCAATAGCATCTCCAGGGCTTAGCATCAAGAGGTTCAGTAGGCTAAATTGTAGTAGCAGGAATAAAACAAAGAAGCAGAAGGCCAACAAGGGTCTTCAGGCAATAAACAGGGATTTGGGGACGTTCAATGAAAGTTGGGACTCTATGTACTATGTATTATCTACCTGCAGTCAGGCTTGCAGAAGACAAGATCAAGGGAGACAGTCAGCAGTAGGTGAGTCAAAATGACTCTGAAGGGCCCATCACAGAGATAAAGAAGAGAAGCACAGAAGTTAGCCCAGAGCTGAGAAATAGCCAAGGGAGTTTAACAGCAGAGGGCCTCCATTATCCCTATGTTACTACAAGGTTGAAGATGGTCAGGGAACTGATGGCAGAGGCTATGCATAAATAGTGCACTTAGTGAGAAGCTAATACCTACACTTAAATTCAATTCATTGTGAGGCAGGAGCCAGTCTTCTATCTTCATTATTGCTCACCTTTACAACAACCCTGAAAAGCAGTTATTACCTAAGCCTGAGGATCAAAGATTCAAAACCACTTGCACAGTAGAAATGCATACTGTGTTCCTGGTACTTTTCCAGATCCTTTCCCTTCATAACTCAGGTCTTCTAATAATAAGCCAGTGAAGGAGATTCTAAGATATATAAAGAAACTGAGAAATAAGGTAGTTAAGTCAGAGCTGGTGTTCCAAATAAGGGCAGCCTGCATCTTTTACCTGTGCATCACTACCTCTGAAAGAAAATTAATGTTAATTTTCATGAGTGGAAGCAGGTGCTAGTTCTAGGAAGTGGAACATAAGTGACAAACTCCATCCATGAGAAAACTTTCAGGCACCCTCTGCACTCTATATCCCTACTCTTCTCCCCCATGACACTGTCCCTCAGTCCCCCAGGCACCCACCCACCCACATGCCCATTCACACAAAGGTGTGCACCAGAGCTGGGCCCTGATCCCTTCTTACAATATGTCATTATCACAGCTGTCATAGAAACCAGTAAGTTTTCACAGACTCCTAATGAAAGTTTCATTTTGTACCCTCATTGTGCAATCTCCAATTTTTGACAAACACAGTAAAAAGGAACTAAAAATGGTTCATAATGAATCTGCCCACAGGACAAGGATTGCAATGGAAAGACACTGGTACCAAATTAACGTTCTTATGATCCAGACGATGACAGACACAGAAGTGAGTATGGAGCTATTTGGTTCTTACTGAAGAAACTATAGCAGGCACAGATGTTTGGGGAGAGAGTGGTCTACATTTAAAGACACACAGTGGCCTTCCCTTCCGCAGTGAATCTTGGGGAAACAAGTAAAATCACCAACAGAGTCCTGCATGAAAGCTGTTACATATAAACGCAAAGTTTGGGTATATTTGCACTGGATAGAATTTCTTAAGTTGGATTTTTTTTTACCTGACCTGCCCTCTTAAGAGTTATTCTGAATGTTAATTTGCTTCCACAGGTTAACAGCAACCAGATGGCCTCTCTCAAAGAATAAGAACACACCACTACCCTCTTTCAAATGAACGCCCTATTCCTGGTTGCTTTCTGACTCTAGATCTATTAGAGCAATGGATTTGTTCCAGATGGGATAGCATTTTAATAATGATTAACTGAATACAGAACGGGCAGGCACTGTTCCAAAAAAGGGAGGGAGGAAGTAAATTTTAGGTTTCAACTGTTGACACAAAAGAGATCCTTGCCTTCCATCTAATTAGATTTCCAAACAAATACCTAAAATATGCTGACCAGCAACTACGGCAGCTTTGCATTCTGCTATCCTCTGGTTTATTTTCACAGTTGTCCTCCATACCTAAGTTGTGATTCAGGCTAAAGATTTCTAAGGTCTGTTTTCTTACCTCTTAATGTTTACTTTTCTAACTACATTGTCTTCTTCAGCAGCCTGCTATTTGCTGAGCTGTTGAACCTGTTTTGTCTTAAATTAACTCCAACCATCTGAGAAAAGATAGTATGTTCTCAAATGCAAAGCCTCAGTGAAAAGTAATGTAGTAGTGATGCTGGACACGTGGCTGGCAAGGCAGAAATAATAATAATAATTAAAAAAAGGAAGACCAATAAATAAGATAAATAAGAGAAAGCAACACCTGAGCCTTTTATCTGAACACCAGACCCGGGCATCAGCTTCCTAGGGGCCATTTAACTCCGTTCTGTAAGCTTCCTGGCTCTCTTCTGGAATATTCTGACTTCTTTCTAAAGCTTACAACAGTGTCAGCAACATCCTCATTTCACAGAAGTCTAAGGCTCAGAAAAGTAGCTTTCTGAAGGTTACACAGCCAGTGAGGGAAATAACACGGGGTTCAAACCCACCACATACAGATGATCCTAAAGACAGAGTCCTATTTTACTCTACCTCACTGCTTCCGCAATTAAGATGAAAACTCTAATATTTATGTAATCAGTGGAAGACATTCAACTCAATGATCGAGACTGTAGCAAAAGATAACTTCACTTCTGTCCAACTACTAAAATGGCAAGATTGAAAGACCCAACTAAAATGGCAAATCTGGATTATCTCATTCCTTCTTTGCCTTGTGTTTGAGATACAGATAAACAAATAGAGGCAGATATAGGTCTAGGTATAGATATATGTACAGTTTTAGAAGATGAAGATACAGATGATGTAGATAAGAGATATATACAAATATAGATATAGGTATACACAGAGTTATAGATGATATTGAAAGGAGATACATAGTTACAGATGATAGACATAGGATATATATAGATACAGATGGATACAGACATAGGTGGAGAAATAGATATACATATAGTTATAGGTGATACAGATAAGAGATATAGATATATAAATAGATATAGATGATGACACAAATTCAGATAGATACAGATATAGAACCATCCAGTATATTAGAAGATATCAAACATCAGCTCTCTGTTTTTTGACCATAATTTAATCATCCATCTTTGATATAATGGACAAAAGCAGAAATGACATATTTTTATCAATACTATCAAAAAAATGAGTAGTGGGGAAAACACATGCCTCCTTTTTACAAAGTAGTGGAGTATGAGCACCAAAGCCCACCCCCACCCCCTCAGAATCTGGGCAATTGCAGACTTTCGACTGACTGATCAGACTGCAGATGTAAGCACCCTGTAACTGTAGAATTACTTTGCAAAGTTGGCCCCTACGACCTCAGTGCTATTATCATCCACAAATTCTGCCTCTCACATCTCTCCTTTTGATTCTCCATATCACAATGTCTTAAAACTGGTTTAATGTTCCGCTGTCATCGTGATGTTTTCCTTTGTATAAATGAAGGCCAATCCTATCTGAAACAGACAAGACTATAGTAGTATGGGGCCTTAAACTGTATATATAATGTGATGAACCTTCCAGCTGCTTTGATTTTGATCTGGGATCTAACAGTAGGGAATGGAGAGCTTTCAGACTACAAATGAAGTAACACTTAATTAGACCTTCATCTCTTTTAAGAAAAATCTAAGTTCTCTCTCTATAGCCCACGCATTAGTGTGTACATGAGAGCCAAGCTACAAATTCCCAGGCTGCTTCTCACAGGGGTGACATCTCAGAGGAGGACCCAAGAAGTAATCACAGAGTACGGTTACATGTTTTTAGTAAGAAGAAAAAGCTTTATGGCAAGGCTCAGGCCTCAGTCTTCTTCTGGCTGGCCTGCTACAGCTAGAATGCTCATTTAACTGGAGGTAAGTTGTTTCCTTAGAGATCTGACATCACATAAGATGGGAACAAAAAGCAAATAGAGTCAATTAACAAAGGTGTCATATTTTTAAAATCCAAACTTTGAATAATTACAAAACGAGACTGATAACCTTCTACAACTCTATTAAATACCCTTTTTTTTAAGTTTATTTATTTATCTTAAGAGAGAGAGCAGGAGAGGCAGAGAGAGAGGGAGAGAGAGAATCCCAAGCAGTCTCTGGCTGTCAGTGCGGAGCCTTACATGGGGCTCAGTCTCATGAAGCATGAGATCACAACCTGGGCCTAAATCCAGATTTGGAGGCTTATCCGATTGAGCCACCCTGGTTCCCCTTAACTCCCCTATTAAAAATAAAATAATCAAGCCCAATGAGTATTTTCGTTAATCTGGATAAGATACAGAACAGGCACAAAAAGAGATCTCTTGGGATCAGAATGGTGAAAAAAAAAAACATTTAGGTTACAGGTAGGATAAAGAGTTTCTCTTATCAACACCTGGCTGAGGATTTCATCAGAATTCAGCAAATCCATCTGAATGCAAAATCACATTTGTGGTTATGGAATAATTATAGAGGTATTCCTATGTGTTCTTAAATTAACTTTAAATAGTTAATGTAGTATCAGTAAGAATAGTTTTGGCAGGTATAAAAATTCCTCCTAGGGTTAGGTCACCCAAAACCTTCATCTCTTCCCTACAACACTGCCTCTAGGCTCTGCTAGATCACTTCCCACAAATTTAAAATTCAAATTTCCCAGACTCCCTAAAACCCTTATAACTATTAGCTCCGCCTCTCCTCACATACCCATCCTTGAGAAGCTAAGGGAATAGAACAAAAGGAAACAAAAAAAGAAAATCTGAATAGCCCTTGATCATATCAAGTCTCAATGAATATTCTTAAGAAAGAGGACAAGAAGGGTGACCAGAAAGACATGATTTATAGTTTATGAAATATACATGACTTTATAAAATCCTGCTGTCCAGAGTGGATAGACAAGGTCAACAGTACCTCCAACAGCTGACCCTTAATAAGAATCTGTTCTACTTTTAGCGTGTCACTGTGTTCCCCGAAGCTGGACCAGTATCTGGCATTCAAAAGATGTTCAATTAATATTCATTAGATTAAAAAAACACAGCCAACTCTATCTTCCTGACTTCAATTTTCATAACTGAAAAACATTGAGTAGCTAAGGGTTTTGCAACATTTTATTTACCAGCTAGCCTCATTTAAAAACAAAACAAAACCAAACAAAAAAAAAAACCCCAAACAAACAAACAAACAAAACTTATGCTGATTTCCAATATATGAAACAGAAAAGGTGGAGGGTGAAAGCAAGAGCCTTAGAACCCACCCCCCACCCAGCCACCCCTTGCCCTCATAGCACTTCCAGAAAGCACTAGGATGCCAGGAACAATGACCCTGAGGGTTCCTCTTCCCAGTTCTCACCTTCCATGATTCTGTGACAGCCAACACTAGGCAGAATTTTATCCTGAAGCCTCAGAGGGATGTACCACTCATTCCCTCCTACCTGACATGGTAGGCCTACAAAGCAAAAGCAGTTTCTGTCCAGCCTTAGCCTTTTGATAAACCTCAGCAATCACTGGGTTCCTGGGTGTATAAGTGCTCAAAAGTGATTTAGGGTATATTGATAATGGTTGCAATCAAACTTTCATTTCAGACTGACCTTAAGCATATACCAAAGGCTAATTCAAAGAATAGAATTACCTTACTAAGAAAATGTGAGGGGCGCCTGGGTGGCTTAGGTGGTTAAGTGTCCAACTTCAGCTCAGGTCCTGATCTTGTGGTTCATGGGCTGGAGCCCCACATCGGGCTCTCTGCTGACAGCTCGGAGCCTGGAGCCTGCTTCGGATTCTGTGTCTCCCTCTCTATCTGCCCTTCCCCGCTCATGCTCTGTCACTCTCTCAAGAATAAATAAACATTTAAAAATATTTTTTAAAAAAAGAAAACGTCAAAGTGGAGAACTTGGGGCTAAGATATGCAGGTAGCAAGGCTGAAGACGGGTGTGAAGTGAGGGGAGACAAACAGGAAAGGAAAGAGGTTCACAGTAAGAGAAAATAAGCCCCTTCAGTTTGCAGACTGGGATCTGCTTTCCTAGAAAAGATCTGTGGCATGAGATTCTAAGGCTCGACAAGATCCGTATTATTTATATCTAAATACTACTTATCAAGAGCAAACTTTTATTGACCCCTTTTAAGTGCCAGGCATAGTCTTGAGTGCCTAACTCCATTTCACATTTAATCCACCCAATAACCTGTGAGCTCAACATACTTTTTTTAAAACTCCATTTCATAATGAGAAAAATGAAATTCAGGCTTCTTAAAAACAAGCTCAAGGTCACATATCTAGCAAATGGCAAACAAGGATTCAGACTCAAGCCTATCTAGTGTGTAAGCTCATTCACATAGCCTCCCTACTCTGGGTCTCTTTAGGATCTAATTTGGGTATCAGAGATGCCTGCAGAAGAATGCCTGTGTCTCTTCCTGACACCAAAGCCCCTGAAATCAGGTAAACTCTCTTACTAACCGCCCCATCCCCATCAGTCCTTCCTTTTCTTGCCTCGGATCTTCTGCCAGAGCCAGGTATAACAACAACTCACAAAGGCTGGAAAAACAATTCATGTTCTGTGATCTCTTCTTAGTTTCTCGTTTGCTTAATTTTGTCAAGAAGATAACAATAAAATATGCAGCACCAGGGTTCATCTATGACTAAGGATTAAAAATGTTTCAAATGCTGTGTCAATTACATGCCTATCTAAAAGCTAAAAATATCAAACAAGCATAAGGGTAACACAGTATAGGGTAGGAAAAAAATGCATCTTGGGTCCAACTCCTAGCTCTTTCATGGAGAGCTGAGTAGCTTGGGAAAAATCAATCTTCTCATCTCATGAGAGGGACAACACTACCAGCCTGCACACATTAGGACAGTCAAATGAGATGAAGTGAGCCCATTTATCAGGTGTAGTATATATCAAAAGGCTGCCATTCTTAAAGTCATCAGTGCCTGAAAACAGCTTGCCGGCCTCAGCTCAAACCTCAGTTTTGTTACTTTATTGCTCTGTGGTTATTAAACCCCCTGTACCTTGGTTTTCTGAACTATAAAATGGATTTAACAGAAGCAATATCACATAGGGTTGTTGAGAAGATGAAATGCAATAATAGAATGATTCGCATTAATGATGATAATGATAATTTATTGAGTACATACTATGTGTTAGCTATTACACTTACTTTTTAAACATATAACATCAATACACAACATATATTTTTAAGATTATCATTTGCTCTCACAGATTTCTGTGTTAGGAGTCAGTTATCTCAGGGGCGTGTGGGTAGCTCAGTTAAGCATCCAAATTCGGCTCAGGTCATGATCTCATGGTTCATGAGTTCAAGTCTCGCATCGGGCTCTCAGCGCAGAGCCCGCTTCAGATCCTCTGTGCCCATGTCTCTCTGCCCCTCCCCCATGCATTCTCTCCCTCTCTCTCTCTCTCAAAAATAAATACTAAAAAAAAAATCTTTTAAAAAAGTAATCAATCATTTCAAAACCCATTCAAGTAAGTTTACTTAAGGTGAAATATATTCTGATATCATCTGAGTCCCTGAACCCAACCAAGACTAAAGCCAGAACTACCATAAACCTTTCAAGGCTGTGAACCAACAAATACTTACAGCAGTTTAAATTATATATTCTCTCTCTTAAAGCCCAGAATGAGTCCAAATTGATAGAGCTGAATTCAGTCAAACAAGCAGTTACTCCCCAATTGTATAAAATTGATTAAAATAAAACACAATCCAATCATGGTTTTCCTTTTAGCCAGTTTTGAAATATAGACCCTGTCACTGACATTCACCAGCTGGAGAAAAGTCTGAAGCAGATGCATGTGATGAATGAAGACAGATTCTGTGTTAATATCTGGTCCAAGGCTCACATTAGATGTTAAGAAAATTTTAATGTTATGATGTTCACAACTAAAAGGGACCTGTAATGAGTAGTTTCCAAGGCTCCGATGTCTTAGAAGAGAACTATGCAAACAGAGGCTGCTCTAAAGAGATTCATAGGTTGAATTCAACAATAAAGAAAGAATACATACTTGGTTTTCCACTTGAAACAACAGTCTTAACTCAAGTAATAGTCTCTACTCACTCCTTAAACCCTATTAAAACAAAAACAAAGAGATATTTAAAAGACATAGCCCACAAGGACAAATAATATTGAAGAAGAGACAATAGCAACAAAATTTTATAATTTTACAAAGTGGAAAATGGATAAGAGGCAACTGATTTAACAGAATGAGAGGCAGGAGAAAGGTTTAACCAGCAATAGGAAAAGACAAGTTATTTTATATCTCATGATCCTCCAGAAGGCTCAGCAATTAGCAGACACTAGGTATCTTTTGAAATAAAAGTGAGGATAGGATAAGAAAAAGCAAGAGAGATGATTTGGTTCAATCCCAACATTGACTCTCTTATCTCAACATGAAAGTGAGGTTTAGGGGCAACTTGATGGCTCAGTCAGTGAAGCGTCCAACTTCAGCTCAGGTCATGATCTCACTGTTCATGGGTTCAAATCCCGCATCAGGCTCTGGGCTGACAGCTCAGAGTCTGGAACCTGTTTTAGATTCTGTGTCTCCCTCTCTCTCCACCCCTCCCCTGCTCACACACACTCTCTCTCAAAAATAAAAATAAAAACATCTTTAAAATTTTTTAAAAATGAAAGTGAGGTTTATTCTCTGAAAATACTAAAGCATGGGAGTATATGGCCTCAGAGCTCCCAGGCATGGTTAAGTCAGGGCTACCATAGTGAAATGGGGCCATTATGAGTAAAAGCATCCATACTGACTATTCCTGCATCCAGTCTTTTCCAGTATCTGCCTCTTCTACAATGCTGGAAGCCACCTCTATCCCCACTAAGCAAAAGACTGGAAGACTCTTTTGTGAGAAATGTGCCAAAAGGAAAGATCTTAAGATAGGGACACAGGAGATTTTCCAAGTAAACATCCCAGCCAGATATCCCTCTCTTGAAACCAAGAAATGACAAGCTTCATTTGTCCATACAGAGAGTTTCCAGCCAGCTTCTGAATGTTCTACTCTTAAATATAAGCAGACAACTACTGATCAACAGCTATTATTGGCATACCTCTAAAATAACAGATAGAAATCAAAACAAACAGGGGAAAAAGTGGGAGGGGGGAGAACACGTGAAGGAAGAATTAGTAATGAGGAAGAAAAACAAAACAAACTAAACCAAAATCTACCCCTTAAATCATGAGTGTATAAGAGCAGATATTGTGTAGTATAAAATACAAGAACATTTAAAAGGTGAGAAAAAAAGTTTTTGTAAATTAAAACATTGCAGGGGCGCCTGGGTGGCTCAGTTGGTTAAGCGGCCGACTTCGGCTCAGGTCATGATCTCACAGTCCGTGAGTTCGAGCCCCGCGTCAGGCTCTGTGCTGACAGCTCAGAGCCTGGAGCCTGTTTCAGATTCTGTGTCTCCCTCTCTCTGACCCTCCCCTGTTCATGCTCTGTCTGTCTCTCCCTGTCTCAAAAATAAATAAAACGTTAAAAAAAAAAATTAAAAAAAAAAAAAAACATTGCAGCAAAAAAAAGCAGAATAAAATAATGGAAGATTTTTTTTAATGGAGCAGAACAAGAAAATGAAAAATAGGAGGGAAAAAAATTTAAAAACTAGAGAACCCATCCAGTATGTAAAATGTCAGAGTAACAGATGTTCCAGAAAGAAAGAAAAAAGAGGAGAAAGGAAGACAATCAGAGGAATAATTAAAGAATAATTAAAGAAAAATTTCCAGAACTGAAAGAAGTAAGTTTACAGATAAATAAATGAGCCATCATATATTTAACATAGTAAATAGAGCCCTTCCAAGACATATCATCACCAAGTCTGAGAACACTTAGAATAAAGAAAACATTCTAAAAGCTTCTAGAGAGAGGGAAAAGAAGAATGTTTTCATACAAAGATTTTAGAATCAGAATGACGCTCAACTTCTCAATGGCAACATTGGAAGCTAAAAGAATGGAGTAGTGCTTCAAATTCTGAGGAAGAAGCAATTTCCAATCTAGGATTGCATATTTAGCCAAATTATCAATTAAGTGTGAGGACATTATGAAGATACTTTCAGACATGCAAGGTTTCAGAAATTTGCTTCCAATGCTCCTCTCCAGGAAACAACGGAAGGCCACACTTCACCAAAATTACAAAACAAATCAAGAGAAAGGAACATGTGGGATTATAAAAACAGAAGGTAAAGGAGTAACAGGCTAATGGTGAAGGGAGATTCCTTATGCAACAGCTGGGGAAGAGACTAGTTAGAAGGTTTAGGGAAAATTATTTCAAGAAATATGACTAAAAATAATTCCTAGAGGACCTGACCATATTCAGAGAAAATTTACTCAATAGAATGTTAACTACAGAGTCATAGAAAAATAAAGCAACCATGAAATAACATAACCAAAAAATAACAATTACTAAGTCCAAGGGGAAAAAAATGTTGGGTATGAAAGAAAAAGAAAAGAGGCACACAACCTGGCTGGGCTGTGAATAGCACTAACATTTCCAGAGCCGTGTAAACACTAAATAGTGACCAGAGTATAATTCTAAGAGCAGCTACTGAGGAGGGTGAAGAGATAAGAGATGTGCATGTACATATAGGGTGGCAGTGGTCAGAGGGTGTCAAATTGTCATCTTCCATTAAGAGAAATCAATAGATTATGTCCAAAAATCAAATATCAAGAAGTTGCAATAAAAGCATGTTATTTAAAGATATGAAGGTAAATGTCAAAAGAACCAGCTGAACGAGTTGAAATCAGTTGCCTTTGCAGAACAGAACATGCAAGAAGGATTGAAGGTAATGTTGTTTTCATTAAAAAAAAAAACTCTATTTGCCTCTTTTTGTGCAAGTATAATTTTGATTTAAAAAAAATGAAATAGAAATAGAAACCAAGGAAGACAAAAGAGACCAAGAAGGGCACTTACCTGCCCCCATAAAAAACGAAAAAAGCAATGAGTGTTGGTTCAGATGACAAAGTCAAGATAACACTGGGGCAGATCTGGGGTATGAATGCAGTTAAATAGCTAAGGCCTGTATTTTTTCAATAAACATTTACTGTGCCCCCAGGAGGTCTCCTCCTCCTCTTCCTTTCCCTCCTCTTCCCCCTCTTCCTCCTCTTCCTCATCACAACAAAAATAATTAAGCAATTACTCTGTACCAGATATTATATCAAAAGCTTTACACAAGTAATGCCATTTGATTCTCACAAAAACCTCATAAGAAGAAGTATTTTATTACTTCCATTTCACACATGAGGAAACCACGACACAGAGAAGTTAACTTGCCCAATGTCACACATCAAGTAGGTGACAAGCCAGCATTCAACATCAGGCAACCATGCAGCGTTATTCCGGAGCCTGGGGTCTTCTTAACCACTGACTAAACTACTGAGCATGAAGAAGATACCCAATAAATAACTGGTGAACAAAAATCAGACAAGTACATACTATGAGACAGGCACTGGGAATACAAGAGTGAAAAAGAAATTCAGTCCATGAAACCAAGGCTCCTGAACTCTAATGTCCTAAACGTATAACTTTGAAGCCAAGTCCCTTAGAGGTGAAGTTGGTTCTCAAGGGTTAATCTCCTCCTCAGCCAGTCCATGTCTGCTAGTCTATTAGAAGTGCCAATACTCACAGGTTGGGCCCTGTTGGACAGCTCATCTACTCCCCCACTTTGCAAATTGGAAAATTGAGACCCAGAGGGATTTTACAACTTCTCCAAGTCAAAAAGAGGCCAAATCAAGAGTAGAATCAGGTCTCTTGACTTCCACTTCAGTGCTCAGTTTTACTGAATCAGAATCTGTCTAAGCAACAACTGCCATCAATTAATACTTACCCATTAGGGCACCACTGTCAGCCACTAACCGTGGAAACTCACTGTAAAAGAGCAGGTGGATTTGAGCAGGTGATATTCCAAGGACATTTTTTAAATGAACAATGAACCTTTAAAGTAAGAGAAGCCATATTTATTCTGCTGCTCAAATTGATTACTGGGATTTGGTTTACAACATTAAAATATTTATAAATATATATTTAATTTCCACCCATCTCTACCAGGAGCCATAATATAAACTTCAATCAGCATTTTCCCGAACATTTGAAAGGCAATTACAAGACTATATTAACATTCATCTTACATAGCTTCTTTAAAAGCTTCAATTGTTTAGCATGGCTGTTAAATCATTAAGCAAGCACACTGCATGATATCATAAACAGAGCCGATCAGAATTCACTATTTGCTTTTCCAAAACATTTTCCCAGAGTTGGATTAAAGAAATTACCTAATTATCACACAACAGTCAGACACAATTCCCTGATTGATATATCATCTTGGTGAGAATATGATCTCACTACACTGGTCGAGTTAGTCATCAAATAATTGAAATGAAGTAAGATTATCTTCATCAAACAAAACTTTTTATTTAAATCTCAAAACATTTAAAACAATATAATAAGAGAGGTAAAAAAGAATGCCTGGGAGAATCAAGGAAATAATCTCTTACCACAATAAATGGTAGTTAAATGATAGAACCCCACAAACGAAATTCTGGAGAACATCTTCACTGTAGCCTATGCTGAACTTCATAGAAAGGATTTCACAGTGCTTTTTTTTTATGTTTATTCTTGAGAGAGACAGAGTGTGAGTGGGGGAGGGGCAGAGAGAGAGGGAGACACAGAATCCAAAGCAGGCTCCAGGCTTTAAGCTGTCAGCACAGAGCCCAATGCGGAGCTCAAACTCATGGGCCATGAGATCATGACCTGAGCTGGTCAGATGCTTAACCAACTGAGCCACCCGGGTGCCCCCACAGCACTTTCTTTTTGTCAATGATAAATGGCCATGCTTTCTTTCAGGACCTTACCAGCCTTCCAAAGAGGAGGCCATACTTACAAGTTAGAGTCCTGATTCTCCCCAGGCTTTCAGACTTAAAAAAAAAAAAGGTATCAGAGTCATTTTCATCTTTAACCCACTCTCTCTATCTATTTGATGTCCTGATCAATTTCATCTTTCAAATTCCTCCTTTCCATTCTCCACTGCCCTTACCTTAGTCCAAAACTTCCTTACTTCTTAGTGTATCATTTCTAACTGATCTTCCCCTCTTCTTATTTCACCTGGCCAGTTCGTATTTTACATTATAGCCACAAACAAGGTTCTAGTATTTCCCTGAAGTCCAAATTCTTCAGGCTTGCATTCAAAGCCATTTCTAATTCATTCCCCTTCAACCTGGCTTACTTCCCACTAAGTCCATCATGCCAAAGAATATAAGATATATGATATATGATGGAGATTGGCGGCTGGTTTTTTTCCTACAGAGTCTCCAATGCCTAACATTATGTATGGTACTTAGAAGATGCTCAGTAAATATTTGTTGAATGTAGGAATGAATGTGGTCAACTCTCACCTTATACTGAACAAGTCATGGCACAATTACACTAACTTTTTACAGTTCTGAACTCTAATTATACTGATCAAAAAAACCCAGCAACCTGTCAAAATTCTCTTCAAACAATGCCTCCTCTGAGAAGCACTGCTGATAATCTCAGTCAAAATTACTGCCTCATTTATTCCCACAGGACATTGCTTATTTTTTTAATATTGCATTTTATTGTGGGAAAATGCATAAAACATAAAATTTGCATTTTAGGTGTACAGTTCAAGGGTTTTAAGTATGTTCACACTATTGTGCAACCATCACAATGATCATTTCCAGAACTTTTCATCATCCCAAACTGAAATCCTTTACCCATTAAACAAAAAAATTCCCATTTCCCCATGGCCCCAGCCACTACAACTCTACTTTCTGTCTCTCTGAATTTGACTGCTATAGGGACTGCATGTCAGTGGAATCATCCAACATTTGTCATTTGTGTAGTTGAGCAGAATGTCTTCAAGGTTCATCTGTGTTGTAGCATGTGTCAGAATTTAATTCCTTTCTGCAGCTGAATAATATTCCATCATATATTATACCACATTTTGTTTATCCATTCATCCATCAATGAACATCTGGGTTGTTTCCACCTTTTGGTTATTGTAAATAATGTTGCTACAAATGTGGGTTGTACACATATCTGTTCAAACCCCTATTTTCCATTCTTTTGGGTGTATACCCAGAAGTGGAATTACTGGATCATATGCTAATTCTATATTTAAGAAACCATCACACTGTTTTCCACAGTAGCTGTACCATCTTACATTTCCATCAGCAATGCACAAGGGTTCTACTCTATCCATATCCTCATCCATACATATTATTTTCTGTTTTTTTTGTTTGCTTTGATAATAGCCACCTAGTGGGTGTGAAGTGCTCTTCCATTATCATTTTGGTTTGTATTTGTCTAATGATTAGTGATGCTGAGCATGTTTTCATGTGTTTTTTGATCATCTGTATATTTTCTTTGGAGAAATGTCTATTCATGTCTTTTGTCCATTTTGAATTGGGTTGTTTTCTTAGTGTTGAGTTGTAAGGGATATCTGTATATTAAGGATATTAATATCTTATCAGGTATATTATTTGAAAATATTTTCTTCCATTCTGGGGCTGCCTTTTCACTCTGTTGATGATGTCCTTTAATAAACAAACTTTTTAAATTTTGATTAAGTTCAATTTTGTCTATTTTTTTCTTCTGTTGCCTTTTTTTTTTTTTGATATCATATCCAAGAAATCATTACCAAATTCAATGTCATGAAGCTTTCCCCTATGTTTTTTTCTGAGTTTTTGGGGGGTATTTTTTTAGCTTTGCTGTTATATTTAGATCTTCAATCTATTTTGAGTTTAGTTTTGTACATGGCATAAGATAAGGGTTCATTCCATTCTTTTGCATGTGACTATCCACTTTCCAAGCACAATTTGGTGTAGATTATTTTCCCCATCTAATGGTCTTGGCACCATACTGTTTTGACTACCATAGCTTTGTATTAAGTTACAAAACCAGCATATGTGAATCCTCCCAGTTTGTCCTTTTTCAAGATTGCTTGAGCTATTTGGGGTCTTTTGAGATTCCATATAGATTTTAAAACAGATTTTTCTATTTCTGCAAAATGAATACTGTTAGCATTTTGATAGGGGTTGCATTAAATATGTACATTGCTTTGGGTGGAATTGACATCTTAACAATATTAAGTCTTTCAATTCATGAACCTGAGATATCTTTCAAATTACTTGTGTCATCTTTAATTTCTTTCAGCAACGTTTTGTAGTTCCCATTACAAGTCTTTAGCTTCCTTGGTTAAGTTTCTTCCTAAGTAATTTTTTAATGTTATTGTAAATGGCATCATTTTCTCAATTTCCTTTCTGGGATTGCTCATTGTTAGTTGTATAGAAATGCAACTAATTCATATGTGTTGGTTTTATATTTTGCAGCACTGCTGAATTCATTTATTGGTTCTCACAGGGTTTTTTTTGGTGGAATATTTTGGGTAATGCTGAATCATCCTTCTTTATAGCCCCTAGTCTGCTGTTTTCTGTATACAATGGTACAAATAATTTAAATGAAAAAATCAGTATTTTAATTTTTTTAATGTTTATTTATAGTTGAGAGAGAGACACATACACACACACAGAGTGCGAGGGGCGGGGGGATGGGCAGAGAGATGGAGACAGAATCCGAAGCAGGCTCCAGTCTCTGAGCTGTCAGCACGAAGCCCAACACAGGGCTCAAACTCACAAGCCATGAGATCATGACCTAAGTCAAAGTCGGATGCTTAACCGACTGAGCCACCCAGGCACCCTGAAAAAATCAGTGTTTGAAAAGAATATTTATAATTCTAAATTATGGCAATATTCTGAGAAGGGACATTCCTGGGACTGACAAACAGGTGTCTTAAGTCCTTTTCTCTTACAAACCCTCTGGCTTCCCTAGGCCATATTTTAGGATCAAATGATAGGGAGAAAAAGAGAAAAGGCTAAGATTTATTGACCATCTATCCTCTGCCAAACACAATGCTCATTTCATATTCACAACTGTGATGAAGCAAGTATTGTTCTATTCATCAGTGTAATCAGACTACAGAGTTTTAGAAAAGATAATTGAGATTATACATCCAGGAAGTACAAAAGCCACAATTCTATGAGGAAATTATAAAGCAAGGAGAATCTCTGGGAGTTGGAAAGTGTAAAAGAGAAGATGCCAAATGAGGACTAGATAACTGCCATGGAATCTCAGAAGAGAAGAAGTTCTAAAGAGAAATGTGATTCTAAGTGGGGAACAGGAGAGGAATGTGAGATGTGTTTAGGGGGTTCTGATAGTACAAAATTAGGCCATCTTATTGTAGTGTGCTGGGCGTAGAGATGAAGTATTCATGGGAAGAACAGAGGTTGCATTGTCCAGTACACTGAGGCAGAAGCTGAGAAACACCCTTGGATACCCATATCAGACTAAGTGGCGACTAAAAGTTGCTCAGAACTTCTACAATATCAAGAATTCTGGTTACTCTGTAAATATGGGGCCATAGGAGTTAGGAGTCAATACATTCGAACCCCTGGTATATCTGACTTTGAGACCTGTTTTTACTTCATCGTACAGACTTAAAACATGATTTCCTAGAAATGTATCCTTCCTATCAAGACACTTTATCCTCAAGATGCTTACTTCCAACACAGCCAGAATCAACTGTAGTGTATTATGTATTATTGAACCTTGCAAAATTATTTTAGCATACTCCAAAGGTATTTGCCTTTTTTCCCTCTCTACTTTTTTCCCCCATTTAACAGCAACTTCAAAGGAAGGAAGAACTATATAAAGCATTCACTTTATAGCACTCTGTTGTTATGGTGTATAATAAATACTAAATAATACACTTATAATTACTAAATATGGACAACAGCTACTACCATGGATCATAGCTCTTCTCCATAAAAAAATTCATTAGATTTATTCAATGATGAAATGACATTATTTTTTTGGTTTGATTTTTGGTTTTAGTTGTGAAATGAATAAACTCAGAAGAGAATTAAGTGATAATAACATACTCTGAGGAATACAGTCTATTGCCTGGGCTTGTTTCTTTTCAGATTCAATATCCAGCTTTCAATTTGTCTATTTTTCTTTTTATTCATTTTCAAGGTCATATTTTCCTTCAAACGTTTGCTTGGAATGGTCAAGGTATGTGTGTGTGTGTGTGTGTGTGTGTGTCCATACCCATGTGGAAATGGAGAATAAGGAGGTATTAAATAGTTGATCTATTTCCAAATACAATTTAAAAAAACTGCTGTTTGTGATCCTAAGGGCATAGATAAAACGAATTTCAGTAAACATCATATGTCCCAATCTGTCTTTCAGTGACAGTAGTCCTTATTTCCAAAGCCAGACTCTCAACCACAAGGCTTACGAAAACAAAATTCTAATGTGCAATAAAACCATTTCAACATTCTGCATGCTTTTTAAATTTCCTAAGTTTCTCCTTCCCTCAAACTACTTATCTCTGATATTTTTTAAAGCCTGACATTTAAAAGATAACTTTGCACAAGAACTTCATTCATTTTCCTAACAAAATGACTCTTTCTTGTCATGAAAATTGCCAGGGGAGAATTTACAAAGTAATTTCATATACAAAAAAAAAAAAAAAAAAAAAAAAAAAAAACCAACAAAAAACAAAACAAAACAAAAAAAAAACCCAACTTGATCTTTAAGAAGGAAACTGTCTTTTTACGGTGTCTTGGCAGTCCTGGAGATCCCAAAACAACTCCAGTTGGGGTGAGCTCTCTATTTTGCCTTTCTTATCAATAAGATGATCATTAGCTATAATTACAGAAGTGTGGGTAGATGATGGAAGAGTCTGAAGGAAGGTGGCATGCTTTTCCAAACCCAGGTAGAGAATGTGTCTGTGTCTTTAGAAAGCCCTGCTGAGACTCTGCCTGGGAATTCACAGTACCCTAAAAAAGGAGTTGGGCAGAAACAGACTTCTCAGCAACTCCCTGTACTTACTTCAACAGAGTGGTACTCTTACTTTGAATACGAAAAAAGGACAGCACAGAGGTGCCGATGCCACTGTGAGGGGTTCTGTGGGGCTCAGTTTGAGCCTCTCCTTCCTTTGGATTCTAGCTTCAGAGGGAGTAAGGCAGTTCCCTGTTGTTAGGAAAACTTTGCTTCATAGCACTAAAGTCTACAGGGGAGCAGGGGAGGGATGTGAAGACTGTGGTAACAGAAGAAGTTCACTGATCTGCAGTGCGCTCTGTCCATGAAGAGAGCAGTCAACAACAAAGCAGTGAGTCTGCTCTTAACTGGCTCAACTTTTATCTTGGAAGCCACACCTGACTCAGAGGAGGTGGCGGTGAATCTCTTTGGGTTTGTTCTGTCCGTCCTGACATGCCAGTCATTCTTCCTCATTGGCAACCAGATACCAAGAATGGTCACTCGAAATTGAAAACAGAAAAGGAAAACAAGTAGGAGCGCTTCATTGGTTTGTAGATAATGCTGCTGAAGCTAAAGTCAAGCACCTGAGTCCTGAAGTAGGTCCAAGAACAAAATTTTAATATACAGGGAAACCAGCATTATAGATCATATATATGTATATATCTTGCAAAGTGTAACAGTGTTAGGAAGAGAGAGAAATGGATTAAATGGAATTTATCATTGAGAATTCACTTTCTTCTTCTGAAATTAGACATCTGTTAATCTTACAGGCGAGGGATCTCACTCATACTTGTACTGGATCACAGACTAACAATCAATCAACATTACCAATACGGAAGAGATGGGACTTGCATAAACATCAAAAGAAAAAGTATCTAATTGGTCACAATAAATGAACTTTGCACACTTAAAAGTGACCTTGATATCATCAAAGCAAAATACTCATTATTTCTATGAGTGGTTCTTGCCAAGACTGTTTTGGTTTTGTTTTTTCCTTCTCCTTTTTTAGCTTTCTTAAGTCATGAGGATTTTTGTCTACAAAATGTTCAATTCTGAGTAGACCCATGAATGAAGAAGGTCTAAACTGTGAAAGATACCATTTCGTGCTTAGGACAACTTACCCAGCCTTCCAGGGCTCCTACGCCTCTAACTACAGAATACCAGTTAGAGTGACATCCAGCTGTGACATCCAGCTGATGACCTCACCCAAACATTGGTCAGACTGAAAAGGAATTACCCTGAGGCTCTATCTGGACTGAGACCCAGCAGAACTTAGTTAGATTTAGCTCTGTCGTTAACTGGTGAGGGACTCTCCTGTCTAAACCTCCAATTTCTATTTTTTAAACAGAGGATATTAGTCTGGCTGATTTTCAAGTTCTTTGCATCTATGTGGAAGATTCATAGAACTTCCAAAGCAACATTATTATTGTTGAGAATTTCTACCAAATCCTAAGATATTATTTGTTTAAACATCTTAAAATCCTAAGAAGACAAGGGGTAATGCTAAATTAACACAAACCCCTTCTATTCCAAAAGCTCTCCTGGCCAGCTGATTTGAAATGATTGTCCTGATGCAATACATTCAATGTCAAGAATACTTCTGCCTTTGCACTGTGTCAAATTTAAAAGGTTTCAATGCATTTGTATTGGATTCTCTGCTCCTGTGCCCCTTGGTGCAGTTACAAGTGGAATACTGACTGAGACTTTCTGAAACAAAAAGGGAAAAAAGACTTTTGTTCTCCCCCCAATTGCCATCAGTCATGCTCTCACATCTGGCCTTCCCTGAATTCCTCTGTCTGAGGTCCAAGTACAGACAAGGCATTTGTATCTAAGCAGGCAACTCTCCTTTTCTTGGCCTAGATTTCTGAAAAATAAAATGTTATTTGCAAAAAAAGGGGGGGGAGGGGCAGAAATCTACCCTGACAGACATGTTCTGATCCCAGACTGAAAGTATGCCTAACAAATGAAGGGACTCAGTGTGATTTAGTGTAACGCCAGTAGCGAAAACACAACTGTAAATTAATCTTCTCCAACATGCTCTCTGAGGCTCAAATTGCTGTTTCACTGTCTGCATCTTTAATGATGGTTGATACGTCCCCTGGGAAGCAAAGTACTGATCTCCTCTATCTTGATTTCGTAGCTGAGCTGATTATATAGATACAGATATAGATGTGGAATTATTTAATAGTCACCAAAGTCAATGAAGGCAAGAAGGGAAAGGAGTGGGAAAAATAATTGGGGTTCAATTTGCCGTAAGTGGCAAAAATCTCCATAAAGAAACAACTCCGTCTTCTCAGTTATTATTTAATCTGCTTTGGATTTAAACAATGAAGAATGCTAGGATTTAGGAGCTTTTGAGGTGCTTGTTTTTGTTTTGTTTTGTTTTGCTTTGCTTTTTAAAACCAGAGAAGTTCTATGCTTTTTGTAGTAATTTGAAAGGAAAAGTTCTGACAAGTCAAAATAACACCTTGAACTAAAACAGAGGATGATACATGTACCCAAGATGTTTGCAAATAACAGGGTAGCATCCTGAGGCTTTTGAAAGAAATTAATGTTCAATCCTTCAGTTCACAGATGAGCCACTTGACCTAACCAGGGAAAAGTAACAGAATCGGGGTTTAAGAAAGTCTTTCTTCCCAGGAAAAAGAGAACAGCTAAGAACTGAAGAATAAATGGAAATTAATGGAGAAGGAGAAGGATCTATTATACTCTCCTCTTGTGTAAAGATGTGGAGACACTAAATATCATGGATTGCTCATAAATGAAGATAGAGGACATTGCTCATCAAACCAGTGTGCAAGAAAAGCTTTGAGGAAGAGAAAATACGTTTTCCGATAGAATTCTCCACCCAGTGACCACCAGATGTTGAGCAATGGATCAAATCTTATAAAAAAAAAATCTAAAAGGAATCAGTGGATAACCCTACATGTGGGTCCCCAAAACTCTAAACTTCTATACACTCTTCTCTAGGATGGGATAGACGGCAACACGCATTCTAGGAAATGATAAATTTTGCTGCACCAACAGATACAGAATGTTCTGAGGTGGAGGAAGGTAATCACCCTGCTCTTTCTCCTCTGCTCTCAGCAGACTGTTCTCGGAATGATGTGCTGTGCTCAGCTCCCCCTGAGACAAGCGAAAGAGATCAAGAGAAACTGGAGCACAATCAAAGAAAAGTGAGTAGGATTGTTATAAATTTGAAGCTACGAAATGAAATCAATCCAGTAGCGATGGTGCTCTAAGAATGTACACAGAGAATGTCTCAGTGAAGCCCTTGCCTATTCCATGTTCACTTTATTTCCAGGGGCAGCAAATAGGTTTCAACTGGTGACATGACAAGTGTGATCAACTGGTTGTAACTTCCTAGAGAAATAAGATGAGGGCACTAAGTATGCAAACTTGGCCAAGAAATCAGCCTGAAGTGACTGCCGTAGCCCAGGGGGCAGGAGTGGTGGTACTTAACCTCGGTGCTGGCCATTACTGCCTGCCCGGCCCCATCCTTGGCCCAGCAGAAATTCAATCCTGGGCCATGGGATCCCCTTCACCTCGGCCTCATGGTGGCCTCTCCACAAGAACTCTGGTAAATCCTTCCGGAGAGCAGCCAGGCCAAAATGAGACCATAAAGCCACCTTAAAGAGCACCAGTGAGGCTGCAGGAGAATATTAAACTGTGCTGCTCTCCCTCACTGCCCTTCAAATGAATTAGAAGAAGCATGCCTGAGCTGGCACCACATGTAAATTGCCTTTCTACAGATAGTGGGGACTGAATTCAAATAAGTCTTCCTGGTCCCTGTGCATGTACCCAAGGAAATATAACTTTAAAAGATCAAGAATAAAATAGGCAAGAGAAGGTCAGTCCCTTGGTAGTCCCTATGGTGCCTGCTCCCACTTCTTTTAGGCACTTTTTCCTCAGTCTTCAACTGAGGCAGCCACAAGGTCCAGATGAACTCATCTTGATGAGGCATTACAAGAAAAGATCATGGAATGGTGTTGTGACTGATGGAGTCCCTACGGGAAGTGGATGTTAAGAAAACATAAGCCTTTGCTCTCCTTATCACAATTAGGCCTTATTCAGTGTGGTAGAAGGAGTCAGAAAACCAGATCCGAGCCTCAGTTTTGCCAGATTAGATCTAAGGCAAATCATTTAATCCTATTAGAAACTGAAACACAGAGAGAATAATATTATTCATATTATAGAGCTGTTTTCAGGATTAAATGATAGCTCTCATCCAATTATTTTTGCTTGGTGTTAGAGTAATAGATAATCATTGCAAAAGAAAAAGAAAGAGAGAAAAATCACTGCTAATCCTACATCCTAGAAATAACAATCATGACTATTCAGTGTATAATGTTTATTGAAAAGGAAGAGAAGAATCACACATACACACACACACAGGAGTAGTACCATGAACAACAAGCCTTTCTTTTGCCCCAAGTCCTGGAGTAACTAGAACCCAAAGTGACTGAGTGGCAACAAATATCAACAATTTCTCATGTAGTCTTCCAAAATTTTACTATGCAGGTATACATATTATGTATACATTTGTATATTTTATGAGTCACTAAAATGTATTTTAAAACACTTTTTAGGCCTGCCTGGGTGGCTCAGTTGGTTAAGCGTCTGACTCTTGGTTTTGGCTCAGGTCATGATCTAGTGATTCCCAAATTCAAGCCCCATATCAGGCTCTGTTCTGACAGCATGGAGCCTGCTTGGGATTCTCTCTTTCCTCTCTCTCTGCCCTCCCATGCTCACACTCTCTTTCTCTCTCTCTCTCAAAATAAATAAACTTTAAAAAAAAAACACTTTTTAAAGTTGGCAAATGCACCATGTAACAGTGAGGTGGTATTTTTATTGATGAGCCCTACTTCTGATAAGACAAAGGGAATGGAGGACATTGTTGGGCTACAGAATCCCTGTCAAGTTACGAGCAACCACAGAAGCTTCTCAAGTGCAATGTGCTCAAATGGATGACTATTATTATTAGATAAAACTTGACCCCAAATCACCAGCTGGTTTTCTATTTAGTTTACCACATGTGGTATCATGTGTTGCCTTTTTCTTGCCCTCTCTCCTCTAGAATCACACACTGGTTTGTTCTTCTAGAATCTCAGCACGCAGACAGTGAAAGGAGAACACACAACAAATCTAAATAAGCAAGTTAGATATACCTCAAATAGATGGGTCTAAGAGACTCATTCCCTATCCTGTCCTCCTGAAGAAAATGCTAAACTACCTACCTACAGCAAACTTAGAAAAGAAAGAGCCACATTCATGTTTTAGATAAAACCCTTTGACTTCCCACCTACAGCTCTTCTCTTAAACCTCATGTTCATTCAAGTGTCCATGAGAATGCCTTTTTATTCATTTATTCACTTGCAACTTGCTCATTTGTGAATGGAGGGGATAAAGTGATGTCTTGAGCTCCCTCTACAAGTTAATCAGAGTGATAACTCACTACTATCTTTTCCAACTCTGATGCCATGACCATTTGCTGCAACCTACTTACTCCACAGATAATTTCCTCAAGAGTAGAGTCACATTGTATGGCTGTCAAATAGAATCAATTAACCCACGAAGTTATAATTATCCACAAGGGGCTGCTAATTAGGAATACAAAACTAAGTTCAATGCCATTCCTTGGCACTGACCCTGACACTACACCAATAATAACAAAATCATAGAAATCAGAGACAGAACTGACCATTTCAGTCAGGTGTGCATTTACTCAACCAAGAAAGTTATCTATTCATATTTTCTTGCAATTCAGGAAAATCAGTCTTAAATGGCAAACTGGGGAGTCAATAAAGTTGAGAAGAGTTGCCTCTTTCATATGCATTAGGCACAGAAGTTACCATATTAAACAAGAAGTCTATGTAGGCAAAGGTGCTCTTAAAAATTTCATAAATTGTCTACCAAGTATAGGAAATATTTGTATATAATCCTATAAAAGGTTTTCATCAAATTTTCTAACTCTCAGTAAGTTTTTTATGTTTGTTTCATTTTCCTGTTGCAGCCCTGAAAAAATGTCAATAAGTGGTCAAAAAGTGGATTTCTTATCTTTGAATAATCAAAAATACTTTTTCTAGAGTTTTAACTTTTTCAGACCTGTGTGCCTACAACATGAGCACATTGAATTAAATGAAGAATAGAACCACTAATCCCATTTAATTGACATTAAATCAATGAATATTTTTAAGTCGAATCATATGACTTTTAGTTGCAATGGTTGACTAGAGGGAAAAGATGATGGGGGGGTGGGGGTTATTCTAGAGACATTTATAGACACATGTTCTCTAATTCAGCACTCTAAGTCAAACAACAGGAAAGCAACCACTTTCTGGAATAATTACATAAATATCTACTTTTTATTCAGTTCGTACTTTCGGTCAAGCGCTATCTTAAGCCCTCACAACAGCCTTTCAAAATTAGGGACTAATATCTTCATTTTATAGTTGAGCTTAGAGAAATCAACTAACTTTGCTCAAGGTTTTAAAGCAAATAAACCACAATTTGAGCCCAGAAGGCTGAAGTTCATGTCCTTCTCATCTGTCTAAAGAAAACCTATCCTTTGAAACCAGGATGAGAATTTCCTACAACTGGTAAATAACCCTTCTCTTTTCTACAAAGGTGTTAGTAGTCACAGGGAGTATATCGTCATAGGATTTGTGCTAGTACATGAACCCATGTGCACAGAAGTATTTGTTTTTGCTGGCACTTTCTGGACGGCGAAACTCATTCTGAAAACACTCAATCTGCTGGGCTTTCCTTGCCCAGTCTCCTCATTCTTGAAAAATTCCTTAGTCTAAGCAATGGTTCTGAAAGTGTGATCGCCAGCCAAGCAGCATCGGCATCACCTGGAGACACACTAGAAATGCACATTTGCTTCAGACCTGCCGAATCACAAACTCAGGAGGTAAGGCCCAGTGATCTGTGATTTAACAAGCCCTTTGGGTGATTCTGTGCCATAAGAAGTTTGAGAATCACTGACCTACAGGAAGAATTCCCATAGATCTTCCCATAAGTCCCTCGGACCCTGAGACATCCTTCTCTAAGATCTACATAGAAACATTCATTAAGCCTTTGAATTCAAATGACTAAGAGTGCCAAGTCGAAATTTGTTTGCTCTTTTCCTTAAACATAAGGACTCTATTTCCATCAAAAGGCTCACACAGAACAAAGGACCCCTTGTTCTCCTAGGAGGCCTTCAAGAGGTGAAACCAGAGTCATGGGTATCTGTGAACACAGCACAAACACACTCATACATACACATAAACACCCAAATACACAAGCATGAAGGGAACTAGGTTCAAAGTAGCCTTAAAAGTCCAAGGGACCCTTGGACTTTTGATCCATATGATCAAGAGCCCTGGGGTAGTTCTTCACTTAAAAAATATAGTGAAGCTGCCTCTGCGTTTATCAGTAAAAAATGGACGGACTTTGGACATCATGCCATTGACTTGCTGCACGATCTCAGGCAGCTAAGTAGCCTCTTTCTTATTCTTGATATCTTCATCCATAAAATGGGATAATAAACATTTATTGGGCACTTCACATACTGAGCATTATACTAAATGTTTCCCAAATATTTCATATTTAACACTTATGAAAACACTTTGAGTTAGGTTTATATCCCCTTTTCACAAGTTTGAAGGTCAAAGAGGTCAGGTCAATTGTCTGAGATCACACAATGATTCAAACAGGATATAATCCTCACTTGTGACTCTGAAGCTTGTGCTCTTAACCATGATTTTCCTCTAAAATTTCTTCTATTTCCATCATTCTCCCATCTGAATACTCAAGTATACCTTCCTCACTCTACCTGAAATTTTGATGTTTTTAGGTAACATGGATTATTTTTCATTGCACATATAGCTGAATAGGCCATACTTTAAGGCAAAGTTTCCAAAGATTTTTAAGGCACAGAAAAGAGGAAAGCCTTTTGTATGGATGTTTAAGGTAAAATTAAATATATATAGTATATATGCTATATAGCATACTATATAGCATATATACTATATATATATTATATATATATAAATATTTTATACTGATACATATTTATACTTTTAAATGTAAATTCCTTAAAACTAAAAACTATTCTGTCTTCCTTTTTCTGTACGCCTATTGTCAGGATCAATCTAACAAAGAAAGAAGTGAATATAGAAATTGGGTAATCTCCCCCTCCTGCCCCTTTAGTACCATTCTTTTTCATTTTTTTGGTAATGTTTATTTATTTTTGTGGGGGCAGGAGGGGCAGAGAGAGGGAGACACAGAATCCAAAGCAGGCTCCACACTCTGAGCTGTCAGCACACAGCGTGATGTGGGGCTTGAACTTTCAAGATCATGCCCTGAGGCCAAGTCAGACGCTTAACCAACTGAGCCACCCAGGTGCCCCATCTTTAGTACCGTTCTTAAGATGAATTTATTCAGCAGGATTATTTTCTCATTACTTAGATGAAGCTACTGAAATCAATATCATTTGGGACATATCATTTGGGATATGTCATAGTAAAATAAGTTGTTTTGGAACCTAATTTTTAAGAGGCATGTTGCTGCATTGTGGCTGAGAAGCCCGATGACAGTCTGAGGCATCAGTATGTTGGGACAGGAGGGGACATGGCTTAGAGGAGAGCAAGATAAAACAGGGTCAAATTCAATCCCAGGCCAGGCTACCTGCCACCCTGCTCTGCTCTAAACAATAAAGAGGTTGTCCCCACAGGCAGTCATGTAATCAAAAAGCAGGCTCTAGGGGCGCCTGGGTGGCGCAGTCAGTTAAGCATCCGACTTCAGCCAGGTCATGATCTCGCGGTCCGTGAGTTCGAGCCCCGCGTCAGACTCTGGGCTGATGGCTCAGAGCCTGGAGCCTGTTTCTGATTCTGTGTCTCCCTCTCTCTCTGCCCCTCCCCCGTTCATGCTCTGTCTCTCTCTGTCCCAAAAATAAACGTTGAAAAAAAAAATTTTTTTTACAAAAAAGCAGGCTCTGAATTCTGAGGGTAGGAATGATAGCCACGCATGTATTTATTCCCAGCAACTAACTAGTCCTAGGCACAAAGCTGACCTGAAATCAAGCAACAACACCTCGCCCCACTCTTCCTAGAAAAGCAACCTAGGCTTCAGGGCCCAGAAGGAAACCCATTTTCAAAGTGCTAACAAATTAGCTTTATATTCCCAAGATGCAGAGTTCTAGCAAAGTGGGGGAAAGGAGTGGCTGAAATCAAAATACATGAACAAGGGGGACAAAGCCCATCCTCATCACACAATGACCATTTGTCTGCTGTCATTCCCCCCTTCCCTTGCTGCTCGGCAACCCCTCCTCTTCCCAGAGGTGCTGCCCCACCCACACACACACTTGGATGTCAACTCTGAAAGTTAGAAACAGGACACAATAAAGACTAAATGAATGTTCAGTGTGCAGAGAGACCCAGCTAGTCTAATACCCGCTTTCTGCCTACTCAGAGATAAACAAGAGGCCTTGCTGATGTTCCTTCCCAGCGATACAGTTCTTGACCCTTTCACTAGAAATACAGTCAGGCAATAAAACAATCCTTCCAGCAGTCATGGTTGTTATAATTATTAATTATCAACTGCACAGGATGCTGGGGGAATACAGTTCTCTGGTACATCAACTGGGGTCAATACAAACAAACAACAGCCCCCCTTCCTTGAGGCCTCCAGGGTGACAATCATTATGAGCTTGCAGCCTAATAACCCCCTCATCCAATATTTGTATTCATTATGCAGAAACACTGTTCTTACTCTGCCTTTGGTTTCCTCATGGAATAAAGGAAAAAAAGAATTGAAAATCAATTATCCAGAAGTTCTTGCATCAAATGGGACCCAGTATTGATAGTGGATTACTTGCTATCAGTTGGATTACTTGCTATCTATTGCCCTTAGTATATCTGAAAAGCTGATGGGAGAAGCTTGCTGTGCATCAGTCACAGGAACAAAGGGAAAGAGCTGACTAGGAGGCAGTATGGTATAAGTCACTGTCCTCAGCCCTGGCTGCACATGAGAAGGGCAGGAAACACTGAGAACCGAAGGAGGGAGGGAGGGAGGACGGAGGGAAGGAGAGCAGAATTAATTTCTTGACTTCCTTGGTTCCAGATTGGGCCAGTGCATTTGGCAATTTTTGTAAGAATCCAGGTGGTTCTAGTATAAGAGCAGGACTGAGAATCACTGAAAGGAAGCAAGTAGACTATCAGAAACCACAAGTCAGGGTTCACTACTTATCAATAACTTTTCTGAATAAGTATCCTGCTGTATAACGTATCAATAATGTATTTACAGTGCATGTAAATAATCACAATAAAAGGTGAAAAGTGATAAGCACCATACAAAGGATAAATCGAATCTTGGGGGACCTCAGTGGAAGGAAGAAATTATACTGCCTCCCTGGGGCAGAGACCAGAGAAAGACTTTTGGAAGAATGTAGCCATTTCAGCTACTTGAATGAGGCTAGAGTTTTCCATCAAAAAAGTCTGGATATTAAACCTAGTTGAAATGATTATGAATTGCAAAGCCACAAATACAAATATAAAAAATTCAATTTTCTTATATTTTTCTTACCATTGAACTTAGGCTCTGTCTCAAATATCTATTCTTCTACCTAATAATTGAAATTTTATCTAGTATGTCCAAGTGTATTCAGTCTTTTCTAGATAAATTCAGCCCACGTACATTTAAGATGGGGTAACTCAGGATTTTCAGGTCTCTGAAGAGCTGTATAGAGGGAGGAGCTTATGGGACATCAGGCAGCAGTACCTTGAGGTGGCAGATCCATAGGCATCCTTGGACTTCCATGGCCTTCCATGAACATGTAATGTGTCCCATGATCTGCAGTCCCTGCTACAACCAGTACAAACATCCATGGTCCTGTTGTGATCTCTAGCCAAGAGCTCCCTGCTGGAGGTCACTCAGGCTCCTGCAGGCCTTCCAGCCCTCTCTTAGCTAGCTTCTTGCACCTGCCCCATGGGAATATTGGGGCTTGTGAAAAGCTCACAGGGTTTCCCCAGTCCCTTAACTCCCAGACACAGCATACCGTCCTTTCCACGAATGGCTGCTATCTCAGATGACAAAAATCTTAGGACCTTGTTCACTCTCCTGGGCCTCAC
The DNA here is from genome assembly GCF_027475565.1 of Acinonyx jubatus. Lineage (NCBI taxonomy): Eukaryota > Metazoa > Chordata > Mammalia > Carnivora > Felidae > Acinonyx > Acinonyx jubatus. Next base: position 19,758,742 of record NC_069390.1, on the reverse strand, counting down.
CCAGGGATGAGCACAGGTCTGTTCTGTCCATTGATTCCCTCCCCAAGCCTCACTGAGATTTCTATCAATTCTTGCCTATAATTGAAGATTCTATGGTAAGTAGAAAACAGTGACTCACTAAAGCCTAAGTGATGAAGGAGCATAAGGCAAGTTGACACCCTGCAAACCTTCCCCACCACCACCTCTGCCAGGTGGGAAATGTGTGACATTGCTTGGGCACTCCTGGTTGCCCAAGAACAAAGGAAAGGGAAAAAACAATGGTTAATTGGTAGAGATTACAGTCATGCAGGGGGACATGAGTCTCCATAAGTTTACATATATCTTGGTTAATTATAAGAAAAAGGCAATCTTATCAATAGCCTAATCTCCATAAACCTATACACTCAGTTTCCTAGAGCCCCAACATCACCCTCCCCTCCATAGTAATGTGAGGAACAAAGGCAAGAAGGAAATGGTAGATAAAATTAAATTTCTTTATAACCTGCAGCTCATTGACAAATACTTGGGGCAAATACAGAGTATAGCATTTCTCCAGGAACTCCCTACTGTTTTAATGTTAATGCCTTACTAGAGAAAAAACAACCTTAGCTTGACAATAATAGAAAGGCCTCCAGTATCTTCTGAGTCTTCTTTAGCATATGAAAGTCCTTTAGGAAACCTCCTTTTTGCCTTGACCTCCCACAACTCCATAGTATATAACCAGTTACTTTTCACAACCCCAAGGCTGCTCTTCCTGCCCATGGGTCCTGTCCCCATGCTTTAAAAATATCAACTTTTTGCACTGAAGATGTCTCAAGAATTCTTTCTTGGCCATCAGCTCTGGGCCCTACCATTACTCCAAAACCCTATTATAAGTAGTGGTTATATTTCTTTTGAGTGTGCCCTCCGACCCCCAGCCCTGACCCTTAGCTACCTTCCAGGGATAAGGTAGTCTTACTTCTTACTTACTTCTCCTGGATTAGCCCCCAAATCTATTATTTAGAACATGGACTTTGGCTTTTTGTGGAAGGAAGGAAGGAAGGAAGGAAGGAAGGAAGGAAGGAAGGAAGGAAGGAAGGGGAACAAAAAAAACAAAAACTAGGTTCTGGAAACACACACACGCTCGCGCGCACACACACACACACACACACACACACACACACACACTGTACTCTCAAATATATTGTCTCTGTCCTGTCTCTGTCCTGTCCTCTGTCTCAAAAGTCCATTTTTAAATTTAAAGACCAGCATTAACTCATTAATTTATTTCCTCCTCTCTACATTAAGCATTAACCCTACCCAGAGGGCAAGAGGTGAGGTGGGGGGATGGGGGGGTGGGGAGGGCATTACAAGGTACCTCCTTATTTTAAAAAAGGAGTGGAGGAGGTCAATATTATACTGAACAACAAAAATGGTCTGCTATTTCAAAGCTTCCTCTGCTCCACAGGCTCATTCAACTTGCAGAATATTAGAGCACTAAACAAAATGGGATACTTGGATGGGAAAACAGTTCTCTTATCCGGAGCCTCAGCCAAGATACATCGATCTGCATCCCCCCAGCACACCACACCAAAATTACTCCCATTCAGAACACTGACTGGGGCTGAGTTCTGCATAGAGCTCTCTAAGTCCTGGTGTCCCCAGTGACCCTCCTGAAGACATTTTTAATCTCTCTTATTTAAACCTTTGTCTTTCATGATTAAATAATCAGCTCATTGGTAACCACAGGATGCCATTCTCTTGGGATGTGGTAAAACAGCTACATGGATTGGCTAGGAGGCCAATATAATTTTGTTCAGGGGCAGAAAAGAATGCCATGTGCTTGAGTTGAGACGGAAAAAATGTTTGCTAATTTTCTGTTTGGGGATTTTCAGTTTTCCACTTGAGTTGCTACTGCTGAAATGAGAATTTTCACATTTTGACTATGGCATAATTTATACAGGAGACATTCAGTAATGAATCTAGATAAAGCCAACTGTAAAATTAGCCAAACATCCTTGGGTCCAAAAACAAATGCTTAAAATAATTGTTAATTGAGCCATTTGGGGTCTTCAGTTCCCCATTTCAGGGACAGAAGCCCTCAGTAAAACAGACCCACAGAAAACTACAGGCATCTACCATAAGAATGCCCACGCTGTCTTGCTTTGAACCAGTACTCAATGCCAAGGATAAGGAGGAATGTGGCAACCAAAGATTTACCAACATAATAAATGGGCCCACATCCACCACCAACATGCTCGATCAACTCAAACCATCGTCATCCAGAAGATATCCATTTGTCTGTTCAAAACTGGAAAGATGGGAAATGAAACCCCCAGAGAAATCCCAAATCACTTGCTGAATCAAGACTTTTCATTCTGGTTTTCACCAGAATGCACCACTTCTCCACAGGTTACTTTAAAAAAATGGTTTAATAAAGCACCCAGAGTGTAAACCACACAGGCCATGACATTCCCCTCCCACAAACAGCTCCAAACCAAAGTACATCCCCAGACAAGCCTTACAAGCCTAAAAAGTGTTTATAATCAACTAGAATTTTTACATTAGATATAAAAATTTGCTACCCTGGACGTATCAGACGTAGCAACGGATTATGAATTAGATCCGAATTTGAGACCTGACTGTCATGAACTGTCTCAGATCCTCACCTTGTACTAACTCAGTCTGACACACAGAAGAGCAGGGCTTCCAGACCCCACAGTGAGGGACTGGCCAGTATGGAACTTGCCTTTCCACCATCAGTAACAAAACCGAAAAAAACCATATGAGGCACCTGTTTTCAGGAGTTGAACTACAGTCCAAACAATACTGTAACCACTGAGACAAAGAAACACAGGAGGCAAGATACTCCTCCAGTTCCTGTCTGTGCCATTTTCAGAACCAGAGGGCCAGAGGCAGAAACAAAGTAGAGCATGGGCTTCTCACTGAGCTGACGAAGCAGGACTCAGAGTTTGAAGCAGAGTCAACAGCTGTAATTTGTGGGGAATTAGTTCCAGAGAGCTAAAAAAAAAAAAAAGGGGGGGGGACCACAGGTCTGCAGGGGGGTTCTCATCTAATTCTTATTCCTCAATATGGTATAATGAAGTTGCATCTATCTTCAGCTTTTACCCAAACACTGAGCCAGCCCATCCAAATAGCAAACTCAGGGATTTTCATCCTCCTCCTTCCACGGGTCATAGGAGATACCCTATATGGTCATTCAGCATGAATAAAGAATGGGGCACTGATATAAATTACTTATGCCCTCTGGTCCCGCTTCAGCTCAATTGGAATCACCATTTCCTTCTCACGAAGGACTGCTGCTAGCGCTTCTGAATTATGACCTGGCATGTCCAACAGAATCAAACTCAGTTCTAGACACCTGGTCACCGTGCCATGCCCCACGGCCAAGTGTTACGAGGCCCTTTACCAGGAAACTGTTCCTAAATAGGCAGATACTGAGAAAGTCATCAGTTGGCTCCGGTCTCCCAGGGACCTGCGTCACAATTCTCCTATAAGATCTTGCCAGACACTGCACATGGCTTCTTTTCTTACCAATACCTCCAAAACCCTGGGGTCTACAGCCCAGGCCTTCTGCAGAACCTTGCCCACCCAGGCACCACTCAACCCTTGAGGTCTTTACGTCATCGACTACAGGGACCAGAGCAACACACAGGTATGGAATACCCTGCCTTCAGAACCTGAAGAGTTTTGCACTGCTATCTAATAAGCATTCTACAGAAAAGATAAACAGCTGATACTGCTTCTTTATGACTTCTCATGTGTTCTATGCAGAATTCTAAGTGTTTCACAGAGATTAACTCAGGCTCCACATTCACCTTCTGAGGTGGCTACTGCTATTATCCCCAATTCAGATAGGAGAAAACTGAGGCAGAGGGAATGCGAATTATCTGACTTCACATAGTCCACAAGTGTCAGAATTAAATACAAGGTCCATGCTGTTAACCACTGTCCCATATTCCTCTAAAAACCGCATGAAAAATTTTGATATTAAGGTATCCGAATTCTAGGATTCTTCTGGAAATCACAGAAGTTTTACTCATTTAAGAAAACGTATCTTTTGCTATCTTGTCCTTTCTATGAGTGAGTCTCAATTTTATTCCTCTAGAGTTGGAATATACAAATTTCTAAAAGTGGCTGGGAGCCATAGGAGTATTACATAACACCGTGGATTTGAAATCAGAAGAACTGAGGTCTCATCTTGACTCTGGGTAGGTCTAATTTTCTAGTAAAACCCCAAACTGCACGGGTTTACTTTCCACAAAATTATCTAGAAGATACACCTAAATCTAACATTCTCTGGCTTGATTTATTCTCTAGATAGTTCTACTATAACTAATCACTAGCTTTCCATAAGGCTATAAGGAGAAATGTAAATTATTTCAAATATTTCAATATGCGTTGACACCAAAGCAGAAAGAAATAGTTCAAACACAGTGGGAGCTACTTAAGTTTGAATTTCCTAAAGTTAAAAGCTAAGTATATTAAATATTTTAAATAGTGTTGGGAAAATGGGTTATATTTTTGGGAAATAAATACACTAGAGATAGACTAAAAGCTAACCATTAAAAAAAAAAAAAACACAGGGGTCCAAACTCAAATGCCTGCAAAGGGTATGACTTTCACAGAGACTTGTGATATTAGCCTGGTATAAAAAAAAAAAGTAGGTGCTAAAATGCTTATATCACACTTGATCATAATAACCGTCTCCTTCCATTGTTACAATGCCTTTAAAAGTGATTTACGGTCACAACAAATACACCATACATAACCAAATATTTTGTGATCTGTGAAATGAAGTATAAAAGCATTAGAATAAAATATAGATGATCCATATATATACATATATGTGTATGTATATATATATATATATATATATATATATATATGTATGTATTCATACTTATGTATGTACACATACACACACACCCAACTTTGGGGTAGAAAAGGCCTGTCTCAAGATATAAGATGAAAATGTCACAAAAGGATACATTAACAAGCTTGACTCTCAACATTTAATTTTTCTAAACATAAAAGACTATAAACGGAATTAAATGACAAGACACAACTGAGAAGTATTTATAGTATTTATATAAGACCAAGCATTACTTGGATTAATATCCAAAATACATAAACAGCTTCAAAACTCTATTAGTAAAATACAAATCATGACAAAAAATATATAAATATTTTAAACAAGTAACTTAAAGAAATTAAAAGAGTATTAAAAAGACACACAAGTCTCTAGACAATTATGCCATGTGGAAAAAAAACAACCCCAAAAGCTTACATACTGTATAATTCCATTTATAGAACAATCTTAAAATGACAAAATTATGGAAGCGGAAAACAGATTAGTGGTTGCCAGGAGCTAAATTGAGGGGGTGGGGATAGAATTGAGAGTGATTTTAAAAAGGTAACACGAAGGACCCTTGAACTGATACAACAGTTTGACTGAATTAATAGCAATATCCTAGTTTTGTGAAATTGTACTGTAGTCTTGCAAGATGTTAACATTGGGGGAAACTGGATTAAAGATAAATAGATAGATGCTCTGTTATTTCTTACAACTGCATGTGAATCTGCAATAATCTCAAAACTAAAGTTTAAGACACACAACACACAACCCCACAGTACTTAGGGATACATAAATTAAAACTATATCGGGAGAGCATTTTTAACCAAAACAGATGGCAGAAATTATAAAGGTTGATCGTAACAAGTGTTAGAGAAAGAAAAGGAAGAATTTACTATAATACTCTTTTGGCAGTAATATAAATTGGTATGGCAGTTTTTCTGGAGTACATTTTAGCAACATCTATTTTAAAAATTAAGTAAACATACACTTGAACACAATTATACCATTTCTTGGTATCTAGCCAGGAAAGAAGAGAGAGAGGGAGGGAGCATGGGGGAGGGAGAGACGGAGGGAAAGGAAGAAACAAAGACAACCATACAGTGTAACAGGTGAAACATACTAAGACAGCACTGTAGCATTAAAAATAGCGACTGCTAATCTAAAAGTCATGTGGCTAGCATGATTTTAAGCACCTTACTATATTAACTTATTTCACACCAAAAGAAGCGGGGCTTGTTTTCATATCAAGAAACTGAGGCACAGTGATAAGTAACTTGCCCAAAGTAACTCAGCCAGAAGGAAGTAGGACAGGCTCCACAGTCTGTTTTTAACAGCTACACAAAGCTGCCTCTTCACACCCATAATGGCAGAATATTAGAGAGAGTCCAACTGTTCAACAACAGAGGTATAATTAAACTACAGGACATGTGAACTATGGAATGTAAGAATTTTTTTTAATTTTTTTAATGTTTATTTATTTTTGAAACAGAGAAAGAGCATGAATGAGGGAGGATCAGAGAGAGGGAGACACAGAATCTGAAGTGGGTTTCAGGCTCTGAGCTGTCAGCACAGAGCCCAACACAGGGCTCGAACTCATGGACTATGAGATCATGACCTGAGCCGAAGTCGGATGCTTAACCGACTGAGTCACCCAGGCTCCCTGGAGTGTAAGAATTTTAAATGTGTTAAATGAAATTAAAATTTGTAAAATAAAATAAAGTATGATATATTTGTAAGGGGAAATTTCACAAAATGAGTATGTTCCTTCAACACACACAATAAACAGGAAATAAAATATCCTAAAAGTAATTAACAAATTATGAATTAGATCCGAATTTGAGACCTGACTGTCATGAACTGTCTCAGATCCTCACCTTGTACTAACTCAGTCTGACACACAGAAGAGCAGGGCTTCCAGACCCCACAGTAAGGGACCGGCCAGTATGGAACTTGCCTTTCCACCATCAGTAACAAAACCGAAAAAACCATATGAGGCACCTGTTGCCTTAGGAGAGGAGCCTGGGGTTTCCAATGATATTCAAAAATAACTGTCATTTTATTGATATAGTTTGCATCTCTTTTTATCAGAAAGTAAATCATAAATCACAAGTTTACTATAAAATGGTTAAAGATGGGGCGCCTGGGTGGCGCAGTCGGTTAAGCGTCCGACTTCAGCCAGGTCACGATCTCGCGGTCTGTGGTTTCGAGCCCCACGTCGGGCTCTGGGCTGATGGCTCAGACCCTGGAGCCTGTTTCCGATTCTGTGTCTCCCTCTCTCTCTGCCCCTCCCCCGTTCATGCTCTGTCTCTCTCTGTCCCAAAAATAAATAAATGTTGAAAAAAAAAAACAATGAAAAAAAAATAAAATGGTTAAAGACGGTTATTGGGTCAGGTTATGATCCCAGGGTCATGGGATTGAGCCCCACAACCTGCTCCATACTGAGCGTGGAGCCTGCTTAAGATTCTCTCTCTCTCTCCGTCCCTCTGCCCCTCTCCTCCACTTGTGTGCACTCTCTTTCTCTCTCTCTTTCTCTCTTTCTCTAAAAATAAAAATAAATTATTTTTTTAAAAGATGGTTATCAATTTGGATGACTTAACTTTGAACAAGATGTAGAATTTCCCCTAAGATCTTTGATAATATCTTGGCTCAAATTTGTATCACCAAAAGTGCCTTAGTGAACATCGCCACATACAATTCCACAGTCTTTCACACACATTCCAAACAGCTCCAGCCACATGGTTGCCACATGCAACCATGTCCCAGGAATAAGGACTCAGTAGCATCAATAGTCCAGGAATGTAGCATCCCATACTATGGACGCTTTCTAGAGGCAGTTAACGCCATATCCCATCATCTCAAATAGATGGCTCAGGTCCAGACATTCTTTGTAAAAAGAGCCAGAATCAGAGTGTTACTGAAGCTCAGAATCTTCTATTCCAAACCTCTCATCTTGGCAAGACCCAAATCCCAATTTGATCAACTCAGCCTACAGAAACAGAAGCCCAGAGCTTCAGACTAAGGAAAAGGACTTAGTGAGGCATCATTTTGTGAGGCATCATTATAATACTCATGACATATTCACGAGGGGCCTTAAGAAAAAGTGAAGCGCCAAGATCTTATTTCACCACAAATACAAAAAGAAACCCTAACTAAAAGGAAATGAGGACATCTGTGAAGAGAACACATGTGAATAATCCAGCTGAAAAAGAAAACTCACATTCCCCTGTTCAGTGGCTTTTCATACTGACAATTTTGTAAGCAAAAAATAAGCTGCAGGACACAGTTTGCTGTAGGGTTTTCTTCCAGAACTTTATAAATCAAGCTCTAAACAAAAATACAATAAAATACACATAACGATGGAAGAGTAGCTCCACTTTACTGAGTATTGTTTATGTGTCAGCATCGTATTAATCACCTTGATAGACATTTCTAATTTTTTACTTCCTTTTTTTCTTCCTCTTTGCATTGCTTGTTAATTTTAAGTTTTTATTTCAATGTCCAGTTAGTTAACATACATGGTTACATTAGTCTCAGGTGTACAATATAGTGATCCACTTTTCTTTGAAATCTTGTAACAAGTTTGTAAAGCAGTATTTTTATCTTAATTTTATCACACACTTAAACTCATTAGAGCCTACTTATTAATCAGGAATAATGAAACAAATCTATTTAGTACTCATCTTTTAGGCACTGTACTGTATGCTTTACAATGTATTTGTAGTAGTCATAAACTTTACTTCATAATACTAGAGCGAGAAATATCCCATTTATGTCTCTTAAATTAGTTGAATCTGCTACGCTGGGAAAAAAAAAAAAAACTCAGTTTCCATCGGGAAAGGAGTGCTGGAGGAATCCTTTATCTTCCTAGTGACAGATAAGAATTTGAAGCTCTTATACCTTACAGACTATGAAAAGGGCCTGTGGTCTTTAACCCACAGTAGCCACTACCAGCATGCTATCTGCTCATGCCTATACCATTCCTTAAAGTGGGTGACATTTGCACTCTTGCTTCAAACTTGGACCGAGAAGTCATGTCAAAGCCAGGAAAGCTGAGAGCCATCGTGCCATCCTTAAGTCTATCACACAGCTCCTTAGATGAGCCGTGTGACTGCCCCTGGGCGCTGCAAGAATGTGCTGTCACTTCCCACCCATCCCCGCCAGGGAAGTTGTCTCTCTGTACCCTTAACCAGGTCTGAGAAGTTCCCCAAACCAACTCTGATTTGTGTTTCTCCCTTTCATGTCTGCTGTTACCGCTGACTCTTGACTTCTCTGATTAGAGAAGACAGTGTTTCCCCTAATGTACTAAAGAGTCAGCTCTGGCTGCGTTTCTAAGTTAACAAGGAGAAACCACCCAGATGTTTGTTTAAGGGCTGACCTGTCTAGCATCTCCATCTGAGTGAAGCCCTAAGTCCAAGCTTAAAAGGACTTGAAACTTTATCTAACATAAACTTCTCTTCAATGCATGAATGGCTGTATCACATGCCCACTCCAAAACAGTCCTCAGCCTCCTCGAGATGGTCATTTTTAAATAAGGCTTAATAAATCCATTTCATGGGAGCCTCCTTTCTGAGCTCTGAATGTAGAAAACTCAGCTATAATTCCTGAACCTGAGAACTTCACTGTGGGTCTTTACCACGTTCCTGGAAAGTAACATGCCTACCTACCTATCAGCTGTTGAGTAACTTGTTAACAAATTTTAAAAAGGAAAAAGGGAAAAAATAGGGCATTGGGCAAAGGAGTGTCAAGTGGAAAGAAAACTTTAACACACACATACACACACACAAAATTCTGAGTAAAATGACTCCATCATTTTTTCTCTAGCAAATACATCCTCAAGAACTCCCTCAAATGACAACGCAAGCCGAGGCTCTCCTGGCTGGTGCTCTCAGACAAGCTTCACCTCCGTTGCTCCTCTAAGGCTGCAGAAATTATGTCCAAAGAGGTCTCTCTGCTTCAGTGTACTTTGGCAGAAATACTGGTCACATTTTCATGATTTCTGGGGCATGTTAGAGAATGCATGATATCATGCACATAAATTATCTCAGACATGTGTATCAGCACAAGCAAGAGAGAGCACAAGCAGAGAAGGAAGCTGTCACTGAGGTCCAACATGACGCACATTCTTCAACTAGAGGTCACTCAATCAGTGGCCTCGGCGAAGCAGATTCTAAGTTATGGTTTTATTTTTTTCATGATTATAACCATTAAAAATGGTTATAATTTATTTTAGGATTATACTATGGAAGATATTAAAAGTTGCTTAGTAAGTTGGGGATAATTATAAGTCAACTTAACTGTGTTAAATTAAGCAATACTATAGACATGCTATGGGAATTGTTTATAGAGATTTCTTGGAATATGTTTATAGTACAAAGAGTCCATCTTTGATATGAATAATCCTATTTATTATATTGTAGGCTTTGTTGTTTCATCTATCAGCATTTCATGACACGGTGCACATTGGTACAACTGAGGCAGTGAAAAAAACAGGGTGTCTAAAATTTGCACCCAGGGAGAAAGGGCGGACTCAGGGAACAGGTCTATCTATGTATCTGAGAGCTTAGAATTCAGAGGTTCCATGAGTTTCCACTATTAATGTCAACTACCAAAGGCATTTATAAGTCAACTTGTAGGGATGCTTTTATTACTAGTACTTAATGTTGTTACACAAAGAAAGATCAGCTTCCCCTTTCTTGGTACCCTCAAAGGAAAGGACAGTGGCCCTTTTGTTATAAAGATTTACTGATATATATACATTTCATTTTAGTCAAAACATAATTATATTTTCCCTCCTATAAGCAAGATATTCCACCTTAGAATTCCTATTTTGTAGAGCATTGGACAGACATGTCACCACATAGAAGAAGAAAAAAACTAAAAGCAGACCTAGAAGAGTTATTACAATGATTTTTTTTTCCAAATATGTAAATGTTTTGAGTCACTGGGAACACAAGGATGAATAAGACACAATGCATACCCTAAAAGCTTCACCGTCCCTTCACAGGGAGGGAGGCAGTTATGCCAACAGGTAATTACAGTACAGTACTGCACGGTAGGAAGTGCTTAACCGCCTCACTGAAACCCACGGCTTCAATTAACAAGTTACCCAGCGAAGGACTCTGACCGTTGGAGAACAGAAATGACAATTCGTGATCCACAACTTCCTTGTTGCAGACAAGGCACCAGCTCCTGTCCAGCCGAAAAAGCATTTCCTCTTTACTAAGTGACCTACCTCATGTCACATGTGGGCAGAAAAATTTGGTTGGGAGCAGTCATAAAGCTGCTCAGGACTGTGTGTGTGTGTGTGTGTGTGTGTGTGTGTGTGTGTGTGAGCAAGTGTGCCAGTACAGTCATCATTATGCCACTCCAAAGACAGGAAATAATAGATCCATTTCCTCTAACGGAGAGACAGTGTACAGTTTAAGATGGTTTATTAGCTTCCAGCTTATGATACACAAGAGCTACTTGGGCACATAACTCACCTCACCGGTCCAGAGCCAGCACCATAAACCTCAGCAGCACTTTTTCTCCACCTTTTTGACTAAATAGAAATTACTGTACAGTTACAGCCTTGTTATATATGATGTTAATAAATGTGCCACCCTGACTGTCCGCTCTTTTAAGTAACTCTGCTAACCTGGGCACATTGTGGGAGATTTATATTGCTGCATAAAGTCTGAGGGGAATGCAGGGAAATGACATTACAGATAGAGCTAGGCTGGCTTCCTCTCCTACATTTCAGACACGGTAGGAGGGGAGCTGTCCAAACACACTTGTAAAGGATGAGAGAGAAAAAAGATAAAGTAACAAAACAAAAACTTCAAGGAAATCTTGGCACTTAGGCCAATGTGGCTGATTCCAAATTAGGCTTTGCTTACAGAAATCACTACTTGTAACTTAATAAAAAAGGAAAAGTCTCTGGTGAAAATAAACCGTTATGCCCTTTTGCCAACTCTCTATCTAACCTATTTTGAAATTCCAGTTCATGAACTGAAACCTAGTACTAAGTGGCCTACTAAATATTTGTTAAATCAATGAATAACAAATTGTAAAGCCCTTGAAGTCTGTGATCACTGCTCTCTCTTGCAACCAGTAGGGTGCCTGGTACCCAGTGACTATGCAAGAATTATTTATTTCAGAAATGGATGATATAAACAGCAATATGTCTAACTATTCACTGGTATTATATAGACTCTAATCAGCCCTGAATCTGATCCTAAAAGGTGACAAACAATATTTTCTTGACATTTTGCAAGAGGTCAAGATAAAAATAAGTGAATTGATTTGGATGGTTCTAAATAATAAATCATTAAAACGAGAGAAACAGAAACCCCAGAGTTCAGCAATGTGAACAAGATGGCAGCAGGCATATTTAAGAGCGAGATGGCCATGTGGAGTTGGCTTCCAGTTCAGGAGAAAAGTCAAGGACGCCAGCTTCCAGCCTGCAGCCATACAATGCATGTAAACATGAGTTAGCAATGTTGGGCCATGACCTTATTACTTAATCATGCTCCCTGGAGCTTCAGTTCTGTGACCTGATCTCTCTGGTAAAAACTGCAATCCCTTGTTTTTTGTTTTTTTTTTTACTTTTTTTTTTTAACATTTATTCATTTTTGAGAGACAGAGAAAACAGAGCACAAGTTGGAGAGGGGCACAGAGAGGTAGACAGAATCCAAAGCAGGCTCCAGGCTCTGAGCCGTCAGCACAGAGCCCAATGTGGGGCTCGAACTCGCTGACTGGGAGATCATGACCTGAGCCGAAGTCAGACGCTCAACTGACTGAGCCAACCAGGCTCCCGAAAGACCGCAATACCTTCTTACCCTCCAGGGGTACATACTCTAAGTCCCAGACAGCACCTCTGATGCTTCTGCTTTGACCATACCCTCATCTCTTCATCATCAGCTCCAGTCCCCACATATGTACACTGTGATCCTTTTTAATTATAACGCAGTGGAAAAAAAGATCCATATGCACAAGGTACTCAATTTATTAAGTTAAATATGGCTATTTGGGTTATCAATGCCTTTCACAATTTGAAATGTATGATCAATGCTTACCCATGCTTTTCTTACTAGCTGACTACACAATTAGTCCTATAATTTACAAACACTTGTGACAAAGTCTTGTTTCTCTGGCCAACATGTACCTCTGTCTGCTTCTCATGCCCTAGATAGCATGTTCCCTTACTGTACACCTTTGTCTTATCCTTATTGTGCTTTTCAGGACATTCTCTGAACTAAATCAAGTAGGAAAAGACTCAGCTAAAGTGTGTGACTTTATGTAACTTTCAACAGCTTCCTTTATGATACAGTTTAGCATCTTGTATCAGTTAGCTTTTGCTGCATAACAAAACACTCCAAAATTTAGTTGTTTAAAAGAATAATTATTTAATTGCTTATGATTTTATGGGTTGATGATTTGAGTGGGGCTCAGATGGTACAACTCCTCTCTGCTTCCTATGATGTGAGTTGGCTCACTCAAATACCTAAGAACCTCAGGTGGGAATGCTGGGATGGCTGGGACACTTGGGCTCTCCCTCCACATAGTCTCATGTCCATCTAGGTAGCCCAAGCTCATATACAGGATTACAGGATTTCTGATAAATAGGAGTACTGCAAAACTTCTAAGACCTGGGCTTGAAAATTGCCCAACATCTCTTCTGCCATTTTATTGGTGAAAAGAAATCAACAGGATAGCCCAGATTCAAGAACTGGAAAAAGTAGACTCAACCTCTTGGTGGGAGGAAATGCAAATTTTTTGCAATTTATTACACATTTGAATTTTAAAAAAATCTGATAAGCTGTAATCACAACTAAAAACAGTAAAAAAAAAACAGCAAACAATTGTTACAATTTCTTAAACACTAGTTTCAGGCACTAAACCTTTATATATAATGCACCGTATTTCATTCCTACCCAGTGAAATAGATAAGTAATTGGCAAATTATGGCCTATGGACCAAATTCAGCCTGTTGCCTGCACCTGTTTTTCTTAGAGCCCACAGGTTCAGATTATTTTTTTACATTTTTAAGTGGCTGGGGGGGAAATTCAAAAGGAAAACAACATTTCATAATACATGAAAATTATACAAAATTCAAATTCCTCTGTCCATAAATAAAGTTTATTTGGAACACAGTCATGCCCATTTGTTTGCATACCATCTATGCCTGCTTTCACACTACAAGAGAAGTGAATACTTGCAACACAGACCATATGGCCTGCAAAGCCTAACGTATGTACTATCTAGCCCTTTACAGAAAGTTTGCTGACCTCTGAAGTAGACACTAGTGTTATCTCCCTGATATCAATTAGAAAACTAAAGTTTTAAAAACCTAAGTAACTTAGAGATAGGATTTGAACTCATATCTACATAATTCCAAAACTCATACTACACTCTCAGCAAAATAACTGCCATTTATTGAGTACATACCTATGTCATAATGCCTAATCCTTATGACAGCCCTAGAAGAGGCTATGATTATCCACAGCATATAGATAAACAGCAGACAGATGGGATGCCTGGGAGGCTCAGTTGTTTAAGCATCCTACTTAAACCTACTTGGTTTCAGCTCAGGTCATAACCTCACTGTTCACGGGTTCGAGCCACGTGTTGGGCTCTGTGCTGATAGTGCAGAGCCTGTTTGGGATTCTCTCTTTGTCTCCCTCTGCTCCTCCCCATGCATGCATGCACTCATGCATGCATGGTTGGTCTCTCTCTCTCTCTCTTTCTTTCTCAAAATAAATAAAGTTTAAAACAAAGAGCACATAGACAATTATGACATAATTTGACATATTCTATATGACTACTGAGTGGCAAAGCTAAAATGCAAAATCAGGTATCTCCTACTTCAAAGCCTGAGCTCCTAGTGAAAAGGTATATTTTAATGGAGAAATATGACAGACACCACCTTAACCAAGTTGTCAAACTTAATATCACCACTAACAGGGCAAATAGATCTTGTAAGCCATCAGATGTCAGACACAGAGAAGATAATGTCAACCATGGAATACTCAAGTCAAAACAGTTTAACCACAATTAGCTCATAAGAAAACAATTGGACACATTCAAATCAAAAGACAGTCAGCCAACAACCAGCCATGGCTTGGCTCTTCAAGAAGTCATAATCCTAAAAGACAATAAAAGGCCAGAGAATGGTTCTCAATTGAAAAAAATTAAATACACGTGATGAGTAAATGCCATATGTGATTCTTGATTGGATCCTGGATTAGAGGAAAAATATAAAAGACAATATTGAGACAATTTAAGAAATCTGAATATGGATTGTGTATTAGAAATAGAATTATATCACTGCTGAATTTCCTGAGGGTGATCATTGCATTGTGCTTACGTAGGAGAATGCCTGTCCTTAGGATACAGTTGCTGAAGCATTTACTGACAAAGTGTCACGATGTCTATAACTTACTCTCAAATGGCTCAGCACACGCGCGCGCGCGCACACACACACACACACACACACACAAAGTGTGTATTGTATATGTGTGCGCAGTCTGTGGAGAGAAAGGAAAAGACAGACAGACGGATGAATGGATGGACAGATGGAAGGAAGGAAGGAAGGAAGGAAGGAAGGAAGGAAGGAAGGAAGGAAGGAAGGAAGGAAGGAGGGAGGGAGGGAGGGAGGGAGGGAGGGAGGGGAGAGAAGGGAGGGGAGGGAAGGGGAGGGGAGGGAAGGGGAGGGGAGGGGAGAAGGAGGAAGGCAAAGCAGAAACTGGTAACAGGTGGTGAATCTAGATTAAGGGTGTATGAACACACTATTCTTGCAGAATTTGTGCCCACAGGTTTTCTCTTACCGCCGTACCACTTATGCTTCCGAACACACACAAACCCTAGTATCTGCTCCCCTCACTCTTCCATAGCCCCCTCTGCTCCCAAATGCAAACACAGGTTTCATGCACTTCTGAAACTGAGGGAGAAGATGTAGCTCTGAACAACAGAGGACCAGGCAGTTATAAAAGGCCTTCTGTTCATGCCTCACAAGAAACTCACACTTTGAAGAGGTTAAAGTTTCCATTCAACTTGTCACACTGTGCTAGCTTAAAGCCTTTAAGTACACCAACCCCTCTTTCCAGAAGCAATTTCCCAAAGGCATCTGTGTTTGGAACACACACAGACAGGCTGTTATAAGTGCCCATTAGTCTACAAACCTGAAATGCCCCCCAAAATGAGTTACAGTGAAAAACACGTACTACCCCAAATGAAAAATAGCAAAATACATCAAGAGTTCAAAAGGCAGGAGTTGAACAAGATGATCCCATTTCATGCTACATTAATACGTCACTCTAATTTTATATAGGAATGAGCCTTCATACTTCCCGTCCAGAAGTCTGAAATATGTAGGTGTCCAAGCAAGTAAATCTATTTCAAAAATGGGGGGTTGGGGGGATGGATTATTCCTGCAGTTTTGGAACTTGTCCAGAGTTTTTAAGTCAATGAATGATAAGTGAGAAGGAAGGAAGGAAGGAAGGAAGGAAGGAAGGAAGGAAGGAAGGAAGGAAGGAAGGAAGGAAGGAAGGAATGGAGGGAGGGAGAAACCATGTCCCATTCAAGCATAAGCAGAATTATGTCTGCAAACAGCATTTGTTCTCCCAAGCATAATGCACGGCTAGTTAAGAGCATGGGGGCTAGGAGCACCTGGGTGACTCTGTCAGTTAAGCATCTGACTCGATTTTGGCACAGGTCATGATCTCACAGTTTGTGAGATCAAGCCCCGTGTCAGGCTCTAGGCTATCAGAATCCCTGCTTGTGATTCTCTCTCTCCCTCTCTCTCTCTGCTCCTCCCCTAATTGTGTGTGTGAGCCCTTGAACTCTTTTCCTCTTTCTCTCAAAATAAAAAAATAAACTTTAAAGAGAGAGAAAGAGAGAGAGCGAGCATGGGGCTAGAGTCAGACTGTTCAGAGTTTCTATCTTGGGTCTGTCACTGACCTCACATGTGGGTCTTGGTCCCATACAGGACTTCTCCCGCCATTATGCCAGTTTCTCCATCATAAAATGGTAATAATATTGGTATTCCTGGAGTTACCCGGAGAATCAGATTGAGATAATTCACAGAAAGTGCTTAGAACAGCGCCTAGCACAAAGCAATAAATTTTGAGCTATTCTTATTGCAATAATTTAAGACTGAGTGTGAGGAAATTGCATATCATCCCGGGTCTGAGTGTCAAAAATTAGCATCATTTCCTATAGCCGTCCAATTGTCTCACCAACAATTCTTGAGAGGAAATGGCTTTCTGAATCTCTTATTTCTACTCACCTAATCCATATACGACCAATTTATTCCACACTAAATCCCACAAAAGGGACTGTTATAAAACAAATTCTACGCACCTCATCAATCTTTAACTGTAAACTTGGGCCACATTTTCATTTAGTAATCAATTTCTTAAAGTGCCAGCCCCCTTTGACCTAATTGCCAAAAATTAATTTCCCCTCAAAGTATCCCCTTCTTCTCTGGAAACCTTAAAGAGACACACAACAATACCCTAGTCTGTGAGGCACATTCACCACAGTATCCCTTTCTGCTCTGTCTCCTTTTAGTCCATGTTCCTGCGTGAGAAGCCATTTACAGAAGCCTTAGTCCCTGGAACCCATATCTGCCATGTGAAGTCTCATATCTACCCTGTATGTGAAAGAGTGGTGTCCCTATATACGTCCAGAGCTAGCTTCAGTGGTGAACATTCGTTTGTTGGTGTTGTAGTTTTCTGCCTCTAGTTATGGTAACTCACAGTCCTCTTAGAGAACCATGCATCTATCACTGCCACTCTGGGCAGCTGGGGTGGCCTTGACTCCAACACTAGCATGTGACCCCATTCAGAACAGTAAGCCAGGCCCAAAGCTTTAAAACAACTGCTGATGAAAATAAGGAGTTAAAATGAAAGCCTAGAATTTCTGGCAGCCATCACAAAGGAGTTCAAACTAAGACATCTGAGTAGGAAGCCAATGTAGAGGAAAGCCAAGTTGGACAGAGAGAGGCATACCAAGTGGTCATGACCTAATTTGAGCCTCTGGATCTGGTTATGCCTCAACCTAGAAAAGCCAGCCCAGAATGTTTCTATTAAGAGAGTTAACAGATGTCCTTTCTGCTTTAATCAGTTTGGGTTGAATTTGGTGTAATCACACTGAACACTTTCTGAACAACACTGCTTCTCATCTTCGGAATGCCAGACTTTCTGGGCTTCATGCAGAAGTGAAGAAGAGGGGCTTCCTTCTCAACTCTATGCCAGGTTAGTCAGCAGGCCTTGATAAAGCCCTGCCGATGCTTAGGGTCTTTCAAAAATCTGATCACATTCTGGTCCTAGTTGTCCTAACTAGAGAATATCAAAGGGAACCCAGTTGTCCTGACCCAAAGCAGACGGTGAAATGTCACTCCGTACTCTTCTGCTACCAACCTGACCTCCTCCCCAAAGCGAACCTTCTTTCCTTCAGACCAGTTACAAAACAGAATGTGCTCTACATCTCAACGGAGAGAAACAGAAACGGAAAGAGACTCACGGGTGGAGAGTATTACTTAGACTTTCAGAAATACCCTGGTATCCATCCTTGGTCATGTTTGCCCCCCAAGAACTACCATTTTCTTTTTGCCTGATTATCACACACTAAGATTATGTGCCACCCAAGGTTTTAAAAGGAGCTTACTCATAAGCTTTTTACTTACCCTGGACCCCAACCTTATGTTTCCCACGAAGTTCTGTCTTAAAATGGATTCTCCCATTACTCGGTTTTTGGAAAGAGGGCCCTCTAGAGGAAGAAAAAGTAGAGAATGCAACTTAAGTATCACAGCTGGAAGGACGTGGTTAAACATGGCTCAGTCACATGTTGCCATTCAAGGCAAACCTATTCCTATGTCTAAATCACCTAGTCTTTCACACAGGCATGAAAATCAATTATTCCTCCACTGATGTCTACTGTTACCTTCTGAACTCAGGACGTGACTTTTAATAATAATTAGCATCATCGGTAGACCACCATGGGTCAACAGCCTTGACATCCATTTGATAAACTGAATGAAACAGTGGAGAATATTGACGTTGCTCTTCACCATCAATCCTCCTAGCTATTGAATTTCACCCTTTTTCTATCTCCCCACTTTTCCCAATTGTTAAGGTCACTTTCCATTTCAATCCTGTTTCCAAGTCCTTAGCCAACACATCCAACTTGCTGTCAGTGGGATATTTATTAAGAATACTCATCCCACTGTCCAAAACTTTGATTAAATGTCTAGACACCACAAGACAACTTCTCTCAGAGTGTGTCTTCTCTTCCCTTCAAGTCACAACGACCCGTTGACAAATACTTTCAATTTGAGCCAGCTGTGTACTCAACAGTAAAATGAGCTAACCACTTTTCTTAGGTTCTTGATGAATATGACACGTGGGACTGGATTTTAAAAGCTTCTGGAGTCATAATAAAGGTTTGAAACACATCCATTTGTCCCTACCTGACAAAACAAAGAACAGCAACTCTGTCAGGTAGTAAACCTAATCTTTCAGATTTTTCTATTATTTTTTTAACTTTTTAAATTTATTAATGTTTATTTTTGAGAGAGACAGAGAGAGAGAAAGAGAGAGAGAATCAGCAGGGGGAGGGCAGAGAGAGAGGGGAGACACAGAATCCATAGCAGGCTCCAGGGTCCATGCTGTAAGCACAGAGCCCGAGGCAGGGCTGAAACCCATGAACTGTGAGAACATGACCTGAACTGAGGTCAGACTCTTAAGCAACTGAGCCACCCAGGTGCCCCTTTTTTAATTTTTTTTTAATGTTTCTTTATTTTTGAGAGACAGAGAGAGACAGAGCACAAGTGGGGGAGGGGCAGAGAGAGAAGGAGACACAGAATTCAAAGCAGGCTCCAGGCTCCAACCTGTCAGTGCAGAGCCCGACGCAGGGCTCAAATTCATGAACCCCAAGATCATGACCTGAGCTGAAGTTGGACGCTTAACCAACTGAGCCACCAAGGCGCCCCTCTATTATTCCTAAGGTCCTTGAATGTTTAGGTGTTTCCTGAGTCACCAATCCTAATTTTTTTTGCAGGCAGGATGAGTTTGGGGCCAAATACACTTGGGGCTAAATCCTATCTCTGCCACTCTGTGGGACTTAGGGGAAAAAAGAGAGAGAGGAAAAAAAAAGTTTTTCCTTTTTTGCCTCTGAGCCTGTTTCATCATCTGTAAGAGGGGCCTAATCTTTAAACGTTGTTTCAAGGACTAGCAACATGCCTTTGTCAGAGTATACATTCAATACAAGCTAGCCTTCTTCCTTTTTTTTTTTTTTTTTTGTGTGTCTCATTTGGAAGGTTGCGTCTATACTATGAAATCTTCCCACAATCAAGAGGCACCTGGATAATAAATTTCAGGCACCTGCATAATAAATTTGTTTGAGGCACAACTATTCCAGTGGATTTCATACATGTGGACCCTTTCTAATTTCTTACACCCTGGGGTTTGGTGGAGGAAGGAGAGGTTCAAGCACAGTTTTAGAGTCAGTCAGGATGAACCTGACTATGCCACCTATTACAGGGCTTCAGAAAATGTTCTTAAACTCTCAAAGTCTGCTTTTCCTTCTAAAAACGAAGACGGTAATAGTACCTGGTTCATAGCTTTAAGAGTTCCACTAAATTTAGTAGCACTTAGCAGTCTTTTGCTCACAGCAGCATTCAACAAATGAATGCTGTGACATGATGAGGTAATTCTTGTTGGAATCTTACTCATATGTGATGAATTCTTATGTATCTGCTAGAATTCCTTCCACTTCCCAACTTCTCTCCAATTAAACAGGATACTCCACGCAAATATGGACCAGGCTCACTTAATTCAAATTCACAGATCTTGCTTCTTGAACAGAGCCTATCACACAGAAAACACTTGGTAAGAAATGCTGATTAATGGTTGAATGAATGAATGAATGAATGAATAGATCTTTGAGTTCATGCCAACAAAGTCTGAATAAGACAGAGGGGGCAGCTGAATAAGACTAACACTGAGGATCAATGCATCCTGCTTACTTCATTAACATGACCATCACAAGTCTCTTTAAGGCTTTTTAATTTTCTAAAGTGCATCAGAATTCAGCATAAAAAGATTTCAGGCAACGTAATACCTACAGTTAACAACATGTTATTGTGCACCCAAAAATTTTTCAAGAAGATAGATCTTGCATAAAGCTTTCTTACCTTAAAAGGGTGAGACCACAAGGAAACTTCTGGAGAGGATAGATATGTTCCTTCCTTTAATGTGGTGACATGCATATGTTTAAAATCATTAAATTATATACATTAAATGTGCATTTTTTATATATCAATTCACCTCAAAAAGACTAAAAAAAAAACTTGGGAGTTACATCTCTAAACTTAAATAGCATGATTTGTTTTCTGAAAATGTGTGAATTCTCTCATCCCTAAAAAACGGGTTTATTTTTAAAATATAAGTATATATAAGTCTAAACTGATTTCATGATGGTCTGATAGAGTCATGGTTCTCAAATTCTCCTCCAAATTCCTCATTTGGCAGATGAGAATGACTGTTCCTGGGTGATCTAAGAGCACAAATATACTCTTTCCCACACACATACCAAATGTTTTTAAGTGTCATATTTTATCCCAAGGACATAATCAGACATCCATTATTTTCATCACATTGTTGCATAATCAAAAAATGAGAACATAAATATATGTAAACATATACTATCTAGATGAATTATAATTTATCCTAATTATAACATTCTGTATAGCTATTAAAAATTATACTATCTAAAAATATGAAAATACATGAAAACATTTTCAAAATGTATTATTAAATGAAAGAAGCTGCATACAATTTCTAGTTATTATCACTAAAATGACAATAAAATGATTTTTAAATCAAATACCCAATGAGCCAGAGATAATAGGAGAAGACACAAAATTGTGGAAGATGAAAAGTAAATGAACACGTGGTAGGCTTTCTTGTAACCCAAATGAATCTAAAATCTAAGCTGGCTCTGGAAAGCCCTGGAAGTAAATGACACGTGGTACAAAACCCCAGAAATGTTCAAGAATAAGAAACACCACCTAACTCTGAAAGAGGAGGTGCCTACAGTTGAGAAAGCAACGTTTGTTTGAAAATCCTTACAACAAAGAATTTAAATACAGGATAACTCTCAAACCCTGCTGTTATTCCTGTAGAAAACTAGGGATTTACTCTCTGAAGAGGTAGATTCGAAAAGCCTCTGGAAGGGTGCACGGGCGGCTCAGTTGGTTAAGTGTCCCATTTTGGCTCAGGTCATGAACTCACAGTTTCGTGGGTTCGAGTTCCACTTCATGCTCTGTGCTGACAGCTCAGAGCCTGGAGCTTGCTTGGGATTCTGTGTCTCCATCTCTCTCTGTACCTCCTTTGAGTGTGCTCTGTCTCACTCTCTCTCAAAATGAATAAACATTAAAAAATTTTTTTCTGAAGTCTCTGGACTTGGGGTCACTTGGCACAAGTGAGGTTAGAATACCTTATGAAAAATGTGGGTTCAGTGAAACCTGGACACTGAATCATGAAGTTCCTAGCCCCCTTTCCCCACTCACTTCTAAAAATGCTAAAGTCCCGGGGTGCCTGGGTGGCTCAGTCAGTTAAGCGTGCAACTTCGGCTCAGGTCTTCATCTCACAGTTCGTGGGTTCGAGCCCCGTGTCAGGCCCTGTGCTGACAGTTCAGAGCCTGGAGTCTGTTTTAGATTCTGTGTCTCTCTCCCTCTCTCTCTGCCCCTCCCCTGCTTGCATGTTCTCTCTCTCTCTCTCTCTCTCTCTCAAAAATAAATAAACACTAGTGGCGCCTGGGTGGCTCAGTTGGTTAAGCGGCTGACTTGGGCTCAGGTCATGATCTCGCGGTCTGTGAGTTCGAGCCCCATGTCGGGCTCTGTGCTGACGGCTCAGAGCCTGGAGCCTGTTTCAGATTCTGTGTCTCCCTCTCTCTGACCCTCCCCCGTTCATGCTCTGTCTCTCTCTGTCTCAAAAATAAATAAACGTTAAAAAAATTTTTTTAAATAAATAAATAAACAAACAAACAAACACTAAAAAAAAAAATTAAAAATGCTGAAGTCTCCAGTTCTTTCCAGCTTGGTCTATCTATGGCTTCACTCACATTCGTTTCTTCAAATTTCTTTTTCTCGGCAAATTTCAAGTTTAAACAAGATCTCGGAGGGAATGTTTAACCTTCTCAAGAAAATAAGTGTTTTGATCATTTAATAGCATTGTTTACAAACAACTTTTATAATATTTGTAAAGGTTTATAGCTTTGTTAGTGCTGATTCTCCAGAAAGTCTACTTGGAAATACTATACTTGATATTACTTTTGTAAATTATATACTTAAGCTGCAAAATGGCTTATCCTGGAATACAGTCCATAGTTTACACTTTGCACTGAGCCTCCTGTGTCCTTTTCCGGGCCATCTGCATTAATGACACTGTATTAGGGAAGTCTAATTCAGACTGCTTTAGCAACCTGGGAATGGTGAAGGAGGATGCATTCCATCTATACCCCAACTGTCTCCACAACTCCAGCCAAGGTATGAATCAGAAATCCAAAGAAGTTTTTTTTTGGTTTTTTTTTGGTTTTTTTTTTTTTTTTGTAGTTTATTTATCTATCTTGAGAGAGAGAGCATGACCAGGCAAGGGGCAGAGAGAGAGAAAGAGAGAGACAGAATCCCAGGCAGGCTCTGCACGGTCAGTGAGATCTCTGAACTGTGAGACCATGACCTCAGCCAAGATCAAGAGCAGGACACTTAAGCCCTACAAAGAGGTCTTTTCAAATTATACATATATATAGCCCTGCCTCCAAGTCCTGTGCAGACCCTTCAACTATCTCCTACTAGAAAATCACTATAGATCATTAAAGAGTATAATGGACATGTGATCAGGATCCAACATAAAGTAAGGTAACAATTATATCACTCTACAATCCAGACATCTGACCAAACTGAACAATTCTACAAAATTTGAGTTTTGGACAACACTGAGGAAACATGACTTCTAAGGCTCTTTTCCATTCAATAATTTCTGTAATTCTTTAGTGGAAATAGTACCTGTCCCATTCTATGGGCATTTGCACATGACCCAGGTTAGACCAATCATCCCTCTGGTCCAGTGGGTAGGCATGAGACTTACCAATCAAAGTGCTTCCCTGGGATTTTTCAAAATGAAGCTAAGCATGAAAGTGCCTTTTCCACTTTGGTTATGAAAGTAAAGTACGTGAAACCAAAGCTTCTAGAGAGCACACCCCCCACTCCAGGGACCAGCCAGGCTAAGAAAATAAAGCTGGTGCACAGAAACAAATGGAGATTAAGGAAGATATGAGAGAGTCCTGAAGGGATTTTGGGTTCTGATTACAGGCAAGCCTATGAATTCCCCTTTCCCCCTTAAGCAGTTTTGAATTGGATTAAGTTGGACTTTTCTGCTTCCTAACAAGAAGGTCTTGCTAATTCCTATGCTGTTTTAAACTCTAAACTCTGGGAGGGTAAAAACCGGGCTTGAAAGACATTATATATGAACTATGCTATCTGAAGAGTGGCATATGGTCATAGCAGCAATGAGGACACTGATAAACAAACTCTAGTGAACGCTGACTGTACCCGCAGACACTGCTTTAGCACGACCACAGTATCTATGATGTAAGTACTAGAATAATATCTCCATTTTTATAGTTGAGGAAACTGAGGCACTTGAGGTAACTTACCCAAGATGGCAGAACTAAAAGGTCACTCAGCCAGGATTTGAACCAAGCACGCTGGCTCCAGAGCCCACACTCTAAACCACCATAGCATTCTTCCACACCATGACAAGTCTGTTAACTAAGTTCCTACCAACATAGCCTCCAAATTAAAGTGGAGACCAAAATTACTCTCAACTTTGAGAATGTTTGACCTTTTGAACATGCCAATTGCTTTGACATTTCAGATCTTAGTCAAAGGAGCCGCATTTCACTTCTGAGATTTCCATGTGAATTTCTTGGAAAATACCCTGAGGAAACAGCTCCATCTGTAAGTAAATGGAACATGATAAATGATGACAGTCTAATGGGAAGTACCTTACAAAGGCTGAAAACCCTGAGCTATTTCTGCTTGACCTGTGGTTTGACCCAGAGTCAATCACTCCACCCTTAACCTCTCTGGGCTCTGTTTATTTTTGATTTAATAAATGGTAATTTCCAATGTCCTCCCACAATAGGAGGAGTGCATTTTTAAGGAAATATATGGCAATTCACAATATTCTCCGTGTTTCTTAGGAGATATTAGCTAGACATAAATGTAAGAGAAATTTGTAATCTCACTGCAATAATATTAAATGAAATCTACTGAGTGCTCATCATGTCCCATCACTCCACAATGTATATGAGTTAGTCCATTCAAGCCTCACAACAACCTTATGTTGCAGATACTACTATTATTCCCATTCAACAGGTGAGGAAACAAGAGGTGGGGGATCAAATTATTTGTGGATGTGTGATGATTAATATTATGTGTCAACTTGGCTTGGCTGCAGTGCCCAAATGTTGGTCAAACATCATCAATCTAGGATTGCTGCGAAACTTTTTCAGATGATGTTAACATTTCAATCAGAGTCAATAGACTCTGAGTAAATTACCCACCCTAATATGGGGGGGGGGGGCTCTTCTAATCAGTTGAAGGCCTTAAGAGAAAAAACACTGAGATGCCCTGAGGAAGAAAGAATTCTGCCTCTTGACGCCTTTAGGCCTGAGCTGCAATCCCGTCTCTTCCCAAGGTCTCCAGCCCCTCAGCCTGCTCTGCAGAATTCAGATTTGCCAGACCCCACATTCACGTAAGCCAATTCCTTAAAATCTCTCTCTCTGTGTCACAGTCTCTTGTACGTAGGTATATACCTATACAGCCTATTGGTCCTGTTTCTCTGGAAAACTCCACCTAGTATGCAGATACACACAGTAACTGGAAAAGTTTGGATGTAAACTGAAACAACCTTATTATAAAGCCCACCCCAAGCTTTTTTTTCAACTCCTCATAAAATTCTCTTTAACCATTCTCATTCTGTACAGGGCCATGACCCTAGTGTGTCTGAAAACTGGCAGGACCACTGGTCTGACAAAGAGGATGAGGGGTATTCTAAGAATTTCCTTCTCTTGTCCACAGTCTAAATGTAATTAAGCTCCATCAGATGTCTTTGGATCCTTCCCCTCAACCTATGTGATCTGTCATCACTCTTAAATTTCACTGTCTCTAGTTATTTAGCTTGCCATATACCCACTTCCCTATGCAGGGAGACTATAGGGAAGACTGCTCTAGCATTTTGAGGCCACTTTGAGATTTGACTGTGGGTACATGTCTCTTGCAGCGGGAGAAGGAGCTGAGCTAGCAGAAGGTGGAGTAGCAACGTAGAAAGACCAGACTCTGAAATCAGGCAGGTGTGGGTTCAAATCCTGACTTTACCACAGACTCACTTTACAACCTTGAACCATGGCTTTAAGTCTTTCAACCTCACTTTTCCTACCTGTGAAATGGGGAGAGCCACACCTATCTTGAAGCATTGTTTTGGAAGTCAAGGAAATACTTACCGGAGTACACAGAAGGTATTTAAGAAGTCATAGCCCTTATTGCGGGCACTACTTCTGCCTTAGAATGTAAAGCCTAATGTCTGTTTCCTAAGTTCACTGATAATCAGACAACTGTTGTTGTCTGACCGTATTTCACTGACATTGCTGTGATCTGGGGTGAAGGCTAAGTCTACAATTATTCCATCTCCTATCTGACTTGACAGCACGTCACAGAGAATGCTTGAAAAACCCTAGGCTTCCTTTAGAGACCACACACAAAAAAGGTTAAGGGTGGATCAGAAAATCAATTTAGTTTCCATCTAGGCAGCCTTCTGCTATAACGTTTCTCAAACAACATAATGGCTCTGCGGAGCTGATGACAGAGGGCAACAGACGAAACAGCCCATTTTTGATGCAAGCTTGTCCCTCGCATCTTAGCTGGCATTCCAAGGACAGCGGTTTCCTTAGCACCAGGGCCAATACTTGTGGAAATGGTGCCAATCAGCCAAGCTCAGATGTGCCCTGAACCTCTCTGAGCCAAGCTCTGGGCTATGTATACTGCCTGCCACCTATACTGTAAGTCTGTAAATAAAGTTTGTTTTTTCTCACTCTACAATGAATTCATGATCCTTATAAAATGCCTGGGAAAAAATTAAAAAGTAGAAGAAAAAAACCTTATTCATAGTTTCAGTAATCAAACACAACTAAGTCAATATTTCAGTAAATTCTTTGCATTTTTTATTAATTTTCAGTATTCGTGAAGCTGTGATTATACATCCCATTATTTATTCAATCATGTTACACCCTAAAACAGAAGTTGGAAAGCTACAGACTACAGGCAAAATCTGGACCATGCCTATTCCTCTATTTTTTGTTTTGTTTTGTTTTCAAATGTTTATTTATTTATTTTGAGAGAGGGACACACACAGTATGCACATGAGCAGGAGAAGGGCAGAGAAGAGAGGGAGAGAAAGAATCTCAAGCGGTCTCCACATTGCCAGCACAGAGCCCAAACAAGGGGCTCGATCTCACAGAACCACGAGATCATGACCTGGGCCGAAATCAAGATTTGGACATTTAACCGACTGAGGCACCCCTGACTAAATAAAACTTTACTATAATACAGCCATGCCTACTCATGTCCCCAGGGTCTATGTTTGCTTCTGCATTACAATGGCAAAAGTTGAGTAGTTGAAACAGAGACTGTATGTCTGGAAAGCCTAAAATGCTTACTATCGAAATCCTTGCAAAACAAGTTGATCAACCTGAACTTTAGATAGGTACTACTGTGTGGGGCAGTGGGGGTTCCTACCTCCGCCCCATCTTCTGTGTGCCCACATCCTAACCATCTTTCAAGCTCCAACACAATTGCTACTGTATCAGGGACGCTGCTTCTTATACCCCCAAATGGAAGTCAGCTCTTCCCCTTTTACATCCCCACTGGAACTTGATCCCTACTCGTCTTAATATATTCTCCATTTTCTACCATGTTTCCATGTATGTATTTTTAGAAAGTATCTCCTCTCATTTATTAGACTCTATTTCACCACATCACTGAGCTCAGTGTCTAGAACTGAACACACAGCTCAGTATACATTTACTGAACAAAAGTATTAAGATACGATGTCCATCCTTCAAGAATGCACAACCTAGTTGGGAGAAATACCACCAACCACATTAAAATTATTAAGGATGGTTTTGACACAAGGATTGTAAGAGAAGGAGCTGTGGGTTGGACTGGTATAATCAGGGAAGGCTTCCTGAAAGAGTCGGGAATGAATTCAGCTTTAAAGGGTAATTTTTAACTGCACAGAGAAAGAATAGGTGGCAAGGAGGAATAAAGACAGGAGGAAGGAATGTGCACAGCTTTGTGTAACCGTGAAGAAAGATCTCCACAGGGGGAGGGTAAGCTCAATCAAGAGAGGAAAACAGTAAAGACAGATTGTGTGTGGCCAGAAAAATGTAGGACCTTAATAAGCAACAATATAATCACTAAACAGGAACCTGAGCTCAGATCCCAAAACAGCAGTGACCAACCTGTATACGCCTTAGTTGATAACCTGTTTATAATTCCATAGTGGAACATCGTCAGTTCACTTCTGCAACACTGTATCTTAATGAGCGTCATTTGTAAAACATTTGAATGAGCCTGGTCCCTGGCTCAGAAATGACGGGAAGGTAAATACGAATCCTCTCAAATATGAATCTGCTCACCCTGTGGTCTCCCACAGGATTTTGTACATAATCTTCTTCACTGCACAAACCATGCCCTCCTGTAACTGTTTCTGTTTACATGTTCATATTCCCCACTAGGCGCCAACTTCTCCAGGATACCTTAGTCATGGATTGTTTAATTAGAAGAGGGGAAAAAAAAAAAAGCCCACTTTAAAAAAAAAAAAAGGCAGCTTAAGAGCAACTTCTATTAAGCCCGCAGTTGTATCGTCTATGCCACAACTGGGGGAGTAGAGACAGTCAGTACCAGATGTAGGAAGTCCTCAGTCTCTCTTCCTGCAGACTTCTGTGTTTTCCTACCTGCCAATCCCTGGAGCTTTGGCCCTCTGACCCCACGGAAACTCATACTCCTCTCTAAAATCATGGGTTCCCCAGGATTCACATTTTCCCCTATATATCTCATAAACTGTTTACCTTTCAGTGCCATATGATGCAGCTGAGGCCATGAGCTTACCCGGGTGGAAAAGCACAGCCCCCGAGTTGAGAATGCTATCACTACTTTACAGGGAAATTTTGGAGACCATAGTGGGGCAAAGTGGATGGAACAGTACAGAAAGAGTGACTCCAAAGAGGTGGACTTTGAACATAAAGTTTTAAGAATACCTTAACAATTTTACTTATATTTTCCTGTTCACTACAAATAAGAAAATTCAAAAGCATAATATATGAGAAAAAAAACACGATGATTAAAAAATCTAAAGGTGGGGCACCTGGGTGGTTCATTTGTTTAAGCATCCAACTTCAACTCAGGTCATGATCTCATGGTTTGTGAGTTCAAGCCCCGCGTCAGGCTCTGTGCTGACAGCCCAGAGCCTGGAGCCCGCTTTGGATTCTGTCTCCCTATCTCTCTTCCCCTCCCCTGCTCATGCTCTGTCCTCTCTCAAAAGTGAACAAACATTAAAAAAAGTTTTTTTAATCTAAAAGAGTTCTTCAATAAGCAGAAAACAAAAAATCTAAATAATGAAAAGGCATTGTGCCATAGTATAAGTGGCAGATTTTGTCTTTCTGAGAGGCAGACTTACAGGTGACTTTCATTTAATGAAGTGTTGCTTCCTTTTGACTCCTGCTTAGAAGGTTTTGGATTGCCAGATCTTTAAGCCACAACTCAAAATAACGTTGAAGTACAGGACCAATTCTGCCTGGCTGCGTCAATCTCTGGGTTTTGCTTTCAAATTCCCAGGAGAGAGAACACCCTTGTCCCGGGCTTTCATCCCCCATCCCCCCCCCCCCGCCCTCCCCCACCAACTGAATCAACTGGAAGGAAGGGGAATACAACCAGCATAGATTAGGCAAGGAAAACTTAGGAGGACAAGATGGAGACACACTCAGGATGCCCAAAAAAGGGGGGAAAGAAATGGGTCTGGACCAGAAGCAAATGAGGTACACACCTCTGTCCCAAGTGGAGGAGAGATAACATACCACAACCAGTCTCCTCTTTCACTTGGTATTATTATTTTAGGTATTTTGGGTTTTGGTTTTTTGGTAAATCACTAGTATCTCTTAACAGACCACCTGTGGATTTTTTTTCACAGACTCAGTTCTCAACTAATTCTTCAGTTTTACTTAAGAGGAGTTTAAACATCCCCGTACAGCAGATATCACTTGGTGATTCTCCAAACCATCCCTTCACCTGTACCAAAATGGTGGAAAGCTTGGAAACTACACTGCTAAGAATTTCTTACTGCCACAGTTCCAGTAAGATGCAGCCAGTCAGACACCCTCATGTGAGATCCAGAGGGAGAAGCGAAGGGGGAGCCAGGACCGAGAGAGTAGAGGTAGGCAGTGGTGCAGGGGCAGACGTGGCAGACAAGGGTATGCTAGAGGATTCCAGCAACCTTCCTGAAGGTCACCCACTTAGAAGCGACAGCCAAGTGAGATAACCAACAGCTACTGACCTGCACTTGTTTGCACTTTTGGGATGTCTCCCTAGTCTTTTCAATAGTGGTCAAACCCTTTAATCTCCTTTATTAAATGGTTTCCTATTCAAAATATCTAAGGTGGCTTCTGTTGTCTTCACTGAACCCTGAGTAGCACCTCTTTTTAAATAGCAATTCTCAAACTTTAATGTGCATAAAAATAACTTGTGTAAAAATTCAGATTCAGCAGAGCTGGAATCAACCTAGAAAGCCACATTTTTAGCAAGTATTCCAGGTAACTCTGATGTAGGTGGAACAGGTCCTCTCCAGGAAACCCTGCTTTAATATTAAAGTGAGGACCCCTGAGCCCTACACACTCAATCTCTTTTATTCTGATGCCAAATCAATTAAACAGCACCCTTTGCAAGCCAGTGGCCAAAACAGAGTTTATTCCTATCTGGAAGTGTGCTCATCATAACCTTCAAATTTTTTGGCTCACCAGAAACACGTTCTCTCCAAGGAATAACTTATCTATGAGGTGCAATAGGGTTTAAAGATGAAGGAGGCAGGGTTAGACCAGGGATCAAATCTTAGCTTTCCACTGATTGGTGTATGACATTAAGTAGGTCACTTAACCCAACTGATCTTTGACCTCATCTGTGAACATGTACCTCACAGAGTTGATTATCACACACATAATAGGATTGATTAATGTCTACCTTTCCCACTGGAAACCCATAAAGGTAGGAATTACATCTAGTACCTTTGTTGCTTTACCATCATTCAATAAGTAACTATTGAGCACTTAATGTATGGCAGGCTCCAGACTGTCTCCAAATGAGGATACAGTGCCTAACCCAATGTTTAGAACAGGCCATGCTTACAACATTTTGCTCAGCAGCATCATCAGCTACAATCAGTGGCTTGCTTTTACAAGCTTATTGTAAGCGCTCCTGGGTGGCTCAGTCGGTTTAGTGTCAGACTTCAGGTGAGGTCGTGATCTCATGGTTCCTGAATTGGAGTCCCACGTTGGGTTCTGTCCTGACAGCTCAGAGCCTGGAGCCTGATTTTGATTCAGGGCCTCCCTCTCTCTCTCTGCCCCTCCCCAACTCACGCTTCATCTCCCTTTCTCTCAAAAATAATCAAACGTTAAGAAAAAAAAATTAAAGCCTATTGTAAATCGCAGGTACGTTAGCAAGTCATAAAGGGAAAACAACCATGTGTTAAAAATAATACTTCATATAATAGTAGCAGCAGCCTATTACATCGATGGGATAAAAGTGTGATGGGAAGGAAGTAGTTAGTTAAATCCTTCCATTTGAGCTAACCTGGCTGGTCTTATCTGCTCAATGGCAGCTGTACAGGTAGCATGGCTCTCAGAGCAAGACAAGCAGGAAATGATCACTGTCACTCAACGGTAGGGAGATTTTCTAATTTGGAGTTTTAATTTCTCATTCTCTGTCTTGTGGAATGCTTCCCAGATCAGGCTTCCAGCACCTGAGGGGAAAGACCCTAGACACCCACTAATTTGAAATGGAGTAGCAGTTCACACCCCTTCTAGCTCCCTGAGCTGTTGCACTTCTGGGCAAATAACCTGACCTGTCCCAGGTTGGTACACGAGGGCAGAAGACACCTGTTGCCTGAAAGGAACCCTTGTGCCCTCCAGCCTCCTGCGTGGATGAGCAGACACCATGGTTGATGGCAAAGAACCTCTACTTACATCTTCATGCACTGAAAGTGACCAGGCCAGACCCTGGGAAATATTTGGGCATAATTCACTCCCAGTAACCCAGGCCTCCCTTCAACCGGTCCCTTACACCCAATTGCAAGATGCTTTCCCAACAGGCAAACACCCAGAGTCATTTTGTATCTTACCCACAGTGTTCCACTTTTCATGTTCAGTTATATGCCAACCTTTTGACTTTCACAAAGGGCTAGTGTGCCTCCGGTGCTTACTAAATTCCAGGCACCATCATACTGATTCTTCATAAGAACATTATGACACAGCATATTTTTTACTGCTTTACAGAGGAGGCAATGACGACCCAAAGCCATACAGCCAGAAAGTTGCAGGCTTTGCTCTGACTTCAGAGCATACACTCTTCACCACTCTACTGCACTGCCTCCTAATACTTATCTGTGAAAAAGAAATACTTATCTGAGTTAGAAGCAGTTGCTGAAAAACATTTTCTGTAAAGGTCCAGACAGTAAATATTTTAGACTTTGCCCGCTATAAGGTCTCTGTCATGACAACTAAGCTCTGCTGTGTGTGAAAGCAGCTACAGGCGACAGGAAAATGAGCGGGTATGTTGGCTGTGTTCCCATAAAACTTTGTTTACAGAAATAGGCAGTGGGATAGACTTAGCCTACAGACCATGGTTGCAAATACCTGAGTCAGAGGAATGTCAGGCCAAACAGATAAAGGCTGGCAGGCTCAGACTAACGGTGAACGTGCCTCCATTGTTTGGGGTTTCGTGCCCCAGAAGACACAGTTTCTGCTTCTCCTTTCCAGCCACTACCTCCCAATCACAAGCTCCCACTCTCCTGCTCTCCTAAGCAGGACGTGATCGAGGTGAGCCCAGTGAAGTTCCTATGCGTCTTCTTCACTGAGAAGAGAGAAAATAGACTCATCAGCCTCTCTCACTGCTGGGCCCCTGTGCTTTCACTCAAGCATTACCATTCATTAACTCCCTTCTAGAATGCCCTCTGCACCTTTTACCATATGACCTGGGTCAGGCTCCCCTTCTCCCCGCATGCCTTTTCCCTCATGTGGATGAGGGTTGGTAACACGAGAAGTAGAAAATGAGATGGGAAGAACAACTGGAAACGTTAAAACATGGTCTGCTGGTAAGGCTAATGACAGTAGATGTATGTATATATACTGTTCACCATTTATGCATTAAGACCATGCAACACAATAACAACTATGAACACTGATTGGGAGGTAGGAACTTTGCTGTAAGTTGTATTTGATTACAACAATGAGCTGTGTTCATGCTTTGAGCTTTCACAGTTTGTTACACATGAAGCATGAGTGTGTCTGCTTACAATTAAATCTCAGGATAAAGAGCACCAGTCCCCATCCTTAGTTTTCGCTCACATTTTTCAGATAATCCATATAATGTCTGTACTAATAAAAGAACACATCTTGTTATAAGGAAGTACACTGTAGTGTGAATGCAACACTGGACTTCCAATACTAATTGCAATCCATTTATCAATGTGCCAGGCACAGTACTATACAGATTGCATAAAATATCTCATATTAACCTCAGCAACTTCATGATGCATTATGATCATGTCTATATTACTAATAAATAAAATGAGGTTTGCCCTCAGAGTAAGTTTTTTCACACTGCCTCCATGACAGTATAGGGTAGTGTTGTCACAGTCTCCATTCCTCCCCCCACCACACACACACACACACACACACACACACACACACACACACGAAAAATCAATGTACCTTCAAGAACTGACAAACAATTTTTAAAATATCCATGGCTCCTGTCATGAGATCAGAGCCTACATAAACTGCACAGGAGCTCCTCTGGGATCATCAATCATTGCTTGACTCTGATGTCAACCTCGTATGAACAAACTGAATGCTCTCAGTGGGTCAGCATTGACAGACGCTGACGATCCATTTCAAGGTATCAGGAAGAAGATAGCAAGCAGTTACGGGCAAAGGATTCAATGTCCCCATACCAACATGAGTAGATCTTAAAAGCACAACATTCATTTAAAAAGTGAGCAGGTCAAATATTTGACATCATACCACTTACACAATTTAAAAGTACATGCATGTAAAACAGCAGTGCACATTTTGGAAGACATACACACACAAAAAGAGGAAGTACCAATTAAACAACTAGAACGGTTGCTATGGTGAAGGGAGAGAAAGGAGGTATAGCAGGGCATAGAAAGTAGGTATAAAGTAGGGAATGAAGTGAAGAAAAAGAAAACAGCAGGGGTCTTGCAAGGAGTAATATGGATCATGCACCATTTACTAAGACATGTCATTATTCAATCCACTGAGACTGAGATCGAAGAAAGAATAGAAAAGAAAAAAAAAAAAAATAGAACAGATGCCTCCCATCCAAAGGATAGCCAAACAATACGAATGATCATGGTAAAGAGACCTCTGTTGGAAGGGTAGGGGTATATCCAGTCTGAATCAGCTGCAGCCCCAAAACAATACACCCTGGACTTCTAGAAAATAAAGAATGTCTGTAATGTAGTCTTGACAAAACAAGGGCACAGCCATAGGCAATGCAAAATTACTCTTACTGAGCAATGGTCCTAGCCCTGTAATATTTTCTCAGGGATAAACCGACAGCTCAGTAATAGATTGAAGAGACACAGCCATTAATATATACACTGTACTAATCCATTTCTTAAATTAACATTGTATAAAATTAAATGTCACACAAACAAGATATACTTGTTCATTAAACATAGTTGAAAAGAGGGAAAAGGTAGTGATCTCTGAAGCTAATGGGCAGCCTTAACCCGGCCAGGCATATTGGGAATCTCTGTGGCATGAGCTAATGCAAATAGGGAGAAAACCGTGTCATGTCCCAGTCAGATATTGTTTTTAAAATGGTTAGATCAGGGGCGCCTGGGTGGCTCAGTCGGTTAAGCATCCGACTTCAGCTCAGGTCATGATCTCACGGTCTGTGGGTTCGGGCCCCGCATCAGGCTCTGTGCTGACAGCTCAGAGCCTGGAGCTTGCTTCAGATTCTGTGTCTCCCTCTCTCTCTGCCCCTCCCCTGCTCATGCTCTGTCTCTCTCTGTCTCAAAAATAAATAAAAACTTAAAAAAATATAATAAAAAATAAAAAGGTTAGATCATGGCATAAGGGGAGTCTCTGCTTCCTCTCAATTTTCCAAAATCACACGTTTGATCATTTCTAGATTAGTCACTAGCTGTCTTTTTAAATTTTTTTATTGTTTATTTATTATTTTTGAGAGAGAGAAAGAAAGAGACATAGTGTAAGCAGGAGAGGGGCAGAGAGAGAGGGAGACACAGAATCCGAAGCAGCTCCAGGCTCTGAGCCTTCAGCTCAGACCCTGATGCGGGGCTCGAAACCACAAACCGTGAGATCATGACCTGAGCTGAAGTTGGATGCTCAACCAACGGAGCCACTCAGGAGCCCCAGCCACTAGCTGTCTTAAGAGCCAAACACTACTGAATAGAGTAAGAATAGAGAGAGAGAGTGAGAGAGAGAAATGGCTCTCTCACACAGCTCAGCTGACAATGGAGCTTAGAGGGAACTCACTCACTTTCAGATGTACGCCTGACCACATTCTCTCAAAGTTAAGCCCCCTACTTGTGCTGTCACCATCTACATGCTCACTAACCAGGAACATCAAATTTGGCAATGAGAGTTTCATAGGAAGGATGTTTGTATCCTGTGCCAGACTCCACAATACTGATTTGCTAGCAAGTAAAGCATGTGCACGAAAATTTAAAAAAGCCAAAGAACAACTAAAAATAAAGGGAGGGGGCACACAAATGTTTCCAGAAAGCAGGAATTTGTAACTTTAAAGAAGTTATCACTTAGTGAGTGCTTACCATATGCCAGGCATGGCGTTGAGCATCCTACACTGAATCTTCTTCCCTTCTATCCTATGGCATGGACATTGCAATGATCCCATTTCTGAGAAAGGTGGGACAACAGTTGTAGAGGTTGGGAATACGCCCAAAGATATATGGGGAATACATGGTAGAGGAATCTAAACCCCTGATTCCAGAGGCTTAGTTAGACCGCCAAACCACATTCTCTCCTGACACAGCAGGATGTGGTACGATACCTGTATTTTGAGGGCTGGCAAAAATTTAGTTATTATCTAATCCAAATTCCTGATTGTGTCAAGGAGGAAACAGACCAAGGAATGCAAAGTAGCATGCCTAATATCACCCAACTATTTAATAGTAGAGCCAGGATTCAAATCTGGGCTTCCTGACTTCTGGGCAGGGCTCTCCCACTATGCAACACTGGGTCCCAGTGTATGTAATGAAGTCTGTCCTGAAGGAAGCACATTAAATAAGCGTGTATAGCCTGTAGGATAGAGGAGATGTTCAAGTTTCCCACCTGCAGTAGATTCCCTGCCTTACCAAAGTACAAGTCTTGCACAGCATTTTTTTTAACGTTTATTTATTTTTGAGACAGAGAGAGACAGAGCATGAACAGGGGAGGGGCAGAGAGAGAGGGAGACACAGAACCGGAAGCAGGCTCCAGGCTCCGAGCCATCAGCCCAGAGCCCGACGCGGGGCTCGAACTCACAGACCGCAAGATTGTGACCTGAGCTGAAGTCGGACGCTTAACCGACTGAGCCACCCAGGCGCCCCTCTTGCATAGCATTTAACGATCCCATTTCAGGGCCTCAAACGAAGCTAATGAAAGAAAATGCAGGGTTAAGATGCCTCCTCTGAACTGTCGGGGGAGCGTTCCTAATCCTAAAGAGTTCACTCTCCATTCCCTGTCTCAATACTTAATAACCGTCGAAAAGGACTTTGATCAGCAGATGGATTATGAGATCCCTGAACCCCTGGAATGTTCCTTGCTAGCCACCTAGATGACAGTGGACACCAGGCTGACAAACACAGATGCCTGCATGAGACAGGCATGCGACCCAAATGAGTGACGTAGAGACGTGCAAGAGGGTGCAAGACGAAGGTGTGGTACAAGCTGTGCCTAACTGGTGTGCACATGTTTCCGACATGTTTCCCACAGAGGGGTGAGAGCTGTTCCCCCATTCCTGTCCACTGTTCCCACAGAGACACACAAGCCCATGTTGCTAGTTTCGCCAGTGCCGAGAGACACAATGTCAACGTGCAATTTTGTATAAAATTTTCCGATTTTTCAAATATATGATCGAGCGAAACCTGGTTTGCTGGTTTCCAGTTTTTTTAACTCTGGTGTATGTATTCTGAGCTCTCATACCTACTAAAAGTCAGAATTTCTTTGTCCTCTCAGACAACAGGTTTCTCCCAAAATTTTATTTTTTAGTATTTCTATGTTTGTTTCTAAACGCCCATCCCATTATAGTATAAGCTTCTTGAAAACTGAGTTCTTTCATGATTCCAAGTCTCTAGTACATAGTTGGTAATCAGTACTTAAGGAAAGGAAAGAAGTTGATTTTTCCCAAAAGATGAAGCTATATGTGTTCTTTAAATCAGTCAACAAATACGCCTTGAACACCTTTCATCATAGCCAGTGACTGTGTTAGCTGCTGGAAGCCCAGCCGTGAGAACAATGACACGTTCCGAAACTCCCAGCTCTATCAGCACTGGGAGACATTTCCTAGACTTTACGGCACTTGCTTGCACATCCTCTGTTATTCCGCAGTTCAGTAATATCCCCAGCTTTGGAGAATAACACTGTTTTACCTAAATTTATTGAAGGTAGATATATTAATCAACGCTCTTTCAGTTCACAATCGCAGGAAGAATCTTACTGTAACTACTAGCAAGAGAGAGGGAGAGAGAGGGAAGGAAGGAAGTAAAGGAGAAAGGGGGAGAAGGAAGAAGAAAAGAAAGAAGAAGGAAGGGAGGGAAAGAAGGAGGGAGGGAGGGGGCATTTGCTCATATAACCAAAAAATGTGGGGATAAACCTTATGACTTCAGGCACAGCAGGATCTACGGACTCAAGCACTGTCAACAGGGATCAATTCTTAGGCTCCAGTTATAAATACAAACATTATCATCACTGGCAACACAAGACTCACACTCCAGACCTTAGCAATACCAGAGGAAAAGAGCAGCTTTTCTCCAACAGCACTGCTGGAAAAGCCCCAGGGAGGATCCTCACTGGTCCAGATTGCCACATAATCCCTTCATGAACTAAGAACCACAGGAGAGAAGGATTCTGCTAACATAAAAGCAAAATGACATACAAAAACAACATGAGCCCCCTAAGTTACTAATAAAGAAAAAGCTACCTTTCTGGCTATCCTGAGGAAATGGATCTTGACCAAGGACTATTTTGGTCAAGTGAAAATATTCTCTGTGTTAAGTCAGCAAGAAGGAAATACAGTCATCTCTTTTCTAGGACGTAATGGTTATGTTTGATTCCAATAGTTTCAAGTTCTACATTTAATTTCTACCTTAGAATCTCTTGAGGATTATTAACAAAAAAGGAGCTCACTTTTTAGGATGGTGGGGTGTTGAGTGGTCAATTAAGTCCAGCAAGGTCTGGGTTAACAGGTTTCTTTTATATATATACACACACACACACACACACACACACACACACACACACACGCATACATATATCTATTATTTAAGAGAGAGAGAGAGAGAGAGAGAGAGAGAGAGAGCACGAGCAGGAAAGAGGGGAAGAGAGAGAGAGATTGAGAATCTCAAGCAGGCTCCATGCTCAGTGCAGAGCCAGATACAGGGCTCGATCCCACAACCCTGGGATCATGACCTGAGCTGAAATAAAGAGTCAGGCACTCAACTGACTAAGCCACCCAATTGCCCCAAATATATTTCTTTACTGAAGAACTCCTCAGAGATAGTACTATACTAATGGGTATCAAAAGTGGTGACATAGTATGCTTTAGCTCTCAAATTAACTCAGCCATGGAACCCAAGATTCTCAAAGAATCCCGTAGGACTGGTTCTACAGAAGACACACTAGAACCCTCCACTCCACAATGAGATGAACATGACTGGTTTTCTCTGTGCTTTTGAAATCTGCTATACAATGTTGTTAAAATAGTGCAGATTTTCGCTCAGCACTGTCTTTGAATCTCAATTTGTTACCTTTTTCCTAGATCAAATGACTTACACCTCCCTGAACCTCAGTTCCTTCATCTAAATAAAGTGAGGTGATATGACTTGTCTAAGAGTTCTGGAATAAGTAGAACACACTAGTGGGTGCAAGTTTCATTTCACTTTCAACTGTCTTAGTCCTGATATAAACTTCTAATTTAGCCAACAGTGGTAATCCATACTATGCTCCTATTTCCCAGTATGAATGCAAGACTGACCCAAAAGTGTCCACTAGTACAGACTCAGATGAAGGTTAGAAGAGGGGAAAAAAGCCAAATATCTTTGGTGACTTAAAACAGGATAAACTATTAAAGAAGAGAGGTGGACTCAAAGTCAGGTTTGGATGATCTGATGACCTTCACAAGTTATGAAAACCCACTAAGCCCCAATTTCCTGGTGTATAAAATGGGGATAATTATGCCACTTCAGATGGTTGTTGACAAGATAATGCACATAAAACACTTACTTACTGAGCCTGGTATATAATAAACACTCTATACCCCTATCGGTCAAGGCTACCTATATTCAGCTACTGTAATAATCAACCCCCAAAACTTCAGTGACTGGGAGTAATTACAACTTATTTCTTTATAACGCTCCATGTCTATATCATGTGAGCAGGGGAGTTTTGCTCAGCAATGTCACTCAGGGCCTCTCAGCCTGATGGAGCAAATGCCAACTCAAATGTTGCCAGTTCTCCAGAGGGTCTCATGCTCGCCATTAAATACCTGGCCTGAAAGTGACACATGACACTTCAGCTCACAGCTCAATGACCAGGACTAATCACATGGTCTCAAAGGGGCCAAGAAGTACAATCCTTCCTTGTGTCCTAAAGGAGAAGAAATGGAAATGTTTGCTAAGAAGCATTTTTGCCCACCACAAGCATGTTAGCTCCCATGATCCAGAGCTTGTACAAACAGACGTATCAGGAATATTCAGTGACTGCTTTGAAATGGTCAGCTGAGTGGGAGAACCAAGATTTTCCATTCGGTCAGCAGAATCACCAGGATATCTACAAAGAGATCCATTATAAAGAAAAATGTGTAAAAACAGCAGCAAAGCAGCAATGAGCCCCCAGAGAAGGGAAGGATATGCTCAGTCTGTAGTATGGCAACTAAAATAGGCACAGCAAGACCTATTAAATCTCTGTTTTGTTACCTATATCCTAGGTCAAATGGCTTACGCCTTTCTGGGCTTCAGTTTCTTCACCTATATAAAATGAGTTATTATGGCTTATAAGATAGGGTATGTCAACAAGTCTAGGACAATACCCTGCTCACAGAACACACTTGTTAAAGTTCATTTCACTTCATTTTAAATTGACCTAGGTTTAATATAAACTTCTACCAAATGTGGCAAACTCCTGAACAAGATCTGCACAAAACTCCAATTACACCTTCTCTGATTTCAAAGATCTCTTTTTCTTGATAACAGCATATGTAGACAACTTGAAAAAACAAAAAGAATGATATCTGTAATGCATAGTAAATCTTCAACTAAATTATTCATGCTATTTGTTTATAAACAGCACAACCAGTCAACCATGAAGTTTAAATTGGGAAATCAATTTCCCTGCAAAATATTGCAGGTTATATGGAGTTGTCTTGAATGGCTGCAAGATGAATTGTTTTTATGACATCACTCACAAGAAGAGAACACTGCAACAGGACTAATACAGAAGCAATCATGAATTGTAAGACAGGAAGATATGTAGAAACTGGCTTGCTCCTTTTAGTAAATGTTCCTAAATTTCTTACACCCTCCATAATCATCACCACCAGGGCTAATATGCCAGGCAAGTATAGAGTTGCTGCAGAAATGTGATCAAAGATTAGGAGTTACAATTGATTCAAGCCTCAGATTCTTACTAATCTAATAGTTTAGGCATTTTTAGAAATTTACCTGTCAAATTCATCTTCAAGGAAGTCATAACTCAAAAATCAGCTGGAAAATAATAAACCAAATTATAGTTTTTAAAATATTTTAGCAGATACTACTGGTTATCTGTCCAACTTCTAGCCTCTTCTCTTTCCTTCTAACAAAATAAGAAATTATTTTCCAGCCTCTGACCAGCTCCTTATGCCCATAGGCTTCAAAGGTCAAAGGTGGCTGACTCTTCCTCCCCAGATGTAAGTTGTGGATGAGCCTCTATAGTCTGAGTCAAACCTGCTTAGCCATACTGGATGCAGGAGTCGGCACATGACAAAATTCTGGCCAAGACTTGAGATGTCTATTAAAGGATTTCTAGATGAGGCAATGTCATTCTTGAAAAGGAAGAAAGGAAGGGAGGAAGGAAGGAGGGAGGGAAGGAGGGAAGGATTTGTCCCTCTTCTCATAGATGTTGCCCTGCATAGATCTAACATATGGACCTACTGCAGTCACTTTGCTTCCAGCATCTGAATGAAGGCACTGCTAAGGATAGAAAAGGAGAGAGATGAAAAGAGCCTAATTCCTTGAGGACATCTTTGAACAACTGAATCAACCAACTCTGAAATCTGACTTACTTCCAGATATCCTGGTGTGACAGTTTCCCAACTGTTTATGTCAATTCGAGTTGCACTTTCTGATTACTGTAGGACAAAGCATCCTGATACAAAGGCCTTAAAGAGAATAAAAAGGCATGATGGACACTACTGTGACCACCCCCTGTCTATTGTCCTTCTGTACCTTACTATCGTTATTCCCTAATCTATTTAATATAGCTCAGTTGCAGATACACAGTCATTTCCAGACAATGAAATATATATGGATTACTACTCTTGGGGCTTATGAGAAAGCTACTCTTTCTCTTATTAAAATAAGTTTGAAAAGGAAAGATTGTTCTCAAGGCCCTTTGCCTTTTGTTTTTTTCTGCCTCTTCCCACCTCATATGTGGACAGCATGCTCACAGGTTGAGCAACCAACATGCTAAGGGTGATAAGGGAGTAAATCAGAAGGACCCTGCATTGTTGATGCCCTCCTTGACCAACTGTGCTCTTCCTAAAAGATGTCCCTCTAGACTTTCTCAACAAATAAAGAAAAGAAACCCCTATTCAAATAAGCCCCCATAGTTAAGTTTCACTTATACAGCCAAAGCAACCCCAATTAAAAAAAAAATAAGCTAGTTATTTGTCAGCAAATAACAAAATAAAATAAAGATTGGGAGAAGTAGGAGTGGATAAACGTGCATGCTCTGGAAGTAGACTTCCTGGGTGAGAAAGCTGGATCTGCCTTTTGCAAGCAATAGTATTTTAGACAAGTTACTTAATTTCTCTAGGCCTCAACTTCCTAATTGGTAAAACTGGGATAATAATAAAAATAAATCTACTCCAAAGAGTTAGAATTTAACAAGACGATCCATGTGGGGGAAAAATGAGCCTAGAACTCAACACATCACTTTGTCCAAGGAACACTGAACGCATCACCATGTATCAGACCCTTTTCTAGGTACTAAGACTGTAATAGTGGACAAAACATACAAAAAGCCCCACTCTTGTGGAGTGTGCATCTTCTTGAGGGGAAAATAGATAATAAACAACATAAGGAAAATGTACAACATGTTAAAGGTAAGACTATTAAAAATGAGTAATTCAGGGAGGAGAAAAATGGAGAATATTTGAGGGTGGGCTGTTGTGAGGTTAAATAGAGTGCACGAGGAAAGCCTCACCTTTATGTCACCTTTCTAAGGTGGCATCCTTCAGCAAAGGGAAAATCTAGTGCCAAGACGTGAAGCAAGAGCTTCCCTAGTGGGTTCTAAAAACAGCAAGGAACACAATATGGCTACAGCAGAGATTTTAACAATTAGCTTGAAACCATTTATTCAGTCTCAGAAGCTAGTCTAGCAGTTTTAGATTTCAAACCAACCCTTTACAGACCATCAGAATCTGAAAGGATTATGGAAATAGAAAAATGTTTATACGAAAATTTCCCCACCTTCATTTCTCTCCACAGACTCGAGAGACTACCTTTGTGATACCAAATGATTGGCTACATCTTAGTCTGCTCAGGCTGCCATAACAAAATGTCATAAACTGGGTGGCTTAAACAGTAGGCATTTATTTCTCAGAGTTGTAAAGGCTAGGAATTTCAAGACCGAGGTGTCAGCTGGCTCCATTTCTGTTGAAGATTCTCATCCTTGCTTGCAGATGGCTGCCTTCTCTCTGTGTCCTCACATGGCTTTTCCTCAGTGTGTGCACTAGGACAGACATCTCTTTTTCAAACTCTTCCTATGAATCCTATTGGATCAGGACCCTGCTCTTATAATCTCATTTAACCTTAATTTCCTTCTAAAAACCTTATCTCCAGTTGACCAAAACAATCAGTTATTTAGAGACACACAGATCCAACCCAAAGTTTATTTGCCAAACAGATCTTTCAAACATTTGAATTCTATTAGAAATTAGGGATATTTTTCTGGAGGAACAT
Organism: Acinonyx jubatus; assembly: GCF_027475565.1. NCBI lineage: Eukaryota > Metazoa > Chordata > Mammalia > Carnivora > Felidae > Acinonyx > Acinonyx jubatus. Next base: position 19,715,104 of record NC_069390.1, on the reverse strand, counting down.
CCAGCAGTGCTAAAGAAGAGGAGTACTGATAGCCAGCACTGTGGAATCAGCCATGAGCCCACTCTTGTGGCTAATTACGAAAGGGGTTATCTCTTCGCAAACCATATGACTCCCTAGACAGACCTTATGAGAAAAGTGCTCGTTGTCATCAGTTTCAGAAAGACACTGCCTTAATGTCTTACTCCCACTACATAATAGGAGCTCTAGCTGGTAGGAAATAATTCATACCAGTAAGCTACATTTTTTAAATTTTTTAAATGTTTTTTATTTATTTTTGAGACAGAGAGAGACAGAGCATGGGCAGGGGAAGGGCAGAGAGAGGGGGAGACTCAGAATCCAAAGCAGGCTCCAGGCTCCGAGCTGTCAGCACACAGCCCGATGCGGGGCGTGAACTCACAGACCGCGAGATCGTGACCTGAGCTGAAGTCGGACGCTCGACCGACTGAGCCACCCAGGCGCCCCAATAAGCTACATTTTAATACAACTTCCACTGACCAATACTTTGAGAGAGATTATGGCAGAGTGGTTAAGAACACAGAACCAAACTGCTTAGGTCTGGTTCCCAGACCTACCCAGATGGATCCCAGGTCTACCACTAACTAGTCAACAAGTTAACTTACCTCTCTGGCTCTTCATCTCTAGTTATTAGAGTAAGGAATAGCACATCTAGATCATGGAGGTGTTATGAGGATTACATAGAGTTGATCAACACAAAGCATTTAGAAAGGCGTCTGCTATATAGTAACTGTTCAAGTAATGTTAACTGGCAGTATTAATTCATTAGGACAAGCCAATTATTTTTATGTATAGAATCATCCATATGTGTTGGCCTGCGGCTTTAAGGCCAAACATTTTGGGAGTTACTTCTGTCACCCCACACAGTATGCAGAATAATGCCCCCCTCCCCAAGATGTCCAGGCCCTCATGCTCAGAACCTATGAATGTGTTACCTTATACTGAAATAGAACTCTGAAATGAGGAGATTATTCTGGATTATCACATGAGTCCTAAAAAGGGCCATATAAAGTAGTGATTAAAGGCATAGGCTCTAGATCCTGAAAACCTGGGTTCAAACCTCATGCATCTATAGGCACCTCTGTGTCTTTTTTTCCATTTGAGAATAATGATGATACCAACTTCATGGGGTAATTTATGAGGGCGAAATGAGTTACAATATGTAAAATTCTTGGAATAGCATTTGGCTTAGTATAAGTACTATCTAAATGTTAGCTAAATAAAACTGTTACCTGAATATGTACAAACAAAAAACTAGGTAAAATATCTACATACTTACATCTCTTATAAACCTTCAGAATCAAAATTAATTTATATATTATATTTAAACTACAAATCCAACTAACTCAAATAGTCAATATATAGTGTTTGGATTATGTATTTTTTAATAAATGAAACCAGAGCTCACTATAGCTGCTCAAAATGCTCCACATCTGGTTCTTCTGAGTCTGCCAGTTTTGTTTTTTGTTATTTTTTTAATATGATATATCATGGGATTATTCATTTCTCCATTTTTTTTCCTTTATTCAAACCACTGCACAAACTGCCACAGCATCATTTGGCCTTCCTTTGGAACAAATGTATCACCTGTATGATGTCTACTTCTGTTCTCGATCATAACTTAAGATTTTTGAAAAGTACTACTAGACGCAGCATAAATGCAAATGAGACTCCTGAAAGGGTTATACAGATAGACTAGAATTTGCCTATATGCTCTTTTTGGATTATCACATACAATTAGATACCTCTTAAAAAGAACCCATCGACCTCTGAGAATGTATCTTTATCCTTTAGTTTGAGAAATACTGCTCTATCCCGGAGTCGGCCTGCTACACCCCTTTCTTGCTCTGTAGGTAATTAACTTCCCTTTCCACAAAGCCCTGTGCACTCCTCCTCTCTGCCCTGGACTTTCCCCCACTTACTTATCCCCAAGGAGGGTTAATGATGTGATCTGTCAAGGCTAAGGACATTTGATAGATTCCTGACTTATATCCAAGATCTGTCCCTCTTAAGATTTTATTTGGTATGTATGAGTAAATTTTCTTATTTTCATTCACAACATTTAAGAAATTAGTTGGGCTAAAGACTACTTTCCAGTCTTATCTAGGTCACCACCACCCCTTAAGAAGACCTTAGTTGGTGGGGCGCCTGGGTGGTTCAGTCAGTTAAGTGGCCAACTTTGGCTCAGGTCATGATCTCACAGTTTGTAAGTTTGAGTCCTGCATGGGGCTCTGTGCTGACAGCTCAGAGCCTGGAGTCTGCTTCAGATTCTGTGTCTCCCTTTCTCTCTGACCCTCCCCCGCTCACACTGTGTGTGTGTGTGTGTGTGTGTGTGTGTGTGTGTGTGTCTCAAACACAAATAAACATTTTTTTTTTAAATTAAAAAAAAAAAAGACCTTAGTTGGGTGGCCTACCCCTGTTCTGCTCTGGGCAGTAAGGCAAAATCTTTCCTTCTTCAATATGATCTTCCTTTAAAGATCGTTAGCTAGGATTGCTCCCCACCCTCCAGTACTTAAGTCAATGAGGGTCCAAGAAAATTTACCCTTAGCTAAGACAAAGGAAACCTCCTTATAATCCAACATCAGGAGACCACCACATGGAGGAAGACTAAAGCAAAATCTTCAAAGACTGCCATAAAGAATGTGCGTTGACTCAGCTTTGTCCTTTGTTGGAGGACTTCTCCAGGGAAAGACTAATGCCGGACAAGATACAGGTATCCAAGACATTTAAGCCCAGCTCACCTGATCACTTACATGTTATATATATATCATATGTACTATATGTATATAATATGTATAATATATATAACATGAACTGAAATACAAAATCAGGTCTTGCACCCAGAGCAGAGCTGCTATAGCATCCAATGGGAAACAAAAGCACAGAATTGGTGAACAGAACAGAGAGAACAGAATATCCCACCCTTCCTTCCTTTAAGCTCATTCCCTCTCTCCACTAGTAACAGCAGTTGACATGCATTAACCACTTAACTCTGTACCAGGCACTGCTCTCAATGCCTTTATATTTACCTACAAGATGTGTGGTTTTATAATCCCCATTTGCCAGGGAGTCAGAGAATTCAGTACAGAGAAGTTAAGCAACACAGTCAAAATCACACATGTACTGAGTGGAGAAGCCAGCCTGAGAATCAAGCCTTGAGGTTTTCACCACACTATGCTGCTGCTGCTGCTGCTGCTCAAAGAAACATGCATTCTAAGAAGGTCTGCCCCTTGAACTGTAGACCTCATTCATTGCAAGACAAAAAGCCTGCTTCACACTGGGAGGGGTTGGCAAACTCATAGTGACAGAAAGAAACAGAAGGAAAGGAAGAAAACAAAATGAAGACAAGACATGGAGGGGGAGATGGGGTTTGGTCATCTTTCTGAAGCAAAGTGGTGTTTTCAGAGGAAAGATCTCCCTGTTCCAGGTCTGAATCCCCGTCATGCTAATAAATGGTCCATCGAAGCAGCTGGCTGCACTCTTATCACTGTCCTGGGAGTTATTTACACTAATCCCTTCTCTTGTAGCCTGGCTGGACAAGGATGAAAATCCCTAGCATCAGCTATTAAAAGAGACAGAGGAAACACACAAACCAATTTACAGGGTTTCACTTGACCAGTTTTCTTCATTTGAGTCCTATTAGCTCTGATAATGTATCCTCACTATTAATTGGCCAGGGAGAGCAAGGTAACGTCTGTGTGCGTGAATGTGGGCGCATGCCTTGTGGCCTTCAGTGCTGTTGAGATTCTAGCATGAAGCCCAGAGAAGGTAGAAGAACATCTAAACGATCCTTCCCAGGTTTCATGAAGCATATGAGCAACCAAGTCAATGAATATTCCAAGGAAATATACCAAGGATGTACAGTATAGTGGAAGTTCTCTACAACTCTGCCACTTTCTTGCTATTCTTTGTGTGAGGCATTTTACATCCCCAAGCCTCAATTTCTTCAACTTTAAAATAGAGAAAGCTATATATTTTGTGTAGGAGTTGTGAGGATCAATGAGGCATGGGTATCATGGTCTTAGCACAGTGGCTATCAAAGACAAAAGCACTTGGTAACAACAAAAATAGCAACAACAAGAGTGATAATAATATTGGCTATTGTTAGCAGTGGTATTTTTCTGACTCCCATCTTCTTAAATGCCCTGATTCAATTTTAAGAGGAAGCTTCAAAGGACCAGTAATTGGGAAGCATATGAACCACTTCCTGTGACTTTTCCCCTTCAAACTCAGCGTTATTGTTCTCTTCTCCTGACTGCCTCTTTTCACTGAAGTCACCCCCTTCCTTGATGAGAGTGGCCCAGGCCATGAACAAAAAACTGGGGCAATGATGTGTCTTTCCATGAATTCAAGAACATTCACTTTTCTCCCTGAATTTGTGTCCCTCTGGGATGTCATTTCTCACACCTCTTATCTCCTTACCCTCTCCATTTCCTTGCAGTCCAGCATAACAGAAAAGCACAACCTGACTATATCAGAACAGACTCATTCACTCCCCACCCCCAGGAGCTCATATTCTTGCCCAAGGATTCCCATTTACCACCTTGATGATGAATCATAAAACCCCTGAAATGGAAAAGTTTTCTGATTCTAAATCAGAGTTATTCTATTTAGTCATTCCAGCATCTCAAGAAAAAGAGACAGAAAAAAAACAAGAGATTCATCAGATTCAGAGCTAATGTGCAAGCAAGAATCAGAGAGGTACAGTCAGAGAGTCAGAGAGGATCAGACAGACAGGTATAGGAAGTTTCAGCAAGCAAGCAAGCAAGCAAGAAAGAAAGAGAAAAAAAAGAAAATATATATATATTGCTAAGAAACATGCCAAGACCACTGATTTCATTAAATCCAGAAAGGTCCAGTGAATGTGTATATAGTGGATTAAATAAGAGCTTTGGCTTGAACCAATCTGACCTAGTAGAGCATTGGCACATTCTAGCTGTATGACTGGCACAAAATATTTAATTTTCCTAAGCTTTAGTCTCTACATTTGTAAAATATGACTAATAACATTTATTTTGAAGAGCTTTTATGAGAATTAAAGATAATTTATGTAGAAGTGCTTAGCACATGACCTGACACACAGTAGGAGCTCAGAAGTATTATTTAGCCAAAGTACTAAGCTTGCAGAATTCATGTTTTATAAGAGACTCCAACCTTCTCTTCTGCATTCTTCACAAATACAAATCTTAAATCTTTATTTAATAACTAGAACATATGAAAATTGTGGTGGCAAAAATTGACAAAAGATTAAACTTATCCAGAATAATCTTAAGGAAAACCAGGATGAAGAATAGATAGTACTGTAAGATACATTTAGTTCACTGAAATACATAGCCTGAAGCATCTATGGAGAATCCTCTGCCACAGGATATTTCCAAATATAGGCTAGAGGACCACTTATTCATGTGGAAACGTTCAGCAGATAGTTGGACAGATTGATCCAATATGTGGAAGACAAAGGTCTTAGCTTGCAGCTAGACATGGCATTTTGGAGCCATCTACAAATATCTATCCAAGGACAGGTCACCCAGAAAAGTACACAGAGTTAGACAAAAAGACAGAAAATCAAACACTCTAAATGCCAACTTTTAAGGGCCGCTGAAATAGACAGAAAGAAAATCTTTCTATGAATGGATTAAGGACTACTTAATATTCATTGGCTAGAGCCATTAGATCATTCATTCATTCACTGCTTCAACTAATATTTATACTATGCTTAGTAATGTGCTTTATATTATGCCAGATGGGGAAATGGTGATGAACAAGACAGCCCCAACTCTTACCTGCATGGAGCTTACTGTCTAGAAAATAACTCAAATATAAACAAGTAGTTGAATAAGTCCACTAAGAGACCTTTCAAAGAATCAGTGGGGACAGAAAGCAGATTTAAAAATCTAAGAGAAAACAAAGACAAAGTAAACTCTTTGAACACGCTTAGCTATAAGGTAAAAAGAGAGAGGACACAGGGTCAGTGTTCTGGAAAGATTTCAAGCATCATAAGGAAGGGCGGGGGGGGGGGGGGAGTGCCAAACTTGAGATTCAATTATTCTCTCATCAATTCCTGGGCTTCTCAAAATCCAAATAATAGCACAAGTCCTATCTATAATAACTATGATGGAAGCAGCTGCCTGAGCAGATTGACTGTCCTTTTGTGTCTTCAGAGACTATGGGCCCAGGCTGTATCCCCAGGGTCCCTGCACAGCATATGTTCTCTTCGGCAATGTGAGGATATCTGCATTAGCCTAAGTACATACAGCAGGCCCTTTAATTAATGCTCAATACGCTTCACACATTAGCAAATATCACTGTGTCCCCTTTGGAATTCTAAGGCATCTGGTAGACTTGTATCTCCCTCAAGATCCTGTTTGTTTCTCTTACAGTCAAAAGGTCCAAGTCACATACTCTTAACTTTGCCCCCAAATCATGATAAGCCCTATCTCCAACCGTCCTTTGCCCTTCAACCTCTCACTTGTCAAAGGTTTAACTCTAAGGAATTAGACCATCAAATTTGTAATTCTCAGTCTTACTGTCTCCATGACTTTCATGACCAAAGATACTAAGATTTTTAGTAGCACACTCGGAGGGATTAAAATGTAAATGCCAGCTTTTAAGCTATATCTATTCAAAAATTAAATAAAAACGTATTGTCCCTACTCTATTTGGTTGGTTATCCTTAGGCTTTCAATTATGATTTGAATTAAATAGGTTTTTTTACACTAATTGAGTTCATGTACATAGACTCTGATTGCAAGATCCTCTCGTGTCAGTACACAGGCAGTTCAGATCTGGCCTGACATTAAGCTATACTTCCTATATCTTACTTCCCAAAATGTACCCTACTCTGTAACCTTTATCTCAGTAATCCATCTCCCAGATATCATTGTAACACTGTATTTCTTCAATTGGGCAGCTCACTTGTAGAAGTTCACTCCAACCCCAGTCTGCTGTGATGCACAGGGTAAATACACAACTAAGCTCTGCGGCAAGCAAGGTATATTTGAGAGTTCAAAGCTAGGAAAGAATTTTCCAAAACATAAGAGATAGTTCATTGTATATATTTTGGTTGAAAGGCAGAGACAAATAACTCCAAAAAATTTATCTCCCCTCAGAAATAAGGGCCTGTATAGCCACGGGTACAATCACTAAAGCACCTAGAGGAACCCATTTTATTAGTCAAAGGTAGTTTTTCCAGGAAAATGTCAGTTTAGGCCTATTGTCCAAGTATCTCAGTGTTCCAATGATAGCACCCCCTCCTGCTCTTAAACATGTCCTACTCTGAACAATAAATGAGATGGTGATCTCAGACAAAGAACATCGCAAATCTTCCAACCAGCTAAATGCCTAAAATTGTTTCCAATTTTTAGCCAGCTTTACAATTATGTAACTATTATTGCAAAGAAACAGTTCTATAATATGTAAGAAGTGGAAGCAAGCACTTTGAGAAAGAAATGTGAAAGTTTCAAGTACAATAGTGCATCTAGGGACAAACAGGCATAAAGAAGTCAACTGTCAGTTGATGCTGAGACTGGGAAGCATTATAAATACAAGCTGAAAACAGTATTCAGAGCTTTAGGTCCACATTGCCAAAGTAAATCAAGGCCACAAAGATTTTATGAGACTCTAAGGAACATATCAAGCTCTATGAAGAAAACTCTAGTATTTTTTAATTATTACTATTGATTTTTAACTTTTTAGAAGTACTGAGATTACCGGAGGCACTGAATCAGATACCATAAGTGAGTTGAAACAAACGTGTCTGGATTTGACCACTTTGCAGGTTCTGATCTGCCAGAACCACTCATACTTATACCCCTCATTGAACAGATATTCCATTAAACTACATGTAAACCAGAGTGGGAAGTGCTGAATCCTGGCATTTGGTTTCATCTTGAGGCAGTCCAAATAATCATTTCATGTATGTGAATTTATGGCTATCTACTTTTATTGTGTCTTATTAGCATCCTTCCTGTTTCCACTCAGTCTCTGCTCATGCTTGCAGCTCTGAACTTTCAAAGGCCAATAACCCAAGTATTTGCTAGCTCTTTACTTCATCCTTCCAAGCATTCAGAGAACTGTGCACAGGACAAGCTGTGCACCAATCCAGTGGTTTCTGGATACTACCCTAACCCCAAATACTGGCTATTTCTCATTACCCTTTGTTCACAATCTTCTAAGTGGTTTTTGAGACAGTGGGATTCAGTTTTTACCCAAGCCAATTCCATTCAAATTTGCAAGTAAAATTTCAGGAGAGGCTATACCAAAATGCTTTATTAATCTTAAAATATACATTCTAGACTCACATTAATCTCATGCCCTTCTTTATTTACTAGCAAACTTATTTTTCCAAGCCATTTTCTTTAATATGTATGTAAAATTCTTCCTTTTCTCTTTTAACTTCCTTGCTATGTTTTCTGCTGGTAATAGATTATGCCATTAGATATGACCACAGAGCTATGCTCTGCTTTTCTGTTTAAAGAATTCAAATGAAAGTGACCGGAATGGTGTGAAAATCATCTTCAGGGCACCTGAAGGAAATAGAAATATTTGTCCTGCCCCAAAAATGTTTAAGTAAAAATATAGTATCTGCCTACATATATCTGAAGCACTGTCAACTGTAGCATTAAGAAGCAGAATCAGAACCAAAAGATAAAAATTATAGCGGCAGAATGTGCCTCAACAGAATTCATTCATTACCTCAGCGAACAGTTGCTGAGAGCTTTCTATGCATAAAGCACTATGTTGGACCTGTAAGGATGCAAACTAGAATTAATTAAAGTCCCTGCTCTGAGTCCTTTACAACCTATTATGGTCACATAATGCATGAAAATAAATACACCTGTTCACCTCTGGAATGGACTGACCCCTGGAGCAGGAAACAGTTGGCCACTACAGTAATACAGGTAAAACCTGAATAACTACTTGTCAGTTATACTGTAGGAAAAATTCCCGTATTGGGTAAGTATTTATTTATTCTCTGCTTTGTTGCAGAAAGGACTCCCAATCCAGATTTTTCTTGCTCCTAAGCAATATATTCTGTGTGTAACAAAGCTTTATTTTTGGATATTTCTTTATTAGTAAGCCAGCATCTCCTTGAGAATCCCTCTGCCATTGAGGACCTAGGCAAAGAGGCACAAGTAGAAAATATAATTAGTCCTTAACAGACAAAAGAAGAAAAACAATCTCCACTGGCCCTGTGGAATATGAGAAGACACAGAGAGGGAAAGTGAGGAGGTGATATGCACAGGTCTTCATATTCTCCTCATTAAACTAAAATCTTAGAAAGAGAAGGTCAAAGTATCATAGCTCTTGTGGGAGATCGTCAGCACTGGAAGAATGATGGCAGGATTCACCAGTTCAGCATTGGAGGGAGACTGAAAGTCTCTAGGAGAAGCCCCAACCATGTCCAACATACTGAAAGATGTAGTTTTTAAGGTACATTATACTATTATATTATACTAGGTATATTATACTAGGTATATTATACTAAGTATATTATACTAGGTATATTATACTAAGTATATGAGTTTAAGGAACCAGCCTTGGGTTTCAAGCCTAAGTGTAATATACAAGTATGATCTAGAAATATCCAGGTGTCCCACTGAGGAAACACAGTAGTGTTGAACAGGCAGGAAAATTCAAGGGCCTGGGGTTGAAACAGTGTCCATAATGAGCAGGATCATTATAAGTGGAGGCAGGCGGACACAACCATAGACTCCATTTGCATGTGCCACCATTATGTCTCCAAAGGTCAGACAATATCCGTGGGAGGCTTAATTTCTAGACACTGACAGAGAGAAGCAGGGAAAAGGAAATAAAATCTAAAAGAGTGACTGTATCCAAAAAAATCAGAAATCCAAAAGACTGTTTAAACTGAAAGAGACTGAAATGCCATCAATTGGTAAATTTCAGATGTTTCCCCTAGATATTTACTAATTATATAGCTCTCCAAACCCCTATAGACACAAAAACTCATGTACCCTACTACACAGTGACATAGGGTTCGTAAGAAAGATTTGACTCATTTCAGAAAATAAAGAAAATTAAACATTCTCATATATCTAGGCAGTAATGTGTATATATTCTTGATGCCAACACAAATTCATGAGAATAAATTCACATATGTGCAGTGAAACAGTTAATCATTCACCAGGAAGAGCTTCCTAGAAGAAAAAGAGTCAGGTTCTCTTTTCATGGAGACACTGAGAGGCCCCTACATAAGTTCACATTTTTATTTCTGTCCTTTGCAGTGACTAACTTCTCAAACAGGACTATTAGCCTGTTTTAATGCTGTATTTTAATCTCCTTAATGTTGTTGAGTTTTCATAAATTTTCTCCATACTCTGTGTTGTTATTAATTTTCACTCTTGAAGAAGTAGATTAGCCATACGTTGCTGTACTCATTGAACACAATAATCTATTTTATGGGAAATGTGAAGTGTAGCAGCACAATCACTAAAAGAAAACTTATCTCCCCTTTCCACACAGTATCTTCTTCCCTGATGCTTTGCATTTATTTCCAAACCTCAGTGAAGGCTTCTCTTTATTTTAAGGCATTTTTGTGTTTTTCTGCTGAAATCAGAGGCTTTACACCCCTGTTCCATGTATATGGGCTTCACATTACTGGGTATCATACAGAATTATCACCAACAAAGGAATGTTACTCAGTATATAATGCAGCTACATGGATTTCTCCAATCAGGTACATTAGAACAAACTATCAAATCTCATTATCTAGAACAGATAAAGGCATATGAAAGACTACTACCAGAGAAAAGACTACAACCAATACCAGGTAGCTGGTATTTCATTTCTCAAAGTAGAAAATGAAGAGAAAAATTAGCTAGCCTCTCTCAACTTATCATTTAGTGTTCCAAGTGAGACGGAGAAAAAAATATTGGCAGAGCTGTTAAGAAAGTAAGGCTGTCCTATCCATGACAGCTGGAGAGAAGGACAAAGAATTACTGTGGCTAAATGAGGCCTAGATCAAGAACCCGGGAACTCAGCCAGGTGGGATGAAATAAATTCCTGAAATGGTAGCTCTTAATTTTACCACACACGTTGATTTCCAATTCCTCTAGATTCCCTCAGCTATCTCTAAATACTAAAGTTCAGAGAGAAACATGACAACGGTCATAATGGGCTAAAAAAAAAGAAAGAAAGAAAGAAAATCTCTCTCCCTTTATCTTCAACAGGGTGGGGAACTGGTTATAAAGGTTAGTTTGATTTGTAACAAGAGATCATGGTATTTTTACTACAAAGGGTTAAGTGCTAAGAAAGGCAAGAGGTTTCATGTGCCTTTGAGTCCAGACAGCACACACACAGTCAATCCTGGTCATGTTCCTTTCCTTACACTTGTTATTGAAAGGCTGTTAAGTCTCTGAAAAGCTCTATCAAATACCAAACAAAACCCTGAAAGATGGCAAAATTGAAAGGGGGACGTTGAAAGAAGCCAGTCAATGTCTGAAGCCCAAAGTCTCTGTCTGCACAGTTACCTCTTTTCATCATCTCCCAGAGCATAAGTTGTTAACTGCAGTGAAAGGTGTCAGAAAGACAGCCTACTTCTAAAGTTAGGCAAAATCTGGGATGTGGATGCATAAGAATTCTATCAGATTGCTTACTCTCACCCAAACCCCTTTAGGGGAGTCTTAAAAAAAACCATACATTTTAAGACCTAATACAAAATCATTCACAGAGATCTAAAGTAATGTCTAAAAGAGGTCTTCTCTGCAGGTGAAAAATTAAAATCCAATTTCAGGAAAAGCCTTCTCATTTTTTTTCTTCTTTCTTCTCCAATCTGTCATGGAAGGATTGCTCTGAAGGCTTTATGTTTCACTGCTGAACCTTTGCTTAAAGTAGACTTAATAAACACAATTCTTGTTTTTCCACTTTCAGGGAAAAGAAAAATAGGTAGGGATCATTTTAAATTGAGAAAGTGGTACAGTCATTATTGTTTGGTGTGGGAATGTATTATTTTTCATTAAGAATGCAGCCAAGACTTATTTTAGAATATGATGACTCTGGCCTATAGGATGCAATGAGAAACAAAATAACAAATGAATCTTTGTCAAAATGTTAATAGAATTTATTAACTTCACAGTATCCATGGGAGTTAAGCAATGGGATGAACCAAGAGTGACCTACAGAGAAAAAAGGCTTTCAAAACAATTTCATGAGGGACATAACTTCCAATATGCCTTATCACCAATTTTACTCTCAATTCAAGAGCACTATTCTACCTATATCTATAATGGAGGAGGGGGACATTAAAGTCTGAGAAAACTCTTAATGAAATACATAGCAATCTTTACTCTTTATCTTGGAAGGCTGTGTTATTACCCTCTAATTTCTCAGATCATAACAAGATCACCTTGTATCCTAAGAATCTTCAAAATTTTTCCATTTGCATACTAAATAGGAAGAAGAATGAATTTCATTCACGAATAATATTTTAATTTAATTTGCTGACATGAAAAAAAAAAGACAAAACCTTTATGCCATTCAAATCAGTAAAAGTTGAGGAAGAGATTGAGAGAAAGATGTCACATCTTAAAGTTTCTAACTTCTTAGAATGCTTCATAATTAATATCAGGTTTCTGTATATCAAAATTCAACATAAGTTTTTATTACAATGAATTTGTATTTGCTCAACAAAATATAATTGGAAGAGATTTCTGCTTCCATCCATGAAGGAGTGACAGGGAATAAATTTATCTTCCTGCATTAAACAATTAAAAAACACAGACAAAATGTATGAAACATCAGTTTTCATACATTAAACAACAGGCGAGATGGCCATTGATCCTCTCAATAAAGAAAACAAATATGGTGAGACCAACTGTATTAGTCATCTTGGGCTTCTGTAATACCATAGACTGAGTAGCTTAAACAAAAGAAATTTATTTCTCACATCTCTGGAGGCTGGAAGTTAAAGATCAGGGTGCCAGCATAATTAAGTTCTGGTTATGGCCATTTTGTGGCTTGCAGATAGCTACCTTCTTGCTGTGTTCTTACATAGCACAGACAGAGCAGGTGGGGGTAGGGGGAGAGAGAAAGAGAGTGAGGGAGACAGCATGTGAACAAGAGCATGAGAGTGCTCTGGTTTCTTCCTCTAATTACAAGGACACTAATCCCATCATGGGAGCCCCACCTTCTTTACCTCATCCAAACCTAATTACCTAATAAAGATCCTATCTCTGAATACTGTCACATTAGGGACTAGAGCTTCAACATATAATCTTGTGAGCAACACAAGATGGCATTAAGACTGCCCCAATTTTCTGAATGGCATTAATAAAGCCTGGCAAACTTTCCTACTTGAGGATACAGAGTTCAGAATTCAAAAGCAATACTTCAGCTAAAATTTACAGAGCTGCATAAAGAGAACTACAGAGATCTGCAAAGGGCACCTAATGAGTCTTCATCTGAGTAATAATCAGCGACTACATGTGAGAAAACTATACAACACTTTGGAAAGAATCATCCCAAGGATCAGATAGTATAGTTTTGGAGTTTACACAGGGCTAAGAATACCTTGTATTCCAATTTCATCACACATAGAGTATCTAGTAGGACCCTCAAAAGAGCATTACCCCAAGACAGGGCCAAATTAGACATAGAGGAACTGTCTACCACCTTAAAAGTAAGTCTCAAATGGATCAAATTCTTTCCAAGTAACTTCTGTATTCCATAACAAAGTTCCCAAAATACTTAAGAAAACATAAAAACTCCATCACCCTACAAAATCAAATACACAATGCCTGGCATCTAATCAAAAATTACCCGGCATGCAACAAAGCAGGAAACAGATAAATACATAAGGGAAAAAAATCAATCAATACAAGATTGGTTTAACATTTGAAAATCAGTGCCATTCACCACATTAACTGAATAATGAATATAAGTCATATGATCATTTCAAGAGATGTAGAGAAATCATTTGACAAAATTTTATGTCCATTCATAATAAACATTTTTAGCAAATTAGGAATTAAAGGGAAATCTCTCAACCTCATAAAAGCTATTTAGCAAAATTACCTACAGATATACCACACTTAGATTTGAAAATCTCAACCCCTCCCTTGCCCCCTGCCGCCCATTATAAGGAACAAATAAATGTATCTTCTCTCTCACAAATTCTGTAAGTGAATTTAGGAAGTTGTCATGATTCCAGATCTATATACAATAATCAAATGTATTTTTATATGCTATTGTGAACAATTAGAAAATGAAATTAAAATGCCATTTAAAATTAGCTAAAAACCATATTTATTTATTTATTTAAAAACATAATTATTTAAAGGAAAATTTAATAAAACATGTTAAAGACCTTTAGTTTAAAAACTACAACACATTGCTGAAAGAAATTAAAGAGCTTATGAATGGAGTGATAATATATTCATAGATTGGAAACATCAATATTATTATGACTTTTTTCTTTGTACACGGCTTCTCCTTTCTTCATGTATCTTCAGTCTATAAAGAATTTATCAAACTCAACCCCACTTGAGCATTATGTAATATTATACTTTTTGTATGTTTAAATATTTGATTTCTTAATGTACTGCTAAGAGTTTATACATTTATAATGTATGAAGGATATTGGCCTATAACATTTTCTTGTAGTGTTGTTTTGTTTGGGTGTCAGTGCTACCCTACTCTCATATAATAAGTTTATGTAAAACTTATACTATTTCTTCTTTATTTGTAGAGTCATGTAGACTTGAAAGTTTCTTTGTGGATTTTGAACTATAAATTCAATAAGTTTAATAAATTAGACTACTCATATTTTCTATCTTTTGTCAGTTTTAGTAATTTACAATTTCAAGAAATTTGTGTACTTCCTCCCTATGCATAAAGTTGTTCACGATATTCTTATATTATTCTTAATTATTTGTCCTTAGTGATGATCCCTTTATTATTCATAATATTTGCAATGCGTCATTTTGCTCTAATTTTCCTTTGACATCCGTTAGTATGATAGCTGGTTCTCCATCCCCTCATTTTCAATCTGCAGGTGTCTTTAGGTCTAAAATGAGTCTCTTGTATGCAGCATATAGATGGATCTTTTTTTTTTAATCCATTCTGATAACTGATGTCTTTTGACTGGTTCATTTACTCCAATTACATGCCAAGTGATTGTTGAAAGGTATGAATTTGGTGCCATTGTGTTACCTGTAGAGTTGGTGTTTCCGGTGATGTTCTCTGGTCCTTTGTAGACTTTGTTGCTTTGGTCTCTTCTTATTTTTCCTCCACTCAGAGTGAAATCATATGTTTGTCTTACTCTAACTTATTTCACTTAGTGTAATACACTCTAATTCCTTCCATGTTGCAAATGGCAAGATTTCATTCTTTTTGTTGACCAAGTAATAATATTCCATTGTATGTATATATGCCACATCTTTATCCATTCATCAGTTGATGGAAATTTGGGCTCTTCCCATAATTTGGCTATTGTTGATAGTGATGCTATAAATATTTGGGTGCATGTGCTCCTTCAAATCAGCATTTTTGTATCCTTTGGATACATACTTGGTAGTTCAATTGCTGGGTTGTCAGGCAGTTCTATTTTTAATTTTTTGAGGAACATCCATACTGTTTTCCACAGTGGCTTCACCAGTTTGCATTCCCTCCAACAGTGCAAAAGGGTTCCCCTTTGTCTGCATCCTCACCAAAATCTGTTGTTTCCTGAGTAGTTAATTTTAGCCATTCCAACACGTGTGGGATGGCATCTCATTGTGGTTTTGATTTGTATTTCTCTGATGATGAGTGATGTAAAGCATCTTTTCATGTGTCTATTAGCTATTTGGATGTCTTCTTTGGAAAAGTCTCTATTCATGTGTTCTTTCCATTTCTTCGCTGGATTATTTGTTTTGGGGGTGTTGAGTTTGATAAATTCTTTATAGATTTTGGATACTAACCCTTCATCAGATATGTCATTTTCAAATATTCTCCCATGTCATTGGTTGCCTTTTAGTTTTGTGCATTGTTCCTTTGCTCCAATTTTCTTTACCAGTATAGCCATAGGGTTATCAATTTTAATAATCTTTTCAAAGAACAAACTTGTGTTTTTATTGATTTCCTCAACTGATGGTTTTCTATTTCATCAATATTTACTCTTTTTTTTTTAAAAGCAGTCCACTTTTTAAATTTTTTTTAATGTTTATTTATTTTTGAGAGAGACACACACACAGAGCATGAGCGGGGGATGGGTCAGAGAGAGAGGGAGACACAGAATGTGAAGCAGGCTCCAGGCTCCGAGCTGTCAGCAACCCAGAGCCCGATGCGGGGCTCAAACTCACAAACTGCAAGATCATGACCTGAGCCGAAGTTGGACGCATAACCAACTGAGCCACCCAGGTGCCACCATCAATATTTACTCTTATCATTACTTAGCTCCTTATAATTTTTTGTTTAATGTGATTTTTAGTTTTTTTAAGGAGAAAGATTTTATCAATGGTTTTGATATTTTTTCCATCCTACTATAATCATTTAGAGCTATAAAACTCCTTAAGGAACTATGTGAGCACAACTCCAAAATTTTGATATGCTGTGTTTTAATTTCATTGCATTAAAAACATTTTCTAATTTTCCATGTGACTGTTTCTTTGACCCATGAGTTATTTAGAAGTATGTTTTTTTTATTTTTTATTTCCAAATATTTGGATATTTATCCAAATATTTTCCAGATACTTTATTTTATTAACTTTCAAGTTCATTCAGTTATGATTAGCTAACATACTCTGAAGTTTTAATATTTTTAAATTTATTTAAATTGGTTTTATGCTCAGAATATGATACTTCTTGGTGAATGTTCCACATGAGTTTGAATATAATGTATACTCTGCAGTTGTCAGGTATAATGTTCTATAAATACCAATTAGGTGAAAGGGTTTATAATACTGTTCGAATATTCCATATCCTTACTATACCACTTAGTGAAAGAATATTAAAATCTATATCCATAATTGTAGAACTGTTTATTTCTCCTTCCTTTCCATCAGTTTAGCTTTATGTAGTTGAAACACTGTTATTATATCCAGACACATTTTGGGATGTCATATCCTTTTTTAATTATTTTTATGTTTTTAGAGAGAGTGCAGGAGACAGAACGAGCAGGGGAGGGTCTCAGCACAGAGCCTGATACAAGACTCGATCCCATTACTCTGGGATCATAACCTGAGCAGAAATCAAGAGTTGAACACTCAACCAACTGAGCCACCCAGGCACGCCAAGAATATTATATATTAATTAATTAACCACTTTAACGTTATAAATATTCCTCTTGATTTCTTACAATAATTCTTATCCTAGAAGTATTTTATAATATTAACACAGACATACCAGGTTTCCTAGTATTGTCACAGTATAAGTTTTATCATTCTTTTAACCTACCTGTACCTTTATATTCAATGTGCACTTCTTGAGTATAGCATAGAGTTGGGTTTTGCTTTTCTATCTAGTGTGAGAAACTCTGCTCTTTAGTTGAAACTTTTTCTTGATATTTAAAATGGTGATTTATAGAACTGACTTTTAGTTTACTTATTTATTTTGAGTGAGGGGGAGGGAGGAAGGGAGGGAGGGAGGGAGAGAGAGACAGAGAGAAAGAGAGCATGAGAATTGGAGGGGCAGAGAGAGAGGGAGAGATAGAAAATCCCAAGCAGACTCCACATGGTCAGCACAGAGCCCAACGCAAGGCTTGAACTCATGAACTGTGAGATCATGATTTGAGCCAAAACCAAGAGTCAGATGCTTAACTGACTGGGCCACCAAGGCTCCCCTATAGAATTGATTTTAAGTCTAATATCCTGGGAATTTTTTTGTCCTCATTACTCCTGATTCCTTATTTCTCTCCTTTCTCTGGTTTTCTCTTTATTAATTAAGGAATATTTAGCAACCTACCTTGTCTTGGAATGTTTTATTAGTTCTAACATTGCTTTTTAGTGGTTTCTCCAGGGTTTAAAATCTATGTCTTTATTATATCACATTCCACCTTCAAATAACATTATACCACTTTATTTAACATTATACCACTTCTGTTATAACTTTACAAAGTGATTCACTTCTATCTTCAACTCTCCCATTCTTGTTATTCTTATAAGTTTTACTTTTGCATGCATTCTAGGCATGTATAAATACTTTTTTATCATTATTCTTTAAGTATCATTTAAATAAATTTTAAAATAAGAAAACATTTACCCACCTACTTACCACTTCCATTGCTCTTTCTGATATCATTTATCGTCTACCTGAAGAAGTTTAACATTTCATATAGTGCAGATCTATGGTGATAAATTCTTTTGACTTTCATTTTTCAAAAACTGGCCTTTAATATCTCTCATTAGCCATCATATTTTAAGTACATTTTCACTCTATACAGAATTCTACATTAAAATTTCTTCTTTTGGTACTTTAAGGTTGTCATTTCATTGTCTTCTGGCTTGCATTTTTTTATGATGAATAGATAAAATGATTCTTATTATTATTTCTCTATATGTGCTATTTTTGTCTGGTTGCTTTTAATGTTTTTCTTCACCAAATTTTTTCAGCAGTTTGACCCTAATGTGCTTGGATATGGTTTTACTTGAGTGCATCTTTCTTGCCTTTTTTGATATTCATAAATATGTGCTCTCTATATTTTTTAATTTTTTTAACCTTTATTTATTTTTGAGAGAGACAGTCTGTGTGTGAGCAGGGGAGGAGCAGAGAGAGGGGGAGACACAGAATCAGAAGCAGTCTCCAGGCTCTGAGCTGTCAGCACAGAGCCTGATACAGGGCTTGAACTCACAAACTGTGAGATCATAACCTGAGCCAAAGTCGGACACTCAACCGACTGAGCCACCCAGGCGCCCCTATATTTTTTAATCAAATTTAGAAGTTTTTCAGCCCTAATGTCTTCAAAGGTTTTTTTTTTCTTGCCCCCAAATCTCTTCTTCCACTCCCATTGTAACTCCAAATTACACATACAAAGGACCAATTATATATGGTCTGGTATAGTCTGACAAGTCATTGAAGTTCTATTATTTATTTGCAGCTTTTCTTCTTTTGACTTCAGTGTATATAGTTTGTTTTTCCCTTTTCTACTAATTTAATAATATTTTGTTCTGTAGTGAATAATCTGCTGTTAATTTTATCTAGTTTTTTTTTCAGATATTAGGTTTTCCATCTATATATCCCATTAGGATCCTTTTACGTCTTCCATTTCTTTATTATACTTATTTTCCTTCACTATAGGTATATATATTTCCCATATGTCCTTGAACATATTTATAATAAGTATTTTAAAGTCCTTATCTGACCATTCTTTCATATCTACAATTTAGGAAAAGATTTCTACTAAATGATTATTCTTTTAGTTATGGAACATATTTTTTCTGCTTCTCCACATGTCTCACATATTTTAGTTGTATTATGAATATAACGGATGCTACATTGTTATGCAAACTGGCGTTTGTTGTCTTCTTCAATATGATATTGGTTTTGTTCTGAATGCCTTCACACATTTACTTATAGCTTAATCCATTTAAATCCTGCTTTTGTGATAAGTCAGAGTGATTCCAGAATATCATTCACTCTAAGTTAGTCCTGCTTCTGGAGCATGGCAATCTAGGTTCTCTACTGGACATACAGGATGTTCAACAAGGTCTTTCTGCTCTGAATGGATGGAACATGAATGTCTCCCAGCGCCGTAAAAGTGTTGGTCAGCTCACCACTTCCCAGTAGTTGTTCTTTCTCCAGTAGTTGTTCCTTACTGAGCCATATGGAATCTCACTCTGTGCATGCACCGATTAGTATTTTGCCAAAGAATCAAGTGTACCTCTAGGCAGATTTCTGACCTTCCTTCCCTATATAATTCTTACCCCTCTGTTCCTCTTCCCCCCAACAAATTCCAATTTCCTCACGAGCTCCAAACTCTGAACTCTGAATGGTACACTCAGTAATAACACTAGGCTCCATTTGGGCTCTTCTTTCCAGCACTACAGTCTGGAGAATGGTTCCAGGAAAAAATTCACTGCCTTTTGGTAGAACAAATGTCTCACCCCTATGGCATGGCTACCATATTTTCTGTCATTTCAGATGAAATTTTCAAGACCAGCCTCACACAACTCATTGCCTTTTCTGTGCTGTTATAAAAGCTCTAGCCAAATGCTCTTTATCAAATTCTGTCTTGTAAGCACTTTATATTGTAGAAAAGGCCATTTTGTCTGTTTTGCATGTAGAGTTCTCAGTATACTCTTCAGACTGCAGTTGGTTTGGGGATAAGAAGATGAGATGGAGACAAGCCTTCCAGTAGGTAATTAATCACTTGTAATCAGCACTTACAGACATTCACAGAAGGTGAGAGAGTCAAGTGGAGAAAGAAGTGACTTCACCATCTTTTCAGGGTTATTACAAATCCTGCTAAGGTTACACTCATTAAAATTGCTATTAACTTTTCTTCCCCCATCAGGATAGTTAATTAATTCTTCCTCATATTTTAAGATGAAGGCAATTAAGGAGGGAAAAAAATAAGAGTTAACATGTCCACACATAGGGCAAACTGATTCCTTTAGGAAGTTGTTAGAAAAGCTTTAAAAAAAAAAGACATATGAAAATGGAACTGTGGTTATTCTGAGCACCAGTTTAAAAGGCAGAAGTCAGTAGGCAATGGATATTTTATACATCCACCTCACCAATTTGGCCTGAATTCCTCTACTGTTTTATTTTCCTGAACGGTGTTTTTCATTTTGACTTACAAGATGTAGGTTTTACAGGGGCATCTGGGTGCCTCAGTTGGTTGAGTGTCCAACTTCAGCTCAGGTCATGATCTCCCGGTTTGTGAGCTCGTGTGAGTTCGAGCCCCATGTCGGGCTCTGTGCTGGCAGCTCAGAGCCTGGAGCCTGCTTCAGATTCTGTCTCCTTCTCTCTCTGCCTCTCCCCACTTGTGCTCTCTCTGTCTCTCAAAAATAAATAAATGTAAAAAAGAAAGAATTTTTAAACAGATGCAGGTTTTACAAATCCTAAACTTTATAGAATTTAAGGTAGACTTTTTAAGAAAAAGAGTACAGAATTATAAATACAAAACTGCTAGGACTTTCCCAGGATCCAGTAAGGGGCCAGTGAAAGTGGTAAATCTGCTCCTGCTGAGGTTTTCTTTCTCAAACTGCATTTGTTTTAAATCTTCTTCAATGTCTGCAATGATATTTGTACTGCATTTTATCCTTCCCAGTTTTATATTATCCATGATTAGTTAATTCTTCATCCTCCCCATACTTTTCTATAACATTTATGTACCCCAGATGAATACCTAATCCTTGAGAGTTTTAAAATAGCTAATATTTTTAAAGCATTTACAACACACTGGATAATGTTCTAAGTTACTTATGTATAAATCTTCTAAGTTATTCATGTATATTAACTCATTTAACACTGCTAATACTTTATGAGGTAGATACAGTACTATGGTTTCCACATTTTATAGATAGGAAGCATAGGGAAGCACATAGCTCATTGAAATGGCAGAGCTGGCCCCCCAACCCAGAGCCAGGGTTCTTATACACTAAGCTCTTCTCTTTGATTTGTGGATATGGATTGTTGAAAGGACACACAAGATTTTGAGCAGTATACTCGGCCCCAGGGTATCAGGAATGTCTGAGTCCAACAACAACTAGTTAAAGGTTGATTGGTAGATTCTTCACACTAAGAGCCCATGAGATCAAGAATGAGACTCTAAAGGACAAACCTGAGTATTATATACCTTTCTCCATGTAGGTAATACCTCATCCTACTGCTATCATCAGAGATGAGTTGGTATAGTGATGGGAAGAGGCTGAACTAGCCTGGATAGTGAAAGATACTGCAATGAGAGACTGCTTTACATAAGCTATCATGTATATTTACTTTTTGAGACTCATTTTAAATGCCCCTTCATCTTCTTCCAGAAAATATATGATGTAAAAAATATTTCTTTAAATTAAGCAAGCTGAAGAGATCTCTGTCTTTTTGACATCATCCTGGTAACTCCAGTAAGGCCACACAACTGACGACTGTGAGAAAGTCTTCAGTATCAGTAAAGCAAACAGCTGCAGATAACCAGAGCCCCTCTTTCTTAATGTACTTAATATCAAGAAACTAGTTGCAATTATATGATGGGCACGATTTACAAAGTAAATACCCATATACAATCCTGAAGGTTCAGATGCAATCGGTCTGAGGTGAGACCCAAGCATTCGTCTTTTTTAAAGCTTCACTGTATTTTGCTGTCCAGCCAGAGTTGAGAAACGCCTTAGATAAGAGAAGGGAGTGCAACAGGTGTAGGAGGTCTGGGGTGAGGGGGCACAGAAAGGGAAATACCCCGTTTAGTGTGGGAAGTGAGATGCACATGACTCGTTGGTGGCAATAGAATCTATGCTGAGACTGGAAAGATGAGAAGGATTAAGGAGCTAAGAGGAAACACAGTAAAGAAAACAGCACATTTGAGAACCTCGCGGGGCCCAAATCAGACTATATGGCAGAAGCCAATTGTAACTGGAGTGTGGATCCAGGGCTGGGGCATGAGTGAGGCTGAAGGGGCTAAAGGAGGCCCTCAGTGGGGAAGCTCAAAAGAAGACAGAGCCACACTCAGGTGTCAGCCCACTTACAAATGAACTCAGCTGACTTTCAGTGATTCCAACCACATGAACGAGCAAGTTATACCAAGACTCCTACTGGCAAATTTGCCACTCAGGCTACTACAAATAGCCTGACACATTCCTCAGAAAAATGAGTTCTGCCCAACTAACTGGCTGTGCCTCATGGAACTAATGAAAGCTTGCCTGACTTTCTTCAGAGGATATCAGCAGCCATTCGTGGGAGACAACAATAACAACAACAAAAAAAACCAAGTCTCTCACTTAACACAAAAGTTGTTCAAGATAATTTCCATAAATTCATCCTATTTCTTCCTTTACTTGATTCAGACTCCTTATATCATAATCATGCCCATAAGGGAAGCCATATTGCAGGCAGGAATATTCATTTTTAAATTAAATTTTAATTATACAAATAATACATGAATATATTTTCCATATAATTAAAACACTGGACATACATTTTCTTTAACCTCTCTGCCTATCTTGATTCTTTTCTCAGATGTAAGCATTGTTACCAATGTGCTGTGTGTTTTTCCAGAATCTTTTTACAAGTATCCACAGAAAATATGCAGCATTTTGTGGGTTTTTCTTTTAAAAATGTATGTGAATAGCATTGTATCAGACTGCCTTTTCCACATAATTTTTTCTGGAGATTGAGTAATGCTTTGGGCAAAATAAATGCCAAATAAAATAGATAATAAATGAGTAAATGAACAATAATTTCAAAGACTGATGATTTCAGGCCCCTCTGTGAAGCCGACTTAAGTTTGAATCTTAGCTCTACTACTTACTAATACTTTGAGACTTTGGGCAAAATGCAAATTCTCGTAAGCCATTTCTTTACCTTTAAAATGGAGTTAATAGTATTTATCTCATAGGATTATTGTAGTAAAGCACGCAGAACAGTGTCTCCCATAGAACAAAAGAATGCTGATTTATTTCTGCTTCATCTTTCACTCGAAATTCTTGTTACATACAGCACTCCTTTCCTAATAAGACAGTTGGGTGGCGGCCTACAAGCAAACTCTTCCAAATGCCTCCTGAAAATGTCCACCTAGGCATCCAAATCAATGTGTACAAAATCATGATGTTCCATGTTAAACAGGGGTCTCTTCCTAAAGAACCTGTATCTACTAAGTCACATGGTCTCATCTTTGCACCTTGGTACTTCCTTCCATATCCTGGCCTCCTCCATCCATCTCTGCAGTTCAGATCCTCATTGGAGCTTTCCTGGATCAAAGTTCTAACCCTGTGATGACTCTCTCAGTCTCCAACATCTTATATACTGATCCCATTAGCCCTAACTACCTTTCGTGAGCCCTAACTACCAATAAATGTATCACTTAAGATAGGAGTCAGCATCTTGAGTCTAGCAAGCAAGGCAGGGTTTTTCACCAACTTGCCCCACATGGTGTTTCCAAATTTGTTTCTCATTAACCATACACCAATAGCTCCAACAAAATCAACTTCTTTCTGCTGTGCTTTCCAGTCTGTGTCTTTGCACATACTGCTCCCACTGTCTCAAATACTCTTCCTCATACCCTCCGCTCTGCATATTTAATTCTACTGAGACAAATACAATAGATATAGTGAATTTAAAAACAGAGTTTAAGGGCACCTGGGTGGCTCAGTTGGTTGAGCGTTTAACTCTTGGTTTCAGCTCCAGTCATGATCTCATGGTTCATGAGTTCAAGCCCCGTGTCAAATTCTGTGCTGGCAGTGCTGAACCTGCCTTGTGATTCTCTCTCCTTCTTTTTCTACCCATTTCATGGCTTGTGCTGTCTCTGTCTCTATCAAAACTTAAAAAAAAAAAAACAGAGTCAAACATACCTCAGTTTAAATCCTCAAATCCTCAGTTCCATCCCCAGTTAGGTATACGGCATACCTTTGTGATGTCTCTCTTCTTCACTTATTAAATAATTGAAGCTACTTCACAGAATTTGAAGAACAAACTAAGATAATGTATATAAACAATTAAGCAAACAATGCCTGCTAGGCAATCATCAATTGCCACTATCAATACTATCTGAGGTCTATTTCAAACGTCATTGCTTCTGTAAGTTCCTCCTTGATCCTGCAAGATACAAGTTATTTCTGAAAAGCAACAGTATTTCATTTGCACCTCTCTAAAGATATTTATAACCTTATACTTTACTGTATACTTTACACTACCCTTGATCAAAATTTTTTAAACCCAAAACTGCAATAAGTTTTCCAAAGAATAGTCATGCCTTTGATAACAGTATAAGGAAATCTCAAAAGTAGTTTGGGTATAGAAAATACATGGTTCTCAAATATTTTGATCTGTCATAGGAATATGATACAGACTATTTGCAATCAGAACTATATTTTTAAAAGATCACAACATGAGGCTACTAGGAGGGGAGGGAGGTGGGGAAAATGGGTGATGAACATTGAGGAGGGCATTTGTTGGAATGATCACTGGGTGGGTTTTTTTACACTTTTATTCATATTTATTTATTTATTTTGAGAGAGTCAGAGCATGAGCAGGGGAGGGGCAGACAGACAGGGAGAGAGAATCCCAAGCAGACTCTGTGCTGTTCGTGCAGAGCCCGATGTGGGGCTTGAACCCACAAACCGCGAGATCATGACCTGAGCTGAAATCAAGAGTCAGACGTTCAAATGACTGAGCCACCCAGGCACCCAGAGCACTGGGTGTTTTATGTAAGTGATGAATCACAGGAATCTACTCCCAAAGCCAATAGCACACCATATACCCTGTATGTTAGCAAACTTGACAATAAATTATATTAAAAAATAAAAAATAAATTTTAAAAATTAAAATAAAGAAAATAAAAAGAACATGAGGCCACTGCACACATATGAACTCCAACCTCCTTAGGGATAGGAACTGGCTTCCTCTTTGAGCTCATCTATGACACTCAACACAACATTCACAAAATTTATATGAATGAAGCCCTGTTTGTAGTAAAAGAATAGATTAAATAATAATACTCTAGTACAGCATCTTAAATGATATATTCTTTCCAATGCTAATTTTGTCTCAAGTCCTCTATTTAATCAATCAGAAAATAACATTACATTAGATAATGTGCACAAGTTAGCCAGATGGAAACGTTTATCTGTGGGTTGGAGGAGAAATTAATTTTCACAAAGCTTCTCTGGTCACTTATAAATGTTAACTTTGGTGGTCCCAATGACTCTTTATGTTAATGATGATTTCAAATATACCTTCCAAACCCATAACTACGTGGAGTATTTTAAAGGAATGATTTGGTAAAACCTTATATCTTAAAGTCTTCTAAAATAATCATACTTTACTTATTTGACTGAGTTACATTTAACATTAGTAAAAGGGGGTTTGTTTCATTTTTTAAGAAAATTAGTCAGAGGCCATAAAAGAATTTTAAATGGTACCTTAACTCTCTTTACTCTTTGTACTTCCTTTTCATGAGCACTGACTGGAAAAAAAATGCTCAGATTCTGTTGCAGATCGATATGTCTTGTAACATATCACTTCATGGAACCTGGAACCATAGAGCAAGCATGTCTTCTGGAACAGAAGAAAAGAAAAAGCACCAATAAACATTTGTGATAGTGGAAACTTTCCTGAACAATTTGTGCCATGAGCTTATCAGAAAATAAAAATCATTACCAATCAATATAAATAATATATTATACATAATATATAATTTATATATATATGCATATGTAATCTGTGTGTGTGTCTGATTTCTGTATGCTCCCCTACCCTGCTGTCTAATATGATCTGCATTTTTATTACATAGTTCATATTATAAAACTCAATATGAAATTATGTAAGCAAAGCCTATAAGCTACTGTATGTTTTCCTGAATAAATGCTTTAAAAACTAAATCCTGAGAAAAAGGGTAATCACCTTTTAAAAAGTGAGAACTGTACCATTATTTTGTCTAGTCCGTGGGAAGGAAGCTGGGTGGAAACAGCAAGTCATTTACAAAAAACCACCACCACCACAACAAAATGCCACCATGTTATGAAGTGTAGTGCACAAGAAATTATACAATTGTTCCACTCCATTTCTGACCCACAGAACAGTGAATACAGAAGACAAAAAGTTAGGAATGCTCTTGTGATTCAAGTGTTAAGACAACAATACTTTTGGCAAAGTCTCTTCACTATAGGACAGTTAGAAATGGCAAAAGAAAAGTCAGAGTGTACATTAATCCCGGGAACCGCAGAGCTGAGTCATAGATAAGCCCAATAACTAGATACCTACACTGTAGCAAAAGAGAGAATTGCAGTTCAATATTTAGAGCAGAAAGTGTATATATTAAGTGTTCGTAAAATGAAAGATTAGTGTGAAAGGTGCCAAATTGTACTGAAGGTTTATACTTCCATGAATACTTCTGTAAATTGTGTATAAATGTTTCATACATTAGAGATTAGTTCATTGTTATGCTTCTTAAAGATAATTCATTTTCATACAAAAAGCATCGTTTTTGAGCTAAAATGAACTAGAAAATTACCTAACCTAACACACTCATTTTACAAATAAAAAAAGAAAAAAAAACCCACAGATTTCCTGAATATTTAAATGTCTTCTCCAAGGTCACTCTGTTGGAGAAAGAGTTAGAACCAGTGCTTGCTCCTTACATTTAGGTAGCATACTATTTAGGATTGAATGGTTTTGAGTATAAGCTTAAATTCCAATCATTAGATATGTGATTCTGAGTTAGCTTTGTTTCCCCATATGAGGGTGATAATTATATTTACCTCATATGATTATAGTAATCTTCATAAAAGTAATATATATGTTCCACAAGATATTTAAAATGTTTGATATATAATAAATGTCCAATAAGTATTACCATATTAGTAATTATTATTGTTATAAAATCTAAAACTCCATCAAACCTAAATGGGATATCTACCATTCAGATCAGCATTTCTCAACCCAGCTTCATATAAGAATATCCTCGAAACTTCCTTAGAAAGACAGGCGTTACCCCATATATAATTTATGAGAAATTCTATGTAAGCTTTCAGGGATTATACTTTTTAATAAATTCTCTCAAAGAATTTTGATGTAGTATAGTTAGTATTGGCTCACAGATCACCATTTGGGAACCAATGGTAAGATTACAAAGATATGACCCATGAACATATTTCTTTCCAAAGAGATATCCAAATGGATATCCAAATGGAAAGCCTAGTGGGTCTAGAAAGAAATAAGAATAAAAAATAGCCCCATAAACCAAAAATAAATAGTAAATATCAGAGCTATCATTAAAACAGTATACGGAAATATCCAGAAATTCTGAATGTTCAATTTCATGTCTACAAACATCACCATGATTTTTGACTCTGTAGTTAGCCTCCTTAATCCTGTCAACATCAAGGAGACACTCATTCCAGGGTGTTGGGACCCAAGGACTTCACAATGACCATTATTTGGTTCTTATCTTCATCAAAGAAGACACTCTTCCCAGGCACCAAGAAGACATTCTAAAGCAGAATATAGGGATCCTGGCTTCCACAGTTCTCAGGCAGCAAAAATCCCTAAATTTGGCAATTAACAGTTTAAAAAACACAGAAGCAATACAAACAACATTTGTAAGTTCTAGTTGAAATAGAACACCTGTTCATGAAAAACTGAATCTGGAAGACATATTGATAAGAGACACATAGATCTCTGTTATTAACCTAAAGATGAATAATAATAGAACTCTGGACAAGGATGAAGCTCAAAAGTGGAGAAGGCATGGCTGGAGGAGCAAGAACAGATATTACCAGAAAGGTTGCCTCACCACCTACAGTAACCGGATTAGGAGGTGTTGGCAGTCAACCATGGGTTTGTATAAAAGGTACATTAGAGTTATTAACTTTTAGCAAAGTTTACATATCTCATTCTAAGAATGAGACCATGCTTCCCAATGTGTTTTGGTGTTTACTAAATTGCTAAAATCTCCATTAAAAGAACTACAGCAGGTATTGTCAGGCCACGTACCTGAACTAGGTAAATCCAAGAGCTATTCCCAGTCACTAGACTGATTTGATAAATGGGCTGATGAAGAAAGAAGCACCCTGGTGCCCAAACAGGACTCTTCCTAACTTCATAAACAGGTCCTGGAGGGGGCCAAGATGGCGGAACAGCATGGAAGGTTTTTTTGTGTCTCTCATCTATGAAATACAGCCAGATCAACACTAAGCCATCCTGCACACCTAGAAAACTGCTATGAGAATTAACACAACAATATGCACAACTTGAACCAAAGAACTCAGCAGGTATGCGGTGCAGAGGGATGAACTGGGGGAGAAAGCCATGGAGGGCAGCGACCTGCTTTTGCTTGCAGAGAGAGGACAGAGTATGGAAAACATTCCCCTCCCCCAACACCCAAATGCAGCTGAAAAGAATGAGTATTCAAGGGAGTGAACAAAATAATGGAGAAAAGAGAAAGGAGAGGGCTTAAATTCCATTAAGACTCTATAAACAGGGCGAGTGCAGAGTCTGAAACTCCGCAGCTTGATACCTGGTGGTGCTCTGGTGGGAAGGGCAATCCCAAGGAGCAGAGAGCAAGGTCCTTGGGGTCCACAGACCACAGGGAGAAAGGCGGTTCCTCTGCTGGGAGGACATTTGGTAGAGGCTGTGCAGCCTCCCCACAAGCAAAGGTCCCAGCGAACTCCAGAGAACAACCACATTCACTGGTGCTAGAACAAGGACATTAAGGGAGAAGCCTGGGGCCAGATGTGTGTGATTTGCCATAATCCCTGTAACGCTAGTGCTACACGATCACATGAACTTTTTCTGGGGCGGGCTGGCACCCAGCCACCGTCTCTGGGTATCAGCAGCAGTATATCTCCTAAACATTCCTGAGGGCAGGCCATCAACCAGCCATTGCTCAGTGACACCCTCCCCCAGAAGGTCTGAGCTGGCCAAACCCGCAGTACCTCAGAAGTGAGGGGTTGGGAAACAGCCTCATCTGAGATAAAACTCAGGAGGGAGGTGCCACCCAGCAACCTGAGGTTGTAAAAGCAGGGAGTGGACAGAAGCTGGAGATAAAGGAGTGCATGGCTGCTGATCAGGGAGAGCAGAGTTCTGATACTAGAGACGGGGTAGATGCATGATGCCATTTTCATCCTTCCCAAACAGGCCCATACACACCTACAGACACCACAACAATCCACCCCAGTAAGCTAAGCAGCGCCCTCTGGTGGAGAACAGAGCTGTTACACTAAGCCCCGCCCAACTGGGCCAACCTCACTCATCAGGAACACAAGTCTCTCCACCTGCTTAGTTTACAGACTGAAAAATGCTTCATAGTTTGATTTCTAGGGAAACCAATCTGTTTCAATCACACTTCAGCCTGTTTGCTGCTCCATCTAGTGAAATTTTTTCCTTTCTTTTCTTATTCTTGAATACAGAAAGAGAAAGAATTTTTATTTTCCATTTCTATTAAAAACTTTTTTCTTTGTTTTTTGCTACTAAATTTTTTATTTTTGTAAATTTTTCAAATTAAAATTTTTTACTTCCATAATTTCATTTTATTCTATTTAATTGTATTCATTTTTTCAAATTCTCCATTTTCCTTTATTTTTTCTTTTCTTATCTTTCCCTTTTTTCTCTAATATGCCAAGCTCCTTTTAACAACCAGACCAGAACACACCTAGGATCTAGCATCTTCTATTTGATTTTTTGTTGTTTTTAATTTTTTAATTTTAATTTTTTTACCTCATCAATTACTTTTCTTCCTTCAAAATGACAAAACGAAGATGGGGCACCTGAGTGGCTCAGTCAGTTGAGCGACCGACTTCGGCTCAAGTCATGATCTCACGGTTTGTGGGTTACAGCCCCGTATCAGGCTCTTTGCGAATAGCCCAGAGCCTGGAGCCTGCTTCTGATTCTGTGTGTCCCTCTCTCCACCCCACCCCCCGCCACCACTCATGCTCTGTCTCTCTCTGTCTTAGAAATAAACATTAAAAAAATTGTTTAAAAAAATGACAAAACGAAGGAATTCACCCTAAAAGAAAGAGTACGAAGAAATAACAGCCAGGGACTTAATCAACACAGATACAAGCAAAATGTCCAAGACAGAATTTAGAATCACGATAATAAGAATACTAGCTGGGGCCAAAAAGAGATTAGAATCCCTTTCTGGGGAGATAAAAGAAGTAAAAGCTACTCGGGATGAAATAAAAAATGCTATAACCGAGCTGCAATCTCGAAGAATGCCACAGCGGCATGGATGGATGAAGCAGGGCAGTGAATCAGTGACATAGAGGACAAACTTATGGAGAACAATGAAGCAGAAAAAAAAAAAAAAGAGGGGACTGAGGCAAAAGAATACAATTTAAGAATTAGAGAAATCAGTGACTCATTAAAAAGGAACATCAGAATCATAGGGGTCCCAGAAGATGAAAAGAGAGAAAAAGGGGTAGAAGGGTTATGTGAGCAAATCATAGCACAAAACTTCCCCAACCTGGGGAAAGAGACAGACATCAAAATCCAGGAAGCACAGAGGACTCACATCAGATTCAACAAAAACCGACTATCAACAAGGCATATCATAGTCAAAGTCACAAATATTCAGGCAAGGAAAGAATCATGAAAGCAGCAAGGGGAAAAAAAAGTCCTTAACCTACAAGGGGTTAGCCACAGAAACTCGGCAGGCCAGAAACAAGTGGCAGGATATATATATAATATGTTGAATTGGAAAAATATGCAGCCAAGAATTCTTTATCCAGCAAGGCTGTCATTCAAAATATAAGGAGAGATTAAAAGTTTCCCAGACAAACAAATTTAAAGGAGTTTGTGACCACTAAACCAGCCCTGAAAGAAATTTTAAGGGGGACTGAGGGGGAAAAAAAACAGAAAAAAAAAAGCAACAAAGGCTAGAAAGGACCAGAGAACACCACCAGAAACCCCAACTCTACAGGCAACATAATAGCAATAAATTTGTATCTTTCAGTACTCACCCTAAACATCAATGGACTAAATGCTCTAATCAAAAGCCACAGGGTAACAGAATGCATAAGAAAACAAGATCCATCTATACGCTGTTTATAAAAGACTCACTTTAGACCTAAAGACACCTTCAGATTGAAAGTAGGGGATGGAGAACCATCTACCATGATAATGGTCACCAAAAGAAACCCGAGTAGCCATACTTACATCAGACAATCTAGACTTTAAAAGAAAGACTGTAACAAGAGATGAAGAAGGGTATTATATCATAATTAAGGGGTCTATCCACCAAGAAGATATAACAATTGTAAACATTGATGCTGCAAATGTGAAAGCAGCCAAATATATACATCAATTAATGACAAACATAAAGAAACTAATTGATAATAATACCATAATAGTAGGGGACTTCAACACCCCACTTATAACAATGGACAGATCATCTAAACAGAAAATCAACAAGGAAAGAATGGCTTTGAATGACACAATGACTGAATGAACTTAACAGATATATTCAGAACATTTCATCCTACAGTAGCAGAATACACATTCTTCTCCAGTGCACATGGAACATTCTCCAAAATAGATCATATACTGGGACACAAATGAGCCCTCAACAAGTACAAAAAGATCAAGATCATACCATGCATATTTTCAGACCACAACTCTATGAAATTTGAAATCAACCCCCCCCCAAAATATGGAAATATAACACATACTTGGAGACTAAAGACCATCCTACTAAGGAATGAATGGGCCAACCAAGAAGTTAAAGAGGAAATTAATAAGTTCATAGAAGCCCATGAAAATGATAACACCACAGCCCAAAACCTCTGGGACACAGGAAAGGCGGCAATAAGACGAAAGTGTATAGCAATCCAGGCCTTCCTAAAGAAGGAAGAAAGGTGTCATATACACAATCTAACCTTACACCTTAAAGAACTGGAAAAAGAACAGCAAATAAAACACAAAAACAGCAGAAGATAGGAAATAATAAAGATTAGAACAGAAATCAATGCTATAAAAACCAAAAACACAGAAGAGATCAATGAAACCAGAAGCTGGTTCTTTAAAAGAATAAACAAAACTGATAAACCACTAGCCAGTTTGATCAAAAAGAAAAAGGAAACACCCCAAACAAATAAAATCATGAATGAAAGAGAAGAGATCACAACTAACACCAAAGAAATGCAAACAATAATAATATAATATTATGAGCAATTATATGCCAACAAATTGGGCATTTGGAAGAAATGGATAAATTTCTTCCCTATTGTAGAAACAACAGGAACAGAAACTTTGAACAGACTCATAACCAATAAAGAAATTAAATCAGTAATCAAAAGTCTCCCACCAAACAAGAGGGCAGGGCTGGATGGGTTTCCAGGGGAATTCTACCAAGCAATTAAAGAAGAGTTAACACTTACTCTTTTGAAGCTGTTCCAAAAATGTAGAAATGGAAGGAAAACTTCCAAACTCTTTTATGAAGCCAGCATTACCTTGATTCCAAAACCAGACAAAGACCCCACTAAAAAAGAGAACTATAGACCAATTTCCCTGATGAACATGGAAGCAAAAATCCTCAACAAGATACTAGCCAACATTAAAAAAATTATGCACCACGACCAAGTGGGATTTATACCTGGGATGCATGGCGGGTTCAATATCTACAAAACAATCAGTGTGATACATCACATCAATAAAAGAAAAGACAAGAACTACATGATCCTCTCAATAGATTCAGAGAAAGCATTTGACAAAATACACACATCCTTTCTTGTTAAAAGGATATCCTTCAAGAAAGTAGGGATAGAAGGATCATACCTCGAGATCATACCTCGTGATCATAAAAGCCATAAAAGCTATGAACAACCCAATGCTAATATCATCCTCAATGGGGAAAAACTGAGAGCTTTCCCCCTAAGGTTAGGAACAAGACAGGGATGTCCACTCTCGCCACTGTTATTCAACATATTGAATAATATTGGAAGTCTTAGCCTCAGCAATCAGAAAACACAAAGAAATAAAAGGCATCCAAATTGGCCAGGAGGAGGTCAAACTTTCACTCTTCACAGATGACATGATACTCTATATGGAAAACCCAAAAGATTCTACCAAAAACTGCTAGAACCGATTCATGAATTCAGCAAAACGGCAGCATATAAAACCAATGCACAGAATTCGGCTGCATTCCTATACACCAACAATGAAGCAACAGAAAGAGAAATCAAGGAATCAATTCCATTTACAATTGCACCAAAACCCATAAATTACCCAGGAATAAATCTAACCAAAGAGGTGAAAAATCTATACACTGAAAACTATAGAAAACTTATGAAAAAAATTGAAGACGACACAAAAAAAATGGAAAAAGATTCCATGCTCCTGGATAGGAAGAACAAATATTGTTAAAATGTCAATACTACCCAAAGCAATCTACATATTCAATGCAATCCCTATCAAAATAACACCAGCATTCTTCACAGAGCTAGAACAAACAATCCTAAAATTAGTATGGAACCAGAAAAGACCCTGAATAGCCAAAGCGATCTTGAAAAAGAAAACCGAAGCTGGAAGCATCACAATTCCAGACTTCAAGCTGTATCACAAATGTAATCATCAAGACAGTGTGATACTGGCACAAAAACAGACACTCAGATCAATGGAACAGAATAGAGAATCCAGAAATGGGCCCAGAAACATATGGTCAACTAATCTTTGACAAAGCAGGAAAAGACTATCTACTGGAATAAAGACAGTCTCTTCAGCAAATGGTGCTGGGAAAACTGGACAGCAACATACAGAAGAATGAACCTGGACCACTTTCTTGCACCATACACAAAAATAAACTCAAAATTGATAAAAGACCTAAATGTAAGACAGGAAGCCATCAAAATCTTGGAGGAGAAGAAAGTAGGCAAAAACTCTTTGATCTTGGCTTCAGCAACTTTTCTCAACATATCTCCAGAAGCAAGGGAACCCAAAGCAAAACTAAACTATTGGGTTCTCATCAAAATAAAAAGCTTCTGCACAGTGAAGGAAACAATCAGCAAAACTAAAAGGCAATCAACGGAATGGGAGAAGACATTTGCAAATAACATATCAGATAAAGGGTTAGTATCCAAAATCTATAAAGAACGTATCAAACTCAACTCCCAAAAAATAAATAATCTAGTGAAGAAATGGGCAAAAGACATGCATTGACACTTCTCCAAAGAAGACATCCAGACGGCCAACCGAAACATTTAAAAATGCTCCATATCACTCATCATCAGGGAAATACAAATAACAAATCAAAACCACAATGAGATACCACCTCACACATTGCAGAATGGCTAACATTAACAACTCAGGCAACAACAGATGTTGGCAAGGATGCGGAGAAAGAGGACCTCTTTGGCACTGCTGGTGGGAATGCAAACTGGTGCAGCCACTCTGGAAAACAGTATGGAGGTTCCTCAAAAAAGTAAAATTGAACTACCCTATGATCCAGCAATTGCACTACTAGGTATTTATCCGAGGGATACAGGTATGCTGTTTCAAAAGGACACATGCACCCCAATGTTTGTAGCAGCACCATCAACAGTAGCCAAAGTATGGAAAGAGCCCAAATGTCCATCGATGGATGAGCAGATAAAGAAGATGTGGTATATATATATATACAATGGAGTATTATTCAGCAATCAAAAAGAATGAAATCTTACCATTTGCAACTACGTGGATGGAACTAGAGGGTATTATGCTAAGTGAAATTAGTCAAAGACAAATATATGACTTCACTCATATGAGCTTTAAGGTACAAAACAGATGAACATTAGGGAAGAGAAGCAAAAATAATATAAAAACACAGAGGGGGACAAAACCTAAGAAACTCTTAAATACAGAGAACAAACAGAGGGTTGCTGGAGGGTTGTGGGTAAATGGCTACATGGGTAAGGGGCTTAAGGAATCTCCTGAAATAATTGTTGCACCATGTGCTAACTAATTTGAATGTAAATTATAAAAAATAAATTATAGAAAGCAAACAAACAAACAAACAAACAGGTCCTCACATGATACCTTCTCCTAATTTCTTTTAGGCCCATGCCATAAAAACTTGATCATAGGAAAAGAAATTTTTAAACAGAAGGTTAGATCTTGTGGTAAGATTATTCTGCACATGTCTCAAAATATTTGGAGGCAGGATATGTGAAGTAGGAAATTCTATTGCTAGAGTATACATACATCCAGGTATGAGGGTAAGTTTTGAATTAGGCAAGAAAATATGGAGAATATAAGGACCAGATTAAGAAACACCAAGGTGGAGTGAAACAAAGTTGACCAAATTTATACCTTTCTCCACGTTATAATGAGTGAGGAACTGGAAGAAAAGAAAGGGAAGAACAAGAAAGACATACAGAGCAATAAGGCCTTGGAAATGTTTACTAAGAAGCATGACTGGAAAACAT
This sequence comes from Acinonyx jubatus, assembly GCF_027475565.1. Lineage (NCBI taxonomy): Eukaryota > Metazoa > Chordata > Mammalia > Carnivora > Felidae > Acinonyx > Acinonyx jubatus. The sequence goes on along the minus strand of NC_069390.1, from coordinate 19,679,108 downwards.
GCTTTTCAACATATTATGGAGGAAGACAGATCTATTTGTGCACATCACTTCCTGTACCCAGGATTATACTAGCTGAAGCAACTACTAGGCAAGCAGATGATGTACAGATACAGGAAAGTCTGAAGGGACAATGAAAAGGCACTTGAGCATATGACAAGAAACCTAGACTCTAATTCTCACATAACTTGCTGAGCGACCTTTGTGAAACTACAGTTTTCAACACCTACTAAATTAGATAGTTGAAATAGATCATCTTTGGGATCTATAACAAATGAATGCACATTAAAACTTTAATGAAAGGTTAGTAACCCAAAAGTGTATAGTAGCTATTAAGTTAATATAAATAAAGAATGTTAGCCAATAGAGAGTTATAGAGACAATGTCAGACTAGAGGCAGCTACTACTGAATGCCCCCCAATTCTGGCAGATGGGAATATGCATCCTATATTGTGAAGCTGTCTGATATTTTTGAAAGAAATGTAAATGCAGATAACCTGAATATACCTACATACACTAAATATACCAAATTTGTAGTTAAAAACCTTCCCCCCACACACACAAAAGAAAACAGGCACATATACCGTCAGTGGAGGGAATTCTACCATACATTTAAGGAAAAAACAACACCAATTACACACAAACTTTTCTAGACTATTGGAGAGAATGGAACACTTCTAGCAGTAACCTTATAATTAAACCTGACCAAAATATTTTAAGAAAACTAAAGATCAAAATCCCTCTTGAACAGAGATGTGAAAATTCTAAACAAAATTTTAACAAATTGAATATAGCAACATATAAAAATGAATATATATTATAACCAACAGAAAATTATCCCAAAAATACAAGCTTGATTTAACATTTTGAATTCAATCATTGTAATTTACAATCAAAACAATGAAACCAGGTGATGCTCTCAATACATACAGAAAAATCATTTGACAAAATCTAATATCCATTCTTGGAAAAATCTCAGTACACTCAAAATTAAACTTCCTCAATCTGCTAAAGGGTATCTATTAAAATCTACAATTAATCTCATACTTAACGTGAAAGATGGACATATTCCTACTAATATTAGGGAAAAGATAAGAATGCAGTTCTCACCATTTATGTTCACTGGAGGTACTAGCTACTCCATTAACACAGAAAAATAAATAAAAGATATCCATTTTGTAAAACAAGAAGTAAAACTGTCTATACTACCAAACAGCATGATCATCTACATAGAAAATCCACTGGAATGTATTTAAAAAAAAAAAAACTATTTAGAATTAGTAGTTACGTTCAGCAAGGTTACAGGATATAGGGCCAATATACATAAATATAATGTCTTTATAATAGACATGATGATCAGAAATTATAATTGAGGGGTGCCTGGGTGGCTCAGTCCATCGAGAGTCCAACTTTGGCTCAGATCATGATCTCGTGGTTCATGGGTTTGAGCCTGGCATTGGGCTCTGTGCTGACAGCTCAGAGCCTGAAGCTTGCTTCAGATTGTGTCTCCCTCTCTCTCTCTGCCTCTTTCCTGCTCACATTCTATGTCTCTCAAAAATGAATAAACATTAAAAATTTTTAAAGAAAAAAATAAATTGAAACTGAAAAAGCAACAATATTCATAACAAAATTAAAAAGTGAAATATTAGTAATAAATCTGAAAAGTATATGTAAGACCTACAGCAAAACAGTGCTCAAATATTTTTTTAAATTTTTTTAATGTTTATTTATTTTTGAGAGAGACAGACAGGCAGAGTATGAGCAGGAGAGGGGCAGAGAGAGAGGGAGACACAGAATCGGAATTAGGCTCCAGGCTCTGAGCTGTCAGCACAGAGCCCGACGCAGGGCTCGAACTCATGAGCCTTTGAGTTGTGACATCACGACCTGAGCTGAAGCTGGCCGCTTAACTGACTGAGCCACCCAGGCATCCCAACAGTGCTCAAATTTTAAAAGATCTAAATAAATGGAAAAAATATAACATGTTCATACACTAGAAACTCTGTATTTTTAAGATGTTGGTTCTCTCCAAATTGATCTTATAGGTGTAATACAATCCCAATCAAGTTCCTGGTATTTCTGGTAGGATTTGACAAGCTGATTCTAAAAGTCACACAGAAATGCTAAGGACTAAGAATAATCAAAACAATTTTGTAAAAGAAACCAAGTTACAGGATTTGTGCTACCTGATATTAAAACTTATTATAAAGTCATGCTTACCCAGACAATATGGTACTGGTATACAGATATAGACAAAAATATCTTTGAACAAGACAGAGTTTTGGAGTAAAACCACACATACAGAGACAATAGATTTTTTTTTAATGACTAGATTATTCAGTGAGAGATGAATGATAGATTATCAATGATAGATTATTCAGTGAGAGAAGGACAGTCTTTCAACAAATAGTGCTAGAATAACCACACATCAAAATACAAAAAAAGTGAACTTCTATACATATCTCACACCATAAAGTTCAACTCAAAATGGATTTTTTTTAAAGCTAAAAAGCTTCTAGAATAAAGTATGGGAGAAATTCTTTAAGTTAGGCAAAGACTTATTAGATAAAACATATAAGAACAATCTATTAAATTCTTGTTAAATTGGATTTCATCAAAATGAAAAACTTCTGCTCTTTGAAAGATGTTGTTAAGAAAATGAAAAGATAAGACACAAACTAGGATAAAGTATTTGCAAATAATTTTCCTGATGGACTTGTGTTCAGAATATATAAATAACATTCAAAACCCAATCATGAGAAAACAACCCAGTTTTTTAAATGGGCAAAAGAAGTTAACATAGAATACAAATAAGAACATGATATCACACACTCAAAATCATTAGACATTAGGAGAATGCAAATTAAAACCTAGATGAAATAAAACTGCACAACTCTTATGATGATTCAATTGTGGAAATGTAGAGAAATGGTCTAAAACTGACTCTAGAAGAAATTAAACACATGCATTTAATGATTATGTTACAGACATAAAATCAGTACCTACATAAATTGACACCCACATACACAGAAATACTTGGCCTATATGCATTTCAAGGTTAATGCTGTCAAAATTCAAGGAACAGATAACTCTGATCTATAAAAACTTTTCCAGAAAGTAGGAGAAAAAAGGAAATGCCACCCATTTTATAAGCTTGGTATATAAAATATGGATATCAAACTCTGATGTCATAATGAATTAAACAACACAGGTGAGGGGAATAAAAACTCACTTATAATATAATCCTAAACACTCTTAGCAAACCAAATCAGCAATGCATTTTTAAAAATCATGTCCAAGCTGAATTTAACCAAGGAATTGAAGAATGCTAAGCAACAGAAAATCTAACATAATTCAGGACATTGCAAACATAAAGGATGAATAGCCATGTAATAGTCTTAATAGATGCAGCAAGGGCATTTGCCAAAAAAATCAACACTCGTTCGTGTTTAAACCATAAAAAACATTCAAAACAAATTTTAAAACTCTTCTCAAGTTAGGAATAGAAGGTAATGATCTCTCTGTAATAAAGGACACAGAAAATGTCATAATGGTAAGATTTAAAAAAAAACTTTTTTTAACATCAGGAAGAAACAAGGATGCCCACTATCACTGCTTCTATTAATCACTGTATTTGAGGTCCTTACCAGTACAATATCAGAAGAAATGTGTCTCACTTCAGTTACTGACACATTTTTCTGCTCAGCTTTATAAAAAAAAACTCTTTTTAAACTGTCTATATTCTCTTTTTCCAATTTTTCTTCTCAAATTTTTTCTATGTGGAAATAAACAAAAAACATCCAAATAAGAACAAGCACAGGCTATTGATTCAGAACTTGCTATAACAAAGGATTCAGCCACTATCACCTGTCTTCAGTAGAAATTCAAATGGCAGGCAGAAGATTGGGGAAGCTTTATGGAAAAAAGGGAAGGCTTCAGGTGTGCCATGTATGGAGGCTGTTGGCATGAGGAAGCCATAGGCAGGCTAACTAGAAGCAGGATGTCCCATATGACCAGCTAGAGGTGCATATTTGGCTTTCTCTAATTGGCCCTGAGTTTGAAACAAGGATAAAAGTTAGGGAAGCTGTCAGTTATTAATAAAGTCATGGCCACTTGTGGCTGACTATTACAAGGGTTATTTTTTGGTTTCCAGAACTGTTTGCTATCTGAACAAATCGCTATCTGACTTTCTACAATTCTGACTTACAGACAGTAGGTTGACTTCCTGGGTTGGTTAGTATAGACAATGGGTTGGTTTCCTGAACTGTTTGTTGCCTACTATGGGTCAGAATTCTATTTTTATATATAGTCTGTCCATTGTCCATTTATATGTTCAGTCTCTCACCTAGAACTCATTCCAAAATCACATCTTTATTGCCATCAATCTCCTGAAATGGCTCTTGTCAAGGTTACCAATGATTAATTTTACTAAAGCCAAAGGTCAGTTTTTACCCTCATTTCATCTAATCTATCAAAAACATTTGAAAATGAATCTCTCCCTATTCCTGGAAACATTTTCTTTACATGGCTTCCAGGATGTCACTCTTTGATTTTCCTGCCTTACTATTTTGTTCATGTCTGTATCCCCAGTTCCTTGAACGATTTAGGCTTATAGAAGGTGATCAATACATATTTGTTTGATTTGTTTTAATTTGTTGACAATCTTAAAGAGTCCTCCAGCTAGTCCCCAACTCACTGTTTAGAAATGAGTAATATAAATCCTAAAGAGGTGCAATCTCTTGCCTTAATTCACACAATAGGTTAATAAAAGAAACAATTATAAGCCAGATTACTATGTCCAGTTCAATGCTCTTTCCAAATATAAAGGGCCACGTCTGATGCTTTGATTTCACCTTAATCTCATCCTAGGGTCTGAGGAGATATATCTTATTAAAGTGGTACCTTATAAAAACTATATGAATAACAAGGCAAATAATATTTTGTTTTAAGAAAAAAATACGTTATCGACAGCAAAGATAACATCTGGGTTTCTGAGTCTAAGCATTTTATTTATTAGTATTTCCCATTTGGGAAAATGTACGTCTTAGTTCATCACATTCATTTAAATTCATCTCTTTAAATAAAGGAACTCTTTGAAAGAAGAGATGTCTTACTTATGCATGTATTCTTAGCACAGAAACCTGTACCTGGCATATAGCAGGAGCTCAATAAATGTCTGATGAATAACTGAATGATGAATTAATAGATGAATGATCTCTCTTAGACTGAAAGCTATTGTGAAGATTAAGTTCCCTAATGAGAATTTAAAGTTTAACTGTGGTAACCAACTGTTTCTGAATTTAGGAAGTCAGAATTTGTTAACTGGATATATTCTCTTATTCTGTACCCTTAGGCAACTCTTCACAAATCCCTGTTCTGCTCCTGGTCTTTGCTTTTACATTTAAAATAGTGGTCTGAATGTGCTTCTCAGGCATCATAATTCTATTCAAGCAGTATTTTTCAAGTCCTTGCAAATCCTTTAGTGAAAGAGGACACATTCACCAAGAATTATTATTTTATAATGGCATAGATGAGAAGAGGTCTTCAAATCAGTTTGCAAAAACAGTCATTTCAGCGACTTCCTATCTCTGCCCCAGTTTTCTAAATCAGCCAATAATAATTATTCCCTATAAATCAGACCTCCCTGAAGTTTTCTTCCTTTTTACAGTTGCAGCAAGCTGGCTGCTTTTCCCTCATTACATTTTATGTCTTTGTTTTGTTTGCACAGTCTCCTTTCTTCCCTACCATTGTAATTCTCACTGTGTCAGAAGATGCTAAATTTATGAGTGGAAAAATGTTCGTTTCTAGCAGCTCTTAATAAAAAATGTATCCTAATTACAAAAAAAAATAAAAATAAAAACACTCCACTCTTTGCAAGGACTGATCTACTTGCAAATTTTGACAAACAACCTGTGAAGTGGCAAATTACCCTGAAGGGAACTCTATTTCCCGTTTCCTGACCATTCAGAGATGTACATGCACCAACACTCAATAAGAAGACTCTCCTAAACATGGGAGAGTAGTTATTCTATACATATGGTTAACACCCAATAGGGAAAAAAAATAAGTAGTATGATAGGAAAAGCAAGGCCAAGTCTAGCTTCTCAAATACTAATGATCTCTCTAGACCTAAGCCCTAAGATGCGGCCCTGTAACCTCACAAAGACAGACTCAGGGATCAAAGAAAGAAAACTAGTGATTGATTGCCCTAATGCATTATTTAAGCAGAGTAAATGGTTATATAAACAGTTTTCTAAGAGCTTAAATATCAATTAAACATTGTAAAACCTGATTTCTGGTCGATTAATCCTCCCACTTTTGCACAATTGCTCTATATTAGACATATTATATTATTGTGTTTATCACTCTGGAGATACATATATCTGCTGAGAGCACTTCAAAAGGTCCAAATACTCATCATTTGTGATCACAAAGACTGGCATAAAAATAGTATGTTACTACAGATGCATATTTGTTGAGTATATGACTTTAAAGGGATCTTGCCTACGGTCATTCTTTAAATACAACCAAGGTAAAAACAAAACTGCTTTTACGTACTATTTCACAATTCAATCCAGTAACTAGAATCACACCAATATGTTGCCTATGTGTCCTTCCTCATTTAAGCTTCTTCTGATGGATCTAACCAACTGGCAAATCAGAACATGCTAAGATATGTAATATGTTATTGTTTAAACTGATTAAAAAGGAAATTATATTTTGGGTTCCAAAGCCTCCAACATCTAATTATGGTATTGGGATGCTTATTTAACAAAACTAAACAGACTATTTTAAACTGTTTTTATGGAGCTTCCACAAAATCTGAGATTAAAGTGACAGTATATTAATATCAAACAATTGTTTGAGGTGACAGAAAGAAAATTATACACTCACTAGCAACAATCCCATTAATAAATGAACAAAGATATGAAACTGATCAGCAGTAGCTGAATTATTGAGTCCCAGGCCCATCTGCTCCAGTTTTATGAGTCAAAAATCAAAATTGCATGAACTGGTGAGTACTCAATCTTCACAAACATCAGAGTCAAATTAAGGAAATTACCCAGCACACCAAATGCAGCTCAGCACATCATCAAACCATTAAAACAGCAACCTCATACCAAAAAAGAACCACACACACCACGATCTTTGTACAAATGGAATAATAATAGCCAGATGGAACACAAATTCTGATGGTAGGCAGCATGATCCTTGGCACAGTGAATATATGTCATGTGGAAAACCAATAGGGGGTCATCATAGAATAATCAAAATGAGTCTCAGGAAATTCATCCTGAACAAAGAGAAGAAGAAAGGCCTTGGATTGTAAGAAGTCAAAATGACCAGATGATATGGGTATAATAGAAACAGCAGGAATACTGAAGTGAAAGAGAGCCAGACATCAACAATAAATTTGCCATCTATTAGTTGTGGCATTAAATTGTTAGCTCTTTTGTTTCTTCTAGAAAATGAGGGTCACAGCATCCACATCACAGAGTTGCCAGGATTAAAAATCATATCTTAATCTCGGACAAGTCAAAATGTATTCTCTTGGAGACCCAACCTGTATCACGTTGTTGGTTGTTTGAGAAAACAAGGTGAGAACTCATGAACAGTGTCTGTCACACCACGGGTGTTTATCATTAGTACCATCATCACTACAAAACCATTAAATTCCTGTCTTCTAAGTTATGCAATGTTCTGTATTTCAAAGTGGCTGCCTGAGGGGCACCTGGGTGGCTCTGTCAGTTAAGCGTCCGACTTCGGCTCAGGTCATGATTTCACGGTCCGTGAGTTCAAGCCCGGCGTCGGGCTCTGTGCTGACCGCTCAGAGCCTGGAGCCTGTTTCAGATTCTGTGTTTCCCTCTCTCTCTGCCCCTCCCCTGTTCATGCTCTGTGTCTTTCTGTCTCAAAAATAAATAAACGTTAAAAAAAATTAAAAAAAAAAAAGTGGCTGCCTGAGACAGAGACAATGCTATGTGTTCAAATCACTGTTCTTCCTGAACATACAGGGGCAAGTTTCTGAACCTCATACACGTGTAGGCTGACATCATGGGACTGGATTCTGGTCAATTAGATCCCTTGAAATCACTTTTGGAAACGGTTTTATATCTTTCAGCTGCTGAAAGCAGGATTTCATCCTGCTATGTTAAATTCTCCTCCCTCCTTTGGTAACATTTTTTGTAGATTCTATAACTTTCTGATTATTTTTAATTATTAAAACATAGTCCTATCCAGATTAAAATGTCAGCATTCAAAACTTTCCCCAACCCCTTTCCCAGCACAAACTACTGTGGCTCTGGCTTCCCAGAGTGGGGAAAGATCATGGGGATGGCTGCACCTCCCACCCACCCCCGCCCCACCTAGGTTGTCTAGGTAAAGACACATATTGGAGTCAAGGAGGAAGGGTGGAGATGTGGGGTCTTCTTCAATTACTGTCCACCTGTAATCTCTGATATGAGTCCCTTGCCCCATTCTGGTTCTTTTGGATTTTGTCTGATGTTTTTAACCTCCTTTAATGTGTTGGTCTTCTCATCAGTGCACAATTTTCTTCACTATAGTATTCATCTTCTCTCTGGCTCTCTCTCGTGTTCAATGGAGCAACTGTTGTTCTCATAAACCTTGCCAGTCAGACAACTCTCCTCTCTTCTTTAGATTAGATGTCTCCTGGCGGGGTCCAGCAGCCACCTTGGCAGTCCTCAGCTGCTGTTTCTTCTCCAACATGTGAACTCCCCATAGGAACTGTTAGATCTAAATCCTCTGAGGGCAAAAATGAATGGAATGTGGTACAGATAGCCCCAAATTCTTCTCAAATAGACTTCATCATAGTCATTTCAAGCCTGTGGATCTTTGCTACACCAATGGTCTTCCACTTCCAGATCCCCACAGCAAAATCAGATATCAGTCAGTATGTTTATTAACACCCATGCCCACGTTCCCAAAATTTCACCCTATGTGTTTTGGAGTCAGCACCAGAGTGGGCCAGCTGAACTTCTACCTCAGCAAGTATTTCACCAAGGAATCAGATGCCTTTCTTTTTAAGCACTCCTGATTCTTATGGGTGATTCTCTTGGAGCTGCTTCACTTGGCTCCCCTGAACTTCCAGAGGCTAGGGAAAAAAAACCTTCCCTCTAAAAAATATGACTATCACCATGAGGTTAACCACTTGATGGTTCTAGCCCTCACTCCAGTCCCCTTCTCATTTAGATGCATGAGACAGTGTGGGAAAATTGACCGTTTCTTCCAATTCTCAAAAACCCTACAGGGAAGTATAGGCAGTGATAGGCAGTTGCTGATGGCTGTCCATGGAAAAGGGGGCACTTGAAGCCTTTTGATTCCAGCTTTGGCCTTAGTCTGATTCTGGTACAAAAGCAAAAAAACTGATTCAAGATCCCATTAGGTTGGGGCCTCACTACTAAGTCATATGCAGCATTCTTAAAGCCAGATTGCCAAGAAAAGAGCATTTTATCTCAAGTATTTTACCATAGATATATGTTTCCCTAATTTTGAATAGGTTTATCTGATCGCATGTCTGTCTCTTTGAACTAGACAATGAGTGATTTAAAGGCAGGGATCATATTGTACCCATTATTATGTCCTGGGAAACTAGCAAATGCTCAACATTCAGTAGCTACTGAATAAGCCCTGAATGAATGAGTGAGTGAATGAATGAATGATTAAATAAATGAGCTGATTTCTTTATCTTTGCCATGGCCCAGGTCATCTATGAAAGTTAAACTCAAGGCAAAGACTAAAGTGCTGATACTGGACAGGGAGGTACAAGACCAGGTGGTGGAGGTCAGGAAATAAGAAAAAGTAAAGGAAGGAAAGACGTGGTACAGTAAGAGGCAGTGTGCTACTTGCTAACCACTGCTTCACAGTGAGCCACGAAGAGACCCTGCACATCTCTTGGCAGGCACGTTTCTTCAGCAGGCAGGTCTTCTCCAGAAGGATGGCAAAGAGAAAGTGCACCTTGAAACAGTCACATAAAAGAGGGAAAGAATGGCAAATTATCTTCCCCGCTACCATTCCCATGGTGAAAGTCTACTTCATAGGAGCTGGCTCTCCCATGTTTCAGGATTCTGTCATCTGATCCTTTGATGGTAGTGCAGGAAGTGTATAGTTCTATGCCCCATGGTTATCTGTCCAGAGGTGAAGGGGTGACTTGGTATAGATACATCTTAGAGGCTTAGGGCTTCTGGTCAGACTCCCGTTTGCACAGGGTGCTTGGCCAGGATGCTAGGAGAGATGGGAGCTGCAGCTCACCCTGGGAGGCAGTCGACAGCTTCAGGACAAAGGATATAAGTCAAAAGTGTAAAAGGTTTATATTTATACATTCACTTACCACCTTTTCTCCTTTGAATCCACTAAGAAGAAAACAAAATATTTTTTGACTTAGAGAGATATTCAGAGACTATACTTCTCAGCAATTTGAAGGTACATGACACTGAATTTTACTTAGTGTTATAGCATTTCATGTTACCTCTAACATGAGGATATATTTACCTTCTTCTGGCAGGAAATTAAGCTCTGCTAGTTGCCCACTCTGATTCTTGGGAGTTCTATTCATTATGTGCTCAGCAATGGGAATGGAACTGGTTTTGATGTATTAATGTTGTAATGAACCTCTGCCTATTCCTGGACAAGCCAGGGCACACTCTGTCATTCTTTGATTACTGCCGAGATCCCCCATCTGCCAAGTCCTTTGAGGAGATCTTCTTGTCCACGTTCTATATATCATTTGAGGGGAGGGTGGTGCCAGGGGCCTTCTGCACTATAGTTCAGAGGGGAGGCAACAGAACACATAAACCAAACCTGGTATGGACAAAATAAAGAGGGTAATACTGAAAACATGTAGAGCCTGGGTGATTTTCTCATTCATCTTTGGCTGATGGAAGAAGGTCTGCTGCTAAGTGAAGGATGGGCCCACGGTAATGAAGCTGTCTGCAGCACCGAGAGCTGCTTGGCCATGGCACATAGTTCAAAATTACTGCAACTGCCTGGGTGTCAGGACCCATCAATTGTCCCCGACTCACCTGCTGGGCTCAGAGCCATGGACCATGGGGCTAAAACATCATCATTCTCCCAGATGAGACCCACACTTAACTGTTTATCCCCAGTATCCCTTCCCCCTCCCACCAAACATTTCCATTGATCAAGTCCTGTTATTTCTCTGGGTACAGAGTCATGGAACACAGAGTGGCATCATCATTCTTCCTCACAGTTCACATCCACCAAGGAGTTATTTCCTTCTCCTTCACATGACTTACTGTCCGACAGCCTAGATATTTGACTTCTGTGTGGCCTGCATACAAAGTGAGAGGTATAGAAAGTCCAGGAAGCTTTGTTCTGAGCTAAGAAGTTCTTGCCATCATTTCTGCCATTTGGTCAAAAGGTCCCTCCTGTACATCCATATCCATAGAGTTCTCTCCAACTAAGCCATAGACCATACATTGAAAGAACACCTTGTCTTTGAATTGGAGGCCACCTTCGAGCTCATCCAAATCCAACCACCTGGACTTATCAGGGATCTGGTGTGATGATAATCATACTGTTCTCAGCTTAAATTCTTCCAGTGAAGTGAGGTAGAGACAATCCCAAAACTGTGACTTTGTTGATAAAAACTGCCAATCACTGTAAATTTTCTCAAAATAGTGAGCCAGCATCTGCTTCCTTTTAACTTTAACCCATTAGGCCATGAAACATAAACTGAATTATCCTTTAATAAAGTGGACCCTCAACAAGGCAGAGGTTAAGGGCACCAACCCCTTAGGCAGTAGAAAATCCATGTATAATTTTTGACTCCCCCAAAACTGAACTACTAATAGCCTGCTGGGCTATTACCAATAACAAACAGTCTGATTCATACATTTTGTATGTTACATGTATTAAATACTTTATTCATACAATAAAGTAAACTGGGGAAAGGAAACTGTTGTTAAGAACATCATAAGGAAAAGAAAATACCTTTAGAGTACTGTATTTATCTCCAAAAATATCCACATTTAAGTGGACCTGCACAACTCAAAGCTGTGTTGTTCAAGGGTCAACTGTATAACAAACATTCAAAGGTTAGAGGATACAGCCATCATCTACCTTGTGAAGACATCTCTCCTGTGGTCTAGTCCCAAGCCCCTTTCAATACTCATAAAAATGTAGTTTTCACAAACATTTTCTTCCAAATTCTCCAACATTATCCTTTTTAAATATTATGTGTGGAACTGTACCCAATATTTCAGCCATGGTCTCATCACTGAGACATACAGTGGGACCCCATCTTCATGCATCTCTCCCTTGTATTTCTACAAGTAGTATCCAAAAATCACATTAAATACACAAATAGTAAAACCTACATAATTTGGCTCAGAATAAGCTTATTAACTAAACCTTTGGCAAAATCTTTAACAAATACATTATTTTAAGCTATGCCTTCTCCTAATCTGTAATGCAGTAATTTTTTCTTAAACCAAACTATAGTATTTTATATTTACTGCCAATTAAATTTTATTTGATTTATCATTTCAACTTATTCCTCTATCTTTGTATTCTGTCTCTCCAGTGTATTGACTTTCCCTTCTGGCTTCCTATCACTCCAAAATGTAATCAATGAGTTATATCCTCATTCCAGTCATTGATAGAAACCCAGAAAGTACAGGTCTGAGCCTAGAAATACCTCACAGAGAAATAATTCAAAGCTGACACTAATAAATTAGACAATATATTCTTTAAGTATATATTTAATTACTTGTGAACCCAGATAATTCCACACATTTAGCCATCTTCAATTCAATCCATTAAATACTTGCTTAGAATTATGTCTACTATGTGCCAGGAAATACAAACATAATAGAATTTGTTCTCTGCCCTTAAAAGGTGCACAGTCTAATAGGGAAATAATCATACAGGCAATACAGCAGTTCCCTATGATGGGTACTACCACGCAAGTGGACTTGGAGCCCAAGAGGAGCTCAAGAAGGAGTAATGGACTATACCTGAGGTTGCTGAGGAAACCATAAAAAAAGACTTTTTTCCTTCCCCCTCCCTTTTTTTCTGACTTAAATCTCAAGGGTATGAAAAAGTAGAGTGTGTAATTTTACATTGTCCTGACAGCAAGGGTGGTGAAGAGAAGATTGATTCTATTTAGGTCTACGCGAGTACAGGTTCATGTATACAACATCTTCCCCTCTAGGTTCTTGGTTCCCCATCCTCCAGCTCTGCGGCTGGTGTCAGAGGTCCTAAAGAGGGAGTTGCCCACAGTGGATGAAGCATACATGACACAGACAGGCATTATTCATGCTGGACAGACATTATTCAGGCTATCAGTGGACAATGGTACTGTTGAAGGGAGGTCATAAGGGTCAATGCGAATGTCAAGTATCAACACAATTATCATGTGGCAGGTGAGGTAGGATGCTCACTAGCTCTGGTCTCCTCGTCCCAGGCCTCTACTCTTTAGTATCTAGTCTCTATGAGGGGAGGTTTTATTTTTAAACAACAAAGTATTCTTCCAAACTTTCTTTCTAGCCAACAGTCCTTTCTGTTTCCCTGAAGACTTAGACTTTTCAAATCCAAATCCAACAACAATTTTTTCTGCTGCTTTTTTGATGTGTCATCACTTATCTAAAGTGATGCTGCAGACAGCCTAGCTGACTCAAGGAGGGCCAATGTTAGAAAGGAAAAAAGAAAATGTTGGTTAAGTATTCCAGAAGTATTATCCTGCCTCAGATGAGTAGGCAATCATCAACAGATGAGGAAAGAAACAGCTTATAAACAGACAGTACACCATGTGCAAAAGGCACAAGAAAGCACAGCTTATGGGCAAGTTTTCCAATATCTTACTAAAATGTGGGTATTTTCCATCTAGTACATTCCCCTAGTCAAATCATTCATTAACAAGCCTGAACAAAGGAAATCAGATTAGTCCAGCCAGATTTCATTATTTCGAACTCACTGTTTTCAATAATTTCATCTTCCTTTCCAGAGCACTCACAATTCATCCCTAAATATTTTGTTCCTGAATTTGACCAGAGATTAATGTCACCTTCACTGATGTGTTCTTTTCAGAATTCATCCCTTCCCCTTTTTGAAAAACTGGTGATTACCCATTTCAATCATCCAGCACCTTTTTCATTCCTGGAAATTCTACAAAAAATAATAATAAAATGAAATTTGTAACACATTCCTTGGGCACTTACTATGTTGCAGTCACTGTACTAAGTGTTTGCAGACATTAAATTCCAGGTTGGTAACCATGCTTTTCTGCCCTTTCCAACTTGAAGATCATTTCCTTGGTTGTAGAAGACAGAAGCAAAATAGACATCGAATCACCTTCCTTTCGCCAGTCAGCCATATACCAACTGCCCAAGCAGTGAGCCCATGCCTTCCTTGTTCTTTTCCCTTTAAATATGGATAAATAAAACCCTCTGTTTTCTGTAACAAACATTTCACTAAGTTGCACTGATTCTTCATGATTTCATCAATATTATCCTTGCAAGTTTGTTCCACTCTTTGGTATCCATCTTTAAAATGCATCACTACTCCTCTCTTCCACAAATATACTCTTTCCCAAAGTTTGAAGCTAAATATCCATTACTAGAAGGAAATGGTTCAATTAATTATGGTGCATCCATAACATAAAATCATTTACAACCATTAAAAAGAGGTAGCTCTCTGTTGTGACATGGAAAAATATCTATGATATTTTGTTGGAGGAGGAAAACAAGTCAGAAAACAATACATGTTCAGGGGTGCCTGGGTGGCTCAGTCAGTTGAGCGTCAGACTTCAGCTCAGGTCATGATCTCACAGTCCATGAGTTTGAGCCCCGCGTCAGGCTCTGTAATGACAGCTTGGAGCCTGGAGCCTGCTTTGGCTTCTGTGTCTGCCTCTTTCTCTGTCCCTCCCCTGCTCATGCACTGTCTCTCTCTCTCTGTCAAAAATAAATAAACATTAAAAATAATAAAAAAAAAAAGAAAACAATACATGTTCAGTCCTGTTTGAATCTTTTTAATGATATACAAGCATCCTCTACTTTTCAACAGTTCACATTATGCCACTTGGCTTTTAAAAAAGACCCGCATTAGTATCTGTTTTCACTAACTGAAAGAAATCTGAAGAGGATTTTCACTTCTCCCCCCCAAAAAAAGGTAGATAGTGAAAATAGCATTCAGTGTCTGGTTTTGCAGCCAACCACTCTAGAGGCAGCACACACTCCAAGCATCGAGAATGGCACTTCTAAGCTCCTTCTCAGGTAACTACACTCAGCATCTCAGTATTAGCCACCACAGTTTTGAACTGTGTTTGTGAAGTATCTGTGCTTTATCTCGATTTATTTTGTGCATCCATTAGCAAGATGAATCCTAAGGTAACAAAAAAAATCCTGAAAGAGGTTATTTTGGGGGAACACTCAAAATTTTTTTGCATGTAAATTAATGGTAATTGCTTCTTTACTTTACACTATTTTGGCTTGCAAAAGTTTTATAGGAACGCTCTACTTTTGGACAGCAGGAAAAACCTATGTTACTACGGATAATATTTTACAAAAATTACACTATTCAATTTAAAATTTCCTCCTTAAAACATTGATCCCTTGTAGCCTTGTACCCTCAATACTAGGCCATTCATAAAATTCCTCCTGCCAGTAAAGGAGGAGGTCAGTACTTCATATCTTTAGTAAAATAATAGGATGGAAAGCCAGACTTGATGAACTACTCGCTAGATAGTGTTTCATGAAGGGAAGGTCCAGACAAGATAAGGGAAAATTCCAACAATGCCGGACTAAGGAAGTATGAGAAGAAAAGATCCAGAGGTCAACTGAACTGATAGAAGTAAGAGCTCAGACAAGTGGGTTTCAGTTTTCATCCTAAAGCTTACACCTAGAGAAGAAAAGATGACTTCTAAAAGTCAAAGAGAAACACCAAGTTTAGGGATTTCTTACCATGCTGCCCATTTTGTATTCTGTGAGGAGACCACTGTACACGAGACCCTGTGCCACTCTACTGGGGTCAGCATAGTCAAGAGGGTAGAATAATATAATGGGAGAGAGGGAAGGGGAAGGGAGAAAAATATAGAAAGAGGGGCAAGAAGGGTGGGAGGAAGATTTAGTTTCAACTCCTGAGTCTCCCCTAGTTCTCATGATGCAGGGACACTCTGAACAGAGGTTGGTCTCACGAGCCTGCCATGGGGTCTAATGTAATGAAAGGTAACTCTACAGCAAAGACTGGGCCCAAGGTCTAGACAGAAGATGTGGCAGAGACTTGGAAGTGTGAATGACATGTTCACAGCCAGGGAGACACCAGCTGGACAGAGAAATTGCTTGGCCTGAAAAGACTAGATCATGAGTGACAAAAGCTATCAACTTTAGAAACCAAGAAAACAGGTGACATTCATTCAAATACCAGAAAAATATTTGAAAACCTTTATCCATTCCCTCCTGTAAGGTCAAGTAAGCTACTTTCCTCCTCTTGTTCCACTTTAGTGAGGATGTATGGGAGAGGGTGAGAGCAGACACCCTCTCACCCAGCCATACTTGGATAGGGTGACCAACCATCCCAGTTCACCTGGGATTGTCCTGGTTTTAGCACTGGAAGTCCAACTATTTTCCTGGACCCGATTCCAATGTGTGTGGGTGGTGGGGACTCACACACAAACAACAAGCAGTGGGTGTCCTACAACTCAACTAATTCTGACATTAACTTACCCAAAGATTGCATCGGACTCGACAGGTGAAGGATTCAGTCTTACAAGACTTCCCCCAACACCAACAGATACCAGTTGCAAGCCCAAGTTGTTACCTGTGCTTCAGACCAACTGGTTATAAATTGGGGATTCCAACAATATCCTCCAACTCGGGATGCCATTCACAAGTTCTAGGCTGTTGCCTTTACTTAAGACCTACTGACTACAAATCAGAAGTTCCCAAGACCTTTCCTCAGGTTCAATTACTTTGCTAGAGCAGCTCACAGAACTTAGAGAAACATTTTACTTATTATTGATTTGTTATAAAAAGATACAACTCAGGAAGAACTATATGGAAGAGATTCATAAGGCAAGGCATAGGGAAAAGGTATAGAGCTTCCACGGCTTCTCCAGACATGCCACTTTTCCAGCATTTCCCTGTGTTCACCAGCCAGGAAGCTCTCTGAGCTCTATCCTTTGGGTTTTTATGGAAGCTTCATTAGAGAGTCACAAATGATTTAAATCTTTGGCCACCAACAACTGATTCAACATCCAGTCCCTCTGCCCTCACTAGAGGTGTTGAAAATGCCAACACTCTATAATCAAGTGGTGGGTTCCCCTGACAACCAGCCCCCATCCATAGGTAACCTAAGGACTTTCCAAAAGTCATCTTGTTAACAAAAGACACCTTTCTGGCTCTTATGACAAAATTCCAAAGGTTTTTGCAGCTCTGTGCCAAGAACTGGTCGAAGACCAAATATATATTTCTTATTATAAATCACGATATCATACCCACACATCAAGAAACTCCTCAGTCCTGGAAAAACTGAAATGATTGATTACTCTTCTATATAAGTAAGTATATATTTATGTGTGTGTGTAGAGAATAGATCTGCAAGAATATACACCAACATGTTAGCTGCACTACTTCTCGATAGTTGAATAGATTATATGTTGGGGTGCAGAGGTTGAAGAGAAATTTATGCAGTAATATATATTCCTCTAGTGACAAATTAAATCCAAGCACAGAGATGCCCACGAAGTCACACTACCACTACTTTTCTTTTTCAAAGGAATAATATGTAACTTCAATGCCAGCCTTTTCTCTTTTCTAGTTTCTCCTGTTGCTCTTAACCATATTTTATCTGGACTATTTGAAATATATCCCCTCCTAGAGTCTAAGATAAATGCCTGACTTGGATCACTAAATGCTTTCATTGCTGTTATAAATACTGCTGTTAATTTTCTTCCAAGTTGTCCTTCACTTCTACTTCAATTCTCTCGGCAGAAGTAAGTCTAAGATTAGAAATCTCTCTTCATTGTTTTATATTTCCAGAGATGAAATCCTTAACAGAACAATTCAAGAGTTCACCTGATATTAGAGAAGCCATTTTAATGCCAAATAGATTACAAGAAACCACGAAGAAATGTAAAAAATTTTACATTCCTTATGGCTTAAAAGAACACTGGTGAAATCACAAGCAAGGCTCAAACTTGGTGAAAAAAATACTACCAACAAAAATACTAATATGTTCTACAATAATGGAAATATTGAATTATACTCAAGAAGTCTAGATTCTAGTCTTATGTATGTTGCTTAATGTATGTGACCTCAAACAAACTACTTAAGCTCTCTGGAACTCATATTCTTCCTCTGGAAAATACAGATCTTCATATTTCTGAACACTTCAGAGTATTATTGTTAAAAATTTCATGAAATCACACAAAAACACTGAAAATGCTATAGTCACATAAGACATTACATTGTTTCTCTACTTCATATGTCCACCCTCTTTAGTATCAGATTTCTGAGTATTTGTCTTCCTTCTTTCTGTAAGCCACTAAATACTTACTAATAAGTTCTAATATTCTAATAAATAAATCCTTTTGGGTGTGTAAGGTGACTGTTTTCCCCAAGAAGCTCACCATTATGATATTATAAATCACAATCTAGGAAAACAAATCCTGTTCTTCAATATACACTATGTTACCATGAGTTATGAACTGAACATTTGTGTCTGTCCAAAATCCAAATGTTGAAACTCTATCCCTCAATATGATGATACTAAGAGGCAGGGCCTCTGGGAGGTTATAAGGATTAGATAAAGTCTTGAGGGTGGAACCCTCATAAATGGGATTAGTGTCCTTGTAAAAGTCACTAGAAAACTTGTTTCCCCTGTCTGCTCCCCACCATGGGAGGACACAGGAACATATCTGTTGTTTCTGTTGTTTATAAGCCACCCAGGCTGTGGTATTTTGTTATAGCAGCCCAAACAGACTAAGACACAAGGTGTATATACCCTATAACCTTTCTTCTCTTCCAAAGTTGTGACCTAGCTAGGACTAAGAATGTTGAATCCATCCAAAACCTTTCATTTTCTATTCAAAGCTTTACATATTAATGTGTGTGTGTGTGTGTGTGTGTGTGTGTGTGTGTGCGCCCAGCATCTTCTAGTGATAGCATACCCCCACATTTATCATAATCAAAAGGCTGTAAACTTAAGGTACTTGATTACTGTGTAGAGTTTTTCTGACTTCAACAGCTATATTCAATCTCTCTCTCTCTCTCTCTCTCTCTCTCTCTCTGCCGCTTTCTCTCTCCTTTTTTCCCTTCTTCTGTCTTTCCCTCCCTCTTTCCCTTCTACATTCATGCAGAAACACCATCAAGAATAATTCTGTCTTAGTGCTTTTTTAGGAAGCATAAAGAGAAAACATTGAGAAAGCAGCCAGATCCCAACAGGAGACTTCTGGGGATTTAGCATCATTCATAGAAAGTCAGAGTGTTCCCTGAAAAATCCTGGAAAGTTATTGAACATCTAGCTTCCCTTAAGGTTCAGGACTGAATTCATAACCAAGCTCCACCACCAGCCTGTTAGTATACAACTTAATCACAAACTAATTTATCCCTCTCCTCCCCCTCCCCCACCCAGGCTAACTTGTTAGAAAGAATTTAGGAAACATACAAGGGTTTGCTTTCCAAACCCAAGGCAATAGTAAGATAATATAGTTACTACAAGGAATTAAACTAATGAATTTATAAATAACATGTTCACCGACTCAGAGATGATCAAATCATAAGAGTAATCACCACACCCAGAGGATTAACCATACCCAGGGTTGCAAGCCCTACATTCAATCCCCCTTTGTTCTGTAATGTTTTATGATAGATGATATAACAACCATGTCTGCAAATGACATAACAGCTGCACACTAAACATCATAACAGAAGATAGTAACAGTATTTACTGACCATGGTGGACACAGCAAGAAGCTAGCAGTATTCATGTGGGAAGAGGGTCTCCATCAGAACCCAAGTACACTATAAAAACTGTTTCAATTAAGGACTCAATTAAGGACTTTCCAACAGTCCTTTAAACAGGAATTATGATTATACAAATTAAACAGAGGTTAGGTAATCCACCCTAAATTAGTTATTATTCTTCATTTTCTGGAGAGGCAAAAAAAGGTTTGCAAAAGTAATGTGCTCAAGATTTATTCAGGCAGTGGCAAAACAGAAATTCATAGCCAGGTTGTGAAGGACTTTGAGCCAGAACACATAACCACTCTCAGATTGTTGTGTAATGGGGCATGGAATAAAAAGGAGAAGCTAGTCTTCCATTTTTTTAAGGAGTTATTAAATAAGACCAAAACCAGACATGGCCAAGGATGTCCATAACCCCACCTGCTGTCACCTCCAGGATCAGCAATAGCAATGAGCAAAGGAAGAGATTAAGATAATTTATATTATACAATAGTTTTATGTAATACAACATAAAATTGGATTAAATGATATATACGATATTATTATCTATCACACACCAAATATTATATATTATGTGTTATACATTATGTATTACAGTAAAGAAATCCAGCCAAGGACTGTGATAGGCAAGGCCCACAGAGGGCTGTCTCAGGCCAGTCTTCAGACAGAAGACAGACCTAATAGAGTTGGAAGTTCAGCTTTCATCTTTTCCACTATTACTGAGCAACAAAAGTATCACATAGGATAAGCCCATCTGAGTGAACTCATATTACATATGGCTTAAGTGCTTAAGTCAGAGATATAAACACAGTAACATTTGTTAATCAATGCTCCTCATATGATTGACATTTGGGGAAAGACTAAAAAGACATGCATAAAAAAGCCAAACACGTACAACTGAAAACACTGTAGCCACAGTAGAGACACAACAACCTTCTAGCATCAGGGCCAGCAAGCACTGGGGTAGGGCTTTACCAAGCTTGGTAGGGAAATATCAATTCCCTTTGCAGAACCGCTCTCCGTATCTCAACAGTCTTGCTTTCAAACAGCTTCCTCAAACTTCTCTTTATCAATATTTTAACAACTATTACTTCAACATATAATCACTAATTAGAAAAAGTTGTGAGAGGGGCGCCTGGATGGCTCAGTCACTTAAGCATCCGACGTCGGCTCAGATCATGATCTCACAGTTCCTGGGTTTGAGCCCCACATCGGGCTCTGAACCTGGAGCCTGCTTCGGATTCTGTGTCTCCCTCTCTCTCTGCCTTTCCTCTTCTTGCTTCCTGTCTCTCTCTCTAAATAAATAAACATTAAAAAGTTTTTTTAAAAAACTTAAAAAAAAAAAGAAAAAATTGTGAAAGAGAACTTGGTAAATTTATTAACTTTTTCCTGCTTTGATACTTTAAGTCATAGGTTGTTTTTCAGTTGGAAATGCAATTTCTGACAAAAGCAGGACACGTGCATAAATGAAAACAACTTTGAATGGCATGTGGCCTGCATGGAAGAAGGGGTCTCTGTGGCATGAGGGAGGAGCAGAGAACGGTGAAATTGAGCTCCATCTGGAACCAAATACACTGATAGATAGAACTACATGTTCACCGTGAGTTATAATACCAGGAGTTGAACAAGGTAGTAATTTCTCAGTTTCTCCATCAACCAGAAGATATGAACAGACTAAGTAAGACAGAGATAACCTAATATAAAAATAGCATCCTGGGGGCGCCTGAGTGATTCAGTTGGTTAAGCATCTGACTCTTGGTTCCAGCTCAGGTCATGATCTCATGGCTCATCATGGGTTCAGGCCCTGTGTTGGGCTCCAAGCTGACAATGCAGAGCCTCCTTGGGATTCTTTATCTTTCCCTCTCTCTCTTTGCCCCTCTCCCACTCATGCTCTGTCTCTCAAACTAAACAAACTTAAAAAAAAATAGCATCCCCTTCACACACTGGCCCAGCCTGCTCATCTAGTGTTAGCAACTACCACCATCCTGTTACAGGTACTATGAAAATTCCCAAATATATCATACTCTCTCACACCTCTATACCTTCACATAGGCTGTTTCCTCCCTGGATACAATTATCTGCATTTTTACCTAGAAAATTCTAACTCACTTTCAAGCCCAGGCTTAACTACTGTTTCCTCTATTAGAAAACAGTCTTTCATTGGTCTTTGTACCTGTAACTCTCATAGCATTCACCATATAATATTACATAGACTTGCAGGTGTCTGGATTCAGATGGCATACAGATGGCACACAGACACAATCAAGGATAATTTTGTCTGAACACTTGGCTTAAAACCACATAGATAATGGCATTGAAAAAGTAGCCAAATCCTTACACAAGACTTCTGGGAATTCAGCATCATTCACAGAAACTGTGCACTCCCCAAAGAGAAGAGAAGAACTGACATTTGTTCATCTGCTAGAGAATGTTCAAGTACCCAGACAAGGCCTTCTTCATTTCACACACCCAGCACTGGATCTGGTGCTTTGTATAAACAAAGTGTTCAATGAGTGTGGGCTGGATGAACTTTTGGAGATGACCTCAAGGGTCATGATGTTCCTATGAACTGTGCTCTCCTAGTCTTCTGAAACAAGCAGACATGAAGCCAATCGATTGTTGATATGCCTTGGGTCATTTTTTAACAATTGGAAATACTTTGCTAAAGTTTTATAAGATAGAACATGATTCAGAAATCACATGCCATTTCCCAGAAGCAAACTGATATTCACTGAGCAGTGAACTTTTTAGACCCACTTTTGTAGAGATAAGACTCCCAAGCTCTCAAAAGAAATAGAGTAACTGTTCCCATGACTTTTTTTTAATCGAATTTGATCTATTAAAGCTGAACCAAGAGCTGTTGGTTTTGTAATGAGTAGATATATGTAATTCCCAGCAATGTCATTATATTGTCCCTTAAAGTAGATGACCAAGAGACAGAGCTTGAGTTATTATGCAGGCAGCAGGAAATAGTGAAAGTGATAGATTTCTTTATCTTCAGTGATAATAATAATGATCATCATCATGTCCTAGATTCCATCTCACAGAATGGCAAATGGATTTCTAGGGTCCTCTCTAAAGAATTTGAGGTTGAAGCAGAAAAATGAAATATGATACTATCTGAATGATAGTTGGAGAAATATTACTTAGGACAAAAGCATTAGTAAAAAGACCAATTTCCTAGACTCTTGTTTTTTTCCTGCTCTTTGGTCTCAGGAAATCTTTGAGTTTTATTAGTGAGAATTCATGCTTTAATATCCCTAGGTGTTAAGTTATTCCATGGTCACCCACTGCCTCACTTTCACTTGGAATAAAGAGAAGAAAATTATCTCTGTGTTTGGATTCAGTGAACATCCACAAAAAAGGAACAGCTCAGTTTGGTCATTGTCTTTATCCTTCAGAGTATAGACTCATATGGTTTCTAAACAGTTAAATATGACTTGCATAATGCTATATACTGAAATTATTAGTTATCTTTCCAAAAAAGATGCTATGGTGCTGGCTTTCTTTGGTCTCCAAACATTGATAGTCTTCCCTACAATTCACCCTTAATTACAACTTTCTCCCCAGAGCTATGAAAAGAAGACCCATCAGGACTTGAATTAGCTGTCAGGAATCCTCAGTTCTAGTCCAGAGCAACTAACCAGCTAGTAAACCTTTTAATAGCACTTTCAGATTTTATGAAACCATTGTCTAATTTGGTCCTCCCAATGGCCTAAAGAGCCAGGATGAATACAATTGCCATTTAAGAGAAGAAATATTAGCTGTAAGACGTTATGTATGTGGGAAGCTTACAACTCTGGGATTTGTAATGTCACTGGGGGGAGCAAGAGTCATTGTCCACCTTACAAAGCAGAGGTCTGTGGTCACCCTGTACTAGCCCTGTGGCCCTTTTTCTTTGCTCCCCACAATACTGTTATCACTCTAATATATTTCAATTCTTTCATACCAAGTTCCAACTGTCATGTATTTTTTAAATTTTATTTATTTATTTTGAGAGAGAGCAGAGGAGAGTTAGAGAGAGAGGGAGAGAGACTGAATCCCCAGCAGGCTCCACATTGTCAGCATGGAGCCCAACATGGGGCCTGACACAAACCATGAGATCATGACCTGAGCCAAAATCAAGAGTCCAACACTCAACCAGCTGAGCCACCCAGGTGCCCCTAACCTCTAACTTTTATAATTTTAAAGTTAGATAGTCCAATATGATTTCTTTTTTGCCATTCCTATACTTGTTATGTAGACCTACCTATTGATGCTAGATGTGGAGTAAGTACTGATGATTTTAAAGCCAAAAATCCCGATGGAAGATTTCAAATGTTAGTTGACCCATAAATATCAACATCCAAGAATCACCAAATAAGACCATCATGAGAAACACTTTTGGAATAGGAATACTGAGTTTTCTAGGGTCTCATTAGAACCCTGGTTTAAGAGATGAGGGTTGTTATGGGGACCGGGTGGACTGAACTGCAAGGAACACAGCAACACACAAAGAAGGTCTAACCTCTATCTATTATTTGTATTCAAAATGCCAACAAGTATCAGGAATTTTGCCTAAGATTCTGGGGGTCATGTTTAGCCTTTGAGTATTCCACATTGCCTCCAAAAGCCTAGGAAGGGCAGGTCACAGGGGAAAGGTGCTGGCATCAGAGCTAAGTCATGAGAGCACTGTCAGCACAGCTGGTACTTGAACTCAGCCCTTGTGACTCGTCTTGTTGCTGCTCCATCATTCAGCATCTTAACTTCTCTCAGTCTGTCTTTCCACAACTGCTAAAATACAAGTTAGAACAGATGCTAAGATTGCTACCACCTTGAATTCTGTGATTTCTTTTCCTTCTATAACCTTCTCAGGCTGGCACAGACCCCTCCCTTATCACTGAAGACATGAACAGTCACTCTTCCACTGCACTCTCACTCCCTTCCAACCCAAGGAAAAAGGATTAAGGAAACCAAATTTTCCCGCTCAAGACTTAGCAACAGCTTAAAACTGAAAGTCTCAATGAGAAATCCCATGTACCGATTTTACTGTGGACAAAAGATCATTACCAGATCTTGGGCCAGATGAGCCTCTCTTTAAAGTTTTATTACCAAGGAATCAGACAACTTCTATATACTGAATGCCTGAGTTAACATGGTATTTGTTTTGCCGCCATTCAAACTCAAATTATTTTCTACCCTTCCCTTTCCCTCACCAGTGCCACTCTGGTGACTTATTGCACACTGTTTGAAACCCCGTGTTTTTCTCAAGCAAGGTCAGAAAGATGGTTGGAGACTCCTGGTCACCAGTGGGTCAAGCATGTGTTGCTTCAGTGAATCACTAATGGCAGCTGGAAAGAAAGAAAAGAATAATATCTTGACCATCTATATCAAGAAAAAGACAAGACAAAAGAAAAAAAGGTGCCAAACTTGGATAACTGGCCACTAAAAGCGCATGTCAAGTAAGCAGGAACTTTAAGGAACATCTGCAACAGGGAGAGTTTATATGGACCTGTAGGAGATGCATGTCCACCCCAGGACAGGTGATAGATTCCAGGGAGAGTTTAGGGGCGTGCCTTTCAGTAACCGCACCCTACCACAGACTGAGACCAGCTCCAAGATTCCAACACTAACCCAGCCCTAGCCCTCTTCCCATTCACTTTATATGCTCCTCAGAACTTAAACATCGTGTAAGTGCTGCTGCAATCCTACAAGTGAGCCCAGGTGTCTTCATTTCCCTGTTCTCCACAGCACTTATGTTTGTGTCCCTTTGCCATCTCTGGCCCTCAGGTCCCATCACAGAAGTTTCCAACCCACTCACATCAGCCACCATCTGCATTTGCTGATTTGAGTTCAGAGTCAGAATCTCACACTCCTGGATTCCAAAATACACACTAAAGAAAAATCCTAATTAATTAATAAAAGTTAAGGGCCAAGAATTATGTCTTGGTAATTAATGACATTCCTTGAGACAAGTATCAATAGGAATAAAACTGCTCTGTGGTTCTTTTCTATGATGCTCATTACATTAATTTGGAGCAGGAGCAGAGGCCCAGGGGGCGGAGTGCGAGGTTGGGTAGTATTTTCAATATAAAAATACCCACAGGGGCGCCTGGGTGGCTCAGTTGGTTGGGTGTCCGACTTCAGCTCCGGTCATGATCTCACAGTTCATGAGTTCGAGCCCAGCATTGGGCTCTGTGCTGACAGCTTAGAGCCTGGAGCCTGCTTCAAATTCTGTGTCTCCCACTTTCTCTGCTCCTCTCCCACTCATGCTCCATCTCTCTCTCCTTCAAAAATAAATAAAAACATCAAAAAAATGTTTTTAATAAATAAATAAATAAAATTTTTAAAAAATACCCACAGAAGCTGGATAGGGGAATGCTTGCCAAGGACAAGGTACAGCAGCCATGGAGATGCACCTCTTGGTTCTCCCGTCAAGTGGGAGCCTGCCATGGGGAGTGCAGTTAGCGAATTCCCCTCTGGAATCTGCTACAGTATCTGGGCCAAGGCCACATTCCCCCTGAACATAATAGGGGTTCTAGAACCAGGCAGTTTCAGCCCAGTATGGGACTCCTCAAACAACTAATCATCGGCTAGATGAGACTTTCTCAGAGTTGCACTGAAGTTTGAGGATCTTCCAACCCAATCTTCCTTCTTGTCCCCTCTCCATGCACAGATGTCAGGCCCACATCATGGTCTAAGACTCTCCCTGCCTACTCCTACTCCTCTCTTCTTTTACCTTTCATGGACTTGGTCACCAAAAAACTCCTTTGCATTTTCAGTTTTATCTCAGTATCTGCCTCGTATAGCTTGCAAACAGACATACAAGGAGAAGGTGACTCTCTCCAGTGAGGTGCGAACCAGAAAGACTATAAGGGGCTGACTCATTTGCTGTTTTATCCTCAGTGCCCAGTCAAATGAATGGGTGTCCATCCGTGGGCCACAGTCTGCAGAGAAGAATAATGGATAGAGATGACACTGGCATCGAGACATGGATTCCCATCTGGTCCCAGTGAGCAAGCTACCCGGGTCACCAAGTCGTACATGCAGTGACCATAAGGCCTCTCCAGATCCATCAGTTACTTCCAGGCCCATTTTAAAAAGGGGTGGAAAATTGTTGGATAGTTTCCCAACCATACCCAAGGGCCATAGAAAAGCTACTATAAAGTTTCAGACCCTCTCTGTCTAGACACACTGTGTCACTGCTCACTGTCCTCTACTGACCCCAGATTTCCAGGCATGGGGGCTTTCTATGAGATTTGTCTCCACTCCAGGCTTCATATATTTTTAAAAATCAATCAATAAAACAAAAATTTGCATGTTATTCCTATCTGCCATCAAACTCCCAAACCTATTTGATGTTCAGGTGGCTGACTCCTTGTTATCATTCTTGTTATACCTCAAATGGGACCTTCTCAGAGAGGTCCCCCATAAATATCTAACCTACCATTGCGTCCCCTCTATCCCATTACCCTCTTATTTCTTCCTAGAACTTACCACTATCTGAATTTGTATTTGTTTGCTTATTTACTATTTATTTCTTACTCTGGAAAAGTACACTTCAGAAGAGCCAAGATGTTGACTGCTGTGTTTTCTCCTGTGTCCTTAGATCTTAAAATATGCCAGGCATATATTTAAATGAATGACATAAATGGCCCCTGTTTCTACGGAGCCTGTAATCTATCAGGGAAGGCAAAAATTGAGTAAGTAATTGCAAAACATTTTACAATCTCATTTGGGAAATCTGAGCCCCAACTCAGACAGCTATACATTTCCCCAAGTAGCCTCCTGTCCTTCATTCACTATTACATTTGGCTAAGAAAAAAGTCCATGTATAAACAACCATGCCACTTTCACCCCAGAGGAAATTGCTTTTGGTGCTAATCTAAAGCCAGTAATCTAAAAACTTTTTGGTCACTTATATTTATCAGTAATCAATTTTTAAGCAACCCTCCAAATATGTTTATTTATTTATAAGTTATACGTGTTTACCACAGTGCTAATGTATTATGTGCATATTAAAGCATAAACAAACATTGAAATGTAAACAGATGAGATAGAAATAGAAATTCTGTTATTTTCTTTTTTCCCCCTTTGGATCATCTTGTGCTCCTCCGAGGATATGTATATCATATATTGAAGCCCAGTAAAAAAAAACAATTTTTACCTGGAGATAATAGGTTATCAGGGGTTAGAAGTGAGAGAGGGGCTAAGGACAAGGATGCAACACAAGATCGTTCTTTGGGGTGCTGAACTGTTCTACCCTGTTTTGTAGTAGTGGTAACAAGAATCTACCCAAGTGTTAAAACCCATAGATACGTATTTTCCTAAACAATGGATATTACTGAATTTAAATCTTTCTAAAGTTTAAGTATAGAGTTAGACACTAAGCATTTAACTTTCTGACCAAGTGAAAAATCAGACCCACATTTCCATCCTTGCTCTCCTTTTCCCTCCAGAGATCAGAATCACAGGAAAGCACAGGAAATAATTATACCCCCTCACTGGTCCTTGAACCCTATAGCCGACTATGGCTGGTGGCTGCAACAACATCTCCCACTCCACATGCTCTTCTGCAATGTGACCTTGCCAGCCCCTCATCAAGAGGTGGGGTTCCTCTGCCTTGAATCTGGTCTAACCTTAATGACTCACTTATAACTCACTTATAACTTGGGCAGAAGCTGTATGATCTCATAGGGCATTTTCTTTCAAAATCTAGCCTTCATAGTAAGGAAAGCCCAAGGCACAGACTGCCTTTCTATCTAGCTGACACTCCCAAATGAAACCAACCATAGTCAACCCATCCTGTAATGGCTGTTTTTACTTGTCAACTTGACTAGATCACAGGGTGCCCAGATATCTGGTTCAACATTATTTCTGGGCATTTCCAGAATAAATTAGCATTTGAACGTGTGTACTGATTAAAGCAGATGGCCCTCCCCAATGTGGGTGGGCATCATCTGACCCATCGAGGACCTGAATAGAACAAAAAGGTGGAGGAAGGTTGAATTCGCTCTCTGACTGTTTGAGCTGGGACACTCGTCATCTCCTATCATTATCACTCCTGGTTTTCAAGCCTTCAGATCCTCAGACCAGAATTTACACCATTGGGTTCCCAGTTCTCAGACCTTCAAACTACACCACTAGCTTTCCTTAGTCTCCACTTGCACATGACAGATTATGGGACTTCTCAGCTTCCATAATCACATAAGCTAATTCCTTATAAAATATATCATTCAATAGATAGATAGATACAAAGATAAAATATCTGTCTATATTCGTATCTACCTATTTACCTACCTATGTATATATCTACCTACCTACCAAGCCTATTGGTTCTGTGTCCTTGGAGTATCCTAACCAATACACATCCTAAGCAGGAACTCCTAAGAGTTCCGGCTTCCAGCTATTTGAGTAAGTCCCAGATATGTGAGTATTCCCAGTTGAGGCCCCAGATAGGGTAGAGCCAAAGCAAGCCAGATCCACTGTGTCTGTCTGAATTCCTGACCCAAGATTCCATGAGCATTATGAAATGGTTATTGTAGTATGTTACTAAATTTTTGGATGGTTTGACAGACAATAGTACTTGTGTCCTACCCACTATTAATTCTGCCCTTTTTCCTTAGCAGTAAAACCCTAATTTTGTTTGGAGAGCTCTGTTAAAAATATTAAATCTCCAAGTTTTCCTTACAGCAAAGTATGGCCAAGTAATACAATCCTAGCCAATAAGAAGTAAGATGAAGTTGCTAGTTAGTGTTTCCAAAAATAAATATAAAATAAAATTCTTTTAGGAGTGCCTGGGTGGCTCAGTCAGTTGAATGTCTGTCTGACTTCGGCTGATGTCATGATCTCATGGTCTGTGAGTTCGAGCCCCACATTGGGCTCTGCACTGACAGCTCGGGGCCTGGAGCCTGCTTCAGATTCTGTGTCTCCCTCCCTCTCTGCCCCTCCCTGACTGATGCTCTGTCTCTCTCTCTCTGTCAAAAATAAAATAAAACATTAAAATATTTTTTTAATAATAAAAAAATAAAAAATAAAAATAAATAAAATTCTTTCAGGATACAGACAAGATAGCTGGTCTCTTTGGCCTTTTACCTGTTGTTTTTGTTTTGTTTTGTTTTGTTTTAAGCATTCCTCATTATCCCTGCTTAGCATGCAATTTTGATACCTGGAAGGACAGGAACCATCTTGCCACCAGGCAAGATGAAAACCACAGTCTAGAAGAAATGGTGGTGCAAAATGATACACTGATTTCATCATGATTTTGTGGAGCCATTACACTAGACTGAATTTCCCACCTCAGGCTTCTTGTTATATACAAGAAATAAACTCCTCTATGATGAAGCAACTTTTCATTAGATTTTTCTTTTATACACAGCCAAACATAATTGGTAGCAAAAAAATGTTGCAGGAAGTAACAAAACCTAAATTTTTGCTTTGTTGAGTGTCGCTTTGAAGCACTGGCTTCAAGGGGGCTCAGAAGGGTCCAGTATTTAGTTTAATATTCTACTATCTTTTACTTGAAATTTTTAATAAATTGATATTTGAACTTAGGTTTTGCAAGTGAAGTTTGATGAGACGATGCAGTATACATGTAAGCAGAAGAGTCAGACACACTATGTGAATCTGTTGTTTCTTGCCATCCCTTCACGATGCCCCATGAGCAGAGGATTCCAGCAGAGCCACAATCCATGGAAGTTCAAGGAGATATACAAGATGTAAAAGGTAAATGTGTTACATCTAAGACTATAAAAGCAGGTTGTGAAGGAGACACTCATAGCCCCAAAAGGCCAGTCTTTATATTTAAACCAGAATTTACTTTAAATGCATAAAGGTAGCAATGGCATTCTAAGAAAAACAAATGACCAAGGAAACTTATCAAATCTTTCTCACATGTGTTACTTCCGTATAACAGCTGACCAGTAATGCTGAAAATGATGACATAGAATGTTATGGATTAAATTGTGCCACCACCACTCCCCCAATTTATATCTTGAAGCCCTAACCTTCAGTGTGATTGCATATGGAATTAAGGTCTTTAGCAGGTAATCACAGTTAGATGAGGACATGAGGGTGGAACCCTAATCTGATAGGACTGTGTCCTTGTAAAAAAAAGAAAATGTCAGGGCGCCTGGGTGGCTCAGTCGGTTAAGCGTCCGACTTCGGCTCAGGTCATGATCTCGCAGTCCATGAGTTCAAGCCCCGCATCGGGCTCCGTGCTGACTGCTCAGAGCCTGGAGCCTGTTTCAGATTCTGTGTCTCCCTCTCTCTGACCCTCCCCCGTTCATGCTCTGTCTCTCTCTGTCTCAAAAATAAATAAACGTTAAAAAAAATTAAAAAAAAAAAAGAAAAGAAAATGTCTCTCTCTTTGCCACATGAGGATGCAGCAAGAAGGCAGCCATCTGCAAGCCAAAACAAGAGCTTTCACCAAAACCCAACCATTTCAGACTCCCCAGCCTCCAGAAATGGAAGAAAATAAATGTCTGCTAAGCCAACAGCCTATGGTCTTTTGTTATGGCATCCCAAGCTGACTAATACATAGAATCAAAAGGAAGTATAAGGCAACCCATAGTTCCTTTTCCTTTTAGTCCTTCCTTACTTATCAGTAAGACAAAGGGACAGAGCATTGCTAGAATTTGGATGCATCAAGAACTACAAGTAAAACAGTTGAGTTACTACTGTTCTGCATTTCCACTGCTGTGGCAAGAAGAAAATATATGTATATACATACAAGCAATGAAATACAAATGTGTACTTTCAACAATTCTGTATAACAAATTAAATGCTCTTATATTTGCATTTAAAACTGGCGTTGCATAAGACAAAAACTGTAGAAGAAAAGAAAAGGCTTTATATTTTAGTACTTTAACAGCACCTTTTCCCAGCTGAGGATAAAGTTAACATGTCTTTGGGAAATAGGGACCCAGATTTTGCTGAATGGAAAGGTAATGATCCTTCCATGCAATGGCAAATCAATCGTTTAGACTTCTGACTACTACACTTCAGGATGCATACCAGTTGTTATCCAAATCTTTGGTTTTATGGGAAATGGTAAGAAAAAGTCAGAATGTGAGGTATTAGTTCAACTTTCCTAGAAAACAGAAAACTAGACAGGGATTCGATGCTGCTGCTTTATTTGAGATGTAGAATAGCAGCACAGAATGAAGGAAAGAAGAAGCAAGAGAAAGAAGCTCAGGGAGCAGTGCAAGGTCCTCAGTTAACCATGTTAATGACTGCAGTGTAAAAAGTTACAGACACACAGCCGGTATCCAGGAAGTTATACACACTCAGAATAGGGACTGCCCTAGTCCGGCTGTATGACAAAACTGTGTCCCAGAGGTATAGCCATTGGAAAGAGGAAGATGAATTTATGTGCCTTTATCTCCACTGCTTTCTCTTTCTCACTGAACAAAATGCTCCCCATGAAAAGTTAATTCACCTATATTTCCAGTATACATCATATGACCCCTTCAGCAGCCACCCAAGAAGTCACATCCCACACCCTCAGTGTCAATACAGAAGTGTCAGGAGGAGCCAGAGACTCTTGGCATGTGGCTGGTGGGCCATGGAAGTTGCTAGGGTTAAGCTCGCAACTGAGAGTCTGGGAGGGGGAACAGGCCATGAACACCCAAGATGTATCCAATAAAATGAATGGGTGGAGGGACCCTCTTGCCACATTCAGCAACATTCTGAAAGAGACAGATGAAATGAGTCTAGAGCTAGTAAGACCACAAAGAGAGAAGAAAGGAAATAACAATTTGTTAAGGAAAAGACTCTGCCAGATGCTTGTAATTTAAATTAGGCTTCACAGAATCTTGTGGCTGAAAAACCCAGGCTTTTCAATAACCCAAAAATTGATTTAAAAGGGGGGGGGGGCAGCCACAAAGCTGCAAGCCTTCCCCAAACACTTTTCATTAAAAGTTCTCTGCAAGGGAGAGAAGGCTAACCTGCTGGCAATGAGGAGATTAGGAGGTTACCCTGCTATGAAAGCCTACTGTTAGGAATTGCTTCAGACAGAAGCCATTAAGTTAAGAGGAAGGATGATGGTTAGAACACAAAGAGCAATAGGCAAAATGGAAGAAGAATCTTCAGGCTTAAAAACATCTATACAAGGTGTGGGCTGCTGGTAGTCTCATAGGTAATGAATCAGCTGGATGCCAGTTAGGAATTTTGAGGGATATTTTGCCCCCAAAAGCTCCATTCTTGGTAACTAATGGTCTGTGGATACTTAACCTCCAAAATAATCCCCAGGTCCTTAGCTTCCATCAGCAAGAAATGGGCTTTGGAAGCAGTGAAGCCCCTACAAATGACATCCTTCCCAGTGCTCTCCACAAATTTGGCTTTAGAGGATAAATGACAACTCTATAATCCCAGAGATTAATGCCAGGGGTTGTCAATTGGCTACCAAGGCACTTAGCCCACTAAGTGCACTAGGGTAAGAAGGTACCATTCCTACTACTCAGAAGATCTGATGACTGCTCTAGAATGATAGTTCTTCAATTCTGTTTTCTCAATTCTAGTTTTATTATTGTTATCCTCTTCCTTTCCCACAAAGGAAGGAGACAAACAAAAATTGTCATTACATTTATTCATTATGGGGATTCAAAAACCTGACAAATACTTTGGGACTTTGAATTGAATGTTATAATTGGTTGAGACTTCAGGGGTGTTGATCAATGTCTGAAAAGAAGGGTGTGTCTGGATGTTGTTTAACCAAAGTGAGATTGTGGCAAATGCCAACTCTTACCTATGCAACATCTGCTTCCTGTTCTTCCTTAATCACAGAACCCTATTTTATATGAAGTATCAATGTGCCAGACTCTATGACATATTGAGGTGACCCTGTGGCACTCTCCTGCCTATTGAGATACTAAGTTTTTAAAAGGAAGACAGTCACTTCAATTGTTTCTAGTGCTTTTTGTTTTCCTTTTTCCCTATCCCCTCTTCCCTGTCTGGAATGTGAGTGTGATGCTTAGAAGTCAAAGTGCTATCTTGTGACCTTGATAATGAACACAGGATGTAGCTCAGTGGTAGAGCACATGCTTTGCATATATGAAGCCCCGGATTCAATCCCTGGCATCTCTGCTTTAAGAATCCCAGAATAGGAGAATGAAAACCACACCACAGATATGATGGAGTATAAAGAAAGAGTCTAAGTCCCTGACTTTATGAAAATATTGAATTGCCTCAGCCATTTTTGATAAGCAGGGGAAATAAATTCCTGTGATTAAACTACTAGTATTGGGGGTTATAATGACATGTAGTTAAAAGTAAACTGTAATTAGTGTAGACTCCAAAATGGAAAAGCATAACCAAATCAAAGCTTTTACCAACAGCTAAAAGCAATCATTCCATGAACTGTAGTAAAGCTGGAAATATGGGCATAAGAATTTCTTACCAATTCTTCAGAATAATTAGAAGCCTCCAAACTGCTAATTAGAGGGGTTCCTCCCCTTGCCAAGTTGACACTTTGTACCCGTCAGTGCCTGAAGTACTATGCTGTCCACATGTGCATGCAGGAAGACCCTGACTGCCCAAAGCACCTTGCAACACATTAACACAGCACACTGCATACAAACCTAGTATTTCTGTTGCATGTGGGATTTGGTTAAAAACAAAAAAGTTAACTACATGGTTAACTACCGAACATGCCTATTTTCTTAAAAGGCATATAGTCAATCCACTCAAGCCTCCTCAGTCCCCAGATTCTGGAAATGAGAAGAGACCATCAGAACTAAGCTGCTCTCCTTTGGACACTGACATAAGTATCATCATGACCTCTCTCCACAGTTGAGTCTTTGCTGGTGTTGCAGTGACTGAACCTGGATGTCTGCAGGCCTCTAATAGAGGGGACCAAGGTCTTGACACCATGTGGTCACTAATGAGCTCATGGTCCTGGTAATCATCTAAAAGGATTACTTAGTGACCTGATTTCAGAGCAGTACTACCATCTGTCCTCCCAAAACATTATTCCTATCATTTCAATGATATAAATCACTCTTGGTTTTCCATTCTAAGCTAGTCCAAATGGAAGACAATGAAAGTCAAAACATTTACTAGATGAGAGATAGTGATGTGTCACTAACATTGATCATAACCTAAACAATCAAAAAAGCAGACTAGACCAATGAGAATCATTGCAAGAAGAGAACACGAGAAATTTCTGCATAAGAATGTTACCATGTGTCAGTAAGTATCTGATTTCTTAGATAGTGATACCATTTTCTGATATGCAAAAGAGTAGATGGGAGAGGTAAGAATCAATATTCCTCTTTTGGCCATACTTTTCTGGCCATACTTTTGATGTAATTATTAGACACCAAAGTGGAGGCCTCAAGATAGTTGCTAGAATATAAATCTAAAAGCACCCCCCTCCCAATGCAAAACAATGTCTATACTTTAAGAGTCATCGGTATATGGATGGCAATTAGAGTCATAAGCTAGGGGAAAGGTAGGAAAGCTTCTCCCAGATTTAGAAGTTTGGTTAAAGAGGATAAGTCAGTAAAACAGGATGATAAAGAGTAATCATCAGATAAGAGGACAATTAGATAAATCTTGCACTACCATAGCATAGAAAAGACAATGTCTAATGTCTAAACAAAGGAGTAGTCAAGGTGTCAAAAGCTTCTAAGAGAGAGTCTATAAGATGAGGGTGGAGGTCGTCATTGGCTTGGGCAAGATGTGGGTCAGTGGGGACCTTGGTAAGAATCATTGCAATGGAGTAAACACAAAGTTCTTTAGAAAGAGGGGGAGAATGAAAAGTAGAAAAAAAGAGGAACTTTTGATAACTCATTCAAGAAGTTTTTCTGTAAGAAGGAACAGATAAATAAAATAATACCTGTGAAACATGTAAGAAATGAGGGGTCATCAAGATATGCTTGGATGCCAGTGAAAATAACAGAGTGGGAAATTTTTCTGAGATCATTCCAGAAGCAAAATCCTTAAGTTCAATATGAGAGGAGAGTGAACCAAAGTGGAGGGGCTGGCCTTAGACAAGAACAGGGACACTTTTATTCTTGTGTTAGAAACACAAGATGAATACAGACAATAGAAGTTAATGGAATTTGTGTTGGGTAAGTGAATTAATTTTTATTTGGCTGCATCTTCTTTACAAAGACTGAAGTGAAGGCATCAACGATGGAGAAGGAGGTGCTGGAGACTTGAAGACAAAAGAAGAATTATAAATTCTTGCTGACCAGGAAAAAGGAGCTTATTATAAAAGTATGTTAGATTTAGCTACTCAACATACTTTGAGTATCTATTTATGATATGTGGTCTTAAATTGAATGTGAACACATAAAACACTGTATGTAATTTTTTTTTCCAAATCTTTTGTGGGCTGCAGAAGCTGGGAATGAGAAAAGGTTTTATTTTCAAATCCAGCAAGTTCTAACTTCCTGCATTTTCTCTAAACTCTGTTTGAAAACTTGGAAAGTTCCTTCTCAGTTCATCTGGATTTTCCTGTTACTTTATGCCCGCTAAATGAGGCCAATTATCATCTTCCATACTCTGCCTGGATATCTCCTTACCAAATCCGTAAATTCATTAGATACTTATTCTGTCTTTCAGGGGATCAACATAACAGTTTGGCTAATTATTCTGCCAATATAAATCAGTCTCATTTTTCCAGCTTCCAGGAGCAATTTCTCACAACTCTTCCTGCCTCCAGTCTTGTGTAGGCCCTTCTGGCCCCTGGCACCCCCTATATCCAAAGCCAGTGCTCCATGTTTTAGACATTTTATTATAGCAGGAGCCTACTACTAGGTACCAATTTCTGTTTCAATTATGTATTACTACAAAACAAACTATCCAAAATTTGTGACTTAAAACAAGAACTCTCTTCTTTTTCACAATTCTTTGGTTCGGGAACTCTGACAAGTCGCAGCAGAGTTTGCCCATCTCTGCCTCACGGGATATGCCAAGGCTGGAATATACTAGGACGACTTCTTGACTCACATGTCTAGCACCTCAGCTAGGATGGCTCACACATCGGGG
Organism: Acinonyx jubatus; assembly: GCF_027475565.1. Classification (NCBI taxonomy): domain Eukaryota; kingdom Metazoa; phylum Chordata; class Mammalia; order Carnivora; family Felidae; genus Acinonyx; species Acinonyx jubatus. Next base: position 19,642,203 of record NC_069390.1, on the reverse strand, counting down.
GACTAGTTGGAACAGCTTGACTACAATCACACATCGGACACAGTTCTTGTTGTCAGCTGGATTCCTTGGTTCTCCATGTATTCTCAGGCTCTCTTTATGGTCCCTCCACATGATTTCTCCAGAATTGTTGCTGAAGACCCCCAAGTGCACAAAAGTAAAAGCTTCCTAGACTTCTTTAAGGCTTGAAATAGAACTAGCAGTGTCACCTGGGCCACATTTTATTGAGGAAAGCAGGTCATAGGGTCATCCAGATTCAAGAGAGTGATCTACTTAAGTGCATGAATGGTGAAGCATGGTTTATGGGGGCTACCAAACTAGCAGTGTGCCCACAGACTAAGGATCCATACAAATACAGTGGGGCCTATTTCAATCTGTAGCAGCCTTTGTTCCTCCAACTTGAATCATTTTATCTTCTACAGCAATAAAGGACCGCCTCACTGTTGTAGCTATTCTCGAACCATATTTGGCTTCATTTTTCTTTAAATCTCTTCAGCACTTGGTCAAGTAGCCCTCCTGTACCACTTATCCTATTCCACATTAGAGCACAGCTACTTACACTCTTGTCTTATCCCATTCACTAGATTACAAGCACCTCAAGAAGAGAAACGACTCGTGTTCAGCTTTTTAGTCCTCCACTTCCACTCCCTGTAAGTAGCAGGGGCTCTAAAGCATTCCTAGAATGGGTCTTACAGAAGCTTGAGGTCTCGAAACATCATAAGATCTGTTGAAGGAACAGGCACTGGAACACAGAGATGAGAGTCATCAAGGAGTTCCAGCTTTTTAACTCACTTGTTCATTCATTGCTGTAGCTACTATTTACTGAACACTTTCTCCTCCCAAGACACTGTAAGTGAAGTATTACTAATCCTTTCAGGAATACTGCAAACTAAAGAGTAACATCTCCATTTTATAGATGATGAAATTAAATTCAGTGGGGTTATGTGACTTGCCACTAGCCGTTAAATTATTCAACTGCAGATACCCCAGGTTTGTCTCACTGGAAAGCTCACATTCTTTTCACATCTTCACACTGACTGCATCTGTGACAGGCTGCCAGGAAAAAAGCAAGTCTTAGCTAATGGCCAACTTAGGTGCAACCTATACAGGACCCCACTCATAGGAGGACTCAGGCTTGGCTGAATGCTCCACTGGTACTGCTTTGAAATTCTTCATAATTTGAAAACATGAGGCCTTGCCTTTTCCTTTTGCACTGGGCCCTGCTAATGGTGTGGCTGGTTCTGTCTGTGCTTATCTGTGAAACCCTTTGACAGTCAGCACTAATGCTTTCGTACAACTGGGTTTCTGTTTCACAAATGTGGGGGCTGCTATACGTGTGTATGAAGTAGGTGAATAGTGTGAGTTTTTCCAGTTAAAAATCTACCCTCCCATTCTTTTTCCCCAAAACACTGCCTCAAGACATTCATCCCCTTAAGTTGACAAAAGACTCGCCCACAAACTTTTTTTAGCCCATGATCTCACTTTGCTCACCTTGAATACCCTTTTTATTTCTCTCCCCATGGCCAAACAGTTTCCAAAAACACTCTTTTAATTCCCCTTAATACTGTTACAAGGACACCCTTTAATAAAAACTCCAAATCTATACTTGTAAGGAGATAAATTATTGGGTGATTATTCACAACACAAAGGATTACTCACCATGGACTCCTTCAAATGTACACTGAGAGCTCATTCCTTGTTTACGACCCATTAACCACTTGAGCTTGATGGTACAGAGAAACAAATGAGAGGACTGGCTACTCCAAGGCTGACCACAAGGAGGTGTGGGGCCTAAGTTGCTGGCATGGGACAGCTGAAAGCAGGGAAACAGGCTGGAGGGAGGACACTGAGGGGGACAATTAAAGGTGAATGCCAAGGCTCAAAGCAGGTATAGGAGTAGGGTGTCAGCCCCAAAAGAAAGTATTTAGAATATTTAGTGGATTGTCTAGTGATTTGAAACAGCCTAACTAAACAATGGGATATTGCTGAGATAATTACAATACGAACTACACAGATTTCTATGCATCTCCACCTGAATCTTAAATAATACATGCTTAAAATCTTCCACAGGTTTCCCATTAAACTTAGAATAAAATCCATCCTCTCACCATGTCTTGTCTTACCCTGCCCATCCTCCCCAGCCTCACCTCTTCCCATTCTCTCTCCCACCCATTCTACTCTAGCCACACTATTCTTGCTGCTGCTTCTTGAGTAGATCATGTTTATACCCACCACGTGGCATTTTCACTTGATGTTCCAGCTTCCAGATCCTTTCAGATACCAGATATTTCCATGTCTGACAACTTCTTGTCATTTGGAGCTCAAATCCAATCCACCTATTGAAGGGGTATTCTCTGAAAAGATATTGCTTATCTATTTATACATTTTGTTGTCTGTCTCTCCCCTCTAAAATCCAAGCTCCATGAGAAAGGAAACTGGACTATCCTGTTTGCTGCTAAACTCCATTTCCTAGAATAGTGCCCTGGCACATAGGATGTAATTAATAAATATTTGTTGAATGAATACACACATGAGCACACTATCAATATTTAGTTGCAAACTATAGTCTAGGTGCTGGAAATTGAAGTACTAAGCAGGGCATGGCATTGATAAAGCTGAATTGGGATGGGATAGGATGGGGAGAAAAGAAGGATACAGAGGACAAAAGAGAAATATACCTCTTTCAAGGACAAGATGAAGGAACCTCTGATCACCCAGTGCACTGTGAGGAGACCCTGGGCTACAAATGACTATCCCCAGGAGTCTCTAGAATTTGGTGGGTTCATACTGCTGAGCCCTATACATCAGTTAGAAGCAATGGACTAGATGCACAGATTTCCATTATAACATAATGCAAAGAAGGGTAATAAAAAATAAGGCAGGAACAGAATGATGTATCATATACCATTTACATAAATAATACAAAAATATAAAGTAAGATAGCACATTTTACAACATCACATACAAAAGTATATACATTAAAAACAAAAGAATGGTTGTCTGTGAGGAGGGAAAGAAATGAGAGTGGGAAAAAGATAAGATGAAGTGAATAAATTAAATAAAAATGGGAGAGGCCTTGGATGGATCAATGACAATGATATTTGATGAAATGAGGGTCATGCTTAATTCAACCCTCTATACTTGAAGTACAAAAGAAATCAGAATTCTATTTGCTGATTCAGGTCACTTTTTTCAGGGTGCTAAAATTCAGGCAGAGGAGTTTGAACTTGTTGAAATACACGGAGTATCTCTGAGCTTGTCCTGATTGAGAACTACTTGAGATTCTTCCAGATCCTAAATCCAAAGACAGAATAAACATTAAAGCTACTGATTTTGAGGGTGGGAGAAAGGGGACCCAAGAAAGCATTCAATGGCTGAAGGCCATAGCCTAACCCCATATAGAATCCTAATAAGCCAAAGAAAAAAGAATGGGGACAAAAAGGGTACTGAAAATTGGGAGTCCCATGATATTCAATATGGACTCATTTCAGTCATGATGGAGGTCATGGAGATAAGACAAAGTAACATGTATTAAAAGCCTATTATTTGTCAGGTTGAGAACTGGTATTCAATTTATAACATTCATTCATTTGTTCATTCATTCAACCACTATATGTTGAACACATGTTAAGTGCCAGGTGTTTTTCAAGCTACTAGGAATACAGAAATCAACAGTTCCCTCATGTCATGGTTATGCAGATACATAATAAACACACCAAGTTAATTACGTAAGAAAAAATATCAGAGATTATTGCTATGTAAAGAATTGAAACTGGGTGATGTAAGAGAAGATGACTAGATGGCTTGCTTCTTAAGTTTGGGTGGCCAAAGAGACACAATGATTAAATACTAGCTTCTGGTATTTGTTTAGATTCATATTTCAGCTCAACTTGGGCAAGTTACTGAATCCTCTGGTGCCTGAGTTTCCTCATTTGAAAAGGGGGTAATAATTTAGCCCACCTCATAAGGTTGATGTGGAGATGAAATAACTTAGCATACATACAGTGCTAAAGAATAGTTCTTGGCTCTTGATAAATGCTTAATAAATGTTAATAATGATAATGGTGGTGGTAATAATGATGGTGGTGGTGGTGAATAAAACTGACACATATCTGACAAGAAAGTGGCATGCAAAAATTTGGGGCAAGAACATTCCAGGCAGAGGGAAAGGCCGTGATAAACTGGAAGAAGTTTGGCATGCTGCAGGAAGGGAAAACTAAAGAGTAGGGTGTTCAGATCGTGATGGACAAGGGAAAAGTGGTAGGTAATGATGTCAGAAAGGCAGGGAGTGGCCAATCACAGAAAAATACTTAATCCAAAGTAAGAGACTAAGATTTTCTTTTAAATTCTGTGTGAAGCTGGAGCATAATAAGAATGAAAGTAATGTGACTTACAAGAACCTTATGAGAGGCAATGTTGTCTCCATTTCAAAAGTGAGGTAACAAAGGCTCACTGTAGTTCAGAAAATTAACCAATGCCACATAGCTATTAATTGGTGCAGCAAAAACTTGAATCCTGGTCTATCAGGCTTGAGTCCTTCACCCTGCCCAGCATCATACTTTGCACCAAGAGGATTCCTGAGAAATTGCCCTCCTGCCACAAGTGGCTTCCCATTAATGGAAACAACACTCTGCAAACTTTTGGCTAAAATCAGCATGGTAGGCACTTAGCTTTCTGTGCTTTGCTCTCCTTGAGTGTCTACAGAGGAAAACCAGACTCAGCAGGCCAGGCATTCATGCATATGAACTGGTTAACACATCAAACTGGCCCTCTCTGAGATGCCAGGCTTCCAGTGACATCACATGTGCCTTAATACAACTGGTGCTTACAAATTGCCACCCAGCTCTTGGGATCTGGCAGTCTTCCCTTTCTAATTGGCATGTTTGATTACTTGAGAGAAAATTGCTCCACTTCTGTTGTCTCCAGCCAACTCCAAGTGGGAGGAGAGGGAGAAAAGGAACAAGAAACAGAGAGAAGGCCAGAAAATGTTACCATAGTGATTAAGTGAGCCTGTTCTTAGTTCCCAGGAATACATTGTTCTGATTTTGTTTTATTTTTTGCTTTTGCACCATGAAGAATTGTTATCAGGGATGTCAAAAGCAAAGCCTGAGGACTGGTAGCAGCTCTTGAGATTTCATTGTGGAGCAGTGCTCTTCTTCTCTTTACACTTACCAGTAGATCCGTAAGCCCATTTCAACTTTTTAGCAATAAACAACATTTAAATTCATAAAACAGTTATTAATAATAATAGCAAGCCTTTTAATGTGCCAGGCACTGTGCCAAGAGCTTTGTATGCATTATCTCATTTAATACAGCACCCTACAAGGTGCAAGGAAATGGAAAGTGCTGAGTGTATATGGATGGGGCGCACAAGCGTCTGCCTGGGAGCTCAATCCTGATCTATCTAACTTCAAAAAGCATAGGCTGAACCACTCATAACATTGAGAAACTCTGCTTTCGTCTTCTTATGTTAAGCACGGTGGGCGACTCAGATAAATTTGAATCTTTCCCTTCAGGGAACTTCAATAATTGAGACATAGAATCTTTCTAAAAAAGATCCAGCTGAACTAAAGAAAAGTAGAATAATGGAGAAATGGTATATACTGAGCCATCCTCCATCCCTCTCTCTAAGCAGACATCACTAATCAATCATAATCCTCTACCTGGCATCAGAATGCTTCTCAACACAGCCTCCTGGTCAACCACTACCATTAGTTCAGTAATTCATTTCCCAACAAATAGTTATCTAATATATACTATTCCTAGGCACTAGGAATATAGAGATGAGGAGGTCATTGCCTTCTGGATTCCTTCCAAATATCACATTTTTACTGAGAATTTTTCTGTCATTCTCCTCACATACCACTTTCATTGCAGTGTTATATCTCACTTGACAAGTATTTTCTACCCAGAAACAGTTTCATGAGTTACTTGTTCTTTTTTCTCTATGAAGCACTGGGTGATTCAGTCCACATTACAGATTGAAGCCATGACCTGACTGAGCATTCTACTATAATTTATCCCAAAAGCTCTCTGTTTTGGCCAGGAACCTATGTAACACCTCCAACTGTGGGGAGAGTAAACTACCCTGTTTTATGGATGGGGTGGTTGGTCATATGACATGCGTTAGCAAACAAATGTTAGCAAACATGATGTGAACAGCAGCTCAAATGTCCTGTTTTGCTTTGCCCTGCAGTGCTCCTATGATTTGTCATGAAAACAACCTGCCTAGGAGAGCTGCTAGTACAAGGAGAATGAAGAAACATGTGGAACCAACCTGAACCTAACTCACAACTTGGAGCCAAGCCCAGCCAATTCCCAGCTGAGCCCAGCAGAGTTATAGCCAACCTACAGACCCGTGAACAAAAAAACAAATGTTTATTGTTATAAGCCACTCAGATTTTGAGACTGCTGTATGGTCAAAACTACACAATACATAACTCTCATTTTCTTACAACTTTATATTCCTTTAACTTCCATTTTTAGGCAGGAGCTATTGCTTTTCAACTGGGGACCAAGAAACAAAGTTTCATCTCTTTGTGAGAGCTATCATGTATAAGACCACCATCAGCTTACAACAAAGCCAGTGCAAGATGTGGACACTGGCCTGTCCATGGGGTGCATTCACTAGCTAGTACAACATGCATTTTCCAATATGAATAATTCATATCAGAAGATTACATTACATGTCACAAAGTTTAACATCAGGCAGTCAACAGTCAACTTATTTTATCAATCAGAGTTTAATCTGGCAAAAAATAATCACCAAAGCTATTTAGAGTAAAAAGAGCATTACTATAGAAAAATAGAGACTTGCTGGGGCACCTGGGTGGCTCAGTCAGTTAAGCATTCAACTTATCATTTTGGTTCAGGTCATGATCTCATGCTTTGTGAGATCGAGCCCCACATTGGGCTCCAAGCTGACAGTGCAGAGCCTGATTGGGATTCTCTCTCCTCTCTCTCTTCACCTGATCACTCTCTCTCTCTCTCAAAATAAATAAACATTAAAAAATAGTAAAAAGAATATGCTCAGAACATTAAAAAAAAAAGAAAAATAGAGACTTGCATAACAACTGGAAGACTGAGGAACAAAGGGCAGGAAGGCTGCTTTCAGTAAATTACAAAGTGCAGAGATCACCAGTAGTCATGTGCTACCTACAGCACCAAAGTAGGTGACTCTTAAGGGGACACTCAAAAGTCATGGGCAAAACATCACCTCACCATCTCCAGTGCCCACACACCTGCCCACCAGAGGAACAGCAGCTTCTCTTCCTTTCCACCTTCCAAATGTCACATGAGGGTCTCTCATGGACAGAATCTAACTAGAATCCTGCAGACCAGGAAGTCCAGGGTCCAGGCTTACACCCTCTAACACAGGGCAGGACTTGGAAGGGTAAGGATGAGACCTGGCATCAACAATCTCTCTCATGTTTACCAAACCCTTACTCTCATTCAAACACTGTATCAAGATCTGGGGACTCACGGTTAAGTAGAAAAGATATAACCCTACCTTCATGGAGCACAAAGTCCAGGGGCATTTTTGCTCAAAAGCCACTGAAATCGGGTGAATATCATTGAAAATTACAATATGATCATATGATGTGGTATCCACAAAGCACTGAGAAACAGACAAGGCATGATTCTTACCCATCAAAGGAGATAGGCAAATATCTAGAAAATTTATTTCTCAGTCTCTTACTTTCTCCCTCTCTCTCTCTTTCTCTCTCTCTCTCTCTCTCTCTCTCTCACACACACACACACACACACACACCTGAAAAATACTAGTCATCTAATATACAGAAATCATCATGTTGCCCTAAGGACAAGAATGAAGAGCGGAAACATAAATGGAATTCTAGAGTATTCTAGAGTATTTGGGGTCTGTTACCACAAAAGTCATCAGAATTAGCTGCTCTTAACCCAAAAATTTATTCTTGGGAGAAACATCAAGGTTTCAATTTATACTCTTGCAAAGACTGAGCTTCCTGTGGCATACTTTAAGATTTCAGGAAGGAGCTAACTTCATTTTCAAGACAGCTGCTTTCTAAATGCAACCTGGGTGTTCCATGCTAACCCACTATGTGACTACTTTAAATTAACCTTTTTTTGTATGAAGGGTTTTCCCTCATTTCTCTTTTCATGAATTAATTTTAAGCCCTGAAGGCCTGACACCTTCAAGAAGTCCTGAGGTGCTATATGTTAATAAAAGCATTTCCAAATGGACAGTGGGTGGGTAGGTAGTGAATTAATTGGAAACCACACACTACTATGCTTTAAGAAAACCCCTGCCATTTCTACCTTTGTGATTTCCCTGACAAACAGGATTTTTATATTCTAAGTTTTAAAAGCATATATTAGAAAGCCACAGAAGTCCAGTTTAATTTAGCATCCTCTTTTTCAACCAACCCTCCAGAAGCCCAGAAGCCACCCTTACTGAAATGGAAAATGTAAGGCTTGTATTTGTCAGCAAGTTTGCATACAGACATCATTTAAAATGTTCCATGCTTGCTTCAAATCAATTTACTTGAACTCTCACATGAACAAAGGACATCAACCTTAACATTTACTATGACAAAAATTCAACTCAGATTATCTTAAGTAAAAGAGGATATTTCATGTCTCCTGTTACAAAGGAGAGATTTCTTGCTTCAGGCATGCCTGGATCTAGGACTCACACAGTACTCGCAGGAATGTGTATTTCAGCTCTGCTTCCTCCTGTGTTGGTTTATTATAAAGGAGGCTCTTCTTAAGCAAAGCCAAGCCAGCAACTCTAGGCTTTCATTCTACCAGATTACCAATGTCAGGCAAAGAGAGTGCCTCCTTCCCAAAAGTTCCAGTTAAAGTCCTACAGCTGGTGCTCTTAAGACTAACTTGGGTCCCTGACCCAACACTGTGTCTAAGGGAATAATGTACTGTGACCAAGTATAGGTCACTTGTGCCCACCTGGGTCAGCCTCATCAGAACTACCCAGTAGGAGGGACACACATACATACCCCACAAATGATATCTGCTACAGTTCTTAAAAATGATAGTAACTAGCTTTTCTTCGATAGTTGGTTATGTCCCAGGCACTGTGCTAAGCGCTGGGCAAGCATTATCCTACTTAGTCCTCACAATCACCCCAGGCAGTAGATTCTATTAATTATCTCCATTTTCAAGATGAGAAAACCAAGACATTGGCCCCTTTGCCATGGTTTCCCCTTCTTTCAGGTTGCCATTGCTCTCTTCCACATCTAGATCACATCCATTTTCAGCAAAGGAGAAGTAACACCTCAGTAAGAACTCCATTTGATCAAGTGGCTCCCTCAAGCTGATATGCACTTTAACTGCCCCTCAAGCTGGGCAGTGCAGTATGTTGCCTTCTGTTAAAGGAATTCCTGGCATCAACAGACACAACATTTGAAGCGGTAATGATGAGTAGTTGATTCTGAGATTCTCCAGTCTAGGACTTTGCTTCCATGAAAGGCAAGCCCTGTGTTTTATCACCTTGAAAAACCTGCTTTCTGATTTTTTCCTTTTTGAAATTAGACATGCGAACTAGGTAGGAGAAAGCAGAAAAAGAGAAACACAGAAGAGTCAATGATTTAAATACTGCCTGAAACAGAGCACACACAAGTCAACTCAGTAAATATTTATTAAAGGCTCTCAGACTTGCAGCCAGACCTAAAAGAAAAGAAATCAAGCACAGTATGTGCAAATGGAGATTTATGCAAACGAAATTGGAGGTGGGGGTATTTACTTTATAAAATATCTTCACATGATAGAAAATAAACCACCTGCATTCTCTGTACATTTTAAAAGTTACTTGACTGACAGGAATGATTTGAGCATATCTGATCAGAAATCTGCCTACTGTATAAAAGAAGATGCATGCAATACATGATAATAGTAAAAGAATAGCTACATGAAATCACTTAGTGAATGGCATGTGGAAATTTGACAGTCTTCAGGCAGATTAAAGACCTAAATGTAAAAAAAAAAAAACCATAATAACAATGAGAGAAATTATGGGTGAATATATACTTGAGGCTGAAAACTTTAAGACAAAGATGCCTTTTAGAAAAAAACAACAACAGGGGCGCCTGCGTGGCTCAGTCGGTTAGGCGGCCGACTTCGGCTCAGGTCATGATCTCGCGGTCCATGAGTTCGAGCCCCGTGTCAGGCTCTGTGCTAACAGCTCAGAGCCTGGAGCCTGTTTCAGATTCTGTGTCTCCCTCTCTCTGACCCTTCCCTGTTCATGCTCTGTCTCTCCCTGTCTCAAAAATGAAAAAAATTAAAAAAATTAAAAAAACGTTAAAAAAAAAAGAAAAAAACAACAATGATTTATTATCTGATTAGATTGAAATTTAAAACTTCTGCATGACAAAACACAAGATGAACATGGTTTACAGGTACAAAATAAACTGGGAGAAAATATTTATAATATACATTTCATGACGGGAAGTTAATGTCTCAGCTATCCAAATGACTCCTAGAAATCAATAATACAAACAATTCGATCGAAAAACAGCCAAAAATACAAACAGATAATTCATAGAAGAGAAACTATGAATGGCTAACAGAAATACAAAAAGATATTTAACCTTACTTGTGAAATGCAAATTGAAACAATGGTGAGATATGCTTTTTTCACCTATTAGATTGGTAAAAAGTATTTTAAAGTGTGATAATATTAAGCATTCGTGAGGATGAGGTTCCTTCACACATTGCACATGGAAGTGAGTCTGTACAGCTCCCTTAGAGAGCACCTTAGCGGTACTGATTAGAATTTTAAATGCTCATATCCACATCGAAAAAAAAAAGAGGTATATAAAAACATTTAGTATCACATTGCAGTAATATAAAATATTAGAGACTATCTAATTATCCATAAGAAAATGGTTCATGCTGTATCCAAATTCTGAAATTGTGTTTTTTTAAAAATAAAGACTATTAACAGGAAGCAAGGGAGAACCAGCACCAAGATAGATACATTTTTAAAGAAAAATGAAAGTTGCAGAATATGTACTTTCTAATACCATTTATCATATGCACACATGCATTCACAATTGCGGTATTTAGTAAGAATGGCACAGATTATTGTTTACTGCAATGATACAGAGATAGAGATTTGTTTAAAAACAGATGTAACTAGATAGGTCTAAGAATGATACATATCGAAATTCAAGAATATCTAAGAAGAAATCGGGGCCAGTGGACAAAGACAATTCTGGTCTTATCTGTTAAGGTACTCGTTGTATGGATATTTTATTCATCTCTTATTTATGAAACTGCAATTAATATTACATTTTCTCCAGATGGCTAGAAATCACATACACAATATTCAATTTTACAAATATTTATCAACTCTTTTAAGTATCATATAACATGTAGAACCACAGAAAAGAAACATAGTCTGTCTCAGTCTTGCTCATTTATTCATTTTTTTAAAATTCATCCAGTAAAAATATTACTGACACCTATTATGAGCCAGGCACTGTATCAACAGCGTAGATAATTGGAAACAAGGAAGAGTGGGAAGGGAGGCTTTTCTCATGAAGCTTACATTGTCATAGAAAAAGAGGATAATAAATAAATAACTCCATAAAGGAATAGGCGGTAATAAATAAGAAAAATAAAGATAGAGGAACAAGAGTCCATTCCTTTTGATGAACAGAACTATTTATCTGTTCAGCTTTGGGGAACAGCTGCTATGATCTCATATACTCTCTTCCTAAAGAGAAACTTAGAAGGAGGAGGTCAGGGATGAACTATAGCCCATTGCTGCAGCTGATCCTGGGGCCAGAATTAATATTCAGCTTCTCCTGCCTCCATGCTCCACTGAATCCCTCACCCTCCTCTATCACCTCAGCAGGTCTTGATGGCTTCCCAACAATGGAATTTCCAAGTCAAAAGATAAATAATTGTATGATTCTGCTAACTGTTGCCAAATTCCCCTCCACAGTGCTTGTACCATACTGAGCTCCCAGCAGCAATGAATGGATGAAGGCACGTATTTCCCCACAGCTTTCCCAAGAGTTTGTGTCAACAACAGCATCTCTCTCTATGGTTTTAATCTGCATTTCTCTTGTTGTGGGTCAGACTGAGCATCTTCTATATAGTGAAAAGCCATTTGCATTTCTTTGCCATTATTTTTCTGTTCATATCTTTATCCCATTTTCTATAGGGTTGTTGGCATTTTTTTCTCCATTTTTAGAAGCTCTTCTTATATTAGAGATATGAATCCTTTATGATAAAAGTTGCAAATACTTTTTTAAAAACTGACATTTTCAAAGAGACATGCCGAAATTGAGTGGACGTGGCATGCAGCCATGTGAATTGAGTAGATGCAGCTATGTGGGAGGGAGTGTTTGTATGTCTGCTAAGAGGTTTATGAAGCTGCAGCAAAGTCCTCACTAGAAAGAATAGGTTATGAATCATGTACAACATTGTACGCAACTGAAAATTGATTTTGAAATTCAAGAAAGAGATTGAAGCTAGAGATATAAATTTGGAAATTGTCAGCAGAGATGGTATTTAAAGCTATGGAGCTGCAATTACCGAGCGTGCATAGAGGTAGATGGCATATAATTCTGCAGCCACAAACGTACATATAAACATATTTTACGTGATGAGTGACACCTGTGCTGCATCTGTAATCTAAATCACAGATTTTGTTTCTGCCAACAACCCTGTAGAGCAGTGAACACTCATTCCATGCTACAGTCACCTGACGAGTCTAGCAACTGAGTGAAAGACTCACTGGGTTTTATCACAATTACTCCTTTTGAAAGAAAAATGAGAAAAACAGGTATGTTACCAAAGGATAGGGCTATACAGAGCAATGTGCCAAAACACTGCAATATTTTCAACACTTCAAAAAGAAGTATCATTTAGAAACCAGAAACCTTCCCAGAAACCAGAGAAGAGGGAGAGAAAATCTGCAAAGCATCATGTGGCCTAGGAACCTCTGCATCTTTGATCGCCAGCCATCTCTTTATTTCTAAGTGTCTGGAACATCTGCTCTTACTGCAGAGATGTGAGGTGTCCAGTGTGAAAGTCTGATTGGGGGGTGGAAGATGCCTGCTAGCAGAGAGAGAGCCAGGTTGCTGGAGTCCTGGAACCAGCTTCTCCTGACATCTGGAGTTGGTAATTAAACCGCTCCCAAGTGGACAGTTGTTTACATCAGTCTAATGATCAGAAGTCTATCTCTGGGCAAAACATTGTGCATTTCCAATAAGCATTATAAATATTATATGGCATCTTTGAATATATCATTTCAGGGTAATGTCAGTGGACTTTCACTCTAGCATAAAAATGGGTGTGGGCAGGAAGGTCAGGGCAGTGTAGAGTAAAAAGAAACTGCACTGAGGTCAAGAACCCCGGATTCTAGTCTCAGCTCTGCCATGACATGGCATGGATGTGGGCAAGTTACATGGAACATCTTCGTAATGTAATTGTACTGAATATTAACAGGGAGGGAAGAGACATTTACAAGCTAGCTAGGTCCATGTTCTCAATTTATAGTTACAAAAAGCAAGGCTCAGCCCTTTCTGGGTTCTCTTTGGGGAATCAGCATCTTGCCAAAAACATGTTTTCTAGTCTGTTCTCTGCCATGAAATTTTAAAAAGTATATTTTCCCTGCGCAAGTGTGCTACAATGTAGGTAGATAACTCTGTTGTCTTCCTAAGCCAGAAGCAAGCAAGCTCATGTGCCTGCAGGTCTAAATGTGCATGCCACCGTACAACTTACGGGGAATAAAGGTAATCACTGACTCACTTGGATCTACGCTAGGGCACAAAAAGGGATGATATTTAACACCAAAACTCCAACAATATTCAGGCATGATAAACAACATTCTTGACAAAATCAAAGTATTTTATCTGGAAGAACGGGTATCAATACACTAATACCCAAATACTCAATATCAGAGCGTCTCAGAGCAGATAGCTTCCCCCGGGAGAAAAACAGGGCCCTAGAAGAAGGGACACAAACCAGATGTGGACAGATGAGAATGATCTGGAACAAGAAATCTAAAGGCACACTTGAGATGCCAACTAAACTGAGGGACCTAGGGGGGTTAGAGAACACCTATCTTCAAAATCACACCCTATTGAACATTTTGTCTAGAAAGATTTTCTCCTCTGGGAATTTACACATATGTTTGTGGCCTGGGTGCTCCCTGTTCTGCCATTCACTAGCTGTGTCAACACTGGCCTGTTATTTCACCTTTCTGAGCTTGGTTTCCTCACCTGTGATACAGCAGGGCCTACCATTTATTTGTCCTCCACTGGTGCTAGGCACCAAACTAACAAAAATACTAGTAACTTCACCATGCTTAGTGATTACCATGTCATTTAAGGGTCTCCTCCCACTGTGTGAACAAGTGAGTCAAATGAATTAAGTCATTCAAAAAGCTTCACAAAAGCCCTATGAAGTAGACATTATTACCCCCATTCCACAGATAAGAAAACTAAAGCCTAGAGAGGTTAAGTACCTTGCTCAAAGTCACACAGCTAATAAGAAAGGGAGACAGTTTAGACCCAACCATTCTGATTTGAGTACCAACCTTCTTCTTAACTATTCCATAACGTTTCAATTCCTTCATTATATTTAAGAACAAAGTCCAATGAAGGAAGGCATGTTCAGAGAAGAGCAAAGGATACTATTTCTTAAATACTAAGCCAGGTTGCCAATTTAGGGCCAGGCAGACTCCAAAGCAAAGCATTTAACCCCAAGTGAACTAAGGAAATAAACTCTGTTCACCTTCATAGATTTGCTCAAAGAATTTTTAAAACTGTAGAGTGTCAGCTGCTATTCACACACATGCACGCAGAGAAGAATTTTTTGTAATACATGTGGGTAGTATGGGTAGTAGATACGTAAACTCTCTTGAAAGGAGGGAAATATGAGTAAGAACTTGTTGGACACTGATGAAGGCAATGGATCAGTTTCTTTTGGCTGCTGTAACAGATGCCTACAAGCTGGGTGGCCTCAAAAAACAGAAATGAATGATCTCAGAAGCCTGAAATCAAGGTGTGTATGGCCACATTTCCTCTGGAGGCTCTAGAGGAGAATCTGTTCTTTCTTTCTTCCAGATTCTGCTGGTTCCATGCATTCCTTGACTTGTGACCACATCACTCCAATCTCTGCCTCTGTGGGGCCATTGCCTCCTTCTCTTCTGTTTGTCTCTCCCCTTGTCTCTTGTAAAAATACTTGTAATGGCAGTAAGGGCCTACCTTATAATCAATCCAGGATGATCTCTTTCAAATCCTTAATTTAGTCACATCTGCCAAGACTCTCTTTCCAAATGAGGTGAAATTCACAAGTTCCAGGGGGTTGAAATGGAGATCTTTGGGAGGAGGAAGTGGAGGGGCAGGACATTTTTTGGCCTATCACAGGCATTGATGGCTCCCCCTTGCAGATGGACACCATCTGAAGAAGCCCCGCAGATCACACCTATACAAAAAAAAAAGTGTCTGCTAGACAAAATCATCCAGTGCCAGGGCCCTATAAAGAAAAGAGCCCTTTCCTGCCACTGGAACTGTCCACCTTTCCAGAACCCAGATTTCACAAAACTTGCCAACTTCATGAATACGCTACCCTGTTACACAGACTTAAGGGCCCGCATACTCATAGCAAGCAGCCCAGACTTTGCTGGGTTGAGCCCAGACGATGCACTTCAAGCAGGCCATCCTTCTGCACAGACTGAGACTTTGTGGCACGAGCTGCCGCTGCAGAAGCAGACTTCCAAGAATACTTCAGGGGACTACGCACGATGCCAATTTGCAGTTCCTCAAATGTGCTGCTGATCTCTGGTTGCGTTTGATCAGGAGAAATGGCAGAGTTTTGTCAGTGTTCAAAAGCCAGTCTACCCTGACCTTTCTTATAATCAAGTCTGCTGTGGCCTTTATAAAAGGTGTGTGCAGGGTAAGGCTCTGACAAAATGAAGAAGGCAAATCCCAAGGCTGGTGGCAGCCAGTTTGGGCAGATATTAGAAGCAATACACCAACCCAAAGGCACCCACCAGACAGCAGTTAAGACCTTTGACAAGCCTGACACCAAACAGAAATTGGAGGAGGGAGGGAGAAACAGCATCTTCTCTTGAGGGGAAAAGGAGCTAAGTACAGTAGCAGATGGAACATGGCCTTACACTAATCCAGGCTCCATAATTAAATTCCAGAACTATGCCAGCAAAGGAAGACAATATTCAAAAATAGCAGGTGCCTCCTAGAGATTTTTGCCAGAGAGGCTTTTGTAAGCCATCGGGCTTATAGCCTAGGGGATAAAAACACTGGTGAGCTAAGTACCCAGCTAGCTCTACAGAGGAGACCAGAATGAGCTGGTGCTCCTTTTTTATCCACTGGGGAAGTACTGCCTCCTAACTAAATTTAATTGCCTCTGGGGTCATTCAGCTGTGCATGGACTTTGTAGATGAGGAGGTAGTCACAGATATGCAGCAGTTCTGGCTGCAAAAATAACTGCCCACCTGCCTACATCAATACACCTCCCAGCTCTTGTGCATCTCAAAGCTGCACCAGATAAATGACTTCAAAGACAATGCCCATTAATGTGGTCCAACCAATTCTTCAGCATTGTATTGAATGGCAGCATGATACACTGGTTTTAGAACTGGACTACGGAGTCAGATAGCCCTCAGTGGTTGTCCAGTTCCATAACTTATATTAGTATGTGATCTTAGGGAAGTTACAAAGACTCTCTAAGCTTTGAGTTTTTCTATCTGTGAATAGAGATTATAATATTTCAGAGAAGTAGTGTAAGGAACTAGTTATGCTATGACAAGTATCTGCAATTAGTTCATGGAAAGGCACATGGTAACAGTGTCCCATAAATGTTAGACTCTTTAAAATAATAATAATTAAATGGACAGAATAATGTACCAAGCTACCAAGAACAAACACTGAAGGCCATCATCATACATAGAAACTCACAAAAAGGGCAGGAGGGTCTGCCAGATTGAGAGCTGTTTTTGTGGTTTTGATTTCGTTGCCTCAAATTTGAGAGATGCTTGCTCCTTCCATCTGGTCCCAGCAAGCAAGGAATACGGAAAAAGACCATGTAACTGCCACACCATGCAGGCTGGAACTCTCAGGCAGGAACTCTACAGCAGGACCATGCACATGCCCACCCATTCTCTCAGCATCCCACAGTCAGGACAGCATCAGGAACAGCTGGGCATCACCAGCTGTGCTCCAGGAAATGAACCCCTTCCCTGCTGCTTTCTCTTTTCACAGGGTTTTCAAGGAAGCAGCCTTCCAGGTCTAGAAAAAACAGTGTGAACTTGGGCACTGCTGCTAAGGGAAGCTGCCCAACAGTGCCGAAAACCATGGCTCACAGCCCACAGAGAGTTTGTATGAACTAGAGGCACAGCCACTCCCTCCAACGGAAGGGGGACCACTCCCCCCAGTTACTTCATTTCCAGGCAACAATGAAAGAACTATCTGGCACATCCGGTGGACAGTCCTGCCTATATCCCCATAGTCCTTCTTCAAGGTAATTAAACACAGATTTGTCAAACTCCTATTCTGGTCTGTGTAGGGATGGAGCCCATCATCATGGTTAGGAGTTTGTTGAGCTTTGGAATCCAACAATCATAGATTCAAACCACAGCATCACCACGAATTAGCTATGTGACCTCGGGCAACTCCGAGGGTCTCTCCACACTGCAGTCTCCATACCTGCAAAAGGAGGATAAAAACTGTATCTACAACCACAGGAATATTTTGAAGATTAAATGAGATAATGTGCGAGAAGCACCTAACACAGGCCCTGACATATGATAGCATGAATATGTGGTGACTAAGCTGAGCTAGGCTCTGTGCTGAGTTTAAAAAGTGCTAGACCAGGTCTCTTCAACTCAAGTTGATACGTACAGTACTACAACATTCCTATGTTAAAAAAGCATTTCATCATCATTTCCTTTCCAAACCACAAAATATTTATTTACAGTTGAAACTGAACATAAAAGATCCACCTCAACTTTTTCCCTCCACCTCAAAACCTTGGCCAGAATTTATAAATGCTGTCATGGAGACTTTCTCATTGGGAACCAGAGAAATTACAGTAATCACACATTCTGTTTTCCACCCTATGGAATTCTATCCTATACTCCGGTTCTGGTCAGCCTGTTTTCCCAGTACCTCTTACCTAAGCTGTTTCTGGAAGTACCTTTATTCAGTCATTCATTCTTTTAACAAATATTGACCCATCCAACTCTTAGGGACCTATATCATGTTAAGCCTGGAGGTGCAATAATGAGCAAGATAGAAGAGAAGTCTCTGTCCCTAAGAAAGTCTACAATCTAGGAAGGGAGGCAGGTCTTTACTATTAGTAAAACCCATGGTAAACCAGGGTGAGAGCAATAGTATCTCAAAGCCGGTACAAATAACCTGGTCTTGAGTGAGTAGATAAGGCTGATGGAGGCAGTCTTCCAAGAGAAAGTAGCATTTAAGGAAGACAAAAAAAAGTGGTCAGGAATTACCCAGGGAAAGAAGAAAGACTTCCAAGCAGAAACAATCCAACTATCATGCTTGATGTTCACATCAGGCCCAACCTGGGTTACAACCGCTCAGCAAGAACTATCACTAATCCCCCCTACCCTCTAGAGAACCTTGAAATGTTAGAGCTAATATCTTGTTGAAATGTCTGCACCTCCCAAGCACCAACGCCCCTCCAACCCAACCTCGATTCGCTCAGAGAAAGAGAAAAGAAAATGGGTTGTATTCAGAAAAGCTCAAAAGCTCTCTGTGAACTGTGGAGGATACTTGTTGATCAGATTGCCAGAGAAAGCCAGCAGAAATGTAGAGCCACACTTCTTTCTTCCTCTCACGACAGGAACCCAAAACTGCCTTCAAACCCAAACAGAGAGTGACCCAGCTGAAAAGGTCATGCCATTTCTTTCCCTGTCAAAAAAATGGACTTTCTCAGTTTCCACTATGGATGAAAATGTAATATTTCTGTTTGCAATTTCAATTTCACAGCTGACTGGCATCTGCAGGGACAGAGATTTCTAATAAAATCGCAGAAGCATTTAATACAATGACTGGCAGATGGGGAAAGGGTTTGTAGCAACTCCATTTTTCTGATTATGTTAACAAAACATGGCATGGGCTTTCCTAATGCACCGACCCTGTTTCATTTACAATTTAAATCTGATGACTAAAAACAGTGATTAGGACTTGGGGGAGGAGGGGGCAGTGCTGTTAACCACCTGAATGGTTTAATAATATATAGATCCTTTACCCCCCCTTCCCAATCAGACAAATTAGCATTCCCGGGTCTGCACTTAATAAAGTTACACAGGGCAATTTCAAAAAATTGTATGAGTGCAACATTGCGTCAATAAATTATTTATGCACACTTGGTTTGGAAATTAAGCAACAATGGAATATTCTTTAACCATAATAGAAAGCCCTGTAAATAAAAAGTAGGCCCAGTGGGGCATTTTAAAACTAAAAGCCATTACTGATAAAACAGGATGGGGCTAGTGACTAACAATCTCACGAAACGCTGCTACTATGCTGGTTAAGAAGAAACATGTTGGCACCTTCTCACTTAGAGCACAGCCAGCCTGTCAACACTTTCTACATGGTCACCATAATGGAAAGGCTAAAGATAATCATAAAGCAAGTCATGAAGGCAATTTGCTTACAGCCTTGCTCTGTGACTGGCCAAGTTTCCTGGGCCTAAGTTTCAACATTTATAAACTGAAAAGTGTTGGACTGGTTCCTAAGTGCTGGTGCTTGGACTGGAAGCCAATTGGCTGTATGAGTATCACATGCAGAGCTTTTTTTGTTATTCTTGTTCCAACACAGAGTCCCAGGATTACTGGGCTCCAACCACCAAAGAGTTTGATTCAGTGGGGCTGGATGAAGGTGCAGGAATAGATGTTTTAAACTCCCCAAGAGATTGGGTTTAGGAACCATTGGCTTAGACTACCTTCAGGTCTAAAATGTGAAGATCCAGATAAACAAGGGAAAACCCAAGGTACAGACTTATATTTTACTAAAAATGGAAAATGCAGAAGTGTATTTTTAACTAACTGACTTTATCTAAATGTTCTGAGACAAGAGGTAGTATCAGGCATTTGTTAAGGTCATTTAACTTCAGCAACGTTTGGTGATCTCTTTGGTTTGAGACCCAACTGTTAGTTATATGCAGCCTGCACAAGGCACTGGCAGGCTGAACTGAGCAGAGAGGAGAAACTAAATTAAAACTCAAGAGCTACTGGAGCAAGAGAACAAGGACAGAGAGTAGTTCACATGGAGCCAGGTCTGCTTTTCTCAAGGCTAAGACAACAACTGGAAGCCCCAGCAGGCTCTAAAGATACACATGATGTACTTTAAGGAAAATGGTTCTTTCTCGTACACCTTTCTTCTATGGATGTTGAAGCAACTCATAGCAGGAGGTCCTCAAATTGTGCTTTACCTGTTACGTATTTTTCAGTCTTTAAGAAACTGTAAAATGCAATATTCTCAAAGGTAAGAAACAACACCTTAAGCTATACAGCGTATCATCTAAACTCCTCACCTTGATAACCAGATAAGAGGAGGACTCGAAAAGAGCAAGTGTCAGGATAAGAGAGAGGGAGAAAGAAAGAGGGAGAGGGAGAGAGGTGGCAAGGGCAGGCAACCATGGAGGGCTGAGCACCAAGAGGGACACCAAGTTCCACACCTCACAATGTTTCCTAAGAGCATCCCTGCCAATCCACAAAATAAGAACAATGTCATGCTGTGCCTTCCCACTTCTTGGAAGGCTTGCAAGGTTACAATTGATGTCGTCATGATGAGTCCCAGGACTATGAAGAAATTAGCCGCACTGATCCACTATGATTACCTCTCGCCTAGGGCAGTTTGAATGCCAAGTTTATCTAATGATTGGCAGGAGAGCATTTAAAGAATGCCATTTCTGTCATTTTTTTACCTGACCTGCTGCCAGTTGAGTCTTCCCAGCTTATTTCCAGTCTCATTAGTTGCCATGGATGCATCCCCTTGTCTAAATGACACTTCAGTCAACATCTGCCCTATCACCAACCCCTAGAAAGGAGTGTGAGTTCTCCAAGGAAAACTCTGGTAACATCTCAGTTGTTTCATTATTATTGTTATTATTGTTATTTCATTATGTAGTTTTCAGCTCATAAGAAGTCTATCTTTCTTGTTAAAGATTTATATAATAAAAATCAATGAGTAATTTAAATTGGACGTCAGAGAACTTCCCAGCTTGACACCCCCAACTTATGCACGTAAATGCAGAGCGTAAGTACACGAACAACTCTTCAAAACAATGGATACCATGCCTGTGTAATTCAGCAGGAGAAAACTCGTGAGCTGAGTACCTGCCTGCTCATGCCACAAACTGTACTAGACCTATCATGCCACCACATTTAAGCCTCTGGCCCTACAGGAGACTGTATCATCCTATTTACACAGGTGAGGAAATGGAGGCTCAAAGTGGCTAAGTTTGATGGAAACTGCCATCTCCATGAGGCTTTAACATGGGCCAGGTCCATTCTAGGTACTTTGGATTCATCAACTCATTTGATCCTCACAATAGCCTATGAGATGGGTTTAATGATCCTCATGCTACAGACGAACATACTAAGACACAGAGAGGTTAGACAGCTTTGCCATTTCATACAGCTAGTCAGCACCAGAACCAAGAATCAGATCCAGAATTTGGCCCCCGAGCCTGTGCACTTAATCACTTCTCTGTTTTACAGATGAATGGCCTCAGGTCATGGAGACAGCAGTTCAGGAAAATGGATTCTAACTCAGCCAGATTCCAGGTGAGGTACTGAATATGCACATTTTCACACACTTACCCAAAGGCACTTGCTTCCAAATCATATCAGAACATAAACTCTTGCACTGCATAGACGTGGACCCAAGGAATCATCTAATCTAAGCATTTAAATCATGGATGCTTATAAAGCAACTGACAACTGATTTAAGGCTTCATATTCAGTCCTTTCCAAGCTGTACATTTAAGAAGATACATTTATTACAAAACCTCAGTCCCACACACATAGCGGTTTCTAGGAAGATGTGCTTAGGACTTAAATGATGGACCAAGGTTAGCTAGCAGGAGGGTACCACAGGATGGAGAAATGGAAGAGAAGGAGAGGGAAAACGAGCAGGGAGGAAATATCAAAAAAAGAAGATGAAAACTATTTACTGAACACTATGTTCTAGGAATTCTGCTAGCCAGTCTACATGTTATTGTACTTTACCCTCATAACAACCTAAAGGAATTTAATAATATCCCCAAGGTTCCTTTGCTAGCATTCAGAACAAATCAAAATTAAACTAGTGTCTATCAAACCTCAAAGACCAAGCTCTTTCCATTACTCTCATGCTGCCTCCTCTAGGCAATTCAATTTCAATTCCACAGAGGGAAAAACAAAAAACAACAACAAAAAAAAAGTGCTCAATCTCTCTGGTCTCCATCTCCCCCTCTATACAATAGAGGTAACAATGGGTTTTCTCCTCAGTTTTTCTGGAGAAAAAATAAGATGGCATTTGCAAAGCACTCCAAACTGTCCTTGGGCACACAGGAAACACCCAATTATCAGTGCTGCTAAGTGATGACATAGCAATGATAAGGAGAAGGATGCCAGGTGCTGTGCTGGGTACAGTATGCAGAAGTTACACCAGCCTGAACAAACACACGCTAGGCCAGCACAACCTACAACCCTCCTTGAGCAACCCAAAGGCTAGCAGGAGGCATCCTAGAGAAATGCTTCTCAAACGGGCATGTGCAAATGAATCACTTGGGGATCCTGTTAAAATACAGATTCTGATTCAGTAGGTCTGAGCAGAGACTGGAGAGCCTACATTTCTAACAAAGTCCTAGGTGATGCATTGGCTCAGAGACCACACTTTGAGTAGCCAGGACCTAAAGAATTTCTTTCTCATTTCCTAGACTCTAAATTTTCCTTCTCAAGTGCCTGAGATAATGAAAACAAGCCAGGGAACATAAATCATCTTCAACAACCAAATGTCAAATAAATTAAAGTCTCAAGCACTGAGACCATAAAAGATATTGAAAGCAGCTTCCTGGGGCTCCCGGGACTGGAAATCCTTTCTGCAGACAACTCTCCTGGCAGCCAGCTAATCACCAAGAGGAGAGAATGCCTCCATTTTCCTCTCCTTCTCCCTACATCAAAAGGAGAAATGATAAATCTGTTGTGTGGCTCCAGGTCCGATTTGAGGGCTAAATCTTTCTGCATTCTATTTAAACTCCCAAATTTATCCTAAGAGAGAGGGCTACTTACTTACACTGGTTGGAATAGTTGTAGTCTTTCTCCTCTCATTGTGTTCCTTCCAAGTGACTCCCTCTCACTGATTTTTTCCCACCAGCAACATTCCAATTTAATTTGCACTATTATGAAGACAGATGCTACAAAGTTCATTTGTTATTAAGTGACCACAGGAAATGGCAGGGATTCTGATAAGTAATTGAAATTATGTCACGTTAGCAGCCAACCAGATTCTCTTCATTCGTGCCTTTCAGGATCCTAGGGTAGCATCAGTTAAGACAAATTAAGACAAAGACACTTGGGTTGGAAGAAATATTATTTCTTCCAAGAAATATTATTGGCCCCGTAGTGTGATTCAGGCCATGGGAGTCAAGAAATATTTCAAGTCCGACTCTGAGAAAAGCTTTCACAAATATTTTATGAGCTCTGAAATTACAATAACTCACCAAGCAGCTCTTTCCCATTTTACCTTTTCCCAAGCACAACACCACAACCAGCCACATCCAAACGAGAGAGAGGTGGGATGACAGAGATGTGCAAGGAGCTTGATCCTTTCGCTCTCTAGCCTAAGCAGTTACGGATCCCATTTCGTCTTGGTATTGTTGGGATTTTACGACCCTTGTCCACCCAGGTACAAGGAAGCCAGGCTATGCAAGAAATGAAAGGCTGGATTTTGCGCACTTTTCACACATCCAGACTCTTTTGCTGGGCATGCTCTGAACAGTCTCATTCTAAGCACGGGGTTAAGAACATGGACTCTGCAATCAGAATTCTTGGGCTCTGATGCTCACTATCAGTGTGGTCTTGGATAAACCATAGCTTCTCTTAGCCTCACTTTACTTTTTCATGAACTGAGGTTAATAAAAGCACCAACCTCTAAGGTCACTGTGACAAGGAAATAAGATAATGCATATAAACTGCTTAGCACAATGCCTGCCACGAGTAAAAACTGCTATCCTGCCTTGCAGAGCTCCACAGTTATAAATTAAAGAAGAAGCAAAATTTGCAAGTTTTTGTCCCCTGTAATTATACTGTTGGCTCCATTTAATATTAAGTCACTGGATAATTAGTATAACTCAACACCCAGAGATAACTGTTTCTTCACTCACTGGGCCTCAGCATTTCTATCTGTAAAATGAGGTGGTTGTAGTAAATTGCTTATAGATGCCTTCTCAGTTCCAATAGGCACTGTCTAAATATTATTGAGCAATGCTTCAGGGATGCAAGCAAATCCTGAAAGATCCTCTCCTTCAAGCTGGGGTGGGGGCTGAGCCCACGTTAGAGCTGCACAAGCAGTAACTCCATCTTTCCACTTTACCTGCCTTGTGTCTTTTCGTTCCTTCATCTGACAGGAACGCCACTACCACGTGCTAAAACTGACGGGCCATGGTGGCCAGGATGCTTGGAAGAGTGACATATGACCCCCTAGAACTAAGAGACTCACAGGCCAGTGGCAGAATCACATCAAGTAACTTGTGAGTGCAAAGACTAGGGGTGTCGAGCAGTGCAAAGATTTGTTCTGCTACCAGCGCCATAAAAAAATGATGGCGGCACCCTTCGGGGTATCTCTAATAAGCCCCAAGATTTATTTAAGTAACGAATGGCAACCACTACACTCCTGTGACCAGAGGTGCCTAATTACCAGTGCTTATGACCAGCACTTAAATGTCTACTCTGTACCAAGCCTATAGCAGCTTCGTTGAACCCTCTAGGAGAACCCCCTGAATGAGGTATTGTTATTGTTATTTTCAGAGAGCTACAAACAACAACCATCTTCCTGGTATGGCTTCTTCTAATAGCAGCTGGCCCACTCACAGCTTTTTCAGCCTAAGAGACTACAAGTAATCCATATGAACCCCTCCTGACTACAGATGTTTAGACCACAGACAAGAACTTGGTCTACAGCAGCAAACTCACAGACTTGGCCAATTAAATTCTCTAGGTTTTCTCTGGCCAGGCTACAAAGCAGAATTAGCTAGTGACCTTCTCAAACACACATGTACCAGGGTCCATCTCAGACTAGTTAAATCAGGATGGTGGGGAAGAGAACCAGATACACATATTTTGCAAAGCTCTCCTGTTGGTTCTAATATGAAGCCAAGGGTGAACACCATGGTTTTAGTGCAGTGGTTCTCAAAGTGTGATCCCAAAGTAGCATCAGCATCTCTTGGAAACTTGCTAGAAATACAGATTCTCAGGCCCCGCTCCAGGCCTACTGGATTAGAGACCCTGCAGTGCCCAGCAATCTTGATGTGAATAAGCCCCCCAGATAATCCTGATACACACCAGTCGGCACCACGGCTCTAAAGCTTTGCTGCTCAAAGTGTGGTCCACCAAACTGGCATCACCTAGAACCTTGCCAGAAACACAACACTTACAGTAACCCAACTTACAGTTCATGAATCAGAATCAGCACTTTAACAACATCATGAAATGACTGGTATGCACATTAAGGTTTGAGGAATAAAGGAGAAAAATTTTGTGAATTTCTATGAAAGAAGTTAAAAAAGCCAACACGGAAAATAATGATTCCCAACCAGGAAGGTGTGCTCCTCCTAAAGGGAATTCATCAGAACAAACTCAGGGATTTTCTCAACCTATTCTTACAGACCCCCAGAGATTCCATTATCTAAGAATCACTGCTGCCAATGAGGATATGTTGTATTTGTCAGTGTGTAGGACAGAAAACAGGTTTAAAGAGCAGAAAATGAGAGAAGCTGGTAAGAAAAGTATGATGAGCATGGCAAGCTGAAGATAGGGACAAGGAGAAGAAGATAACCTTATAAAGAGAGAGAAGTTACTGATCCCTAGAACTGCCTTGGGATCTCCCACCTTCCCAGTTTTGAATCTAGTTCAGCAGTATCCTCATAATAGTTTTTCTTGAGATGATTTGAAAGGTCCCTCTCTCTGTAACTATAATCATTCATTTTGTGCTGTGCCACCCAAGAGTGCTCACAGACTGGGGCACGGGGGTGGGTAGGTAGGGGGTGGATAGAGGGAAGAAGAGTCTGACTTCACCAGGCAGCCATGATGCCACTCCAGGTCCCAGGTGTTAAGGAAAAATCTGCCTGGAATCACAATTTCCTCCCTGAGGTCCACTTTGTGCCCCCAAACCAAATACACACCTCGGAGAAAGAAAGATCAACATCAAGTATTGGCCAGATGGTGGAAAATGCACACATTTTCTTCCCACATGGAAATTTGGGAAAGGCTTCAGCAGCTAGACTCCCATGTGCCCATACACCACACCTCACCTGGCAACACACCTGCTCTACTTGCACCTCATGCTTTGCCAAGGTTACAGGAGGAAGATTGGAGGTGTGACAGGGAAGGACACAAAAAGAAAAGAAAGTCATTTAAACAGAATAAAGCCACTAAAACTGTCTCCTTGATATCCAAGGAGAGGATTTGCCAAAATTATGTAAAATGACATACTTGATAAGAAAACAGACCTTCCCACCTTTAGTGAAACTAAAGATCCCTATGAATAGCTAAATACATGATTCGAAGTGCCTAGCTGAGAATACCCCTCAGCAAAAGCACAAGATACAAAGTATTAGTAAGAGAGATACTTTATGAGCAATGTATCTACATGTTAAAATGCCATGGGCACTGGACCAATGCAATCCGTGTACTCAAAACATGAAATGCAATATGAACAAGTGAAGAAGGCTGCCTGTATCCACTCAAGCTTCAGCAAAGAGCTTATTGAGCTACATGGAAAGCCTTATGTTCCCTAGAGTGGCCAGCTGTCAACCAGTCTTCCATGTCAACCCATTCCACAGGTGGCTCACACCTGTAAGACTTATGTCATTGCACAAGTCTCCAGAGATAGGTGGATATTGTTCCTTTTTCTCTCTCACCCAAGAAATCACAATGGAATATAAGGAAAAGGAGATTATAAAATGGATAACCTTATTATATTATGGATATAATATATATTTATTATATATAATTTATTATAATATGGGTAATATAATAATATATGTATATTAATATATATTATATGTATATATAATATGGATTATAATAACATAATAATATAATATTATAATATGGATAACTTGAGTATGCTCTGAATTATTTTTTAAGTAAACACAACTTTAGAACTTTATTTAAAATAATACACTTTTCAGGGCACCTAGGTGGCTCAGTTGGTTGAGCATCTGACTTTGGCCCAGGTTGTAATCTCATGGTTCATGAGTTCGAGCCCCACGTCAGGCTCTGTGCTGACAGCTCAGAGCCTGGAGCCTGCTTCGGATGCTGAGTCTCCCTCCCTCTCTGCCCCTCCCCTGCTCGCTCGCTCTCTCTCTCTCTCTCTCAAAAATGAATAAATGTTTTTTAAAAAATTTTAAATAATATACTTTTCATTCAGTCATTCAACAAATACTTATGAAGTACCACCCTTGTACCTGAGACCATGCCAAGGGTTGAACTAGATATAGCAAACAGTTCTCTCTTCTGAGGACAATTATGCAATCAATTAGAGGTAAAGGGCAGACTAAAGAATAATACATATAACATAATCTTGTTGCAAAAAATTGCACAAATCAAAACATCAACATATATGCACACATAAAATACAGCAAGAAGAGTTCGAGTCAAATATTCCAAAAATCATTGGTGAGCAAACATTTTTTGTAAAGGGCTATCTTGTGAATATTTTCAGCTTTGTGGGCCATACAGTTGCTACAGAAACTACTCAGCTGTGGTTACAGAATGAAAGCAAACACAGGGCTTTAATACTTAAGTGAGCATGTCTGTGTTCCAGTAAAACTTTATTAACAAAAGCAGGAGGCAGGCCAGATTTGGTCCTCAGGTTGCAGTCTGCTAACCCACGCTATGAATATGAAAAGTCGGTTTCTTCAGAGGATACTTGAGGTAGGGATGGATGATTTAAAAGAGTATTCTCCCTTTTACCCCATATGCTTCCTTTTTGTTTGAATATTTCACCAACCACTGAATTTTCAGTCTTTTGCACACTGCCTGGCACACGGTAGTCACAAATAAGGACTTGTTTAGCGAATCAGTAAGTGGATGAGTTTAGTTTTTAAGAATGAAATGTTAACTTCTAAACATGCGTTAAGTACAATGAATATGGTGAGAGAGGAAATATAGGATGTTCTGGGGACATCAGCTCCAGACTTGGGAGTGTCAAGAACTTGATCCAAGCTCATTAACACCCACCACTGCATGTAGTGATACCAAGATGGGCAACAGCTATGCCTCACAAATGTACAAGCATCACACACACACAAACCCAGACCACTTAACCAGTATTTGAGCAGGCAATCAGTTCAAGTGGGAGACTCAGAAGTATCTGGGTTGTAATTGTGTCCACCAAGACAGCTCCTGGGTTCTGCACACCATCCTCCCTGACCCCAAACTAGGCAACACTGGGGCAAATGCCAGAAGAAGAGCCCACCTCCCCTACTCCCACCCCAAGTGTAATGCCATCCAGGCTCAATCACGGCACAAGCAAAACGGAGAGACCTCAGCCTTCCTGCTGAAATGGGGTTTTGAAAACAGTGAGAAATTACAGGTGATTGATCCTCCCTATAAACCTCTGTCTGTGGGCAATTGCTTCTCCACAGCAAACAAAGTGTCAGTCACTTCTCTTAAGAGAAGAGCCTGTGAAGAGAGAAGACAAAACTGCTACTCTTTCCTAGAAACCCACACCACACACGACTGCTGAACAGTTGTCATTCATACAATCCCCTAAGGAGGGAGATTAAATCCTGCCTTCAAAAAAAAAAAAAAAAAAAAAAATAAAACCCAGTCTTGCCATTGAAGTTTATTCTCAAAAGATCGAAATAGATAAATTTATTACATAAAAAAAGACCACGATGTTTTCAGGTACAGCATATTATTCTTTGTATTAAACAGATACAGAGTTAACCAAAATCTGTGTGTTCACATGCAAAAAATCCTCTTTGACCCTTTGTAAATTCTCATTTTGTGTTGTAGCTCTGGAAGAAAAAATAGTGTCACTTTCCTTCAAGGATTTGTATGTGGATCTTTGGCTCCACTAGCTGGTAGTAATTTAAACATATATGAAAGCAAAGTGGTGGTGGGGGAAATGTGGCTAAAGATAGAGAGACAAGAAGTATACCACCAAAGAACTAGATCCCACTTTGGGAAGGTTGAATCCACATGCTTAGGAGAAACTGGATGTACTGAGAGTTATAGATCTCCAGCCCTACTCCCCAGGGAGTTCTATAAAGAGCCCAACACCCTCCACTACTGTGGCAAAGGGTTCTTTCCCTCCAATGGAATCTCCCCAGTTCCTCTATGACCCCACTTTTCTCAGTGTCCTCTTGCAGATTTTCCTATGAAGATTTAGCCCCTGCTACATCATCAAACAGCCTCTAGGTCCTTCTGCCAACCATTCACTTATTTGTCTCTTGACATCACATCCAGAGAATAGCTCCTGGCAGTCAGCATCTATTCTGAGCCCTCTACTGACCAATCAACTGATCCACAGCCAACCCCTTCAGGATTTTGGGGGGAGCCTTCAGAGCTGCATGTGGACAGAAGACTGTGGAACATCTGTGTCAAACTCTGAGATGTCCCTGTTGACCCTGAGACAGGGTAGGGGAAATGGGGAGGGAACAGAGAGAGAGAGACAGAGCCAAAGAAGAGAAGAGGATACACACAGCCCTCACCTTTTGGAAAGGACGCCCAGAGAAGAACAGAACCAACATTCTCTCAGTTCTAAACAGGTCTCAGTCTAGGTCCTAAATTTTTCTTCAAGTATGGCCTCCATAGGTACAAAGTAATTAATACAACTTAGGTCTCATAAATGGTGTTATTTATTCATGCCCCCCAAAGATTTTTCTGCACGTCTAGGGGTTGTGTCGTGTAAATTAGTGGGCACAATATTTTTGAAATAGTGTATTTTCTCCTTTGAGGTTGCTATTGTTTAATATATGCTTGCCTTAAAGATAGAAATAGTGGCAATGATCTCCCTATTCCCCCAGCTGTTACCACAGGACTCAGAATATACACTCTTAGAATGTTTGATGGATGGATGGATGAATGAATGAGTATATGAGTGATATTTGCAGTAATTCAAAGTTAGACAACCCTGGAATAATTTTAAACCTAATCCAATTCTTGGTGGATGCTTGTTTCATACTTGAATTATTTTGTTCTCTCAGTATAATTACAGGGCATGTATTTCTCAGACATCCTTTATATTACTAAACGTCAGACTTATTATTGACTTTTCATTGAAAACCCACAGCCTGTGTTGGGAGTATTCTCACAGGATTCCCACACTGCATCTCTAGGAGACATCCAGGGCATGGCACGCACATTTTATACTGGGGATAGTCACCCATTTCTGCTATGTCCCCTTGGGTTCCTGAGCAGGAGAGATATTCCAGACCAGATAGGCTGTCTCCTAGACAGAAATCCTAAGTGTCTTTCCATGAGCCCAATCTCTGCCCATCAGCAGGGTTTCTGAGATTCCTCCAGCTCTCTTTCCCTTCTCTAAGCATTTGAACTTTAAGAAATATTAGAACTTTCTTACAACTCTGGACCTGCCCTGTTATGAACCTTTACAGAGATAATCCCATTAAAATGGGGTTGTTAGGGTGGTCCCTACTCCATTGGACAGGTAACTTATACAAGAAGTGGAATTTGGAGACAGACAGGCATACAGGAAGAACACCATGCGAACATGAAAACAGACATCTACAAGCCAAGGAAGGAAGTCTGGAACAGATCCTCCCCTCACAGCCCTTAGAAGGAACCAACTCTGCCAACAACTTGACTTAGGACTGGGTATCTCCAGAGCTGAGATAATAAATTTCTGTTATTAAAGCCACCCAGTCTGTGGAACTTTGTTACGGCAGCCCTAGGAAATTAACACATGCCCCCAACTTCCCCTCTTCAAGCCACGTCTACAGGGTGCATGGGCACACTGATACTTCTTGCACAGGAGGGTACTGTAGTGGCTGAGGACAGAGCCAGGAGTCCTGCCAGGCCTCAAAGCTTGCTTCCGCCACACTCTAGTGTGACTTGAATTACGTTTCTTAGTCCCTCTGCACTTCATTGTTTGCATCTCTAAAAAGAGACTGTACCAGAATAATACCTCAAAGTAGTTCTGAGGATTAAATATGAAAATCCAGCCCAGTGTCTTCCACAGTAAGAGGTCAGTAAATGTGAGTTGTTGGTTTTGGTAGTTGTGGTAATTAATGGTAGTAGTGAATATTCTACAGGCATATGATACGTATTAAAAGGAAAATAGTGTTTCAATATAAAGAGACCTGGATTCAAACTCCAGTTCCATTTCTTAGTAGCTCTGTGACTTTGGACAATTCACTTTACCTCTCTAAACCTCAGTAAATTGGAGATAATCTAAAAATGGGAGGAAATCATATATCTGTCATAGAGTTGCTGGGTAGATTAAATGAGAAAATTAATAGAAAGCATTTAGCACTGTCCCTGGCTCTGAGGGAAGGCCCAATACGAGGCCACACTTAAATACAGATCATCTGATTCCTCACCTCAGTCCCACTTCACTCGGTTGTTTCAACCACATCCTTTCCCCAGGCCTGAAAAGAATACATAATTTTGCAAGACAAAAAGACTGCAAACAGCTAAGCAACAGCTGTTCCTTATCAACTAACCCAAGTGTGGGCAATACCATTAAAATGCATTAGTGCCCCATTCAAGAAGGCAGGCTCAACCCAAGAGGGCAGTTCATTTCCAAGCCCACATGTTCTCCAAACAAAATGAGCCACACATCCCTCACAGGCACTTTGAACAGCATTTCAAGGTCACTTCCTGGGACAGGAAATTGTCCCTCAGCAGTCACATAGCTGGCATGTCCCTCCTTTTACCTGCAAGGCCCCTGAAGTCTGCTGAGTGAAATCTTTCTGCCTTCAAAGATTGTGCGCAGGTAGAAGTTACTGACTGCTGCATGCCTGGGGCTCAGGGAAGCACTCTCTCTATTCCAAGTTATTCATAAAACATCCCTGTTTTTTAAACATACACATAAAGGAACTAAAAAGGTTTCATAAGGAATAAAAAATCATATTCCCTCTTTCAAACCATTTGAAAAACTTGAAAATCTTCTCAAATATTTTATTGAGAATTCTGAGCATTTGTCATTATTCTCCACATAAAAGCAAATGCTAGCATTCTAACAAATCTAGGGGAGATGTACAAAGGACAGTTAACTATTATTTTCATAATCTTCATAACCTTTATATCCTGAAATCATTTTTCTAGCAATAACTAAGCATTCCTAGAAATTATCCTTGGAAATTACAGTTATAAATGCTCTCCCCAAAATGTAGGAAGGATGATTCTCTTTTTACCTGACAGAAGGGGAAACCAAAGTTTAATGTCTAGTTTATACTTCACATGACACTCTCTAAGTACTGTCCCCACTGCCATTCAAATCCTCTCCCCACCAAGTTCAGAAGCACTTGATTGTCACTGTGAAATCTGCCTCAATTTTTATAGATTCAATTTACAAGGAGTACTTGGAGAGCCACTCCAGCAGCAAAATATTACCCTCCAGAACCTATACCTGAAGAGATTATATGGGGAAAAAATGTTATTTCTTTTTTTTTAAGAATTTTTTTTAATGTTTATTTATTTTTGAGACAGAGAGAGACAGAGCATGAACACGGGAGGGTCAGAGAGAGAGGGAGACACAGAATGTGAAGAAGGCTCCAGGCTCTGAGCTGTCAGCAAAGAGCCCGACGCGGGGCTCAAACTCACGGACCATGAGATCATGACCTGAGCCGAAGTCGGAAGCTCAACCGACTGAGCCACCCAGGTGCCCCAAAAAATGTTATTGCTTAATGTCAAGCTGAAGACAGCTAGGCATGAGGCTGGGGGACAAGTTCTAGTGTGAATTAGGCTATGAGAACACAAATGCCACCTGGCCAACCAGTAAGCCCCATGGGGCTGAGGGTCATCTCTGGCTCATATAATGTTGTACCCCAAGCACCCGGCCTGGTGCTGGCTCAGAGATCTGTAAATATTTTGTAAATGTCTGATATATACTGAGCCTCTTTGACATAAGGTACACTACTTGATTCAGTTTTGTATCCCACACACACCTACCATGGTATTTTTGTACAGTAATTGTTCACCCATCTGGTCAGCAATCCTACTCAAAACTTATATTCCATGCTGTGAATTAGACAGTAGAATACGCATTGTCTCACTTAACATTCACAATAATCTTCTTTGGGAAAAGTGTTACAGCCAATTTACAAAGAGAAAACAGAATTCAGTTACACCAGATGCTCTAAGTTGCACAGAGCCATGGGTAGCAAGAGTTAAATATGAACCCAGGTCTGTCTGACTCCAATGTTCATCTTGCCTCCACCCTATACTTCCCTAACAGGTTAGTAGCATTCACACACACATACGCATGCACAAAAGTTGCACAGTCAAAATAGTTCAAGAAACTTAAGGGTTTTTTTGCTACAGATCTTCTCAGAGCCTTTTCCATGCTAATGTGAAGTGTACATCTCCAAGAAAATACTGGGATTAAGTGGCTTTCCCCAAACTATAGTAAAGAATCCTTTGTTCATGCAGCATCTCATGGGACCACTGTCCCATAGAACATTTTTAATAAGTAGTGCGCTATATCACCCCATATCTCAATAAACACCTGCTGAACTGAAATTATCTGGTCTTAGGTCTCTGAGAAAAATACCAGTTACCTGAAAGAGGGCAGAGCCTGTGGGACATTTTCCTCTGTAGCATGTCAGTAAGCCCCCAAATCCCTTAACTCTTCATAGAAATTTAATAATAGGAATTTCATCCTGTGGAAACTATCTAGTGAAACTCAAAAGTTACTGTCATAAAAAAGTGAACCCCTGCCTTCCCTGGGCCATTAATATGCTCAGTAACAGCTAAATATTAAACCTACAGAAATATACAGAAATGCAAAGGTGGGAGAGAGGACCATTTCACCAAAGGGGAATATTTTCTCATATTTCTTCCTTCTCCTATTCCAAATATATCCCATTTGAGATCTCTTGAGGTTCTATACTCTTTTATTCTCTCAGCCAAAAATTTGACATTTAATCAGATGTCCAAGGCTGCTGAATAGGAATGATGGTCTTCATATTTAAAAGAAGTCAGAGACTGTGGGGGAAGTCTAAGCTGACAGTCTTCTAAAATCAACATTCCAGATTTCCAGTCCTGGAAGTTACCTCATTTACTTTCTCATAGCCCTTTCAGTCTTATTTTTGTTGCCGTCATATATTTTCTTCAGTGTGACTCAGGACAAGACTCAAATGAAATTTGTCTGTCACCTTGAATGTCCCTCCCTATTTCCCTTTCTGCCCACCAAGATGGGATGTTCTACTACAGAGGCTATGCCTCAGGATCGACCATGTCTGTAGCACAGCATTCATTCAATTCATTCCCTCACTCATTCACTTCCATTCATGTACTCATTCACTCACTCACTCATTCAATAAATAGTTCCTGGCAAGTAAAAGACACTGTGTCTGTCATCATTTTCAGTCTTTATTACATTCAAACACTTTATATAATGATACCTACTTCAGCCTAAGGGGACACAGAAGTGTTCCCAGAATAAGGATATGGAGATCTTAAGCTAGATTTCTTCATTCATTCTAAAAATATTACTGAGAATCCACCATGTGCTGGGGATTATTCTAGACATTAAATGAGACAGACCGGGTCTCTCTTCTCACCTCTGAGGAGGTGACATTAAACTGAGACTTAGAAAACAAGGCAGAGGCAAACATACCAAGATCTAGGGCAGCAGTTTATCGGCCGGTTTTCCAGCCAGTGCAATACCTCAAAGCAGGACAGCCCTGACCTGTTCCTAAAACAGAAAGAAGTGCCTTGTAACTGGTGTGTAAAGAACAAAAAAAGGAAAGCAATGGGGTGGTGACACATTACACAAAGCTTTGTAGGGAGGCCAATGGAAGGGGTCTGGAGTTTTCTTAAATTCATGAAGGTTTAGCAGATGGGACTCAAATTGGTGACAACACTAACACTTGCTATTTGGAGCAAGGATTGTGGGAAGGTAAGAGGTCACCCTTCCCTCCAGTGACTCACAGTAATCTTCTACACAGTGGGATTGCAATCCTTTTTGGTTACCAACCCATGCTATACTTCTGGTGACAAAGGAAGCCTTTTCTAATTTCTCCACGTTCCCTGAATATATAACTAAACCTTGAGTCAGTGACCTCCTTGAGTCGTACCAGAAACCTTTTTCTCACACATGACCCAGGACAAAGGATTTTTTAAAGTTCCCTTGAGCCACTTCCATTTTCCCAATATCTCCGTCTTGCCACTTCTCTGGAAGACAGTCCCTCTCACTCTCTTATCATCTAGAGTCAGAATCCTCCAGGAAAGCACCAGGCTCACCACCACATTTCCATTTCTGTCTCTCAGCATAAATCGCAAAGCATCTGAAGCATAACTACATTTGGATGATTCTCAGCCACATTACATTGGTGATTACTTTCTCTTCATATATGATACAGGGGGAAGGGTTCCACTGTTTCTTTTCTCTCCTGCTTTCTCCTCTCCCAGATCCAAGATTCAAGGATCATACATAGTGTCCCAGTGGATGCCCTCCACTGATGTCCTTTCACTGACTAATTTCAGCCTCTGTGACAGTCAAATAAAGTATTAGAAGTTTTATTCATTAATTCACTTAAAGCAAAAACAAAAAATTAAAAATTAAGAGGCCACTGACCACCATGTAGTCAAGACACATGCTCTTGTCCTCAAGAGCTACTAGAAAAATTATGAAGAAAGCATGATATGCAAAATGCCCCATGTGAATAGTGCTCTCAATGAAAGGAATATTCTTCATTCAAAAGAATATCTTAATGGGTAAAGAAGATGTGGCATATATCTACAATGGAATATTACTCGGCCGTCAAAAGGAATTAAACCTTGCCATTTGCAACAACATGGGTGTAACTAGAGGGTATTATGCTAAGCAAAATAAGTCAGAGAAAGTAGAATATCATATGATTTCACTCACATGTGGAATTTAAGAAACAAAACAGATGAATACAGGGGGAGGGAAGGAAAAATAAAATAAGATAAAAACAGAGAGGGAGGCAAAACATAAGAGACTCTTAAATACAGAGAACAAACTGAGGGCTGCCAGAGAGGAGGCAGAAGGTCATATGGGTTAAATGGGTGATGGGCATCAAGGAAGGCACTTGTCGGGATGAACACGGGGTGTTACATGTAAGTGATAAATCACTAAACTCTACTCCTGAAACAATGCTACACTATATGTTAACTAATTTGATTCAAATTTCAAAAAAAAAGCATATCTGAAATGTTCCTTATACATCTTAGTGACACACAAATAAGCCTTCAAGACACAACCCATAATTTCATCTGTAATTGCCTTTTTTCTCTATAACTTTTTTTTTATTAGTAGTAGAAAGGCTAGGCGTACCTGGGTGGCTCAGTCAGTTAAGCGTCCGACTTTCGCTCAGGTCATGATCTCACGGTTAGTGGGTTCGAACCCCACCTCTGGCTCTGTGCTGACAGCTCAGCACCTGGAGCCTGCTGTGGATTGTGTGTATCCCTCTCTCCCTGCCCCTCCCCTGCATATGCTCTGTCTCAAGCCTGGGTGGTTCAGTCAGTTAAGTGTCCAACTTCAGTTCAGGTCATAATCTCACAGTTCATGGGTTCAAGCCCCACATCGGGCTCTGTGCTGAATGCTTAATCAGAGACTGGAGCCTGCTTCACATTCTGTGTCTCCTCTCTCTGCCCCTCTTCCCCTTGTGCTCTGTCTCACTCTGTATCTCAAAAATAAATAAATGTAAAAAAAAAAGTTTTTAAAACAAAAGGGTACCTGGGTGGCTCAGCAGGTTAAATGTCTGACTTTGGCTCAGGTCACGATCTCACAGTTCGTGGTTCAAGCCCCATGTTGGGCTCTGTGCTGACAGCTCAGAGCCTGGAGCCCGCTTCCAATTCTGTGTCTCCCTCTCTCTCTGCCCCTCCCCTGCTCATGCTCTGTCTCTCTCTCTCTCAAAAATAAATAAACATTTTAAAAAAATTAAGAAAGAAGGAAGAAAAAAAAGAAAAAAGAAAAGGCTATACATGTTCATTATAAAAGAATTACAAAATACTGTTGATCAATAAGAAAAAATAATAACACTTCAGTTTCTAATACCCAAAAATAGCCACTGTTGAAACCTAGAAATATAACTTTGTAGGTAGATAGAAATATAGATAGATGGTGGATAAATAGGTAGAGAGAGAGGAGAGAGAGAGAGACAGTAGAGATACGGATATGAGGTTAATGTGTTTGTTAACAAAAATGGAGACATGCTTCACATGTTACCTTATTTATAATCTAAACTTTTCACTTTATATATAATAGCTATCTTTTCCTGTCAATAAATATTTACTAAAAATATGTGTATATGAGATTTGCTCATTTTTTCCCCAGAACCTTTCTTCTTTGTATCTACCTCTGCTGCTCTGTACTTATTCTACCCACTTCCCAGCCCACCCACAAGTCTAGGACATTCGATGTGCACTTCCTAAAAGAGACTTCCCTCTTGGTATGCTCTGACCCACTGGTGTACAGCAGAGCATCCCCAGGAACACCTGGTTCCTCCTTCAGGCCCACTTCCACCTGTGCATCACTGGCAAGTTTCTTTCCTTCTCTGGGTCTCAGGTTCCATTCTAAAATTAAATATGAATGCTATTTGTCTTATTTTTATAAGTGCTCCCTCCTAATAACATACAAAAACTACAGTATGTATCCTTCAATTATGTTTTTTTAAATTTTTTTCACGTTTATTTATTTTTGAGAGAGAGAGTATGTGTGTGTGTGAGTGCGAACAGGGGAGGGGCAGAGAGAGAGGGAGACACAGAATCTAAAGCAGGCTCCAGGCTCTGAGCTGTGAGCACAGAATCCAATGCAAAGCTCGAACTCGCTAACAGTGAGATCATGACCTGAACTGAAGTCGGACACTTAACCGACTGAGCCACCCCGGTGCCCCTGTATCTTCCAATTATAAAGGACAAGGTTTTTCTGTTCCATCTGGTCCAGTAAACAGAGGTACTCACGAACTGACAGATACAAACTGATTAGAAAATACCACACTAAAACACTATAAGCTGAGAATGATTGATTCAGACATCTTCAGGTGCAGGGGTGGGGGGTACGGGGTGGCGGGGAGCAGTGACACAGATCTGGGGCCGGTTATATTACTACTCCTGATCAATAGTCAGCTCTACCCAACGATTTAAGGACTGTATATAAGACAGAGAAGAACGGCCAAAAGATGAAACACAACAGCAGAAAGCATTGCCGAAATCCCCAAAGACTCAGGAGTTTCACATCTGGACAAATGACCTCATTAGGATTTCACTCAGAGTGGCATAGAAGATGATGTGTCTGATTGCTAAGCTAAAACATTTTTAAATTGGCCTTTACCAGCTGCTTGGCATTCTCAGGGAAGAAGAAAAGGCCTCATCTGAAACAAGAAGGATTTAGGGAGGAAATGGGACAGAACTTCCTAACCGCGAAAAGAATATCTCAAGATTATTATATAAGCGCAAAAGACTGCAGGGGGGAGGGGAGAGACAACCAAAATGGAAGAGTAATAAGGAACCAGCTCAAAAAGCTGCTACTTTTATAACGATGAGCTGAAACCTTCAAAATGATGGTCGTATAAATTTATAAATCTTGTAATTTGTTTCAGAATCCATGGGGTTAAGGTGGAAAACGCAGACTACAAAGCAACATGTATACTGCAATTCTACCTTTTTTTTAAATAAAAAGTCTTTATATTTACATCTTGGCAACAAGATTTCTATGTGGGTAATGGAATAATAAGCACATTTTTTAAAATATATTTCTAATTTTTTATTCATGTGCTAAAAAATGATGAAAATTTTAAAAGTTAAATGCATCTGCATTCTCTGGGACTTTCTTCTAGACACTTTCTGCTAAGGGCTAGACATTTCCTTCTTCCCTATTCAGCGGAGACAGATTCAAACGGCTTTACCTCTAGTTGTTCGAGTGCCTTTTATCATTTCTACTTTTAAATGGTTTCTCTCTTTTCTGGCCTTTTCTTGTGTCATTCTTCAAATCATCCAATCCCTGACTTGGAAGAGGCCTTAGATATTATGCATTCCAACCTCCCAACTCTGTATCAAGTAAGCTGTAGATCAGTTAAGAAAGGAGAAAACCTCAACTCACTGTCTAAACCAGGGTTCAGCACACTACCAATCTGAGTGGTCCATACCACCGGCCGCTTGTTTTTGTAAACAAAGTTCTACTAGAATATAGACATGCTTGTTTATGTATTGTCTATGGCTACTTTCACACAACAGTGACCAAACCGGCCTACAAAGCCTAAAGTGTTTGCTGTGTGGCCCTTTATAGAAAAAGTTGGCCAACTTCTGGTTTAAACAATGACAACAAATCCAAAAATGGGCAATTCCAGGATTGGTTGATTTCACAGCTCAACGATGTTATCAAAGATCTGGTTCTTCCCAAATACCCACTGTACCATCCTCACTGCACCAGCTTTATCCCCAGACTAGCCCCCCACTGCAAGATGGCTATCATGGTTCCAAGAATCACATTCTGACCTAGACAGTGTCTAACACAAGAAGATACCATCCCTTCTGATATGCTTTATTTTAGGAGTGGGGCAGCTCTTCTCTCCAGACAAGACAAAAGCATATTCCTCCTTACATTTCCCTGGTCAAATTTCATCAGCTGCCATCATAAGATCATGCCTAAACCAATCACTCAGGGAAGTGATATTTCTTAAGGCTCAGAGTAATCAGTTTACAAATGAGCTAGAGCCGAAGATATGATCTGAGAAGTAGAGTATCTCTTAGGGACTGGGCTTGGTTTTATATAACGTAATACCCAAACTACAGTCACGTAAAGTGGGGCCCATTATTCTTTCATCTTACAAGAAGTCCAGAAGAAATCCAGGACTGATACAATGCCCAACAGACATTTCTGCCGGTCATTCAGTCCTTACCTGACCATCAATCACAAAATGGTTGCTGTAGCTCCAGACATCATATCTACATCTTATGGAGGAAGAATGAAAAGGGAAGGGGGACGAAGACCAAATGACCATGCTCCCTTTTTAAGAGCTTTTCTAGAATCCTACATATCAAGTTCCCCTTTCATCTTGTTAGCCAGATGAAATAAAAGCAAAGCAACAAAAGCAAAATCAACAAATAGAGACGACATCAAACTTAAAAGCTTCTGCATGGCAAAAGGAATAATCAGCTGAATGAAAGGCAACCTCTAGAATGGGAGGAAATATTTGCAAATCATATATCAGATAAGGGGTTAACATGCAAACTATATAAAGAAGTCATACAACTCAAAAACAAAAAAACAATCCAATTTAAAAATGGGCAGAGGAACTAAATAGACACTTTTCCAAAAAAGACATCCAAATGGCCAATAGGTACATGAAATGATACTCAACATCACTAATCCTCACATCAAATCAAAACCACAAGAAGGTATCACTTCATGCCTATTAGAATGGCTGTCATCAAGAAGTCGAAACAAGTCCTGGTGTCTATGGAGATAAGAGGCAACCGCTATCTACTGCTGGTGGGAATGTGAGTTAGCTCAGCCACTATGAAAACAATGTGGACGTTCCTCAAAAGATTAAAAACAGAACTACCATGATCCAGCAATTCCACTTGCAGGTATACACCCCAAAAAAATGAAAACAAGGTAACACTGAGATATATACAGTCCCACATTTATGGTAGCATTATTCATATTAGTCAAAATATGCAAACAACCTAAGTGTCTGTTGGTAGATGAATAAAGATGTAATACACACACACACACACACACACACACACACACACACACACCGCAAAAGAGAGAGAGATTATTCAGCTGTGAAAAAGGAAATCCTGCCATTTGTGACAATATGGATGAACTTTGAGGACATCATGCTGAGTGAGACAAGTCAGAGAGAAAACACTGTATGATATCACTTACATGTGAAATTTAAAAAACTCAACTGGTAAGAAAAGAGTGAAATGATGTTTACCAGAGGCTGTGGTTGTAGAACAGAAGAGATATCATTTAAAGGTACAATCCTGTGGGGTGCGTAGGTGTCTCAGTCATTTGAGCATCTGACTTTGGCTCAGGTCATGATCTCACAGTTTGTGAGTTCTAGCCCCATGTCGGGCTCTGTGCTGATAGCTCAGAGCCTGGAGCCTGCTTTGGATTCTGTGTCTCCCTCTCTCTCTACCCCTCCTCCACCTGTGCTCTGTCTCTCTCTGTCTCTCAAAGATGAATGAACGTAAGGGGCACCTGGGTGGCGCAGTCGGCTGGGCGTCCGACTTCAGCCAGGTCACGATCTCGCGGTCCATGAGTTCGAGCCCCGTGTCAGGCTCTGGGCTGATGGCTCAGAGCCTGGAGCCTGTTTCCGATTCTGTGTCTCCCTCACTCTCTGCCCCTCCCCCGTTCATGCTCTGTCTCTCTCTGTCCCAAAAATAAATAAACGTTGAAAAAAAAAAAAAAGATGAATGAATGTAAAATAAATAAATAAATTAATTAATTAATTAATTAATTAAATAAAAGGTACAAACTTGCAGCTACTAGACAAATCCTGGAGAACTAATGCACAGAAGAGTCAATGTAGACAACAATATTGTATTACAATCACCAAACAAGCTAAGAAACTAGATCTTAATTATTCCTGCCACAAAAAAAAAAGAAATAATTATGTGACCTGATAGAGACACTAACTATTGCTACATGGCAAACATATTACAACATATAAATGTATCAAATCAACATGTCATTTGCCTCAAATTTGTACAATGTTATATGTTGAATATATTTCTTTTTTTTTTTTAAAGAGAAGCTGAAAAATACAATTGCTTAGCTGGGTATTTTCACGTCTCACAACCAAATTTCTGTGAGTATGTAAAAACTGATACTGGAGAGCAGAGATGGATCCTTGAACCAGAACAGGGTGTTGATCAAAAGAAAGGAGGAACGAGGATTGGGTAGATGATCCACAATATTTACTATATATTCAGTGAAGAAAACCCTCTAAAGCATCTCTGATAACTAATTTTATTTAACCACCTATGCATTTCACAGTGCCCAATCTAGACAAGAAAAAAAAAAAAAAAACTATACACCAAGCTCTTGCTTCCCTCTGTTTTGATAGACAATATCTCAAGTGCACTGGGGATTAATGTTCCCTTGTCCTCTGAACACCTTGGTTTAATAATACTGCAAAGGAAAAAGAAGAAAACCTTGACCATGTCCTTTTGGATCCCTCATTTGATCCACTTCCTGGGCACACTGTTCATTAATTAATATTTGGAATGAAAGGTGATACAGAAATACCAGTGTCACAAAAACAAACTGAAAATATTTTCTTTATGGCACAGAGTAATTTTTATTCCTGCATTTCTATCCATGCCACTGGAAATAATGTTTAAAAATCATTTCAATTTCATTCATCCCATCTGACAAGTTAGTGTTGAGATGGTTCTTTAAATATTTAATAATTGCTTGAGACATTTCCCTTTATTATAATTCTATAGTCAGAATCTCTTGGCTCTTTCATCAGTCCCAAGGTCTGGAACAAACAGAGGCAGTTAATTTCCAGGCAAACGTTAAGTCACGTGATCTCTATTCCAATTTCCTGAAGGTCAAACGAAGCACTTAGTTGAAGGGGTGTGAGTGCTCTCCCTCTCACCGG
This sequence comes from Acinonyx jubatus, assembly GCF_027475565.1. Classification (NCBI taxonomy): domain Eukaryota; kingdom Metazoa; phylum Chordata; class Mammalia; order Carnivora; family Felidae; genus Acinonyx; species Acinonyx jubatus. Next base: position 19,599,225 of record NC_069390.1, on the reverse strand, counting down.
CCATTCTTTCACTGCCCATCTGACCCCCCCCCCCCACCTCCACCCATGCACACCCTCTCATCAAATCAAGCCGGGCTTCTCTTAATCACCATCAGGGAGACAAAAAGGTATAGCTTTGGAGCATCAAGCCACAATTTCACACTCCATTTGCACAAGACCTCAGAAGGCCTCTAATGTGCTGTTTGTTTTTTAGCAAGCATCTCCGCGGTCATCACAGAAATGTGTTTTGGCACACCTCCCAGGGCACAGGAGCTATTTATGAGCGCTTGTCTTCAAGAGCCTACATGCAACATTAGGATGTCCACTGCCATCTGCAAACTGGACGTGGCCCAGAGACATTTGGGAACAGACCAGGACAACTTTGATGTGTAAGGAAGGTGAAAATAAATGTCACTTTTCATTTATTTCAACCCTGCCCACCTCTCCACCAATCCAGCCCCACTTGCCAGGTACTTATAGGACCCACCTTTCACCAACCCTCTTCTAAATCACTTGACAGTATAAAAACTTACCAAGTCACATCCAGCTCTTCCTTGCGCGATTCAACTCATTAACTAGGAATGAAAACTGTCTCCAGCTTTCTCTCTTTCCTGCCATTCAACACCCGCAGATCAGGAAATACCCTTCGCTGACATTCACCATGTGAAACATTCAAAATAGCAAGAGAAATCCAGGCCAAAGGATCACCTTTGTATCACAATCTGCTCCCATCCTAACCATAATGCCAACACTTCCTGCCACACACTTCCCGGGTTCTGAGCTCCTGCTGATTCCAAGTCGCTATGAAATAATTTATAAGCAGGTTCATTTCCATTCAATCTCTAACTATTGAACACCAACTATGTGCCAGGTCCCCAAAACAAGGAAAAATTCCTTCTCTGGGAACATGCAGTCCACCAGAGTCACTGAAGCAAGTTATCTCTCTCCATATTAATATACATATGTATTTGTTTCAATGATATAAATGTTAAACGCTAGGATGCTAGTATGTATGTGTGGGTATACAGGAGCACAGAGAAGGGACACTTCACAAAACCAGAGAGATTAGAAGCTGCTTCCTGGGGAAGAATACACATGAGTTGTATCTTGACTAATGTGTAAGATCCTTTTTAGTCAAGTGAACAAAAAGTAATAAGGGAGAGGAACTCACAGGAGCAAAGGTGCAGAAGCAAGACATAAGGGGAGGGGGGAAATTGGCAGGTCTGTGCTACAAGACTGAACATGTGAGGCCAGGAGTGAAATGAGATGAAGCATAAGAGACAAGCTAGGGCCAGGTCGTGGAAGGCCTTGTAGACCATGCCAGGGAACATCGATTTTATTCCACACAGGGGAGCAGTTGAAGGGGATTTAGCATGGGAGCTCTCTGATGAGATTTATGCTTTGGATAGGTCACTCTGGTACCTGAGCAGAGGAAGAATTTAAGAGGGAAAAGACAGAAGCAGGTGGCAGTTAGGAAGCTGTGGCCACAGAGCAGAAAGGAGTTATGAGAACAGTTATCATGGAGACAAAGGGAAGCGATGGATTCAAAGAAATAGGTGGGAGGGAAACCTGGCAGGATTTGGTGATTATCTGGATCTATGGAGTGAAAAAGAGGTAGGAGATTAAGATGACTCCCACATTTGTGACTTCTGAGACTATCAGCGCAAATATAGAAGAAGGAAGTGGTGTGAGGAAGAGAATGGAACCTGTGTTCTACTTCGTGCTTATTGAGTTTTAAAAGATGTTTATGGGACAAGTCAGTGGATACATCCAGATCACAACTGGCTGTTGGATGTGGAGCTGGGGAGTGAGATAAGGGTAGGAGATACAGATGTGTGAGTTATTTGCCTACAGGGGTTATTAAAACCATGAGGCAACATGCAGGTCACTTGGACAAAATGTGTAACACAAGAATGGAACAGGAAGCCATGAGGGAGGACTGGGAAAGACCACTGTTGAAGGAGAGAGCAAGTTAAGAGCAGCCCATGAAAATCAGAGAGGAGGAAGAGTCAGAGCTCAAGGAAGATAATCAGGTGAGAGTGACAGAGTAGAAACCAGGGAGGTTGAGAGTTTCAGGAAGAAAAATGGATTTGCGGGAAAACAAAGCAAATTCAAGATCTATATTTATCACCTTCCCCTCAAAAAACAAAAACAAAAACAAAGACCATAAAGAATGTTTTTGGTTTATAAACCCACAAAGAATACAGAATACGAGATACCAGCAGACTGGACGTTTTGATAAAGTTTCAGAAATTGCTAAGGAGATAGCCAAGTATTATGAACTTAGCAGACTGGAGAAAACTAAAGCATAGGCTTACAAAGCTTTTGGGGTGGGAGTCAAAAGACACAGGAAAAACATCGATTTCTGTAGCATGCTCAGAAACTAAAGAGCAAGAACCTTTGCAGCTGCAGTACGACTGGCTGAAAACTGAAAGCTGAAGTTGAAGAGTTAATGGATGCCCACAGCTGTGCTGCTTGCCCGCCACACAGCTGTGCCTGCCCAACCCACCCAACTCTTTGCAGCTGCAGTAGGACTGGGCTGAAAACTGAAAGCTTGAAAGTTTGAAGAGTCAAATGGATGCCCCACAGCTGGTGCCTGCCTTGCCCCAACCCGAACCCCAAGCCCCAAACCCAACTCAGACTTTAAGCCTCTACTGGACTTTAAACAGGAGATGTTCTGGTCTGAAGGACAGCAGGTCCCAGTGAGACTGGGAGCAAGGCAACCCATTTTAAAAAAGAAGGAAACCAGAGAACTTTGGTATTGAACCAGGAGACTCCTTTCTTCCTCCTCTTTCTGGCTCCCAGAATACTAGCAGCCCTCCTCACTGCCACCCTCTACATACATACCTCCCACATCTCAAGCAGAAGATAGCAGACTCTTCCTCCGTGGAAAATTGACCTCCACAGGAGAAAAGAATTATACATACTGACTATCAGAGATGCACCAGTGAAAATCCCTAGTCATCACCTGATTGGACTTCACTGAGGTCCTGCCGTCCACAAGAGCTTCCAATCGCTTCCAAACACTTTTCCATAACTGAAATGTTCAGTGAATGATCACCACACATTTGAGGAAATCATCTAATGTGAGAAACAGAGTCTAAATAAACAATGTTTTTAAAAGTGGATCTTGGAGGAAACAGACGTAATGCAGTAAAGTTTTAAAATGATATATCTTCAGAAGATGAAAGAAGATATTGCACCTATGATTAAATATGTATTTTGTAAAAGAAAATTAATAAAACAGAAATGGTGGCTGAAAATGGTATGCATGACATCAGAAATTTCAAGATGTATTCAATAAATAGGATTAGAAGGTGAAACAAAGTTTTCCTGACAGTGGAAAAAGAAACAAAAATGTAAAATGTTCTAGTCACAGAGAACTAAGAAAACGCAAGAGAGCTTACCAAGGAAATAATGCAAGGAAACTTTCATAACTGAAAGCTCATAACATGAGCTTCTAGAATGAGAGGGTCCAACAAATGCCCAGCACAAAAAATAAAGAATAACCATACTACTGGATGTCCTAGCCACAGCAATCAGACAAGAAAAAGAAATAAGAGGTATCCGAATTAGTAAAGAAGTTAAATAATCACTATTTGCAGACAACTTGATACTATACATAGAAAATCCTAAAGCCTCCACCAAAAAACTTCTGGAAATAAATGAATGCAGTACAGTTGCAAGATACAAAATTAATACCAAGAAATCGGTAGCATTTCTGTATACTAATAACAAAGTAGCAAAAAGAGAAATTAAGAAAACACCATTTACAATTGTACAATTGCACCAAAAAAATAAAATACCTGGGGGTGGGTGGGGGCGGGGCAGGGCAGGGAGGAGCGCCAGGGTGGTTCAGTCGGTTGAGCATCCAGCTTCACCTCAGGTCATGATCTCGTGGTCCGTGAGTTTGAGCCCTGCATCGGGCTCTGTGCTGACAGCTCGGAGTCTGGAGCCTGCTTCGGATTCTGTGTCTCCTTCTCTCTGCCACTCCCCCACTCATACTCTGTCTCTCTCTCCCTCTATGAAAAATAAACTTTAAAAAATAAATAAAATAAAATAAAATAAAATAAAATAAAATAGATAAGATAAGATAAGATAAGATAAGATAAGATAAGATAAGATGAGATGAGATACCTAGGAAGACACTTAACTGAACGGATAAAAGACCTGTACTCTGATAACTATAAAACACTGATGAAAGAAATTGAAGATGACACAAACAAATGGAAAGACATTCCATACTCACAGACTGGAACAATTAAGATTTTTAAAATGTCCGTACTACCCAAAGCAATCTACAGAATCAATTGAATTCCTATCAAGATACCAATATCATTTTTCACAAAACTAGAACAAATAATACTAAAATACTTATGGAACCACAAAAGACTCTGAATAGTCAAAGAAATCTTGAGAGAGAAGGTCAAAGCTGGAAGTATCACAATCCTAGACTTCAAGATATACTACAAAGCCACAGTAATCAAAACAGTATGGTATTAGCACAAAAATAGACACACAGATGGATGGAACAGAATAGAGAGCCCAGAAATAAGCCCAAAATTATATGGTCGATTAATCTATGACAAAGGTGGCAAGATAATACAATGGATAGGGGCATTGGGGTGGCTCAGTTGGTTAAGCATTGGACTTTGGTGCAGGTCATGATCTCGTATTTGTGAGTTTGAGCCCTGCATTAGGCTCTCTGCTGGCAGCGCAGAGCCCACTTCAGATCCTCTGTTCCCCTCTCTTTGTCCTCCACCCTCCCTCTCAAAAATAAATAAATAAACATATATATATGTATATACACATACACATACACACACACACACACATACATACATACACAATGAGGAAACAGGAGTCTCTTAAATGGGATTGGAAAAACTGGACAGCAACGTGCAAAAGAATGAAACTGGGCCACTTTCTTACACCATAAACAAAAATAAACTCTCAATGAATTAAAGATATAAATGTGAGACCTGAAACCATAAAAATCCTAGAACAGAACACAGGAAGTAATTTCTAATATCAGACGTAGCAACATTTTTCTAGATCTGTCTCCTGAGGCAAGGGAAACAAAGCAAAACTGAACTGTTGACACTGCATCAAAATAAAAAGGTTTTTCACAAAAAAAGGAAACCATCCACAAAACAAGAAGACAGCCTACTGAATAGAAGATATTCAATAAGGGGTTAACATCCAAACTATATAAGGAATTTATATAACTCAACACCAAAAAATAAACAATCCCATTAAAAATGGGGAGAGGACCTGTTTTCCAAAGAAGACACCCAGATGGCTAACCAACACATGAAAAGATGCTCAACGTCACTCATCATTAGGGAAGTTCCAATCAAAACCACAATGAGATAACATCCTATATAGTTAGAATGGCTAAAATTAAAAACACAAGAAACAACAAGTGTTGGTGAGGATGTAAAGAAAAAGGAACCCTCATGCATTATTGGCGGGAATGTAGATTGGTATAGCCACTGTGGAAAAGAGTACAGTGGTTCCTCCAAAAATTAAAAATAGAAAACCATTATGATTCAGTAATTCCACTACTGGCAACTTAACCACACAAAACGAAAACACTAATCCAAAAAGATAAATACACCCCGATGTTTATTGCAGCATTATTTACAATAACCCAGATATGGAAGCAACCTAAGTGTCCATCAATATAAGAGCATATAAGGAATATGTGTGTGTGGGGGGGGTGGGTGGTGGTGAAGGAGGTGTTTATAAAATGAAACATTATGTAGCCATAAAAAAGGGATGAAATTGTGCCATTTGGGACAACATGGATGGACCTACAGGTTATTACGCTAAGCGAAATAAGTCAGATTGAGAAAGACAAATACTGTATGATTTCAGTCATAAGTGGAATCTAATAAAACAAACAAACAAACAAAAAGCAGAATCAGACCTATAAATACAGAGAACAAAATTGATGGCTGCCAGAGGGGAGGGAGGTGAGGGATGTGGGCAAAATGTGTGAAGGGGAGTGGGAGATTCAGGCTTCCAGTTATGGAATGAATAAGTCACAGGAATAAAAGGCCCAGCATAAGGAATGCAATGATATTGTGATAGTGATGTATCAGGACAGATGGTGACTACACTTATGGTGAACATAGTATAACATATATACTTGTCAAATCACTATGTTGTACTACACCTGAAACTAACTTAACGTTGTGTGCCAACCATACTAAAACAAAACAAAACAAAAAAACAAAAAAAAAAAACAAAAAACAGGGGCACCTGGGTGGCTCAGCCAGTTGGGCATCCAACTCTTGATTTCAGCTCAGGTCATGACCTCACAGTTCATGAGTTCAAGCCCTGCATCAGGCTCTGTACTAATAGTACAGAGCCTGCCTCTCTCTCTTTCCCTCATTCTCTGCCCCTCCCCCCCCAATAAATAAATAAACTTTTTAAAAATTAAAAAAAAAAAGAATAACCACACTAAAATATATTATTGTGCAATTTCAGAATATCAGAAGATATCCTAAAATATCCCAGAGAGATAAAATAGGTCACCTATTTATCCATTTATTCAGCATTTATCAAGGGCCTATTATGTGTAGGACTTGTTTATAAAATGGACTGAAACTGCAGATCAGAAGGAAATTTGGGAATGAGCTTTATAGATACAAAGAGATCTAAAGGCAGAAGAATAGCAAGTGCAAAGGCCCTGAGGTAGAAGTGTTCTTGGCATGCTTGATGTAAAGCATGGAAGCCAGTATGGGCATGATACAATCAGTGAGGAGAGTAGGAAGGGTGAGGTCAGCGAAATAAGCTGGGGCAGATTCAATAGCAACTTAGGACTTTGAATTTTACTCTACATGGGCTGGACATATCAGAGCAAAGGAATTATAAATCTGATTCACTCTTTTTAAAAAATCTACTCTTGGGGCACCTGGGTGGTTCCATCGGTTGGGAGACCGACTTCGGTTCAGGTGTGATCTCACGGTTCATTGAGTTCGAGCCCCGAGTCGGGCTCTGTGCTGACAGCTCGGAGCCTGGAGCCTGCTTCAGATTCTGTGTCTCCCTCTCTCTCTCCCCCACCCCTGCTCGCGCTCTGTGTCTCTCTGTCTCTTAATAATGAATAAATGTTAAAAAAAATAAAAATAAAAATAAATCTACTCTTGCTGCAGTACTGAGAAGAGACAATAGGGGAGGCAAAAGTCAAAGCAGAGACACGTCAGGAGTCTACCGGAATAAGCCACGTGCAGAATCAGAGTATCATGGGCCCAGATGTGACAGCAGGGATAAAATAATAAAAAAATAAACTTTTTTTTTTTTTAACAGAAGACTACAATACTGCAGTCACTGAAATCCTGCTGAGTGGGCACAATGAAGACCCCTTCCCTGGAGGTGAGAAAATTCCTTGATTATGCTCTCATTGTGCTCTGTGGGAAGAACTGTCTTCTTCATTATTCTCTGTGGTGAGATCAGAATCGGTGCTACGGACTGTACTCTTTTGTGTGGCTATTCAACATTCTCCGCCCAGTTCTTTCTGGTACCATTTTGAATTCCCAAAGACTGTGTTAAAGGCTTGACTAATTGCAGGCACTTTTATCTGGGCTTACAGTTACTTAGCAGTATAGTTTCCTCTTACTTAGTAGGCAACAATTCTCTTTGCTACCTGTCCGTACCCTGTACCTGTCAGTTATGACACCAAAAGTTCTTTCCTCAAGCTGATGGTGACCTCTCACTTGGCTTTCTTGCCTCCTTGCTCCTCCCACCTCTAGCAAACAACAGCTAACTTGAAACCAGCTGGGATAACAGGCATGGGGAGAAAAGCTACTTTCTTAATCAGATCATTGCTACAAGGCTCAACCATAACGGGCCTATGTCCCTCCAAGAGTTGTTTACTTTCATCTGTTAGCATTTGGGATCTAGAAATAGTTGTATCTTCCAACTGAATTTCTCAATTCTTCCTATGCCTTTTATTCTGCTTATAAACCAGATGGCTCTTTCTGGAACTCACCTTTTTCGGCCAGCACCGTATCAAACCAGGCAATAACAACCAACAAACAGTACTGCAGTTCTACTCTGTCCTTCCCCTAGAGCTACAAGTTCTTTACTAATAAGTCTGCTTCCCGGGTTATCACAGAGAAATATTTTAACCAGATATTTTTCTCTCCATTACATGGAAACTACCATTCACACGTCTGACATCAGCTTCCTTGCTGTGTACTATTCAACCATTAAGGAATGCCACCTAATTTAGGTTTCTATTATGGCAGAACCCATTCCAGAGACTGATTTCTATCTTAAAGTAATGCAAGCTACTGTAACAGCTAAGTCTCCAAATCTCAGTGGCTTCACACAAAGTCCAAATTTTGCTCTTAATTGATGGGCAGCCTTCATCTGATTCTTCGGAGATTCATGCTCCTCGCATTTGTGGCTCCATCCTTGGAGCCCTGTGCATCCAGCCAGCAGATAAGGGGAAAGCATTAAAGAACAGGTGTGGGAGACGTTTATGGGCTAGGCCTGGAAATGGCATATGTCCCTTCTCACACTCCTCAGTCAAATGGCCATATCTAAATGTAAAGAAGGCTACGGGATGCAACCTAATTGTGCTCCCTGGATGAAAAGGAGCTGGTTGTAAGAGCAGCTATCTAGCCTCTGACACAGAAATAATCAGCATATAAATGGATATTTAAAACCGGAAGACCTCATGAGATCATAGGGGAATAAGTGTAGATTAAGAAGCCGGCTAAGGACTGAACCCTGAGGCACTCCAGAATTTAAAGGTCAGGAAGGTAAGGAGAAATCTAAAAATCAGACCTAAGTCTGGTTTCCTGAGTTAGGAAGAAAACAAGCAAGTATGGGCTCTCGTAAGCAAAGTGAAGACACGCTCCAAGGCAAACGGAGATCAACACTTACAAAATGCTGCTGACACGTCAGATTTATAAGGTGAAGAATGAAAACTGAGCATGGAATTAAACAATATGAAAGTCACCACTGCACTTGACAAAAGTGTTTTGCAGTAAGTGAGGAAGATGAAAGCCTGGGTGAGGAGGGGGTGGAGACCATGAGCAGGGATAAATAATTCAGACAATTCTGGGTAAAAAAGAGGACATAAATGGGGTGGTAGCTGAATTAGGATGTGTGAGCACGTAGGGTTGGGGGCGTGCCTTTCTTAGTGGTTTTATGAAGCTATGAACTCTTACACCATTTCTAAATGCTGATCGGAATGACTGAGGAAAGGAAGACATGTTATGATGCACAAGAGAGAGGGGACACTTGCTTGAGCAAGAGCCTGTGGTAGCTGGATGGGGAGGAGATCTGAAGCACAAAAGGGAAGTTTTGCTGAGTTGGGAACAGAGAGAGTTACAGAAGCAAAAGAGGAGGCAGAGCATGTATGGTACACATGCAGGGACTTGTGGTGTCCAGTCCAGCATGTAAGGAGCATAGAAGTCATCACTCCTCATGACAAGAAAAAAGCTGGAAAAACTAAAAACGAACAACTCTTATTGGATCCATCAGAGAACTGAAGTCACAAGGCAAACCACTGTCCCCAAAACTGGGGAGCCAGAAACGTGGACACAGAGAATCACAATTTACCAGAGCATAAACCCAGGATCAGATATCACTCCTGGAACCAGAAAAAAGGTAGGAAAATTTCAATTCTAAGTAATTTAATTGGTTAAGCAGCCAACTCTTGGTTTTGGCTCAGGTTATGATCTCACAGTTCGTGAGATCGAGCCTGTGTCAGGCTGTGCACTGGGCATGGAACCTGCTTAGGTTTCTCTCTCTTTCTCTCTCTGCCCCTCCCCGCAACACATACTCTCTCCAAAATAAATAAAATAAAAACTTAACATTAAATTGTGAGAACATAATGCTGGACACTGTGTGGACATCGTTGAGAGTACAAACATCCAGAGGGAGCCCAAATTTATGGGGCCATCATACTTTCATATGATTTATCTATAGAACCCCTACTAAGTTCTCTGCTTCTGGCCACAGGAGGGGAAAAGTAACTATTTTGTAATATGTTCAGAACATTCTGTTCTTAACAGTGCTTCCCCTCAAGGGTAACTATTTTACCAGAGCCTAAACAACCTAAGGGAAGATAAATATCCAACTCTAGCCCACTTTACCCTTCCAGTCTCACCTAAAGGAGGAAAGGAAACCTAAGAAGCACATGTGAAGATCACAGCCAAGGGACAAAGCTCACTAAAAGATTGAGAGCTAACCACCACTACAGAATCCTTCTCTTCCCCTCACACCTTACCATCATACCAACAGAGCTCAGAGGTCCTAGATAACACAAACAATACAAAGGAAAGAATAACGTATCTCAGGTATTATTTTATAAGTTTCTAGGAAGGGCGCCTGGATGGCTCAGTCAATTAAGCATCTGACTCTTGATTTCGGCTCAGGTCATGATCTCACAGCTCATGGGATCAAGCCCTGCGTCAGGCTCTGCACTGACAGCATGGAGCCTGTTTGCAATTCTCTCTGTTCCTGTCCATCTGCTCCTCCCCCATCTCCTTCCCTCCCTCCCTCCCTCTCTCTCTCTCTCTCTCTCTCACAATAAATAAATAAATAAACTTAAAAAGAAGTTCTAGGAAAACTGAAAGACAGTAAGACAAAAACAAGGACATGAAAGGACACTTTATCTGTGACACCTGTAGCAACAGCACACAGTAGACATAGCCCAACTCCCAGCCAGATAAACATACAACATCCCAGTGAAGACCTACTGACCCCAATTCCCTTGACCCACCACTTATGTCCTTCTTTTGACATTTACAGAGCATACTAAGATACAAAAACACAATTTAAAGAGACAGAGAAAGCATCAGAACCAAACTCAGACATTGCAGAGATTACCAGACAGAAATTAAAACAACTATGATTAATGTACTAGGGGCTATAATGGGAAAAAGTGGAAAACATGCCAGACACAGGATGTAAGCAGAGAAATGAAAACTCTAAGAATCAAAAGAAAATGTTAGAAATCAAAAACATTGTAAGATAAATGAAATATGACTTTTGAAAAAAAATTTTTTTAATGTTTTATTTATTTTTGAGAAAGAGACACAAAGTACAAGCTAGGGAGGGGCAGAGAGAAAGGGAGACACAGAATCTTAAATAGGCTCCGGGCTCTGAGCTGTCAGCACAGGGAGATCATGACCTGAGCTAAAGTTGGTGGTTTAACCGACTGAGCCACCCAGGCACCCTGAAGTATGCCTTTAACAGGCTTATCAATACACTGGGCATGGATAAAGACAGAATCAGTGAGCTTGAAAAGGTTAACAGAAACTTCTAAAACTGAAAGGCAGAGAGAAAAAATAATGAAAAAGATAGAACAGAATATTCTAGAACTGTGGGACAGTTACAAAAGGTGTAACACATACATAATGGAAATACCAAAAAAAGAAGAAAGAAACAGATGTAGAAAGTCTATTCAAAGTATTAGAAAGGGAGGACATTCTCTTTCAATTTCTTCATTTTTTTCAGGGAAAGAGGAAGCACAGTCATCATCTAATAGGACAGGAAACGAAGTTCAGAGGTGTGCAAATAAAGTGAAGGAGAGAGGGAAAGGCAGAAGTGGAGGGAAGGAAAAAGAGAGATATATGTCACATATAAACAATCCAGAATCAAGATGGCTTCGGTGTCTCAACCACAACACTGGAACTCTCAGAATTCTTTGGAAAAATTATTTACAACCTAAAATTTCATATACAGCCAAATCATAAATCCAGTGTGAATAAGTAAAATATATTCTATGCACTCATTCTCAGGAAATTTCTAGAATATATGTTCCAGAAAAGTGAAGGAGTATCTCAAGAAAGGGAAACAGGATGAAGGAAGGAGAAGATAGAAAACAGGAGATAAGAGAATTCCTAGGATAATACTGGACAAAGTCTAGGATGACATCTGGATATTGGAACCACACTGCAGAAGGACAGAGTTTCTAGAAAGGCTGCTTCCAAGGAAAATTAGTGAGACTGATGTTTGACCACATGGCTAAGAATTTTATAGTTCTGATTCAAAGTTTTGTAAAAAAAAAAAAAATTACCGATAGCTATACAGAAAACCAAGCAAATAAAGGAAACTGTTATCTCCAGTAAAAATAAGAAATTATCCAAGAATGGAAATATGATCATAAAAAATTAACACATAATTATAATAATGTAAGAAACCAATACAAACTTAATTAAACATTATGGTATGATATGGAGGGTTGGGGAGGATAAGTATTGTGTGGAACAGAACAGGATGTAAGAGATTAAATCTCCATCTTCCTAGTAAAAAGGTATTACATAATTTTTTTTAATGTTTATTTTTGAGAGAGACAGAGACAGAGTATGAGCTGGGGAGGGGCAGAGAGAGGGGGGGAGACACAGAATCTGAAGCAGGTTCCAGGCTCCAAGCTATCAGCACAGAACCCGATGTGGGTCTTGAACCTACAAACCATGAGATCCTGACCTGAGCCAAAGTCAGACGCTGAACCGACTGAGCCACCCAGGGGCCCCAATATTACATAATATTTAAAACGGAGAGATCAAGAAATAGTTGTATAAGCTTGTCGTTTTAAAATACACATTTATAAACTCATCAAACAGCAAAAAGCTAACACATTAATTTCAGTTGAAAGGACTTGCAGTTCATTTTCAACAGTGACATCAAATCATTTGATTTTAAAATATGTACAATTTTGATATAAATAGAGAAGATAGATAGATGCCAAATGAGTAAGAATGTTTGACTTTATTGATGTAGCAAAGAAGTCAAACAAAATAGAAGCCAAATGTTCCCACTAAATTTAGCTGAAAGGAGTTTATTTGGTGACAAGGACAAGAGCAATTCCAGAAGGATAGTAGAGGTAGAAACAAAAATTGAAATGAAGTGAGGAAAGAAAAGAAAGGAAGGAGACGGAAACAACAAATTCGCTAAACTTACTTAGAAACTGCCTTTCTCAAAAAAGAAATATAGTTATGCCAAGGGGAGAGAAGAGCAAAAGTCACAGGTCAACACAGGGTCAAGAATGAAAGGCACTTGAGTATATTAACAGACAAAAAAGAGTCAGTATAAAAGAAAAAGAAAGATCCAGTGGTGAGACAGTATGAAAATGTTGGGGGAACACAGTGCTTGGGGATGGTGGGAGGTAATTGCTAGAGCATGACCTCAAAGGAGATTGGGGATCAGAAGTTTAGTCAGGAGTAAGTCTTGACCATAAACAGAAAAACATACGGTTCATCCTCTGAGACCGGAAGGGTGCATACAGAAGGTGGATAGATGGGTTGGGTGATCTGGGGTGTGTTATGGGCTGAACTATGTCCCCAAAATTTGTTATGTTGAAGCCCTAACTCCCAAGACTTCAGAGAGTGACTGGATTTGGAGATAGGGCCTTTAAAGAGGTAACTATGTTTAAATGAGGCCATTAGGGTGAGCCCTAATCCAAACTAACTGGTGTCCTTAGAAGGAAAGGAGATGAGGACATAAAAAGAGGCACCAGGGATGTGCATGTCCAGAGGGATAGCCATGTGAAGAGGCAGCAAGAAGGAAGACATGTATAAGCCAAGGAGGGAGGACTCCAAGAAGACTAACTCTGCCAGTCACCCTGATCTTGGATTTCCAGCCTCCATTAACTGTAATGAAATTCACTTCTGCTGCTTAAGCTGGTCAGTCTGTAGTATTTCGTTATGGCAGCCCTAGCTAACTGATACAAGGTGGGTGGCTTCTTACTGACTTGGAAGAAAATGTAACCTAAGAACCAAAGGAGACAGCAGTGGCAGATGGCTAAGCTTGAAAATACTGGTAAAAGTTGGAAAAAGTTGCTGTTTAGGATTGTTTCATTTGGGGTTTGTCTCCCCTCAAATAGAAATGCACTGGGGACAGACGACATAGTAAATAGGAGATTTATAATCCAGATTAATGGTTCTCAACCAGGGGCAATTGTGACCCTAAAGGGGACATTTGGCGATGCCTGGGGACATTTTTGTCACACCTTGGGGAGAGAAGATGCTATGGGTATCTAATGCAATAGACACGATACACACTAAGCATCCTACGACACACAGGACAGACACAGAATTATCCAGCCCAGAATATCAGCAGTGTGGAGGTTGCAAAACTGTTCTGGATAGGTAAGAATTGGATTCCTAACACAACAGGTTCTTATACATGGGTTTGCAAATTACAAAGTCAAACGTATGTCAGGAGGAACCACAGAGAAACCTGAACAATTTTACCTAGAGATTCAAGGTGTCATCAATGCCAGCCTTGGCCAGGTCATCCTTCTAAAACGGGCAGCACTGTGAAAAGAGCATGGACTTTGAAGTCACATAAAACTGAGTTCAAACCCTGACCTTGCCACTTTATAGCTCTGTGATCTTAAACATGTTACTGCACATCAATGAGCCTCACAAAGTTGAAGGGAAAAGCCTTGAGTTAATATGTGGATAAAATAAGATATTGTATGTAAAATAACTGCCACAAAGTAATAATAGCTCTCTGTTTAAATGCCAACTATGTGCCAGGCATTCCTCTAAATGCTTTATTGGGGTGCTGGGTGGCCCAGTCAGTTAAGCATCAGACTTTGGCTCAGGTCATGATCTTGTGGTTTGTGAGTTCAAGCCCCACATGAGGCTCTGTGCTAAAGCTCAGAGCCTGGAGCCTGCTTCCGATTCTGTGTCTCCCTCTTTCTCTGCCCTTCCCCAGCTCGCTCTCTCTCTCTCTCTCTCTCTCTCAAAAATAAACAAACATCAAAAAAAAAAATAATAAAAGGATACCTGAACCTTTAAATGCTTTATAAGAATTAACATGTTTAACTCTCACAACAACCTTATGTGGTAAATACTATTATTATACCCATTTTACAAAATAACCTAGAACTGGAGCTCATATAACACCTAAAAAACTTGTATTCAGCATTCACTATATATTTGAGCTTCACCTAGACCATAAACACAGCTCAGTTTCTACCTTCTCTTCTAAAAAAGTCGCACGGAACACGTACAGTTTTCAAAATTAAAACAAATGTCTGAATGGGAAGTTTCTTCTTTCAGCCCTACCCAAAGGGACAACCTCTGAATGAGATTTATACATAAGATTTTTCCTACAATTGCCCAATTTCACTATTGCATTCATAGGCTTCCAAAGAGGGGTGTCCTACAAATGTGTTTCTTTGACCTCCCTCCTCACAGCTTTGGATTAATGTTACCACTACTCAGCAAAAATCCTTCTAAGTCAAGACAGCATAGAAGATAGGAGGCCGAAAGCAATGCTCCTTCCCCGTAAATTGTTCTCAATCGTAAGGGAAAGCAAAGACTGGGACAATTTGCTAATTTTGGCCTTAGGTGAAAAGTTTAATTATAGAGAAGTAGACCAAGTACTTTAAGAGAAGAGAAAAAGTGAAAGAATGGAAGGTTCTGAACACAGAGACAGGAGACTGCCAGCAGAAAAGAGGTACACTGGAGTGAGAAGGTGAGGACAAAAACAACAAAAATTAACTCTTTGAGACGGAAACTGTCAAAAGTCAACAAGTAATAACTGAAATAGGCCATCTGGAAAAAAAAAAAACCATTCTGAGAAATGATCATGGTCCACCTGCTATACCATATATAAAGGACAGAGAACAACTGTCTTTTGCCCTCAAGAACTTTGCAAATCAGTGGGGAAAACAGATGAGGGTATCATAATGCAATGCAGAATATGCCACAGTAGAAGTAAGCATAGGATGCTATGTGGCCCTTAGACTGGCACTTAATCCCAGCTTGGGGGGTTAAGGAAGTTCAGAGTGGCCTTCTGGACACAGTGACCACTTCCTCTGCCTCTTGAAGGACAGACAGAAGTCCGCCGGTCACAAGGCCTCAGAGAAAGAGCGGAAGGTCTTTCTAGTCAGAGCGAACCCTGAAGGATTTGAGCCAAAGGAGACTCCTGATTAGATTTGTATTTTAGAACACCCAGTCTGGAGATGGTACGAAGAATGAATCAGAGACATAAAATAGACAGGAGCAGTGACGAGACTGTGGTGGGCACAAGGCATGTGAACTAACGTAATCTCAGGGAAGATGCAACATACATATTTGAGTGGTGTTAAGAAATCACACTCAACTCTATATCTCTATTTAAATAAAAATCAATAGCTAATGCTTTTTCCTAAGTGCTTGCTTTGTGCCGGGCCCTGTTTCAAGAGCTTTCTGGGTACTAATGTGTCTGTCACTCGGAGCAACCACATGAAGAGCAGACGACTGCACTGAAGTACATGTTGAGTGGAAAACCTGGAACTCAGTCTGGAGTATGTGATCCAGAGCCTACATGCGTAAGCACTACCCATACCGCCGGGGTTTGAACTAGAAGCATGTTTGGAGATCGCAACAGCAACATAACGGGACAGATGGTAGCTACACTTGTGGTAAACATGGCATAGTGTGTAAACCTGTCAAATCAGTAAGTCGTACACCTGAAACTGATGTCACATTGTTTGCCAACTATACTTGAGTCTTTTACATTTAAAAATAAATAAATAAAACAGGCTGTGGGATTTGCCCCTGGTATAAGGAGTGTGGAGAAGGAGTCAAAGAGGCCAAGCCACAGCCAGACACTCTGTATCAGGGAATTGTGCGGTAGGTGGAGGAGGAAAAGGGGAATGACAGCACCCTTGGAGCTCTCTAAGAACTCAGACACGTGGCCTACAAGAGATCCAGTGTTTGGATTGCTGCCTCTCAGAGATATCATAAGCCACTGAGCCAGCAGAGCTGCAAGAATCCCCCCGAGAGAGGAGGCCAGAAGTGGCCACTTAAATGAATAAGCATGGGTCCCCTTCTGGTGCCTCCTCAGTGCCTCATCAACTGGCAGAGCTGAGCCAGGACAGGGGGAGGGCACGGAAGAAGCAGACTTCATCCCACCCTTCAACATTTAGGGTTCCACCTCAATTCTGCACAGAGAGGAGGAGGGCATGGGATTTAAATCAAGATTGAGACCAGGGATTTGAATGCGCCATCATTTATTGCCTAGTTATTTTTAAACCTGAAATGAACTGGAAAAGTATGGAATCTGCCTAAGATACTGTTGAGGATGATAAAACGACAGACGATTCAACAGAGCCAAGTGGGAGAGGCAATGATTAGAATACATCAAACCATGTTATGTTTATAACCCAATGTTGGGAGACTCCCTAATAAACTAGTGACAGTCTCAATAATAATAATAATAATAATAATAATAATAACAACAACAACAACAACAACAACATCATGTCTGGAAATGCAGAGGGGAACTTTTATGCGCATGCAACCACAGAGACCTTGTACCCAGTGAAGCGTGATCAGAAGCCCAGCCCTCTTTCTGTTGAGTCAAATTCGGGGAAACATGCAGGAGTGGGATGAGGATACCAAGGACAAAACAGAAGGATGTCATTAGCAGAAAGGACACCAGCTGGGATAGGACATGGAGGACGTCAAGGGTATGGTCACGCTGAGGTGGAGGGGTCCCACTGGAAAAGGCCAAACCTGACACAGCCGAAAAGTTAGCCACACAAGACGGTTCTGAAAAGTTGTTGAATAAAAATATGTAATTACAAGGTAGGAAAGGAGTGTGATCCATTTTTGTTAGATGGATATATATGCTAAAGCTGGTTACCTCTGAACTAGGAATGGATGTTTAAATTTTTCTTCTTTTTATTGCTTCTTTTTCTCAAATGACAAGTGTAGTATTTTAGTTGAGGTAAAATAACCTTGAAACTGGATAAAGGTGTGGGAAGGGAAGACTGAGGCAGCCGGTGAAGTCATGAGAAAAAAGAGTGTCCTGGGGGTGAAGAGCCTGCCATCAATAATGCTGGAAGTAATTAAATGACCTGAGATTCACAAAAGAGGAAAGGGTGATGGCCCAGAAGCATGTTATGAACAAGGACAGTACCAACTCAGCCACATGCAGGAGGGAAATCCAGGGAAAGAGAGATATTTCAAGTATCATCAGGGGAGAAACTGTTTGCTTATTTGTTTTTGTTTTTTAGATGCTCTAAACTTTTTAATGGTAAAAAACACATTAAGTTTACCATCTTAACTCTTTTTTCATGTTCAATAGTGTTAAATGTATTTACATCACCGTACAATAGATTGCTAGAACTTTTTCATCTTGCAAACCTGAAACTCTATAGTCATTAAATGCTAATTCCCCCTCATTTCCCCCCCCCGACAACCACATTTTATAATTTTTTACTACTTTATATATTTCATAGTAGTAGAATCATATAGTATTTGTTCTTTTGTGATTGGATTATTTCACTCAATTCCCTCAAGGTTCATTCATGCCATAGCATGTGACAAGAATTCCTTCTTTTTAGAAGGAATTAGCTGCATATAGCATATATTAGCTGCATAATATTCCATTGTGTGTATATACTATGTTTTCTTTATACCTTCATTTGTCATCGGGCATTTGGATTGCTTCCACCTTTTGGCTATTGTGAGTAGCGTTGCCATAAACATGGGGGTAGAAACAGAGACTGGTTTTTTGACAATTCAAAAGAGGAAAGACAATAATTCAAGGTCAAAGTTTGTGGTGTGATGAAACTTGTTCTCAAAGGAGTAATGGTTCCAGAAGCCACAATGGAAAAGTTAAGAAATTTCAGGACAGATGACATGAAGACCCAGATTCAGGTGAAATCGAACCAGGACACCAAACGGCCCTGCCTACCTGTCTCTACTTGGAAGACTGAAATTTATACTGAGACTGATAGAACCAATTTCCAAAACTCTCCCCCTCAAAAAAAAAAAATACATTTCTTTAACTCCATTTACAAAAATGCCCCAAAACCTAGAAGTTTTCTTGTCCTCTCTCAATTTTCAATGCACATTGTAAATTTTAGCAATCCCAAGAGCAACTTCTGCAGTGATGCTTTGAGACAATTTAGGGAGCCAATATTGAGTTTCATCTGTATTGGAAACAGCCTTGAGAGAAAGGAAAAGATGAAAAGAAAGGCACAAATTGTGGGGAAACATCACAACTTACAATCTATTTAAGGATACTATTTCCAGTGACAGAGAAGATAGTATTAAAACACATATGATTCATAATTTTGACCCTACTAAGTTCAAAGGTCCATGATAACACATTTCTTGTATTCCTTTGCCTTCAAGAAAAACTGTAACTCTTCAATCTCAGATCAAAAAGAACTTGATGTAAAGCAGGTAACCAACAGCTCTAGAGGTGAGTGGAGTTTGTGGTCACCTCTCTTCCATCATCAAGCAGCAGCATCAGATTGTGCACATCACCATCACAGCTAACACACAACACATGTGTCAAACACTGTTGCTATTCACTCATTTAATCTTCAAAACAACCCTATGAGCTGGGTTCTATTATCATTCTTTTATTACAGACGCAACAACTAATGCACAGAATTACTTACCCAAGATCATGTTTCTATTAAGTGTCAGAAGTGGAATTCAAACACAAGTAGTCTGGTTTAGACTATATGCTCTCAACCATCACACTATAAGAACAGATATAATGAATATCCAGTCTCCAACAGGATATAAATACCATTTGGATGCAAGAGATCTGCATCAAAATGGTAATTCAAAAGCAATGACAGCACTAACATCACTATTATCACTCAGGTTCAAATGGAAATGCCCATCCCCTCTTCCAACCAGTAGGCAGTGATTCTCCAATTTATGAAGCCTGGAACAGGAAGGGGGAGATAATGCAACAGAATAGGTGTTAGTAATAACTCTACATCAAGGTGTTTTGGATAAACCATAACATATGCTGAAACTGGCAATAAAATACAAAAGAATGTGTGGTCTTAACGCATCAATAACAACTGCATAGGCGTTTATTTTAGTTCATTTCTCCAGCTCTCTTATTATAAAGACCCTGAACTAGTTTTAAAAGAATAAAGAAGAAAAAAAGCTATTTACTCCCTTTTGATGCTCTGCATGTGCTAGGAGAATGGTATCCAGTCCCTAACAGTGCCCAAAAAGGAGAAAAAAATAAAAGAACTTCTGCAATGGGATGACAGAGGGTAACTCTTGTGAATATAAAGGAACCTTCATTTTTAATGAAGTCAAGAATTCTGTAGGGGGAGCTCTCACACATTACCACATGCTTAAAGAAGCACACCTCCCAAGCTCCCACAGGAGGAAGCCTACTTTATATACCCCAACAAGAGGAAGAATTTCTCCTTCCCCAGCAATGGCCCAGCCAATGAGAACTCAGCCAAACAGCCCCTCCCCGCTTCCTCCTTTCCCCTATAAAAGCAAGCCCCCCTCCTCTGTTCTCTGGACTTGCCCATGGTTTGCCTTGGTTGGCTTGTCTCAAACTGCAATTCTTCTGTTACTACCCAATACAGTAGTCTCCCTTTATCTGCAGTTTGGCTTTCCACAATTTCAGTTACCCGTGATCAACCACAGTCCAAAATACTAAGTGGAAAATTCCAAAAATAAATGATAAGTTTTAAATTGCACATTGTTCTATGCAGTGTGATGAAATCTTGTGTCATGCCACCCCAGATGTGAATCATCCCTTGGTCCAGTGTATCCATGCTGTATGTGTTACCTGCCCATTAGTAATTTAGTAGATGCTTCAGTTATCAGACCGACTCTGGCACTATCATAAGGCTTGTGTTCAAGTAACCTTTATTTTACTTAATAATGACCCCACAGCACAAGAGTAGTGATGCTGGCAATTCAGATATGCCAAAGAGAAACTGCAAAATGCTTCCTTTAAGTGAAAAGGTAAAAGTTCTCAACTGAATAAGAAACAGGGGAAAAAATCATATGAAGTTACTAAGATCTACAGTAACTTTTATTATAGTATGTTATTATAATTTTTCTCTTTTATTATTAGCTATCCTTGCTAATCTTTTACTGTACCTAATTTATAAGTAAAACTTTATCATAGCTATGTATGTATAGAAAAAGCATACCATATACTGTAGAGAGTATAATATATACCACATAGCTATGCACGTATGAGAGTGTAGAACATATACAGCGTGGCATATACTATATCTGTAGTTTCAGGCATCCACTGGAGGCCTTGGAACATAACCCCAGCAGATAATGGGGGACCACCGTAAACTCATTTTGCTGGTAAAATAACTGGCTCATTTGCTTTATAAGGCCAACACTTTCTTCTGCCAATGCAGGTTTCTTTATATTCTTTCCCTAGCTAACTTCCCAAGGACGAAAGTTAACTTCTGTCCAGAATCGTCTCTCCAGCCTCATCCTCTACAACTGAGCATGTGAACATGTGCGTTGTATGATGCCTTAATGGAATAATTTTGTTATAATCTGTATCATGTACCAGGTCTATCCTGATTTACAGTAACCCATGAAAGCAGTTGAGGAGCAGTTTCCATTACAGATACGAAATCCAGTTGTGCCGCCACATAATTATCTTCTCTGCCTTAGAGCCAATGTTTTAGCTAATTACTAAGTCATATGTGAATTCAGCTTTGTCCAACACTTGAGTGAATAATGTTCATATTCTAAAGCTGTTGAGGAGTAGAAATTTAAATTCTCTGTGGGGATTATGCTTTGGGAGAGTTACCTTGATGGAATAGTATAACTATCAGCCTCTCAAGTGGAAGAAATCCTGTTTTACCACAAGTACCACCTTCCCCACACTTCAACAACGCTTTCTTGGAGTTTCCAATGGCGTCTGCAGTGACCAAAGAGCTACTCAGGATAGTGGAGAGAGTGCTGGGTGGACAGAGAACCAAGAGCTGCAGAAGTAAGTGCTATGGAGGAGACACCATAGTAGCAGCATAGGACATCTTTTTAGGATCCTAAATTAACAGCAGGCCAACTCTAGGGGAGACGCAACAGCCTCATACTGAGAATAGATGAACGGGTCAAATGACACACTAGCACAAATCCCTAAATGTCACAATATTCTGATAAGCTAAGATCGGACAGAACAAATTTACACCTCCAAGCCTGTGGTTTTCTCTATTCAAAACACAAACGTGACCCTATTAATCCAACTCAAAACAACAACTTGTAGCACTTTTTTTTTTATTTGAGAGATTAATATTCAAGCAAGCAACTTAATTTCTAACCCTGACTTCAAACATCTGGGAACTCAGCTCTGCAGGGTTCAAGAACTCTGGGTCCTTTGAGGCAGGAAACACAGTGCAGGACAGTTTGTGATTCACGAGTGACCTCACTGCATCATCAATTCTCCACGGTGGCTGATCAGACCTAATTTCTCCTGCCAGACTCACTCACAACCAGGAACAAAGGCATGTGAACTCAGGAGCTGTCCCCCCATGCAAGTGCTGATTCAGTTCTCCATCTTTCGTTCCCCTTATTCTACATAATGTGAATCTCTCGTTCATATAAACACTCAATTCCTACTGTGTGTTAAATGCTACGTGATTGCTAGAAATAAAGAAAATGTTACATTTGTTCAGTCGCACATTCTCACTGGGTCTTCCTGGCATGCACTTGAGATTTTGAAGACAAAGTTCATAAACTCATTCAAGTCTCACTCTTACAACACTGAACTCATTAACTGAGTGCCTTAACTAAAGAAAATAGTCATAGACCATACCAATCACACCATCGCTGCTATGGCAATATCCATAAATATCAAGAAAATGATACACAGTTAACTTTTAATTATCCACACTAATGAAGGGGAACAGTGGCATGGTTAATCCAAAATAGTTTACAATCCAATAATAATTTCTATTAGGATTTGGAATTCATTATGTGCCTTTCTTCCCAGAAGATTTACCTTCTGATTATGTTTTCCATGATGAATATTCAAGTGAGAAACTTAATTTCTGTCTTAGAGTTTTAAAATTTATAAGCCTCAAGCCTCCATGCCAGGCTTGCAGAACTAAAATGTAAAGTCCCTCATTAAAGTTTATGATACTGCCATAACGTCATGTAATCCCATCCTGAACTTCCCATATGTGATGAGTTATCACCAAGTCCTAATGTCAAGCTTTCCCAAGAAATAAATGCATTGGGATTTAGCTCACAATTTCTGACTCTTCCTCTCTCATCTGCCTTAGTCCATTTGGGCTGCTATGACAAAACAACACACAGACTGGATAACAACAGACATTTATTTCTCATAGTTCTCGAAGCTATCAAGCCCAAGATCAAAGCACCAGCATGGTCACATCTTGATGGGAGCTCTCTTCCAAGTCCATAGTCAATGCCTTCTCACTGTGCCCTCACATAGGAAAGGAGCTGGCAATCTCTATGGGGTTCTTGGATAAAGCATTAATCTCACTCATGAGGGCTCCACCCTCGTGACTATGAGATGCTTATGACGAAGCATCTCCCAAAGGCCCCAGTTTCTTTTTTTTTTCAATATATGAAGTTTATTGTCAAATTGGTTTCCATACAACACCCAGTGCTCATCCCAAAAGGTGCCCTCCTCAATGCCCATCACCCACCTCCCTCCCACCCCCCATCAACCCTCGGTTTGTTCTCAGTTTTTAAGAGTCTCTTATGCTTTGGCTCTCTCCCACTCTAACCTCTTTTTTTTTCCTTCCCCTCCCCCATGGGTTTCTGTTAAGTTTCTCAGGATCCACATAAGAGTGAAAACATATGGTATCTGTCTTTCTCTGTATGGCTTATTTCACTTAGCATAACACTCTCCAGTTCCATCCATGTTGCTACAAAGGGCCATATTTCATTCTTTCTCATTGCCACATAGTATTCCATTGTGTATATAAACCACAATTTCTTTATCCATTCATCAGTTGATAGACATTTAGGCTCTTTCCATAATTTGGCTATTGTTGAGAGTGCTGCTATAAACATTGGGGTACAAGTGCCCCTATGCATCAGAACTCCTGTATCCCTTGGGTAAATTCCTAGCAGTGCTATTGCTGGGTCATAGGGTAGATCTATTTTTAATTTTTTGAGGAACCTCCACACTGTTTTCCACAGTGGCTGCACCAATTTGCATTCCCACCAACAGTGAAAGAGGGTTCCCATTTCTCCACATCCTCTCCAGCATCTATAGTCTCCTGATTTGTTTATTTTGGCCACTCTGACTGGCGTGAGGTGATATCTGAGTGTGGTTTTGATTTGTATTTCCCTGATGAGGAGCGACGTTGAACATCTTTTCATGTGCCTGTTGGCCATCCGGATGTCTTCTTTAGAGAAGTGTCTATTCATGTTTTCTGCCCATTTCTTCACTGGGTTATTTGTTTTTCGGGTGTGGAGTTTGGTGTGCTCTTTATAGATTTTGGAAACTAGCCCTCTGTCCAATATGTCATTTGCAAATATCTTTTCCCATTCCATTGGTTGCCTTTTAGTTTTGTTGGTTGTTTCCTTTCCCATGCAGAAGCTTTTTATCTTCATAAGGTCCCAGTAGTTCATTTTTGCTTTTAATCAAAGGCCCCAGTTTCTAATAACATCATCTTCAGGGGTTCAGATTTCAACATACGACTATGTGGAAGACACAGATATTCAGAACACTGAATCACCCTATTTAACTCTATGTTATTCATCCATGTATTGGTTCAAACATTTTACTACCTGCATTCATGAGCTGTTCCTATAATAATATCGAGTAACAAACTACCTTGAAACCTAATGACTTAAAGCAACAAGCATTTATTTCTTGCTCACAGACCTACAAGTTGGCTGAATTCAGGTTAAACCTTTGATTTTGGCTCAACTCTGCTACATGCGTATCCCCAATTGCCTTGGACCAGTGGCTCTAGTGGATTATAAGAGCACAAAGAGACAAGACAAGCCATCCATGCACATTTAAAACCTCTGTTCACATCATGTCTGTTCACATTCCACTGACTACTAGGGAAGAAATATTGCCAAGCTCAAAGTTAGTGGGGCAAAAAAAAAAAGTACAATTCACCCAAGAAGGAAAAAAATGAAGGTAAAATTCCTACTGAAAAGCACGCCAATCCATCATTTAATATGCATTAGACTCTCCAGCAGGCTCTGGAAATCTGAGGATGAATAAGTCATGATTCCTGTCCTCAAGGAACTCACATTTCAGGGAAAAAAGTACTAAAAGGATAATGTTGAAACTGCTAAGTAAAGATACATCCAAAATACTGTGTAGGAGAAGGGGACAAATGAGGGAGTCTGGTGCTTCCTGAGATGAGGGAACAAGCAAAGGCTTTACATTTGAGTGTCTGATGTGAAACCTGAAGACAAATAGGAGTTTCCAAGGAAAAAGATAAAGTAAAGATGAAATGTGGAGTAAATGGTCTCTTCAAAAAAATGACAGGTCATACAGTGTGACTAGAACCCAGTACACATAAGATAGCTAAGGAAAAAAATCAGTCCTGAAATCTAAGTTCAGGTTCTGAAAAGCCTTATGGATCACAGGAACAAGTTCAGAATTCATCTTATCGGCAGAGGGGAAACAGAAGAGCAAGAGATATCAGTGACGTCACCAGCACTTGATTTTGAAGACACTCAGCGGCAGGGTGGAGGAGAGACTGGCAGGCAAGGGATATTCTGGTGGCACAGAGGTCAGCGAAGGGGCTACAGCGATAGTTGAGGCAGAATGATCAGGGCTTGAACCAAGACAGCACCAGAACCATGGAAGGAAAGAGAAGCCATTCAAAACCCCTTTGGATGCAGAATCAGAGAACAATTAGATGAGAGAGAGAGGGAGAAGAGCAGGAGGCTGGAAGTACTGGTTTGCAAGCTTATGCAACTAGTTCAAAGGGTAAGACATTCTTCTTTCTGCTTCCCAAGGCACTCTTTCCATCTCTCCCTCCAGACAATGAACTCTGCCTCTTGGCCTAATTGAAAGTCCTGGGGCATCAGAACAGAAGAGGGGTTGAGGCAAAGGAAGACTTGTTTGATGAGAAAAGATGGATATATCCCTTTCCATAATCAGTGGAACACAGGTGAATAGATTAAGCAGGTCCTTTATCGAGTGCCTTTAATCACCTAACTCAAATCAATACTCCTTTAGAGGGACATAAATTAATTCTCCAAACAAACAGCTCATGCCTGTGAAGAGATGCCTGCAGTGTTTATACACTCCAGCTCCCCTGATTGGGGTCGGTAGTGGTGAGGAAAGAAAGGCAACTACAAACCCAGAGGCAGAACCCATGCTTGGAAGCATGCAAGATCCAGGAGCAAAAACTCCTAACTCTACTGACACTTCATCTATTATCTCATCTGAATTGTTGCTGGTGGAAGAACCCACAGGTGATACAGGCTTACAGGTCATGAGCACATAGATGCTGCCTGGGGTGGCTCTGCTATTTCTGTACTCTGAGCCCTTCCCGTCTATCTTCCCACATCCACTAGGCTGGAAGGAGACGTAGTGAGGGAGGAGGAGTTTGAAGTAGCTCCTACAACTCCAACCCCCCAACAGAAACTAAGTGAAAAGAGCAGAGATGGACCTGTGTTACAAGTCTGGTTTGCTAGCTATGCAACGTTGGACAAGCCTCCTAATCCCTCAGAGTTACAACTGTGCATCTGTGAATGAAGATGAATACCTCCTTCTGTGTTTAAAGTCATGCTAGGATAAGATAACCCCAAAGGTCTACAACCTCAGGTGCACTCAAAAAATGTTAGAATATTTTCTTCCTCATCCAGTGTATTACTTTGCTATACTGGGGCTGATTTGCTTAAAGGACTGTCAAATAAAATTGCTTACAAAACTGCCCCAAGTTGAAAGTCTGCAGAAACCATATGTGGCTTGTGCACTAAGAACTATGAGCATGATGGTGATTTCCCATCTCCAGTCTTTTTCCTGCTATCTCCCCTGACGGGAAGAGCCAGACCAGAATTCAGAAACATCAGCCATCCATGCTGCGATCAAGGCCAAGGGTTAACGCAAGAATTTTTAAATGATCCCAGTTGTTGTTCTAAATAACGGTAGCCATTATTGGTATTATTAATAAAAGCTGTTCTGCTAAACTGGTGTCTGTGTGCTACTTAAATGTGAGGCAAAGAGGTCAAGACATGAAGGATAAGACTGTATTTCTTTCTTCAGAATAACCTTAGGGCAATTTCTAAGAGATTCGACCAACAAAGGAAACAGGCATACAGCTTCATCCTGCTTCTGGCCCTTTCCTCCAGATCAGACATCGTTTCTGCAGCCTACAAAACTCTACCAGTTTGAGAAATAATATGCAAATTCCCTAAGTGCATGGCCAATAATTTTACAGGTCTCCCCTGGAGTGGTAAATGATTTCTAGGTCTCTGACTTACTCAACAGGGAGTCTGGGAACCTCAAATTCAGGATTGTCATAGAAACCATTAGTGTCACTAAATTAACCAACCCTCAGAATTATCTAAGAAAAAGTTTATATTGATCTTACTTAGACAAGTGAGAATAGAAGCACTTTCCTTTATGATTAACCTTTACAGAGTCCTCCTAGGCTACTCATACTTCTCAGCTGATGAGAGATTACTGAGAAATAACTAAAATATCCCCAGAACCAGAGTCTTTGGGCCATTATTTCCCTTAAATAATCAAGTTACATATACCTTCAACTGTACCTCTTATAAAGTTATTCAGGGCAACAATATGTAGACACCAAAATGTAAAATAATGTTCCCTATCCTTTACGGAAACTCTCTATTTAATAAATAAAATTATTATGTCTGTATCATGCTAAAGTTAACAAAATGTTTTCATATACATTATTTCATTAAAATGTTCACAACTATGAAAGATGGATAGTATCTTTATCCCCCAATTTACAAGTAAGGATACTAAGACAAAAATAAGTAAACAATTTGCCAAAAGTCTGGCTAGTAAGAACTGAGATGAAAGGGCAATTCGTTTTGCAAAGATGGAGGCAAAGTGTGAGAGATCAGGAAGACCTACGGAGAATGATGATGTTTTGGATTTTGAAAGACCAGAAGTCTGATGCATCAATAACCAACTTGTAAAACATCTACTATGAGTTGAGTACTATGCTTGAGACTGGGACACACAAATGCAAGGCAGATGCCATCCCTGCTCTCAAGTGACTTACATTCTAGTAGATAAGGCATGCAAGGGTCATTTCAAATTCCACCTGTGATCTGTGGGTTAAGTACAGCTGAAACCTCCAGTGGACATTGCATGCCTCTATTCTAGCAACCAACAGTTGCTTCCTCATCCAGTGATGCCCCATTAAATACATATGTCGCAGCAAAGGAATAGCCACTCCAAATTTATACCATGAGCCTAGCTCTCAAACCCAGCCCCTTGTAGGTTGGTGAAAAAGAACAAAGAAAACGGAAAGTTGGGCCCACCCCTGAGGATCAGGTATCCTCTCTAACAACTATGTGCCTAGGCACTTCTGGGCTTCAGGGGTTGGGGCCAATCTCTTACTGGTTATGGAGGAAAAAGCAGAAGAGTTATCTTAGAGAGAGCTACCTGTAACTAGTCTTTATGGACCTGTTCAAGGTTATGACCTTGTTCTGGGGAGGACATGGGGGCCCCTTAGATGAACTGGGTTTTTGGAAGGAATGATAAACAGAAGCAGCACAGAGCATGGATCTGAGGGACAAACTGCATTGGTTTAAATCCTAGCTCTGCCACTTAATCATATGACCTTGGGCAGGTTATTTAATCTCTTGACTCAGTATTCTCATCAGTAAAATAGGAATGGTTAATAATAAATAGCACTTAACCTCTTAGGATGTCCTAAGGATTAAAAGAGTTCACTAACATATGCCAAATGCTTAGAATAATGCCTGGCACATAATAAGTGCCATTTAAGTATTAGGTACTTTTACATGTCACGACTGAGGGTCATGAGAAACTCAATCACCCTGACCTGCTTCAAAAGCATGTCTTACAACCAGTTAAATTAATTACATTGGACTCTTCAGATGACTGCTTCTAATGCACAATTCAAATAATCATTCCAGGGGCACCTGGGTGGCTCAGTCCATTAAGCATTTGACTTTCAGGTCATGATCTCATGGTTCATGAGCTCAAGCCCCGTGTTGGGATCTGTGCTGACAGCTCAGAGCCTAGAGGCTGCTTCCATTCTGTGTCTCCCTTGCTCTCTGCCCCTCCCCACTCACTCACTCACTCACACACACACACACACACACACACTCTCTCTCTCTCTCTCTCTCAAAAATAGATATTTAAAAAAAAATTTTTTTAATTAAAAAAAAAATGATGGGGTGCCTGGGTGGCTCAGCTGGTTAAGCGTCTGACTTCGGCTCAGGTCATGATCTCACGGTTTGTGAGTTGGAGCCCCACATCAGGCTCTGTGCTGACAATTCCGAGCCTGGAGCCTGTTTCAGATTCTGTGTCTCCCTCTCTCTCTGCCCCTCCCCCATTCATGCTCTGTCTCTCTTTGTCTCTCAAAAATGAATAAACATTAAAAAGTATTATTTTAAATGATCACCCCAAAGCAAATTATTTACCTTCTTCAAATCTGCAAAAGCCTAAACATGACAGTTTCCCAGTGGGCATGACAGCTTTTTAGGGTATTATCTTGTATTACCTCAGGACTTGCTCTCTGAAACCTTCCCTGACTATATGCAAATGGACCCTTACACACACACACACACACACACACACACACACACACACACACAGAGTGTAGTGCTGGGTCTTTTGTATCTGATAAACCCAGGTTCAAATCCCTTACCATTTACTAACCAAATGATGGCAAGCAAATTAGTTAAATGTACAGACCTCAGTATCCTCATCCAAAAATGGGAGCAATAAAACCTATCTTAAATGAAATGAGCTCCTGTCTATCCACACGTGTCAGGGCCTGTCAAGAGGGAGCACTCTACAAATGGCAGCTAAAATACCCACAGAGCATTACTCACCTGGAAAGGGGCCTCACAGAAATGATGCAATTTTTCTTTCCAATGAGGCTATTGATTCCCTTTAAGGAGACTCTCAGCAGGATAAATGACCCTTCATTATTTCCCTGGCAGGCTCCTGGCATTTTGGGATTCCAAACAAATCTGACTTACCACATGTGTGAATCCCAAAGGTCTATAGACATTGCTTCATAATGGCAAAAAATTATCACATCAATAAAAATTGACCATTGTTCAGATACTGAATTCTTCCAAAGAACATTACCTGGGGCACTCTGGAATGGGGAGGGCAGGGCTGGTAAGGATCTGCTATCTTTACCCAGAGGGTCCTGAAGGGCAAAGCATGCCTGGTACACTCAGAAAATAAACCAGAGAGCAGAAAAGAGCAACTGATCTTCTGTCTCCAGGCATCCCCAACATTGGTTCTGAAGGGATGCCTTAAAATGCATATTTAATTATGTCTCTTTCCCCTTAAGATACTCCAGTGACCCCCCACTTCCCAAAAGCTCAAATCTACCTTTACTTACCCTCCGCCTCTTCAGCCTGTCTCTTGCCATTCTTCCCCTATGTCCACAACCTACATTCGAATCCCACCAAAACTCACTGTCAACTCATCATATCCCTCTTAGACTCAGCACATTTTACACATCACCTTTTTGAGTCAATCATTTTAATGCCAGTCATTTTGAGTGCAACTTGATAGACTTGGTGATGATTACATTTTTTGCTCGCCTTTCAGTCCTGACAAGGCAACAATCAAACCAGAGAAAGATTTTTATAATGACCACGTTTTCCATGCCCTGTGTTAGGTCATAACCAATTTCCCATCAATTCTGACATCTATGGGAGGCTGATTAGTTAACTTTACTAGCACACCAAGTCCTGCATTCGAGAATGCCTGCCGTGTCTAAGATCATTCATTCAAATTGTCTTTATACTACAGCTTACTTTGAAAAACGCATACCAATGAAGGGCAGATAGCATGAGTTGAAAATTCTAGTCATGAAAAGAATGATCTGGTTGGTTAATTGTGGTATTGTAAGAAAGAACCCTCTGGCTATAGGGGGTGTGTGTTGTATCCATTTCTTGCCACATCAGAGAGGCAATCTAGGACATCATGAAGAGTGTAAGCCATGGGGACAGCCTGCCTGGGTGTGAGTCCTGGCTCTGCCACTTATGAGGTATGGAATCCCAGGGCATTTCTTCATGCCTCAATTTCCTCCTTTTTAAAATGGAGATAATAACGGGACCCAACTCAACAGGATGTTGAGAGGATTAATGGAATCAATAATTTTAAGTACATATGAGAATAGCGCCTGACACATAACAAACACATTCAAATGTTTGTTAAGTAAAACAAACGTGACATTGTGGTTATATTGCTGATGGCAGCAAACACCGCGTGGCAGCTGTCAAAGTTGAAATTTCAGAGGTTTCTGTAGAATAACAAAGTATGTATTCTCTACTGTTGCCCCCGCCCAAAAAAAAACCCAATTTATTATCTGTACTAAAAATAGAAATTGGTACCATTAGCCTTCACCAAACATTATTGGCAAAGGTCAGAAATCTTTGTTTTCTCAAGGAGAAAAACTGCACAAAACTCACAGTTATAAAGCGTCAAGATACTGCATCAAATTATTCTGTTTTCTCCCAGTTACACTCCATTCCTCTGAAAGCACATTTCAACCAGGAAACATTAACATCACCATGGAGCACCTTTGATAACTGGAACTTACACGTAAGTCCTAAGTGACCTATTTATGTGGGGATTACTAACCACCACTAACAGTGAAGAGACGCACAGCAAAACTACACAGCAGTATCACAGAAAAAAACTTTTAAAAAGCCACATGTTAGAACAAGGGAAAGGAGGCTAAGTCTGCTACTACTGAGTCTGCTACTAAGTCTGTTCCATCGTACACGGGCATGCGAAGATATGCAAGAAGTGAAAGGGCTCCCAGTCCTGCCCAGGCCTTGCTGGATACAGGAGGGGGAGGTACAGCTGACTGTTCACCTGGAATGATAATAAGGGGACGAGCATGCACACATTTCCTGGTTTGAAACCCACTGTTACACCACTGAGAACTGGGGTAACATATTTGCCTTTGAGTCTCAATTTTCCCAACAGTAAAACGGAGATCAGACCTTACTGAGTTGGATTGGCTGACATGACACCGCAGAGCCTTTATGTGGAACCTGATACACACAAGACACCCAATTCTCTAGCTCTCCTTTTCTATTCAGCGTAAGCAATAAATTTTTCCAGAATCTGTGGAAGGAAATTAGATCAGTTACATGATGCTTATCATCAAATGGAAACTATATATTCAATATTCTTCCTATAGTCCATGGATCTTCAAGTTTTTCCCAACACACATGAGGCAGGGTTCTTGTTGCATGTAGCAAATACAAACCTTTAAACACTTAAGAAATCTATTCCAAGGGTCAGTTGGAAGCTGTGAGGTCGAGAACTGAAAATCAAGTGGGAATCATGGATGCTACAGAGGTTGGCAGCACAATTCACTGGCAAGAGTCACACGACAGTCATTAGCTGGTGCACAGGACATTCCTGCCACTACACTGGATCTTCCCATCTCCCTCCATCAAAAGGTCCCTCACTCCAGGCTCAATGTCCCCAAATCCAACAGCACCTGGAGCACATGCCCACTGGCTGTCCCCAGACATGCACAGAGGAAAATCTGACCTCCCTCCTTTGCTTCCAAAGACAAGAGGACAGGCAAGGTCAGGACTAACCCTTTAATGAACACAATGGGGAATGCCCCAGAAGAGAGACAGAGATACTAATAGGAAGAGGGGGCTAGAAGCTGGAGAGGCAAAAAAGTGACAAATCACACACCGTGAGAAAACAAAGAGATAAGCGACCTGCATCATTCTCCCCAGCCAGCGAAGCTAATCCAGTCTTGGAAGAAAGATAGGAAAGATGATCTCAAAGCAAACATTCAAGGTAAAAAATAAATCTACCTCTCTGCCCAACATCTATACTCAGGTGATACCAGGTCTATCCTTTGAGTCTGATTTCATTTAACCCCAAACAACCCCACCTCTCTCCTACCCCAGGTCAACAAGAGTTAAACTAGCTCACTTTACCCTTTTAATAAGGGGAACGACTAGGTCTAGCCGTGAGCTAAATTCTGAAGCAAGCTCTTTCCCACTGCTTTTTCTGTCTTTGCTGCATCCTCTCATAACTTAACCACCTCTCTAACTAGATCCTAAAACCCCAAACCCTCACTTGTACCCACACTTGATATGATCTAAAAGTCCAGCATCAGCATTTAGAAATAAGAACTCAGAAATATACAGAAGTGGCTTATGAGATATATAAAATTAAGCCTTCATGGGGGTGTTTATCATTCTCCATCTAAGCAAAGTCGCAGGATACAAAATTAATGTACAGAAATCAGCTGCATTCTTATACGCTAATAATGAAGCAACAGACAGACAAATAAAGAAACTGATCTCATTCACAATTGCACCAAGAAGCATAAAATACCTAGGAATGAACCAACCAAAGGTGTACAAGATTTGTACGCTGAAAACTATAGAAAGCTTATGAAGGAAATTGAAGAAGACAGAAAGAAATGGAAAAATATTCCGTGCTCATGGATTAGAAGAATAAATATTGTTAAAATGTCAATACTACCCAAAGCAGTCTGCACATGGAATGCAATCCCAATCAAAATTGCACCAGCATTCTTCTCGAAGCTAGAACAAGCAATCCTAGAATTTGCATGGAACCACAAAAGACCCCAAATAGCCAAAGTAATATTGAAGAAGAAGACCAAAGCAGGAGGCATCACAATCCCAGACTTTAGCCTCTACTACAAAGTTGTAATCATCAAGACAGCATTGTATTGGCTCAAAAACAGACACAGAGACCAATGGAATAGAATAGAATAGAAACCCCAGAATTAGACCCACAAAAGTATGGCCAACTAATCTTTTGACAAAGCAGGAAAGAATATCCAATGGAAAAAAGACAGTCTCTTTAACAAATGGTGCTGGGAGAACTGGAGAGCAACATGCAGAAGAAGGAAACTAGACCACTTTGTTACACCATTCACAAAAATAACTCAAGATGGATGAAGGACCTGAATGTGAGACAGGAAACCATCAAAACCCTAGAGGAGAAAGCAGGAAAAGACCTCTCTCACCTCAGCCGCAGCAATTTCTTACTTAAACAGAAGCATTTTCTAAATTCAGGCACCTGAGTGGAGCTCTGCTAGATTTCTACCACTCACTCCCCTGCCCCCAATTTATTCTTCCTTTCTCTACCTAACCCTATTTCCTGCCAGGTCAACCTGAAGAAACTCTATCCCTAAGGTCCCTTGATGAATCAATCGATTAACAAGAGATCGAGGGCAGCAGGAGAGTCAGGTCAAGGTTTTCATTATCCTGGCTTTTTCTCTCTGCCAGATTCACCACCCCTTTACTGAAGGCCACAGCTCCTACCAAATAACCCAGGCCTCTCCAGCTTCTGGGAATCCCTACCTTTACTTGTCCCTTCCATCCTAAGAGTGATCAGTAATTCCTCGTTGGTAGCCTCGGTGTATTGCAATATCCCTATTTTTCTAAATCAAAGTTGTCAACTTTACTATTTACAAGGTTGTCAATGTTACTATTAACATTTGGGGCACATAATTGTTGTGGGAGGCTATCCCATGCATTATAGGATGTTTAGAGGTATGCTCAGCCTTTGCCCGGTAGATGCGAGTACCACCCTATCCTCAAGCTATGACAGGCAAAAGTATATTCAGACATTTCCAAATGTCCCCCAGAGCACAAAATCACCCCCAGTTGGGGACAACTGATCTAAACCTTTCTACACTTTTGTTAATAGTCCCTTCACCAAACTTTTCTTAAATAACCCAAGTATACCATCTCCTTCTTGCCCAGACTCTTATTGACATAAGAAGTCTGTGTGCAAAATTGGCCAAAATTACCACGTTAAAGCTTATTTAACCCACTGTAATGTAAATTCCATACAGAAGTATAATGTCTGTCTTGTTTGTTACTACATCCCCCTCTACCAAGAACAGTGTTGGATCTTAGTATGTATTCAATGAATATTTCTCAAATAAATTCAAGCTATGGCATTGACAATAACAGCACATCAGAAGAAATACAAGTTTCCAGAGAAGATAAGTAAGCACATACAAAAAGGAAAATGATACAGAGGTTCAGCAAGTACAATACAGAGGGTGACCTCTAGAATACTGGAGCAAGTATTGTGGCCCCTCTGTTAAAACAACTCTCATTGCAGAATACTCCCTGGATATCCCCTATCTATAGGACTATTCATAAGAGTTTATCAATTACTTGTACTTGGATCCCAAACTTATCAAAGCAAACTTTAATATAAGCTCCATGAGAGCTGGGATACAACCTGCTCAGTTCACTACTGTATACCCACTACCTTGCTCAGTATTCTGCAAATATTTGTCAAGACAGAGCATCGATGAATGGACCATCTGATAACGATGTGGGTTAGCCACTAGGAAAAAGAAAAATCTGGTCTCATGACCATCAAGGACATCAAGAATTTTCCTGAATTTCTTAATGTGTATTAATAAGTTAAAGTTATATATTTGTCTTGCATATCTTTTAGTTATACTGATCATCCACACAGAGGCTTATCACTCCTGACTCAAAGAAAAGCAGAGATGAGAAAAGCAGAAAGTCAAATTATGGAATATAGAATCTTAATTGAGGCTCGTAGCAAAACTGTATGGTTTCTTTGAAAGCACATTCCAGTTAAAAAAAAAAAAAAGAAACAAATAGGGGCACCTGGATGGCTCAGTTGGTTAAGCGTCTGACTTCGGCCCAGGTCATGATCTCGTGGTCTGTGAATTCGAGCCCCACGTCAGTCTCTGTGCTGACAGCTCAGAGCCTGGAACCTGTTTCAGATTCTGGGTCTCCCTCTCTCTCTGACCCTCCCCCGTTTATGCTCTGTCTCTCTCTGTCTCAAAAATAAAAATAAACGTTAAAAAAAATTTTTTTAAAAAAGAAACAAATAGACAACAACTTTCTTGCATGGCCAGCCAAGGCCTAAAGACTTAAATATAACAGAAATTAATGTAACACATATCTCTTATCCCCTATTTTAAAAGTGCATTTTTTTTTACCTTTTGCTGCATAAAACGTTACCCCTAAACAGCAGCTAAGACAACACACATTTATCATTCCACAGTTCACATGAGTCAGGTATCTAGACACAACATAGCTAGACTTCTACTTTGGAGTCTCATACGCTGCAATTAAGGTGCCCAATGAACTATAGCAATCTCAAGGTCCAATTGGGGAAGGACCCGCTTCCAAAATCATTCACATAGCAGCTGGTAGGATGCAGTTCCTTGAGAGCTATTGGCCAAGGTCACCCTCAGTTCCTTGCCATGTGGACTTCTCCAGCATGGCAGCTTGATTTCTGGAAGCCTGAAAGACAAAAGGTAATAGGGTTCTGCTAACAAGATGAAAGCCAGTCTTCTGTAATCAACCACAGAAGTGTTCTCATCACCTTTGCCATATACTATTGGTTAAACAAGTCACTGTATCAATCCTACAGTCAGGGAAGAGTATCATAGAATAAAGTGAATACCAGGAGGTGGGGATTACTGGAGGTTATCTTAGAAATCTGTCTACCACAACACAAACCACCAATAGAAACAATGTCCTTTTCACAGATTCAGTGAAATCTACACAGTTCGTAGAGGTGTCTTGGTTGGAAAACAAGGATAAAGTGGAACCTCAGAAAAGTGCTGGGGGCATGGAAGCTGCATTTTGTCAAAACCATCATCATCTAGAACACTGGAACAAAATCATTCAGAACCTCAAACCGGCAGAGAAGAGAGGGAACCAAAATTCCTTTATCATCCATTACTTGGCAGATAGTTTATCTTCTTTCAATCTTCACTTCACTATTATAAATTGGGTATTATTACCCCCAGTTTATAGGTAAGGGAATTGAACAATAAGGTTAGATTCCTGTTCTGAAATCACACGGCTACTAAATAACAGTTCTAATTAACATAGACATTAGAATTAGACAAAAAAGTACTTAAGTCTACATCCCCCACCCCCCACCATTTATCTGCCCTGTGACTATTTGAAAGTAATCTCTTTGTATTGTTAACTACTGTGTCCTGACTGCCCAGCAGGTGCTTAGCATTTCAGTGGATTAATCAACCTCAGTTTTATCTTTAAAATAGGCTAAATAATGGCACCTATCTCAAGGGTTGATGCAAGGATTATATGAATATTCAAACACTTAGCACAGGGCCTAGCCCTTCTTGGGAGCTCAAAAGATGACTACTATTATGCTTTTTCCCTGATTCTGATCTTAACCACAAACACTGCATCCAATATAATACAATGTTACCTATATGATACCATAAACCTCCAGGTTTTGAGGGCCCACCTTATCCAGTCTCTTCTTGGTGAAACCCTCATGCCAACACTCAATTCTTAATACCAAGTTTATTAAAACAGATACCATTTGCTCCAAGAAAACTGTTCCCACTCATTTTGCACAGACACCACATCCTCTGCTCCAGGAAAACTGGACCCTATCCATTCCCATACAGACACTATGGTTCCACATCTTCTACACCAGAAAAACTGGACTCCACTCTTTCCACATAAATAACACATGGTTTTCACATCCTCTGTACCAGGAAAACTGGTCTATATCCTTTCCTGCATGGGCATCATATGGTTTCACATTCTCTACTTCTTCCTGTACAGACAGTGTATGGTTCCACATCCTTTACATCAAAAACAAAAAACAAAACAAACAAAAAAAAAAACTGGGTCCCATCCTTCCTGTGTGGATACCACATGGTTCCCACATCTTCTGCTCTGTGAAAACTGGGCACCATCTTTTTCTACATGGATACCATATAGTTCTCACAATTGCATCACTGCTTACACTTTTGCCTGTTAGGTTATACAGAAACAAACCAACCTAAATTCAAGTCCTTGCAAGTCCCTTATCCTCTCTGAGCTTTGGATGCAATAGTTGTGCAATGTAATTCTTAGCAAATGACCCAATGAAACACACCGAACAATTAGAGTGTCCTTGGAGGAAGCCAGCAGAGATGGTTGCCCTGCTTCACTGGTACCTTGCTTTGGGCTGAGCAGGAGCTTAACCTCCAGAATAACACTGCCATCTTTTTGCTTTATTTGGCCTTGTTGTTTCTCCATTTGGGAGCCAAATTATAGCCTCATAAAACAGCAGGGGTGCCAGAGAAATAGCTTAAATACAGTAACTATTAAAACCTCAAACTGCTGTGCTAATTAAATTGCCTTATTGCAACAAATTTTGTAATACAAGACATGTAAAAATGCCAGTCTCCCTTTTTGACAAGAGGAAAACACCCCTTCTAGTCATGCCCATGTTTGGCTCCAAGGCAGACCTCGGGCCCAGGGGAAAGTGTATGCTGAAATCAGCTGGCTGGATTTCTCTGCTCCAGGGAGACTTCCTCAGTTCAGTCAGTGAAGGTTACTTGGGGCCAGAGGATAATACAGAAAAACAAACAAGAGCCACCAAACAATTGCTGACTGAATCCAAGAGTTCAACAGAGAAGCTCAGAGGATTTTTGTGCAAGCAACTGGTCAGTAATGGCTGACCACCTGGGGTCTACCAGGGAATACGGTAAGTCCCCTATGCATAAAAAAAGGACACTGGTGTCCAGCCCTTACATGACAGAGAGAGACAGGCCAAATTAAAAGGATATAAATGTAAATGTATAGAGCACCGGGGCCAAAACAAAGGCTCTGGAGCCAGACTGCCCGATTTGGAACCTAGTCTACCATTTGCCAGCTGGATGACCTTGAATAAGTTACTTATTAGCCTCTCTATGCTTCATATGTAAGACAAGGCTAATACCAATAGGAATTTTAAAAAGTTGGGTGAGGATTGAACGAGTTAATATAAAGACCTGCTTCACACAGGGCCTAGCACCAGTCTATCTGCACAAAATTTGGGGAGTATTACTGCAATCGCTATACCTGAACAGTGTAAAAAATACTGATCAGGAGACTGGAGCTCTGGTCCTGACTCTACCTCGAAACTGAGGCCCTTTTCCTTCTGTGTCTTTATATTTATTTATTTATTAACTAGGGAAATAAGGAAGAGTTTAATTATCTCCAAAATTCCTTCCAGCACTAAAATATGATGACCGATTTGACTTGTACTGGGTTATGCATGATATATTTCAGTACAGTATGGGACAGAGTGGGACATCAAAAGGAAGACATTAATTCCAGTCTACAACAAGCACCATATTGGGTGCCATGCATTGTGCTAGGCACTAAGTATTTGCCAGGGTCAATAAAAGGACAGTGGATCAAGTCCAGATATATCAAAACATAAGTCTCTGGCTGTGTGGACCTGGATCTCTTCCCTCTGCCTGTCCCTGACTCTCAGAGTCCAGTAAACATGCACAGGGTCTCAGTCAGGGTCACAGCAGAAGAGAGACAGCACATCAAATAAGATAACTGAAGGAGGGTTTACTAAAGGGACAATGTACAAAGGGTGTAGAGAAACTAAAGAGGCCACCCCGTTTTAAAATGTACCCAGGATTTTGTTTGTATACAGTTGTGGGGAGACCAACAGACTCAATGACTACCACCGAAAAGCTAATCTGTGATTCGCAGTTCCCAAGAGGAAGGGGTATGCCAGTTCATGGGGGAGCCACACGGGAAGCACCAGCATCAGTCAGGACACAGAGAGGGCAGGAGGAAAGCATGGGCAAGAGCATTTATTGTGGTTTCTTCAGGAACAGGTGAGGCAGTGCAAGCAGGCTCAGCAAGTTTAGGATTGGACAGTTTAAAAAATTTTGGTGGGCTCTGCACTGTAGAAGTAGGTCCTAGTTGCCTGGTACCTGGTCCTGGGATATTTGGGGCAGACGGACAGTGCCTCTGACTACAGGAGTCTTATACAAGAAGGTGCTGGGGGTAAGGACACAGAAAAGGCATGGCCCACGCATGTCTTTTATTATCTCAAAGAATTAGCTAATTCTAAGAAGGGCAGTCCCACCCTCTCCTCAGATTCACAAGGTCCCAAGTTGTCAAATCATAATAAATACAATAGGCAGAAGACATGATTAATAAACACCTGCAGGCCTAAAGGGACAAGAAAGGAAGTAGTTACCTGGGCCCAAAAAAAGAGAGTCGCAGCAAGACGGACATTTTGAAAGGAGTTGCGGCCCAGCCAAAGGATGTAGTCAGCCCACAGTGACCCAGCGTAAAAGGTCCTCAGCAAAGGCAACCTCCCGCCTCCCCTCCTTTGATTTCTGGTCAGGGCTCCCCATCAGCAAAATCCAGCTGAAAGTCAAATGGCAAGGGGAACCATTGATGTGGTCCACACAGGTCTGCCTGCCCAGGCAGAGTGCAGGATGGAGAAGGGAGGGGGGAGTGAAACTGGAGGGGAAAGAGCAGACATCACATGGTAAGAACACATCCACATCAAGACTGGAACCACAGCAGAAAAACCCGGAGCTGTTTCTGCTTCAGGGAGAACTTGCAAATGTCCTGCTAATAATAAAACAAAACCCTAGGTTGAGGGCTGCCTAGAGATAGAACATCCAAAGATGAAAGAAGGAATTTATTTCTTCATTCCAACCCTTGGCCTCTTCCTTCTTCTCACTACAACTGTGGAATGCCATGGGGAGAGACAGGTATGATTTCGTTCATCTCCTCCAGATAGGAACCTTCCGTGAGTGCATTCTCCAGGCACTCCATGATATTTAAAAGCCTATTGTGTTCCAAGACACGCTGACCTCACCTCTGTTGCCAGGAAACCTGCTGCAGACTCTAGTGCCTGAGTACCCTTGTCACTGCTGTCCCGAGATGATGCAGGAAGAAGCAATCGACTGATGCTGATGCTTATGGTTGGAGCAGAGTGAACAGCACTCACCTGCCATTAAGAAAGCCAGATCTGCTCCAGCAGCTTAGATCCATGCCTGCAGGACACATCCACTGCAGGCTGTTGAAGAAAAGTGAATAGTACTGTGCAATCATCAAGTGAGGGGTGCCTGGGTGGCCCAGTTGGTTAAGCATCTGACTTCAGCTCAGGTCATGATCTCACAGTTCGGGAGTTCGAGCCCTGCGTCAGGCTCTGTGCTGACAGCTCGGAGCCTGGAGCCTGCTTCAGATCCCGTGGTTCCTTCTTTCTCTGCCCCTCTCCCGCTCACTCTCTCGGTCTCTCAAAAATAAATAAATGTTAAAAAAAATTTTTTAAGTCATTAAGTGAGCCTACTCTGTGCTTCATTCTGGGATGTGAGGCTGAAACACACAGAGCTCCTGCCCTTCAAGGATTAGCAAAATATTAAAAGGAGACAGAAATAAACCACTGATAATGATGCAGTGCATAAAATTAATCATAGAACTCTATGCCAGGCCTCTGCTGTGGATGAGGGAAGGCAGCAAGGGGCAGATCAGCCTAGACGATAGAGTAAAAGTTTTTTCTTGAGAGGAGGCAAAAACATCTTACCCTTTTTATGTACAAAGTTCAGATAGACATACAAGATATAAACAGATACACATTTCTGTGGAAATAAAATCTCTTAGGAAGTGAGACAATTAGGAAAGAAAAGACCTAAAAAGGATTCATTAAGCAGGTGATAATGACAAAAAGGTTCAGAAACATTGAGCTCAGTGGATAGAAGAGGTCCTTGCATTGTCTGGGTGGCTCAGTAAGTTAAGCATCTGAATCTTGATTTCAGCTCAGGTCTTGATTTCAGCTCAGGTCATGATCCCAGGGTCATGGTGACAGGGTCAAGCTCTGTGATGACGGTGTAGAGCCTGTTTAGGATTTTCCCTTTTCCAACCTTTCTCTGCCCCTCCCCCACTCGCACGCGCGCACACACACCGTCTCTAAATAAATAAATAAGTAAATAAATAAATAAATAAATAAATTTTTAAAAACAACAGCTTGTTTTTTTAAACTATGAAATTATTGTCAAATTGGTTTCCATACAACACCCAGTACTCATCCCAACAGGTGCCCTCCTCAGTACCCATCACCCACCCCCATCAATCCTGTTTATTCTCACTTTTTAAGAGTCTCTTATGTTTTGGCTCCCTCCCTCTCTAACCTCTTTTTTTTTTCTCTTCCCCTTCCCCATGGTCTTCTGTTAAATTTCTCAGGATCCATATAAGGGTGAAAACATATGGCATCTGTCTTTCTCTGTATGACTTATTTCACTTAGCATAACACTCTCCAGTTCCATCCACATTGCTACAAAAGGCCATATTTCATTCTTTCTCATTGCCCCGTAGTATTGCATTGTGTATAAGAACCACAACTTCTTTATCCATTCATTAGTAGATGGACATTTAGGCTCCTTCCATAATTTGGCTATTGTTGAAAGTGCTGCTATAAACATTGGGGTACAAGTGCCCCTATGCATCAGTCCTCCTGTACCCTTTGGGTAAATTCCCAGCAGTGCTATTGCTGGGTCATAGGGTAGATCTGTTTTTAATTTTTTGAGGAACGTCCACACTGTTTTCCAGAGAGGCTGCACCAGTTCACATTCCCACCAACAGTGCAAGAGGGTTCCCATTTCTCCATACCCTCGTCAGCATCTATAGTCTCCTGATTTGTTCATTTTAGCCACTCTGACTGGTGGGAGGTGACATCTGAGTGTGGTTTTGAATTGTATTTCCCTGATGAGGAGCAATGTTCAGCATCTTTTCATGTGCCTGTTGGCCTTCTGGATGTGTTCTTCAGAAAAGTGTCTATTCATGTTTTCTGCCTATTTCTTCACTGGATTATTTGCTTTTCAGGTATGGAGTTTGGTGAGCTCTTTATAGATTTTGGATACTAGCCCTTTGTCCGATATGTCATTTGCAAATATCTTTTCCTATTCTGTCAGTTGACTTTTAGTTTTGTTGATTGTTTCCTTTGCAGTGCAGAAGCTTTTTCTCTTCATGAGGTACCAACAGTTCATTTTTGCTTTTAATTCCCTTGCCTTTGGGGATGTGTCAAATAAGAAATTGATGCAGCTGAGGTCAGAGAGGTCTTTTCCTGCTTTCTCCTCTAGGGTTTTGATGGTTTCCTGTCTCACATTCAGGTCCTTCATCCATCTTGAGTTATTTTTGTGAATGGTGTAACAAAGTGGTCTAGTTTCCTTCTTCTGCATGTTGCTCTCCAGTTCTCCCAGCACCATTTGTTAAAGAGACTGTCTTTTTTCCATTGGATATTCTTTCCTGCTTTGTCAAAGATTAGTTGGCCATACTTTTGTGGGTCTAGTTCTGGGTTTCTATTCTATTCTATCCTATTCCATTGGTCTCTGTGTCTGTTTTTGTGTCAATACCATACTGTCTTGATGATTACAACTTTGTAGTAGAGGCTAAAGTCTGGGATTGTGATGCCTCCTGCTTTGGTCTTCTTCTTCAATATTACTTTGGCTATTTGGGGTCTTTTGTGGTTCCATGCAAATTCTAGGATTGCTTGTTCTAGCTTCGAGAAGAATGCTGGTGCAATTTTGATTGGGATTGCATTCCATGTGCAGACTGCTTTGGGTAGTATTGACATTTTAACAATATTTATTCTTCTAGTCCATGAGCACGGAATATTTTTCCATTTCTTTCTGTCTTCTTCAATTTCCTTCATAAGCTTTCTATAGTTTTCAGCATACAGATCTTGTACACCTTTGGTTGGGTTCATTCCTAGGTATTTTATGCTTCTTGGTGCAATTGTGAATGAGATCAGTTTCTTTATTTGTCTGTCTGTTGCTTCATTATTAGCGTATAAGAATGCAGCTGATTTCTGTACATTGATTTTGTATCTTGCGACTTTGCTGAATTCATATATCAGTTCTAGCAGACTTTTGGTGGAGTTTATTGGGTTTTCCATGTATAGTATCATGCCATCTGTACAAAGTGAAAGCCAGACTTCATCTTTGCCAATTTTGATGCCTTTGATTTCCTTTTGTTGTCTGATTGCTGATGCTAGAACTTCCAACACTATGTTAAACAACAGCGGTGAGAGTGGACATCCCTGTCTTGTTCTTGATCTCAGGGAGAAAGCTCTCAGTGTTTCCCCATTGAGGATGATATTAGCTGTGGGCTTTTCATAAGTGGCTTTTATGATATTTAAGTATGTTCCTTCTATCCAGACTTTCTTGAGGGATTTTTTTAAGAAAGGATGCTGAATTTTGTGAAATGCTTTTTCTGCATCGATTGACAGGATCATATGGTTCTTATCTTTTCTTTTGTTAATGTGATGTATCACGTTGATTGATTTGTGAATGTTGAACCAGCCCTGCAGCCCAGGAGTGAATCCTACTTGGTCTTGGTGAATAATTCTCTTTATATGCTGTTGAATTCGATTTGCTAGTATCTTGTTGAGAATTTTTGCATCCATATTCATCAGGGATATTGGCCTGTCATTCTCTTTTTTTGTTGGGTCTCTGTCTGGTTTAGGAATCAAAGTAATGCTGGCTTCATAGAATGAGTCTGGAGGTTTTCCTTCTTTTTCTGTTTTTTTGGAACAGCTTGAGAAGGATGGGTATTATCTCTATTTTAAATTTCTGGTAGAATTCCCCAGGAAAGCCGTCTGATCCTGGATTCCTGTTTGTTGGGAAATTTTTGGTAACTGATTCAATTTCTTCACAGGTTATGGGTCTGTTCAAATTTTCTATTTCTTCCTGTTTGAGTTTTGAAAGTGTGTGGGTGCTGAGAATTTGTCTATTTCTTCTAGGTTGTCCAGTTTGTTGGCATATCATTTTTCATAGTATTCCCTGATACTTGCTTGTATTTCTGAGGGATTGGTTGTAATAATTCCATTTTCATTCATGATTTATCTA
This sequence comes from Acinonyx jubatus, assembly GCF_027475565.1. Taxonomy (NCBI): domain Eukaryota; kingdom Metazoa; phylum Chordata; class Mammalia; order Carnivora; family Felidae; genus Acinonyx; species Acinonyx jubatus. The sequence goes on along the minus strand of NC_069390.1, from coordinate 19,554,689 downwards.
TTTGGATCATCTCTGTTTTCTTTTTGAGAAGCCTGGCTAGAGATTTATCAATTTTGTTTATTTTTTCAAAAAACCAACTCTTGGTTTCATTGATCTGCTCAACAGTTTTTGTAGATTCTAAATTGTTTATTTCTGCTCTGATCTTTATGATTTCTCTTCTTCTGCTGGGTTTGGGGTGTCTTTGCTGTTCTGCTTCTATTTCCTTTAGGTGGGCTGTTAGATTTTGTATTTGGGATTTTTCTTGTTTCTTGAGATAGGCCTGGATTGCAATGTATTTTCCTCTCGGGACTGCCTTCGCTGCATCCCAAAGCATTTGGATTATTGTATTTTCATTTCATTTGTTTCCATATATTTTTTAATTTATTCTCTAAGGTTGACCCATTTATTCTTTAGTAGGGTGTTCTTTAGCCTCCATCCTTTTGGAGGCTTTCCAGACTTTTTCCTGTGGTTGATTTCAAGCTTCATAGCATTGTGGTCTCAAAGTATGCATGGTATGATCTCAATTCTTGTATACTTATGAAGGGCTGTTTTGTGGCCCAGTATGTGATCTATCTTGGAGAATGTTCCATGTGTACTCAAGAAGAAGTATATTCTGTTGCTTTGGGATGTAGAGTTCTAAATATATCTGTCAAGTCCATCTGATCCAATGTATCATTCAGGGCCCTTGTTTCTTTATTGATCCTTTGTCTAGATAATCTATCTATTGTTGTAAGTGGGGTATTAAAGTCCCCTGTAATTACCACATTCTTATCAATAAGGTGGCTTATGTTTGTGATTAATTGTTTTATATATTTGGGGCTCCCGTATTCAGCACATAGACATTTATAATTGTTAGCTCTTCCTGATGGATAGACCCTGTAATTATTATATAATGCCCTTCTTCATCTCTTGTTACAGCCTTTAATTTAAAGTCTAGTTTGTCTGATATAAGTATGGCTACTCCAGCTTTCTTTTGACTTCCAGCAGCATGATAGATATTTCTCCATTCCCTCACTTTCCATCTGAAGGTGTCCTGAGGTCTAAAATGAGTCTCTTGTAGACAGCAAATCGCTAGGTCTTATTTTTTTATCCATTCTGATACCCTATGTGTTTTGGTTGGCGCATTTAGTCCATTTACAGTCAGTGTTATTATAGAAAGATATGGGTTTAGAATCATTGTGATGCCTGTCGGTTTCATGCTTGTAGTATGTCTCTGGTACTTTGTGGTCTTTGTAACATTGCACTCACAAAATCCCCCTTAGGATCTCTTGTAGGGCTGGTTTAGTGGTGATAACTACCGTCAGTTTTTGTTTGTTTGGGAAGACCTTTATCTCTCCTTCTTTTCTGAATGACAAACTTGCTGGATAAAGGATTCTCGGCTGCATATTTTTTCTGTTCGTCACATTGAATATTTCCTGCCATTCCTTTCTGGCCTGCCAAGTTTCAGTAGATAGGTCTGCTACTGCTGTTAAGTGTCTACCTTTGTATGTTAGGGCCTGTTTATTCATAGCTGCTTTCAGAATTTTCTCTTTATCCTTCTTTTTTGCCAGTTTCACTATGATATGTTGTGCAGAAGATCGATTCAAGTTACGTCTGAAGGGAATTCTCTGTGCCTCTTGGATTTCAGTGCCTTCTGCCTTCCCCAGATCAGGGAAGTTCTCAGCTATGATTTGTTCAAGTACACCTTCAGCCCCTTTCTCTCTCTTTTCCTCTTCTGGAATTCTTATTATACAGATATTGTTGCATTTCATCGTATCACTTAGTTCTCTAATTCTCCCCTCATATTCCTGGATTTTTTTATCTTTCTTTTTCTCAGCTTCCTCTTTTTCCATAATTTTATCTTCTAATTCACCGATTTTCTCCTCTGCCTCTTCAATCCGAGCTGTGGTCGCCTCCATTTTATTTTGCACCTCATTTATAGCATTTTTTAGCTCCTCATGACTGTTTCTTAGTCCCTTGATCTCTGTAGCAATAGATTCTCTGCTGTCCTCTATACTTTTTTCAAGCCCAGTGATTAATTTTATGACTATTATTTTAAATTCATGTTCCGTTATATTGGTTAAATTGTTTTTGATCAATTCGTTAGTTAGCTGTTGCCACTTCCTGGAGTTTCTTCTGAGGAGAATTCTTCCATTTCATCATTTCAGATAGTCCCTGGAGTGGTGCAGAACTGCAGGGCACTTCCCCTGTGCTGTCTGGAGTAACTTGTGTTGGTGAGCAGGGCTGCAGTGAGACCTGATGTCTGCCCCCAGCCCACCGCTGGGTCCACAGTCAGACTGGTGTGTACCTTATCTTCCCCTCTCCCAGAGGCAGGACTCACTGTGGAGTGGTGTGGCCCCTGTCTGGGCTACTTGCACATTGCCAGGCTTGTGGTGCTGCTTCTATGGGATCTGGTGTATTAGCCGGGGTGTATCCGCAAGGTGCACAGGGGTAGGAGGGGCAGGCTTAGTTTGCTTTGCCGTGGGTGGTCCCCTGTGGAAAGGGCCCTGCAGCACCGGGAGGGAGGCAGGCAGACCCATCAGAGGGATGGATCCACAGAAGCACAGCATTGGGTGTTTGCAAAGTGCAAGCAAGTTCTGTGACGGGAACTGGTTCCCTTTGGGATTTTGGCTGGGGGATGGGTGAGGGAGATGGCATTGGCCAGCACCTTTGTTCCCCACCAAGCTGAGCTCTGTCCTCCGGGGCTCAACAACTCTCCCTCCCGTTGTCCTCTATCCCTCCCACTCTCCGAGCAGAGCTATTGACTTATAACGTTCCAGATGTTAAGTCCTGCTGGCTGTCAGAACACACTCCGTCTGACCCCTCCGCCTCTGCAAGCCAGACTCAGGGGCTCTGCCTTGCCGGGTGGGCTGGCTGCCCCTCCACCGCCCCGGCTCCCTCCCTCCAGTCCGTGTAGCACACACCACCTCTCCGCCCTTCCTGCCCTCTTCCATGGGCCTCTTGTGTATGCTTGGCTTCTGAGAATCCATTCTGCTAGTCTTCTGGCAGTTTTCTGGGTTATTTAGGCAGATGTGGGTGGAATCTAAGTGATCAGCCTACACCGCCATCTTCTCGATCCTCCAAGAACAGCTTGTTTCTTACACATATGTGAGTTTATACTTAGGTTACTCAGCCTTTCTGTGCCTAAGTTTTGTCATCCACAAATTAAAGATAATAATTGTACCATCTCTTACATACTGTGATTAAATCAGATACTACATATAAAGTGCCTAATAGATATCTGACACATAATAAATGCCCAACAAATATATGCTACTGTCACTAATCCATTCAGCAAATAATGTTCATCTATCAATCCAAGAAAACGTAAAACCTTGCTGGCGTCCTTAAGGAGTGTTAGAAGAAGTGGCCTGGCACAAAAGATAAAAGCTTCAACTTTGCAGATAGACTGGAATTTTAAGTCAGGATTCACACTGTGCCAGCAAATCGTTTAGCTTCACCTAACCTCAAGTTTGCTTCTGTAAAGTGGACAGCATAACACCCACAACACGGATTTAGTGCCTAGTGTGGGCCACAGGGGAAGGGCTGGGAACAGAAGAGTGAAGGAAACAGCCGCACTCCTTTTGGAGTTCCCCTCTGAACAGAGTAGACAGACAATAAACACATCAATGAGTAATTATGTCACAGAATGCCAGGGAGTGATCAGCATCGAAAAGAAAGATAAAGCAGACTAGGTTTTAGAATGAAGAGTGATAAAGAGTGCTATTAGAGTTTCCTGGGAAGTACACTTGGGGAGGTGACATTTGAGCACAGACATGAATGAAGTGAAGGAGTGAACCCTGTAATTATCTGGGGAAATGGTGTTCCAGGAAAAGCGAACACTAAATGCAAATATCCTGAGACAGGAATATGTTAGGTGTTTTTGAGGCTAGACTTGCTGGAAAACAATGAACAAAGGGGCACATGGCGGGAGAAGAGGTCAGAAAGTGAGCCAAGGAGCAGGATTTTATTTTAAGTCTGACCAAGGATAAGAACAGGAAAACAACATGATCTGATTTATGTTTTAGGAGGATGTCTCTGGCTGCTGTGGACAGAGCAGCAGGAAGAAGAGCAGAGCAAGTAGTTTGGACGCTACTGATATAGGTAAAGCAGTTAACACTTTGGCCAACACAACAAATATTCAATCAAAAGGACATTAGAAGAAAAAAAACCCACTTCAAGGCAAACAACATAAAGAATTTCCATATGCCTCCCCTGTCATTTCTTGGTGCTCTTGTCTGAGATGAATGTGGGGCCAAATAAAAGCACTGGTCTGATCCACTTAGGTGTCTCCTAAGGAACATTATATTCAATGTTGAAAAGGTATAAAAGTCCATCCCTATCTGTATATCAAAATCGTATCAACTTAAAATGACTCTAGTAAATGAAGGAGTTCCTGGGTGGCTCAGTCAGTTGAGCAACCGACTTCGGCTCAAGTCATGATCTCACAGCTCGTGAGTTTGAGCCCCACGTCAGGCTCTGTACTGACAGCTCGGAGCCTGGAGCCTGCTTCACATTCTGTGTCTCCCTCTTTCTCTGCCCCTAATCCACTTGCATTCTGTCTCTGTCTCTCTCAAAAATAAATAAACATTAAAAAAGAATTTTTTTAATGAAAAAAAAAGTACTCTAGTAAATGAAGAAAATATCTGAGAATTTCAAAAATTGTGATTGTTACCAAACTTTAAGCATAAACCAGATTCATATCTCAGTGCCTGGAATACATGGTAGGTAATCAGCAATTATCTGTTGAGGAATGAATAAATTTAAAAAATCCCAAACAAACTGCACTGTGGAGACAGAGTCTAAAAGAAGATATAAAAACCCCTTGGGGCTGTTTATCTTATAATTAGTATAAGTATAGAATCTCTTCTTGATAGTTTATTTCTAGAATTCAGGAAATCCAAGTGACACAAGTGGGTGTGAAACCAACACTTGGCTATACATCTTTAAAATGAATTTTGATCAGGGCACCTGGGTGGCTCAGTTGGTTAAGAGTCTGCCTCTGGATTTTGGCACAAGTCATGTTATCACAGTTGTGAGATCGAACCCCATGTCTGACTCCATGCTAGGATTCTCTCTCCCTCTCCTTCTGCTCCCCCCCCCCCCCCCCGTGCATGTGGCGCTCTCTCTCTCTCTCTTAAATAAATAAATAAATAAATAAATAAATAAATAAATAAATAAAATTAATTCTGATCAATCATACTTTCCTAGGTGGGTAAAATTATCAAGTAGGAATAGTACCTACAATAGGTACAATAATACCTACAAAAGGTTGATGTCTAGATTATATTAGGTGCCCAATAAATATTTTCCAATTTAGTTGAAAAGCATATGAATAGAACTCTGTTTAAAAGTATGCTTACATCCTTTTCCTCAAGTTCCAATAAATTAAACTCCTTTCCAATTCCCTACATACAGAAAAGTCACTGACTTCTGCTTCACTTAAAACCATTTTAGGAATGTGATAGGAAAATAAAGCAAGGTTACTTATCCACCATGACCACACTTTGTTCATCAGGATTCAATTCCAAAAGGTTAATCTTGAGTACATCAGCAAGCCAAGAGATGCAACAATGCTTGATGGAAAAGCTTACAGGAGTCATACCTATTACTCTTAATTTCAACCATCTATTTCCATCACACAGGAAAGAACAAGGATTGATGAGAGAGCACTTCAGTGGAACTCTTATCCATAAAGTCACTGGCAAGAATGGAAGAGGTCTTTTTAGATACATCAGTCTTTGAAAGAAACAGCATTTCACACCTTTTTCATCTGGAACCAGATTAATCCCCTGGGATTAGACAATTGAGGAACTTCTGGACATCAAGGCAGTTTCAATTTACATACCCTTCCTTGACCCCCTGGCTCTGCCCTCCACTGTCACCCATCTGAGGCAACGAACAGAATGTCTTCCCCAGTCCCCAACCAGTGGAAAATGAAAAAAACATCCGACTTTTCACCCCATATCATTTTCATCTTTCGTCTTAATTATCACCACCAAAAGTACAGAAATCATTATCTTTACGATGATGAACGTAAATGATGATTTCCCATATAAATTTCATATTATAAAAGAGGTTGTAATGGATAATGCAAATTGCTAATGGCCTTTTTTTCCTGGACTGAAAAATTGAGGTGCTTAACAAAATGAAATTAAATCTGAGCTATTTTCAAACAAGTCAAGAACTTTAATTATTTGGATGGTAAAAAAGAAGGAGAGATAAACTAAATTTTTTAAATGGTCATATTTTTAAATAGTTTCTCTTTCCACTACACTGCTCAAGCTTTCTCTCTAGAAAGCTCAATGCTTGTCTTGTTGTGCTCAGTAGGTTTTAAACTACTGTGAAAATTGTTCATTGTGATTTTTTCATTAGCAGTACTCTTTAGTAAGTTCGAAGCTTATTCCAAATAAACATTCTCTTTGCTCTATGGCATTTTAATTGGTTCCCATCCACCACAGCTCCTCACAAAGACAGATGTTGTTGGTGATACCATCTCCTCTCTAATTAGAACACGTTGATTTGAGCAACAACATTAGAGATTGTGATTTACTAAAGAAGAATCCTAGAACTGCCCAGTCAGATCAAGCTAGCTGAGGTGTTAGCCAGCATAATAGTGGCTGAACTATTATGTTCGGAAGTCACAACAGACCTAGGTTCAAAGCTACTTACCATCTCTATCAGTTAATCTCCATGAAGTGTGATGAAGGCAACCTGTGAGAGTTATTGAGGGTTAAATGATAGAATACATAAAAGATGCCTAGAACAATGGCTGAAAAATAGTAAGTATTTGATACACAGAGAAAAAAGTAACTTCAACTATGACTTTAAAACTTGTAAATGAATTATTATTCATTCAATAAATATGCATTGACCACTCAATATATACCAGACACTGTTCTACACATGGGATATATCAAAGAACACAGACTTCCCTGGAAAAAGAAACAATAAATAATAAATGTCATAAACAGGTATGTAGTAAGTGCCCCCCAAAGGTAAGAGAATAGAGCTGGATGCAGGAGATGGGAAAAGGGGATTGGGTGGAGACAGAGTTTGCTGGTTGCAATTTTAAGTAGGGTAACCAATATGGATTCTACATTTTGAAGGCAGAACCAAAAAGGTTTACTGAAGGACTGGATGTGGGACATGAGAGAAAGGAGAGGAATTCAGGTTGATTGCAAAGTTTCTGGCCTGAGTAACTGCAAGGATAGAATTGCCGCCCAAAGAGATGGGAAAGACTGGAAGTGGTGCAAATTGTGTGGCGAATGCCTGTGCATGTATGGATATGGGATGTGACTGAAAGGAAGGAGTTAAGGATGACTCCAAGCATTTTGACAAGGATAGAGTTGCTGTCAGTTGGGTGTTGAGTGTCTGTGTGTGCTACACCACCTTCTATCCACCAGTGTCTGGACATGGTGACTGTCTTAATAAAATGTTAGGGAAACATCCAGATCTTTTATTTAGCTTGATGATGTTTCACTATATTACTTCAGTAGAAGTTCTGGTGTGATAAACCTCCCTTTCTCTATTTTATAACAGAGGAAGGTAAAATGACAGGGTGTGCATACGCATTAAAATGTCAAATATACACAGCTGTTTATAGGTGCACATGTACCACTAACTGGTTATTGAAAGTAATAAGTACTCAATACACTTTCTTTTCATAAAAGAATGACCATATGACACTAAGCAATTAACGAACAGTTAAGAAGGGCCATGAGTGGTGCTGTAAGGAGATAATTTGGCATAGCAAAAGTTATAGCCATGGGGAGTTAGGTTGACCAACCATCCTGGTTTACATGAGATGTTCTCACTGAAAGTCCTGTGACCCATAAAACTCCTCAGTCCCAGGCAACCTAGGACAGTTGGTCATCCCAACAGAGGATGTTGAGTTTAGGACATGTTAAGTTTGGAATGTCTATTTGACATCCAAGTGTAGATGTAAGGGAAAAGAGATGAATATATGCATCTGGAATTTAAGAGTCAAGAGACATAAATTTGGTTGCCAGCATATATATGGTATTTAAGACAATGAGATTGTGTAACACTATGGGATTTTATATTCAGTAGGAAGTATTTACCAATAGAGATTTGTTCAGCATATACTGAATGCCTCAGAATATAGGTAACAGCCACAGCACAACAGAAAATACAGACAAATAACCAATTAAGTACAGTACATTTTGTCATGTACAAGCTCAGTAGTGGTCTCCTCAAGGACAAGATGATTGCACAGGTATTTGAAGGATGAAGAGGAGCTTTCCAGGCAGATGAAGCAATAGAGTGAGAGGGAGTTCAGAGCAGAAAATACAGTATGTGTGATAACACAGGGAAGTTAAACAGCATGACAGGCTTCAGAAAATATCAAGAAGTTTGCTGGTTCAGGCTCATGAAATGAAAGGATGGAAGTAATAAGAAATGAAGAAAAAAAAAACCTGATTATCACCAATGGGCAGGCACTTGAATTCCAGCAAAAACAGAAACACAGGGCTTCTTGATCAAACACCACGGGTATATCAAAGGCCCACTATAAGGAACTGCAACATGGTGCTGCTGTTCAGGCTTCATAGCTCATTAGAAATATAAATGTGGGAAAGTAGTCTTCTCTATTTTTAGTGCCTTCATCTAGTACTGGAAATAACAATAATCATGAAATATTTGGTCCATTTCCTTCATCAGTGTGACATACAAATGGGATAGTGAAGCCCATTTGTGCTAAGTAACATGATGGGTTTAAAAGGATTGTTATTCTTTTGTAATTCTGTTGACTTTACCATTCCAAGCAATGGTAAAAATCAACCATGTCCAATAGACAAAAAAAAAAAAAAAGTCATAAGACATATTTGTAGCAGAAAGGGCAGCTGGAGGCCCACATGTGTTTTTTCAACCACAGTGTGGGTCACATAAATCTGTAACATTTTAGAACTAAAAGAATTCAATTATGAGTTTGGTGTTTTATTAACTTATTTAGCAACAGAACTCTTTTGTCATACAGAATCCTGAATATAATCTTAAATTATAAATTTACTAAAAGTGTGATGGTCCTGTGTGAATCCTGGACTGGGGGAAGGGGAGACAGTTTTTCCTGTTCAACTTCCCTATGGCCATTCTTACTGGCCACTAAAACACATCCAAGAACACTAGAGTTCTACACAATAATTTTAAGATAACTGCTGTAGGGGGGTGCATGGGTGGTACAGTCAGTTAACCGTCCGACTCTTGACTTCAACTCAGGTCATGATCTCACAGTTTGAGATCAAGCCCCATGTTGGCCTCTGTGCTGACAGTGTGGAGCCTGCTTGGGATTCTCTCTCTCCCTCCCTCTCTGCTCCTCTCCTGCTCTCTCTCTCTCTCTCTGAAAATAAATATTTTTTTTAAAAAATGTAACTGTTGTAAATAATGTAATCCAATATGTTCATTCTATAGGTGAGACCAAGGGCCAAAAGGAATGGCATTTACCCAAAATCAGAGTTAATCAGCTCCGCATGATATAATTTCCACTGTGAATACAACAGAATAGCACTATTCCTGGCCCTCTATTATATTCTGCTCATTGCTTAGTATCCTGTGATCATTTTTATACAATTTTTTAATAAGTGTATTGAGTACTTATTAGTTCTAATAACCAGTTAGCATTACATGCACACATAGACTTAGGCAAATCAGGATGGTTGGTTGCTACCTACGATAACACTCCCGAGGTCAAAAACACACAGGGCAGAAGATAGGTTATAACAAAACTAATCTAGCACTTACCTGAAAGCCTAGCTTCCAACCTTGAAGATATAATTTCATTCATTTTAAAAAGAATCCTGGGTGGTTCAGTCAGTTAAGTGTCTGACTCTTGATTTCTGCTCAGGTCACAATCTCATAGTTTGTTTTTTTGTTTGTTTTTTTGTTGTTGTTGTTGTCGTTTTATTTTAGTTTCTATGATTCCACTTCCTTTATTTTATTTGTGTTTCTAATTTCCTTAAACTGAAGGTGAACTAGTTTCTTAAACAAAATATAGAAAATATAAACAGAAGTAATAAATAAAATTTATCTATAGCCTTACCACTATCCAAAGCCAATTATTGTTAAGATTCAGACATATTCTTTTCTGTGTTTTTATTTTTTTTTTTGTCCTTTGTTTTTTTATTTTTTTATTTTTTTTATTTTTTTAATATATGAAATATATTGTCAAATTGGTTTCCATACAACACCCAGTGCTCATCCCAAAAGATGCCCTCTTCAATACCCATCACCTACCCTTCCCTCCCTCCCACCCCCCATCAACCCTCAGTTTGTTCTCAGTTTTTAAGAGTCTCTTATGCTTTGGCCCTCTCCCACTCTAACCCCCCTTTTTTTTCTTCCCCTCCCCCATGATTTCTGTTAACTTTCTCAGGATCCACATAGAGTGAAAACATATGATATCTGTCTTTCTCTGTATGGCTTATTTCACTTAGCATCATACTCTCCAGTTCCATCCACATTGCTACAAAAGGCCATATTTCATTCTTTCTCATTGCCACATAGTACTTCATTGTGTATATAAACCACAATTTCTTTATCCATTCATCAGTTGATGGACATTTAGGCTCTTTCCACAATTTAGCTGTTGTTGAGAGTGCAGCTATAAACATTGGGGTACAAGTGCCCCTATGCATCAGTATGTAGCCCTTGGGCAAATTCCTAGCAGTGCTACTGCTGGGTCATAGGGTAGGTCTATTTTTAATTTTTTGAGGAAACTCCACACTGTTTTCCAGAGTGGCTGCACCAGTTTGCATTCCCACCAACAGTGCAAGAGGGTTCCCGTTTCTCCACATCCTCGCCAGCATCTATAGTCTCCTGATTTGTTCATTTTGGCTACTCTGACTGGCGTGAGGTGATATCTGAGTGTGGTTTTGATTTGTATTTCCCTGATAAGGAGCGACGTTGAGCATGTTTTCATATGCCTGTTGGCCATCTGGATGTCTTCTTTAGAGAAGTGTCTATTCATGTTTTCTGCCCATTTCTTCACTGGATTATTTGTTTTTCAGGTATGGAGTTTGGCGAGCTCTTTAGAGATTTTGCATACTAGCCCTTTGCCCGATATGTCATTTGCAAGTATCTTTTCCCATTCCATTGGTTGCCTTTTAGTTTTGTTGATTGTTTCCTTTGCTGTGCAGAAGCTTTTTCTCCTCATGAGGTACCAACAGTTCATTTTTGCTTTTAATTCCCTTGCCTTTGGGGATGTGTCAAATAAGAAATTGATGCGGCTGAGGTCAGAGAGGTTTTTTTCCTGCTTTCTCCTCTAGGGTTTTGATGGTTTCCTGTCTCACATTCAAGTCCTTATCCATTTTGAGTTTATTTCTGTGAATAGTGTAAGAAAGTGGTCTAGTTTCCTTCTTCTGCATTCTCCCAGCACCATTTGTTAAAGAGACTGTCTTTTTTCCATTGGATGTTCTTTCCTGCTTTGTCAAAGATTAGTTGGCCATACTTTTGTGGGTCTAGTTCTGGGGTTTCTATTCTATTCCATTGGTCTCTGTGTCTGTTTTTCTGCCAATACCATGCTGTCTTGATGATTACAGCTTTGTAGTAGAGGCTAAAGTCTGGGATTGTGATGCCTCCTGCTTTGGTCGTCTTCTTCAAAATTACTTTGGCTATTTGGGGTCTTTTGTGGTTCCGTATGAATTTTAGGATTGCTTGTTCTAGCCTCGAGAAGAATGCTGGTGCAATTTTGATTGGGATTGCATTGAATGTGTAGATAGCTTTGGGTAGTATTGACATTTTAACAATATTTATTCTTCCAACCCATGAGCACAGAATGTTTTTCTATTTCTTCATATCTTCTTCAATTTCCTTCATAAGCTTTCTATAGTTTTCAGCATACAGATCTTGTACATCTTTGGTTAGGTTTATTCCTAGGTATTTTATGCTTCTTGGTGCAATTGTGAATGGGATCAGTTTCTTTATTTGTCTCTCTGTTGCTTCATTGTTAGTGTATAAGAATGCAACTGATTTCTGTACATTGATTTTGTATCCTGTGACTTTGCTGAATTCATGTATCAGTTCTAGCAGACTTTTGGTGGAGTCTATCGGATTTTCCATGTATAATATCATGTCATCTGCAAAAAGTGAAAGCTTGACTTCATCTTTGCCAATTTTGATGCCTTTGATTTCCTTTTGTTGTCTGATTGCTGATGCTAGAACTTCCAACACTATGTTAAACAACAGCGGTGAGAGTGGACATCGTGTTCCTGATCTCAGGGGGAAAGCTCTCAATTTTTCCCCATTGAGGATGATATTAGCTGTGGGCTTTTCATAAATGGCTTTTATGATATTTAAGTATGTTCCTTCTATCCCGACTTTCTTGAGGGTTTTTATTAAGAAAGGATGCTGAATTTTGTGAAATGCTTTTTCTGCATCGATTGACAGGATCATATGGTTCTTATCTTTTCTTTTGTTAATGTGATGTATCACGTTGATTGATTTGTGAATGTTGAACCAGCCCTGCAGCCCAGGAATGAATCCCATTTGATCATGGTGAATAATTCTTTTTATATGCTGTTGAATTCGATTTGCTAGTATCTTGTTGAGAATTTTTGCATCCATATTCATCAGGGATATTGGCCTGTCATTCTCTTTTTTACTGGGTCTCTGTCTGGTTTAGGAATCAAAGTAATGCTGGCTTCATAGAATGAGTCTGGAAGTTTTCCTTCCCTTTCTAATTTTTGGAATAGCTTGAGAAGGATAGGTATTATCTCTGCTTTAAATGTCTGGTAGAATTCGCCAGGGAAGCCATCTGGTCCTGGACTCTTATTTGTTGGGAGATTTTTGATAACTGATTCAATTTCTTCGCTGGTTATGGGTCTGTTCAAGCTTTCTATTTCCTCCAGTTTGAGTTTTGGAAGTGTGTGGGTGTTTAGGAATTTGTCCATTTCTTCCAGGTTGTTCAGTTTGTTGGCAGATCATTGTTCATAGTATTCCCTGATAATTGCTTGTGTCTCTGAGGGATAGGTTGTAATAATTCCATTTTCATTCATGATTTTTATCTATTTGGATCATCTCCCTTTTCTTTTTGAGAAGCCTGGCTAGAGGTTTATCAATTTTGTTTATTTTTTCAAAAAACCAACTCTTGGTTTCATTGATCTGCTCTACAGTTTTTGTAGATTCTAAATTGTTTATTTCTGCTCTGATCTTTATGATTTCTCTTCTTCTGCTGGGTTTGGGGTGTCTTTGCTGTTCTGCTTCTATTTCCTTTAGGTGGGCTGTTAGATTTTTCATTTGGGATTATTCTTGTTTCTTGAGATAGGCCTGGATTGCAATGTATTTTCCTCTTGGGACTGCTTTTGCTGCATCCCAAAGCGTTTGGATTGTTGTATTTTCATTTTGTTTGTTTCCATATATTTTTTAATTTCTTCTCTAATTGCCTGGTTGACCCATTCATTCTTTAGTAGGGTGTTCTTTAACCTCCATCCTTTTGGAGGCTTTCCAGACTTTTTCCTGTGGTTGATTTCAAGCTTCATAGCATTGTGGTCTCAAAGTATGCATGGTATGATCTCAATTCTTGTATACTTATGAAGGGCTGTTTTGTGACCCAGTATGTGATCTATCTTGGAGAATGTTCCATGTATACTCAAGAAGAAAGTATATTCTGTTGCTTTGGGATGCAGAGTTCTAAATATATCTGTCAAGTCCATCTGATCCAATGTATCATTCAGGGCCCTTGTTTCTTTATTGACCATGTGTCTAGATGATCGATCCATTGTTGTAAGTGGGGTATTAAAGTCCCCTGTAATTACCACATTCTTGTCAATAAGGTGGCTTATGTTTGTGATTTTTTTATATATTTGGGGCTCCCGTATTCGGCACATAGACATTTATAATTGTTAGCTCTTCCTGATGGATAGACCCTGTAATTGTTATACAATGTCCTTCTTCATCTCTTGTTACAGCCTTTAATTTAAAGTCTAGTTTGTCTGATATAAGTATGGCTACTCCAGCTTTCTTTTGACTTCTAGTAGCATGATAGATAGTTCTCCATTCCCTCACTTTCCATCTGAAAGTGTCCTCAGGTCTAAAATGAGTCTCTTGTAGACAGCAAATAGCTGGGTCTTGTTTTTTTTATCCATTCTGATACCCTATGTCTTTTGGTTGGCGCATTTAGTCCATTTACAGTCAGTGTTATTATAGAAAGATATGGGTTTAGAGTCATTGTGATGTCTGTAGGTTTCATGCCTGTAGTGATGTCTCTGGTATTTTGTCTCACAGGATCCCCCTTAGGATCTCTTGTAGGGCTCGTTTAGTGGTGATGAATTCCTTCAGTTTTTGTTTGTTTGGCAAGACCTTTATCTCTCCTTCTATTCTAAATGACAGATTTGCTGGATAGAGGATTCTTGGCTGCATATTTTTTCTGTTCATCACATTGCAGATTTCCTGCCATTCCTTTCTGGCCTGCCAAGTTTCACTAGAGAGATCCGTCACAAGTCTTATTGGTCTCCCTTTATATGTTAGAGCACATTTATCCCTAGCTGCTTTCAGAATTTTCTCTTTATCCTTGTATTTTGCCAGTTTCACTATGATATGTCATGCAGAAGATCAATTCAAGTTACGTCTGAAGGGAGTTCTCTGCACCTCTTAGATTTCAATGCCTTTTTCCTTCCCCAGATCAGGGAAGTTCTCAGCTATGATTTCTTCAAGTACACCTTCAGCACCTTTCCCTCTCTCTTCCTCCTCTGGAATATATCCATAGATTATTTCTCGTTAGTACATCACTTAGTTCTCTAATTTTCCCCTCATACTCCTGGATTTTTTTATTTCTCTTTTTCTCAGCTTCTTCTTTTTCCATAATTTTATCTTCTAGTTCACCTATTCTCTCCTCTGCCTCTTTAATCCGAGCTGTGGTCATCTCCATTTTATTTTGCAGCTCATTAATAGCATTTTTTAGCTCCTCCTGGCTGTTCCTTAGTCCCTTGATCTCTGTAGCAAGAGATTCTCTGCTGTCCTTTATACTGTTTTCAAGCCCAGCGATTAATTTTATGACTATTATTCTAAATTTACTTTCTGTTATATTGTTTAAATCATTTTTGATCAGTTCGTTAGCTGTCATTATTTCCTGGAGGTTTTTTTGAGGGGAATTCTTCCGTTTCGTCATTGTGGATAGTCCCTGGAGTGTTGCGGAACTGCGGGGCACTTCCCCTGTGCTGTGGTGTATAACTGATGTTGGTGGGCGGGGCCACAGTCAGACCTGATGTCTGCCCCCAGCCCACCGCTGGGGCCACAGTCAGACTGTCAGACTGGTGTGTACTTTCTCTTCCCCTCTCCTAGGGCGGGATTCACCATGGGGTGGCGTGGCCCATCTGGGCTACTTGCACACTGCCAGGCTTGTGGTGCTGAGGATCTGGCGTATTAGCTGGGGTGGAATGGCAAGGTGCACAGAGGCGGGAGGGGCAGGCTCAGCTCACTTTTCTTTGGGTGATCCGCTTCAGGAGGGCCCTGTGGCACTGGGAGGGAGTCAGACCCGCCGCCAGAGGGATGGATCTGCAGAAGCACAGCGTTGGGTGTTTGTGCGGTGCAAGCAAGTTCCCTGACAGGAACTGGTTCCCTTTGGGATTTTGGCTGGGGGATGGGTGAGGGAGATGGCGCTGGTGAGCACCTTTGTTCCCCGCCAAGTTCTGCTCTGTTGTCCGGGGTTCAACAACTCTCCCTCCCGTTGTCCTCCAGCCGTACTGCTCTCCAAGCAGAGCTGTTAACTTATAACCTTCCAGATGTCAAGTCCCCCTTGCTGTCAGAACATACTCCATCTGGCCCCTCCACTTTTGCAAGCCAGATTTGGGGCCTCTGCTTTGCCGGTGGGCTGCCCCTCCACCTCGGCTCCCTCCTGCCAGTCCGTGTAGCGCTCACCGCCTCTCCGCCTTTCCTACCCTCTTCCGTGGGCCTCTCGTCTATGCTTGGCTCTGGAGAATCCGTTCTGCTAGTCTTCTGGCACTTTTCTGGGTTATTTAGGCAGGTGTGGGTAGAATCTAAGTGATCCGCAGGACGTAGTGAGCCCAGCCTCCTCCTATGCCGCCATCTTCCGCCCCCCCCCCCCACAATCTCATAGTTTGTGAGATTGAGCCCCGCATTGTTCAATCAGAGCACAGAGCCTACTTGGGATTCTCCTCTCCTCTCTCTCTTCCCCTCCCCCCACTCGTGCTCGCTCACTCTCTCTCTCAAAATAAACAGACATTTTAAAAAATAAAGAAAAATAAAAGAAACACTTGTATGAATTATAATTGATAGGCAGTAGTCTCTTCTGATTGTTATTAACAATAGCTTCTGAGAACTTACCTTCTGCCATGCATAAAATAAGCACATTACAAGAATTTCTCATTGAATCCTCATGATAGCCATATGAGATAAATTCTATTTTTATTTCCCAAAGTAGCCCAGCTTGGATTAGAACTTAGGTCTGCCATCCTCCAAAATCCTTCCTCTTCATCATTACACCATACTGTCTCATGCATACTCTCTCTACCAAGCAGATATTCCAATCATCAATAAGTAAGAATTAAATATATTAAATATCCTCTCCCAAGTTTGAGAAATGTCTTTTGACAGACTCAAATACAGAATATAACTTCAGAGTATTATTCTCCAAGCTACCAAATCTAGGTCTAGATCAGCCAATATCAATTTAGCTTTGCTTTATAAAAGAATCGAAGTAGGGGTCTTTATGGCCTATAAATCCAATTGGCATTTGTTTTAATAGCCCAAAATATTATATGGGATCGCACCCAAGTTTTACTAACCACAGAGACAAATAACTACAGACTTTCCGGACATGGAACAAAAAAGCAAAAAGACAACTAAGAGTGTATGTAATGGATCCTCCAATCTCACTCATTACGAGGTCTTAATGGTGACTGGCAAGTCTCTGCATTTATGGAGGCAAAGGTAATCAAGGAGACCCCTTTTGAGTTTCTGACAGCCAAGGATCCAGTATCTAAAATGCAATCTGTATAGGAATCAATAAAATATAACCATCACAAAACTGAATAGAGATCATCTGCAGTGGCAGAAATCAACACTGAGCCTAGGGCTCAGTTGAGGCTCTCTGCTACTACCAGGGCTTTAGCTGCAGATAAATACATAGAGAAGACAACCATGATAAGCAATCAAAATAAATTCAAAAGGAAATTACGGAGAATCCATTCATGTAACAAATACACGGGAGCCCACATATTATGATACAAAAATACACAGACCTTGATACCAAACAGACCCAAGATCTCATCCTGGCCCTTCCAGTTAGTAATAATTATTACAATTGTTACTATGGCTAGCATTTACTGTTTAGTGTGTGCCAAGCAATATAATAAATATTTGACTGACATTCTCAAAAAGGACATGTAGGTAATAAGTGATTCGAATCCCAGTCTGTCTGACTTTAAAATCTATTCTTCATAACAAAAGTTCCTTGTTACAGAAGACTGGGATCTCCTGGCACTTCCAGAGAAATAGATTCCTTCCTCTCTACCCTTCACATACAGCCCTTTCGTCTCTCTGACGTACTTACTAAATG
Organism: Acinonyx jubatus; assembly: GCF_027475565.1. Classification (NCBI taxonomy): domain Eukaryota; kingdom Metazoa; phylum Chordata; class Mammalia; order Carnivora; family Felidae; genus Acinonyx; species Acinonyx jubatus. The sequence goes on along the minus strand of NC_069390.1, from coordinate 19,537,204 downwards.
CAGGAATTCAGGGAATTGCTATGGAGCCTCAAGTGATTCATCTTCAGTGTATATAAAAGTCCTTGTCTCACTGGTTGCCTCATTGGGTTGTTGAGAGAATTACATGAAATCATGGTCCCATACAGGGATTATCTCATGAAAGGATTTTTAATAAGTGTTAATTCCCACTGTGTATAGTTACAGTAGGTAGTAATATGAAACTCAAGAATTATAAAGCCCAGCCTATGCCCTTAAAATGTTTACAATCAATTTCATTGCTCTTCATAATGGGGAGTAGAGTCTAACCTTACTAGCCATGCCTTGACATCCACATCAGGACAAAATTCTGGGATAAATGATGTACTGATTTGACCCACGGCAACATTTAAGTTTTTAGCTTATACAAAACCCTCCTTTGATGTGTTTCTAACCTCTGAAGAAAAAGACCTTCCAAAATGCTGCCCTAAGACTTAGTCTCAACCAGTGGAAATGTACCCATCTTTCTGGCAGCACCATCAATCCTGCCCAAGCATCCTCCTGGAATAAAACGGATCTTCCTTGTACTTTAAAATGCTTATAGCAGGAGTTCTGAAATGCAGTGTGTCTCCATTCTTGTGAACAGAGAATCACAACCCATTTGTTATGGGTGAAATGCCAAAATCATCAATATGGTTTTTTTTCACGAATTTGAACATGACTATAACAATTAAAATATTATCACTCTTTTTTTAAAGTTTTATTTATTTCTGAGACAGAGAGAGACAGAGCATAAGCAGGAGAGGGGCAGAGAGAGAGGGAGACACAGGATGCAAAGCAGGCTCCAGGTTCTGAGCTGTCCGCACAGAGCCTGACTCAGGGCTCCAACTCACGAAACATGAGATCATGACCTGAGCTGTATCAGACGCTTAACCAACTGAGCCACCCAGATGCCCCAAATTATTATTACCCTTATTGCTAGCTTTCTGATATATTTTGCTGAGAAAATGGTGAAACTATGATCTTCCCACTAGAAATGTTTACATAAGGGTCATCCAATGTAAATTTCATGCCAGAAAATTAGATTGAGAATTACTGATCAACTATTGGGTCAGCAGCTTTGAGGGGGGTGGGGAGGGCAAGTAAAAGGTAAGGGATTTTTACCCTGAACCAGGAAGGAAGGAAGGAAGGAAGGAAGGAAGGAAGGAAGGAAGGAAGGAAGGGAGGGAGGGAGGGAGGGAGGGAGGGAGGGAGGGAGGGAGGGAGGAAGGAAGGAAGGAAGGAAGGAAGGAGTTAGGAATGAGGGAGGGAAGGAAGGAAGATGAAAGAAAGGAAGAAAGGAAGAAAAAGAAAGAAAGAAAGGAAGAAAGAAAGATCTATCATTTTATCATTTGCTCTTCTAAAACATTAATTTAAATGATCACATAATTACTCAATTAGCTACATATCCAGGTTACAGATTCTCTGTTTCAAATATTCTCACATCATCTTTCCTCCTTTTTTTTAAATGTTTATTTATTTGGGGGGGGGGGGGGCAGGGAACAGAACGCAAGCAGAGGAGGGGCAGAGAGAGAGAGAGAGACACAGAATCTGAAACAGGCTCCAGGCTCCAAACTATCAGCACAGAGCCCGAAGCCAGGCTTGAACCCAGGGACCATGAGATTGTGACCTGAGCAGAGGTCAGACATTTAACTGACTGAGCCACAGGGGCTGTGGAGGTTAGGGCTGTCTGCGTGCTGTGGCAGGTGGTGGTTGGTAAGAGAGGAGCACATACACCATGCTGCCAAGTTCCAAGCAGAGAGGGACTTCTTCCAATTGAGGTTATCAAGGAAGGCCTTGTGGAGAACATGGCATGCCAGCTTGGCCTGGAAGGATGAGTAATTCAGACATACGGAGGAAGACCAGAAAAAGGACACCGCAGGCAAAAGAAACATCATGAATAAAAGCAAAGTAACAGGAATGCAAGACGTACGTTCTGGAAACACAAGGAATTCAATCTGCCTAAAGGACTGAGACAGAAATAAGGATGGAAAGAAAGGTGCAAGTCAGATTCCGGAAAATTTTCACTTCAAACAAGCTAAGGGATTTAGATTTTAATTAGCATGGACATTCACAAGGAGCCTAGGAGTGCTTCTTAAGGGAAAGTAATCGTTGTGAGTAAGGCATAGGTCCCAGCACAGGGTGATAGTTTAACAAATTTCTATTACTATTATCACAGAAAAATCAATAACTCTACAGTGTACTCCATGCTGGAATCATGCCTGCTACCTATCAGCAGACCAAAGAGAAATGATTTCTGGCAACTAGAAATGTAAGTTTAGGGGAAAATGTGTTTATTGATGCTTAGTTTAATTTATGGCTATTTCAAGGGCTTGACAAAAAGAGAAGGCAGGCTCAGAAGAAAATGGCAAGGGTGGTAACATGGCTCAGATCATTTTAAGGGAATACAGAAATGTGTTGTTCTCTCAAACTACCAAGGCACAATATCAAGTTACTACTGAAGAAGGCACCCACCCACCCCACACACACACACCTTCAAGGATTTAGAAATTGAAAGGGATTCATGAAAATCAAGCCGGAGGTCACCAAATCAAAGTTCCCCCATAAGCAGTTACTCCCTTTTTCACATTGCAGCTAGTTAAACAGAAATCCTCACACAGTAAAAACTGTAGAACTCCAAGATTTCATAAAACACTATAATTACATGTGACTCTCACTTTGGCTTCTGGTTAGATCAACCAGACCCCTTTCGGCCGCAAATGACAGAAACTCAACTCAAATGGCTTACTACACAGAAAGCAATTAATTCACATGGCTCTCAAGCCTAGGACTTTAGATACTGACGTTTCCAGGTACTGAAACAGTATCACAAACCACTTTTGCCATCACTCAGCTCTCCTTTCCCTCCAGTTGCCTTCATTCTGTTCTTAAGGACATAAGAATTACCACACAGTTCCAACTTACATTATCTTTATTACTTATGATTCCCCCAAATTAAAATACCCTAGCTCTCACCTTATCTGAGCATCCCCACCCTCCTTTGTAAAATAAAGGCATCATACTGAGTTTCATGCTTTAAACATGTGACCACTCCTTGACTCAATCTCTATGGTCAGTCAGAAAGCATCCAGCCTGCCTAGCTTTATTATTTTATTTTAAATTTCTTCTAACATTTAGTTTATTTTTGAGAGAGCAAGAGAGAGAGAGCAGGGGAGGGGCAGAGAAAGAGGGAGGCAAAGAATCCAAAGCAGGCTCCAAGCCCTGAGCTGTCAGTACAGAGCCTGACACGGGGTTCAAACTCACAAACCACAAGATCAGGAACTGAGCTGAAGTCGGACGCTTAACCAACTCAGCCACCCAGGTTCCCCCCAGCTTTGTTATTAAAGGCAATGCCCTAGGAACAGGGTACCATACAAACCCTGCAATGTCAGAAACTTAGCATAAAAGAAGTTTACTTTGCGATCAAGCATGATTCAGAATGGATGTTCCTTGTTGGCAAAGGGGAGCTCAGCTCCGTGCAGTTATTCAAGGTCTGTGTATGTACTTCATACATACTAGGAAAGCAAAAAAGATTCTGAGCAGGGAAAGGAAATGGCATAGTTGATGTCTTTGTCTTTGTCTTTTACAAACAAGGAAAGGGACATAAAGGTACAATGTAAGCCCACTACTATCTGGTTCAAAGGATCAGAGTTCTAGGCCCAGAATAGCAACTTGCTCACTATGTGAGCTGCAGTACATCTCCACGGCTTATCTGAGAGTCACCACACTCATTTGTAAAATTAAAGCCCTGTCACTCCCCTGCCCCAAGTCTTGACTTTTTAAAGATCTATACAGTGTATAGATATAAGGTGTCCCTTATAAAAATTAATTTCTCTCTCCAAAATACAGATAACTGAGACTCATTCTGACACAGCGGGATCAAGGCAGGTGAAAAGGCTGTGTCAGTCTGATCCCAGCCTCTGTGGATATCGAAAACAGAGATGATGCTATTCTCACAAGATAGAAATAATGTTCCCTCTGCCCACATCTTGACATATGGATGTGGATGGGTATGGTGTTTGGATGAGAGAGTGAGAAGTTATTGTAATTTTAAAGCTTATATAATCTTATGAAAGCCTTGTTCTCTGAGTCAAGCTTATAAGGAAATTATACCAGTAAGACCTCCTAAGATTCTATCTGCCAAAAAGTCTCTTATTTATCTCATGACTCAAATGGATTATAATTACTGGTAAGAAGAAGAAGGGCTCCTGGTGCTTGAAACACCTAGAATCTAAACCAGTAGATTCTACTACCTAGCACAGATTAAGCATCAATAAATGTTCAAGGAAGGAAGGTGGGTGGAAGCAGGGAAGGGAGGCAAGGGAGGAGTAAAATGGAAGGGGGGAGGGGTAAGAAAGGAGTAGAGGAAAGAGAGGAAGGGAAAAGGAGAGAAAGGAAGGTAAGTTTGAGGTTTTATAATGGTTGGAGACGCTTGTTTCAGTGCTTATCACACACAAACACTCACACACACAAAAACACACATACATGCACACCAATACTCAATTGCCCTTTGGTATAATCCTAAAACATTCCCTTGTGCCCGAGCAAACTGCTTTTAGCAACCTTCCCCATCAACTGCTTTCAACAACCTTCCCCATCCGGGATTTGAGGGCATTGTTGTAGGAAATAAAAAGGCCCATTAAATACAATCTTGTCTGCCAGCACCCATTCCAAGAGGACATTCCCATGTGTGTTTATCATGAAGACCAATCAGTAGGGAAACACTTTGTTTACAATAACCATCCCTGTTAACACTTAAATATCAAAGGAGGTTAAATGCCACAACAAACCACCCCAAAACTTTACAAAGAGAAATTCTATCATGTCCAGTATAGATTAACTGTGGGGGAATAGGTCATTTGCTGACTACCTTGAACCCTTCCACCTTGAACCTGCACAGCCTCCTAGGTCCTCAGAATTTTTCCAAGGAAATCCTTCAGCTATAAACTGGGGACAAAGAATGGAGAATCATGGGCAAGAGGTGGATGAAACCTAAAACTGCCTACAATCTGCCCACATTCCACTGGGAGCACTCAGTCACATGACCCTACTTCACAGCAAGGAAGTCTGGGAATGGAATCTACCCCTGCTCCAGAGAAGGAAAATGATTTCACAAACAACGAGTCAGTCTCTAACACAAATTACACATTTCTCCCTACTTTTTCACTACCAATTCCTGATGTGTCAGCACTTCCAGGGCTAACAACATTTTTATAATCTTCAGGCTGGCTAAAGTCACCCAAAGAAGATTTTACTGACTGGGAATAGAGGTTAAGGAAGCACCTCCATCATCCAGGTCCCAATTCAACAGAACTATTAGGAAAAACTGAAAAGAAAAGAAAATCTGGGAGTTGCCAAGGTGAGCATCCAATGCCAACCAATCAATACATCCTGATCTCGGATCCCTTCTCCAGCCACAGTCGCGGGGGGGGGGGGGGAGGGGGGGGCACTCCAGAAGGACGAGCAACCTCATACGAGCGGCTGAGAAAGAAAACCCATTCACAGATGAAATCGCCTTGAATTCTGCTGCGCAAGTCATATTATATCTTTTCTGGTCAACCTGTTAAATCTCTTCTCCCTTTAAGATAGTAAGGCCATGTTCATCAACTTTGTCTCTGGTAACTACAAATGCTGGTAACCTGCACCATCAGGAGTGGTGAGAAGCTCATGCTCCTTAGGAACCTTAGCCTGGAAAGCAGAGCCTGAAGCAAAGGCTTATGTGATCCTACTGTACCTGGAGTTCAAACACATGCAACAGAGGTGAGGGATGAGGGAAGTGAAAACAAGGAAGGAGGGTAAAAGCTGACTGAAACTGGCCATTGCTGAATACAACTAATTGCTCTATCTTACAGAATCAACATTCAAAAAGCTCCATTATAAGCTGAGTCTCAAGACTCCCCATCCATGGGGGAAAAGGTGGTAGAGTTTACTCACTGGCTTCCTTCTCCCACTGGAAAAGATATGCCTGCTAGACATTAACTTCCAGCATGCTTTCAGATTACACATGCATGTGAACTGATTAGGGTCACATGGCACCATATATCACGTTGCACCTCAACATCAACAGGGAAGCCCTGGGGTGGAAGGCAAGAGGTGTGTCCTGTGGGCATGAGGAGAGGTGCTGCCCATGATGCTTGCATAAAGTCAGTCAGGGGTCACCTCGCTGGTGGCTGCAGCATTGAGACCAAGAGGATCTGAAATGGTGTATGACACAAGATTCCTCAAGAGACCCACAGGCCAGAATGGGTCCTCCCAGGTAACATTCTGTAAGTCTAGTACTAACAATTAATAGAATTCAGCTTACCGCAGGTTAAATATTCATGGAGCTCTTACCTGCATGGAGAAAGCAATGAAGGGAATGCTGAGTGAGCAAGAGTCAGAGCCAGGAAGACACTCTGTCTATCTTTGGATGCATCTATGAGCCCCTGTGGAGATACGAGAGGACTATTTATTTCATCCTTCACAACGCTTAGCTGGCTCCTTCCTGACGTTTCTGCTTGGGCGTGAATCCAATTGTCCTACCTTTGCTACAACATCCAGTCCATTTTTCTTGTAAGGGTTCTTTGTAGAAAACCTCAAGTTACAAAGGAAAAAAAAAACACTCTTGAACTAGCTCAAGTCCAAGAGTAGTTTGAGGTAAATATTCACATCTCATGGGTAATCAAGAAAAGCTGAGCAAACGTATCTCAACAACAGCAGAAACTGAAGCAACTCCAGGGAGCTACTCTCCCTGTCATTCCCTTAGCTTCCTGTTTCCTTCCTTTTCTGGAATCGTCTCACTTTTCACTTTTGTCCCAACCACATTCCCTGAGTTCCATTCTCTCAATGTTTGGTAGGTATATATCCCCGTAATGACTATCCCAACCCAAATATTATGTGACCTTTAAGTACAAATGCTACTAGTAAGTCTCCTCCGGTCCTAATTTCCAGAGAGGAAATCTTTATTGTTTTAAAAGTCATTCCATAAATACCATGGGTCACTGGCTATGTTTTAGATCTCCTTAGTTTCCCCCAAGAGTTTCCCAGTCCTGGCTGTTTTGACTGTGTCTGTGGGGTGAGGCCCTGAAGCTTCATGGGCATTATTTGGGACTCCAGAGAACCAAATCACTCCCCTTTTCTAAGTTGTAACCATCTGAGGCAAGCACAAAGAATAAAATCAGCATCAAATTAGAGTGCCCACTTAACTACTGGTACATGTAGGCTAGAAATCATGGCTGGGCTTCCCCCCTTCCACCTCTGCTCTGAACTTACCCACCCAATTACAGAAAGAGAGCCTAGAAGAGAGAAAGTAGAGGCCTAAGTAAATGAGACTCCTACTGGCGAGTTACCAAATGTAGACCAGATTGGGAAGTTCTCCAAGAGAGAAGAAAAAGAGACAGTCTACTTCTGGCACACCCTTGGGAGACCCACCATTAACTTGAAACAATATTGTTAGCCATTTGTCCTCCCAAGAAGAAGGCCAAATGAGGAAATAAAGAAGATGTAAAAAGATCCGTCTCCAACCCTTCAGGACAAGTAGAAATGCTGGCATACATTCCCTTTCCTATGAGAAGAGTCTGACATGGGGTTGAGAAAAGAGAAGGGATCCCCTCTACTGATTCACCAGGGACTACGGATCAGAGATCCCTGGCTTTGATTCCCATGAGCTTTCAGCACCCAGAAAGAAATAAAAGTCTTGCTTTCCAAAGAAACAGCAGGGCCAGACCCAGAGCAGGAGAGAGGCTGCCCAGTGATAGTTAAAACTGCTATATAATAAGAATCCTATTGTGTTTTCTTTTTGCTTCTAAATTGAAATCTGTAAAGTGAGGTAGCTGGAATCCAAGTGAATTTCAACACCAAGAGGATATCAATCAGAAGACAGGTAAGCAATCAGCATGGCCAGCTGCGCGTTCCCGAGGGAGGTGTTCAAAGTTGCTGCCTCCCCTGAAGGACGGGCAGATTGAAAGCCATTTCTTTGGAGGGTTAGAAGAGAATCTGATCTCTTGCCTATGTGCCCTGCCTCTGGCATCCTGCAGGCTCTCAGCAAAAGAGCTCAATTCCCTAAACAGCCCCCTGGAAAGAAAATTCCTTCTCTACTTATGGTTTGAATGATAGGTCTCAGCATTTGCCCAAAGTGGTGATTTCACTAGTTCTAAGTAGGCTTTCTGACGCACAGAGGGCTCTGCCTGAACAAATCATCCCATGTCCACAGGGAGGTAGGATAAGGAAGTGCACATAGGCAGGGCCAGTATTCTCCTCTCATGTTTTGGGGTGCACTCCAGCACACAAAGGGGCAATAAACACCACAAAATCATATGCTAAAAAGACCTACTGTGAGCCTCAGAAAGTGTGGGAAAGATGATGAAGTGATTCATTCATTCTTTTATTTGCTCTTCATTCAACTAATATTTATTACCTGTCTGCTATGTGCCTACAGTTATTACAAAAGTTATGTTAGTCCAAACACGTAGCAAAAATCATATATAGACTGAATAATACATTCATCTTGCATATATATGAAGGACTAATTTTTGCAAAGTAGGTATACGGTGGAGAGAAAAGTCAATTCTCATCTCCCACACCTTCTAAACTGCAGTGCTCCAAACCTGAGATGCATTCTCTAAACAGGCCCATTCCCCGGTTATGTCACCCATTTTCATGGTTTTAAAAGCCACTGCCAAATCTCTATCTCTAACTCAGACCTCCCCACTGAACTTGAGCCTAGAATATTCCATTCCCCATCTGACATCTACATGCTTATGTCTATAGGTTACATATGCCCAAGGCGAAGCTTCTGATCTTCCTCCACCAAGCACGCACCTTGCATAGGCTTTCCTATTTAATGAATGGTAACCACATCCTTCAAGGTGCTCATCCCCAAAGCCTGAGACATCTTTATCACTTCTCTCTTTTTTTTTTTCAATATATGAAATTTATTGTCAAATTGGTTTCCATAAAACACCCAGTGCTCATCTCAACAGGTGCCCTCCTCAATACCCATCACCCACCCTCCCTTCCCTCCCACCCCCCATCAACCCTCAGTTTGTTCTCAGTTTTTAAGAGTCTCTTATGCTTTGGCTCTCTCCCACTCTAACCTTTTTTTTTCCCTTCCCCTCCCCCATGGGTTTCTGTTAAGTTTCTCAGGATCCACATAAGAGTGAAAACATATGGTATCTGTCTTTCTCTGTATGGCTTATTTCGCTTAGCATCACACTCTCCAGTTCCATCCACGTTGCTACAAAGGGCCATATTTCGTTCTTTCTCATTGCCATGTAGTACTCCATTGTGTATATAAACCACAATTTCTTTATCCATTCATCAGCTGATGGGCATTTAGGCTCTTTCCATAATTTGGCTATTGTTGAGAGTGCTGCTATAAACATTGGGGTATCACTTCTCTCTTAAGTAACCACGTGTAACCAGTCAGCAAATTCTGCCAGCATCACATTCATTCATTCAAAATATATAGAGAATCTAACAGCTTCTTAGCACTATCACCATCACCATGCCCCTGGACCAAGCCACCTTCAACTCTCATCTGGATTACTGTAACTCTCCCTGGTTCTGCCCTTTTCCTTTGCATCTGTTCTCAAGACAGCGACCAGAGGGATTATTAGCAACATAAATCAAATCAGCTCATTCCTCCATTCCAAACCTTCCAGTGGCTTCCTATTTCACTCAGAAGACAAAAGTTCCTTCCAATAACCCATTAGGTCTTCATGATATGAATTACATCCAGTCACACCCCCACCCAACTCCCACTCATTCACTTTGCTACAGCCACATTGGTCTCTTTGGTCTTCCCTGAAACAGCTAAGCAGACTTCAGGACCTTTGCACTTGATGTTTCCTCTCTCTGGAATACTCTTCTCTAAATTATCAATATGACTCACTTTCTCACTCCCTTCTGATGTGTCACTTTGTATATAAAAACATTCTATACAGCTACTGTCCCTCAAGTCTCCTTACTCCCTTACCATGCTTTATTTTTTCTTTTGTGTTATTTTCACCATCTTATATACCAACGTGCTCCTGTTTATTTTCCTTCATGAAAGCATAAATTTTGTTTCATTCTCTGGCATATTCCAAGCACCTAGCACAGTTCCTGGAATATAGTAATTCCTCAATGAGGAAGATTCACGTACCACTCAATACATGAGTAAATGGTCCTAAAAGCTGGCAACAGAATTTCTCTTCAGAAAACAACTGACTTTGTTGGCAAAATACCTCAATAAGTCTTTGGGATACAAGGCAAAGCCTCAAGTACATGGATGTAAGTAGGAACCAAGGGAAGAAAAACAAAACCATGAGATATTAAGAGGAATTTGTGGGGTTTTTTTTCTGGAGAGAAACAGAGAGGCAAAAGAAGGTACAGATAAAATAGATAAAGTAGCTATGGAAATAGTGTGGCTAAAAGGACCAACTGAGGCAAGTGAGAAAAAGCTCTTCATGGTGAAAAACAAAACCTATTATAAACAAAAGGTTTATATTCAATATTCTTTTTGAAGTTATTCTGTTAAACTTCTCATGTTTCCTCAATGCATAAATCTTGTTAAACTTATTCATTGCTTTATATATGCCTTATGTATGCTGGGCAACATAAGTACTAGTACTTATGAGTACTTAAGAGTCTAGTACTCAGTACTAGACTCTTCCACCCTGGCAGATTGAGGGAACCAGGCAGAAGCTGCAACAATCACAATCTAAAGACCTGTATCTGATGTCATCACTTTTTAACTATAAATCCCTGGGCAAGGCTCCAAGCTTCTGTTTCCCCAACTGTACATAACAAACAGTTACACACACTAGTGATACAAATAGAGTCACATCACTTCTAGGAACTTTATTAGCAATAAAGCCAGTATCTCCCTCTGGAAGCTCATTTCCATGTATTATCCAAGAAACTCAAGGGATTTAGAGACCCATAAAAAGATTTTTTTTTTCTTTTCCAGGGGTATGGAAAATAGAGTCTGAGCAGTCAACAGATGTGCTTGTGCTTCCTTGCTGGAGCTGGTTCCTTACCAAAGTCGCTGTGGATCCACTGCTGTGATATTTCACTGCTCCGGATTCTAGCACAGTGATTCTTCAAGAGAGGCGAATCTCAGTTCCTTCAGAGCTATGCCCAGCCAACAAAGCCTCAAAGTTGGACTTCTGCTACAGATCTGATGACTAACACTATGGAGTTCTCCTAGACAGCCACTTTCCAGGGAACCATTTAGCTCTAGAGTACTGGATTACTCTTGGTTCTTGATCCTCTGCCTCTCAGATCCAAACCCACGTCTGCACCTTCTTTCCAAACTAGGGGAAACAGACTGCTTTTCTTTGATGACCTCAAAACTAAAAAGGCAAATCATAGCTTCTGCCTTCAGAATATGAGCCTACTTGCCTACCCTTTTAAGAGTAGCTAGCCAGGGACTTGAGAAGGACATACTCGACCATTCAAAGAAAAGCTAGTCTCAGTGGCTCTAAACACATTTACCCTTCAAAGAGGATGTCATGTTAAGGTAACCACACCACTCTCCTGAATGAGGGGGATCTGCCTGAGACGATTCCAACGTGATTTCCTGGCACCCATAGAAAAAATAATCTCACACTGCTGTATGTCCAACTTTGTAACTAGAAGGATCATATGTGATCATGTGAAAGTGGTCCCTTAAGCATGGTGCACTATACGGACGTTATTATAGTCATAAAGATGACTGAATTCTAGAAGTGAATTCATACGCCACAAGGCAAAGCAGACTAGAAAAAGAATCCAGTTCTGCCACTTAATATCTGTGCAACTTTGTGCAAGTCACTTACCCTCTCTGAGCATTCACTTGTAAGATGAGAAAATTATAATAATATTATAATATTAGTGATATTAATATGGTATATTAATAATACAATATCAATAATTATCTCTTGGAGTTATAAGGAATATTTATGAAATGCCAAACAGGCAAAATATCTACAGGCACAGAGTAGTAAGTGCTCAATAAATTGTAACTATCATCATTTTTATATATAGCTCTAAATCCAGCAAATGTTTATTGACTACAAAGTATAATGAAACACACATATGTATTATTTCATTTAACACTTACCTGTGTGGTCACTACTCTACTGCCCATTTTGCAGATAATGCCATTAAGGCCTAAAGAGAATGGTATGTTGCCAGAATTATACTACTAGAAGCCAGCACAGGGAGTCTTTGCACCCATGTCCCTGCCAGCCACATAACGAATCACTCTCACCCTCGGTGACTTACAGCAACCAGCATTTGTAGTCAGCTGTGATTCTGCTGATAAGCCACCTCAGCTGAGTGGCTTAGCTTCAGGCTGCACATTCTAAGTCTGCTCCACTATCTTACTCCGGATCCCAGGCTGAAAGGACTGTGGCTACCAGGGCCATGTCCTTCCTGTGAGACATAACCAAAGCACAAAAGGGCAGGCCCAACCGCACAATCATGTTCCAAGCCCATCGCGTCTGCTAACATTCCAAAGCAGGTCACGTGGCTAAGCCCAACATCAGTATAGAAGGGAAGTATACTACTCTACAGTGCAAAGGAGGGAGACTATCTTCAGAACAATAATTCAAACAATCACACCAGATCTCACCACCTCCAGAATCTGAGCTCTAACTCAGTCTCCCACAATGCCTCTCTACTGCTCTAAAACAGTACTTCTCTAACCAAAAAATCATTATTAAGCCTCTTTTTCAGTATTAACCTGCATGGGATCTTAGGTTCCTTTTACTTATTGCCTATATCACCTGGCTTGGCTCTTTAAAACAGCTGAAACAGCCCAGCTGGAGGGTAAATGAAAAGTTGATAGTCCATCATTCGTCACTCAAGGCAAAATCCAGACTGTGCAGCCCAATAAGCAACCCGCTGGGTCTACAAATTTGCCATGCTTCGCTCTGTTAAAACTTTATTGGGCACAGTATGGTAACTCAATTAATAGTGAGAATGACACTGGCAAGTGTCACTGGCATTGCGACCAATTATTTTTTCCTTAATATCTTTTTTAAATCACAAGCTGACCAAATTCAACAAGAACCATGTTCTTCCACAGGGCGTATTTAGTCTGTCCCTGTCTTCCCCATTAGCTTCCATCACCAGAGTCCCACAACTCTGTCACCAGCTAAAAGCCTCTCTCTTCTCCCAACAACAGTGTACCTTCTCCCCAAAAGAGCTAACTGAAAACACAAATCAGGCTGTTTGGAAGGATTTTGTGTTACTGGTAGTTTTTTGTTTTGTTTCCTATAAATCAAAATTTGCTGACTTTATTCTTTTGGCTTACTCACAGTGGTTTTTTTTTAGAAAGCACAGACACAGAAACAAACTGCAAAGCCAACCTGAATTACCACCTAAAGAAATTCAAGAGGAGGGACTCAAAAACACGAGCATATTCCCTGAAAAACCCATAGGGACCTGGCCTTCCAAGGTGTCCTAGACTCCAGCTGTCCCACCGAACTTGTCATTTTCAGCCCAGAGATGGAACTTGACTGACTTACAGTAGCCAGCTGGGCTAAAAGTCAAAGGATGCCTAATTTTAATGCATAAGCAATTGGCTTCCCAACCTACCATCTTCAGAAAAGAAAAGCTCTACTATACCCAATGTTCAATCCAGAAAAGTCTCATGATTGGGAGTTATTTCAAGTTATTTCAAGCTTAAGTCTAGATGGGCAGGGGATGGCCCTCTATATTTAACACATATTCATCAGGGTTGAAGAAACCCATGTCATCAGAAAATAGAGAATATATGTACTTAGAGTATCTCCCAGAAAGTAACTTTCCATCTTGTCTCTTGTGATTGGATTCTGAACATTACCAATAGAAGAAAAGCCACCTACATGGATGCTAGTGTACTTGCTGAAGCACCGTAGGATCTCCCATCTCGGATCCTTGTATTTCTTTTCCCCACCAAACCAATACATACAGAAATGGCTCTCCATTGTCTCTAGTCATAGCAGATTGATAATGTCTTCAGGCTAGATTTCCACGTCCTTATGGCTAGCTTTGGGGTTAATGCTGAAGTACACAATTTCTGGGCTCAGCCCAGTCCTAAACTGATGATACATCAGCTAATAGGTCTCCATAAAAGCTTCAGTTAGCTCCATGTGTCCATCAGTCAGACCGTGGTGTGTACGCAGAGCCAGGGTCACAAGCAAAAAAACACACTAAATGATGCATCTTGGGTCTGAATTTTCCATCCACAGCTTCCCCCAGGAAACAGCTTGTTAGTCTCAGACTGCTGAAGCACATGCATTTTTTTTTATTCCTTCTATGGCTTCAACACTGTCTTGTAGTAACTGAATTTCTTTCTGCCTTGGATCCAGTGCTTCAGCAGAGCTCCAGCTCCAAGAGTGATGATCCACTGGAATGAAGAAGCCACTGTTGGTAGAAATGAACATGGGCACTAGCCCATCACTCTTTCCGAACAGGGAATGAATGTACTTGGTCACTTCCACCACCGTTTCCTGAAATTTCTTATCTCCAGTGAGACAAGAGAGTATTATGAACTCAAATGGAACGCTCATCACTTTTGACACTATGCTGACATGTTAGGAGACCTCGCCAATGACTGTTTATATCAAAGTACGTATAGCAATTCACAGTCAGATGAGCTAGGAGGAAAAGAATTCAATACTGTGCTGGGAACTTCCCTTTCCCCATGCAATCCCCTTCTTCACCTGCACCCCTGCTTACTGAGAATCAACGCCACCTCAGTCATGTCCCAAAGCGGTGGCATCAGCTCTCAACATAAAACTTTTCCACTTACGCTTACGCTTCTAGATTTCCTGCCTCGGCCCTGGAGACACCACCCCCAGCCCGCCCCACAGAACACTCACTGCTCCTGCATCTGTGGCTCTGGCCAATATTTAAACTGCCAGCCAATTTAGTTGCTTGTCTTACAGTCATCCAGCAAGTGCTAGCCCTGTGGTTTAATAGCACTGGATGACCCTTCTGAGAATGTTTTTACTGTGGGCTAATGAAAAATAGCACTTCATAGGAAGTGAGTAGCCTTCTTCTGAATGGTGATGTTTTAACTAAGCCAGAAAAGAACTCTCTCATGCAATGCTTCTCAAACTTTTGCATGCCTAAGAATTATCCGAGGGCTTATTTGTCTCCATCCCCAGAGGTTCTGATTCAGTAATCTAAAGGTAGAGTGGAGACTGCATTTCTAACGTGTTCCCAGGGATACTGATGCTGCTGGTTTACTGATTACACTCTCAGAACCACTGCTCCAATTCCTGGCAGTTGGGAAGAACCAGCGTTGGGGAGCCCAAGAGGGCAATCTTGGGACCACCCTCCATCTCCTCTACCCAAACAGGAACTCTCCATTTTACAGATCCGGCTTCATGATGAGCATTTGGGTTAAGGTATCTGCAGTAAAAATGATTGGAAAACCACTTCTCTAGGCAACATCAACATTTGGGATAGTGCAAACTAAAGGCAAAGA
Source organism: Acinonyx jubatus (assembly GCF_027475565.1). Lineage (NCBI taxonomy): Eukaryota > Metazoa > Chordata > Mammalia > Carnivora > Felidae > Acinonyx > Acinonyx jubatus. The sequence continues at coordinate 19,521,786 of NC_069390.1, read as the reverse complement.
AAGATTATTTTACCCCAAGAAAATCAGAGGCAAGAAAGTGAAAACTTTATTTTCCTTCATTCAGAAAAGCCAAGGATTACTAAATGCTGAAAGGTTGTGCTTGCTTCTGGGGTAAAAGACAAGCCAGACACCTACTCAGGGGCCTCATATCTAGTACAACAAGATAACCATGCAAAAGAAATGAGTGTGGCTAATGCTACAAAGTTCCAATGACAGAGACCTCTTTATAGAAAACAAATAGTTCACATGTGCTTCACATACCATCCTCCCATCTCCCATTCCAGAAAAGACTTTACTAATTGATCGGAGTACTCCTCCCAGCAGGTCCCAGATTTGAATTCAGAATTCTTCTCAACATGTTACTCTATCACCAAGCCATAAGCAATTGATTGAAGTTAGTGTTCATGTTGAAATCTGAGAGCTATCACTCATTCAAGTTCTAATGGGAATATTGTCACAATTCTATCTATTTAAGTGCTGACAACTGAATTGTCCTCCCAAAATTCATATGTTGAAACCTAATGAGATGGTATTTGGATAAAGCCTTTGGGAGGTGATTAGGTTTTGAAGGGGGAGCCCTCATGAATGGAATTAGTACCCTTATACAAGAGACCCCAGAAAACTCCCTCACCCTTTCTGCCATGTGAGGCTACAACAAATCAGGAAGGTGTCTCACCAGGCACTGAATTAGCCAGCGCCTTGATCTTGGAATTCCCAGCCTCCAAGAAATCTATGAGAAATCTCTGAGCCTCAGAGAAATCTATGTTTGCTGTTTGTAAGACACCCAATCCATGTATTTTGTTAGAGTAGCCCAAATGGACTCAGCCTTTAGGTTTAGGAAATAATTCATAGAGGAGCTGGCGCTTGACAGGGTCTTGCAAGATGAATATAAGAAATCTAAGAGTTGAGGGGAGAAGAGAGGAGGTGGGGATAAGGTATTCCAGTAGCTGAAAAGGGATGAAATTCATTAAGAGGATTAAGAAGTGAAAGTAAGTGGAGCCAGTAATTGTAGACCTTGCGTTCATGGATCTTATATTGGAAAGAGGGAAAAAAAAGATTAGAGATGCCTACAAGTGCAGGCAGGATCAAGAAGCAAGTTTTTAAAACCTAACTGGATCATGTTTATGGATATACATAAGGACATTAGAAAGAGAAGTTTAAAAAACTTTACAAGAAAGGGAACAACATATTGAGCAAGTCCTCAGAGGAAATCTATGATCAGTATTCCCTCCCAGCATTGCCTTGAGGTGGTCTGACCACCAACCCCCAACCCCACTCTTTAATAGAAGGCTGTGATGGAAACAGGAGTATACAGCCACAGGAGACATTGTGCCTGAGGGACACGAAGGCTGAATCACAGAAGCATGCCAAGAATGGCATGGGACAGGAGGCTAAGGGACTAGTGAAGTCAAGAATAAGAAGTATCTTTTCAGAGCTGGGAGAAAGGCAGTGGTCTGGAGAAATTCTAGAATAAAGACAGACAACATGTTCATTGGGACTTTAACTGGCCCCAAGAAAAGTCTATGTGGGAAGACCATAGAATTTTTAAGGAGCTAAGATGAAACAGAGAAGCACAAAGTCTATTTTAAGATTGTGACCAATCCTTAAAGAAATCATTTGCCCAATCATTGATTTAAGGGCAGGGTGGGGGCAATAATCTTTTTTCTATAGTGAGAAGTAATAATCAAAATGTACCAAGCAGTATGCTAAAAACATTATTTCCAGGGACACCTGGATGGCTCAGTCAGCTGAGCATCCAACTCTTTTTTTTTTAAATGTTTATTTATTTTTGACAGAGAGTGAGAGTGAGCATGAGTGGGGGGAGGGGCAGAGAGAGGGAGTCAGGATGCAAAGTGGGCTCTGTGCTGAGAGCGGAGATCCCAGTATTGGGACTCAAACACAAGAACTATGAGATCATGACCTGAGCTGAAGTTGGACACCTAACTGACTGAGCCACCCAGACATCCCCAAGCATCCAACTCTTGATGCTCAGGGCAAATCAGGTCATAATCCTGCTGTCCTGAGCTCAAGCCCCACATCCCTCTGGCTCTGTGCTGACAGTGTGGAGCCTGCTTGGGACTTTCTCTCTTCCTCTCTCTCTGCCCCTCCTCTGCATGCACTCTGTGCCCTCTCTTCTCTCTCTCTCTCTCTCTCTCAAAATAAATAAATAAATAAGCATTTAAAAAAAAAAAAAGCATTCTTTCAGCATGTCCCTAACTTCATCCTTGTAATACCTACAAGGTAGGAACTATTGTTATTTTCATTTTACATATGAGGAAACTTAATATGTTAAAGCACTTGACAAGCCTGTATATGACCAAGCTGGGATTTTAACCCAGACATGTTAGGTCCCAGGGCCCAGGCTTCCATTCTGTCTACTTCTATACACTTTTTTCCAAATCACCTCTGGGTCCACAAAAACATGTTCCCTCTTTTAACTATACAGAGTCTTTTTTTTTTCCCTCCACCTCTTCAAGGCCCATCAGCCTTCTCTCTGGGAAGCCTTTCCAAGCATCCCTGGGCTCAGGCAGTGGTACCCTACTCTGCCTTCCCCCAGGGTCCCATAACACTTCCTACATACCTCTCAGAGCCTTCACCACATTCTATGACAGTCAGCTGCCTGAGAGTCTACCTCTGCTATCAGCTTGAAGCAAAGCCTAAAGGAAAGGCCAAGGGCTTTAAAGTTAGTGAAAACTTGTTTAAATTCCAGTTCTTCCTCTTATAAGCCATAGAAATTGGGCAAATTAATCTCTATGATTTTAATTTAGTTCATTGATAAAATCCAGGTAATTCAATAAGAAATTGTTGTGAAAATTTAAATGCAATAAGATTATGTCAAGACCTGACACACAGTGAATGCATACAATAGGCAGTGGAAATTGATACAACTATTTGTATAACTGTTAAGCGAATGAAAGGCCACTTTATCTTGACCCACCATTGGCTCAGTACTTCTGACAACGTGAGTTGGCAACATTTCCTTACTACATAAACTCTGAGGAAAGTATTTACCTTCCTCATTTAAGAAAAAAAAGTTTCACAAACATATTTATAAACAATAAGGTATTCCTTTAAATATCTTTCTAATAGTCATCAAAATAGATCCAAAAAGACATTGACTTCCCAACAGTTAGTTTAATTTGAATGACTGTAAGACTTTAAACATAATAAAACTATAATTGCCTTCAAATGGCTGTCAAGTTCTTACTAAATTAGATTCCAACCGCTCTCCTCCAATTTATCTTAATGAGCAAAGTTTTATTGTATTTAAGCCTCAAGTGCAAGAGTAAAGTAAATAGGACACAGAAATCTCAAATCCAAATGTTGTTGGAGAATCATAGCCAAAGGTTTTTTCACATTAATGGTAGGGTAAAAAGGTTTCTAAAGGGGGCTGAAAACAATTGTCTATCTACAGTAAATACATCTGAGGGTATATGTAGAGAAAGACTAGCCTTGTGATTAGACACTCTATATATAGCATAGATATTTTGAAATTTTTCATAACAAAAGCTTTTTTTTAAGTTTATTTATTTATTTTGAGAGGAGTAGGGAAACAGGGGCAGAGAGAGAAGGAGAGAGAATGAGAATCCCAAGCAGGCTCTGCACTGTCATTGCAGAACCTGATGCAGAGCTCAAACTCACAAGCCATGAGATCATGACCTGAGCCAAAATCAAGAGTCGGATGCTTAACCGAGACACCCAGGTGCCCCAACAAAATATTTTTTTAAAGCCAAAAATTGGAGTGCCTGGGTGGCTCAGTCAGTTAAGTGTCCAACTTCAGGTCAGGTCATGACCTCATGGTTTGTGGATTTGAGCCCCGCATCGGGCTCTGTGCTGACAGCTCAGAGCCTGGAGCCTGCTTTGGATTATGTGTCTCCCTCCTTCTCTGCCCCTCCCCTGCTCACACTGTCTCCCAAAAATGCATAAACATTAAAAAAAATTGAAGCCAAAAATATCATCATCATCACTATCATTATGTCATCACCATTTGTTAAACATATTCAGAGTTTGCTAGGTGCAACAGTCTCTTAACTCATAAAATTATTACTTCCTTTGTACTAAGCTGAAAGAGAGTATATACATTTCTCAAATTCACATTCCTCATAAGTGGCAGATTCCAGGACCCAAAGGTTTAACCAGTTCAAGACATCCAGGAGGAGGAAGGGGGTGGGTGATGAGGAATGGTATTCTCTAGAGAAAAGAAATAAGCTTCCTTCTTCTCTGTGAAAAGAACACAGAACTGAAAGCAAATGTGACAGTTGGAGACACTTATGTGGCCTGTGGGCTCCCAGGGAGTGGAACAGTGGAGCAGACCACAGCACTAGCTGGGGATAGAGCTAGCACCAGAGGAGACAGCACCTCCACTGGGACCTATCAGAAAGGTAGATGAATCAAAGAATTTGTTGAATCAGAAAATCCAGAATGCACTGTGTGCAAAAACTGGAGGAGGAATGAATAACCCCCGCCCTTGTAGAAATTCATCCAAATGTTTCTTTTCCAAGAAAAAGTGTGAAGTGAGTACTTTTGAGTTTCAAGAAATTCAGGCAGCATAATCAATCAAAGCCCTTATCCCAAAATCTCACAGGCAGAACAGAGCCTCCACGTAGGTGTAGGAAATAAGTGGGCTTTCAAAGGCCAGTGTCAACCAGGAATTCTCCGTGGCAATATTAAATACACTTAGTGTTTTTTGTCAACACACAACAAATATTTACGGAGCACCCACTATGTTTGGCACTATGATGTAGGTTGTAATACAACAATGAAGAAGCCTGATCCAATCCTTACAGGTGAGAAGGGGAGACAGATAAAACTAGTCAAAATACAGTAAAACCTTGGATTGTAACTTGTTCTGTGAGTGTTCCGCAAGATGAGCAAACACTTCTAATAAATTTTAACTTGATAAACAAGTGATATCTTGCAATATGAGTCACACATGACACCGAACATCACACAATCACAACTGAGCCAATGGTTCTTGAAATTCACTTTGATATACAAGTGCTTTAGATTACAAGCATATTTCTGGAACAAATTACGCTTGCAAACCAAGGTTTTGCTGTAAAAACTTCTAAATGCCTCTGAATTCATTTTATGGGATGCCTTAACAAAATATTACAGACGGAGTAAATATAGAACATAAATTTATATTCTCACAATTCTGAAGGATATAAGTTCAAGATCAAGGTGTCAACAAGTTTGGCTTCTTCTGAGGCCTCTGTCCTTGGCTTGCAGATGGCATTCTCACTGTGTCCTCTGTGTATTGTCTGTGTCCTAATCTCCTCTTCTTGTAAAAACACCCCCCATACAAGATTAGGGCCCACCCATATAACCTCATTTTACCTTAATCACCCCTTTAAAGACCCTATCTCCAAATGCAGTCACATCCTGAGATCCTCAGGGTGAAGACTTCAACACATGAAAGGGGGGAAGGGGTGAAGCGAACACAATTCAACCAATAACAGCCATGAAGTTGAAAAACAGGATGCCTGTCTCACCTCTTCCTGGAAGTCCTGCCTATCTAATCTGACTAAATTAGACCTAATTCAATCTCATACCATGGATACCTTTACAGTACTTCATGGTACCTTTACAGTTGAATTTTACATTTCCTTTTGTGATCATTTGCTTAAGGTCTTCCTCCCTTCTCCTCACAGTAACTCCAAGAAGGCAATTCCACTCTTGCCTAACACCTAGCACTTAATAGTGCTTGGCATATAGCAAGTGAGATGTTCATAAATGTGTTAAATAAAAGGATGAATGAATAAATGAATGAGCATCAAGCCTGAAAACAATGTTGGAATGGGAGGTAACATCTCAAGTGAGAGCTGAAGGAGGAGATGAGGGGCTAGCCATGAAAGCAATAAACGGAAGAAAGACAACTCCAGCCAGAGAAGAGTAAGTGTGGAAGGCTTGAGAAAAGTAAGAACCTGACATGCTATGAAATATATGTATTACACAGTGCCATATGTTAATTAAGCTTAACATGCATTGAGTAAGACTCTCTTGTGTTTCAAATATTCTTGGATATGCTGAGAAAGGGTTAGCAATATCTTATAAAGCTAATTTCTTTAGGGAATTCACATAAAAATGAACCCCTCAGGAAAGTAGGAATAGAAGGAACATACCTCAAGATCATAAAAGCCATATATGAAAAACCCACAACTAATATCATCTTCAATGGGGAAAAACTGAGAACTTTCCCCCTAAGGTCAGTAACATGACAAGGATGTTCATTCTCACCACTGTTATTCAACATAGTGTTGGAAGTCCTAGCCTCAGCAATCAGACAACACAAAGAAATAAAAGGCATCCATATTGGCAAGGAAGAAGTCAGACTCTCACACTTCACAGATGATACGATACTCTACCTAAAACCCAAAAGACTCCACCAAAAAACTGCTAGAACTGATCCACGAATTCAGTAAAGTCGCAGTATATAAAAGCAATGCAAAGAAATCGGTTGCATATCTATACACTAATAATGAAGCAGCAGAAAGAGAAATCAAGGAATCATTCCCATTTACAATTGTACCAAAAAACATAAAATACCTAGGAATAAACCTAAGCAAAGAGATGAAGAATCTATACACTGAAAACTATAGGAAGCTTATGAAAGAAACTGAAGACACAAAGAAATGGAAAAAATTTCATGCTCATGCATTGGAAAAACAAATCCTGTTAAAATGTCAATACTACCCAAAGCAATCTACAGATCCAATGCAATCCCTATCAAAATAACACCAGTATTCTTCACAAAGCTAAAACAAATAATCCTAAAATTTGTACAGAACCACAAAAGACCCCGAATAGCCAAAGCAATCATGAAAAAGAAAACCAAAGCTGGAAGCATCACAACTCCAGACTTCAAGATGTATTACAAAGCAGTAATCACCAAGACAGTATGGTACTGGCACAAACACAGACACATAGATCAATGGAACAGAATAGAGAACCCAGAAATGGACCCACAAACATATGGCCAACTAATCTTTGACAAAGCAGGAAAGAATATCCAGTGGAATAAAGACAGTCTCTGCAGCAAATGGTGTTGAGAAACTTGGACAGTGACATGCAGAAGAATGAACTTGGACCACTTTCTTACACCATATACAAAAATAAACTCAAAATGGATTAAAGACCTAAATGTAAGACAGAAAGCTATCAAAATCCCAGAGGAGAAAGGAGGCAAAAACATCTTTGACCTTGGCCACAGCAACTTCTAACTCAACATGTCTTTGGAGACAAGGGAAACAAAAGCAAAAATGAAGATAAAAAGCTTCTGCACAGCAAAGGAAACAATCAACAAAACTATAAGACAACCTATGGAATGGGAGAAGATGTTTGTAAATGACATATCAGATAAAGGGTTAGTATCCAAAATCTATAAAGAACTTATCAAACTCAACACCCAAAAAACAAATAATCCAATAAGGAAATGGGCAAAAGACATGAACTTTTCCAAAGAATACATCCAGATGGTGAACAGACACATGAAAAGATGCTCAACATCACTCATCATCAAGGAAATACAAATCAAAACCACAATGAGATACCACCTGACACCTGTTAGAATGGCTAACATTAACAACTCAGGCAACAACAGATGTTGGCAAGGATGCAGAGAAAGAGGATCTCTTTTGCACTGCTGGCGGGAATGCAAACTGGTGCAGCAACTCTGGAAAAGAGTATGAAGGTTCCTCAAAAAATTAAAAATAGAACTACCCTATGACCCAGCAACTGCACTAGTAGGTATTTATCCAAAGGATACAAGTGCGCAGTTTTGAATGGGCACATGCACCCCAATGTTTATAGCAGTGCTATCGACAATAGCCAAAGTATGGAAGGAGCCTAAATGTCCATTGACTGAAAAATGTATAAAGAAGATGTGGTATACACACACACACACACACACACACACACACACACACACACGCACGCACAATGGAATATTACTCGGCAATCAAAAAGAATGAAATCTTGCCATTTGCAACAACGTGGATGGAAAGAGAATGTCTTATCCTAAGTGAAATTAGTCAGCCTGAGAAAGACAAATATCATATGACTTTACTCATATGAAGAATTTAAGATACAAAAGATACAAATTAAAAATTTGTATTAAAAAAAAAATTTGTATTAAAAAGATACAAATTAAGATGAATATAAGGGAAGGGAAGCAAAAATAATATAAAAACAGGGAGGGAGACAAAACTTAAGAGACCCTTGAATATAGAGAACAAACTGAGGGTTGCTGGAAGGGTTTTGGGTGGAGGGATGGGCTAAATAGGCAAGGGGCATTGAGGAGGGCTCTTGTTGGGATGAGCATTTGGTGTTCTATGTAGGGTTTGAATCACTGGGTTTCCACTCCTGAAATCATTATTGCACTATATGCTAACTAACTTGGATGTATATTAAAATAAATAAATAAACACATACACAGATACAAATAAAAATGAACCAACAAGAAAATAGCAAGGACCAATAATCCCTCACTTTCCCCCAATCTCAAACTAAGAAAGTATTTTCCTCAATCAGAAGAAACCCTTCTAGATTGCAAAGAGTAGCAATCATCCATCTGTAGAAATTCAGCTACCATGATGAGAAGAGTTTATTGTGATTTTGTAGCTAAATTGTATATGGCCCTGGGTTCAATTGATTTTTACTATACACGCACTTTTTAGAACATTGAGTCCATGTCCTCAATTCAAAAGTCACTCCATTGTTTCTGAAACTCCTCAGAGGAATAACTTTCCATGTGTGCATGTAACTTTGAAAACAGGGCTTATGAGTCTTCATGGAGAGCTGCTACTGGTAAGATAGGCAATAAACATGTTTAAGCTTTTGCTCCTAAATTATACATTACTGTACATATACATAAATGTATACATCTTCTATGAAACATGCATGTGAGACACCACTCACTAATGAAAAAAACAGTCTAATGATCAAAATATCCCCTATATGAGTCCTAACTTTGTCAGTAGCCAGATATGTGACCTTGACTACATCATCATAATATATTCATTCATGTGTGTGTTTATCTCCATCACTAGACTATAATTATTTAAGGGCAGAGACAATGTTTAATTTTCTTTTAAATCTTTACCAGCTCCTTTTATGACAAGCACTCATCAGATAAATGTTGGGAAGCTGGATGGAATAAATAAACAGTGCCTGTGAAAGATAAGTGTTATTCTGTTCACCAATAAGTTAAATGAAATTAAACATATATAAAACAATTATGAGGTGAAAGATATATCTAATTAAGGTGAAACTATATGGTATTAATAATAAATTCACTAGAGGGGAGAGAATAAGAAGACCGACTTGTCTCCCAATTTAGCTCAGAATGTATTTGACTCACTTAAGAATACATCTAGCTCAGGGTGCATAAGTTGCCTGGTAAGGAGGCAACAAAAGGGTTAGTGGTTCTGTATTGCCTGGGTTCTCTATGCTGATTCTCACTGAGTCCTTACTTCTTAGTCTTTTTAGAATATATCCATATTTATATTCTGCTGTAAAAGGGAGTGATAGCTTCTCTTTTGTCGACTATTCTGGTTTTTTTAATTTTTATTTATTTTTGAGAGACAGAGTGTGAACTGTGTACCTTCTCTTTCACTGCCCAAAAAGAATTTAGATGGGGGGCCTATACCAGGAAGAGAGCTATTACCAGAGATAAATTTTTACATAAGAAATACTTCTCTGCCTAGCATGGCAAACACTTATTTACCAAACATTTGCTTTCCTCACCTTCCTGTGAACTGTCATCCTCCCAGATGAAGTCCCAGACTCCTACACCTTCTCCTTAGCTCAGGATGGCACATAAGCCTCAATTGCTAAACTATCTTTGACCCTCTCATTGCTATATGTGGCTCCCATACATATGAAATTAAATTTACTTTCTCCCTATTAATCTGTTTTCTGGCAATTTGATTATTAGACTAACCAAGAACCTAGAAAGGAAGAGAGAAAAAAATTTCCTCCCCTACAGTGTTCTCTCTATTTGGGGGGAAAATTGTATTCCTCTGGTGTCTGCTTATTTTGTCTTATAACCTCATATTCCCCTAGGGTTATCAGCCAGCTTGTGTTCTCATGTACATTGAGAAAGGTCCAAATGCCAGGACCTATATTTGTCATTATCACAAAGATTAAGGAAAGGGGAGATGGTGAGTCCCAGGGCAGAGAACCTTGGCACTGAAACCACCATTCCTGTTTGCTGCCACTAGACCAGACAACTCCTCTGGCCAAGATTTCACCCTCAAGCCCCCCTTTAGCAAGACACGCATGAGGAAGAGGCATATCCCTACTTTTCAATTCTTGCCCTTAGGATCTGGGGGGGGTGTGAAAGAGTTAATGCCCAAAAACAGTCCACACCTCCAACAACCTTTCATCCCAACAGGGCAGTCGCCAGCACTAGCAGCCAAGCACTAGAAGAATTAGGCATTGATTTGTGCTAAGGCAAGTGGGAAAAACAGTGAGAGCTGAACCCCTAAAGATGATCTTCCGCCTCTAGCTTCCCTGGGCCTCTTGCCACAGCTACCCACCTTCTACACTCACTATCCAAGATAGCTCCAGTCTGCCACGGCTTCTTAAATTTTGTTTGTTTGTTCCAAAATGCCACCATTTTGGATCCTTCTTTCTATAGATTCTCTAAGGTTGATTTTGGAGTAGGTTGCCAAGAACTCATGCTAGTTTGCTTGCTTTTAGGGCCTTGAAGCCTATACTCTCAATGGTTTCTTTAAACAGACTTTTTTGGCCTGCTTTCAGGTATAATGATACCTGAAACATGTAAATTGTGATACCATTTGAGAAGCAGTTTACCCATATGAATCAAAGCTTTCTGCTGTGCCTAGCAATTCCACGATCAGAAATATATCTCAAGGAGACAAGCTGATATGTATGCAGAAGTGACTAAGGTCATACACTGTAGTATTATTGCTAATAGAAGCAACATGGAAGCAACTATAGTGCTCATCAACAGGGGATCGGATAAAGTCTGGTGTACAAATGCAACCCAATGCCACTTCATCATAAAACTGATAGAATCCATCTATAATTATTGGGTATAAAAGACAGACTCAGTGATATTTAAATTGAGTTTATAATATCATCCCATTTGTGTAAAATGAAACAGAAAGGGAAAAAGAGGTCTGGATGACATACAGCAAAATGCTACCAATGATGGTCTCTGGGTTTGGAATTTAGGATTATTGCTGCTTTCTTCATTCTAATTTTCTGTTTTGAGATACAAACATCCATCTCTATAATCTTTATGATCAGAAAGAAATATAAATCCACATTCATCTTTGAAAATCTAAGTATAATAAACATCCCCAACATCATAAAGCCAGAGTTAAACTTCCTTGATGACTAAGTTCCATTCATATAGTGACAGAGACTTCAGAATAATCTGCTGTAGGCCTTCAGCAATAATTTGCTTGTGATATAACTTAATAACCCCTGTAACCCAAGGGCACAATAAAATAGGAGTGCTAATTCAGTGGAGCTGAAGGAAGAGTAATTATCCTGGGGAGAGGGCTTCCCCTGAGCTTAGTCACTTGTAACTCATGGTGAGACCACCAGAGGCAAAGAGGGTAGCTGCAAGCTGATGAATTATTCATGGCCTTAGCTTCTTGGAGGGGTTCACTGAAGCACTGTTCATGCTGCTAGTTCCTACAAGTCTAAGGTGGCCAATCAGCTTATGCTAGGTTGGGGGAAAGGGGCAGCAGTGAACATAAATTCTGTCAGGGTCAGGTATTGAAAGCAAGAATCAAGAATGGGTCAGATATCTTACTGATGCTCTGTGGCCTTTTGACCTTGAGATTTTGGGCTTAGAGTCTGAAAACTTAATTCAAATGAGCTAATGGGTTCCCCTGGAGCAAAACTGGTGAGAAATGGAGAAACAGCCATAATTTCCTGAGGCATCAGGAAAGGATATACATGCGGGCTAAATACAGTGGTTGAAGCATCCCAGAGTAAGAGGAAAATTATTCCAGGTCAGCAAGATTTGGGGGCTGCTCAGAGTTTATTATTGAGATTAAAATATATTTATATTTATTAGAAATTTAAAGAAATCAGATTTTTCCCACTGACATTGAGAATAACAGACTAGTTATTTCGCAATGTACCTCCACCTACTTTATAACAAGGTACAAAGAAGCAGTCACAGCTTGGCAGGTAGATTAAATGACCCAAGGAAAAATCATTATGCTGATGACTTCAGACTCAATTTAGTGACTACAAACTAAAAGGGAACTTATCTACTCTGTACCACACACTATACTGGGCACTTTATATGCATAATCTAATTTATTTCTCACAAAACTGAGTAAGATAGGGAAATTATCCCCCAGTTGCAGATAAGAAAAAATGGGGATCAAAAAGTAATAATCTCGGCCAAGTTTCAAAAACAATTAAGAGGTTCATAACCAGGTTCAAGAATCAGATCTGTTTGACTTCAGAAACAGAATAAACACTATACTCCCTCTCCAATTTGTATCCCAAATTCCTCTGTTGGACCAAATGGTGTAAATCAAAAGTTCTTTAGTGTAACCTCTACAGTGAGTCTCAGGTTTCAAGTTCTAATAACTTGGCTGGGTTTGCTTGGTAGACACACCAAGGCATCTACTATGGACTGAGAATTTGCTGGTTGTTGATCCAGTATCCATTCCCTTTTCCCTTCCCAATTATGCCTCCAAGCAGCCCATGTATGTCAGGAAAGTATGACTCCTTCCAGCTCCAGGGCTAAACCCTAATGTACTCAGGCCAATCAGCACATTACACTATCCTGGCCAGAATGATTAGATTAGGGAGAGAATGTGACCTAAACAAGCCTATGAAAGTGAATTTCAGGCTTCTTCGTTGGAATGTTAGTAGGGTAGTAGGGCCCAGTATGCAGATGCAAAGCCCAGAGCTGTTACAGCCTTTTTACCGCCATTTAGAAAACCCAGTATAGGATGAGGCTAAACATTTATTCTGACAATAAAGGGCAGAATGAAAAAAAAAAAGAAAGGACAGAAGGAAGGGAGGAAAGAAAGAAAAGAGAGGGGAGGGAGAGAGAAAGGAAGGAAGAAGATAAGGAGAGAGAAATAAACTAGGTTTTCATAGCAGCATTAAATTACTAGATATTCCACACTTGCGTTTGGATTTTCCTATTGTGAAGTCAGTAAATCTTCATTATCATTTAAGCAGTGTGAATTTTGACACTGTCCTAACTGATGCAGAATTTGGTTCCAAGAGAGGAGGAGTCAACATGGCAGAGAAGTAGGAAGACCCAAAGTTCTCTCGTTCCTCAAACACAGCAGTATTGAGATCAGAAGACTTGGAATTCCAGGAATCCAGACTACAGAGTAACAGGAACATTTCCAGGGGCCCACGGAGACAGTTTGGTGGGACAGAGGGTGTGTGCTTGCGAATTGGGAGAGGTAAAGCAGGTGGCATAGGCACAGACCAAAGGGGGAACCCCTTCCACAGAGAGACAAAAGGAAGATAGAAGCTGAGGAAGTGTGGGATTGTATTTGGACAAGAGAAAAACCTCTCCAGACCACAGACCAAGGAATGGAAAAAAGCTGAGAGAGTCAGTCTCTAACTTGCAAATAGCCTTAGGAGTGATGATCCAGGGTTGCGTGACTTTCTCTGGACTGGGGCCTGCCCTGTGCCTGTGCCTGTGCCTGGAGGGGAGGGAAGACAGCCCTGGCAAGCTCAGAGGTGTCCTGGAAGAAAGCAGTCCCCTCCCCTTTGAGTGCTGTGCCAAGAAGGTATACTGACACTCCAAGGACAAAAGACCCTGCAGGCACCAGCCAGAGGCCCTTTGTCAGCCGGGCAGAGTGGCATTACCCCAGAACTGGGGCGTGCAGACCAGGATCCTTTAAGACATTGGGGTTTGAATTCCAGCCGAGCACCTGGGAGGCATGGGAGATGTGGAGCAGGACAAACTGGCTAGCTCATGCGTGCGCAGCGCTGTGAGGATGACCTGAACAGTGTGGTTTTGGACAACCATCTGGGGAGGAGAGATTGGGGTGTCGACCTTTTTTTCCCTATCACCAACACAATAGGGCTTCAGGGAACAGAACTGCGGGGCCCACAGTGGAGGCTGGTGGGGTTTACACCAAATCCCGCCCCTCTGTGCCTGGCAACTGTGAATCTATGGGAGTGAGATTGACACTGACCAAACCAGAGGGCCCCTCCTCCAGAGCAGCACAGCAAAAGGTTCCCAGGCACCATCAGATATCAGTCTGGCAGTTTTGCATTCTGTGATTTGATTCTTGTTCAATTCTTATTTTATATATATATTTTTTTCTTTTCTTCTTCTTTCTTCCCTTCTCTATTCTGGTTGTTGGTTTATTTAAGCAGGCATTTTTACTCTTTTTACACCTCTTCTGTATCTCCTTTTTTAATTTCCTCTCTCTCTTTCTTTCTCTCTCTCTCTCTATTAAGCTGTATAGTTTCTCTGATACTCTGCCTGGTCATGTTTTCTTTCTTTTCCCTGCTTCTGTCTTTTCTCTCTTTGTATGGGATAAGGCTTCTTCTACTACCATCACCCCTTTTTAAATTTTTCCAGGGTTACTTCAAAGAACAAATCAAAGCACACCCTGGGGAAGGTCCAAATCACCACTACAAGTAGGGAAATAAAGCAACCAGAGTTGCTTTATCAACAACAGAGAGCATGCAACACATTCCAAAAAGACCTCCTGAAGGGCCAGGCCATAGACAGTGTATGACCCCTTTTTAATGTAGTAGTACTCAAAGGTGCGGGACATATAACAAGCTATTAATACATGTAAAAGACATAAAACTAGCCAAAATGATGAAATGGAAGAATTCTCTTCAACAGAAATTACAGGAAGAAATGACAGAGAATTCAATTCTATTCAAAACAGATAAACAATATATCTGAACAAAAATGTAGAGTAAGCCATAAGACTAATAGCTGGGCTTAAAAAAAGCATAGAAGACAGCAGAGAATCTATTGCTTCAGAGATCAAGGACCTAAGAAACAGTCATGAAGAATTAATAAATGTTGTAAATGAGATACAAAACAAACTAGATTCAGCAACAGCAAGGAAGGAAGAAGCAGAGGGGATAATAAGTGAAATAGAAGATAAAATTATAGAAAATGATGAAGCCAAGAAAAAGAGAGATAAGAAAATACTAGACCATGAGAGGAGAATTAGAGACATAAGTTATTCCATGAAACACAATAATATCCACATCATAGAAGTTCCAGAAGAAGCAGAGAGAGATAAAGGGGCAAAAGGTTTATTTGAACAAATTATACCTGATAACTTCCCTAATCTGGGAAAGTAAGCAGACATGCAACTCCAGGAGGCACAGACAACTCCCATCAGATTCAACAAGAACAGACCATCACCACAGCATATCATAGTGAAAGTGGCAAAATACAAAAATAGAGAATTCTAAAAGTATGTAGGGACAAACGGGCCTTAACCTACAAGGTTTAAGGGTAATAGCAGACCTGTCCACTGAAACTTGGCAGGCCAGAAGGGAGTGGCAGGAAATATTCAATGTGCTGAAAAATTTGCAAATTTTTAGGGAAATTTGCAAATTTTCAGGAAAAATTTGCAGCCAAATTTTTATTCTGTCATTCAGAACAGGAGAGATAAATAGAAAGAGAGATAAATAGAAGGAGAAATAAACTTTTTTGCTTTTCCAGATAAACAAAAACTGAAGGAGTTCATGGCCACTAAACCAGCCTGGCAGGAGATCCTAAGGGGTACTCTGTGAGTGGAATTCTGCAAAGACTACAAAGGACCAGAGACATCACTACAAGCACAAAACCTACAGATAACATAATGACAGTAAATCCATATCTTTCAATAATCACTCTGAATGTAAATGGACTAAATGCCCCAATCAAAAGACATAGGGTATCAGAATGGATTAAAAAAGGGGTGAGCGGGTGGCTCAGTTGGTTGAGCATCCGACTTCGGCTCAGGTCATGGTCTCACAGTTTGTGGGTTCGTGCCCCACGTCGGGCTCTGTGCTGACAGCTCGAAGCCTGGAGCCTGCTTCAGATTCTGTGTCTCCCTCTCTCTCTGCCCCTCCCATGCTCATGCTCGATCTCTCACTGTCTCTCAATGATAAATAAATGTTTAAAAAAAAAGAATGGATTAGAAAAAAAAACAAGACTCATTTATATGCTGTCTATAAGAGACTCCTTTTAGACCTGAGGACACCTGCAGATTGAAAGTGAGGGGGATGGAGAACCATCTATCATGCTACTGGAAGTCAAAAGAAAGCTGGAGTAGCCATACTTATACCAGACAAACTAGATTTTCAACTAAAGGCTGTAACAAGAGATGAAGAAGGGCATTATATCATAATTAAGGCATCTACCCAATTGTAAATGATTATGTCCCTAACTTGAAGAACCCCAAATATATAAATCAACTAATCACAAGCATAAGCAATCTTGTCAATTCTTGTCAGAATACGGTATTTGTAGATGACTTTAATATTCCACTTACAACAATGGACAGAAAATCAATAAAGAAACAATGGCCCTGAATTATACACTGGATCAGATGGACTTGACAGATACATTCAGAACTTTTCATCCAAAAGCAGCAGAATACACATTCTCCTTTAGTGCACACAGAACATTCTCCAACATAGATCACATACTGGGTCACAAAATAGCACTCAATAAATATAAACGAATTGAGATCATACCATGCATATTTTCAGGTCACAATGCTATGAAATTTGAAATCAACCACAAGAAAAAATTTGGAAAGCCTCCAAATGCATGGAGGTTGAAGAACATCCTACTAAAGAATGAATGGGTCAACCAGGAAATTAAAGAAGAAATTTAAAAATATATGGAAACAAATGAAAATGAAAACTCAACAGTCTAAATCCTTTGGGATGCAGCAAAGGCAGTCCTAAGAGGAAAATACATTGCAATCCTGGCCTATCTCAAGAAACAAGAAAAATCCCAAATACAAAATCTAACAGCACACCTAAGGGAGCTAGAAGCAAACAACAAAGAAACTCCAAGGCCAGCAGAAAAAGAGAAATAATAAAGATCAGAGCAGAAATAAACAATATAGAATCCAAAACAAACAAACAGATCAATGAAACTAAGAGTTGGTTTTTTGAAAAAATAAACAAAATTGATAAACCCCTAGCCATACTTCTCAAAAAGAAAAAAGACCCAAATAGATAAAATCATGAATGAAAATGGGCTTATCACAGCCAATCCCTCAGAAACAAGCAATTATTAGAGAATATTATGAAAAATTATATGCCAACAAACTGGACAACCTGGAAGAAATGGACAAATTCCTAGATACCCATACACTACCAAAATTCAAATGGGAAGAAATAGAAAATTTGAACAGACCCATAACCAGCGAAGAAATTGAATCAGTTATCAAAATTCTCCCAACAAATAAGAGTCCTATGCCAGATGCCTTCCCAGGGAAATTCTACCAGACATTTAAAGCAGAATTCATACCTATTCTTCTCAAGATGTTTCAAAAACTAGAAATGGAAGGATAGCTTCCAGACTCATTCTATGAAGCCAGGATTACCTTGAGTCCCAAACCAGAAAAAGACCCCACTAAAAAGGAGAATTACAGACCAATATCCCTAATGAACATGGATGCAAAAATTCTCAACAAGATACTAGCAAATCTAATTCGACAGCACATTAAAAGAATCATTCACCATGGTCAAGTGCGATTCATTCCTGGGCTGCAGGGCTGGTTCAATATTTGCAAATCAATCATTGTGATGCATCACAATAATAGAAAAAAATATAAGAACCATATGATCCTGTCAATTGATGCAGAAAAAGCATTTGACAAAATACAACATCCTTTCTTAATAAGAACCCTCAAGAAAGTCAGGATAGAAGGAACATACCTTAACATCGTAAAAGCCATATAGGAAAGGCCCACAACTAATATCCTACTCAATGGGGAAAAACTGAGAGCTTTTCCCCTGAGATCAGGAACACATCAGACATGTCCACTCTCACCACTGTGGTTTAACATAGTGTTGGAAGTGCTAGCCTCAGAAATCAGATAACAAAATGAAATAAAAGTCATCCAAATTGGCAAAGAAGAAGCCAAACTTTCACTTTTCACAGATGACATGATACTCCTCTACATGGAAAACCCAAAAAATTCCACCAAAAAACTGCTAGAAATGATCCATGAATTAAGCAAAGTCGCAGGATATACAATCAATGTACAGAAATTGGTTACATTTCTAAACACCAATAATGAAGCAACAGAAAGAGAGATCCAGGAATCAATCTCATTTCCAATTGCACCAAGAACCATAAAATACTAGGAATAAACCTAACCAAAGAAGCAAACAAAACCTTCCTCTCAGCTGTGTATGCTGAAAACTATAGAAAACTTATGAAAGATATTGAAGACACAAAAAATGGAAAAACATTCCATACTCATGGATTGGAAGAAGAAATATTGTTAAAATGCCAATAGTACCCAAAGCGATCTACACATTCAATGCAATCCCAATCAAAATTGCACCAGCATTCGTCTCAGAGCTGGAACAAATAATCCTGAAATTTGTAGGGAACCACAGAAGACCCTGAATAGCCAAAGCAATCCTGAAAAAGAAAACCAAACATTGAGGCATCACAATTCCAGACTTCAAGCTGTATTACAAAGCTGTAATCATCAAGACAGGATGGTATTGGCACAAAAACAGATACATTCACCAATGGAATAGAATAGAGAACCCAGAATTGGATGCACAAATGTATGGCCAACTAATCTTTGACAAAGCAGGAAAGAGTATCCAATGAAAAAAGAAGTCTCTTCAAGTCTCCTCAGCAAAAGGTTTTGGGAAAACTGGACAGCGACATGCAGAAGAATGAAACTGGAGCAGTTTCTTACATGATACACAAAAATAAACTCAAAACGGATGAAAGACCTAAATGTGAGACAGGAAACCATCAAAATCCTGGAGGAGAAAACAGGTAACAATCTCTTTGACCTCAGCTACAGCAACTTCTTAACTGACATATCTCCAAAGGCAAGAGAAATAAAATTAAAAAATGAACTAATGGGACCTCATCAAGATAAAAAGCTTCTGCAAAGAAAAGGAAACTATCAACATAACTAAAAGGCAAATGACAGGATGAGAGAAGATATTTGCTAATGACATATCCAAAATCTATAAAGAACTTACCAAACTCAACACCTGAAAAACAAATAATCCAGTGAAGAAATGGGCAGCAGACATGAATAGACACTTCTCCAAAGAAGACATCCAGATGGGCAACAGACACATGAAAAATGCTCAACATCACTCATCATCAGGGAAATACAAATCAAACCATATTAAGATACCAACTCATACCAGTCAGGGTGGATAAAATTAACAACTCAGGAAACAACAGACATTAGCAAGGATGTGGCAAAAAGGGAACCCTCTTGCACTGTTGGTAGGAATGTAAACTGGTGTGGCCACTCTGGAAAACTGTGCAGAGGTTCCTCAAAAAAATAAAAAGAGAACTACCCTACAACCCAGAAATAGCACTGCTAGGAATTTATCCAAAGGATACAGAAATGCTGATTCATAGGGGCACATGTACCCCAATGATTATAGCAGTGCTTTCAACAATAGCCAAATTATGGAAAGAGCCCAAATGTCCATCAACTGATGAATGGACAAAGAAGATGTGGTTTATATATACAACAGAATACTACTTGGCAATGAGAAAGAATGAAATCCTGCCATTTGCAGCAACATGGATGGAACTGGAGGGTATTATGCTAAGTGAAATAAGTCAGTCAGAGAAAGACAGATATCATATGTTTTCACTCATATGTGGAACTTGAGAAACAACAGAAGACCATGGGCGAAGGGAAGGGGAAAAATTAATTTTAAACAGTGAGGGAGGCAAACCATAACATACTCTTAATTCAGAGAACAAACTGAGGGTAGATGGTGGAGTGTGGAAGGGGAGGGAAATGGGGGTTGGGCATTAAGGAGGATATTCGTTGGGATGAGCACTGGGTGTTGTATGTAAGTGATGAATCATCGGAATCTACTCCCAAAGCCAAGAGCACACTGTATACACTGTATGCTAGCTAACTTGACAATAAATTATATTAAAAAAAAAAGAATTTGGTTCCAAAACTGGAGCGATGGAAGTAATAAACCTATAAACGTGCAATTGCCTGGATAGAAAAGGTAAAGAGAAAAGCAGTGAGAACCCATTGATCTCAAACTGAGAATATGATGGTCTTTTTTTCTGATTATGAAATGGCTGGTTATACTATAGCCTATTAATAAAACAAATTATATTTTCCAAAGTAGAACACATTTGAGAATGAAATAAGATGCAATTAATAATTATGTCAGGATAGGGCACCTGGGTGGCTCAGTCCTTTAAACGACTGACTCTTGGTTTGGGCTCAGGTTATGATCTCATGGTTTGTGAGTTTGAGCCTTGTGTTGGGCCCTGAGTTGACAGCAGAGCCTGATTATAATTCTCTCTCTCCCCCTCTCTCTCTCCTCCTCCCCTGCTCACTCACTCTCTCTCTCTCTGTCTCTCTCAAAAAAAATAATAATTATGTGAAAACAAACATACACTGTTCATATTTCAACCCACTTTTTTTCCCAACCCTTAGAGCCCAGAATTGTGTTTACAATATACATTTGTTGTAATTTATCTAAGATCTGTTGTATTTTAGGTAGCCCCTCCCCCAGAGTCTGCAATATCTCTTTGCATAACCAGTTCATTCTGGTTGCACTAACCAGTTCATTCTGGGCCTAACCAGAAATGGGCCTAACCAGTTCATTCTGGTTGCACTTGCATGTGTGAAAGAGGCAAGCCAGGAGAATAGAAAATGAGCCACAAACAAATCACAAAAACCTTTTTTACTGAGCTAAGGAGGCAGACTTTATCCTGAAGGTAATAGGAAACCACTACAAGAGTTTAAGAAAAGTAGCAACTTATCCATCTTGCATTAAAAAAAAAAAATACTCTTTTATATGGTGCCTGGGTGGCTCAGTCAGTTGAGCATTTGACTTCAGGTCAGGTCATGATCTCACAGTTCATGAGTTCAAGCCCCCTGTGGGGCTCTGTGCTGACAGTTCGGAGCCGGAAGCTTGCTTCAGATTCTGTGTCTCCTTCTCTCCCTGCCCCTCCCCCGCTCTCTGTCTCTCTCAAAAATAAATAAACATTAAAAAAAATTTTTTTCAAAAAAATTTACTCTTTTATAACAAGGAAAATAGATAAGGGGTAAGGAAGTCACCCAGACCACTGCTCTAAGAACAGTGAACATTTTTACATGGATTATGGCAACATGGATTGAGAAAAGAAGACAAATTTGAGAGAATGAGAAGCAAGAGGGAAGAAGACCAATTTGCCTGAAGTCAATTTTCTTAATGATATGCTGGCCTAAATTCTTAATAACAAACTAGCATTTCAAACCCAGTGTAAGAGTTTCAGCCTATTTACATGTTCTTTAGAATCCTTTTTCTTCTTCCACATTGTTCAAGGACCTTTTTTACCAATGTATCTGAGGGCATTTTCACATGTAGATCATATGGCTCCTAAGTGTTTAATGGATGCAAAGCATTTTGTATACAAAGCATTTGGGATATTCCCTTTCATGTATTTTTTTTCATTCTTTCAGCTGCCTCTTCCAGGCCTACTACCGAGCTTTTCAAGGACTTTTGTTCAGTTAGTCTAAGGGCACATCTGTCTACATTTTGTCTAAGGTTTTATCACATTTGTAGAATTCCACATGATTCTCCTAATTTATTCCTTTTGAGGATATTTGCTTCTTTCTTACTGGATTGTGTGTGTGTGTGTGTGTGTGTGTGTGTGTGTGTGTGTGTGTGTGTGTTGCACCTTCTGAGCCCTGAATGGATTAAGAAAATTCGGTCATATTAAATATCTTCCATGTTTAGCTAAGTATGACCTTTTATACAGAGCAATCAAAAGATACAATGGTGTAAAAAAGTATCTTCACCAAATTTCATTTGTTTTATGAGAGAGGGAGAGAGCACAAATGTGTGTGTGTGAGCGTGTAAGGGGCAGAAGGAAAGAATCTTCATGCTGGGCATGAAGCCCAGTGCAGGACTCTATCTCATGACTGTGAGATCAAGATCTGAGCTGAAATCAACAGTTGGACAGTTAACCAAATGAGCCACCCACGTGCTCCAAAATTTCATTTTATACAAACAAATCCTGATTCATAAATCCCTGAAAAAAAAAAAGAAAACCAAACCCCCCATCAATATCCCATGACATTAGGAATTCCATACTGGTAATTGGAAGTATCTACATGGTGTAAGTACAATGATATGCCGTGGCTAACTTAATGAGTCTAGGACTTGAGGACAAACAGACATGAACATGAATATCAGCCATGACTCTTCTAAGCTGTGTGACCAAGACCAAGTTATTTGAATTTTCTGGGCCCCAAATTCCCTCATCTCTATGGTGTAAGATTTATTTCATGGGGTTGTTACAAAGATTAAATAAAATAATATACAAAGCACTTGGTACATACATGCATAGGAAGCCCTGTAAAAATAGCAGCTATTGTCATAGAGTTTATGCCAGACTCCTCTGTCCATAGAGAATTGGACAGAAACCCAGTAGTATGACTGATGAAAAGCTTGTGTCAATTTTCATATCTGGAAAATGAGATAATAGCATTACCTCCCTTGTGGGGCTATAGTGAGAATTAAAAGACATAATGTATGGAAAACATCTGGCCTTGTGACTGGTACATACTGGGCACTCATATTTAGCCATTATTGTTATTGTTTTATTTAGATTAAATGTAAATCAAGTAATTATTTTATTCAAATACTCACCATGAGTTAACAGTTCTCAGTAACTTGTATCTCAACCAAGCAGCAACTGGGATTTAATGAACAACATAGCCAGTGGACTATATACAATATTGAAAGGACCTCTTACCTATTTCAAGTGTATCTCTTGTGACATCTCGGAATTTGCTATCGATAGGAATAGGACATTGTTAATGGAAAGTTGATAACCCACACCTGAGAGCCAGGACTACAATTTGTATGATACCACCAGAACTTCCCTTTTCACCTTTGAGCCTGACAAAAGGGTAGATTTGGGGAGTCTGAAGGTCCAGCAACCTGATTAGTAGACTCAACAATGGAGTTGCAACTTCTTATAACGACAATACTTTATCAACCCACTGAAATGGCCCATGGAAACTGTTGCACACATTAAATGCATCTACCACTATGGGGATCCTGGAGGTGAGATCGCTTGGAACCCATCTGAAAGGACCTTTTCTAAAACTTTACTTGAGATCCAAAATAGGCACAGGTCACTCATTACTGCAGCCTGTTAAAACAATGAGTGCAGAGAGGACTGTTTCAGTCAAAGTGTGGGTACAGTTGCTAAAGAGCTGTCAGTCTCAGGACCCAAGTTCTTTCTATGTTTTTGCTCTGCATTCCCAAGAATATTACTTTAAGTTCCAAAACGGCACACCATAATGGTACCTCATTCCAGCAAAAGTGTCCACAGAGAAGGAGCACACACTCTTCTCCTTCTAAGGCATGACCCAGAATTTATACACATCACTTCTACTCATATCCAACTTAGCCACATGTACACCTACCTGAAAAGGAGGCTGGGAATGTCTCTTTATTTTGGGTGACAATTTGCCCAGCTACATCTTGGGGTTTTGTTACTGTGCAAATTGAGAACAGATAATAAGAAACAACTAGCAACCTCTACCAAAAAAGGCATTTTTTTTTTTAATTTGAGAGAGATGGAGGGTAGAAAGAGAGAGAATCTTAAACAGGCTCCATGCTCAGCATAGAGCCTAATGTGGGGGTCATTCCCATGATCCAGGGATCATGATCTGAGTCCAAATCAAGACTTGGATGCTCAACCAACTGAGCCACTCAGATGCCCCCAAAAAGGCTGTTTAAAGTAGTTAAGGACATAGGCTTTGAAGGCTAAGAACATGGATTTGAGTCATGAAATTACAATCAAGTAGCTGGATTAACTAGCAATTCACCGGGTGACCTTTCACTGACTGAGCTGAAGTTTCCTCATACCATAGTATCTATTTCATTAGATTACTGAAAGAATCAAAAGCTCTAATCCAGGTAAGTTTCTCAGCATAATTCTTGGCACTTGGTAAGTACTCAATAATGTAAAAGTCATTAGGAACATCAGTTCCTCATTAGAGCATCTTTCCAGGAAGGATATAACCTTAAGGACAAGGACAGTGTCTTGGAGTATTTCGTGGAGAAAGGGTGAGTACATTTTGTATGCAGAATGTGTAGGTGCAGGACAAAGTGTTTTTACACATATGCCTTTATAAATAGTCACTTTAAGTGATGTCAATATTTCCATGTGTTGAGTGTTAAAGGAAATGTGCCGAGCTTTCTAGGGTAAGTAATGATTCCCACATGCTGCTCTGGGCACTGGCTGCTTTCAAATCATCTCTTAATAAAATTTATGGGGGAGCCAACATGGTGGAGAAGTAGGGGGAATCAATACTTCCCGTGTCTCTCAAACAAAGAAGTGTAGAAGCCAAAGGACTTTGAACATGAGAGCCTGGGAGGAAAAGAGACTGAATCAACTGGGAAGAAAATGGGAAAGCTGGAAAAAAAGGTAGATGGGTAACTGTGAACTAGGGGAGATAAAGGCCGCGTGGGCACAGAGGGGAGGGACCTCCTTCTGCAGAGAGACAAAGGGAAGAGAAAGAGTGGCTAGGGAAGTGCAGGACCATATCTGGACAGGAGAAAGACCTCAGACTGAGTGGGATCCGATCTCTAACTGCAGGGCTTTCTTCAGAATGGAGCCGGCTCCCTGTTCACACAGCTGGGGAGGAGGGGAGCTAGGCCTGGGTTAGGTGGTAGGTCAGGGTCTCAGTCTGCAACTGGAGAAAGTGGTTCCCTCCCTGGAGGGCTGTGCAATAGCACAAAACCTGCCTGTGTCCACCACCCCCCAGCGCAGTGGCTGGGCCGAGGGCTCAGTCTGCAGGGGGATAAGGCCACCGTTTCCCAGGAGTGCTGTGGAAAAAGACACAGGCTATCTGTGTCCATCACCCTGGGGCTCGCGCTGGCGAGGGCAGCTGCTCTCAGTCCACAGGAGGAGAAGGCGGTTCTCTCTGAAGTGCTGTGGCACAGACAAGCCACCTGGGACCACATATCATGCACTGAGAGGCGCTTCCCCAGTGCCAGAGCGCACGGAGCAGGACTTTGAATCTTAGCCAAGTGCAGGGTCAGGGGAGTTGGTGGAGTGAGAAGGACCATCCTGTCTGCGCCCGTGGCACAGTGAGGACAACTCACACTGAGTCCACTGGGTCCGGCTCCATGGAGAAGAGACTGGGGGATCACCATTTCCCTCCCCCACCGCCACCACCACCAAGGCAGGGCCTCAGGGATCACTCCCAAGCCCATAGTGGAGGTGGGTCCAGATAATGCCAAACCACGCCCCTTTGCACTGGATAACTGCATATCCACCGGACTGGCAAAGACCCTGTGGACAGCTCCTCCCAACAAGCGATGCAGCATTGCCTGGATTAACTCTAGGTCAATTCTGGATAAATAGATATATTCTCTTCCCCCTGCCCCCAATTTCTCCTTATCTCTTCCCTCCCCTAGGCTGATTACTCTGGTTATTGGTCTGTCTAAACAGACATATTTAATCCACTGTCTTATACATGTTCTACACCTCCTTCTTTACACTCCTTTCTCTCTCTCTGGAATAATCTAGCCATATAGTTTCTCTGTATGGGTAATTCTATCTTCGTTTCGCTTTCCCCGCCTCCTTCTTTATTTTCCTTTCTCTCTCTCTGGATTAAGCCTTTTAGTCTCACTGCCTAATCAATGTTTATTTTTTATCCCCCCCCACCCCCACTCCTGCCATTTCTCTCTTTGTATGTGCTCTTCCATCAGCACTGCCTCCACCCTCTTCTTTCCTGGTAGTCAGAGTTCTGGGGTTGTTTTTAGACTTAAGGTTTGGTTTTTCTTTATTTGTTTGTGTGTTTGCATGGTTTTGTCTCCTGTTTGTCTATCTGTTTTCCTTTATGGGGCTACTCCAAGGAACAAATCAAAGCACACCTGGTGGAAGGTCCAAAATATCACTATGGGTAGAGTAATAAAATAACCAAAGTCACAACAACAGAGAGCAAGTAACAATCCCCGAAAAAACTCCTGAAGGGCCAGGCCCTGGACAGTGTATGACCCTCCTTTAATATAGCAGTGCTTTCAGGTGCAGAGCACACAAGCTTTTAAAACACATAAGGGACAGAAAACTAGCCGAAATGATGAAACAGAAGAATTCTCCTCAAAAGAAATTCCAGGAAGTAGTGACAGCTAACGAATTGATCAAAACCAATTTAACCAAAATAATGGAACAAGAATTTAGAATAATGGTCATAAAACTAATCACTGGGCTTGAAAAAAGCATAGAGGACAGCAGAGAATCTATTGCTACAGAGATCAAGGAACTAAAAAATAGTCATGATGAATTTAAAAATGCTATAAATGAGGTGCAAAATAAAATGAAGGAGGCCACAGCACGGAGTGAAGAGGCAGAAGAGAGAATAGGTGAATTAGAAGGCAAAATTATGGAAAAAAAGGAAGCTGAGAAAAAGACAGAGAAAAATATCCAGGAGTACAAGGGGGGAATTAGAGAACTAAGTGATGCAATCAAATGGAACAATATCCATGTCGTAGGAATTCCAGAAGAAGAAGAGAGACAGGAAGGGGCTGAAGGTGTACTTGAAAAAATGATAGCTGAGAACTTCCCTGATCTGGGGAAGGAAACAGGCATTGAAATCCAAGAGGCACAGAGAACTCCCTTCAGACGTAACCTGAATCGATCTTCTGCAAGACATATCGTAGTGAAACTGGCAAAATACAAGGATAAAGAGAAAATTCTGAAAATACGGATAAACAGGCCTTAACATATAAAGGTAGACAACAAGGGTAGCAGCAGACCTATCTAATGAAACTTGGCAGGCCAGAAAGGAATGACAGGAAATCTTCAATGTGATGAACAGAAAAAATATGCAGCCAAGAATCCTTTACCCAGCAAGTCTGTCATTCAGAAAATAAGGAGAGATAAAGGTCTTCCCAAACAAACAAAAACTGAAGGAATTCATCAGCACTAAACCAGCCCTACAAGAGATCCTAAGGAAGACTCTGTGAATGAAATGTTGCAAGGACCACAAAGTACCAGAGACATCACTACAAGCATGAAATCTACAGATATCACAATAACTCTAAACACATATCGTTCTATAATAACACTGACTCTAAATGGACTAAATGCTCCAACCAAAAGACACAGGGTATCAGAAAGGATAAAAAAGAAGACCCATCTATTTGCTGTCTATAAGAGACTCATTTTAGACCTGAGGACACCTTCAGATTGAAAGTAGGGGATGGAGAAAAATCTATCATGCTACTGGAAGTCAAAAGAAAGCTGGAGTAGCCATACTTATATCAGACAAACTAGACTTTAAATTAAAGTCTGTAACAAGAGATGAAGAAGGGCATTATATAATAATTATACGGTCTATCCAACAGGAAGCGCTAACAATTATAAATGTCTATGCACCGAATACAGAAGCCCCAAAATATATAAAACAATTAATCACAAACATAAGCAACCTTATTGATGAGAATGTGGTAATTGCAGGAGACTTTAATAATCCACT
The DNA here is from genome assembly GCF_027475565.1 of Acinonyx jubatus. NCBI lineage: Eukaryota > Metazoa > Chordata > Mammalia > Carnivora > Felidae > Acinonyx > Acinonyx jubatus. The sequence goes on along the minus strand of NC_069390.1, from coordinate 19,494,100 downwards.
TACTGGATCTAGACAGAGAATAAATAAAGAAACAAGGGCCCTGAATGATATATTGGATCAGATGGACTTGACAGACATATTTAGAACTCTCCATCACAAAGCGACAGAATATACTTTCTTCTCGAGTGCACATGGAACATTCTCCAAGATAGATCACATACTGGGCCACAAAACAGTGCTTAATAAGAATATAAGAACTGAGATCATACCATGCACACTTGCAGACCACAATGCTATGAAACTTGAAATCAACCACAGGAAAAAGTCTGGAAAACCTCCAAAAGCATGGAGGTTCAAGAACACCCTACTAAAGAATGAATGGGTCAACCAGGAAATTAGAAAAGAAATTTAAAAATATATGGAAACAAATGAAAATACAACTCAAATGCTTTGGGATGCAGCAAAGGCAGTCCCGAGAGGAAAATACTTTGCAATCCTGGCCTATCTGAAAAAAAAAAGAAAAATACCAAATACAAAATCTAACAACACACCTAAAGGAAATAGAAGCAGAACAGCAAAGACACCCCAAACCCAGCAGAAGAAGAGAAATCATAAAGATCAGAGCAGAAATAAACAATTTAGAATCTACAAAAACTGTAGAGCAGATCAATGAAACCAAGAGTTGGTTTTTTGAAAAAATAAACAAAATTGATAAATCTCTAGCCAGGCTTCTCAAAAAGAAAAGGGAGAGGACCCAAATAGATAAAATCATGAATGAAAATGGAATTATTACAACCAATCCCTCAGAAATACAAGCAATTATCAGGGAATACTATGAAAAATCATATGCCAACAAACTGGACAACCTGGAAGAAATGGACAAATTCCTCAGCACCCACACACTTCCAAAACTCAAACAGGAAGAAATAGAAAATTTGAACAGACCCATAACCCGTGAAGAAATTGAATCACTTATCAAAAGTCTCCCAACAAAGAAGAGTCCAGGACCAGATGGCTTTCCTGGGGAATTCTACCAGACATTTAAAGTAGAGATAATACCCATCCTTCTCAAGCTGTTCCAAAAAATAGAAGGGGAAGGAAAACTTCCAGACTCATTCTATGAAGCCAGTATTACTTTGACTCCTAAACCAGACAGAGACCCAACAAAAAAGAGAATGACAGGCCAATATCCCTGATGAATATGGATGCAAAAATTCTCAACAAGATACTAGCAAATCGAATTCAACAGCATATAAAAAGAATTATTCACCATGATCAAATGGGATTCATTCCTGGGCTGCAGGGCTGGTTCAACATTCACAAATCAATCAACGTGATACATCATATTAACAAAAGAAAAGATAAGAACCATATGATCCTGTCAATCGATGCAGAAAAAGCATTTCACAAAATTCAGCATCCTTTCTTAATAAAAACCCTCAAGAAAGTCGGGATAGAAGGAACATACTTAAATATCATAAAAGCCATTTATGAAAAGCCCACAGCTAATATCATCCTCAATGGGGAAAAACAGAGCTTTCTCCCTGAGATCAAGAACAAGACAGGGATGTCCACTCTCACCGCTGTTGTTTAACATAGTGTTGGAAGTTCTAGCATCAGCAATCAGACAACAAAAGGAAATCAAAGGCATCAAAATTGGCAAAGATGAAGTCAGGCTTTCACTTTGTGCAGATGGCATGATACTATACATGGAAAACCCGATGGACTCCACCAAAAGTCTGCTAGAACTGATATATGAATTCAGCAAAGTTGCAGGATACAAAATTAATGTACAGAAATCAGCTGCATTCTTATACACTAACAATGAAGCAACAGAGAGACAAATAAAGAAACTGATCCCATTCACAATTGCACCAAGAAGCATAAAATACCTAGGAATAAACCTAACCAAAGATGTACAAGATCTGTATGCTGAAAACTATAGAAAGCTCATGAAGGAAATTGAAGAAGATACAAAGAAATGGAAAAACATTTCGTGCTCATGGATTGGAAGAATAAATATTGTTAAAATGTCAATACCACCGAAAGCAATCTACACATTCAATGCAATACCAATCAAAATTGCACCAGCATTCTTCTTGAAGCTAGAACAAGCAATCCTAGAATTTGCATGGAACCACAAAAGACCCCAAATAGCCAAAGTAATATTGAAGAAGAAGACCAAAGCAGGAGACATCACAATCCCAGACTTTAGCCTCTACTACAAAGCTGTAATCATCAAGACAGCATGGTATTGGCACAAAAACAGACACAGAGACCAATGGAATACAATAGAGACTCCAGAATTGGACCCACAAAAGTATGGCCAACTAATCTTTGACAAAGCAGGAAAGAACATCCAATGGAAAAAAGACAGTCTCTTTAACAAATGGTGCTGGGAGAACTGGACAGCAACATGCAGAAGAATGAAACTAGACCACTTTCTTACACCATTCATAAAAATAAACTCAGGATGGATGAAGGACCTGAATGTGAGACAGGAAACCATCAAAACCCTAGAGGAGAAAGCAGGAAAAAACCTCTCTGACCTCAGCCACACCAATTTCTTACTTGACACATCTCTGAAGGCAAGGGAATTAAAAGCAAAAATGAACTATGGGGACCTCATCAAAATAAAAATCTTCTGCACTGCAAAGGAAACAATCAGGAAAACTAAAAGGCAACCGATGGAATGGGAAAAGATATTTGCAAATGACATATCAGATAAAGGGCTAGTATCCAAAATCTATAAAGAACTCACCAAACTCCACACCTGAAAAACAAATAATGCAGTGAAGAAATGGGCAGAAAACATGAACAGACACTTCTCTAAAAAAGACATCCAGATGGCCAACAGGCACATAAAAAGATGCTCAACGTCACTCCTCATCAGGGAAATACAAATCAAAACCACACTGAGATACCACCTCACACCGGTCAGAGTGCCTAAAATAAACAATCAGGCGAGAATGCTGGCGAGGATGCTGGCGAGGATGTGGAGAAACAGGAACCCTCTTGCACTGTTGGTGGGAATGCAAACTGGTGCAGCCACTCTGGAAAACGGTGTGGAGGTTCCTCAAAAAATTAAAAATAGATCTACCCTATGACCCAGCAATAGCACTGCTGGGAATTTACCCAAAGGGTACAGGAGTTCTGATGCATAGGGGCACTTGTTTATAGCAGTAGTTTTAACAATAGCCAAAATATGGGGAGAGCCTAAATGTCCATTAACTGATGAATGGATAAAGAAGATGTGGTTTATATATACAATGGAATACTACTTGGCAATGAGAAAGAATGAAATCTGGCCTTTTGCGGCCACATGGATGGAACTGGAGAGTGTTACGCTAAGTGAAATAAGTCGGGCAGAGAAAGACAGATATCATATGTTTTCACTCATATGTGGATCCTGAGAAACTTAACAGAAGACCATGGGGGAGGGGAAGGGGAAAAAAAAAGTTAGTGAGGGAGGAGGCAAACCATAAGAGACTCTTAAATATTGAGAATAAACTGAGGGTTGATGGGGGGTGGGGGTGGGGAAAGTGGATGATGGGCATTGAGGAAGGCACCTGTTGGGATGAGCACTGGGTGTTGTATGGAAACCAATTTGACAATAAATCATTAAATAATTAATTAATTAATTAATTAAATGTATGGATTCCTGGGCATCCCATAATCAGAATCTCCAGGTATATGGCAATATAAGATAATGCAGGGAAGCTGTTAGGTTTTAGAACCATTGCTGAGTAATAGTACCACTTAGTAATAAGAGTTTTTGTTGTTATTAATAATTACAGCGACATTTACTTAGCCTTAGAGTGTGGATGACATGCGTGTAAGCACTTATACACATTAACTCATATGATTTTAACAACAACGTTATGAATTGTTAGTTTCATTATCTTCACTGTACCAGTTGAGAAATTAAAACACAAAATGCCTAAGCAATTTAACCCCATCACTAAGTAGTTGAGCCAGGATTCGGATCCAGTCTTAGTCAGAGTTCACATTCTTAACCACATGATTCTGCCTCCATTTATAGTGGAAGGGAAGCAGTGACAAGTGGAACAAGTGCAACTGTGACAAGTGGAACTGGAGCCAGCCAGTCAGGGCTCTGTCATAGCCTGAAGCCTCAAGCAGCTCCCATTGTGTGTCCGCCCACCCTTTCTCACTTACAGAAACATCAAAGACACTGCATAACAAGCTGGAATAAACTACCTTTTAAAGACCATGACTTTATAAGAGATATTATTCCAAATGTGACAGAAGACAGCTGAGCGGAATTTGGGATTGTCAAATACCCAAAGTAAATAGAAATCACATTGAGCCATGCTTGGCACTTTCTGGCCATAAAGATAATTTTGAGTTTCCAGAAACAGATGCTCAGCTGAGCTTCCAGCTGTGCCAGGTTCCTCAGCAGGAGGGTGTGGGGCAATGTTACAGGGGTGATACAAAGTCTACTCAGAAAAAGATGAAGGACTTAAAGGGCTTCAAGGGTTAGGTCACTGTGGCTGTGACACCTCTGCTGACTGAACCAGCCCAGTGCTCAGGCAGTTCAGGACTTGTGCTGGCTCTTTTCTCAAGGAATTCTTATACACTTAAGGGAACGCCCAAACTCTGTGCTGCCCAGAGCGTTTTAGAAGCCAGTGAAATAGGCAGCCTCCATATTTATAAGCAGTTCTCAAAATGACCTGTCACTTATTTGTTTGCATATCTCTCTACCTCACCAGACTGAGTGTCCTAGGAGAAAATAAGAAATTGCCTATCAGTACCTCCAATACCACCAAGAGCTGGAGACTAATTCTCCATCCCTGAATCTGAACTGGCTATGTGACTTGCTTGAGCCAACAGGACACTGGCTAACAGGGAAGGAAGAAGGGGACAAGCAAACACCTGAAAAGTGATAGTGCATTGGACTTGTTCTCCTGTTGTGCTCAGAATCCTGGACTACCATGGGAAAAAGCCCAGAACAGCTGCTGAAGGATAACAGGACAGGTAAGGGAGAACCAGGGTGCTTCGGCCAATGGTCAATCAAGCGCAGACATGTAACTGAGGCCATTCTAGATAATTCAGTTTCTAATGACTGATTACCTGACCACAGACACATGAGGGGGTGTACTAGCGATCTGTTGATATGGCTAAGACCAGAAAAACCTGCCAGCTTATGCAAAAATCATAAGCCAAATAAACCACTTACTGTTTTAAGCCTCTAAATATTGGAATGGTTTGTTACCCAGCAAATGCTAAATTCATACAAGAAGATAAATTATTAAAGGGAGAGGCTTTGAAATAAATAACGCCTATATTCAAATCCTAGCTTTTCCTCTTATTAGGTGTGTGGGTCTGGACAACTAATTGAATTTCTCTGTTTCTTCATCTCAGTATTTTCTAAAAAATAAATAAAAAATTAAACACAGCAGAGCACCTGGGTGGCTCAGTCAATTGAGCATCTGACTTCAGCTCAGGTCATGATCTCATGGTTCATGAGTTCAAGCCCCACATAGGGATTACTGCTATCAGTACAGAGCCCACTTCAGATCCTCTATCCTACCCCCTCTCTCTTCCCCTGCTTAAGCATGTGTGCACATTCTCTCTCTCTCTCTCTCTCTCTCTCTCTCTCTCTCTCTCTCTCTCTCTCTCTCACACACACACACACACACACACACACACACACACACACACACACAAATAAACATTAAAACATTTAGGGGGGAGGGAGGGCTCCTGGGTGGTTCATTCAGTTAAGTGTCTGACTTCAGCTCAGGACATGATCCACAGTTTGTGAGCTGGGAGTCCTGCATCAGCTTCTGTGCTAACAGCTCAGAGCCTGGAGCCTGCTTCAGATTCTGTCTCTCTCTGTCTCTCTCTGACCCTCCCCCACTTGTGCTCTGTCTCTCTGCTCTCTCTCAGGATAAATAAACATTAAAAATTTTTTTAAAGAAAATAAACAGCAATCTGATAGGTTTTTCTGAAAATTCAATGAGCTATGAACTACTGTGTTTGCTACATGGTAGTTATTTACTATGCTTGTTGCTTCCAACTGTGGGCTATAACACAGCTATTGGGCTTGTCATTTTCCAGAGATAAAGAAATGAATCTAGGGGCACCTGGGTGGCTCAGTTAAGCAACTGATTCTAGATTTCAGCTCAACTCATGATCTCATGGAGCATGGGATCAAGCCCGATACGGGCTCTGCACTGACAACACAAAGCCTGCTTGGAATTCTCTCCCTCCCTCTCTCTCTACTCCTCCCCTGCTCATGCTTCTCTCCCTCGCTCCCTCTCTCTCTCTCTCTCTCAAAATAAGTATACATTAAAAAAAAGAAATGAATCTAACAAGCTACTGGCCTGATCAAAGAGTCAATAAATTCGTACAGACATGAATTTCATTGTGTAGCCAATAACCACTATTTGAGGAGTTCTGTGGTTGCACAGTTTGTCATTCCCAGAGAATACCATCAAAATCCCCTCCAGTTCTCAGGTTTAAGGACGGGGGAGGGGAAGGACAGGAAGCAGTATCATTCAAACGGAAATGAAGCATCCTATTACCATAGAATAGATTTGGGAGGTTGGAGGGGTAAGTACTGGCTTTAAAGAAGAGGATTGCCCAAAAGAATAAACATTCTTCTCAAGTGCACATGGAACATTCTCCAGAATAGATCACATACTGGTTCACAAATCAGCCCTCAACAAGTATAAAAAGATTAAGATCATACCATGTGTATTTTCAGACCACAAAGCTATGAAACTTGAAATCACCCACAAGAAAAAATTTGGAAAGACGACAATACTTGGATGTTATAGAATATCTACTAAAGAATGAATGGGTTAATCACAAAATCAAAGAGGAAATTAAAAAACTATATGGAAACCAATGAAAATGAAAACACGACAGTGCAAAACCTCTGAGATGCAGCGAAGGCAGTCATAAGAAGGAACTACATAGCATTCCAGACCTTCCTAAAGAAGGAAGAAATATCTCAAATACACAACCTAACTGTACACCTAAAAGAACTGGAAAAAGAACAGCAGATAAAGCCCAAAACCAGCAGAATTAGGAAATAATAAAGGTTAGAGCAGAAATCAATGCTAAAAAAAAAAAAAAGAACAGATCAGTGAAACCAGGAGCTGATTCTTTGAAAGAATTAACAAAATTGATAAACCCCTAGCCAGAGTGATCAAAAAGAAAAAGGCCCCAAATAAGTAAAATCATGAATGAATGAGAAGAGATCACAACACCACAGAAATACAAACAATAATAATATAATATTATGAGCAATTATATGCCAACACGTTGGGCATCTGGAAGAAATGGATAAATTCCTACAAACACATAAAGTACCAAAACTGAAACAACAGGAAACAAAAACTTTGAACATACCCATAACCAATAAAGAAATTGAACCAGTAATCAAAAATCTCCCAACAAACAAGAGTCCAGGGTCAGATGGCTTTCCTGGGGAACTCTACCAACCATTTAAAGAAGAGTTAACACCTATTCTTTTGAAACTGTTCCTAATACATAGAAGTGGAAGGAAAACTTCCAAGCTCATTCTACAAGGCCAGCATTGCCTTGATTCCAAAACCAGACAAAGACCCCACAAATAGGAAAACTACAGACCAATTTCCCTGATGAACATGATTGCAAAAATTCTCAACAAGATGCAAGCAAACCAGATCCAACAATACATTAAAAGAATTATTCACCACGATCAAGTGGGATTTATTTTTTCCTGGGCTGCAGGGCTGGTTCAATATCCACAAATCAATCAAAATGATACATCATATTAATAAAATAAAGGATCAGCACCACATGATCCTTTCAACAGATGCAGAGAAAGCACTTGACAAAATACAGCATCCTTTCTTGATAAAAACCCTCAAAAAAAAAGTAGAGATAGAACCCTCAACATCATAAAGGGGATATCATTCTCAATGGGGAAAAACTGACAGCAATTCTCCTAAGGTCATGAACACAAATGGATATCCACTCTAACCACTTTTGTTCAACATACTACTAGAAGTCCTAGCCATAGCAATCAGACAACAAAAATAAATCAAAGGCATAAAATTTGGCAAAGACATTGGCAAACAACATGATACTCTATGTGGAAAAACTGAAAGACTCTACCAAAAAAACTGCTAGAACTGATACATGAATTAAGCAAAGTTGCAGGATATAAAATCAACGTACAAAAATTGGTTACATTTCTAGACACCAATGGTGAAGCAGCAGAAAGAGAAATCAAGGAATTGATCCCATTTACAATTGCACCAACAACCATGAGATACCTAGGAATGAACCTAAAAAAGAGGTAAAAGATCTATACACCGAAAACTATAGAAAGCCTATGAAAGAAATGAAGACACAAAGAAATGGAAAAACATTCCATGCTCATGGATTGGAAGAACACATATTGTTAAACTGTGGATACTACCCAAAGCAATCTACATATTCAATGCAATCCCTATCAAAGTAACACCAGCATTCTTCCCAGAGCTAGAACAAACAATTCTAAAATTTGTATGGAACCAGAAAAGGACCAGAATAGCCAAAGTAATGTTGAAAAAGAAAACCAAAGCTGGAGGCATCACAATTTGGACTTCAAGCTGTATTACTAAGCAGTAATCATCCAAGACAGTATGGTATTGGCACAAAAGCAAGCACGTAGATCAATGGAACAGAATAGAGAAACCAGAATGGACCCACAAATTTATGGCCAGCTAATCTTCAACAAAGCAGGAAAGAATATCCAATGAAAAAAGGCCAGCCTTGTCAGCAAACAGTGTGTGAAAAACTGGACAGTGACATGTGGAAGAATGGAACCAGACCATTTACTATGCCATACACAAAAATAAATTCAAACTGGATGAGAGACCTAAAAATAAGATAGGAAACCATCAAATTCCTACAGAAGAAAGCAGGCAGGCATCTTTATGACCTTGGCCTCAGCAGTCTTCTTACCAGACATGTCTCTGGAGGCAAGGAAAACAAAAGCAAAATTGAACTAGTGGGACTACATCAAAATAAAAAGCTTCTTCTCAGCAAAAGGAAATAATCAACAAAACTAAAAGGCAACCAACGGAATGGGAGAAGATATTTGCAAATGACATATCCGATAAAGGGTTAGTATCCAAAATATATAAAGAACTTATACAACTCAACACCCAAAAAACAAATAATCCAATTAAAAAATGGGCAGAAGTCATGAACAGACATTTCTCCAAAGAAGACATCCAGAGCGACAGACACATGAAAAGATGCTCAACATCACTTATCATCAGGGAAATACAAATCAAAACCATAATGAGATATCACCTCACATCTGTCAAAATGGCTAAAATTAACAACTCAGGCAACAACAGATGTTGGCAAGGATGCAGAGAAAGGGGAACCCTCTTGCACTGTTGGTGGGAATGCAAACTGGTGCAGCCACTCTGGAAAACAGTATGGAGGTTCCTCAAAAAATTAAAAACAGAACTATCCTATGACTCTACTTCCACTACTAGGTATTTATCCAAAGGTACAAAAATGGTGATTCAAAGGGGCACGTGCACCCCAATGTTTATAGCAGTGCTATCAACAATAGACAAATTATGGAAAGAGTCCAAATGCCCACTGACTGATGAATGGATAAAGAAGATGTAGTGTATGTGTGTGTATATATGTGTATTTATGTATACACACACACACACACACATACACACACACACACACATAATGGAATACTAATTGATGATCAAAAAGAATGAAATCTTGTCATTTGCAAAAACGTGGATGGAAATAGAGTGTATTATGCTACGTGAAATAAGTTAGTCAGAGAAAGGCAAATATCTAATTTCACTCATATGTGGAATTTAAGAAAACAGAAGAACATAGGGGAAGGGAAGAAAAAATAAGATAAAAACAGAGGAAGGCAAACAATAAAAGACTCTTAAATACAGCGAACTGATGGTTTCTGGAGGGGAGGTAGGTGGGAGGGATGAGCTAAATGAGTAATGGGCATTAAGAAGGGCACTTGATGGGATGGGCAGTGGGTGTTTTATGTAAGTGATGAATCACTAAATTCTACTCCTGAAACCAATAAAAAAAAAAACTGGAAATACTAAAAATGAGAGAGAGAGAGAGCTGCTCAAAAGGAAGCTCCACTGGCCTTCAGGATACCTATGAAATAGAAACAAGAACAAATATCCAGGAGCAGCGTGCCATAATGAGAGTAACACAAATCTGTTATCAGAAAGACTAACTCAAACCCCAATATAGGTCTCAGTTTGCTCGTTTATACATTGGGATGATAGTACCAAATGATTCTTATGTTCGCTCATATGGTGGTTATAAGAATTTGACAAAATACTGATATAAAATGCTTTGCTTAGTACCTAGCACATGGTAGCTGATCAACCAACAGTCTCTTTTTCCATTTCTTCCATGTTCATAAAGCTACCTTTATTGTTCATCTCCTGACATCCTATAACTTAAGTGTGCAGTAATATATAAAAGCCTGTACACTGACTACAAATACTATTTCTAGCTTTGTAACCTTGCACCAATCACTTAGCCTCTCTATCAGTTCCTCACTGGTGAAATAAGGATAATACTTTCTGTCCCTGATGCTGTTCTCAAGGATAATGGGATGATTCATTCAATTTTAAAACGTAACTCAGGGCTTGATAACACTGTGTAGAAAATAAATAAAACACAAAAGGAAAGTCAAATGACTAATATTTAAAGTCCCGATGTACTAATGCATAGTCAGGGACATGTCCACCACTGCCAATTCCTTTCCTCTCTTTTCTTTATCCTAAACCCTCTCACAGAGAGATGCCCTCCTTAGACTGGCTTTGCTGACTCTCTCTCTCTCTCTCTCTCTCTTTTCCCTCTTCCGCCCACTCCAAGCCTGCACCTCTTTCAACATGCACAGAAAGCCAAACTCAGGAATGAATATGCAGGCAAGAAGTGGAGCTAGACGCAGGCCTGAGGAAATGACATGACCACCGTTCACTGAGCACTTACTCTGTGCCAGGCACTCTGCTATGTACTTTACCTGCATCTTTTCACCTATCCTAACAATGCAGTGAAGGAGGTACTGTTTTATTGTGGAAAGATTCAATAATTTACCAAGGTCTTGTGGTTAATAATAATAGCAGAGTTGGGATTTATCCAGGCTGGCTGGCCTCAAAGCTCATGCTGTCCTCTAGAAGTACAATGTGTACACAAACTCGGTCAGACATAATGGCTGAGACTACAAAGTCTGGAATCAGATACCTGGTCTGAATCCCAGATCTGCCATTATAGAATGACTATGAGCAATTGTTTAGTAATATCTAATACACCTGATATATGTCATGGGTTATATTGTATGTATAAAATATGGATTATATGTAATATGTATGTCATGTATTATATATAATAATGTAATAAATATACATATAGTATATATAATGGTAGGTTACAGTATGCAAGATCTGTTCCTTTTTTAAGTTTTTACTTTAATTCTAGTTAGTTAACATAACAGTGTACCCCTATAGTAATTCAACACTTCTGTACATCACCCTGTACTATCATGAGAAGTGCACTCCTTAATCTCCATCATCTATTTAACCAATCCCCCGACCTCCTTCCCTCTGGTAACTATCAGTTTGTTCTCTATAATTAACAGTCTGTTTCTTGATTTGTCTCCCTCTCTTATTTTTTCCCTTTGCTTGTTTGTTTTGTTTCTCAGATGCCACAAATGAGTAAAGTCATATGATGTTTGCCTTTCTCTGACTTATTTTTCTCAGTATTATCATCTCTAGACTCATCCAAATTGTTGCAAATAGCAAGATTTTATTCTTTTTATGGTTGAATAATATTCTATTGACTATATATACCACATCTTCTTTTCCATTCTTCAGTGATTGCTTCCATATCTTGGCTATTGTAAATAATGCTACAATAAATACAGGGGTACATGTATCCTTTTGAAATAGTATTCTTGTATACTTTGGGTAAATACCCAGTAGTGTGACTATTGTATCATAATAAGATAGTTCTATTTTTAACTTTTTGAGTAACCTCCATACAGTTTTCCACAGTGTCTGCACCAGTTTGCATTCCCACCAACAGTGCACAAAAGTTCCATTTCCTCCACAGCCTCACCAACACCTGTTGTTTCTCGTGTTGTTGATTTTAGCCATTCTGACAGGTGTAAGGTAGTATCTCATTGTGGTTTTGATTTGTATTTCCCTGATGATGAGTGATGTTGAGCATTTTTTCACATGCCAGTTGGCCATCTGGATGTCTTCTTTGGAGAAGTGTCTATTCATGTCTTTTGCCCATTTCTTCACTGGATTGTTTGGTTTTTTTGGGTATTGAGTTTGATAAGTTCTTTATAGATTTTGGATACTAACCCTTTATCTGGTATGTCATTTGCAAATATCTTCTCCCATTCCATTGGTTGCCTTTTAGTTTTGTTGTTTCCTTTGCTGTGCAGAAGTGCTTTTTTTAATGTAATCCCAATAGTTTATTTTTGCTTTTGTTTCCCTTGCTTCATGAGACAGAGCTAGAAAGAAGTTGCTATAGCTGACATCCAAGAAATTATTGCCTGTGTTCTCTTCTAGGATTTTTATGGTTTCAGGTATCACATTTATGTATTTAATCCATTTGGGGTTTATTTTTTGTATGTGGTGTAAGAAAATGGTCTGGTTTCATTCTTTTGCATGTTGCTGTCCAGTTTTACCAACACCATTTGTAGAAGAGGCTGTTATTCCCATTGGATATTCTTTCCTACTTTGTTGAAGATTAATTGACCATATATTGTGGGTTTATTTCTGGGCTTTCTATTCTGTTCCACTGATCTATGTGTCTATTTTTGTGCCAGTCCCATTCTATTCTGATTACTACAGCTTTGTAACATAACTTGAGGTCCAGAATCAAGATGCTTCTAGCTTTGCATTTCTTTTTCAAGACTGCTTCAGCCATTCAGGGTCTTTGTGGTTCCATACAAATTTTAGGATTGTTTTTCTAGTTCTGTGAAAAATGCTGTTGGCATTGTGATAGGGATTGCATTAAATATGTAGATTGCTTTGGGTAATATAGACATTTTTTGCGATATTTTTCTTCAAATCCATGAGCATGCAATGTCTTTCCATTTCTTTGTGTCATCTTCAATTTCTTTCATCAGTGTTTTATAGTTTTCAGAATACAGGTCTTTCACCTCTGTGGTTAAGTTTATTCCTAAGTATTTTATTTTTGGTGCAAGTATAAATGGGATTGTTTTCTTAATTTCCCTTTCTGCTGCTTCATTATTGGTGTACAGAAATGTAACAGATTTCTGTACATTGATTTTGTATCCTTCAATTTTACTGAATTTGTTTATCAGCTCTAGCAATTTTTTGGTGGAGTCTTTCGTGTTTTCTATATACAGTATCATTCCATCAGCAAATAGTGAGAGTTGGACTTCTTCCTTCCTGGTCTGGATTTCTTTTATTTCTTTTTGTTGTCTGATTGCTGTTTCTAGGACTTCATGTACTATGTTAAATAAAAGTGGTGAGATCGGACATCCTTGTCTTGTTCCTGACCTTGGAGATCTCTTGGTTTTTTCCCATTAAGGATAATGTTAACTGTGGGTTTTTCATATATGGCCTTTATTATGTTGAGGTATGTTCCCTCTAAGCCTACTTTGTTGAGGGTTTTATCACGAATGGATGTTGTACCTTGTCAAATACTTTTTGTCTATTGAAATGATCAGATGGTTCTTATTCTTTCTTTTATTGATGTGATATATCACATTGATTGATTTGTGAATATTAAACCACACTTGCAACCCAGGAAGAAATCCCACTTGATCATGGTGAAGTGACTTTTTTAACGTATTGTTGTATTTGGTTTGCTAGTTATTTTGTTGAGAATTTTTGTATGTATGTTCATCAGGGATATTGGCCTATAGTTCTGTTTTTTAGGGGAGTCTTTACCTGGTTTTGGTATCAGGGTAATGCTGGCCTCATAGAATGAATTTGGAAGTTTTCCTTCCTTTTCTAGTTTTTGGAATAGTTGAGAAGAATAGGTATTGACTCTTCTTTAAATGTTTGGTAAAATTCACCTATGAAGCCATCTGATCCTGGACTTTTGTTTGTTGGGAGATTTTTTATTACTGATTCAATTTCTTTGCTGGCTATTGGTCTGTTTAAGTTTTCTATATCTTCCTGTTTCAGTTTAGATTAGTTTATAAGTTTCTAGGGATTTATCCATATCTTCTAGGTTGTCTAATTTGTTGGCACTTAGTTTTTCATAATATTCCCTTACGATTATTTGTATTTCTGTGGTACTGGTTATTATTTCTCCACTCTCATTGGTGACTTTACTTATTTTTTCTGCACTAATCTATAGTATTTCCTTCCTTCTCCTGATTTTGGGGTTTGTTTGTTGTTCTTTTGTCTCCTGTAGGTGTCAAGTTAGGTTGTTTGTTTCAGATTTTTCTTGCTTCTTGATGTAGGCCCCTATTGCTTATAAACTTTCTTCTCAGAACCACTTTTTCTGCATCCCAGAGGTTTTGTGTTTACATTTTCATTTGTTTCATTGTATTTTTTTTACTGCTTCTTTTATTTCCTGGTTGACCTATGCCAGATCTATTCTTAATACTCACAACTGTATGAAGAAGGTAATAGTATTATCTCCACTTTACTAATGGAGAAAATGAAACACAAGAAGTTAAATGAAACACAAAACTACACAGCTAATGAATGGCAGAGCCAAGATTCAAGCTTGGCCAGTCTAGTTTCAGAGTATATAGCCTTAACCATCACACCGTATAGCCTCTGCTATGGGAGGCACTCTACTTCTGACCGGGCTCCTTGCAATTCCCTTGTGGGCTGCTGCTGGCTTTCTGGCTTCTCCAGCCTTGTTTCCCACCAAAGTGTAGCAGGCACAAATCAAGATGTCTCCAGAATTCTCCCCACACTCCACTCTGGCCCAGTGGCAGCATCAGGTGGGCCCAGGAACTCCTTCAGTTCAGTAAGCATACTACAAGACTAGAGCAGAGATGCAAGTGAAGCCAGGCTCTCTACATGCAGATAGCCCTAATCCTGCCCCTTCTTTTAGCTTGAAGTGCTAATGGGCAAAGAGAAAGTTCCTTTTACTCCACAAATTTCTTTCTGAAGAAGTCGCTGCTGCTGCTGCTGCTGCTGCTGCTGCTGCTGCTGCTCCTGCTCCTAAGTCCCTTGGGATCTCTTTTATCAGCTCACGCCCAGTTTCTGTAATCCTTTGTTGCTAAATCTGGCACCTGTGACCTTCAGAAAATCACCCATGGGCACAAACAGCTAAGATCATGCCCTGTGTGGGAGTACAGAAACCCAGCTCCTTTGCCTCAAGAGAGAACAAGTACTGAGATATAATTTACTTTCTAGAGTTTCACAGAGATCAGCCCTGACCCACGGACCTCAGCTAAAGTAGCATTCCAGTTTGGGTATTCCTCTTCCACGTACCACCCCCTCTCCAACCCCTACTCCCTTTCTCCAGGGTTCATTTCCTTGATAAATTACTTACATATGAATCTTTGATTCAGGGTCAGCTGCTGGGAGAATCCAACCTAAGAGAATTTTTGTTTTGTTTTGATAAATTTCTAAGCTTTTCTTAAATGCATTTGGTAAGAGTGATAGGAGCTGGTGGTCTTGTCTTAGCAAGTCTTACAAAGGTGCAATGGACAACTGTCTTTGCAGAGGGTATGAGCATTTATCAACCAGTGTCCTCGGCTTCAGGGCCTCAGCTGAAGCTCCAGACTGAGCAGGATATTTTCCATTTAACATCCCGTTATGCAATTTCCACCCACCCCCAATATTGTCGAAAAGCTGTGATAAGAGCAAAGTTCTTTCTTTTCTCCCTTTTATGGCTGTTTGGAGTGGTACTTTCTCTTCAGCTCTGACATAAACTGGAGCTCTTACGCCTCAGCTACCATGGAGATGAGTTTGGCTCCATTTGGAGAACTGACAGGCAGAGAAAGTGTTTATAAAACAAAAATCAACACCAAGACACCTGGCTGCCACCTGGGAGCCTGACAGTGTCACATGAAGGCTTTCTCCCCCACAGTCTCTCTCATGCTAACAGGCTGCACATCAGCTCTCCCCATTCCAGTCATAGGTTCACTTCCCAGAGGCCCACAAAGTCTAGCTCTGTGAGGTGAGTCATGTCCTAGGAAACCACGGTAGTGCTCCCCAATGAAGTCATAGCACAAGCTGGGGATAAGGGGATAAGGCTGCTAAGAGCTGAGATGACCTTCACAGGGGCTCCTGCTGCCCCCAAACCCATCCCAAGCAGGCCTGCAATCCAATCCCAGCTCCCTGACAAGGAAGCTCTAGTCTAGGGAATGAGAGGTGAGAAAAGCATGTGGGGCGGTGGGGGGGGGGGGGGGGGGGGCGCCTAGTATGCCTGGAGCATCCTGTGTGAAGCCTCTTACTTTATGCCAGTGACATCAGCTTCCATAAGAGCAGCAGAGAGGGGCGCTTAGAGAAAAACCAGTATATGGTGTCATGCAGGGTAAGAGCACAGGTTTAAAGCCACACAGATCTGGGCTTGAAACTTCTTACTGGGGATGTACCTCAAGCAAGTTTATACCTGAGACAAGCCATATAACCTCTTAAACCTTGGTTTTCCCATCTGTACATGGAGGTTCCTGCCTTAAAATGTTGCTTTGAAGATAAAAAAAATAACATATGTAAAACAATTTTCACAGTGAGTGGTGGCTGTGTATAGTCAGTTTAGCCAAGCTGGAGCTATGCTCCTCAGACTTCCCTTCCCTTCCTGGTCCTGGGTGAGGGTGGGTCACAAAGAAGCATGGGTGAGATCTGAAAAGCAGAAGGGAAGCAGCAGCAATTGACCCTAAAGGCCTGTGTGGGGTGCCAAGCACCATTGCTGCCCACCCAGCAATTGTGGTCACCTGTCTGTTGGCACCCTTGCTGAGGGTGGTAGGCTGGGCTCACTCTTCAGCTTGTTTGAGTCCCAGGCCAGAATACATGCCAGCCCCTTCTGGAAGTTGGCACCCACGTTGCCAAGGGGGTGGAGGTGAAAGACAGACACAGTTCCAGTTTTTCTTCCCTGTGCCCCACTTCTTTCCAACTGCCCACTGGGCTAATGAACAGTGACTTCAGGACTACCACAATAGCCTCCTACAGATTTCTCCAGCTCTGCAAGCATGCAAAACCTAATCCCAGGAACAAACCTTGACTGCATACAACCCACAGAGGTTCTATTTAACTGATAAAACACGCCAGGCACATAGTAAGTGTTCACAAAAAGAAACATCGGCATAATGTAAATGTTACTATCTCTTGAATCTGGTCCAAACTCTACCTTGGACAAATCACTTAGTCCTTCTGAGACTCAGTTTCCTCAGCTGTAAAATGATGATAATAATATGATCTATTTCATAGGCCTGTGGAAATGGTTAAATGAATATGCAAGCACAGCACCTGATGTTAAAAATATTTGGGAGCGAAACTTTATTTCCTGTTCTAATTCTTGGATTTAGCATTTGGAAATCCCTCATCAATAAATGCTTCATCCTTCAAGCAATCTTTGCCAATAATGAAATAATATTTCCACCTCCATTCATATTACTTGTCAACTGGTTTAGAACATAGCCATGAAGGAAGAACACAGCATATTAGACCCCTTCAAAGATGCCCCCCAGCCCACTGGCCCCAACTGTTATAAGTCAATACATGGTAATAATAACACTTTGCTTTGTAAGGGTTCAACCGAGACCCTTTTACCAGCATTATCTCACATACTGTGTGTGCCAGTAAGACTACAACACAGCGCTACATAGCAGGATGCTACGGATACTGCACCAGAACTCAAAGGCCCTGGGTTTTCATCTTGGCTTTGCCAACAAGTATTCATCTTCTCACTTTACAGATTCTTAGTTTCCTCATCTACAAATGGCGAGGGTTGAATTCATAAGATCCTTCAAACCCCAGCAGACCCCAAGTCTATTATCATTTTCATTTTGTCTATGAGGGGAAAGAAGTAAGTTGCAAGAGAGCAAATAGCTTAATTCAGTGTTTTCCAAAGTGTGGTCCCTGGACCAACAGCAGCATCACCCAGAAATGATTAGAAATGCAAATTATCAGTTCTCACTACAGACCAGCAGAATCAGAAACTTTGGAGTTCAGGCCCAGAATTCTGTTTTAAAGAGCCGTCCAAGTGATTCCAATGCAGGGTCAAGTTTGAGGACCACTGGCTTTATCAAGTCACAGCACAATAAAAGTTCCCTAGTCAGAACTTGAACCCAAGTCTGTGACTCCTCTGGTTGTCCTATGCATTTGGAAAGAAGGACCTTGTAAGAACAAACGTATTAGTGGGGCGCCTGGGTGGCGCAGTCGGTTAAGCGTCCGACTTCAGCCAGGTCACAATCTCGCGGTCCGTGAGTTCGAGCCCCACGTCGGGCTCTGGGCTGATGGCTCAGAGCCTGGAGCCTGTTTCCGATTCTGTGTCTCCCTTGCTCTCTGCCCCTTGCCCGTTCATGCTCTGTCTTTCTCTGTCCCAAAAATAAATAAACGTTGAAAAAGAAATTAAAAAAAAAAAAAGAACAAACGTATTAGAAAACAAGACACATCCAAAAACACAAGCAAAAGGACAGAAGTAAATCCTGAATAATATGCTAAAAAATCTCAGGGTTCTACAATTGAACCTTTGATCCCTGGCTGTAGATTGGGCTAAAGTTGACCTTTGTGCTCTGACACAGCCATCAGAACTTTTCCCTGGAATCTTCCACTGAGCTAGAACAACTATCACATAAAACCAAGGAGTCTGTAACTTGCAGACAGGTATAGCACAGCAGAGAAAAGAGAGGGCATTTACTGTTCAAATTCATTTTTTTAGCATGTACATATGTGTTCAAAAATGCATAAACAAGATAAATTCACATATGCTGTAGGTATTTTTAGTGCCAGATTTTATTTCTCCTTTTCCTTTTTTTATTCCTACCTCCCTTCTTCCCTAATGTCACTCAAATAATGCATGTCAATCACCTAGTATATCTTTCCCCATAGTCCTATAATCGAATGCAAATACACACACTTTCCCACACATACTTGTTTTACTCACACTTCGTGGAAACTCTTCCACAACAAGAGATATAGTACAGTTCTCATTCATGTGTCTCAAAAGCTATGTAATAGTCCCATGATATGAGCCTACAATAATACAATAATTTATATAATCCTGAATAATGAGAATTTGCTAGGTTCCCAATTTTTCACTGCCTCAAGTGTTGCTGTAATAAATAACCTTGTACGTATGTGCTTGCGTGGTGGTGATTTTATTTGTATAGAATACATTTCCTAGGATGGAATATCAGGTTCAAAGACTCTATGTATTTTTGATTTAATGATGTTGTTACATGGCTCTTCAAAAAGGCCATAACAATTTACATTTCTAGCACAATGTATGGAAGTGCCCATTTCTTGCATCCTAGCCAGCTATAAATGTTATCTGTCTTTTGAATTCTTTTCTTGTTTGAACACTGGGAAGTGATATCTCACTGCTATTTCAATTCGCATTTTCCTAATTAATTTGCATTTGGATTTGATCTTTTCATGTTTTTGTTGGGTACTTGAACTTCTATGTGCATGCATGCATTGACACTCTTTTTCCCCCTTTTTCTTTTGGATCTTTTGTTCCACTCTTGCCAATATTTAAGAGCTCTACATATACGATTCCTTTGTCTTTCATTAGCATTACAATTAGTTATTAAACTCTCATTTCTCTATTAACTTTGTTTATGCCATTTATTACAGCTATTCATATGTAGTCAATAACCTTAAGAAGATCTCTGTCTCCAGAGTGTATATGTAACCACCCAAATTTCTTATAAAATTTTTATTATTTGTTGGATCTATAAGCATTTTATATATTTTTCACCCTTATAAATGGAGATTTTTCTTTCTTTCATCAGTGGTTACTGATAAAACAGAAAATAGTTACTGACATTTGTATATTCACCCAACTACTAACCGAATTCTCTTACTAACTCTAATAGATTTGTAACAGAGTCTCTTGGGTTATCGAGGTATATATTCATATAGTCAGAAAATATAATAGCACTATCTCATTTTCCAATAGTTTGTAAGTTATTTAATATTTTCTTATTGGATTCACTAATTGCACTGAATTATTCAACATTCCAAGATAACACTGAATAATAACAATGATGGATAGCAATATCTATTACCAATTTTAATAGAAAAATTTTAACAGATGCTTATCAAATTCTTTTCAGATCTATGATGAAAGAATATAATTTTTCTCCCATCATTCATTAGTAAGTTTTCTGCTACTGAATCACCTTTGAATTCCTGGAAGAATACTATCTTTGGTAATAGAATGCACTGTCATAGACATGTGGCTATAATTTCATTTTAAAATTCTGCATTTATATTTTTAAGGAAGATTGGCATACAGTTTTCTTTTTCATACTATTTATATCAGGGTTTTGGTATTGAAATTCTACTGTAATCATAGGATGAATTAAAAAACATTGTGTGGTTTTTGGTTTGTTTTTATTTTTTTTTTCAATAGCCTGGAATAGTTTATATAACATTAAAAAACAAACTGGTCTTCAAAACTTTAAAAAAAAAACTCGTCAATGAAATCTACCCTTTTGGTGACGTTTTCAAAAGCAGTTGTTAAAATCTTTTATTATTATTTTTGTCTATGGCAATTGGTCTGTTTGAATTATTTACTTTTTCCAGAATAATTTTTGTTTTGCTAGAAAATTATCTACTTCCTATTGGTCCCAGTTGACAAATGTTTTCTACAAAGGAACAGATATTTTATGCTTGTGGGCCACAGTCTATTGCTATCCAACTCTACTATTGTAGTGCAAAAGCAGCCATAAACAATGTGTAAATAAATGGATGTGGCTGTGTTTCAATAAAACTTTAGGTTATGGGGGGCGCCTGGGTGGCTCGGTCAGTTAAGCGTCCGACTTCGGCTCAGGTCATGATCTCACGGTCCGTGAGTTCAAGCCCCGCATCAGGCTCTGTGCTGATAGCTCAGAGCCTGGATCCTGTTTCAGATTCTGTGCCTCCCTCTCTCTCTCCCCTCCCCGGTTCATGCTCTGTCTCTCTCTGTCTCAAAAATAAATAAATGTTAAAAAAAAAATTTTTTAAACTTTAGGTATGGACACTGATTTTTTAATTTTATGTAATTTTCATGTACTAGAAAACATTATTTTTTTCCAACTGCTTAAAAATGTAAAAAGTATTAATAGCTTGACAGTCATACAAAAACATGCAGTGGGCCAGATTTCACCCATGCGACTTAGTTTACCAACTTCTCCTTTAGATTTTCAAAATGTTCCCATATAAACACTTAATATATGTGCTCATAATTTCTAATATTATAATTTAAAATATTATACTGTCATTTTAACCTCTTCCTTATCTGTGACTATTTTGTTCTATTAATTTCTATTTTTTTCTTGCTCTATTCTCCTTAATCAGACATAATAGGAATTTATCTGGTTCTATTCTAACAACCAGTTTTTTTAAACTTATCCTTTATCTTTTTTGTTTTATATTTATTCTTCTTTTGTTTTCAAGCCTTTTGTTTTCTGCCTGATTTTAATTTATTTGGTATGCTACACTTGGTTAAGTTTCATCAAATTTCCCAATAAAACCTTCAGAAGAAAAAAAAAATTCATACATTGATCCCCACCAGGTCTTGTAAAGTGTCACCTCACCAGTTTCATTGAAAAATCTTAATTGGGGTGACTGGGTGACTCAGTTGGTTAAGCGTCTTACTCTTGACTTTGGCTCAGGTCATGATCTCACCATTCGTGAGTCTGAGCCCCGCATCCAGCTCTGTGCTGACAGCGTGGAGCCTGCTTGGGATTCTCTGTCTCCTCTCTCTCTGCCCCTCCCCTGCTCATGATCTCTCTCTCTCTCTTTCAAAAATAAATGAACTTTGAGGTGCCTGGGTGTCTCAGTCGGTTGGGTGTCTGACTTCAGCTCAGGTCATAATCTCCTGATTCATGAGTTCAAGCCCCGTGTCCGGCTCTGTGCTGACAGCTCAGAGCCTGGAGCACTTCGGATTCTGTGTCTCCCTCTCTCTCTGCCCCTCCCCTGCTCATGTTCTCTCTCTCTCTCAAAAATAAAATAAACATTAAAATAAACAAACAAACAAACTTTAAGAAAAAAAGAAAAATTGTAATTCGACCTCCAGTTTCATTTGTAGACTAGCCAAAAATATATCCGCTTAGGAGATATCAAGCGATCTATCTCCTAAGTATTGCCTTCTAAGTGAGCTGTAATTTCTCTTTTGATTTATATTTTGATCTAGTGTTTATCTAAGACTAGGCTTCTGTTTTTAATTTTTTTTTTAATTCCAGTATAGTTAACATACAGTCTTATATTAACTTCATGTGTACAATATAGTGATTCAACAATTCCATACATTACCCAGTGCTCACCACAAGTGCACTCCTTAATCCCCATCTCTTATTTAACACCCCCCCACACACACACCTCCTCTCTGGTAACCATCAGTGTGTTCTCTGTAGTTATGAGTCTGTTTCTTGGTTTATAAGACTATGCTTCTTAATATTCTAAGCAATCAAGACTTTTTTTGGTCATTTTTTATTCTTTTTCAATCTATTGAATCAAGATTAAAGAAAGAGGCCTGTAAAATCTGTTTTTTACTTGTAAATGTTTCCTTTGTATGCAAATTTAATTGGTTTTTGTAAATACACTACAAATATATATATACATAATTATGTACATGTATAATTTTTTGTGTATTTTTGTTTTTATTTATTTATTTTGAGAGAGAGAGAGCATGTGAGTAGGGGAGGGGCAGAGAGAGAGGGAGAGAAAGAGTCCTAAAGCAGATTCCGCACTATTAGTGCACAGCCCAATGAAGGGCTTGATCTCATGAGATCATGACCTGAACTGTAATCAAGAGTCGGATGCTTACGCAACTGAGCCACCCAGATGCCCCAATAATTTTTTGTTCTTAAGCAGCTTTTATCTAACATACCTATATAATTCTAAAAAGGAACTACTGAAGTCTCCCACTATCATTGCATGTTCAGCAAATTTTCTTGCCTTTTCTTAGCACTTCTTCTCTATATAGTTAATGGCTCTGGTTGGATTTACTTAAAAAAATACGTAACTTTTCTATTTTTTAATAAATCACAGCTTTTTTCAATAAATAATGCTCCCTTCACTCTGTTTAGTGTTTTTAATCTGCAATTCCATCTTTTCTGATAAGATCACAACTACTGATTTTATTTCCCTGGTTCTTTTTGCCCGCTTCTTTTCTTCCTTCCTTCCTTCCTTCCTTCCTTTCTTTTTTTTCTTTCTTTCTTCCTTCCTTCCTTCCTTCCTTCCTTTTCTCTCCTTTTTTCAAAAAGTGTATTTCTTTTGAAGATAGCACCAGCAAGCACTAGCAGGGGGAAGGGAAACAGAGAATGGAGAGAGAGAATAACAAGCAGGCTCTGCACTGCCAGCACAGAGCCCAACACAGGGCTTGAACCCACGAACTGTGACATCATGACCTGAGCCAAAACCAAGTGTCAGACACTTAACTGACTGAGCCACCCAGGCACCAATCTTCTTCTTTCTCATATCTTTTATATATATAAATGGATTAATTATAATCTTTGCCCATTAATCCTTATTTTCTTTGGTTTGCTTTTTTTTTTACATGTTCTCTGTTATTCTTGGGCTTTTCTTTTTATTTTTTTTTAATTAACTAACTTATTTATTTTTTAATTTACACCCAAGTAGGTTAGCATATACTGCAACAATTATTTCAGGAGTAGATTCCTTAATGCCCCTTACCCATTTAGCCCATCACCCCTCCCATAAACCCTCCAGCAACCCTCAGTTTGTTCTCTGCATTTAAGAGTCTCTTAGGTTTTTTACCCCCCGCCCCATTTATATATTATCTTTGCTTCCCTTCCCTTATGTTCATCTGTTTTGTATCTTAAATTCCTCATATGAGTAAAGTCATATGATATTTGTCTTTCTCAGACTGACTAATTTCGCTTAGCATAATACCCTCTAGTTCTGTCCACGTAGTTGCAAATGGCAAGATTTCATTCTTTGTGATTGCCGAGTAATACTCCATTGTACATATATACATATATACCATATCTTCTTTATCCATTCATCCGTCAATGGACATTTGGGCTCTTTCCATACTTTGGCTATTGTTGACAGGGCTGCTATGAACACTGGGGTGCATGTGCCTCTTCGAAACACCACATCTATATCCCTTGGATAAATACCTAGTGCAATTGCTGAGTTGTACGGTAGTTCTATATTTACTTTTTTGAGGAACCTCCATACTGTTTTCAAGAGTGGCTGCACCACTTTGCATTCCCACCACCAGTGCAAAAGAGATCCTCTTTCTCAGCATCCTCGCCAACATCTGTTGCTGCCTGAGTTGTTACTGTTAGCCATTCTGACAGGTGTCAGGTGGTAGCTCATTGTGGTTTTGATTTGTATTTACCTGATGATGAGTGATGTTGAGCATTTTTTCATGTGTCTGTTAGCCATCTGGATGTCTTCTTTGGAGAAGTGTCTATTCATATCTTTTGCCCATTTCTGCACTGGATTCTTTGTTTTTTAGGTGTTGAGTTTGATAAGCCCTTTATAGATTTTGGATGCTAACCCTTTATCGGATATGTCATTTGCAAGTACCGTCTCCCATTCCGTCGATTGCCTTTTAGTTTGCTGATTGTTTCCTTTGCTGTGCAGAAGATTTTTATTTTGATTAGGTCCCAATAGTTCATTTTTGCTTTTTTTTCCCTTGCCTCTGGAGATGTGTTAAGTAAGAAGCTGCTGTGGTCGAGATCAAAGAGGTTTTTGATTCCTTTCTCCTCTAGAATTTTGATGGCTTCCTGTCTTACGTTTAGTTCTTTCATCCATTTTGAGTTTATTTTTGTGTATGGCGTACGAAAGTGGTCCAGGTTCATTTGTCTGCATGTTGTTGTCTAGTTTTCCCAATTCCATTTGCTGAAGAGGCTGTCTTTATTCCATTGGATATTCTTTCCTGCTTTGTCAACAATTAGTTGGCCATAAGTTTGTGGGTCCATTTCTGGGTTCTCTATTCTTTTCCATTGATCTATGTGTCTGTTTTTGTTCCAGTAGCATACTGTCTTGATGATTACAGATTTGTAATACAACTTGAAGTCCTAGATTGTGATGCTTCCAGCTTTGGCTTTCTTTTTCAAGATTGCTTTGGCTATTTGGTGTCTATAAAATACCTAGGAATAAACCTAATCAAAGAGGTGAAAAATATATACAATACAAACTATAGAAAACTTATGAAAAAAATTGAGGAAGACACAAAAAAATGGAAAAATATTCCATGCTAATGGACTGGAAGAACAAATATTGTTAAAATGTCGATATACCTGAAATAATCTACATATTCAGTGCAATCCCTATCAAAATAACACCAGCATTCTTCACAGAGCTAGAACAAACAATCCTAACATTTTTATGGAATCACTTTCATCTCAAGTGAAAAACTCAAAATAACTTAAGAGATCTACTGTGTACTCTTTCTCCATCCTGTCCATTGCCTCACTCACATGAGGAAAACACTATCTTAAACCTTGCAGTCCCCTGCTTTATAAACATATTATAACATACACATATACATAGAGCTAGAGATGTGATGATGTTAGGAGGGGAAGCCTCTGGGAGGTGATTAGGTCATAAGGATGGAACCCCCATGAATGGGATAAATGCCGTCATAAGAGGTTAAAGAGACCAGAATTCTCCCTTTCTACCATGTGAAGGCACAGTGAGAAGGCAGCTATCTATGAACCAGGAAACAGGCATTCACCAGACATCCAATCTGCCAGTGCTTTGACCTTGGGACTGCCAGCCTCCAGCATGTGAGAAGTAAATTACTGTTGTTATACCAGTCTGTGGTATTCTGTTATAGCAGCTTGAATGGACTAAGACACACACACAGAGACACACATACACACCTAAATTCTGAGTGATGCTTTTGCAACTCTGTAAGTCCTGTCAGTCTGTAAATTTAGGCCTTCCTGATCTCTCAAAAATACTTATTATTTGTTTGCTTTGTGAGTTGCCTTTTTCTACTAATCTAGAGCATCTATTATTCTCATGTTAGGTTTCTTGGCTCTATCCTCTATACCTTTCATATTTTTCTCTATTTTCCTTTTCTTAACATTTTTGTTCAGTACTTGGAGAGAAATTTCTTCCATTTGCTCTTCCAGGCCAGCTATTTCTGTCTTAATAGTAGTCATTTTGCCTTAACTCATCTGTGGATAAAGAAAGTGATTTTTGCTTCAAAAAGTCCTTTCAAGCTGCACTTGAATCTTTTTAAGTGCACTTATTTTTCCATCCAAATTGTCATGTCTCCTTCAGCAGCTTTATTTGTGGCTGTGTTCTGTGTACTCTGCTGGATCTTGCAATCTCTGGTTTGAACATGTGTCATTTTTTTCCTTGATAACTGGGACTCAGGTGTTATTGTTAGAATACACTAGCAGGTAGCAGTCCCCAAGGGGAGGAAGTCAAAATGGTCTTCTGTAGAAGCCTCCCTGTTTCTCAAGGACAGGGATGACTAAGCCCACATTTTTGGCATCTCAGGTCTCATGGAGACCTGTCACATCAAATGTCTTCCTAAAGCCCACACATGTCTTTGGGCCAAGCTCTCCTCAGTGTCCCCATTTTATAATCCCTGCCTCAGGGCTGTCACCAGCAGCTAGACATGTGCCTAGCCCAACAGAGCAGAAAACCCTGTACCAGTTCACTCTAATGGGACTCCCATGGAGCCTGTGGCCTCTTTTCCACTTAGCAACACGCAGACCCCAACTAGTTGACTCAGAAGCTTTATTGGACTTGACTGATACTGAACAAAAAAGAGAGTTAGGTTCATGTTGCCATCTTTCCAGAACTTCCCTCTAGAATCAGCATCTTCATCCAACTCCATATCCTAGTGAACCTGTTACCTCTATTGCAAGGCAGCAAATCCTGCTGGAAGGTCATCAGCTTTGGATTCAGAGATCTGTATTCAAATCTGCCCCTCACAAGTGCAATCTTATACAGGCTACGTAATCAGTATTTCTGAGCTTCAACTCTTCATTTATAAAATGGTGCTAATGTGAAGAATAAATGAAAGAATATATTTAAAGCACTTTTCCCAGTGTTGAGCACATGATAGGTTTTGCAGAAACGTTAATCCCTTTCCCCTACAATTTGATTTTCAAGAAGTGATCGTTGCCTAGTGAACCTCCCTCTAGGTTTGACATTTCAGCAACAACTGATTTTCATCACCATTCCTTATGTTTGTTCTTACTCAGTCCATCATCTTGAAGAATCTATGTTAATGGCCAATGTGGTAGGCCTCTTGGTGTCCCAAAACCTTCCTGGGGGTATCAATTATGCCTTACATATAATGACAGCCACCCATCACAAAGGGGGAAAGGAATCCTCAGGTGTAGAGTCAGAGGCCAAACTGAAAAGGAATGTTTAGGTGGCTCAGTAGGTTAAGCATCCAACTCTTAGTTTTGGCTCAGGTCATGATCTCATGATTTGTGGGTTCAAGCCCCACCCTGGGCTCTATGCTGGCAGTGTGTAGTCTGCTTGTGATTCTCTCTATCCCCCCCCACACTGCTTCTCCCCTGCTCGTTCTCTCTCTCTCTGTCTGCTCTCTCTCTTTCTCAAAATAAACTAACTTAAAAAAATGAAAAATACACCCCCATGTTTACAGTAGCACTATCAACAATATCCAAAGTATGGAAAGAGCCCAAATGTCCATCGATGGATGAATGGATAAAGAAAGTGCGGTACATATATACAATGGAATATTACTCGGCAATCACAAAGAATGAAATCTTGCCATTTGCAACTACATGGATGGAACTGGAGGGTATTATACTAAGTGAAATTAGTCAGAGAAAGACAAAAATCATATGACTTCACTCATATGAGGACTTTAAGAGACAAAACAGGTGAACATAAGGGAAGGGAAACAAAAATAATATACAGGGAGGGGAAAAAACAGAAGAGACTCATAAATATGGAGAACTGAGGGTTGCTGGAGGGGTTGTGGGAGGGGGATGGGCTAAATGGGTAAGGGGCAATAAAGAATCTACTCCTGAAATCATTGTTTCACTATATGCTAACTAATTTGGATGTAAATTTTAAAAAATAAAAATAAAATTAAAAAAATGAAAAATAAGAAAAAAAGGAATGTTTAGAAATCAGCTCTGACAACAAATCTAAAAGCATTAAGAAGAGTTCTCTGCCCTCCTCTTTTCTGCTACATGTAGGGCATGCATTTCCTTTTCTTTGTAAAGGGAAAATAAGATCACCCCATCCTCCTGTACCAGGATGAGGAAAGCAACCTGTCTTGCAAGAGACAGAGTCAGCACCAAAATGAGTCTGCATAAACCTTACTAAAATAACCTTTATCTCTCATGAGTTCTGTCATGTGTTTCTGTATTACTTCCCCATAACTTATACTTCCTTGAAGCCCAAACCTGCTTTGCTTTGTGAAAATGGTGTATAAGCTCCTAAGTCTAACCACCTCTTTGAGTTTCACTTCTTTCCTGTGGACTCCTGTGCATGTAAACATATTAATAAATTTGTACTCCTTCCCTCAAAAACAAAAATAAAGGCATTAAGAACATAATTATCCTTGGGGCGCCTGGGTGGCTCAGTCGGTTGAACATCCAACTTCGGCTCAGGTCATGATCTCATAGCTTGTGAGTTTGAGCCTCGTGTCAGGCTCTGTGCTGATAGCTCAGAGCCTGGAGCCTGCTTTGGATTCTGTGTCTCCCTCTCTCTCTGCCCCTAACCCACTCGCATTCTGTTTCTGTCTCTCTCAAAAATAAATAAACATTAAAAAAAATTTTTTTAAAGAACATAATTATCCTTTTAAAGGTTATTATGTAATTGAATCTCTAATTTTGCTTGAATGTAGATTAATTCACTCCAATGAAATCTCCAAGAAAAAGGGATATCCCCAGAGCTCTTCAGGAAAACCAAAACAATTTTTAATTGCAACAAATACATGAAGGGATTCTTCCTTATGAAAGAAGAAAATATATGGCAACTTTTGGGGGATAATTAATGTAAAAGATATCAAAGATCTGTTCATGGGGGCCCTAAAACCCATGAAATGAAGAATAATATCAGTGTCCATGTTTCTGGAATATCCAACTCTATATATACACTCAGAAAGACTTCTCTCTTATTTTATTCTCTGTATCCCCTCACAATAGCCAATGACAATATTTTACTTTGTGTCAGAAAAATTCTGAGAAGACTAGCCTCTGGGTTGCTTACCAGCCCGATAATCACTAATACCGTTTTACATAGATCAATTGTTCAAAACTTTTCTGTTAGTAAATGATGGACACAAAACTCAAAATAGGCTTTCTGATTCCCAGTCCACTCTTCTTTAGGAAGGGAAAGGATGGCACAAACCAAGCCCTTTGGCAAAATGTCAGAGTTTAAAAAAAAAAAAAAATAGAAAGGAGCAAATATGAAAAATAGTTTCTCAAAGCTCCAGAAACAGCCGAACTCAAAAATCTGAATCATGTTTTTGTTTTGTTTTGTTTTAAGTTTATTTATTTATTTTGAGAGAGAGAGAGAAAGTATGCATACATGCGAGTGGAATGAGGAGTAGAGAAAGAGAGAAAAAAGCAGGCTATGTGCTGTCAGTGCAAAGCCCAACACAGGGCTTGATCTCATAAACCATGAGATCATGACCTGAACCGAAATCAAGAGTGGATGTTTAACCAACTGAGCCATCCAAGCGCCCCCCAAAAATTAACCATTTTAATTCAAACTTTCATGAATCAACAATACATCAAACAAAAAAAAGTATTTATTGAGCTCTTTCTTACTATGTGAAAGACACTATGTTGATGTTGGCGAGGATGTGAAGAAAAAGGAACCCTTCCGCCCTGCTAATAGGAATGTAAATTGGTGCAGCCACTGTGGAAAACAATATGGAGGTTCCTCAAAAAATTAAAAATAGAAATACCATATGATCCAGCAATTCCAGTATTGGATATTTACCCAAAGAAAATGAAAACACTAATTCAAAGAGATATATGTACCACAATGTTTATCACAGCATTATTTATAATAGCTAAGATATGCAGACAACCCAAGTGTCTGTTGATAAATGGACACACACACACACACACACACACACACACACACACAATGGAATATTACTCAGCCATAAAAAAGAATGAGATCTTGCCATTTGCAACATGGAGGGACCCACAGGGTATTAAGCTAAGAGAAATAAGTCAGAGAAAGACAAATGCCATATGATTTTGCTTATGTGTGGAATGTAAAAATAAAACAAACAAAAGAGCAGAAACAGCCCCATAAATATAGAGAACAAACTGGTGGTTTCCAGAGGTGAGGGATGGGAGGATGGGCAAAATCAGTGAAGGGAAGTGGGAGGTACAGACTTCCAGTTTTGGAATGAATAAGTCATGGGGATGAAAGGTACAGCACAGGGAATAGAGTCAATGGCATTTTAATAACATTGTAGGGCGACAGATGGTGAGCACAGCATAACATACAGACTTTTCAAATCACTATGTTGTACAACTAAAACTGATGTAACACTGTGTGTCAACTATACTTCAATTTTAAAAAATAGGAAAGAGTAGTTCTTTCCCATAAATTGTTTAGGGTCTTCAATAGGGAATATCAGACTCTTTTATTGATTCATACTGCTACCAGTGGCCTTGAGAAATTCTGTGTGGGGCTAAGTAGGAGGGGGTTCCAAAGAAACAGGCCATAAGAACCCAAATGGCAAAGGAAAGAAACATACTAATTACTGGAAGATTCTCTCTGTACTGCAGCCCTGCCCAGAGGTAACTTCCAATAGCTGAGTCAAAGTTTTCACACCACCAAGACTTTTCTTTGTGTTTTTGCTAACTCGGATCACTTATGATTCTTCAAATGTCTGTGCAAATGCACAAAAGAATTTCTGCGCCCAACAATGAAAGCACTACCAGAGGGAAACTATGTGGAAGGAAAATTTATAGATTTCCTTCTGTTTTCTTAGAGTGTAACTTCAATTGTTGGGGCCATGACAAATAAATGGACTAAAAAACAGGAGGCAAACATAGAAGACCACATTATTCTGAAGATGAGTAACAGGCACTGACAGAGAAGAAAGGAAGGAATAAAGGAAAAATGGTATTGGCTCTAAAAATAAATGCAGGGGCCACATGTGGATACATAACTGAGAGGTAAGATAAGAAGTGCTAAGAATAGGTAGTACATCGAACTATGAAATACTGCTAAAGAAGCAATAAAAGGATCCACACAACCATCTTCAGAGAATAATGCTGATTCAAAACAACCAATCTCCAAAGGTAACATACTGTATACTTCCTTTTATATAAACTGTTTGAAATTACAAAATTATAGAAATGGACAACAGATTCATGGTTGCCAGAGGTGCAAGAGACTGTGGGAACAGGGGAGAAGTGAGTGTGGCTACCAAAGGGCAGCAGACAGGATCTTTGTGGCAATAAAGGGTTCTGTATCTTGGCTATTTCAGTGTCATGATCCTGGATGTGGTATCTACTAGAGTTCTTCAAGATGTTACTGTTGATGTAAGCTGGCTAGAGGGTACATGGGACTGCTCTGTATTGCATATTACAACTGCATGTCAATCTATAGCTATCTCAAAATTAGAAATTTAACTTAGAAAAAATGAGGTGAAGTCCATGACAGAATCAAAAGTGGTTGACTCTAGAAGTAGATATTAAAGATGGAGAAGGATGGGAAAAGTGGCTGCTCCTTTTCTTTAAAATTCTTGCAGAGCCATCTAGATTTGTTGAATGTTTTATAAAGAATTAAGTTTTAGATACTAGTGTGATGAAAGACGTAAAAATGGCTTGGACTTGTGAGGCTTGACCTTTTTTAGTGGGAAAAATAATTATTATTAACATTTACTGAGCATGTGCTATTTGCCAACCACTGCACCGAGCATTTCACATGCACATCCTCATGTAATCCTCAGGAAAATCTATGACATACATGCTATCTTTCTCTTCCATTTCACTCAGGTACAACTGAGGTTCAAAGAGTTTGAAGGATTTCCCAAAGGTCACATAGCTAGTAAGCAACACAGTCCACCCAGGCATTCAGACTTTAGGTCCATGTCCTTAATACTACTCTTTGGGGCAGGAAATATCAGCTGCCAAACTTTCTTGGTGCCCAGACCTACTCCTGGTAAGCAGAGGGGGAGAACTTGGTGGTGCGGGCAAGATAGGCTTTGGAATCAAACAAATCTGGACCTGAGACTCATTCTACAAATTTCACTTACTTCACCTTGGTCAAGTGACTTAACCAATCTGAGCCTCTGTGTCCTATCTACAATGTAGGAATGATGGTACCACCCAACCTCAGAGTTGTTGGTAGAATTAAATGAGGTAATATGTATCAAGTGCTTGACACAGTGCCTGACAAATAGCTCTCAATAAGGGGTAGGCATTATTACTATGATTATTATAAATTTTTACTTTGTTATTTCTCATAACAGATTTCAGGTAAAGCTTTCTCTCAACCATATCCAGAGGCAGTTAAACTTTTCTTTAAAAAGGTAACTCTGAACTTTATGTCTTATATCAGATGAAAGAGCAGGAAGGGTTGACTTTCATAAATGACATTAGTCAGAAAACCTCCAGGGATTCTGTGATTGCTGAGCTCTCCTTTGGTATCCAGGAGACTCAGAGGAGAAAATGCTGCCTGGCTACTTAGTTACTATTTTTTGCTCTGTTTTATTGTTTTTAAATGAAATATATCAAACATGCAGAAAAGGCAAAGACTGCCATGGCACCCACGTTCCCATCTCCCAGATTTAACCAATATGAACATCTTTCCATATTTGCTTCATATCCTTCTGCTAAGAAATAAAAACCTTACAAATATTACACATGCAGGTGAAGGCTCCCCCATCCCATCCATCCCCTTCTTCTTCTCTGACTTCCCCCCATTCCCCTTCCCCAGCTTTCCAAGGCAGCTTTGAATGCATCTGGGTTTCCAGGCTATGACCCACGAAGCTCACTTCCTAGTCTTAAGGGCAGACAACACACGTAAGTCCATCAAATAGGAAATGGTTTGTTGAGCTTCTGCCCCATGTTAAGCATGAAATAGGGGTCTGATGCTACCCTCCAAAAATAGCGTACTATAAAAACTGGAATGGCAGATACTGAGGTAGACTTATGCCCTAATTTCTCTATGGGAGACCTCCCAGCCACATGATTTGACCAGGGCTAACTCTACCCTCTGTTTCCATGGTCTGGACAGTGAGAATCCCAATGGATACCAACTTTGGTTCACCCGTAGACATGTGATCTGAATTGGGCCAATTAAAGCTATTTCAGAATTTTTGCTGGGGCTCACAGGAAAGAGGTGCTGCAAGATGGGTGTGTAAGATTGTAAATCTAAAGCTGGAGGGGGCACCTGCCTGGGAATTAATCCAACACAGAGAAAAAGCATTGCTGAGTGTCACCACCGAGTCCCTGGATCAAGTGATGCCCATGTTAGGCATATCATTGGATTTCCCAGTTAACAGACCAATAAAGTCCCTTGTTTACACATGCTTAGATGTGTTTCAGTTGAATTTCTGTCCTGAATAACATAAAAGACAACAACTAATGAACAAAGCAGGACATAACAGCAAACCACATATATAGTACTTGATATAAACACTAAATTCTTGTAAGTGTTTTTTTCATAGAAACTCATTTAACGCTCACGAGATCCCTCTAAGGTATAGATTCTATTATGGCCCCCAGTTACACACGGCAAAACTGGCTCAGGAACACTGAAGTGTTAAATGGTGGAGCTGTGGTTCAAATCCAGGGAATCCGAGATGGAATCTAAACTGTTAACCACTACTTCAACAATTCAGAAAATTAATAGTTATAGTAATTTACAACAGAAGAAAAAAATGTAAGCCACAGTTATCAAAGAAAATACACTTCATAAAGGGCACTGTGTTTTCAAGTGGGCTTGGAAGGATGAGAAGCGTAAATAGTAGATTATAGAAAAGGGGGAATTCCAGGGAGGAGGAAGACTTGAGCAAAGGCAAGAAGTGAACACAATAATACCATGTGGGGAGGGTGAGTAAAGACCTTGTACTGATTTTTTTTCATTCTAGGGAACCACGGAAACTGTACGTAAGATTTAATGTATACCGTGACAGATACCCTTATTCTATAATTACTATCTCAGGAACACTAATGGGAAGAGAATGAGTTTAGCCAAATCCCTGAGCACATTCGATTTGGGGCAGCTAACTTCCGCTGTGAGTCTCCTAGTCTCTCTAACCAAGTTTGAGCCTCTCAGAGCATATTTTGGGATCTGACTAATGGTTAAGAGCTTTAGAGTCAGGTAAGTTGGGTTCAAAATGCAGCTCTGCATCCTACTAGTTATATGACCATGGACACATTACTTACTATCTCTGAGGCTAGTTTTTTCATCTGTAAAATGGGGTTGGGAATCTCTAACTTACAGCATCACTTTACAGTTTAAATGAGATCGTGTATGTTGGGAAAACTGGACAGCAACATGCAGAAGAATGAGCCTGGACCACTTTCTTACACCATACACAAAAATAAACTCAAAATGGTTGAAAGACCTAAATGTAAGACAGGAAGCCATCAAAATCCTAGAGGAAAAAACAAGTAACAACCTCTTTGACCTCAGCTGCAGCAAGTTCTTACTTGACATGTCTCCAGAGGCAAAGGGAAACAAAAGCAAAAATGAGTGATTGGGACCTCATCAAGATAAAAATCCTCTGTACAGCGAAGGAAACAGTCAGCAAAACTAAAAGGCAACCAATGGAATGGGAGAAGATATTTGCAAATCAGATAAAGGGTTATTATCCAAAATCTATAAACAACTTCTCAAACTTAACATCCAAAAAACAAACAATCCAGTGAAGAAATGAGCAGAAGACATGAGCAGACATTTTTCCAAAGAAGTCCATATGGTTAACAGACACATGAAAAGATGCTCAACATCACTCATCATCAGAGAAATACAAATCAAAACCACAATGAGATACTACCTCACACCTGTCAAAATGGCTAAAATGAACTCAGGCAACAACAGATGTTGGCGAAGATGCAGAGAAAGGGAAACCCTTTTGTACTGCTGGTGGGAATGCAAATTGGTGAAGCACTCTGGAAAACAGTATGGAGGTTCCTCAAATATTTAAAAATAGAACTACCCTATAAATCAGCAATTACACTACTAGATATTTATTCGAAGGATACAAAAATGCTGATCCAAGGGGCACACGCACCTCGATGTTTATAGCAGTGCTGTTGGCAATAGCCAAATTATGGAAAGAGCCTAAATGTCCATTGACTGATGAATAGATAAAGATGTGGTATATACATGCAATGGAATACTACTTGGCAATCAAAAAGAATGAAATCTTGCCATTTGCAACAACGTGGATGGAACTAGAGTATATTATGCTAAGTGAAATAAGTGAGAGAAAGACAAATATATGATTTCACTCGTGTGGAATTTAAGAAACAAAACAGATGAATATAAGGGAAAGGAAGCAAAAAGGTAAAAACAGAGAGGGAGGCAAACCATAAGAGACTCTTAAACGCATAGAACAAACTGAGGGTTGCTGGAGGGAAGGTGGGTTGGGGGGATGGGCTAAATGAGTAATGGGCATTAAAGAGGGCACTTGTTGAGATGAGCACTGGGTGATGTATGTAAGTGATGAATCACTAAATTCTATTCTTGAAATCATTATTACACTATATGTTAAAGAACTTAGATTTAAATAAAAATAATAAATAAATGAGATCATGTACACATGTGCTTAGCAGAGTATCTGGCACAAGTAAATTCACAGTAAATGGTCAGCACTGTCAGTCAGATTATTAACGTCAATATACAGTAAGAATCAATAAGGAACATGCTCCTCGGTGCTGAAAAGAGCCAGACCATTTGGCTAGACCATTTAAGCTGTCTGTCCACTCCCACCAAGAGGTAAGAAAGAAGACATTGAGGCCAATAGAAACCATCTATCATTTTCCCTTTTCTAGCCAACTAGAGTAATTTTTCAGCCACCAAACTCATAAAGAAGATGTTCAATCTGCTGATAATTTGATTCTAATTAGAACCTCCATCCACAATGCTGGAATTGCAAGGGGGAAAAAAGCAGAAATGAAATAGCAATTAACCTTTAGTTCTGAGCTTTATTTGCTTCTACCCAACACGGGTCAGTTGCCATAGAGATTATACCTACGTGATCTGCAGATGTGACCAAAGCCGCCTCGAGTCTCTGAACCAGCCTCCTCAGAGCACAGCTTTGGGATAATTAAAAATCTGCTAAAAGAGAATTGAAAGTTGATCTGAAACTCTAATCCAAAGCTGGCTTGAATGGGAGAGAGAGAGAAGGGGGGAGCAGGGAGGTGAGGAGAAACCAGAAAATAAAATTAAAGAACACACACTACTTTGAAAAAAAAAAAAAAAAGCCAGTCTCTTTTATCTACAACTTTCCAGAGTCTCACTATCTGCCACTTGGAGACACTGAAGGATAAGAAAGAGGAAATGAGGGCGTTAAAAGTTTGTCTCTTCTCCTAAAGAGACTTTGTAGCTTCAGATTGTGACCAAGCCCCCTTAGCCAAGGAAGACAAAGGGTAAGGGTGTTAGCTATGGTGAGCCTTCTATTCTAATATCTAGAAACATGGGTGCGGATGAGGCCATGCAAAGCCAGTGGGTGGGATGTAGACTTCTCAGTCCAGGCCATACGAGCAATAGCATGAGAACAACTGTCTGGACCAGGATAGCCAGTGTGAAAGAACCAGAGACCATGAAGCCCAGACCCTGAAACCACCTCCCTTCAGAAAATCCATTGTCCATTCGTCCAGTGGATTACTTAGTAGACAGATAGAGTTTAGTCTACATCTGTCCCTACCACCCAGCTACATCCTGGCCCCTTTTACTCCTTTGACTCAGCACTAACAAAATCAAGGTCAGGCAGATAATTAAGTTATTTTCCCCTCCAAATCTAAGAGCTGTTAATTACCCAAGACAGTCCTAATCACTATTAGGGAGCAAACTAGCGTCTGACTTAAGTGGATTCTAATTAAAACTTGAGTAGTATCTCCTAGAGCAGTGACTTTGAAAGTTTTTTTCTTTCATACACGTAAGATATATGACTTCATTTCAGGAAGCATTTTCCTTGAGGTCTTCCAGACATGTCCCCTACTCAGTGAAGCCTTCTCTGACCACCCTCTCATCATTCTTGACCACCTCATCCTGTTAGGAATAAATTCTCCACAGAACTTATTACTTGCTGGAATAATCACGTTTTTTTTTTGTTTGTTTGCTAATATTTGCTATAAGCTTCTTAAGAACAAGGAACTTGGTGCCTTACTTTTAACTGCATCTCCAGTGCCTAGAACAAGGCCCAGCGTAAATACTCAATATTCATTTGTTGACTAAATAACTATATATCCCCACAGGCTTACTCAGTAGATGTGCAACTTACAACAAACCAGTTATCATTCCACCCTTTCCTTCCCTCTCTAGAAGTGTTTCAGAATGTGTAAGAGTGACAGAGCTATCGAACTATTCTTTCTTTCCTTCAACAAATATTTACTGAATGTTTACGACGTGTCAGGTACTGTGCTAAATGCTGGCAGTAAGATGATAAATAAGTTAGACAAGGCCCCGGCCTTATGGCAGTTCTGTTATATTAGTGAGGATGGCTGCTGTACATTGATATACAAATAAAGAGTAAGATTTAATCATTAACGATGGTGATCATTGCTATGGAGGCCACCAGTGGGAACGGTAGGTGCAAGAGGTTATTCCAGCTCAGGTGGACACCTCTCCCATAAGGTAACATTAGGCATCCCTTTATGGAAAGAGCCAGGATAAAGGAATTCTAGGCTGTGGGAACAGAAAACACAAAGTCTCTGAGGTGGGAAGGAACTCAGGACTTTCTAGAGCTCAAGGGTAGAGGTGCAGGGGGAGAGAAAGAGATGTTGGTGGACAGGTGCGTTCATCAAACGACGGGTCTTGAGGCTTCGCAAAGCTATTTGCAGTTTATTTTTTAGTACAATGGGAAGGCACCAGCAGATTGAAGCAGGAAAATGACATGATCTGAAGTGCATGTGAAGAAAATCATTCTGGCTGCTGAGTGGAGAAAGGGGAGCCGGAATAGATGCGAAAGAGCAGCAAGGGAACCACTGCAGTTAGATGGTGGCTCACACTCTTCCCTTGGCTGGTTGCAAAGGCAAAGAGGGAAAGTGGAAAGAACTTCATCTTATTCTGCTATATATTTTTATTAAATGTGTTAATAAATCATTTGTGAATCTGTGTTCCTTATTAAGGTAACAAAACATGTATCCTACTGCCTAGGCCACACTAGCATGTGGGGATGTAAAGACTGGGAACTGAAGTTCT
The DNA here is from genome assembly GCF_027475565.1 of Acinonyx jubatus. NCBI lineage: Eukaryota > Metazoa > Chordata > Mammalia > Carnivora > Felidae > Acinonyx > Acinonyx jubatus. The sequence goes on along the minus strand of NC_069390.1, from coordinate 19,455,701 downwards.
GGAGAAATTTACCCTGATGGGGCAGCTCTAGGAAGCCAGGTTTATATACATGCACTTTGGGTCCTATAGGTATGACTACTTTGCCTTCTCCTCTGGCCTGTTACTGGATTTGTCATCTCTCACTGCCATGCATCACCTGGGGTCTGACCTCAACAATACCATTTTGATCACATCTCTTTAGGGCAGAGTTCATGGCTGCTGGGTTAGTTAGCACCCTGACTCCACTACCAGAATTCTCAAGTGATCAGTATTACCTCAATAAGTCGCTGGTGACCCCCAGGCTGGGAACCCAGTCACACTGAGACACAGGTAGAGGTAGACCGTGCTTCCTCATCAAAACCATCTGCCTCCTAGGATTGCGCCATAGAGTGATTCTCAACCAGCTACACAGACTCACCAGTAGCTTGGAAAAAAAAATAATATTAGAGATGAGAATCTCTGGGTTCAAAGGTCATTATGATTTTAAAGAATTTTTTTTTTATTTTATTTATTTTAAGAGAGACAGAGTGAGACCATGAGCAGGGGTGGGGGCAGAGAGAATCTCAAGCAGGCTCCAAACCATCAGCGCAGAGGCCAACACAGGGCTCCAACTCGCAAACTGTGAGATCATGACCTGAGCTGAAATCAGGAGTTGGACGCTTAACTGACTGAGCCACCCAGGTGCCCAGATCATTATGCTTTTAAATCCCACCAAGTAATGCTAATGAATTGGCAATCAAGTGCCTTAACCAACTGTATTATCTACCACAGACTACCTTATTTAGGACCTCATGGGAACTCTGGCTTCTCAATCTTCACTCCTACATTGGGTGTGGATAAAGGAATACATTCCAACGGCCTCTAACAGTTACCATTTATGTGGTGCTCATGGGATGCCCAGTAATGTGATCTATACCTTGCCAGTGTTACTTTATTTCACCCTCATTACCACCTTCTGAAGTAGCAATATCAAGAGAGGCTGAGAAAACTCTGGTTCAAAAAAAGTTATGTAACATGCCCAAGGTCACACAGCTATTAAGAAACAGGTCAGGGTGTTATGATTTCATAGCCTATGCTCTTCATCACTAAGCGACTGGAACTCTGTCCTTTACAGAAACCAAGCTTGCAATCCTAGTCCTGCTCCTTATTAGCTGTGTGATTTAGGGTGAGTTACTTAACCTTTCTAAATCTCAGTTCCCACTCTGTATAGAGTGTTGTGCTCACTCCAGCCCTCCCTTGTGCTCCCCCGATTCTTTCTCTGCTAAGAGTTCTTAGTTCTTAAAAGTATTGCATCTCCCTCCTACCTGCCTTAGTCTCCATATGCCATTTCCCCATGGAACCCTTCAAATCTTGGCCAAAAATCCCCAGTACCTAGCACAGAGCTTGGCCCAAAGTAAGCAGCCAATGTCCATTGAATTGAACACTATGGTGTCCCACTGGGCTATGACACATAATTTGGAAATTTGAATTGTGCTCTGGCCTTCAGTCCTTCCTCCCACAGAAGCCACATTGACCCCCATTGGCCTCTCCTATCAAGAGACCAGGGGCACTCAGTGGAAAGCTGCAAAGGGCATATTGTCCGTGTGACCCTAGTGACTAATTTAGGAGGACTGACTATATTTGCATAACTTTGCATATGTTATGCATCAATCTATGATATATTTATTCAAGGCAAAGTAGTTGCAGATGCAGAATACCAAAGAAGAATATTTTCCCACAACATACAAGGCAAGTGTTAGAAAATCATGCAATTCTACAGCCTTGCTCCACAATGCAGCCAAAATTCAAGCTTCCAATATTATAAAAAAGTGACCCTTGACAGCATAAGGAGGGTAAACCTAGGTCAGAGTTAAAGATCAAAAATCAAGAAACTTAATCAACACCCTTTGTCTCTACTTCTACAATTTTTCTACTATGAAACCTGCAGGCTACAGGAGAGGAAGACAGAGGGCTCACTTTTGTACTTCAAACTCCTGCAAAGTACCAAGAGAATATTTGCAGTTTGGGGACCTTTGTATTAGAGAAAACAACCATTTCTTCCATCTCATAAGAGATTTATCATTTAAATCTTTGTGAGATGGCAGGTGTGCTCTATTGGGGTGAAGGGGAGAATGTCATGAGATCCCTATTGTAGGACTCAGAATCCCAAGAGATGAAAACAACAATATACTACATGAACCTGAGAAACTCCATTCTTTTGGCCCTAGTTTTTTTTTATCTGAAGAATGAGAATAAAAAGCCAATTTTCCATAGTTAGTGTAATAGAATGTGTGGCTTCTGGCACATAGTATGTACTCGATAAGTGAGAGTCATCACCACAATTATTGCTACCAGGGAATACAATGAAGTTACTACGGAATTACAGAGGCGGGAATGCCTAACTGTGTGGAACTATTCAGTAGGAGAATAAAGGCATTGTGTCACCAAGTTAACACTATACTTCAGGGTTTTACAGCATCACAGCTTATGTACCATTTAGCAACTCCCAAATGTCTATTAACTTGTCATCTGGAGACCTCAACTCATAGCTCTGTCTCTCTATCTGTCCATAGTGACATTCGATGTCTACTCTTCACTTTCCTGATAGACCTGGGGGTCTGATAGGGAGAAAAATAGAGGGAAATTGAGAGTACATAACCATTAAAATTAATTGCTCACAAACATTTGAACCCAGACGCCCAGTGTAGTCATGAAATATGGATAAGGATTTGCTGAAAGCTATTTATATTAAATTACTTTTATAATAATATTTTTTAGCATTAAATATTTAGTGCTCCTTTTTTGTCATTTGCAAAGAAGCTTCCAGCTGTTTCATAGCTAGGGGGATCCATGCCCATCCTGTTTTGAGAGGCTTTCGGGCTGAACAACATACCAGAAGTTCTGAAAGTTGAGACCAGCAGATGTCAGTGACTCAGTATTAGCCAGCTCTCACTCATTCAACGAAAACTTACTGATGCTCTTGGTGTTCCAGATACTGGGTTATAAAGATATACAAAGCATGATCCCTGAACTAGAAAACTGGCAGGAAAAGACAGATATAAAAACCTACTAATTACAAAGAATTGCTTACATTTCCCTCATACTTATCTCCAACAAAATTACTTAGTAGTTTTTCAAATGCTTAGTAGTTTCTCACTTCCCTGTCTTGGCTATTCTTCCTGTCTTGAACAGCACCCCTCTGCCTAGTCATCTCCCAGTTCTCATTATTGACTTACTTCAACTGATGCTGGAGTCTTCAGTGCCAGGAGGATTTCCTAAGGCACCACCTGCAGTGTGATTTGGACTCTTGTCCTATTAACCCTCAGTCCACCTGTGCGTACGTTAGTCCCCAGGCTGCTCTACAATTGCTGATTCATTTCTGGTCTCCCCTACCCACCTGTGAGTTACCTGCATCAAATTCATTGTTGTATCCCCGATGTCCTCTGCAGTGCCTGACACACAGAGTAGATGTTCAATAAACTTTTCATGAGTCAATAAATCAACTGAATAATCAATTAATTTGATATGTGTTATAATAGATGTATTTATTTACATACATGAGGACATACCCACCTATTTGTGGGGGATGTGGAAGAGGGACGCTATCAAGAAATAATACTTAGAATTAGTAGTGATAATGACATTTGAACAAATTCCTGAAAAAACCAGATATGTTATTATAATGGAATTAAAAATTAAAATTACTTATTTAATTATCATTATACCCTCAACAAACTACTTCAAATGTTTTCCCATCTAATTATCATTGCATGGCCTCTGGTCCTCTCTTTATTCCATCATCCATTGCATCATCATCACCACACCCATCAACACTGTCTTGAACACCAAAGGACAAGTAAAAACAAAGGGAAGAAGAAATGGTCCTTCTGCCACTTCCTCCTACCTAGTGTATGTTGGGTGCAGTCCCTAACTGTGAGCCTTTCTGCTAAGGCATACAGAAATAACTCCAGCCAGGCACCTGGATGAAGCCTGAGTTGCCTCCCAGGAAAGTCTCCATCAAACCCAACCCTATGCCTCCAACTCATCAGTTCATTAAAACCATTCCCATATCTAGGTAAACCTCCTAATCCACCAGATTCTAGAGCAACAGTAGAATTCACAGAGATACCAAATTTTCTCCTGACTCCACTTCAATACCCTAGAAAGATCTCAAGAGACACAGGGTCAAAGATAGTTCTGAGATCTTCATCCCTAAATTAAGTAGAATCCTGTGATTATCAGGATCACTAACATAATCTTAGTGCCAACTAACACCAAATAAAGTTGATGATTCACTAAGGGGGAATAGAAATCTGTTACTATTCCTAAGAACGCTTTCTCTTTTTCTTATTTTTTTACAATTTTTTTAAAGTTTATTTATTTTGAGAGAAAGAGAGAGGGAGAGGGACAGAGAGAGAGAAAGAGAGAGAGAGAGAGAGAGAGAGAGAGAGAGAGAGAGAGAATCCCACACAGGCTCCACACCATCAGCACAGAGCCCCACGCGGGGCTCAAAGTCACAAACCAAGAGATCATGATCCGAGCCAAAACCAAGAGACAGACGCCTAACTGACTGAGCTACCCAGGCACCCCTAGGAACACTTTCTTATATGATAAAAGAATTAGGCTGATCTCTGAACAGAGACAGGACTTTCATCTGCTTTCTCTGTAACTCTGAGTTCATTAGGCTTGCAGTGCCCTGGAACTTTCATTAAGCAAACCCAAAGGAACCTACCCCTTGCCATGTATGCAAGGCTTACAGGCTTCATCTCTAAATCCCTTTGACCTAGTCCCAATGCTTACTTGGAACAGCCGTGCTGGGTTCTCTAGAATTTAAAAAAAAAAATTTTAATGGTGTTTTGTGTAATTTGGGTGGCCTACTATCTCTAAAAATAGATCCAAAAAAATGTCTGGTGGCTAAACACAAAAGAAGTTTATATGCTGTTTATATAGCAGTATGGGCAAGTGAATGGGTTATGAGTAGGGAATGGGGACTAAGGTCCAGCTCAACACAGTCATTCAGAAACCACTCTAACAGAAACTACATGCATGTGGGTTCTATCACCCCAAGGAAAATCTCTATTACAACTAGCTACAAGGAGAAGAATGTCTGGAAGTGAGGCATATCACTTCTGCTAGCCTTCCATTGAATAGAACTCAATCACATGGCCACACCTACCTGCAAGGAAGGCTGGGAAACGTAGTCTAGCAATGTGCTCAAGAAGAAGAGGAACACAGATTTTCATTAAGAAGCAGTTGTTAACGGAAAACACACTGGATTTTTTTTAAGAGCACTCATGTAATGATCAGCCTATCATAGGCAATAGCAGACTTAGGGCAACAAGGGCAAGAACACAGATAGACCTGAATTCGAACCTGGGCACCTCCTAGCTGTAAACCTCTCTGACCCTCAGGGTCTCTTCCCCAAAACAGAGATGAACTCTGATGTAGAATTAAATGAGTCCATGTGTGCAAAACACCTATCACAATGCCTGGCACACAGTAGGTGTTGAACAAATGTAGTGGTGCTAGTAATAATTTGCAATTAATTTCTATTCATGAGTAAAAGAATGTCATTATTTTCAGTGTGGAAAACAAGTAAGCACTGGTTCTAGCCCATGCTGAGGAATTAGCTTTCAGTTCATACTCTACCTCCTCCACCTCAGCACTTTGCTCCCTGTGGCCCCATCACCTGCATGGGAACTCTTAGCCCTTGATAAGAGACCAAACATCCAATCCCTACTCAGGATGCTCCTGTTCAGCCTTTCACTGCAGCCTGGACAAACCACTGGGATTGTTCTGCCTGTCACAGCACAGAAAATTCCAACCATCATATGCTGATGACATTGCACCCACCATTGGGTGCACAAATGCATGCTGGCTAGAAGGAGGTCTGATTGCCCAGCAAGTCCATTTGTTCCTTGTTTTAAAGTGATCAATCATTTACTCAGATTTCAGTGAAATGGCCTGCAACGGGGAAGGAAAAAAGAGCCCAGAGCTTGGGCACAGTTAGAGACAAGTCTTAGCAGTGGCACTGAGCATGGCACCCATATCAGGAACTGCAAAGCCCCCACCCCACCTCCCCACCTCCACCGGGCCCAGGGCTTCTCAGCCAGGAGTCGACAGGGTGCCGTGTGATTGAGTCTCAGTAGGGTTCTGCTGCTCTGGCTCCTGCTAAACTTCAGCTGCCGTCACTTGCCAGAGCTCTCAGAGCCTTTTCAGTTCAAGGTCACTTCTGGAGTCCTACTCTCCACTTCTGGAGCACCCCCTCTCCAGTTCATTTCAAGCAGCTCTCTTTCAGCTGCTGCCAAAAATAGGTGTCAAAAATCTTTCACCCATGCAGATTCTCTAACCCAGCAATTCCACCTTCTCTAATCTGTCCTAATGAAATAATCATGAATATGGAAATAGCCTTACATACAAAGATGCTCGCCAGCAAGACTATAATAACAAAACAACCTATGCGATTGGTTGGAATACTAACAGATGTCCAACAGTAAGGAAATTGTTTAGAATATGGAATATCGAGACACTGAATATATACTTACCATGATTTTATGTTAAAGGAAAGTGTACAGACTATTATGTTAAGTGAGAGGAGAAAGAAACAACAGCAGTAAGAGTTTAGCTCTATAAAAAAAATAGCAGAACTATAGTTACATAAGATATCATCACTGGGTGAAGCTTGATGACAATTACACAGAAAATCTCTGTACCATTTTTATACCTTCTTGTGGGTCTCAAACTATTTCAGAATAAAAATTATATTTTGAAAAACAGAAATAATTGTGCATGAAAAGGCAACATAGAATAATAGCTAGTAGCACATGCTTTTAAAAAAATTAAGTGTAGGGTATCATTAGGGAAGGGATGTTAAATCTAACCTGTTCTTTCCATTTCCTCTCTGCTCATCATAAAGCCCTCATAAGAATCCTTTCTGAAAACCTCACCATCTCCTTGCAGCTGACTATCCTATTCCTTGAGTCTTCTTAGCAGAACAAGTCAGAAACCACAGTTGACCATGGAGTTGGCCCCTTATAACCATAATCATCAGAGCAATAGTAGCATTTATTCATCATTTACCACTGTGTGCCAGGCACTGCGCTAAGTGTTTTACAAATACTATTCCTCACTACAACTTTCGAAGACAGGCCTTATTAATTCCATTTTAAAGATGAGGAAATGCAATTGAGAGAGGTCAAATGACTTGTCCAACATATCATAGCCAATGAGTAACTCAGGCAGGATTTAAACCAAAGCCATTTAACTACAAACCCCAGACTCCTTCCAACACAAGGTAATAGTCTGTTTTTCTTGTTTTGTTTTGTTTTGTTTTGTTTTGTTTTAGAGTCTCCTTATCTGATATAGCAGCAAATACTCCTCTGGGGCCTCAGGTGCTCATCTGTGACACAGAGTTGTTGCATGGGATGAGGGCCACAGTCTCCCCAGCCCCAAGACACAAGGATTCCCCAGCAACTTCAGCCCTCTGAGACATTTCCCCCATCAGGCAATGGTCTCCTCATTCAGTAATGCCCAACCACTCAGAGAGCTTTTAATTCTAAGGCTGGGACCACAAACCCAGAAATGCTGATTTACCTAACCTGGGATAGGTTTAGCCATAAGTGGTATAGCCTGGGTTGAGAACTACTATTCTAACATGTTGACCTTCTTCCTTGTCCATTCTCCATCCTATTCCACAATCCCCTATGACCCTCCTAGCCTGCCTTTCCAAATCATGCTTCACTGAAACCACAATGATTTTTCTTTAATTTTTTTTCAAAGTTTATTTTTTTATTTTGAGGGGGAGGAGGGGCAAAGAGAGAAGGAGAGAGAATCCCAAGCAGGCTCCTCACTGTCAGCACAAAGCCCAACATGGGGCTCTATCCCACAAACCATGAGATCACGACCTGAGCTGGAGCCAAGAGTCAGACGCTTAACCAGCTAGGCCACCCAGGTGGCCCCCACAATGATCTTTCTAAAACAGATGTGACCATGAGACCCCCTGGTTTATACAACTTCAGTAGTTCCATATAGTTTATCAGATAGAGTAAGGATGGCTCACAGTAAGGGCCATTCCTAACCTGGCCTCAGACCAACCCCCCAGCATCTCCCACAGTCACTCCAGACCAGCACCCCACACAGATTACCCGACATTTCCCAAACACACCATATGCTACCACACCACTAAGCCCAAGCTCAGCCTGTTTCCTCCTATCAACCCGTTAACTATTTTACCCATTCATTCAGCATTCACATCCACTGCCTGCCTCCCCTTCTGTTCTCACCTTCACACCTCCCTTATCTTCTGAAAATCCTTTCCTGATTCCCTCTGGCAGAGCTAAGAATTCTGTTGTCCATGTGCCTATGTATCTTTCAGGCAGCCATTGAAGCCCTGACCGCTGAATCATTAAGAGCACCAATCTTGCTCACCTCTCCTCTGAGACTGTGAGTTCCTTGAGAGATCATACCATGTTCACTCCTGTACCCCAAGAGTATGGTATGGGTCTGAAATAGCCCCCCTATTTGTTGAATAAGTGAATGACTAAATGAAATGAAAGAACAAGCAAATGCTGTGCTCAGGTTTTCCCAAAGAGGCTCTTCTTCAAACCAACAACAAAGTCTCCTGATGAACAGCCACTTCCACTGAAACCAAATAGAGCCAAGTGGCAGGGAGACATGAAGAAAAAGTAGCCAGAGCTGGGACTTCTCCTCACAGCTTAAATCAGTGTGCTAAAAATGGCAGCCCATACACCAAACAAGCCCACAGAGATATTTTGTTTGTCCCAGAAAATGTCCTAAAAATTAGAAAGGTTCACACAAAATCCAGCTCTATACTTTCTCCAGTTATCAGAGGATCAGGCAACCCTCCACCTGCATTCCCAACAGGCTGCAACGACTGGAGCTGGGAAGAAGATGCCCCCTTCTGAGAAACTACAAGAAAGCAGTTTGCCATAGTCCCCACCAGCCCCCCCCCCCCCGTTGTCTTCACCTAACTCGCCTCTCTCAGTAGCGTTCCAGCCTGGCCCTTGCAGGCAGCATTTGAGTTTGCAACCCCTGGTTTAAACAGTCTGCCTGGCTTAAGGAGTTAAAGTGCCAGAGTGTGCTCATTCTTTGCACCAAGAATAAGAGAAAAGATCTCTTCAGTTCCATTTCTCTCCAGTCTAGGGAATTTAATAAACACCCAGCGGAAGCTGCGTGGATTTAGCCCCGAGAATGCGAAAGGCCATGGCTAAGAAAGGAGAACGAGGCAAGGGAGGAGTGGGCATCGTGACCCTCCGCTCCGCCAGGCTGAGATAAGCTCCTCAGTGGACTGTTTGCTGGACACACGCGGGGAAAGGCTCAGGCAGGAACTCTGAGCAGGTCTACTGGACAAGCCCCGGTCTCATGAAGCTTTAGCTCCACTCACTGGCTGGCTATAAATTAAGCTTCAGGAAGTGAGCAGAACTCTGTGAGGATTTCCAGCAGCCACAAGGCTTAAAGAAGAGGAGCTCAATCCGTGCTGTAGCTGAGCCCCTTGGAGGGAGTCACAGCCTGTGTTAAGGAGAGGGTCGGCCAGGAACAGGGTTAACATGGCCCCCTCCCTGCCAACCACCCATCCCCTGAGGTCCGTGTCTCACTTTGCCTATTTCCTCTTCTTTCTCCTTCCAGTCCCTAGACCCCACTGTCTAGGAGAGAAGGCAGCTCTTTTCTTTTGAGCACCCACTACAGTTAGGCTCACAGGCAGAGGCAGGTTGAAAGTTTATATGATTTCAGATGCCCTTTTTTGGCAAAGAGTTATAAAATTATGAAAACAAAGTAGATTCCATGCCTTGAAAGGGAAAAGTTGTGGTAAATCCTTCTCTGGCCAGGCATGTTCCATATGCTATCTTAGTGCACAGAGATAGAGCTCGAATTCTGATTCTGCCACCTAGCAACTGGCAGAAAAACAACTTCCCTGCACCTCAGTTTTCTGCTATGTAAAATGGGGATAATACTGGCAACTAGCTCATGTTGTTGTTAGGAGGACTGAGGTAACACCTGTAGATGGTATTTGCTTCAGAAATGATACCTGTTATTGTTTCTTCATGTTATCCTTACAACAGCCCTGTAAAGCAGTCATTATTCTCCCAATTTTACAGGTAAGACTGGGAAGCCTCTGTCCTCCCGCCCACTGCAGACTACACCCAAGCCTGCCTTTGTTGGGTGGGATCCCAAGTGCCTGGACCTACTCTTTTTATCTCCTCAATTACAACCAGGATGGACTTGACTAGCTAGCTTCTGCTCTGTGAGGGACCAGAGAGCTAATCCGACAACATAGCGGGGATGTATCAACAGGTGATGATGCATGGCATGTATCTCCTCTTGGAGGACGCACTGGCAGGAGCCTTTAGGAAAGAAATCTTCTCCCCAGGGGATGGAAATGTTAGGTCAGTGGTAGGTCATTGAGAGAGACATGAATCAAGAAGGAAGAATGGTAGGATGGAAAGAGCACCCAACTCGACATCTGATGACCTACCTAGTGACCTTGTTTAAGTCACCCCACTTCTCTTAACCTCCATGGCCTCATTTGTAAAATAGGAAGAAGATGAATAACATAGGGTTATTGTGTAGTGCAAAAGAGGCTAATGCGTATGAAAATGCTTTTGCTGCAATACACTAAAAAAATAAATTTTTTAAAGTTCTTATAATAATTTTTATTTTTCAATAAAAACTAATAGCTATACCAGCCAACAGTTATCTGGATACTTACTTCATGTCAGATCCTGTTCTAAGTGCCTCAAAAACATTTAAGATTTACATTTCATCTGCACAACAGCTCTATTAAGTAGGTACTACTTGTCATCTATGTAGATAAGGAAACTGAGGCTCCTAGAAGTTAAAGAACTTCCCCAGCTCACAGAGCTGATATGCTCAGGAGCTGGGAGCTTTTCTCCACTGAACTCCCAGGAGTCCTTCATGCACACCTCTAGCAAAACGCTAAGCACACTGCTTTGTTACTGTCAGTCCAAGTCTTTGCACGGCTGCTCTATGCCAGGTACTGTGCCAGGCCCCAAACACCAAAGATGAAGACACTGGCCCCATCCTGTAGGAGCTTACAGTCTAGAAGAGGTTGTAGAACTTGCTATAGCCAACGGATGTGCTAAGTACTGTGGCACGACAAAGGAGGCAGTGATGAATCTTCTTTGGGAAAGGAGACAGACCAGAAGAAGCTTCTCTGAAGAGGAGAGCCTGGAGGACAGAGAGAATTTTACAGTTTGGCAATGAAAAGTCATGGGAAGGAGCTTGACAAAGGGAGCACAGAAGCATGAAATAGCACACTGAATCCAAGGAAGGACGCATTCAGGGGAGCACAGAGAGGGGGAGAGGGAAGAGGAGATAACACCAGGGAGTTGCAAGGTCTGGAACACCAGCCTAAGGGATTTGGGCTTTATTTAGTAGGTCATGGGAAGCCTTTGACAAGCTTCAGGTAGATGAGCCAGTAAGAAATTGTGGGTTTTATAAAGAGCATTCAGTGTAACTGAATTAGTGAATGAATAAATGAATGAACATTGCTAAAGCCCATCTACCCAGGCTTCTCTTTTCTGCAATATAATTATAATAATGAAACTAACTCTCACACTAATGAGCCTATATTACCTAATGGCTAATTCTTAATACAAGAAAGATGTAAATAAATTAACATTTTTCGAGGAACTGTTTTTATTTATATATATATATATATTTTTTTTTTTTTGAGAGAGAGAGAGAGAGGGAGAGAGAGCATGAGCAAGGGAGGAGCAGAGAGAGAGAGAGGGAGACAGAGGATCCAAAGCTGGCTCTGTGCTGACAGGCTGATGGCAGCAAGCCGGATGCAGGGCTTGAACTCACTGACTTGAGCCAAAGTCAGACATTCAACCAACTGAGCCACTCAGTCATCTGCATTTTTGAGGAATTTCTATATGCTATATGCTTTAGATTTATTATCATGTGAGATAAATCTAATTACCCCATTTTATAGATGAGGAAACTGAGGCTAAGAGATGCCCCACAACTTACTTCAAATCACAAAGACACCAGTAAGAAAAAGCCTATCTGAATTCAGGCCTGTATGACTCCAAAGTCCGTACTCTTTACTCTACTTTACTGCCTATATTCAATGAATAAAAATATTTGTTTTCTTTGAGCAGAGATTATATTTTCAAAGAGGAGGTAACTGAATAAACAGTCTAGCCATATTCCTCTGTATGAGTTTTTCAATGACACCTAAGCTATTTTAATATATACCATTACCTCAGCATCCATACTAATTAAAAAAAAAACAAACATGTCTATCATGTAAAGTTGCTTATTTAGAAAATAGAGCATAAATTACTCAAGTGAAGTCACATCTGAACTGGAAAAATTACCCCAAAGGGTACTACTGAATGCTGACAGAATTGTCTCTAACAAATGTTTGCTTTGATGCACACATTTCTGAAAAGCATGTAGTCAAGGATAATAAAATAAAATCTTATTCTCATCAAGTAGGGGATAGTGGGAAAAGTCTTATCTCTGGAAACAAAGAACAAACAAAAAAATGAGTTCAATTTGGGTCAAGACAGTGACCGTTTGAACCTTGGTCTGCTCCTCCATAAATTGACAATGAGAATACCTACATCACAGGGGCACCTGGATGGCTCAGACAGCTGAGCCAACTTCAGCTCAGGTCACGATCTCCCAGTTCCTGGGTTTGAGCCTGGAGCCTGCTTCAGAGTCTGTGTCTCCCTCTTTCTCTGCCCCTCCCCCACTAGCACTCTGTCTCTCTCAGTCTCTCAAAAATGAATAAAAACACTTAAAAAAAAAAAAAGAATACCTACATCACAGAAGGCAATGTGAAGACTGTTTGAAATTGTAAACCCCTATTCTATGTGAATTACCCATTCTTAAACAGAAGACAAGTTCCATTTAAGAGCCTAAAATAGTTTTTTGTTCCTAAGGGTATGTGCATTTTAAATGAAAAGGCCTGGGGAAGATAATGTTAAGTTAAAGAAATAGATCACACACTGATGTTACGCTGTTGTAGCATTTGACCTAGAAGGGAATGGCAGTGTCAACCGGGCATTTTTTAGATCTTATCAGAGAGATAGCCTTCCATCAAGACAGCACATTCAGTGCCAGCCGCCACCCAGTCAAGGTATTGCCCTTGAGCCGGGAGCACCATTCACAAGACTGTAATGCAGTTGGCACTTTTTAGGGTTGAATAGTGCACAACAGGCACAACTGTTGACCACAGGTCGGGCTGGGTGTTAACAACAAGCCTCCTTGATCAAAATGGATATTTTCCAGGAACTCTCAAATGGGAAGATGCCATTGTCAGAATGGGGAATGAGAATCAGCTTCTGACCCACTTGGCGTGAGCCTCTCTTCTAAAGAGCAGCAGAGTGGCGCCTGGGTGGCTCCGTCAGTTTAGCGTCCGACTTCCGCTCAGGTCAGGATCTCACGGTACGTGAGTTCGAGCCCCGTGTCGGGTTCTGTGCTGACAGCTCCGAGCCTGGAGCCTGCTTCAGATTCTGTGTCTCCCTCTCTGTCTGCTCCTCCCCCACTCAGGCTCTGTCTCTCTCTCAAAAATAAATAAACATTAAAAAAAATTTAAAGAGCAGCAGAGACAGCTATATGCTTCCATGCAGGGTTGACTGGGAATGAGGTTTTTCCATTTTGCAAAATGAGGCTAATAATTATTGACCTCACAGGGCTGTAGTAAGAATGAAAAGGCATCAAAAGAGGGCAGCCCGTTTGCACAGGTAAAGAATTGTCATCAATAATGTGAAGAGGCCCACACAAGGCTCCACTGAGGCTTGGATTTAGGTTTCTAATACTAAAAGATACAATCCACCTGGAAATGCAATGCCCATCTAAGTTCCAAGAGTGTCCGTGCTATAAAACCCAAGTGTGAGGTCACTAAGGCTGTGACTGTCAACCATTCTACATATCAGGACAGCCGGGGAGATTTACAAATATATTGATGAGTAGCCTCTCCTCCAAAGATTATAATTTAATTGGCCTGGGGATAGTGTGTAGCCATCAGTATTTTTTTTAAAGTCTCCAGGTGATTTTAATGCACAGCCAGCATTGAGAACCCCTGCACTACAGGATTGTTCTTCCAGCAGCCAAGCTACCTTTTGAGACAATTGTGTCCCACCTGGCTCCAAAGGGGCCCATCTGAGAGGGCAGAAGTGAGAGTGACAATCTCAGAAAGAATATTCCAATATCTGTAAAGTGTGTTACAATCACAAAGCGTTTGCCCAGACCCTCGTGCATTTGGTTTTCACAAGAACATTGAGGGGCAGATATTACCTCTGCGATCCTCCTCTCCTAGTTAAGGAAAGAAGCTCAAGGGCAGGACTCGAATCCAGAAGATCATGCTCACAAGCCAACAGCACAAACATCACAGGGTTGGGAAGGAGAATTCTGTGATGCACCAGAAGGAGACAGAAGACCTGAGTTTCTAGTTCTGGCGGTTTGATCTCGGACAAGTCACAATGCCTCCCTGGTGAGGTGCTAGACACATTTGTACCAGGAAGGGTCTGACCCCCTGAGCTCTAAGCTCCCTTCCACTGGCACGTTAGGAGACAGGATCTCAAGAGTCTAGCCCCCAGTGTGTCATTAAACTGTGACTTTCAAAACTTTAACTACTCTGGGCCTCAAATTCTCTGTCAAATCAGGAGAGGGCAATGGATTAAAAGAACAAAATGAGGTACTATGGTGAAGCCTTAATGCTCTCTCTCCCTGTGATTGTATCAGCCAACCAAACACCTCCTGGCGTAATTCTTAGGTTCCCTGCATTCATCTGGAGTGAAGCAATTATGCTTCTCTGCTCTGCTGGTTGTAAGCCCAACCCTTCCTAAAGGCATACCCCAAGGTCCAGTTGTAGCTGGAGTCAGGGGAGTATGAGGAAGGGCATTTGGGCATAGATCCAAGACCTGAGATCCAATCCATGCTATCCACCTGAAATTGGAATCCCTGACTCTTGTATATATTTTGCACACAATACAGTATTCAAAAGAATGAGGAATCTGATTAACTGGCCATTAAACTCCCAAACCAAATTCTCCCCCAGGTATCTCCAAAGGGTTGTTGTAAGGATCCCAAGAGACAATGGATAAGACAGTCCTTGCTTCCCTATCTTTTCTCCAGCAGCAGAAGGCGAATTTCTTAGACCAGGCTCCAAGGCAAAGTGAAGAATACCACTTATTCCAGGGATTCTCTTAGAAAGGCAACCTCATGTTTTAATCATGAGTTTCAGTAATTGCCTAATTAGCATGGCATTTTTACCTCCCTGGTACCACTGCTGTATGCTGAGCCTCAGAATTCTAATGGGAATTTCTCCTCCAGTCAAGTTCACTCCTGGCCTTTTGAGGAAGTGCTCAAAATGGTTTTGACATTCACTCTGTTTTTTGGTAAAAGGAGGAGGAAAGCAGAGCCAGGGGGAAGCTGTCAACACTAAAGCACAGGGAGGAGAAAAGGGGTAGTACAGTGGTTAAAGACTATCGGCTTTGGAACCAAGGAGGCTGGACCAAGCAAGGCTCTACTCTGTACTGACACACTACTTCAGTCCTTTCAGGCTGCTGTAACAATACCATAGACCCGGTGCCTTATAATCACCTGAAATATATTTCTCACAGTTCCGGGGGCTGGGAAGTCTGTGATGGAGGCACCAGCAGAGTCCATGTCTGCTGAAGTCCTGGTCATGAGGGGTCTGTCTTCATGCTGCCTCCTCACATGGCAGGAAAGGCAAGGGACCTCTCTGGGGTATCTTTTATAAAGTCACTAATCCCATTCATAAGGGTGGCGCCTTTAATCACCTCCCAAAGACCCCACCTATTATTAATACCAGCACATGAGGGGGTAGGATTTCAACATATAAATTTTAAAGTGATACAAACCTTCCATCCATAACACTAACGATGGGACTCTGCAATTTGTTTCATTTTACTGGTCTTTGTTTTCCTGACCATAAAATTGGGATGGCAGTAATACCTATCTTCTCCAATGGTGTGCAGATTCATAAGATGCTGTGCATCCAGCACCTAGTACAAAACTTAGAACATGATACACACTCCATTTAGTGACTGAATTTTCAATTAGCCATTTACAAATAGTTGGACAATATACTTGGTCTCTCTGAGCTTCAATTTTCTGTTTGGAAAACAGAGATGGTAAAATGTCTAGAACTAGAAAGGGACGAACATCACATCTAGCATTTAGAAGGCACTCAATAGGGGTGCCTGGGTGGCTCAGTGGGTTAAGCATCTGACTCTTGGTTTCAATTCAGGTTGTTATCTCACGGTTTGTGAGTTCAAGCCCCACACCAGGCTCTGTGCTGACAGGGCAGAGCCCGCTTGTGATTCTCTCTCTTCTTGCTTCTCTCTGTCCCTCCCCTGCTTGCTCTGTCTCACTCAAAAATTAAATAAATAAGCTTAGAAGGTATTCAATAAATATAGCTATTATTAAAGAGATCATAAAACTTTGGGGAAATTAAACATAGGTCTTCATTAGGAAACACTTTAGGATGGGCTTTTTAAAAGCTTTTGTTCAACAATAAGCAATTCAAGAGAAGAAACCGTGTCTCTTTTCATCTCTGTGCTCCCAAGGCCTGATACCTGCAACACAGTACATACTCAGCAAAATTTTGTTTAAGTGAAGCAGACAAACTCCCTACCTCATCCCTCAAGCTTGACTTTATGGGTCAACTCTTCCAAATTTTCCACCAGCAAAGAAACATTCATTAAGATATTTTTTCTTAAACTCCTCAGGAACCTTGCTTTAATGTGGTTACGGATAATGTAGTTTTCTCTTCCAAAATATGGACAAGAAAAAGCCCCTAGATCTTACATTGATCTCACAGTATTTCTTCTGACTGGATCTCCCTCCTCCCTTCCTTCTTCTGTCCCGTATCTGTTCCTTATTTCATGCCTCACCCTCTATTAATTATTTCCTAAGCATTGAGGAGCCTATACATGCTATCTTCGGGACTCACAGAATCAAGGCACCAGAAAGTCCTGTGAGTATTTTAAAGGTCATCTAGAATAACCACTCCTCAGACACAATAATGCCCTCTACAAATGCTGCCACTACAAACCAATTTGCTCATCCAGATCAGCTGCAATACCTTGGATGACAAAAAAGTTGCCTTCACATAAGGTGGTTCAACCCATCTTTGGTCAACTCTGTTAGAAACTTACATTTAACCCAGACCTCTCTTTGTGTAGCTTCTACCCCTTTCTTGGCTGTAGCTTTGCCTGTTACAGGCTCACAGTATGGGATGACTCTGCCTTCGATATTACAAACCTTGAATTTCACTTATGGTGCATGTACATCCTCAAACCAGATTAAAAGCTTCTAGCAGGCAGTTACCATGTTTTATTTTCTCTGTGCCCAATAGGTGCTTAACAAATATACACTAAATAAATGTTGGAAACACTTCTTTGCTATGTTGTCTACCTTCTCTTGGCCAGACTTATCCCATTGGGGTCACCATAAACAATTCCTTTTTCTCCTCAGGTGCTTAACAACAGAGTCACATAATGCTGAGTAAATGGAAAGAGAAAAGGAAGGAGGAAGAAACATTTTTTAAAATTCTATCTTCAAGTGCACCAGGAGGCAATTCCCTTTTGCAGACACATTATTTGCAACACTGACAGTCACATATCAAAGTAAGGAACAATCAAAGTGCTGTCCATTTCCTTCCCAATATGCATGGGAGCTCACGTTATGTCCTGGTGAGCTATGAACGAATGGAAAAAAGTGGAATATATCCCTAATTGCTGTTTGCTTGGATTATTTTGAAAGTGGTCAGAGGGCTTTCCACTTTGCTGAGCGTTTTATAGAATACATCCAAATTTCTACTGAATATTTAAGTTTTTGGTCCACATTCAAGTGTTTGACAGCTGGTTGAGTGGGGTTTTTTTAAACCAAAAGAAGATAAAGGGTCCCACACTTCCTGTAGAATACTGAGTACAAAATTGTTTGACTACTTTAATACTGTTTAGGGCAAAGGAACCCAAATCTGGTCAGATTTACAAAATATTCTGATTTTTTACATAAGAATGGTCGGTGTTTTATATGGGCCCTGGGGAAGTAATGTGACTGGAGACCGTATTCATTAAAATTATGCAAATAATGGGCATCTGATCATATCACGTTGCAAGAAAATATTAAAATGGCAGTTTTCTATTGTCTCAGGTTGGACTGAAGCCCAGGGTTCAGAACAATAGTTGCCAATTACACCCACATTATAGAGAAAGGCTTGGGTTTGCAAAGAAGATTGTCCAGGGCGAGGCTTGCATATCTCAGCCCACTTGTTCAGCCAATCGAGGATTAATGAGGAAAGCCTGATGGATCCTGGGGTATTTCCATGTGTGGGTAGCTTCAGAAGAAACATCCAAAGAGCTTGGCACTGGCCCCTGGAATCTGGGAGAACACAAAGGCAGTGAACGCATGCCTGAAAAGGTCTGAAAACAAGAATCTGGCCAGCCTAAAGGCAGAGTGAGTGAATGAAGTAAGGCTGTTGGCAAACAGTTGCACTCTTGTTTAGTCTGACAGTGAGCCTGCCTCCTGCAGGCTGCTCGGCCCCGAGTAACCATGAAAAGGGTTTCACCCAAAATGACCACTTGGGGTAGAGGGTGAGCCCAGCAGAAAGAGGCTGAATATGAACTGGCAGAAGTTAGGGTTTAGAAGTAGGGATGAGGGATGGGCACCTAGGTGGCTCAGTCAGTTAGGCGTCCAACTTCAGCTCAGGTCATGATCTGGCGATCCGTGAGTTCGAGCCCTGCATCAGGCTCTGTGCTGGCAGCTTGGAGCCTGCTTCTGATTCTGTGTTCCCTCTCTCTCTCTGCCCTCCCTTGCTCATGTGCTCTAGCTCTCGTTTGCTCTCTCTCTCTCTCTCAAAAAATAAACATAAAAAAATGTAAAAAAGAAAAAAAGAAGTAGGTGTGAGGGCCCAGAAAGAGAAGAAGCACTGTTGACAACAGGAAACTACAGGCGCATTAAAGAAATCTCTCAGGAAAAGGACAGCCTTGTCCCTCCTCTACCTCCAACACAGGAGGAGCCAGAGGTAGCACAATCAGTGGCAAGAAGGTAGAGGAAAGTAATGTGGGGAAGCAGATAACCACACCTTTCCCCAAAAGCAGCTTCAAAGTCTGCCTTCGGCCTTGGCAAAGAGAAAGAGGAACTTTATAATTGGATGAAAATGTGGAGTTCTGATATTAGACTGTACTAGATATTTCACGACAGGACCAGAAAAGGAATGGCTCCTTAGCCATAGCTTATCCAGAATCTAGGAGGAAATGACTCAGCGGAGCAAGTTTAACAGGAAATGTAAGAAAGAATACAGTTGCTTTCTACTTGTACCCCACTGAGTCCAGCTGGCAAAGCACGTGAGCTATCAGTGTCTTGCTTTAAAAAAAAAAAACCCACACACACAGAAAGAAAACAAAACAATAAAGTATTACTCTTCAGATAAAGCCCCACAGCCTCAAATGGCATGTGCTTATATATTTGGCTCCAGCCAAGCTTTTGAACTTCATTTCTGACCACTCTCTACCTCACTCATTACCTCCAGCCACATGGCTTTCTCACAGCTCTTCAGAAATTTTATAAGCAGCTTATCATCTCAGGGACACTCCTCTCTCTGCCTTGCGATTGCTTGCCTCCTCTTGTCCTCACCTGGCTGATTCCTTCTGTTCTAAGAACACTTTGGTTGTAAGCAACAGAAACCAGCAGAAACCAAGGCAGGAAGTGAATTTATTGGGAAGAAAGGATGTAGTCCACACAGTTAGAAAAGAACAGAAACCAAAGAAGCCTAAGAGGTTAAGATGGCAGGAAGGGATGGGCAGACTGTTATGGAAGGTGGATCATCCTCAGCTATTTGTTTTGTTTTATCTGCAGCATGTACCCAACGCTAACTAGAGGAGGACAGAGTACAATGAGCAGAAATTCCTCCAAAGAATATCAGGACACATGGGGCACCTGGGTGGCTCAGTCGGTTGGGCGTCCGACTTCAGCTCAGGTCATGATCTCACGGTCCGTGAATTCGAGCCCCATGTCGGGTTCTGTGCGGACAGCTCAGAGCGTGGAGCCTACTTCTGATTCTGTGTCTCCCTCTTTCTGACTCTCCCCCACTCACACTCTGTCCCACTGTCCCTTCCTCAAAAATAAACAAACATTAAAAAAAAAATTAAAAAAGAAAAAAGAAAATCAGGACACAGCCTACACAATAATGGTAGGCAGGCAAAACAACCAGAATCCACTCCATTTAGGGACCACTTTAAATACTTCTCACTCTGCCAGTTAGTAGCCACAGACCCCTGAGCAGGTTACTAACAGTATCTGTGTCTCAGTTTATTCATGTAGAGATAGTAAAATACCTATCTCATAGGTTAGTGGTGAGGATTAAATTAATGAATATATGTGACCCACTGAATATAGTGCCTGCACATAGTGTTAGCTATTACTAGTTTTTAGCAAGAATTTCCATGACCTCCCTAGACTTTGCCAGATCAGTCCACTATACTCTCCCATCCCCTCTTACATTTCCCCTTTGAGCACTTGCCAAATAAACTTGCAGAATTATTTCTGTAATTTGTATTTAAATGTGTGTATCCCATCTACACTATAAGTGAAAATCAAATCTTTATCTTTTTTCCCTTGTATTCCCAAAGCATAGTACATAGCAGAGTATAGTAGGCTCAGTAATAGCCCCAAAAGATATCTAGGTCCTAAACTCTGGGACCTGTAAATGTTACCTTACTGGCAAAAGCCACTTTGAAGATGTGATTAGGTTAAGGATCTTGGGATCCTTATAATCTTGGGAAGATTATCCTGGATTATCTGGGTGGGCCCTAAACATAATCACAATTTCCATATAAGAGGGAAGGCAAAGAGAGATCTGACTACAGAAGAGGAGAAGGTAATGTGGCATCAAAAGCAAAAGGTTGGAATGATAGATACAGCTTTCAGAAGCTAGAAAAGACAAGGAAGAAATCAGCCAACACCCTGACTTTAGCCCAGTGAAGCAGATTTTAAATTTGTGGCTTTCAGAAATAGAGAATAAACCTGTGTTGCTTTAAGCCACCAAGTTTGTGGTAATTTGTTACAGCAGCCATAGGAGACTAATACACAGGCATTCAAGAAATATGTATTGAATGAATAAAAGAGACTTAGAAAATGACAAAAAGAGTATAAACCAAAGCCAGCTTAGAAACTGAAGTACAGGACTAGTTTTCACGACATATATAGCTCTGAGCAATTTATTTTTGTCCATACATCTAAAATTCCGTTATAGGTGGATCAGTTAAAGGCTGAACATCCCTGTGTATGTCAAGCTTCTTAGAAAACTGAAATAGTCATTGTTGCCTGATTTAAGTAGGGAAACAAATTTATTTAAAGGATAACGTTTACCTCAGACTCACCACAATGACTGAAGAACTAGGTTCAAGGCCAACTATGCACATTGTGCACTGCAACATGGGAGCCCTGTAGAAGCTACGCAGCCAGGAGCAACATACAAAATATGCCTCACCATTGGTCTGGGGAAGACACCATCGGCTCCACCAACAAACACATTGTATCATAAGCTCTCACCAAACACTGGCTGCCACCATGATCAGTGCAGCTTCTAGTCTTCCTGCAGCACTCAGAGTTCCTCAAGAGTCCCACGCTGCAGTGAAGGCTAGAGAAGGAAGTAAGAACCGGCACTTTCAGCTTCTGTAGGAGGATGCAGCTCAGCCTCCTACCAAGATTCAGAATGGGGACAGAGGATATTCCCCAAACATGGGAAGAAGGGGTTCAGGTAATGGGGAACCATAAAGGATAAATATGTACTACAATCTCATATCCAAAGCTTACAGTGAACGGATTTTCAAGCATCAGACTTCAACAAGAAGTCACACAATCAGAGTGTCTAATCATGCATCTGATGACCTCCTGTGTCTAATCACTACTAAATTCATATGAAAGCAGGTAACAGAATACAGAACCTATTGAGGTTAAATACGCCCTCTTCAATTTCTAATTTGATCCCTAAATTAAATGAAAATGTCTTAAGGAATTTTTAAAGACTGATCTCCTTGTCAGATCCACAAATAACATGATCAACAAAGCAATGCCTTGTTTTACTTCTCTATCACAAGGTCCCATCAGCCTGAATTAAAGTCATCTCAACTACCTGTCAAAAAAAATAGAAGGTTTCTTATAGACAATAAATGTCTATCATTCTAAGCCACTCAGTTTTTGGTACTGTGTTATAGCAGCCCTGCATTCTGCAAAATTGCAGGATAGAAATTAGTATACAAAAATCAGTTGTGTTTCTATACACTAACAATGAACTATCAGAAGGAGAAATTAAGAAAACAATCCCATTTAACAACGCCATCAATAGAATAAAATACTTAGGAATAAATTTAACCAAGGTGGTGCAAGAGAACAAATGTTAGTGAGGATTTTCACACTGTTGGTGGGCATGTCAATTGGTGCAGCCACTATAGAAAAGAGTATGGAGTTCTTCAAAAAATTAAAAATAGAAATAGCATATGATCCAGCAATATCACTTCTAGGTACATATCCAAAAGAAATGAAAGCAAGATCTCAGAGATATCTGCACTCCCATGTTCAGCAGTATTCACAATAAACAAGAGTGGAAACAATCTAAATGCCCATCATTGGATGGCATTGAATGAGTAAAGATAATATCATATGTATGTGCAACAGGACATTATTGAGCTTCAAAAAAAAAGAAAACAAAGAAAAAGAAAATTCTGCCATTTGCAACAACATGGATGAACCTGGAGGACATTATGCCAAGTGAAGTAAGCCAGACATAGAAGGATAAATAAACATTACATCACAGTACTAACACGAGAAATCTAAAAGAGCTAAACCCTTAGAAGCAGAGAGTGGAATGGTGACTGCCATGGGCAGATGCAGGGCTGTGCAAGGGAGATATTACCCAAGTGTACAGAGTTTCAGGTATACAGAATGAGTAAGTCCCAAGGATCTGCACTGCAGCACAGTGCCTACAGTTTACAGTGCTATATTGTATACTTAAAAATTTACTGGGAAGGAGGACCTTATGTTGTTTTTTTTAATGTTTATTTACTTATTTTGAGAAGGCAAGACAGAGTGCCAGCAGGGGAGGGGCAGAGAGAGAGGGTGAGAGAGAGAATCCCAAGCATGCTCCATGCTGTCAGCACAGAGCCAGATGTGAGGCTTGATCTCATGAACCGTGAGATCATGACCTGAGCCAAAACCAAGAGTCAGACACTTAACTGAGCCACCCAGGTGCCCCATTTGTCATGACATAATAATAATCATTATTATAAGTAAGGAAGGCAAGTGGAAATTTGGAGGTGGGGAACATGTTTATGGCATAGACCGTGGTGATTGTTTCAAGGATGTGTACTTATCTTCAAACTCATCAAGGTGTATACAATAAATATGTAAAGATTTTGTATGTCAATCATACTTCAATAAAGTAGTTTTAAAAAATTAAATCTGAAGATATAATTCACTCTACCATTCTTAACAAATACACAGAAATGATACTGTGACCACCAATATGGACTCATTCAAAATGTAAAATGTTGACTTGGTACAGTTTTAATAATTACAAATTATGCATTCTTGTTGAGTGACTGGAATCCACATTAAATCATGAAGAACATATTTGTAATTTGGAGAATTTATACCTAATGACACAGAGTTTCCAAAACACATTCTAAGTTACAAAATGTCTAGCACGAATGTCTACAGATGGTCATTCATTAATTCCACAAATATTTATTGAGAGAAGCTTTGTATTAGGCATTGACCAAGACAACAAAGTTTTACATACAAATATTGCAAATTAAGAAAGATATATTAGTTATATACTAAATTGAAACATTTCTGCATTTAAACTGCTGGGCAATCACCTAATTCACTTTTTTTACATTAAAGAGTTAGCTCATACCAAAATTAATCTATAAATCCAATGCATTGCTGATCAAAATCCCAACAAAGTTTTTTTACAGAACTGATATGTCAATTCTAAAATTCATATATATGAGTAAAGGGCCACAGTAATCAAAATTATTCTGGGAGAAAGAATGGGAGACTTGTCTTACTAGAGATTAACATATATAAAACTATAGTACTTAAAACAGTACAGTTCTGCTTCAAAGAGGGCCAATATACTAAGAAAACAGAATAAGAATGCCACAAACACAGGTGGAAATGTGATATAAGACAAAATTAGTATTTCTGATTCCTGGGGAATGGATAGACTATTCCATAAATTACATTGTAGCAATGGGATTTCCATATAAAATAAATTATATCCCTTTATCACATCATCTGAAAATTTTGTAAGCTCCACATGGATGAGAGACCTAAGTGTAAAAAACAAAATTTTACAACTATTGGGGAAAAAGTATAGTAGAATGTCTTTATGACTGTAGATTGGGAAAGGAATTTTTACTTTACCCATACACTTGACCTCAAAGATAAAACTTTTGCAAGACCAAAGACATAATAAACAAAATTAAAAGCCAGGGAACAATTTGGAAATAGACCTTTGCAACATATATAACAAACAAAGAATTAATTATACGAAAGAATACAGTTAGGGAAACCAAGGCCTGGGTGATCCAAGAACCGCATATTCAAGATCAGAAAACTCCAGCCACTGGGACTAGTCACTCTCTTCAGAGCTTGCTGAGCGGTACAGATGCAAGATAACTGACATTACCATAACCTATAAACCTCTAATTTATACATAGTTGGAAGGAAATTGTAAGTTGTCTCTGTGTGTAAATAGAAGCTATTCCCCCACTCCTCCCCTCTCTCTGAGGGAAGAGAAGGAGGGGCTTCATCTTCCCCAAACCAAGGGAACACAAAGACAGTGATTACTAAAGTCTGATGATGCCTACAAGAAGGTCATATTGCTTCCTGGTACACTGTTTATTTTGCCACTGAACTTGATAATCTGTCTTGTACTAATGGAGTCGCAGAAGAGAGGATTGGGAGCAATGGCAAGGTGGACCACAGCAGGGCAAGAAGAAGGAGGGCCAAGGACTCCCCGGTCCCCACGCTGAGTTCAGGCTTCCAAAGGATTCAGATTTGGGGCTCCAGTCTCACTGGTGATGGTCATGTCAAGAGGCAAAGAGGTGCTCAACTCAAAGATGTGTTCTGCAAAGCTGCCCACTGAGGATCAGTGGAAGATGCCAATCGTGTAAGGAACCCCCCAGTGGGATCCAAAGCAGCTTGAGAGGGAAACCATCATCTACTTAATCTGTTGGAGCCATGATCTTGCCCTGTGGAGCCCACAGACATCAAGTTCAACCACCATTTAGAAAAAAAAAACTAAACCTCAACACTTAGAAGCAGTGGAGCAGGGCAGCATCCTTCCCACTCATCTCTTCTGCCTGCCTGGTGTCCCATGGTGTGTGAGATGAGACATGTCTCACACCCACGCACACGCACTAACTCCTAGTGCTGCAAGGCTCACCTATTCAGAAGGGAGATCTAGAGGATTCTTGCATCAAATCAGAGATTTATCTTTTAAAACACAGGGATAAATCTGAAACAATGCTACAAGTCTGTTCTAAAAACAGAATGTGGCTGAAAAGTAAGGAAGATGCTGAGCTATCCTCCTGGTGGAAAAGAAGGCTTCAACATAGGATAAATGGTAGCAGTTAATGGAAAAAATAAAAGCATTTGGGTTTATACCTCAATGAGTAGAGAGTCCTCACAAAAGTATCAGTAATTGTAATATATAAAGCATAACATATAAAGAATACTTTCTAATTAATACAAAAAAAAGAAATACCTGTAAGAAAAACATGGGTATTTTGATTATCTAAACATAATGGCTCAAAACAACAATAACCATTTCTTTGCTTTTGATTCTGCAGCTTTGGCAGGGCCCCAGTGGGGACAGCTTGCCTGTGTATCATGTGACATTTGCTATGGCTGGAATCTCCAAGGTGACTTCTTCACTCATATGTCTGGCACTTCAGTAGAACAGCAGGGAGGCTGGAGGGACTTTCTCTCTCTCTCTCTCTCTCTCTTTCTCTCCCTCCCTCCCTCCCTCTCCTCGTGACCTCACCACGTGGCTAGCTTGGACTTCCTCACAGCATGGCAGTCTCAGAGTAGCTGGATGCCTTACATAGTGGCTGATTTCCTCCAAAGAGCAAAAGTAGAGCTTGCCTCCTTGCCTTAAGCCCAGACTGGCACAGTGTCAATTCTGCCACATTCTGTTACTTATCCTACAGTAACTTGCCATCATTGTGCCAAGACATAAAGATGTTCATCACAGCATTGTTTGTAACATCAAAACACTGGAAACAACCCAAATGTCCAATCAGTAGGGTTTAGATTAATAAAATATGTTATAGTCTTATTATGAAGCAAAAGAGAATTAATAAACTACATCCTTAGTTATCAACAAAAATAGATATAAAAGTAACATTGAGTGAGAAAAAATAGTTGAAAACTCACGCGATATAAAACAAATTATGTATTTTTTAAAAAACACAACCTAGAACTACATAATTTTTTTGTATATATATGTAGTGAAAGTATTAAATTGTAAGGACACATACCAAAATCAAGACAGTGATTGCCTCCAGGAAGGAAGAGAGAAGCAATGTTCTAAGAAAAGCCCAAAGTAGAATTCAACTTTTTTTTTAACATTTATTCATTTTTTGAGAGAAAGAGAGAGACAGAGTATGAGCGGGGAAGACACAGAGAGAGAGGGAGACACAGAATCTGAAGCAGGCTCCAGGCTCTGAGCTGTCAGCACAGAGCCCAACGCAGGGTTCAAACCCATGAACCACAACATCATGACCTTGAGCTGAAGTCAGACGTTTAACCAACTGAGCCACCCAGGTGCCCCAGAATTCAACATTTTTAAATAATATTTCAATTATTTTATTTTTTTAAATCTGATGTAATTATGATGACATTTTAACATTGATTGATGTCTTTTTATGTTAGTCTGAAATATTCTAAAGTTTAAATATTCTTCAAAACTGAGAAAAACCCCAAAAAACTAAAAACAATAAATTGAGTTATTTTTTTTAATTGCTGATCTAGCTGGGGAGACCAGACGGTTTAGTTGAGAAATTGTTAAAAGCTATAGACAGTCTGAGATTTTACCCTACTAATCACCTAATAACGTAGCTTGTCACATATAAAAATATATGCTAACAGAAGACATGAGACTCTTGCGTCAGAAACAAAAGACTTTATCATGGTAATAGCAGTAGGCAGAAAACCAGCATTTGTGCCAGTTCCCCAAATCCCAACTCCCAGAAGGCAGTACAAAAAGAGTTATATTCGGACAACGTGCTGAGGGAACCCTAATTTGTTGGTAATGTGCAGTAAGACTGGCTGGCATATACTCTAGACACTATCTCTATCTTCCATGGGTATGAGGGAAGCTGCCCTCTTCTCCAGCTGGAGACTTTATTATCTGTCTTCCAAGTCTGACTACAGGTATAAGCATCCTTAAAAAGATAGTCCAGAGGGGCATCTGGGTGGCTCAGTCGGTTAAGCACCTGACGTCAGCTCTGGTTATGATGTTGGGGTTCATGGGGTTTGAGCCCTGCATCAGGCTCTGTGCTGACAACTCAGAGCCTGGAGCCTGCTTTGGATTTTGTGTCTCCTTCTCTCTCTGTCTCTGTCTCTGTCTCTCTCTCTCTCTCAAAAATAAATAACCATTTTTTAAAAAATGTTTTTAAAGATAGTCCAGGGGCTCCTGGGTGGCTCAGTTGGTTAACTGTCCAACTTCAACTCAGGTCATGATCTCACAGTTCATGGGTTCCAGCTTCACATTGAGCTCAGAGCCTGAAGCCTCCTTCAGATTCTGTGTCTCCCGCTCTCTCAGCCCCTACCCCACTTGTATTCTGTCTCTCTCTCTCTCTCTCTGTCTCAAAAATAAATACACATTAAAAAAATTAGAAAAAGGTAGTCCAGGATGAAGGCAGACAATGACTTTGCTATAAAATTTTCAGAAATGCAAGTGACCTACAGAGAATGGTCTCCTAATAGGACACTTGAAACATGTAAAGAGGTACTCCACTGTAATAGCAATATCATAGGACTAATTATTACATGTGCCAAAGAACTACACCTAAAGTTTTAAAATTTTAACACAGTACTTTCCTTATTCCTTTTTGTTAATGTTTATTTATTTAGAGAGAGAGAGAGAGAGAGAGGATGCAGGTGAGTGGGTGAGGGGCAGAGAGAGAGGGAGAGAGAGAATCCTAAGCAGGCTCCTCACTGTCAGCGGAGAGCCAGATACAGGGCTCAGTCCCACAAACTGTGAGATTATGACCTGAGCTGAAATCTAGAGTTGGACTGACTGAGCCACCAGGCACCCCAGTACTTTTCATGTTCTAGCCACAAACCTCTACAAGCCAAAAACCATAAAATCAGAAAAAGTAAGCCTTTAACACAAGCCAGGTCAGTAAGATACTAATGATTATGAAAAAAGCTAACTTGTAACAGAATAATAAGACAGCTTTGTACCTCAAATACAATGTTTCTTGAAACATTAAATGTCACTTTAAAATTTTATCAGGAAATAAAAAAACAACTACATAGGACCAGAATATTTAAAGGTATCCTAACCCATAAATATGCTGTACCATAAACAAGGTGCCATGGCATAAAATAAAATGAGCTATAGATATGCTTCAGAATTAACTTCAGTACACATTATGATGCATAATAGCTTCTGGGATCTTTAAACAACTCATAATGTATGTTTTACTTCTTTATGTTAATATAAAAATGTTCAAAATACTGTACAAAGTTTTTTTAAAGGCCTACATTGAAATTCCAAGAAAGTCAGCCTGAATTTTGACATAAGAAAAATGATAACGGATAGTTATATAAAACTTTTCAGTCTGTAAGAGACATAAAGCATTTTTACACGCAAAATATTAAAATGCTAATTTTCAAACAACTTAGGAGCCAAAAAATTATAAAGACACTTACATGTACCTAACTACGAAGGGCTTCTTAATACATAGTGGGCACTCTTTAAAATATGATTATTGTAGGGTCTGAGCGTGGGGCCAGAGTGTGAGACAGTGGGAAACCCACAAGCATTGGATCCTAACTACCAGGTTGGAATCCCAACTCTACCATCTCGCTGCTTTATGACCGTTAGCAAGTCACAACTTCCAGAGCCTCAGTTTCCTCACTTGTAAAATGAATAGAATATCTAACTCATATTCAAAAGGGCCAACACTATGTCTGGTCTTTTTACTTGATATTTAACGACCTTAATAAGTAGAAGAATACAGGTCACTGTGGCTATGAAATACAGTTTATTACATGCCAGTAATCTTCTTCCATGACTGTAGGTCAAAGTGGAACATGGTTGATGGACTCTTATGGGGAAAAAGACATTTAAATGTGCGTTCCCTTACTTAGGTTTCAGGAGAAACATATGTGTTGTGTAACTTAAGCCATTCTATCAAATATCCAAAAAACAGAAAGAGAACATGTTGCCTTATCTTTTCTATTAATAATAAGACAAAAACCAGTAAGTAGCTTTTCTGATAGAAGGAACTTCAGGCCAAAAATTAGTACAAGTGAGCTACAGTTCCACTTATTCTTCTAATTAGCTGTGTGGTCTTGGGAAAATCATATACTTCCTATTCTCAGGGCCTCCATTTATCTGTCAGAGAGGTTCATTTATTCTAATATTTATGGATTTTTTGTGTCAGCTCAGGCATTTTCAAAAAATAAATCAGGGACAATCCTTGCCTGTGGCTGAAACTATTAGTTTCCTTTCCTATAGCCATTGGCTCTTCTGCCCCACAATCTTCCCAGATTTAAGAGAAAGAATGAAAAAGAAAACCCTATTTTGTTCAAGCTTCAATGTGCCCAGCTCCAAGAGATAAACTGCAAGTTTTCTAAATGAATCATGGCAATTACTCCCTTTGTCAAATATTCTCTTTTCTAACCTCTCTTGAGCCCAGTAGTGGCTATGTCGCCCATTTCTGGTAAGTAAGGCATAAGGGAACATGAAGTGAACTTCCGGAATGAATTTTCTTCACTAATGAAAGGAGACCTCCTTTCCACATACTCCCTTCCTACCTGCTTGGGATGTTAGGGATACAGTGCCTGGAACTGTGGCAGCCATCTTGTGATCATGAGGATACAAACACAAGGAAGATGGAATCAAATCACTTAGGATGATGGAAAAATATAGGGTCTTTAATAATATTAACGAGCCACTAAATACTCCTTCACAACTTTTTATTAAATAAACAATATACATCATTATGACTTAAGCTACTGTTACCTGTATATTTCTTACTCAATCGCATTCCTATTTGATAGAATACATTCATGGGAATTTTCTATTGGTAGAGGAGGCAGACATATCATTAGAAGAGTGCTGTGTAGTTAAATAATGACTATCATACAGGTGAAGATAATTATTTCTGTTTTACCTACTGACACATTGCTGCAAGGACAAAGAATAAAATAGATATGAAAGTCCCACTGAAAAAAAGCATTGCAGTTCAATGTAAAAGGTCGACAGTATGAAAAAATGAATTGCATCAAACATCTGGAAAAGCCAAAATCTACAAAAGACATATAATAACAATGATGATCACAGCTAACTCTTTTATTTAAAAAATGTTAGGGGTGCCTAGGTGGCTCAGTCAGTTAAGCATCCAACTTCATCTCAGGTTATAATCTCACAGTTCATGAGTTTGAGCCCCACATCTGAGCTGTGCTGACAGCTCAGAGCCTGGAGCCTGCTTCAGATTCTGTGTCTCCATCTCTCTCTGCCCCTACCCAACTCATGCTCAATATCTCTCTCTCTCTCAAAAATAAACATTAAAAAAAATTTTAATAAGTGTATTTAATGAATATATCTCCTTTCCCTTGAATGCTTCATTGTTGGCGTATTTGACATATTGGCTTTGGGATAACTTTTACTATTTGTGTGTGTGTATGTGTGTGTGTTAAGAACTTTTAACAACTTTAAGTATAATAATACATTATTGTTGGCTATAGGTACAATGTTGTACAGCAAATCTCTAGAGCTTACTCATCTTACTTAACTGAAACTTTGTGCCAGTTGATTAATAATAACTCCCTATCTCCCTCTCCCCTCAGCCCCAGGTAATTGCCATTCCAGTCTTTGACTTCATGAATTTATAATATTACATACCTCATATAGGTAGAATCATATAGTGCTTGTCTTTCTGTGTCTGGCTTATGTCACTTAGCATGTCCTCAAAGTCCACCCATGTTCTTGAATACAGAATTTCCTTCTTTTTTAGGCTGAATAGTAGTCCATTTTATGCATATACCACATGTTCTTTATCAATTTGTCTGTTAATGAACATTTAGGTTGTTTCCATATCTTAGCTACTGTAAATAGTGTTTCTAGGGTGTGCTAATATCACATCAAGATCCTGATTTCAATTCTTTTGGATATATACCAAATATGGGATTGTGGATCAAATGGTACACCTACTTTTAATCTTTTGAGAAAGCTCCATACCACTTTCCACAATGGCTGCACCATTTTTCCTTCCCACCCATAGTGTACAAGACTTCTAACACTTGGTATTCACCAACACTTGATCACCAACTCTTCCAGGCCCTGATCTAAGGTCTCTACATAAAATCTTCCCAACAACCCCATGAGACCAATTCTATGATTATTTCCATTTTACAGTGGAGGGCAACACAGGCAGCAAAGTGATACATAGGCCACAAAGGCTGCACGGTAAAGAGCTGGTATTTGAACAGAGGCAATCTTATGCCAGAATTGATGGACTAAGGCATCACACTGTACTTCCAACCTGCAAAGCTGTCTTTAAAAGAGCTATTCATCCTATTTACTTTTTATAAAACAGTAAGAATTAACTTCTAACTATAAGAATACCCAAGTCCTTCAAGAGACAGTTAATATCAGAGCACTGTAGTCTCCATTATGTACTGATAAAATTGCTTCAGATAAAATGGTAAAGAGTGAATTATCCTGCCTTTTATCAAGCAGCAGAGAATCCACACTGCACACATTTCATGAAGATGTAATTAACTATAAGAGAAGTAATCAAATGCATATAAGCCACGTATGCTGCTCTCCCATGCTATCTGTGCTAAGTTTGTATCCTGTTCTACAAGTTGCTGAAAGGTAGGGCCACCACATAGCTGCACAGCCCTGGAGACACCATTTATATTGCAGCTTTTGTGAATGGCACTGCCTAGACCTATAGAGTATTGTGCCCTGCCAACATCCCCCTTGCTCAATCTCGCTTTCTTACCATATTCCTCATACTTTACTAGTACTTTAAAGGTAATTGAAGTGCTCAGCCAAGTACTTTGGAAGCAAAATAAAAGTGGAAAACATTCATGCACAATGTACAATGTACACACAGGTGCGTGAGCGCACACACACACACACGTGTGCGCACACACACACAGGCCTGCATGACCACAATGACACGCTGATTGCGTTTAGCATTATCGCACTTATAAATGGAAACTCGGGCTATCTATACAAGAAATGGACCAAAGGCCATCTTCAGTGACATTGCCATCTGGCTTCAACCCTCCATAGAGGAGTTATTAAAATACTTTATTAAAATCTCAATATTATTCTGTTTTCTTATCCAGTCAGGACAAGCCCAGAACGCTTCTCAGGAATATAGAGTCACACAATGCAACAAGAGCTTTGAATCAATCTCGCAGCCAATAAATGGAATATCTCAACTGCCAAGTGTAGTTTCCACTTTAATGTTTATTCTGTAACAGGTATTGTGCTGAGTGCTTTACATACATTATTTCATTTAATATTCTCCAGGCAAGTGACATAGGCACATAATACAGATAGAAAATTTGAGGCTCCAAGGAGTTAGCAAGTTGCAGCGAATGCTGTTGGCTGTCTACCCCTTCTTCTTTCCTAACAGAATACCAGTTTTGTTCAAGTATCCACTCCTCCCTCAAATTATTCACAGTGATCTGAAGCTCAAGCTCCCAGAGACATCTGTTTAGTTTGTGTTAATCATTATAATCTCATTCCCCTGGCATGATTGGTTTAAAAATGGGCATGTAAATGGGCTCCTGGGTGGCCCAGTCGGTTAAGTGTCTGACTCTTGATCTCAGCTCAGGTCATGATCTCCCAGTTTGTGGGATCGAGCTCCACATTGGGCTCTGAGCTAAAAGTCTGGAGCCTGCTTAGGATTCTCTCCCACCCTCTCTCTCTCCGTCCTCTCTCGCTTGTGCTCTCTCTCTCTCTCTCAAAAATTAATTAATTAATTAAAAATAAATAAATGAAATAAAATTCTTGAAGATGGGAAAGTGAGCATGCAAGCCTATTCTGTCCAATGACAAATGGGGGAGAGGTTTGCTGCGGAGCTTTTCAGAAAGGTTTTATCACTCCTGCAGAAAAGCCACACAAATAAACTAGCCTCCCTTATTCCTGTAGAGACGCCCATGCCTAGCTCTGCATGAACTCCTGATGCTATTTTTCCACCCACTTGGAATTAAGCCTGGGAAGGGCAGAACCAAGAGAATCACAGAGAAACGGAGCCAGAGCCCTGACATTGGCCTGCAGCCTGTCTTGCCTCAATATTTCTTAATATGTGAGAAAATGAATAGTCTTATCCTAAAATCCACATCTAATGCTGAAGCCTTAACTGTGACACTGTATTTCCTGTGAGGCTGAGGTATAGGCACAGCATTTCTCTCCCAACCAACCCTACACATACACGCACTTTGGCGTGGGGGCGCGGGGGTGAAGTTCCCTTCATACATACACTTCCGTCCAAGACTCTGAAACTCAGTCTTTGGTTCGTTTTTCTCCCCCAAACGAGTACTCATATTCCCAACTACTTGAGCTCATCCAAAAACTAGCCTATTTGGTAGAGACAGAAACTGATTTAGCTCTTGATAACCAGGCCCAGTTCAAGGTGCAAGCCTCATCTCAACTCTCAGTCACTAGAATGGCTACTTCTTAGGACCACTCCCAGGACTCCTTCCAAAGAACGATCATTACCATCTTGTAAGATGTACTAACAGCTTTTTAGCCTATGCAGGTGTCATTCAGCTTCTATCTGCCACCATTGTTTGAATAATCTGCTAGTTCCTACATTGTCTCTCAACTCAGATAATGTAGAGCTTTTCCTCAAATAAAATATTTAGCTCCACTACTACCTGCTTTCTTTAGAAAACCCGAATATCAAATCTTAGAGCTGCTGTCACTTGAAACAATATCAGGAAAAAATAATATAGGAAGAGAACCTAGGCTCATAGCTTTGCATCAAGAATTATCAATTCAGGGGGCGCCTGGGTGGCTCAGTCGGTTAAGCATCCGACTTCAGCTCAGGTCACGATCTCACGGTCCGTGAGTTCGAGCCCCGCGTCAGGCTCTGGGCTGATGGCCCAGAGCCTGGAGCCTGTTTCAGATTCTGTGTCTCCCTCTCTCTCTGCCCCTCCCCCGTTCATGCTCTGTCTCTCTCTGTCTCAAAAATAAATAAACGTTAAAAAAATTTTTTTAAAAGAATTATCAATTCAGAATTACCTCTGAAGCATTAAGACAGCATCCACTGCTGTTCAAATAGGGAAAGGAAACTAGCTTTAATTGAGCATCTATGTCAGACCCTGTGTTAAATTTTTTGTTATCTCATATTATACTCAGAATAATTCTATGAGATAGGTAATGCTAGTCCCTCAATTGACAGATGAGGATAGTCTTTAGGCAATACAACTAGTAATTTACAGCGAGAACTGGAACTCACGTCCAGCTGAAGCTGATCTCTGCAGAGAAGAAGGCCATCCATGAGTATTCGGAACCACTCCAGCATACTTATCTGATTAGATAAGTACACTTGCTGAGTCTCAGCTATAGCCTTTGATGTTATATTTTAGCCAGACATGGTGCCTGTACTCTTCCTGCCAGACACATTGCCCAGTGCATTAGTGAGGGGGAAGACGTAATAAGAAATTAGATATGACTATTGCAAAAGGTTTAATAATAGTCACGACTGCAGAAAAGAGGCAATCTGCGCCATTTTCTACCTTAAAAGAAAGT
Organism: Acinonyx jubatus; assembly: GCF_027475565.1. Classification (NCBI taxonomy): domain Eukaryota; kingdom Metazoa; phylum Chordata; class Mammalia; order Carnivora; family Felidae; genus Acinonyx; species Acinonyx jubatus. Next base: position 19,420,696 of record NC_069390.1, on the reverse strand, counting down.
GTGGGTCAGGAAATAGCTAAGGTTAAACTAAGTCTGGGGCTCATCATAATTCAGCACCAAAGGCAGCAAAAGAGGGACAATAAAACTGAAATATGAGACAGACAAGAGATAAAGGGAGAAGAAAGAAAATGCTTAACTCCCAGGTTCCTCCAAAGGAATTTCAAACTGTCGAGGGTTTTATTCACCCTTTTATTCAAGGCTATTTATCTCCCTTATGCCATCCAAGCTCCTTCCTGCAGAAAAGCCAGTCTCCCTCATACCTGACAGTGCAAATTACTTCCTCCAAAGGGCTCAAACCAGTTTGTTTAACTAGTTCTACAGTGGCTTTACTGACACAGGTACATACCACCCTTCTAAGAAACATTTCTAGGAGCATGAGGTGGGGGCTGACCACTTCCTCTTCTGGTAGAGGTCAAGCAGCACCATAGACCAGGAAGGATGTGGCATTGGATTCATCTGGATTAGTTAGGCAAGCAAAAATTGTTTCCATGTTACTAACACCATGGGGAGCACTGTAAACCTAAGAAAGTGGAGACCTTGATAAGAAGCTGATTGTGGTTCTGCATTCTCCCCTAAACCATAGAAACATCCCTGGAGTGATCATCAGCCTTGAGGAACAGATGTTGGGAACAAAATAGAGGTACTCTGTAAAGACAGGGAGTGATAGAGGTTGCCCAGGAATACACATTAAAGACAAAAGACCAGGGGGCCTGTGTGGCTCAGTCAGTTGGGCATCTGACTTTGGCTCAGGTCACCATCTCATGGTTTGTGAGTTTGAGCCCCGTGTTGGGCTCTGTGCTGACAGCTCAGAGCCTGGAGCCTGCTTCAGATTCTGTGCCTCCCTCTCTCTGTGCCCCTCCCCTACTTGCACTCTTTCTTTCTCTCTCTCTCTCTCTCTCTCAAAAATAAAGATTAAAAAAAAATTTTTTTAAAGACAAAGACCAAATTCCTAGAATAGAATAGAGCATTATATGATTTCACCAAATACATTCAACCTCTTGTTAAGCTAAGCTGCAGATTTGTAAGAATATGCCTAGACCAGTCTTAAAGAGTTTCTCTAGTGTTCACATGCTAATGGATCCCCAACTCCACCATGACCAGCTCCACTCTATGGGTCCTTTATTGGACCAACCTGCCCTGTGCTTACAATATTCTCTGATAATCCTCCTACTATTATACTATAATTACATCACATATAATCATATAAAATTATATCATATGACATATATATTATAAAACATATAATATTATACTACTCTTTGATCTTTACTGGGCAAGGGTACCACACCTTTCACATCCCTAACAAGCTTATGAACAAATGTCAGCATCAAAGTTTCCCCCAAAATAAGCCTCATTTCATATTTGGATTTCAGTAATAAAAGAGAACTACTTTTATACTCTTTTTCAAAGATATTTTGTCTCCTGTCGGAGAAAGTTGCTCCTCCTCAGTGTAGTAGAAAGCTGTACCTGAAGCATAGTAGAAAGGATAGAATATCCACAAAGCTATCAGATCAGCCAAACCAACCAAACCAACCACAGTGGTAGTTATTCACCGGGTGACAAATGTCATGAGCTGGCATACACCCTCATTCCCAGAATTAAATCCCAAGCTGATTTATGGGTGTTAGAAGAACCTATATTCAACAGTTTGAACCAAAAGAGCAACTTTCCATAGTGGGATACTAACTGGTATTTACCGAAAGGGGTTAAAAAGTGAACTAAGTTTGGGAAACACTGAGTCAAAGAAATAAAGAGCAACTTTTTAATGAAGCACTTCTCGGAGACTTTAACCTGTTCATCTCCATTGTAGGCTGCCCAGACAAGTGGTATATTATGCAGAATTATAAAAATAAAAAGTTTCTGTTTGGAAATTCTTTTCACATGAAGCAACTTTCTAGACAATGTCCTGCAGTGGGAAATGACTGCAAGTGACCCAAAGAGAATATTATCATCTTGAAGCTTGCACTTAATCATAGATAAAATAACCAGATGATAAAAGGCATCTTCACTGATAAAACAAACAGACCACGACAGGGGAGCTAATTTATACCTATGATTTCCTTGATTTTGATAATGTTTGTTGTTGTGTCGACTGGAGATGTTATAACATTTGAACAGAAGTGCATGACTATAATGTGAGATTATCTGAGATTGACTAAAAGATGCAGACAATTGCACGCCTTCACACAAATGAGGAACATGAGTTTCTTTTTGTAAAACTGACTAGGGTGAGGTCCTCTTTAAGGAGATTTTACTGCATGTAATCCAAGAGTTGGACAAAAGAGGTGATTGATCATAAAGTCACTTTTACACAAATTAGCCTTTCTGAAAAAAAAAAAAACAAGCATGTCCTAAGTCCTACTTTTCTTTCCTAAAATTTCAAAATTCTACTTCCAAATTGGGGTTATAACATTATAAGTCTGGCTTGACACACGTGAATGACCATCACTGTACCAATTTAGTACCATTATCAGCAGAAAACAGCCAAATATTCAAGATAATCACACTCAAATTTGTTGTATTTTAGAAAAAAAATAAAGCAGCAAAGTCATACAGCATACAAACATACCATTCCTTCACATATTTATCCGTTGCACATACATGCTATTAATACAAAAGAGAGGGATTTAAAATTTCCCCAAAAGCCAATTTGGATCAAGTCATACAACAGATATAAACCTACTCTGAATCCAAAAGAAACATTACACTTTCTTTAACGAGAATCCCTCTGTACAAGTAGATCGGTTCTAATCTAGCTTCTCCCTAACACATCCCCTCTCTGCTACACCCAACTCCCTTTAGAAAACATTGCAATTCTGTCACGACTTGCCAAAGAAGTTGTGAACACTTGAGCACTTCATTTATAAAATGACACAATAAAGCAACTGATGCCTTCAGACTTAGAACAGGCTTTCAGAACAGCCCATGATCTCATTCCTGTTATGCCCAGGATAAAACAGTTAGGTGGTAAGAAACGAGTCAATGTAGCCTCAGGTATCTTCACTTGCGAACCCCAAAGTGGCAAAGACATGTATCTCTTCACGTGTCACTCTTCAAACGTAACTAGTGGCTTACATTAATTTCTTTGTCTTGGAAAGAAACATTGTGCTTTGCTTCTGTTTTAAAAGCATTTTGGCCTCCCCGGAGATTAAATCCTCTGTCTAGTCTGAAAGCAGCAAAAAGGTAGAGTTTTACTCTCCACCATTTCTGCATATCTAAACCTCTAAATCTACCCGAAATTATAAATTCCCTGAGAGGCTCCCCTGAATTCTCAACAGTTCAGTTATTACACATTGTAATTACTGTTTAGAGGCACTTTGCACAGTGCCTAACACATGGTAAGTACTCAATATATATTTGTGGAATGAGGCACGATACCACACATGGGGATAGTTTTACCAAAACTAACTAGAATGACACCAACATTTCATTCACTGTCTTTCATTCATTCATTTAAGAAATATTTGTCAATCATGGCACTGGGCTAGGCACTAACAAAACAGTAAATAAAACCTACTCTATACCATCCTGGAGTTTTTAAAGAATTCAAACAATATGGAAACCAATTTGACAATAAACTTCATATATTGAAAAAAAAAAGAATTAAAACAAGGTCAGTGTTTCTGGACTGCAGAGATTAGAGGCCATATGATTACAGAGCATCCAAGGTCATGTTGCAAACCTCTTTTTCCTGAGAATAAAGGAAATCCACTGAACAGTTTTAAGTAGGTGAGAGAATTATGATCTGTAGTTTTAAAAAGTCCATGTGACTCATGGTGAAAAACTGATTGTTGGAAGACAAGAGAGGATGAAAGATTCCAGTCATTACTAGATTGTTCTACAGAAGATGAGCTTAAAAAGTTCTATGCCATAACTGGACATGCTCTTAGCAAGTCCACTAGATTATTTCATGGGCACCAAAATAATCCCCTTGCCCAGAAAAACTCCTATTCTCTAGTTCCTGTAATCATATTAAACACCAAATGGACTTTCATTCTATACTTTAAGAAAACTTTCAAATTCAAACATTCACGGGAGGGCTGGTTTGATAAAGGGAACAGAGGAAGGTGACAGTGTTCCATAGGTGGGGGGGGGGGGGAAGAGGTGAATAAAATCAAGAAATAAAAACACATTTTTACTACTTCCCAGTTTTACCTAAATTTTAACCATGTATCCGTCTCTGTCTTGGAACAGAACTGCGCCAACAGTGCTCTGAGAATCAAAATCAAGCACCTTGATGTGTCAAATCCCTCATTTCTCCAAAGGCTCCGAATATGTTTTCTCTGATTGCATTTCCATTTGCTTCCTTTTATGAGTTAAGACACTTTCACTGCTTCTGAAATTACATTGTTCCAAACACAATAAAATACATCTCTACATGAAGGGAAAATTAATAAGCCAACTTTCATGTAAGTTAATTTCCTATTTTTCCTTCGGCTTTTCAATGTTTCTATTGCATTCATAAAAATAATGTAGAGAGCCCTCCAAAGGATAATTAAATAAATTACTTCAGTTTTTACCCAGTGACTATGCAGCCTACAAAATAATTTCTCTTTAGTAGCTTGTGAATTATACTGGTCTGTTTGCAACATACATGGAGTACTACTGAGAGTCTGTCTTGCAAGTCTTAAACTACAAAAACATCCTCTCAATACAGGATGATCTATTTGATACAGGCTCAATTAAACCTGGAATTTGTTTTAAATGAGCTACAGGCACTGCAGGCAATTGATCATTCGGTTTTGTTACAGTTCAGCAAGTGGCTTCTGCTCTTGGCAACAGAACAAGACAGCTTCAGTATCGTGGATAGAGCCTGGCTCCCACCTTTGGCTGTTTATCTGTATTTACAACTTCCTTAGGCCTCCACAATTCCTAGCCATAAATACAGAAACTCAATGCCAAGTGTAAGAATAATAATGTGTAAGTGTGTGTAAGAAGTTAAGAATCAAGAGAGTACTTGATTTGCCTTTTGAAATGATAAATGCAATTTTTCTAGAAAGAAAACCAAAAGCTGAGCCAAGCATGTTAAAACTCTGCAAGAGATTGTACTCTCTTGAAAAGATGTCCAACTGAAGTATTATCACGTAAACTAAGAATCTATGAAATTTCCTTATTCCATGGACTGCTGTACTATCATAAGATTCATGCATATTTCTTGGGATGTCAAGAATACCTCTTTTCAGCAGGTACTTATTAAGTAACTACTATTGCTAATAAGAAAGGACCTCTTTTAAATCAGTCAAACTAAAGCAGAGTTTGGAATGTTTTTTTTTTTTTTCTTACCAGAAGACCCACTAGGTTCTAGGTCTTAAGAGTCTTTGCTAGGTCTGAACTCTGAGGTAGTTGACAGGCCATAGTCATAAATCTTAACTGAGACCATGTAAAAATATCCCTTCAAGATTTAAAAAAAAAAATCCTAAAGACTAGTCTATCAAAACGACCACATGTGATATTAACTACAATAAGCCAACACCAGAAAAAAATTTTTTTTTCATATTCATTCATTCTGAAACCAGGAAAGAAATATAGGCCTAAAATCCCTTCAGAAATCCTTGGGGTAAGAATTCTTGTGTTCCAGAATTCAGGAATTTTTACATTTTAGAAAGTTAGTAAAATGTATATTATGTAATGCCCCTAGAAGGGTCTGAAACAGCACAAGTAATCAAACACTTATGTTTATGCAGCAAAACCTACAAATATTCACACACAGTAGGATAAAGACCATAAATAACTTCACGTGAGCAGATGAAACTTCTCTGCCAAGTAAAATCAGAACAGTTGAGGTCTTGTTACCAAGAGGAATTCAACAAAACAATTTTCACCACTTCTGGAATTCAAAATTTTGAGTATGAGACTGTGAACCTAGATTTATTGAGCAGTAGGCACTGCTTCTGATGTAGAATTTAATATTTACAATGAACCTCTGAGGAACATCTTATTAGTTCCATTTACAGAGGAGAAAATGTAGACTCAAAGAAATTAAATACCATGATGAAACTCACACATCAGTAAGAGGGGTAACCAAGAGTCAAAGGAAGTCTTTACAAGGTTTATATTGAGTTTAATTATCACTAAAAGAGAAGCAAGCCAATGCTTACCAAGGAAACTAAATGTGATGATGTATTTACCTAGGATCATCTCAAAGTATAATTCTCAAAAAAAAAAAAAAAAAGAACAAGAAAGAAAGAAAGATGAATTGAAATGAACATCCCCCTTAGCAGGAGCAGAGTTTGGAGAACTACAAGTAAAGGGAGAGGGGACATGTGACTCCCCCCGACCCCCGGCCAAACAGCACACAAAAAATTTATCAATATGCTTCTTATATGACAGCATTGCCATAAAACTAGACATGACTTTAAAGATAACTAGATATTCCTTAAAAGAAGCCAATTTATCATGTATGGACATCAATTTCATTTGCATCACTGGCCTTTCCAGTTATATTTGCTAAGAGAAGGATGGTACTATCCCCCCAAACTGACTGTTTGGCCAAGAAAAGTTCCATACTGTTAACGAGCACCCTGAACTGAGATGTGTCAGTATGTTAAACAATAATGAATTTGACCCTGTGTGTGAGTCAGCCAACATAGGGTAATGGTGTCGTACAAAACCGGTTGACATTCCCAAGGAAGACTGAGCCTTGACTTTGCCACTTATCATCAGATCAGCATGACCTTAAACAATTTACTTATCTATTGTTTCAAAATGTTGCATATTGATTATGTGTTGCTTTCATAGTAATAGAATAATATGTTAACTGAAAAAAAACATTGCTTTTACCATCTATGGTGAAATTATGCTTTATGCATATATATTGGGCATCCAGAGGTCAGGCAAAATGATCAAACCAATATATAGGAGAAGGTTATAACAGAGAAAGAGCATGAATTAACACAGCCTTTTACAAAGCTATCATTGCTATGCATTTCAGTTTCCTCATATTTCCTTATTAGCATATCTATCTAGCCAGATATCTAAGATTGAAAAATCCAGCCTTTACCTGCTGCATAGAATATGCTCAAAAAATGATAGCTATGATTTTTATGATGCACCTATGTCTATATATGTTCTTTAAACCCCAATCCAGATAAGTTCACAAAGATTTTTAAGAGTAGCATTTTCTTCTTATCCAATTTATCCTATTTATGGGTTTATTTTTCTGATCACATTAAACCCCTAACTCTCTTCTCCTGTAGGGAAACACAGTCTGTTAATTTTGGATCCAATTGAATTCAAACAGCCTGTATCCAGGATATCTACTCAGGAGGAACCCAGACACTGAGGCAAGCCCAATCTGGTGCCTGGGAATAACTTGGCAGGCAATATATAGAAGGAAGAAAAGAATAACTTGGCAGGCAACATATAGAAGGAAGAAAAGAATAACTTGGCAGGCAATAAGATACAGGGAGGAAAAGAACTGCGACAAAAGGAACATAGTATCCAGCTGTAGGGGAAAGCCACTGAAGGAGCAAGGGCCAGAATTAGATGATAATGATGGTGGTGCTGGTGGTAAAGGTGTCAATAATGGTGATGAGAAAACTGAATCACAGAGCAGTTCAGGGAAATAGTCAAGGTCATACAGCAGTTAAGGGGTAGAAGATTTAAATTCAAGTCTTAGAAATCTGGCTCCAAATCTCTAGCTCTTAAGCCCCAAATGATGAGGTAAATATAATTCCCAGCTCACACAAAAGTGGAAGTGTGGCTCACTTTACTGTTTTGGGGGCAAGTCCAGATGTTTCCATCACAAACCTGGCCCTCGCCTACCACTCAGAACTTGGCCTTCAGACTCAGCCACGATTTCTCATTTCAAACCATTTTTTTCTGATCCTATACAAAGTAACCAACCCTGTTTGAAATGACTTAAGTAAAGCATTTTCTAGAGGTAGGTTGGCCTGGTAAGGCCCTCTCTATCACTATAATCATAAGATTCAGTCAAACACTCAAAGGGGAATAGAAACCAGGCCTGGTTTTTCTTCACTGGTAGTTGCTCGTTCTGAAGTGATTAGGTGGAAAATAACCTTGGCTTGCACCCCGTATAATTACAGCCCACAGCTCTGATGAAACAGAATTTGAGAAACTAAAGAGTTTTTCTTAACCACAGACAAGGGATATGGATATGCATGTCACCACACAAATGCACAAGATATGATGGGTATGTCTGCTTGTGCATGTAAAAAGATAGAGGGGTTGAGGTGTTCTTGGAAGATATGTCATTGAAAACTGGAACTGGGTCACTGCTAGTCCCCAAGTTTCCTCGGTGTGAATTTGAAAAGGCAGCCCTTTTGAGTGATTACAGCCACAAGGGAACATGGCTTGACTAACATAGGATGTTTCTGGCTAACTTGGAAAGGGATACCTCTTTCTCCAGATGGATACTGCTCCATGACAGGGTACATGCCTTGACAAACAAACCACAAGTGGAGTGTAGCTCCACATGCACCCTTAACAAGATGTCCTTATACTTGGCACAATCCACGCAGCATACATGAAGATCCCAACTGGGGACATCTAGAGGAACAAAGAGTGAACTAACTGAATGACATGGTACCCTGGGGAACCAATGGGGACATTCAGACAACGCGTGTTGACCAACAGACCATAAGAGATACAAGGACCACGTAGGACAGAGAATTCTGCCAACCCTAAACACCTTACCTTGGTGCCAGAGACACAATTAACCTAGAGTTCATGAAGAAAAGGCTGGAGATCCAGAAGTCAGAAAAGCATATCGGAAATATTAGAAGCCACTCCTGGTTCTCGCTCACTTCTTCCACCAACATAGACAGACCTCTTTAATTATCCTTCTAACATTTATCAAGAAGGCTAGTTCAGGGATACCTGGGTGGCTCAGTCAGTTAAGCGTCTGACTTTAGCTCAGGTCACAATCTCACAGTTTGTGGGTGCAAGCCCTGCATCAGGCTCTGTGCTGACAGCGTGGAGCCTGGAGCCTGCTTCAGATTCTGTGTCTCCCTCCCTCTCTGCCCCTCCCCCACTCTCTCTTTCAAAAATAAATAAACTTTAAAAAAAAAAGGTTAATTCATAGGGACCCAGAATCATTATTGGAACTACCAGAGAATCAAATAATGCCCAGACTCAACACAGATTCAAAGGTCTGAAGAGGTATTGCTGAAGGAAGCCAACTTAAGAGTAGGAAGAAAGATTTTGCAGAAAATGAATCCTTGTGGTATACAGTTTTCTCTCTCTCTTCTGGATGATGCTCATATACCTTCTGGAATCCTATCATGTCCCTGGGAGCCTTCAACTTTTTACAATAGATCCATTCATTGGCTGTCACCTGCCCCACAGCAGAGCCTTCACCCTTGTATGGAATTACTCAAGACCCCTCCCCCAGTGTGGCCCTCCCCCACCCCCCCCCACCCCCGCATGTTGGCAGTGACTGAGCACAATCTGCAGGACTCCCAGGTCTTTGCTCCACAACCATCTCCCCTAATCGTCATCTGAAAAGCCATTATTAACTTTTTAATTCTTTGAGTTGAACATGTCCTTCTCTAGTACTCTAGCAAAGATAATAGAATACATTCCCTCAGATACCTACACAGCTCTCTTCTTTACCTCCTGATTACTGCTCAAATGTCAGTGATACCTTCCCTGATAACCCTATTTAAAGCTCTACTCCACCACCACCCCCACTGCCTTCTTGGTTTATTTTTTCCTGTAGCATGTACCACCATCTGCCATGTGTACCTTATTTTATTTTTTATTTATTTTCTAACTCCTCCCTGCTTCCAACTTGAATATAAATTCTATGGAGGCAGAATTTTCTGTAAATTTTGTTTATGCCTGTATCTCTAGAGCTAGAACAGTACCTATGACATAGTAAATGTTCAATGACTATTTGTTGAATGAATAAACTAATCATCTATCAGTGAATAAATAAATGAATGATATATTTGGTGTAAATTGGTCTGAGGATTTTTTTTAATGGAATACCAGGCAGAATAGGAGTCTGGAAACCTGGGAGAAATGATTGGAGAAAGAATCTGAAAAGTAGAAAAGAGAGCTAAAAAGCTCTATTCTCATCTTAAGTGAGGTTTTTTTTCCCCAACATTTTGTAAAATCACCTGAAAAAAAAATCAGTCTTGATACATTAGGGAAAATATATAACTATCTTCAAAAGACATGACCTATTACAACTGAATTGTCTCCTCTCAAGTATGGGACTGGATGAGTGTATTTTAACATTGTTTCCTTCAAGTGATACATGCATTAATCATTTTCTCTCCCCACTACTTCCTCTAGATTTGTATGTTTGCCTATGAATGTGTCCCCTTGCTCATTTAATTTTCCATTTTTATTCCTTTCTTCTGCTTTCCTAAGTCTTCCCTTCAACCTCTCAAGCCAAAGACACCCACCCAGACCTAAAATTATGAAGGTTCCACAGAAAGCACAACCAAAACAGCCAACAAATAAAAGAAGTCTGTGTATTCTATTTATAGAATTTTGGAAGAGGGTCATTAGAAGCATAAAAACCCTTTAATCCAAGACATTATTTTCAGCAAAGCTGTCACTGTTTCAAAACTTTTAGCTCCCAAATTAAATTTAAAAACACTGTGGGGAGCCTGGGTGGTTCAGTCAGTTGAGCGTCCGACTTCGGCTCAGGTCATGATCTCATCGTTCATGAGTTTGAGCCCTGCATGGGGCTCTGTGCTGACAGCTCAGAGCCTGGAGCCTGCTTCGGATTCTGTGTCTCCCTCTCTCTCTGCCCCTTCCCTGTTCATGCTCTGTCTCTCTCAAAGGTGAATAAACGTTAAAAAAAATTTTTTTTAATTTAAAAACACTGAATACTTCCTATGGCTTTATGTAAATTCATATTATTTAGGTCAATTTTCAAGTTTTAAAATAATAATATATTCCCCATATGTGTGTGTTTTAAAGCTTTCCATGTTATTTAATGTAATTTTATTATGCCTTAGAGTCATGTGTTTCCCACGGGTGTTCCAGGTTCAGGCTCAGCCCTCATCGCTTTATCTATGCTTCAGAGAGTGCTATGGCATTAGAAAAACCTTATATGCTAATATCAAAGACTGGAATGGAGGTTATCGGACTAAGGGGGAGGGGAAAATGGGGAGTTATTAAATAGCAGGCATAAAGTTCCCATTGAGTAAGATCTAGACACCAGCTGTACAATACTGCACCTATAGTCAACAATAATGTACATGTAACTTTTGTTAAAAGGATAGGTCCCAGGTTAAGTACTTTTATCACAATAAAAAATTTTAAATTTTTTTTAATGTTTTTATTTATTTTTGAGACAGAGACAGAGCATGAGCAGGGGAAGGGGCAGAGAGAGAGGGAGACACAGAATCTGAAACAGGATCCAGGCTCTGAGCTGTCAGCACAGAGCCCAACATGGGGCAGGAACTCACAGACCGTGAGATCATGACCTGAGCTGAAGTCGGATGCTCAACAAACTGAGCCACCCAGGTGCCCCACAATAAAAAATTTTAAAAGAAGATATCCATACACTGATTAATTCCCTAACATTTAACTCTAAATCTGACCTCTACCTCTGAGTGCCTGGCTCATATCTCCTTGCCCCCTGGACATCTTCACTCAAATATGTATGTAATAAACAGATTAAATTTTTTTATGTTTTATTTGTTTTTGAGAAAGAGTGAGACAGAATGTGAGCAGGAGAGCGGCAGAGAGAGAAGGAGACACAAATCTGAGCAGGCTCCAGACTCCCAACTGTCAGCACAGAGCCCCACGCAGGGCTCAAACCCACAAACTATGAGATCATGACCTGAGCTGAAGTTGGACACTCAACTGGCTGAGCCACTTAGTCGCCTCATTATGTAATAAGCAACTTATCAACCCCCATCAAAATAACACCAGCATTCTCCACAGAGCTAGAACAAATAATCCTAGAATTTATATGGAACCAGAAAAGACCCCGAATAGCCAAAGCATCTTGAAAAAGAAAACCAAAGCTGGAGGCCTCACAATTCCAGACTTCAAGCTGTATTGCAAAGCTGTAATCATCAAGACAATATGGTACTGGCACAAAAACAGACACTCAGATCAATGGAACAGAATAGAGAACCCAGAAAGGGACCCACAATTGTATGGTCAACTAATCTTTGACAAAGCAGGAAAGAATATCCAATGGGATAAAGACAGTCTCCTCAGCAAATGGAGTTGGGAAAACTAGACAACAACATGCAGAAGAATAAATCTGGACCACTTTCATACACCATACACAAAAATAAACTCAAAATGGATGAAAGATGTAAATACAAGACAGGAGGCCACCAAAAGACAGAAGAAAAAACAGGCAAAATCCTCTTTGACTTTGGCCACAGCAACTTCTTATTTGACATGTCTCCAGAGGCAAGGGAAACAAAAGCAAAATGAACTATTGGGACCTCATCAAGATAAAAAGCTTCTGTACAGGGTATTTATCCAAAGGATACAAGAGTGCTGTTTCAAAGGGGCACACACACCCCAATGTTTATAGCATCACTATTGACAATAACCAAAGTATGGAAAAAGCCCAAATGTCTATCAGCTGATGAATGGCTAAAGAAGATGTGGCATATATATACAATGGAATATTACTTGGCAATTTTAAAAAATGAAATCCTGCCATTTACAACAACATGGATGGCCCTAGAATGTATTGTGCTGAGCAAATAAGTCATTCAGAGAAAGAGAAATACCATATGATCTCACTCATATGTGGAATTTAAGATACAGAACAGATGGACATAAGGGAAGGGAAGCAAAAATAATACAAAAACAGAGAGGAGGATTCCTGGGCGGCTCAATCAGTTGAGCATCCAACTCCAGCTCAGGTCATGATCTCATGGTTCACGATTTCAAGCCCTGCATTAAGCTCTCTGCTGACAGCTCAGAGCCTGGACCCCGCTTCTAATTCTGTGTCTCCCTCTTTCTCTGCCCCTCCCCCATTCATGCTCTGTCTCTCTCTCTCTCAAAAATAAATTTTAAAAAAATATTAAAATTAAAAAAAAAACAGAGAGGAAAACAAACCATTAGAGACTCTTAAATACAAAGAACAAAATGAAGGTTGCTGGAGGGGTGTTGGGTGGGGGGATGGGCTAAATGGGCAAGAGGTATTAAGGAGGACATTTGTTGGGATGAGCACTGGGGGTTATAAGTACGTGATGAATCACTAAATTCTATTCCTGAAATCATTATTACACTACATGTTAACTAACTTGGATTTAAATTAAAACTAAATAAATAAATCTATAAATCCATCCCATGGTATACTTTTAAGGTTTTACCGTCTTAATATTTACTACATTTTGGGTCCTGCAGGAAACTGCCTCCTAAAAGCAGAAAAGAAGATTTATAATCTGAATAGATTAGAGTTTCATAAAGCACAATGAAGCATGCAAGGGGCTCTATCAAAAACCATAAATAAGCCACCATGCTTGTATTATGCAGTCAATTCCCTGTTTTTCATGTAAGGAAGGAAACAGAAGGAGACAGTCCAAAAGAGTGAGTAATCTAAAAAAAAAAAAAAAAAAAAAAAAAAAAAAAACCCAACAACAAAAAACCCTTAGATTTATCTTGACATTTGCACTGAATTCAATTGTATATGATAGCCAGAGAAAGGGATTTTTAATGTATTTTTCATATAAAAATCAGATTCTGGACAATCAGCCTGACCATGGCCCTTTTCTGTATCATTTCCCACACAAAGACTAAGCAGACCCTCAATGAGGTTGATTCAAAAAGAGCAGTGTAAAGCTTCACTCATTCAAAATTTCCCAACAACAGATACAATTTCATGCATTGATAAAATCTGCATGCAAAAGGTGAAAATGGAGTGAATATGGAAATATCAATAGAGCAACTAATTGGACCACCTCAGATAAATTAAAACATATGTAACTAAAACATATATAGTGAAGATTTGGGTACGTTGTGCTTTGGTGATAATTCACAGTATTAGTTTTGCAAAGACAGAAGGCCTAGCAACAAAAATCATGTTAGTATGGTCTAAAACCCAAAAAGAATGTCCATGAGAACACAGCCCCATGAAGTACTTACATTGGGCATTGCATTGATAACTGGAGACAGAGGGCATTTCAGTCAGCCCCATGGAGACCTCTAAATTCTAGACCTATATTTGGAAATTCCTAAAAAATACAGTCTAATGTTTTCTTCAGACTCGCAGAAACTAAGGCTCCATAACCCAAAAAATCTATCCCAAGTAAAACACAAGCCATCTTCAGGCTGTAGAATATTGCTTGTAAAATATGGTCTCAATTATTCCCTTCCCTGTATCCACATTTCTTGCAATGTCACTTTGCAGATCCTTCTATCAAGAGGTAGAATTTATTTCCTCACCCCCTCCAATCAGGACTGCCCTTGTGACTTGCTTTGAGCAACAGAATGTGGCAGAAAAGACTATTTACAAGTTACAGAGCCTAAACCTTAAGAAGCCTTGTAGCTTCCATACTGTCTCAAAATCTTGTCCACTAGTCATGTGAACAAACCTAGGATTGGATACTATAGGATGACAGTCCACATGAAGCAGAGATAAACTATCCCCACTGAGCCAATGCTAGCTAACCAGCCACAGGACAATCTGAAGTTAATTAAAATAAAAGATTGAGGGGCGCCTGGGTGGCGCAGTCGGTTAAGCGTCCGGCTTCAGCCAGGTCACGATCTCGCGGTCCATGAGTTCGAGCCCCGCGTCAGGCTCTGGGCTGATGGCTCGGGGCCTGGAGCCTGTTTCCGATTCTGTGTCTCCCTCTCTCTCTGCCCCTCCCCCGTTCATGCTCTGTCTCTCTCTGTCCCAAAAATAAATAAAAACGTGAAAAAAAAATTTAAAAAAATAAAAAAAATAAAAGATTGAGCCCATCAGAGAACAGAAAAGCCTAGCCCAAATTTCCAACCAACGGAATTATAAGGCAAATAAATGATTGTTGTTTTAAGGCAGTATGTTTTGGGATCATTTGTTACACAGCAAAAGCTAACTGATACACCATCCCAGGAATAGATGTTTGAAATACAAGCTTCAACTGGCAACATCAATGACCCTGGGTTTGGAGGAGGATTTCTGGTGAAGGACTGACCCTTGAGATTAAAGCAAGGGAGTTCTTAAGGTGGGGTGAGTAACACCAAGGTCTACCATCACTTTCTGAGCCTCCATATAGCACTTCACCTCATAACATAGTAATCATCACAGGGCACCAGATTTTTACAGTTTTCCTACATTCATTAAATGGCTACAGTGAACAGCTATTGTGCTTTTACCAAGAGATAGAGCCCAAATTCTGTCATCTCCAGCAAAGTGGCTTCTCCCACTTCAAAATACTTCACAGGCTTGTAGAAATTTCCAAAGCAAGACTTGACTGACCCACAGCTAACAGCATACTCAAAGGTGAAAAACTGAGAGCTTTCTCCCTAAGATCAAGAACAAGACAATATCTACTCTGACCGCTTTTGTTCAACATAGTACTGGAAGTCCTAGCCACAGTAATCAGACAACAACAAAATACAGCTACATTGAACAAAATACAGCTACTTTATAAGGAATAAGTAAAGGAATAAGTAAAGGAATAAGTAAAGGAATAAGTAAAACTTTCATTCTTTGCATATGATGTGATACCATATATAAAGGTCTAAAAACTCCACCAAAAAACTACTAGAACTGATAAATGAATTCAGTAAGGTCACAGGATACAAAACCAATGTACAGAAATTCATTGCATTTCTATACACTCATAATGAAGTAAAAGAAAGACAAATTAAGAAAGTAATCAATCCCATTTACAACTGCATCAAAAATAATAAAATACCTGGGAATATATATAACCAAGGAATTGAAAGACCAGTACTCTGAAACTATAAAACACTGATGAAAAGAATTGAAGACAATACAAACAAATGGAAAGATATTGCATGCTTGTGCATTGAAAAAACAACTATTGTTAACATGCCCATACTACCCAAAGCAATCTATACATTCAATGTTTTTCCTATCAAAAAGCAGCAGCATTTTTCATAGAGCTAGAACAAACAATCCTAAAAGTTTTATGGAACCACAAAAGACCCCGAATAGTCAAAACAATCTAGTAAAAGAAAAAGTTGGATGTATGGCAATTACAGACTTCAAGTTATATTACAAAGCTGTACTAATCAAAACAGAATGGTACCGGCACAAAAGTAGATACATAGATCAGTAGAACAGAATAGAAAATCTGGAAATGAACCTAAAACTATATGGTCAATTAATCTTTGACAAAGCAGGAAAGAATATCCAATGGGAAAAAGACTGTCTCTTCAACAAATGGTATTAGGAAAACTGGACAGCAATGAATGAAAGAATGAAATTGGACCACTTTATTACACCATACACAAAAATAAATTCAAATGTATTAAAGACTTAAATATGAGACGTGAAAACATAAAAATCCTGGGTGAGAACACAGGCAGTAACTTCTTTGACATAGGTCATAGCAACTTCTAGTTACGTCTCCTGAGACAAGGGAAACAAAACATATGTAAACTACTGGGACTACATCAAAATAAAATCTTCTGCATAGCAAAGGAAACAATAAAACTAAAAAGCAACCTATGTAATGGGATAAAATATTTGCAAATGACATATCCAATGAAGGATTAGTGTCCAAAATATATAAGAACTTATCAAGCTCAACACCCAAAGAAACAACCCAATTAAAAATGGGCAGAAGACATGAACAGACATTTCTCCAAAGAAGACATACAGATGGCCAACACATTACAAGATCCTCAACATCATTTATCATCAAGGAAATGCAAATCAAAACTACAATGAGATATCACCTCACAGCTGTCAGAATGGCTAAA
Source organism: Acinonyx jubatus (assembly GCF_027475565.1). Taxonomy (NCBI): domain Eukaryota; kingdom Metazoa; phylum Chordata; class Mammalia; order Carnivora; family Felidae; genus Acinonyx; species Acinonyx jubatus. The sequence continues at coordinate 19,403,866 of NC_069390.1, read as the reverse complement.
ATCAACAGCACAAGAAACACTATGTGTTGGTGAGGATGTGCAGAAAGGGGAGCCCTCTTGTACTACTGGTGGGCATACAAACTGGCGCAGCCATTCTGGAAAATAGTATGGAGGTTCCTCAAAAAATTAAAAATAGAACTACCCTATAATCCAGCAATTGTACTACTAGGTATTTACCCAAAGAATACAAAAATACTAATTCAAAGGGATACATGCACCCCGAGGTTTATAGCAGCATTATCTACAATAGCCAAATTATAGAAACCACTCAAGTGTCCATCAGCTGATGAATGGATAGAAAAGATGTGGTTTATATATACAATGGAATATCACTCAGCCATAAAAGAATGAAATCTTATCATTTCCAACAACATGGATGCAGCTAAAGAGTATAATGCCAACTGAAATGAGTCAGAGAAAAAAATACCATATGATTTCACTCAAATGTGGAATTTAAGAAATGAAACAAATGAACAAAGGGGGAAAAAAACCAAGATTGACAAACCAAGAAACAGACTCCTAACTGTAGAGAACAAATTGATGGTTACCAGAGGGGAGGTGGCGGGGCAGGGTGGGGGGGGAGGTGGGGGAATAGGTGAAGGGGATTAAGAGCACACTTATCATGATGAGCACTCAGCAATGTATAGAATTGTTGAATCACTATATTATACACTTGAAACTAATATAACACTGTATGCTAATTACACTAGAATTAAAATAAAAATGTAATAATATTTTTTAAAAAGACTGAAGACCTCTGGGTCTCCCACATATCAGTCTCTCTCACATTGCGACTAATTTCCTTACTCTTTAGATTTGAGGGCAACAAGTACCAGGAAATATGTGAGGACCCAGAATTACCTCTGGGAATTGATCTAAAATGACCAAATTGTTGGGGTGCCTGGGTGGCCCAGTCGGTTAAGCATCCAACTTTAGTTCAGGTCATGAACTCATGGTCCATGAGTTCGAGCCCCATGTTGGGCTCTGTGTCTGAGCCTAGAGCCTGCTCCCGATTCTGGATTCTGTGTCTCCCTCTCTCTCTGCCCCTCCCCCACTCATGCTCGCTCTCGCTCTCTCTCTCTCTCTCTCTCTCTCTCTCAAATAAATAAATAAATAAATAAATGGATATTTTAAAAAAACTTTTTTAATGACCAAATTGTTTTCATCTTTACTTAAATCTTCATCTGTAGATTCCATCAAGAGACTGAAATTTAGTATGACAGTAGTGACACTTCACAAAACCATTTCTTACAGCAATATATTTGTCTTTTAAGTTACAATTAAAAAAGAACCATCAGAGGCCAACAAAAGCCTTTGCCACCTCTTATAGGCAGCAGACCACACAAAAGTACAAGACATTGTTTCTGTTTATTTAAAAAGAAAATTGGGACTCCTGGGTGGCTCAGTTGGTTAAGCATCCAACTTTGGCTCAGGTCATGGTCTCAGTTTGTGGGTCTGAGCCCTGCATTGAGCTCTGTGCTGGCAGCTCAGAGCCTGGAGACTGCTTCCAATTCTGTGTCTCCCTCCCTGTCTCTCTCTGTCCCTCCCTTACTGTGCTCTCTCTCTCAAAAATAAACATTTTATAAATAAATACTCTGGATCCATTGAGAACTGCTGGACTTAATATTCAGTATCAGAGGACCTAGGCAAAAACGAGCTGATGCTCGCAAAGGGATACCAGGAAGCAGTATCCTGAGAGGAAAGAGAATTCACTTTGGTTTAGAAGTGATCCTTGGAGGGGTGGGGCACAGAAGTTTGGGGGAAAGTACTGAATGGAGCAAATGCCCAGAAAGATAAGCTTAGAGGAGACTTAACACAGGAACATGTAGGATGAGGCACAATTGTTAGAACAAAAATCAGTTCAACCAAAAGTTCTGGGTTGGTCATTTCTAGTCTAGTTTCACAAGCAGAGGAAAAAAAAAATGGACAGCTGAAGGAAGAAGTAAGACTCTTTCTCTTTTAGTCCTTAAAAAAAGGAATACACCATATCCCTCTCCCCTCAGACATGACAGTGGTTAGGGCTTTGCTCCCCTCTCTCCAGTCCTCATGCTCCAGAGACAATGGACACAAAAGCCACCATTCCCAAGGCTACCTGCAACCTCCAGCCCACTCTGGTCCTGGACCTGCCAGGAGAGAAAGAGCTTAAAGCTAATAGTTCTTGGATAAAAGCAGTTTGATGAAAAGGAGGAAACAGCAAGGGGGCTCTGTGGTCAATATCAGGCCTTTGGAGACATAAAGACAATGTGCACTTGACCTTTGGGTGGTTGTCCCAGCTCCTTCCTTATCTGAGCACTAGGTCTCACCTGCTGCCTCCCAGTTAATACATCATAAGAGCTCTCTGCTCAGGAGAGACAATAAAAACAGTCATCTCCTCTCGACAGTATTCTTTCTATCTTGCACTCCTCTGTCGGTATTCTCTCTCCTGCTGCTCCCTCTGAGGCACAAGAGTTTAATTTTGGGGGCTGAAGAGAGAAATTCCCATTTTATGGGAATACCTACACAGAACCTGAGGGCAACACAATACATACCATGACCAGTTAACTCAGTTGATTAGCTGAGTTTTGTGGTTAGATCCCAGGGATAACGAACACCAAGGAATAGAGGGTAGTCCCCCAGACAGGCTGGCACATACTATCACCCCAGCACTTACCTTGGGGGTGTTAGTGTAGGAGACCCAGTGCTCATCCAACCTAACGGTGAGAAAGTGAATCAACCAACATGTCGCAGGGACAGCAAGCCCGGTGTGCCATCCACTTGAAGAACAGCTTGCTGTTACAAGGTATCATATTTCTTTTCCCCATTCAGAAATCATACCCTTCTCTACCAATGAGAAAGTTGTGAGACTTTACCCAATTGGAGACCTGATTTACTTCTACCTATTATTTTCTGAAAAATTCCCCTTAGAAGCCTTGAGAATGTGTCACTACAAACAGCATACTTTCAAAACAGCAATACTGGTCTTGCCTGCAAATCCAACATGAGAAGCCCACAGAAATAGGTCTCCTTGGGGATATTCTCTCAGAAAGGAAGTTGAAGAAGCTCTCAGATCATTTCCTTCCAATGCAAGCCACGTGGGTATGGCAACAGCACTAAGTGCCCAGATGTGGGTGTGGCTGTGTGCTTAAAGCTCTTTTTTTTTTCTTATTTATTTTGAGAGAGAGAGAGAGAGAGAGCACATGAGCAGGGGAGGGGCAAATAAAGAAGGAGAGAGAGAATCCCAGGTAGGCTCCGCACTGTCAGTGCATGGAGCCAGATGTGGGGCTCAAACTCACAAACCACAAGATCATGACATGTGCCGAAACCAAGAGTCAACTGCTTGACCGACTGAGCCACCCTAGTGCCCCAAAGCTCTTTTTTTAAACCCACATTTCTATATCCATTGGCTACTTGTCTTAACTTTTCCCTCTGTGATTTTATATATATTGCAAAAGTCAGCCACAATTTTCTAAGTACTAGTCCCTGTTTGTTGCATTTGGCCAGACCTCCCTGATGTTCTCTCCATCTATCTAACAGCTCCCTATGCAGCACCTACTGTATACCTCCTAGTGCACTAAGGCTTTATTTATAGTTATCGCATTTAATCCACAAATCGTTATAGCACACGAAATTATCCACTTTTCACAAAAGAGTTCAGAGAGGATGAGTGGCTTGCCTGAGGTCATAGAGTAAGAAAGAATGGAGGTCAGGACTCAAAACTGGATCCTGAGCCAAATGCTTAATGACTGTGCTCTATAATTCTTTAATTCTTTCACCTGCTAAATGAATCTATCCTATCCCTGAAGGCTTCCAGAGCCCACTGCCTGCCTCTGTCAAGACTGGCTATTGTCATCCCAGGAAATCACGATGGCAGCACTTGCTAAAAGGTATTACCTCTCGTTCAAAGTCTTCTAAGCTACTCTGACATGATGTCCAGGAACAGAAATCAAATGTGTCCTCTCTTCCTAATGTCCACTACTCTCCTATGAGAGTAGCACCTACTAATAGGTACACCAGTTGGGGTCTGGATCATTCAGTGGTCAGGATTAAAATAGCAATGCCACCATTTACTTATGTGGCTTTGGGCAGGCTCTTTTGCTCTGTTTCCTTATATGGAAAGGGGACAATTACATTGCCCCACTTCCTGCAAGGACAGTTTAAGGTGATTAAAGGAAACAATACAGATGAGGTGTTTAGTTGAGATAGCACCTGACACTAAGGTTTAGTAAATGGAACTCAGGTACTTTTGTACTGGGGTTAGGAGGCAATATTTTTACATACAGCAAATCAGATGTGCAGAAAAAAGACATTAGTTCACTTTCCTTTACTGGATATTAAGTACCCTCATCTGACCCCACACCATTTATGACTGAGGAGATAATAGTGCAGGAGTTTCTGCCATCTCTGTTTTCTCCTTTTTAATCTCTGTTAAAGTATGGAAATAGAAATATAGAACGAGATCCATTTTGGGGTGGCTGGGTGGCTCAGTTGGTTAAATGTCCAACTCCAGCTCAGGTCATGATCTCACAGTCCAAGAGCTCGGGCCCCATGTCAGGCTCTGTGCCGACAGCTCGGAGCCTGGAGCCTGCTTCAGATTCGGTGTCTCTCTCTCTCTCTCTGCCCTTCCTCACTCACACTCTGTTTCTGTTTCTCTCTTTCTCAAAAATAAAATACCATTAACAAATTTTTTTAAAGAAATGAGATCGATTTCATTTTTGTCAGATTGGCAAACTTTCAGCATTATGGGTACCACAAGCATTATGGAAGATGTGGGAAAATGGAAACCCCCTTTCATGGCTGAAAAAAGTATAAATTGGTAAAATAACCATGAAGAGTAACCCTCCCCCATGTCATTCCAACCCAACTCTTCTTGAATCTGTTTGAGCATCACTCGTCTTCAACACTTAGAATGTACCTGGAGTTATTCTATAAATGTATATACAAAAGTTCTACTATTCATTCTATCACACAATTTTTATCCATTATAATTCACTGGATGGTAATTTGTAACACGATGGATGATCGTCGGATTTAATCCAACACTGGATTACAAGTGTAATCTAAAATTACATTGAACTTTTAAATCTTAGTTCCTTAGAAGTTTGGTGTTTAATTTTTAAATCTAAGAATGACTAACCTTTTGGAAATAACTTCTAATACATATTAGCAAAGATTCAAATAGATGAATTAATTTCTCAATACAATGCCTACATTCTCTCACAAAATTGTATGCCATTGCCTGTAAGAGACTCTAGACAGCTGATCAAGTTCTCAAATAACCCTTCTTTGGGTCCTTGTTGAATGTCAGTGGTATAGGCAGAGTAGTAACTTCAATATAGTCATGACTTGCTACGTTTTGTGAAACAGAGCCGGTAAAAGTGAATTCTAGCAGAAGAAAGTCTTTAAGCTCCCTCTCCCAGGCTCCAGGGAACTAAGCAGCAGAGTTATCATTTAATATAAAATGCCAAAATGAGCAACATTAAATACTTTCTCATCCACACAGTATAGTATAATGTTTAAGAGCGTGAGCTCTGGGGCAAGACAGCCTGAGTTCAAATGCTGACTACATCCATTACTAGCTCTGTGAACATGGGGTAAATTACACCCCTGTGGTTCAGTATCTCAAAATGAAGGTATTAATGGTACCAACCTCATAGGATCTTTAAGAAGTAATCAGGATGACCATGAAAAGCACTTAGGGCAGTGGCTGACTAGCAATTAATGGTAGCTATTTTTACTATCCATACCTTCTTCCTGATATTTTTCTGAGGAGGTGAACTGCTCATGAATTATGAAGCAAGCTGGCCTCAAATAAGAACCCACAAAAGTAAAAGAACTGAATGCTTAAGAAAAGTTTCAGGAAAGGGGCACCTAGGTGGTTCAGGTGGCTAAGCATCCAACTCTTGGCTTCAGCTCAGGTCATGATCTCACAGTTCATGAGTTCAAGCCCTATATCAGGTTCCATGTTGCCAGTGCGGAGTCTGCTTCTGATTCTCTCTCTGTCTCTCTCTCTCTCTCCCTCTCTCTCTGTCCCTCCCCTGCTCACACTCTCTCTCTCAAAATAAATAAATAAAATTTTTTAAAGTTTCAGGAAATATAAACTACATGTAAGTAGGCATTTGAATCACTTCATTGATACTTACTATGTAGTTTAAAATACTGCTATTGGGGCGCCTGGGTGGCTCAGTCGGTTGAGCGTCCGACTTCAGCTCAGGTCACAATCTCGCGGCCCATGAGTTCGAGCCCCACGTCAGGCTCTGGGCTGATGGCCCAGAGCCTGGAGCCTGCTGCCGACTCTGTGTCTCCCTCTCTCTCTGCCCTCCCCCGTTCATGCTCTGTCTCTCTCTGTCTCAAAAATAAATAAATGTTAAAAAAAATTTTTTAAATAAATAAATAAAAATAAAATATTGCTATTGAAGTCTAGAAAAAGCAAAATTCTAGACTACAGCTCCAGTTTGAAAAATTCTAAGCAAGTAGTTCTGGGATTCTAAATGTGGTCAAAGTAAAAAGAATACTGGACTAAGAGCTCAAAAAACAATATTCTTGTTCTAGATCTACCATTACCTTCCGTATATCCTTGAATAAACTGTTTTAACTCTTGGAATCTCAGCTGCCTCATCTAGGACATGAGAATAATAATAATAATCCAAGTATTATATACTGCATATCTATGTACATGTATGTATAACTTTGTTGTTGTACAGGTAAAAGAGATACTGTGTGTAAAAGGTTAATACATTGCAAAATGCTATGCAAATTTGAGTTATTCATTACTATTTACTCTTAGAATCTTTCTTTGCCTGGGTTTCCCCCTTAAAAAACCTAGAGCTAAGGTTTATTTGTGTGCACAGTTTACTTGGAAATATTATCCCCAGGAAGAGGAAGAAATCATGGATAGAGGAAATGAAGTAAAATTAAAAGAAAGATTAAGGGTGTGTTATTGAGTTGGCCACCAACTGGATCCACCAGGACCTTCCTGGATACCTACCAAGGTGCATCTCAGGACCATACACCAGGAAAATAAAGAGGATTTTATTTATCAGTTTCTGTTTCCCATTGCTCATGGGAGGTGCCACGGGGCATTGAATACTTCAATTTGATAGTTGCATCTGTTCTGATTGGTGACCACCATCATGATGTCAAAGAGGTCCATGGCAAGAAGTGAGGGGTGGGGAGTGCTTGAGTTGGCTCTACCTAACCTGGTCTATGTCTGCACAGAACTGGTTGCCACACAATGGTTGGAATAAAAGGCTTGGGATAATTTGAAGTGGTGTGTACACAAGGGATGTGCTGCAGAGCCCTATGGAAAGATGGTAGCCCTTATTATCCCTCTCTTAGGATAACAAAGAAAAGCAAGCATAGTCACTCTGCAGTTTGGAGGGCAGAGTTCTAAATTACTTTTGTTTCTTGTCTTGCAGCCAGATAGATGTTCACCTGATCCCGTTTTACCAAATCTCTGCTGACCTCCCTCACTTCTTCTCTTCCCGGTGCCCCAACCTAAAGCTACAAGATAAAAACTTAATGTATAATCCATAGTTCAAAAATTTTTACAAAGGAGCTCAAAGCTGGATGGCTTGTGTATGCATAATGAAATGAAAAATATAATTGGAAGGTTTGATGGCTGCATGGGCACAATTTCTTATCTTCCCAACTGTGATGGGGAGATAATTCAGCCATTTTGAACTGCCATTCTGATGTAGTCAATCTTGATCTATAGTCAGATAAGTGATACACAAATTGGTATTTAGATGGCTTTGCTCGCCACATTTGAAAAACATTCTCAATGGACAGTGTCACAGAAAGGAAAAGAGTACCAAATTCCCTTGTTGTCAGGTACGCAAGCGTTCCTTTTCTTGCTCTGGCACATATAGCTAAGAGATCTTAATCTCGCTAAGCCTATATTTTCTCATCTGTAAGAACGGAGTATTGAAATTTATGCCACAGAGTCATAGCAAAGATTAGAAATTAAAGATGATGTATATTCTCAACTAAAACTATGCCTAGAAAATAGGAAACATTCAATACATAGCCATTATTATTATCAATACCATTTATTGTTATTAATCTTTACATTTCTGATGCTTCTTACAGAAAATGCTTCCAGCTCCAAATTTGAGAGCAGTGGCAAGCCAGAGGGAAAAGTCATATCTATCCACCAAAGAGACCCTCCAGCTCAGTGGTGTATTTGCCAGGCACAGAATTCAGTCCATTCAAGACACATTTATTGAGCAACTACTCTGGGCTACACACTGTGCTAAGTGCTGTGGAAAATACAGATATGGCTAAGGTTCACATTTGATGAGCAGACACCCAGTCTTATCTCTCTTATTGTTTACTTAATTTTTCCTTTCAATTTACCCTCTTAGTTTTTCTATTTTAGCTACATTCTAAGAAATGATAATCATGAAATAATAAATTTGATACAACAGTTACACATTTTTATAACACAGTTTACCCTATTAATAAGTAGTGCTCAGCTTTGCGCTATGTTAAAAAGAGAGCATTATAAAAACCACATATTTGGAAACATGAACCTAGTATGTTGCCAAGCAGACAGATTTGCCAACTGGAAACCAGGTGAATAGATGAATGAATACATCAATCTATCACCTCTGAGTTTGACTCTAGTAAGAACCTAGCCAGGAGATGGAGGGTCTCGGCCTGGCTTCTGAAATTCCTTCCTGCGCTAATTATTTTGTTCATTAAACGAATCAATCAATCGATCCCATGCCTGCATCCAGAGCAAGCTGCAAGAAAAGAATAGAACTGGCTTCTGAAATTCCTGATGTGGTCACATGGACAAACTGTTTGAAAGGAAAGAGACATTTGTAATCCCCAGGCAGTAGTTTAAGAGTGCCTTTTTTGGCTGCATCTAGAGTTGCAAGAACATCCCTCCCCTCATGGCCCATTAGATTCCAAGAAACGTTGAAGAGTCTGGCAACTGCCTTTCACTTGATCTTTGCTTCCCTCAAAGGAAGGAAAGTGCTTTTAGGCTGAGCTCTAATGGAACTGGAATCCATCTCTGCTTTGGTCATTTTAGTTACTACCCCTTACTGAACTCTCTCAAATCCAACCATTGCCTGAGCTGTGGGCTGAGCATTCACACAGGAGAGGAGGGGGTGGGGGCGGGTGTAGGGATACAGATTCATTACTTCCTGCACAACACATTCCATGTCATGTATACTGTCAGTCTCAGTGTTAAAATTACATGGTGGGTTTTTTTTTTCCTTTTGCTCACAATGTATGTTTATTACTTAGGGCCAGATCTAAAAACTGCATGTTCTAGTACAGTGGAAATATCATGATTGTTAGAATTCAGGAAAAAAAAACAAAATTTTAATTCACATTTTGCCACTTACTCCTTGTGAGATCTTCAGTAAACAATGAATCTAAGCGAACTTCGATTTTACCTGCATAAAAGGAGCACAGCAGGATTTAATCACCCAACATGTTTCAATGTGAAAACCTAAGTCTGGGAATTTTTCCTCCTTTATTTTGTTTCATTAATAGTGGCACAGCCCAATCAAGAGATGAGGCTAATCATGGTCAATAGACACATGAAAAGATGTTCAGCATCACTCATCATCAGGGAAATGCAAATCAAAACTACAACAAGATACCACTCACACCTGTCAGAATGACTAAAATCAAAAACACAAGAAACAACAAATGTTGGCGAGGAGAAAACGGAACCCTCTTGCACTCTTGGTGGGAATGCAAACTGGCGCAGCCACTGTGGAAGACGGTATGGAGGTTTTTCAAAAAATCAAAAGTAGAACTACCCTACAATCCAATAATCACACTACTGTCTATTTACTCAACGAATACAAAAACATGAATTCAAAAGGATATATCCTCCCATATGTTTATTGCAACATTATTATAGCCACATTATGGAAGCAGCCCAAGAGTCCATAAACAGATGAACAGATAAAGAAGATGTGGTATATAAATGCAATGGAATATTACTCAGTCATAAAAAAAGAATGAAATCTTGCCATTTGCAACAATATGGATGGATCTACAGAGTATAATGCTAAGTGAAATAAGCCAGTCAAAGAAGGAAAAATACCATATGATTTCACTCACATGTGGAATTTAAGAAACAAACGAACAAAAGAAAAAAAAAAAAGAGACAAGCCAAAAAACAGACTCTTAAATATAGAGAACAGATGGTTACCAAAGGGGGTGGGAGAAGGTGGGGAGATGTGTGAAATAGGTGAAGGGTATTAAGAATACACTTGTCATGATGAACACTGAGTAATGTATGGCTGAAACTAATACAACACTGTATGCTAACTACACTGGAATCAAAATTTTGAAAAAACTAAAAGCCAAAAAAAAAGAGAAGAAAGGACAACCCACTCCCTCTCTAAATCCTATCTTCTCCAGAAAAAAATAATATCTTTCATCTAGGGGAGATGACAAAGAGTCTAGGTTGTTTTGCTTTTTTTTAAGATTGAAGGGTTTCCCCCCGCCCGCCTAGGTATTAATGATTTGGGATGCTCACAATTGTGCATGAAATTGGAAGAGAGAGAATGTGTGTTTTTCCCATTGGGGAATGGTGAGAACTTGGAGGGAGATGAGAGAGGGAACACACTGGATATGGGTAGTTTGCTGTGGCTGGATCTGATACTGAAGAGTTTTCCAAAAAGCTTCTCCTGCATTCCCACTACCCATCCCAATACACAAACAAGGGGTATGGTCTGAAAGCCCAGGAGCCATATTGGATTCAGTATTTGCCAGGCAACCCCCTCACTTTTACTCAACAGAGAGCTTCTCATTATGTGCACACCAAAGCCAGCCTCTAAGGAGGAGGAATTTTGTTCCATCTGTAGCAGCCCCTTGCCTGGTGACCACCCAATAGGAATGATGGATGACCATTTCCACATGAATTTATTCTGCAGGTGTCCACATATCCTCTGCAGGTAGACGGCTCTTCACAAAGTTTTAATAGTGCCAAGTGTATTAGAAAGGAAACTCACCTTAGTTTTATGAGAATCGTTAGTAAACATTATTACTGCAACATGTGGATAATGCTAAAGTTTAAATAAGTTAATTAGACAAGGCATACAAGATCTGTTCGATGGCTCTTCTTCCTTTTTATCTGCCCGTTTTCTATTCTGAGTTTTTCCATGGCCAAGGAAACTATTAAATTCAACACATCTATCTCCCCAATAGTAAGTGATTTCAGATAACCAATACCTTTTTCTCTTTAGTTGGAGAAAAGCCAACCCTAGTAATCTCAGGAGTGAAACTCTAGCATAGTTTGTTTACAAAGGTGAAAGTAAAGTATGTCCAAGAAATTTTTTTCCATTTTTGATTCATTAGAATATAATAGCAACACTTCAAACTGTGTTGGTGTTAGGACAGAGTGCATCCTCCAGGAGGAAAAAATGGAGTATGTTTAAATATTCATTGAAATCTTCCCAAACTACTCTTGACTTTCTTCATTACAAAGGGATGGGAGAAGTATAGGAGTTTGGGGGATGGCTCAAATGAGAAAAAACACACAGTAAGACTCTGGATTTAATATTTGAGGATAATACAGAAGGTCCTGAACGTGTAATAACTCTTATGGCCATTCAGCAGAATGTGAATCATGGGTCACAAAGCTGGTGTTCTGGACCAAGTCATTTAGTGGGTGAGCTTAATTGATCATCTAGCCTCTGCATCTCAAGGCCACCACTCTTTTTTTCTGTATTCAGTGACTGATGGAGCTATAAAAGAAAAATATTGCTTGGTGACAAGAAAGCCAACTACTAGTGTTGATGCTGGAAAGAGAAACCTGAGAAAGCAATGAATGAGTCAGAAAGTAGAACCTGTGAACAAATTTAAAAGTAAGCGAAGCTGGTATCAATTGCAAACCAGAGATTCAGGTATTCTAGAAATGTGATTTTAAAACTTAATTTCTGGAGCACCAGGGTGGCTCAGTTGGTTAAGTGTCTGAGTTTGGCTCAGGTAACGATCTCACAGTTCATGAGTTCAAGCCCCATGACATGCTGAGGTCTTTCCATCTCTTTGGGTTCTACTCAGAAGAGAGGAGCATGGTCCATTGTACAATTGGCTTGGTTCTTCATATCCCCCTGTAGTCATGCCTTTTGCAGTTCCTCCAGTAGACTGTATTTCTCTGCCCTTTGATTATGATTTGGTCACATGACTTTTCTTAAATAATTGAATGAGATAAAAGGGACATTGTGTCCATTCCAAGCATAGGCTTTAAGAGGCTTTGCATGTTTCCATTCATTCTCTTACACCTCTGCTATAGCCCTAAGTATATACCCAGGCTAGACCACTGGCCTGAGGAGGAAGAGAAACATGAGGAGCAGAGTCAAGCTTCTCCAGTGAGCCCAGGCTAGATCATCTGATCCCAGCCAACACCCAAACACTGAGTAAAAAGCCCCAGCTGAAATCAACACAACCACCTAACCAAAACAAATCCATATCACCCACTTCCCAGCCAACCCACAGATGCATGAGGTAAGTAAATTCTCATTATTTGGGGGTACTTTGTCACAATATTAGTTAACAAATATAATACTAGATTTCCTCTCACTGGACACAACTCTTATCTTACCTACAGGATTTTTTTGCCCCAGAACTCAGCAAAGGGTGCACAAGGTGCAGTGTCCCCCAAAATGCCATTTTCTATCCGCTTCTCTCCAACCTTCTTTCTCTATTTCCAGAGGTCTTGTCTAGGCTGTGGCCAGAAGTTTTGCCCTCACTCATTATTTAGTTCCCTCAAGACTTAGATTCTGTTTTAACTGCATTCTGTTGGATCAGTCCTTCACTAAGGTAATAAGCATCAAGTACATTATCTGAATGCAAGGGGGGGACGAGTGACAGGGAGGGACATCTAGGGATATAAGAAATGAAAGATGAAGGGGAAAATCTCTCTTAATATTTCAAAATAGTGCCAAATCACATTTGCAATGATAGAATTTGCCAGTATGGGACTTTTACAATGGCTTAGAGCCCTCAAAGTGTCCATACGTATTGAACTTCTGAAAAGATGGTCCCCTCTTTCATACCAGGCAAACTTAGAGGCTCTCTCATTTTAAAAGATTCCTCCCTCACCAAGAGATAGCAGACAGAGCTTAATTTCAGAGACACTGGAAGTGTCCTCAGTCCAGAAATATCCTCCCACTCACTATATTTAGAGCCTGAAATTTCTTGATTATACTTTCATCCTTTTGTGTCTCTATTATATTTTTTTCCTTCAAGAATCTTAGGGTAATGATAATGTCTCAAGCCTTTAGGAAAGAGTAAACCCCGCTGTAGTACTAGACAGGGCATTGTCTGAGGTCAAGAGACCCCGTTGTGGGTCTGTAACTGACCAGCAGGACAATATACCTGATGTCAGTCCATTTTTGGGGTCTCAGATTCCCTATCTATAAAATGAAGGGCAAGGATTACTGCTCCTTATAATTCTAAACACCACTGAGTTCTAAAACACGGTGACTCACAAGACAACTGAAGAGCAATGCCTTTGAGAGAAGAAAACAGGATAGGTGAAAAAGAGGGGGCAGTGCAGGGAGTATGGGACAAGAGAAGGCAGGATTCAGGAAGGCTTTGTGAAAAGGGAAGCCAGAAGGCCTCCACAGTCAAGCTTTGTCTATTTCCTGATTTCGTCAAGGCTGCTTCACCTCTCCCGTATCCATTCCCTGTCTCTAGCTGCAAAAACAGGTGCAACCAGAGACCCAGATGGATGGCTTTACATGTGCCACCTATTCTACTGGCATCTCCAACTCCCCTGCACCCGCCTTTCCACCGCACCCTGGCCACTCTCATATCCTCTGTGGCCTGTATATCATCTTTATAGGCTCAGGTACTAAAAACCAGGAAGTTATTAAAGCCTACGTCTGGCAATTCCACTGAACTTGACAGATCATTAAGAAGATTCATTCTAAATACATTCAGATCAGCTCTGGCACCTTCCCCAGGACTGAAAGATAGGCTATAGTCACACAGGGCAGAGGAAAGCCAGCTATGTCATATCAGCCCCACTTTGCCTCTAAGACTGTCAGGGACCTCAGTTGGGTTTCTTTGGCATACAATTCCAAGAGCAAGGAGTGGAACTGTAAATCCTGGTAGCCAGCCCTCTCATCATGGTGCATTTCTTTTCCAAAGATGACTTTGAAGTTATGTGTATTTTCATATGGCTTATTTCTTTTTTGCCCATAATTGACATTAATTTGCTGTCAGTTCTATGTCATTTCTCAAATTGATGTTTTAGTACTATTTTTCTTTTGAGAGTGTGTCTTGATTTCTCATATAAACCCCTTTATATCAAATGTAAACAGAAGTCAAGATGATGAGCAAAGCCAATAGGTTTTAAAAACCATCTATTCCAGTGGTGTTCTGCCTGATATATATAGGGCACTCAATATTTTTTGAATGAATGAATGAATGAATGAACAAATGGACATTTACTCTGAGTGAGATCTTAGGTAGACATTCCTATCAGTTACTACTGCATTAGAAGCAACTGCAAACATATCAGTGTCATACAATTAAACATTTATTGTTCACATGTGTCTGGCTATGCCTCATGTGTCTCACTCTGGAGAGTGGAGAGTGGAAGCTTGAGGAGCAGCAGCTTCCTGGCACATATTATTCCTGTGGCTGACTTTGAAAGCTCCCAGTGGGGTGAGCAGAAAAAGCAATGCCTCACCTCTGCTCAGACATGGCACCTTGTTACTTGTGCTCGTATCTGATCAGTCAGAGTAAATTATACAACCAAGCTCAACATCAGTGTGTGGGTAAGTCTTCTCCACTGGGGGCAGAAAAAGAAAGGAAAGGAATGCTTACCTCCCACCAAATCATCTAAGCTATCAGAGACTCCAAATATAAAATAGAAGCAACTATGGCTGCCCTAGTTGGTGGTCAGGACAAGCCAGCCCAGATCTTCTCTGGAAACCTTGGTTTCTCTCTCCTGCCTTCCATGGTGGTTTCTGGGGTATTTCATCAGGAATCAAGACTCCACAGGGGGTGCCTGGGTGGCTCAGTCGGTTAAGCATCCAACTTCAGCTCAGGTCATGATCTCACGGTTCATGAGTTGTAGCCTCACATTGGGCTCTCTATCAGTGTGAAGCCAACTTTGGATCCTCTGTCTCCTTCTTTCTGTCCCTCCCCCTCTCATCCTCACTCTCTCTCTCAAAAATAAATAAATGTTAAAAAAATTTTAATAGACTCTACAGGACACAACCTTAAAATAAAAGCAAGTGCTTACATTTGTCCTAGAAATGATACCAAAGTACCAGGTTCATAAGTGGAAAGGAAATTCTAGAATGAGACAAGAGAATAAGCAAAAGACGGTTTCTAGTGTGTGTGTTTTATTTTTAGCATTTGTCCCTAATACCAATTACCATCCTTAGTCCATGGTAGGTGCTCATTAATTAATGTTTGACAAAAATGAATAAAAATCATAGTGAAGACACAGACTCAGCCTAGCTGAACAGAATGGTATGTAAAATATTCAGCTGGGTTTCAACTTAAATTTATCATCAAACACCTTTGGTACTTCATCCCAAAGGCTGTCAATGGAGTCAATGTAAGTAGGACTCTCAAGATACAGGTGGATTGAATCTTACACAGGAACCATGACTTGGAAGGCAAGAACCTCATACCTAGTTTGTCTGGCAAGAGCAGAGCTGGTTTCCAGGATCCTGAAATGCACTGAGAAATTGCTAAAAAGATGCTGAGGCACAAGTGAAAGACATAAACATACCCATTATACATTTCATCCTTATGAAGCAACTAACCCAGATCCGAAATCTTAATCCAACCCTTCCACCATTCCAGATATTGCCTTTTGACCTCAGGGCTCCTGGGCTGGCTGACCCACTTTCTAAACTACTTAGCAACTGCTCAGGAAAGTGTTCATGTAAGCAGACCAAAGGGCCATAAACTTCATGATCAGCCCACTCTTCCTAGGTATAATAACTAGTAGCAATGAGGCTGGCTAAATTTACTACTATTGAGATGATTTCCAGGTAAGAGGAGTCATTGCTATAGAATTTCCCTCCTGGTTGCACCGATGCAGCTTTTAAAATCTGGACTATTTCCCCGCATCCAAATGGGGCCACTTATAGTTTATCATCCGCTGATAGGAAAAGTTATCTGCACAGCTGTGGATCCACATTAGTTATGCTCTGAGCAGGACAACACTGTAAATTATTTGCAATATGCTGGAACTCAACACAGACTGAGTTTATAAATATGATATTAAACTCTTAAGAGGGAGTTTCAGACCTTTTATAAAGCCATTAATTTTTAAAGTGGTTTAGAAGTCCAAATTAGCAGCTGAGGGTGAGTGCCAGCTTCCAAAAACAGATGGCAATGGCTTTTCTAAAAGCAACAAGATCCTGAGATCAAATAGGAAGATCAGGACTGGGATGCCTTTTGGAAATCTATTTCAAAGTTCTGAATAATGAGTAAGATTCAAAGTCCTTCTCCTGGAGGCTTCCCTGACTGCCCTCAGTCCAGTCTGAAATTCCTTCTGAACCTCTATTACACTTGCCGCATGCTGACTCATTTTAAAACTAATCACATACAACGTTGCATTATATATAGCATTTCATTTCTCTTATTTATATCTTATTATATTCCCTGACTGCATACTAAAATACCACATGACTAAGATGCTTCTGCTTACTATAAAATCTTCAAGAAATATATTACCTGGAAAGAAAAGTCCCCCATAGTTTGACCTCACAATGGTAACCACTGTTAACCAGTTGGTACAGAGTTTTTCCAATATTATTTTTGGTCCACGTAGTGAAATATATGCATTTTTAAGCAGAAATAATAAAATTGATACTATATTATGACTTTCTTTTTTCATGTTTCCCCACAATACATACATTGGAAACTCCCTGAAGGCAGAGATTAGTAAATTATTTATTCCACACTTATTAAACATCTACTATATTTAGGGGCTACCATATGGAAAAATGAATAAAGCAAAATGACTCAAATTGAAGGAGTTTGCCTAACTTGCCAAAAAAAAAAAAAAAGCATGAAAAATAATTACTATAAAACAATGTCACATGGGCAGTAATGTAGGTTTCCATAAAGTGCCATGAAGAATGCTTTTGGTCTACCTACAGCAAGAAAGGACATACCTCTGTCTAATTTGACCACCTACAAAGAGACTTATTTGGATCAGGACTCAGCTCTGGACTCCTCTCTACATGCCCATACCTGGAAATATCAGCTCTAACTGATTTCTTGGAGACAGTTGGTGTACAGTTCATTGAACCCTTCTCTTGTCCTCTTGGCTGACCACACTGGCATGAAAGTGGAATATATCACTACACACCTGAATCTAATTTTGTGGGATTCCAGGATTCTGAAGGTGAATGCATTTCAACAAGAAGGATATCACTGAAACCACATCCTGCGCTTCCCTGCCACCAGCCTACCATCCAACCCTTCCTAGACGTGTGATCTGGTCAGGTTACTTCCAATCTCCAAGCCTCAGCTTCCTCCTGTAAAGTGAGACTAATCATGCCACTTCACACCCTAAGAGAAAAATATATGCTCGCCTTAATTCTGATGGTTAAATAAGAGAATATATATGACAGCTCACAGCTTTTATAATGCTTGCTCAGTAACTGCTAAGGTAATGGGTATATAAAATAGGCAGGACCCAGGGAATGTAATCAGCAACTTTATTTTATTGTTCATCCCAATATCCTTTTAGAAAGCTCTGGATAAAATTTCAAGTAGATCCCATGACACTCCTGCTTACTCCAGGGAGTCCTAGGGTTATATTAAGCTGTAAACACAGTCTCAACTCAATAATTCTAAAGTGGAATATTCTAAACTCCAAACCCAATTTAATGATGAATCTCCCTTCCTCAGCTGGGCTGAATGCAAACTACCCACTTTCAGTGAAAAGGGGTTGTGGTCTTTTTTTTTTTTTTTTAACGTTTATTTATTTTTGAGACAGAGACAGACAGAGCAAGAACAGGGAGGGGCAGAGAGAGAGGGAGACACAGAATCGGAAACAGGCTCTGAGCTGTCAGCACAGAGCCTGACGCAGGGCTGGAACTCACAGACCGCGAGATCGTGACCTGAGCCGAAGTCGGACGCTTAACCGACTGAGCCACCCAGGCGCCCCTGGGTTGTGGTCTTTCTTATCACCTTCTCTACACTGCACTTCCAACCTATTTCTTCTTGATCATTAAGGTTTCCGGCTTCCCCACAGTGGTGCTGGAGGGTTGGGAGGTGGAGGGTAGAAGCAGGGAAGCTGGGAGATGTTAGTGGAGGGTAGGCATGCTTCCACGTGACTGGCATGTGTACTTCAGATAGTTCTGTTCTCTTGGAGCCTTTAAACCTGGCTTTCTCTTGTAGGTGCTTTTCACTCATTCTTTAGAGACCCCCAATATCACCTTGATCTACACCAGAGCTCTCAACCTTAGCACTATTGACATTTGGGTCTGAATAAGTCATTGTTGTGGAAAGCTTCTCTATGCATCAGACTATGTTTAGCAACCTCCTTGCCCTCTGGACCCTAAATGCCAGTAGCATCTCCCCCCAGCTGTAAACAAGGATGTCTCCAGACATTGCTAAATGTCTGCTGGAAAGCAAAATCACCCCTGGTTGAGAACCACTGATCTAGGCAAATATACTCTATCCAAGCAGTCTGAAATGCTCCCTGTGCTATCCCACGAATCCAGCAACCACTTCAGCTTCCTTTCCATCAAAGCACAGTTGCCCTTGAGGGGGCCTTTTTTTTTTTGGCTAGATCTAAGGTGACTCTTGTACCTGCTCTCTTGCATGCAAAGTCCACATTCAGTCCATGGGGTGGACACTCCTACATGGTTTTCTTTTTAAAACTTCCAGATTATATGCCAGTCACAAAGTACAACAAGTTTCCAGACTACATTATCAAAGCACTCACTGCTTAACCTCTCATACTCTGAATTTGCTGGGTAAGATTGAGGCAGACTTTAATCCAGTGTGCCCTCCAACCATGGAAAACACGTACCAAGCTCCTCCAGATGGTCCCATTGAAGTCTCCTGCCCTAGAAGCAGGCACTCCACTATAGTCTCTACTTTGGAGAACATGCTCTAAGAAAACAATCCTTAGAAAGTATTTTCCCATCTTTATTCAATATCCTTGTATGCCCTCAATCTGGTGATATCTAAATTATCTTCTAGGACCTCTACTTTGAACTTTCTACTGTTTGCTCTATATCACAACCTATTTTGGTGACAGAAGGCTATCTTATCTCATTACTCCGATCAGAACTCCCAGTTTAACATCCTTTTGTATTGGTATCATGTCTTCCATCTTTCTTTTCTAATCAACCCCAGAGGCTGCATAATGATGGTAAGAAAATACCTAAATCTGTATTAGTTATCTCTTGCTGAACTAACAAACCACCCAAAGCCAATGGCTAAAAACGGTAAGCATTTATTATTGCTCATGGGTCTATTGGTCAGCTGAGTAGCCCTTTTGGCCCCAGTTGGACACACTAATGTATCCATGGATAGCTATGGGCTGGGTATGCAGCTCTGTGGATCCTGGCTTTGGTTTCTCACACATTTGGGGAATCAACCAAATATCAGAACTTGTCAAGGATAGCCTTGGTTGTGGAGGCAGGGGTCCAGGAGGGCACACAAGCTCTCTTGAGGCCCAGGCTTGGATCAGCACACTGTCACATCTCTGTTCTATTGACTAAAGCAAAGCACAAGACCAGCCCAAATTCAAGGGATGGGAAAACAGACTCCATCTCTTGATGAGAGGAGTTTCCTGGTCTCATTGCAAAGGGTATAGATGTAAGGATATGTAAAGAATTGGAGCCATTTCCAATGTGTATGGTGGAGAATCTTAACTATCCATCTACTCTCCATTCTTCCATAGTAATAGAACTGCAGCCAGCCACATAGATTCTATTTCTCAGTCTCTTCTTACAGATATATGTAGCACGGGTGACTAAATTCTTGCCATGGACTGAGTTTTCACCAATGTAATGTGAACAGAAGTGATGTATGCCACTTAAGGTATCTGGAAATGTTTGCTGGGAGGCCCTATTCCACCTTCTCATCAGCTGCAATCTCAATGTAGCAACAACCTAGCATCATTTATGCAGCTGATGACAATGTCTCAGGGGGTAAAGGAGTAATGACTTGCAAGAAGCTTGGGATTTCAAATGACCAAGATAAGCAGAACTTTCTCCCTGACCTGAATTATTCACATCAGGAATGTTGTATGAAGGAGGAATAGACTTTTTTTGTTCTTTTAACTGCTCTGTCAGATCTCTTGGTTATAGCAGCCTACCCTCTCCTAACCAACACACTGGGGCAACTGAAGTTATGGTCTCCATTCATTTAGAAAACTGGGTCAAAAGACACTTCACTCTGGTATTTTGTAGAAAGGACCCAAAGTCAGTCCTAAGACCCTCCATGACCCAAGGCTTAAGGGAGGAAAATAAAAACGATCTGAATATTTTTTAGGTTGATTTGGGTTAGGAAGGCATCAAGGAGTAAATACCTCTGTCAAAACTTTATAATTATATCCATTTATATA
Source organism: Acinonyx jubatus (assembly GCF_027475565.1). NCBI lineage: Eukaryota > Metazoa > Chordata > Mammalia > Carnivora > Felidae > Acinonyx > Acinonyx jubatus. The sequence goes on along the minus strand of NC_069390.1, from coordinate 19,383,348 downwards.
GAAGCTGGTATTTTTCTCATCTGATGAATCCATAGCATGGATCTTTAACCTTTGCCTGAAGTATTTTTGATTATGATTGCTAGGGCTTCATAGCACTACAGCATTGAAATTCTGACATCATAAATCACTGGTGCAGGGTCTGCCGTTCGCTATACTTTCCTCCCAGCTGGAATCTCGGAAACTGACTTCAAGAGTGATCAAATAGAGCTTCCAAATTAAGAGGTACATCATTATTGAGCTTGAGGGGAGCCTGGCAACTAAAGAGTAGGATCACGTTGTTCCTATATTTTTAAAATCTTCAAATAACTCCTAATCTAAAATCTTGAACAAGGGCTACCAGGTCCTGAGTGATCTAGCTCTTTGCTGTCACAGTCTCATCTCATCCACCTGCCCCCTTACTTGCTTCCTGCCTTTGTTCCTGCCTCACCGGCATTTTCCCTATCTCTCTACTGCACTAGATTTTCTTCTAGACTTCTCTCTGCCTGGATGGTCCTGTTCGTACTTCAGATCAAAGCTGCAGTGTCCATTCCTCAGGGAAGTGTTCCTTGAACCTGAGACTAGAATAGAGACCTCATTTTACACTCTCATGGGACCCTTCATAGCGCTACCACAATTATAGCTAAACAGGTATCTCTTTAATGTTGAATACTGGATTAACGGTCCCTAGCGGGCAGGAAATGCATCCGCTTTCTTTACATGCTATCCCAGCATGTAACATAGTACTGCAGACCCTCAATAAATATTGAATGGGTGAAGACATAAATAAATGAATGGGGGGGGGGGTGTCAGGAAGAGAAGGAAAGAGAAGAGAAATAGACAGATATGGAAAGGGGGATAGGCAGAGAGGATCAGCCTGTATGAGTGATACTCATATCAATGAGAATGGGGAGGTGGGGGGATACACCCTCCTCTCCCAGTTCCCAGAACAGTCATAACACCTCCTCTCCATGTCCAACTAGTAATTTCAGATGTCAGGCAACTCAATTCATTCTCTGTGGAGAGACACAGCCTTGATGAATGGGAATATACCTCACCGCACATTCCCTTGTAATAGCAAACACAGTGAATTGAATCAGCAGCCTGGGCTTAGGGACAAATTGCATTTGGAAATTGTATTTATGTATCAAAAAACTAATTACTGCCAAGTTCCACCTCAATAGTACTTGATGATTTCATTATTGGATCTAATTGCACTTCTATTCAGGGTAAGAGTTTACTGTCTTTTAATTGATAATGGAAATTGAAGATACAAAAATGTGAATGGCTACAAGGCCTCTTTCTTTAGCTAATTTCTGGCCCATGGAAAACAAAATAGCCTTTTCCACTCTCAGGCCAAAAATGCAAATATTTATTTTCAGTTTATCCATGTTTGGTGGTCTTTTAAGGTCTCCTGACCTTGAAAGATTAGACCTAACAGTTTGTACCCACATTTAGGAATACAAGTAAATGGTATAGCTTTCAAATCTGAGGTACTCATTTTCACAAAACCACAAATGGCTTATCCCTACAAACATCTACCATTCTTCCTCTGATATAAGAGGTGAGGCAATGGTGGACACATTTCTTTATAACCACTTGGAGAGTGGGTTGGAGCCACTGACCCCAGACTCAGGGCTGCTCTATCCTCAGCTAGGATGGAAGAAGCTCTTGGCTAGTCCCATGGGGTCCCCAGCAGGAGAGCTGAGACAGGATACTTCACCAAACCTGGGAGTTGCAGGGTCTCCTGTGTCCCATTTGGTCCTGCCACATTTGAATGAAGTAAAGCACTAGATTTTCTCTGCTTACCTTGTTTCTGATTTGTCATTTTATCGAGTAGCAAAGAAGGCTGCCAGTTAGTAGCCTGAAGCAGAAGAAAGAACCTGAACTCTCAAAATTTGACAGGAATGTCCTCATCTTGGCCTATACCCAGAAAGAACGAACTTCTCTGTCTCAATGATGGATTTTGATTTAAAAAAAAAAAACAGAAGAAGAAGAAAAGAACCAAGGCATCATCACACAAGACTCTGGGGGTATTTTCAAGATGGTGGCCTTCCTGTCACCTCCATCCAAGGAGCAAATGTTTTGCTGTTGTGTTTCTCTGTTATAACCAAGGCCCTCGATTATTCCCTGACTTCTCACCTCTTTACCTCTTATGAGTGCCTCTATTTGGCTTGTGTCTCTTCAGCCCGAGGAGAATGCATTCAGTCAGTTAGAGAATGAGAGTGTGTGACCACAGTGTGTGGAGACCCAAGGACCCACAGGCAGCTAGAGGACAAGGGCAAGCTCCTCATTAGGAAGTGGCGTTTTGTGGGGCTTCCACTCATTAGACAAGTGTTTAATATGCTGTACTTCCTGGTTCCATCCCATGCTTCTCTCTCAGCAGAGCAACTGAAGTGTTCTCGGACTCTAACTGTGTCTCTCTCTCAGTCTTGGTTGTTTTCTGTTTTAAATTTCTTCCTTATTCTCATTTTTCCTCCCCATCTCCCTGTCCCCACTCTCTCTGTCTCTATCTCTTTTTGTCTCTCTTGGTCTGTGATTCTCCCATCTCTCTTCCTGTCTCCATCTGTGTCTCTACTTGCCTCTCTTACACTTGCCTCTCTTACACTTCTCTCAAGCAGTGGAAAACCGAAGCCCAGACCTTCTTGCCAGTTCCTGCGGAGCTGCCTTTCCCCAGCCCCTGACATCTCCACAAGTTAATGCTTGTGGCCCCACCTCCCCCTTCTCCCTAGAAATCTCCCAGAACCAGCTCCCATCTTCCCTGGGCCCACTCCACCCCTGCTCCACAAATTTCTAGCTTTTCATAATGGTTGCTCCCTATGACCTTTATTGGTCCCTCCTGATGGCTACTGCCCAGCGGCTCGCACTTCCTCTGCTAATCTTCCCGCACAACCTCTCCAACATTCCCTTCTTTACCTACTTCATGGAGTAACTCACCCAGGTGCCCAGTGCTCAGCCTTTCTCAAGAAGACTGAGCAAAACATGGAGCAACACGAAATCATTCCAGTGCAAGGTAAATATGTGCATGTCTAACCTCCATTTTTAGTAAGATTGCTCCATTGCTCTTGGCCAATTCAAATAAGGAACTGCCAAAAGCCATACCCATTTTGTAAAGGAGAGATTACGCTGCACAATCCCTGCAGTGCCTATTTGAAAACATCTCCTTTGCACTTTTGTAAAAAGGATGTATTCATTCATCCTACAGACTTTTACTGAAGACTACAGCTACATACTTGTACACAGTACCATTGACGTAAAAATAAAAAACCAGGCTCCCTGACCTCAACAGGCCATGATCCATCACACCCACCCCTTATTTAATGATTCCAATTCACTCCTGAAAATCCTGCACTACATGAAGAATCACTAAATAAAACAATACCTTTATTCATTTCAATGGAAAAAATTGAAAATATTTCATTCTGACCGATGATATCCAAACAATTTACACAGAATAAATCATTTGAGGGACACCTGGAAGCTCAGTCAGTTAAGCATCTGACTCTTGGTTTTGGCTCAGGTCATGGTCTCACGGTTTGTGGATTTGAACCCTGCACTGGGTTCTGTGCTGATGTTGCAGGGCCTGCTTGGAATTCATTCTCATTCTCATTCCCTCTCTCTCTCTCTCTCTCTCTCTCTCTCTCTCTCTCTCTTTCTCTCTGTCTTGTGTTAATTCTCTCTCTCTTTCTCAAAATAAATAAATAAACCTTTAAAAAAGAATAATATATCAGTTGAAACAATAAAATGGTACATCTTTGCCTGTAATGCTGGAATATCACTCCATATAGCATTTGTTAGTGTGTTTTAAGATTTAAAAAAAAGAGTCATTATACCAAAAACAAGAATCAGTGTTCAAAAAGCAGAGTAACATTTCAAGAGCTGTTATAGTAAACAGTCTCCAGCTGAACAGCTTTCTTGTGACATGAGCCTAAGGGCTAGTAGCTCTGAAGCAGAGTGGGGGATACGAGGAGAAATGGGCAGTGACGGATATGCAGGTCAAGCTCCAACTTACCTGAAAAGTAGGCTCATCCCAACTAAGACAAATTGCTTCACAAAGGCAGGAACATCATTAGCCCCAGAAAGTTGAGTACCAAACCACAAAAAAATAAAGAATACCCCTGCCCCAAGAGACCTGTCAGCCACACTCACCTATTTCATTTGGCCTACCCAGGATCACATGTTGTAGCCCTAATCCTACACAATTAAGTATCAAATGAAACCATCAGTCATAAGGAAGACTGGATGAGAAAGTGTGCACAACACTGGAACTCTATTTCTCCTAAAGTAAATGGTATTGCATCCTTGCATAAGATACAATAAGTTGCATTACTGTTCTAGAGTCAAATGTATTTGTCTCAGAAATGAGGACCTCTGCTAGCCTATGAGGTGCTTTGGGGAAATTTTGAGAATGTTGTCCAGTTTGGGAAAATCAAGGTAAATCTATAGTTCATGATATAGAACAATGACCAACATGTAGTGTTGAATGAAGAATAAAAAACAAGCTGTGGAAATAGAGGACAAGCATGACTTATGCACACATAAATATACGCTTGCTTTTACTTAAAGTGATCTTGGATAGGTAACACAAGAAATTGTTCACAGTTGTTAGTCCTAAAGGGTACGATGGACAGTTAAGGGGTAAGAAGGAAGTCTTGCTTTTTTCTTAATAAGCTACCTTTACATCAGAGACACTTTTTCTTTTAAAGTTTATTTATCTATTTTGAGACAGTGTATGTGTGGATGGCACAGAGAGAGAGAGACAAAGACAGAGACAGAGAGAGAATCCCAAGCAGGCTCTGCACTGTCCATGCAGGGCCCGATGCAGGGCTCGATCTCATGAACCATGAGGTAATGACCCCAGCCAAGATCAATGGTTGGATGCTTAACTGACTGAGCCACCCAGGCACCCCAGGAGAAAGTCTTTTACTTTTATTTTATATCCCCTGCAACTGTTTGAATTTTATCAGAAGCATTGCTTACTTTTAGGATAAAAAGGAGATTTAAAACATTTGAATTCAGCTCAAAATATAGAGGAAATTCTGTTAATCCTGAAAATTCCAGGCCATTCTCTAGATATGTGGTTATTTCAGGGTCCACAGCAATGCTGGGAGCGTTCCCATTGGGGTCCCTTTTACACTTGGGATTTTCCTCGGTGCTCTCCCCTCTATGTTCCAGCTTTGTCCATCCTCCTCAGCTTTGCCTGGTGAAAGGGGCATCCAGATTTACCCTGTCTGTGAAATCACTTGAGGGTTTTTCCAAATAACAGCTCTCTCTCCTAGATATTAATTAAGAAGCCCTGCTGCGGTTTCACTATTATAATGTCCAAACAGAAAAGCCGAACTTCTTTGACTCCACAGACACCAATAAAAGCGTCTCTGAGGAGATTTAACATAAGCAAAGAAAATTCATTTGGAAAGGTGAAGCCCATCAGTCAGCAGGAAGCTCCAAATCCCACAGCTGGTACATGTCAGTTGCTGACCTCCACAGTAATACTATCTGTTTCTGTTAAAGGTGAACTAAAATCCATCAGGCTGGGCTCTCAGGGCCTCAGTTCACATCAGTGACCTGTGCTGATGCCTCTCAAGGTGAATCTGTTTTTTCATCATCCCCTCTATTCCAGTGTCTCCATCTCCGAAATGGGGGTGCCTATTTTTGCCTCTGCTGCCTCTAGGGTGAGAAAAAAATCGATCAAGGATGACCAAAACCAATATAATACAACAAAGTAATCCCAGCTATTATAACTTGAAAACTCAGCAGGGCCTCCACATCACTTGAGAAAACTATTTTATATGTTTATACAAATCACAACATCTGTCACACTCCCCTAATTTTTAAATCAGATCACTGTCAAATCCAAACAGCAAAGATATTTTTTTTAAATAAGACCATTTTGGGGGCACCTGGGTGGCTCAGTTGGTTGAGCATCCGACTTCAGCTCAGGTCATGATCTCACACTCCGTGAGTTCAAGCCCTGCATCGGGCTCTGTGCTGACACCTCAGAGCCTGGAGCCTGTTTCAGATTCTGTGTCTCCCTCTCTCTCTGCCCCTCCACTGCTCATGCTCTGTCTCTCTGTCTCTCTCTCTGTCTCTCTCTGTCTCTGTCTCTCTCTCTCTCTCACACACACACACACAAACATAAAAATGTTTTAAAAATAAAATAAAATAAGACCATTTTTAGCTTTATCATACCTTGGGGTCTCTTTACCTCATAGTAGTTCAGTTTTTCCTTCAAAGACCTCAGTCTTCCCTGAGGATATTCATTCAGATCAACTTCAAATTGATTGACCTTTTTTAAATGTATACATTACACACACACACACACACACACACACACACACACACACTGGAAGGCCCTCTCCAAATACTGAAAAGAATTGGATTTAGATTATCATGTAGGAAAGAAAAAAGAGGTTTTAGAAATTACCCAAACTAGAGATCTAGTTCTGAAAAAGTTGACGAAATAGACTAGGAAGGACCACCCTCACATGCAAATACATGTAGCCTAGCTCCAACTCCAACTGATATTAGCCACCTACAGGAAAGAGTGGAAAGAGCACAGGCTTTGGCAAAGGAATGAAGCTGGTTCTACTACTTGTTAGTTCTTTGGTTTGGGGCAAGTGCTTCATCTCCCATCTTTAGATTTCTCTTTCATTAAATGGGGATTTTAATATCTCCTTTACAGACCTGTCTTGAGAATTAATAAAACATACATAATGGGTACTAAGGAGGACACTTGTTGGGGTGAGCACTGGGTGTTACATGTAAGTGACAAATGGCTAAATTCTACTCCTGAAACCAATATTATGCTATATGTTAACTAACTAGAATTTAAATAAAAATTTTGGGGGAAAAATGAAATAAAACATATGTAAAGTACTTAGCACAGTCCCTAGCATAAGGGAGACACTCAGGATGTGTTAACTATTCTCATTCTCTGTCCTGTGCAATGGCAAGAGAAGAAAAGAATAAAAATAGTCCTGGCCCTCAGAGGTCTCACCACTTATAAGAGAAACTTCCTCCCCAGTCCTTTCTGGTATAAGGAAATAGTAAGTCACACCTAGATCACCTAGATTGGGGACGTTAACATCTCATCTGCTTCCAGCTCACAAACACAGCGAAATCAGACACGCACAAGAGAGGATCAGAAAACAAGGAAAGCTTTTCCAAGGAAAACTGGGGCCAGCCCTGAAAGGCAAAACTGCATTACACCAATTATTCCTGATCCAGGCTGAGGTGTCTGGGTGCACTGAATAATTAGAGGCTGCCCCAGTCTTTGCACTGACATGACTGGTGCTATTTAATGTAATTACATTACAGTAAAATGATGAGTTTTCCCATAATTGGTAGTTACAGCATAATTGTGACTACACAGAATATTAACACCCTAATTGCCAGAGCCTTCCAAAAATTGTTAGCTAAGTAAATGTTTCCCTTCTCTCTGGGCAGCGAAATGAGAGAACTGGTACTTCCTAGGATAGCCTATCACATCTGCCCTTTTGTTTCTTCCTACACCAGTCCCCTCAGACCCTTCCAGGGATCCTCCTTCTCCTCCGGCAAGGACACAAAGTGATGCAACCTTCTACCTTCCTTCTGTATTAAAATAAGCTCTGCCAACTGGCAAACATCTGATAAGAGTCATTTCATTGACAAGGATTACAGCAAGCACCTAAACTCATTGGGAGGCAGGCCTAGTTCAGTCCCAGCTTGCCCACCTTATCTCCGTGTGCCTTTGGCAATCATGTGACCTAACTAAGTCTTAGTTTCCTCACCTGTAAAATAGAGATTATGCCACCTACCTCCTGGTACTCATGTAGCGAGTAAATGAGTTAGAGCACATAGCATGCACTTATGAAATGATAATTGAACTTGAGGGTGATTTACCAATCAAAACTAATAGGATGTTGGTCCAGGATTATTTCCACTTTTTTGTGGTAAAACAGATACCTTGAATTAAATCAGTCAATCATTATTCAACAAGCAGGTAAAGTATTTGAGGAAGTAGAACAATTTTTCCAAAACTTCATAAGTCCCATAATAGTTTCTGGCCACGTAAGAGGTGGGACAGCATGACACATTAATGCACATACCACAAACCCATAAATCTCAACGCTGCCAATTTCTAGCCGTGTGACCTTGGGTAAGCGACTTAACTCATCTGTGTTACTATACATCTCCACCTGCAAAAGAGAAATACTAACTGTACTGAACTCCTAGGGTTGTTATGAGGATCATGTATATTAAAACATATAAAACTAACAGTCGCTGGCACCTTGTAAGCACCAAGTGTTGATGTTACTATGATTATTATTCTATTGACTGCTGATCAAATTGTGCATTCTTCGATGAATGGGATAAAATAATCACTGGCACCAGAACATCCCCTTGCATAGGGGGCTTATAACCATAACTGGGTGGTAATACGCACAAAGGATGAACAAACTCAGCAGTAAAGAATATATTTTTTTAATTTTTTAAGTGTTTATTTATTTTTGAGAGACAGAGAGACAGAGTACAGGCAGGGGAGGGGCAGAGAGAGAAGGAGACACAGAATCTGAAGCGGGCTCCAGGCTCTGAGCAGTCAGCACAGAGCCTGATGCAGGGCTCGAACCCACAAACCACAAGATCACAACCTGAGCTGAAGTCAGACGCTTAACCGACTGAGCCACGCAGGCATCACAAGAGTATATTATTATTTTTAAATTCAAGGATTGGATTAATCAGGCTGTAGTAGGGTATATATATTTATGCTTCTTCCTTTGAAATTTGACCAGTCCTATGAGATGCTTTCAACTGGAATTTTTCTTTTTGCCTTATATTTTTGTCAACTTCTATTGCCTTGTATTTTGAAAGGAGGTTGGAAATACTGAAAAAAACAGAAATTTGTTTCATGTCATCTCAGAATGAATATTGAGGGGAAGATCCACATGAAATAGAATTCATTACATAAGAGGGTGATCCCTAATAGTGAGATTGCTATCATTTCACCTACATAGCACTGGCTTCCTGGTGGGAACGTTATTCCCTGCCCATCCTCCCCACATAAAAGCTCTAACCATGAGGTTTATATAAGAATAGCCACATTCTTCCAGATCCCAACCCCACAACCACTAATATTTGGTCCTGGATCAGGCCCTGACCTAAGCAGGGTCAATAATAGTACCTTATCCACTGGCTACAGCTGATTGGCTCAAGAGAGGCCATCTGACTCTCCCATCACCCCAATCAGGCACCCTTCTAATGACTGAGGTCAGAGATTGTGTGATTATGTCCTGTCCAAAAGTAAGAGCTATAAGACACAAAACAGAGCTATTGGTAACAAAGGTTCCCTTCCATGTGGAGGAAAAAAAAAGAGGAAAAAGAAGCAGTCTCCAGTGGGAAAAAATGCAGGAGACACCATGAAAAGCAGTGAAAGAGCTAGTGATGTTCTGGTCCTTCTTCTAGTCCTCCCCATATCCCAGATTTCTAAGACCTGGTGAGCCAATCTCCCTTAGATTCCATGGGCTAATGAACTTTCCTTCCTGACAAGTTGTATTTCTGTCTCTTGCATCCAAAAGAGCTCTGATATGCCCCTAAATCCTGGGAAAAAGCATATTGGCATCTTTAAAAATCGCAAGTAGCTGAGCTTTGACACCCACACCAAAAACCTTTGCAATTTCTTTCACAAAGGGAAAGAAGAGACGGGTTGTGTGGTGTAGTGAATAAAGCAAGAAACAGGAAGAGTCGCAGTCTTTGGAGACCTTTCTCTACCATTACCTAGGTATAGACCTGTTAGCCTTTTTAAGTGAGAACTTCCCATTTACAAAATAAGAGGGTTGGATTACAAGATTTCTAAGACCCATCCAAACCCCTAAATCCTAGTTTTCAGTTTTGTTTCTCTAAATTAATTGCATCTAAACTGTCAGGATTTACTAGTGTTTGTCTAGCAGAAGTTGTTTTTCAAAACTTCTTTTCATTCTCCTTTTGGTAGTCTGGAAGCTTATGTTATCATTTGAGCCACTAAATTTCCCCGCTCTCAACCTTTCTTCAGTGAAGTCCAACACTTCTTGGAAGCTGACTGGAAGGTTACAGCTAGGAAAGCTGAGAAAGAGGATTAACAACAGTTGCTCATTGGTGCGGTAAGGCTAATGAAGAAACAGTGTGTGGTGATCATTTCTCTGAAGAGCAGTTTAACCTTGGGGAGGATTGCACCAATGGTGGCTGAAGACACTGGTCCATTTGAGAAAGGGTTGCAGGAATTAGCCTAGGGTTACACTCACTGACAGAGAGACCCTTAAGTAAAGGCACTTGGAATTTGTTCAAGCCAATCTGTGGGGAGCAGATGTCACCAGGAGCTCAGGGCTGGGATGTGAGCCAAGGTCAGGGAAGAAGTCAGGAAAACCCTACCTAGCAACAGATCTGCAGAGCCAGTGGCCATGTCTGTTGTAAGCATGGAGCGCTTCCTTCCATCCACTGCTGCCAGCTTTGCTGTATCGGAGAAGAATTGGAAGCTAGATGATCAGATAAAAAATGCCTACCAAGCTGATAGCAGCCTTGCCTGCCGTGTCTGAGATGGCATGCTCAGTCACTGTGGCGTATTTTCTCGAGCCTCCTAATGACAGAAGGAAGTTCCTAATGAAGTTATTGCTCTGCTGACTGAATTAATGATTTCCAGTTCCAGTGCATGTAAACACACCGTATTCAAAGCGCTCACATGTGAACTGAGGCAGCACTGTGGAGACATTGAGTCCACAGTGAACTCTTCACAGGTAGCAAAGTGCTGGGAGAAAACAGGGCTAACCAAGGGGAACCGGCTACGGTTGCCGGAACACTCTAAGCCCGGTGAAGTTATTTCTGATTGGGAAAAGGGAGAAGGGAAAGAAGAGGATGAGAACTACATTTAAAGACAGGAAGGAAGGTAATAGGGGCAAATAAAGCCATCCACGTCCCCAGTGGGCAGCCCCTTCCATCTCCTACACCCAATGTCATCCCTTCGGCCACCTTCAGCTCCACTCTTTTTTTAAAATGTTTGTTTATTTTGAGAGAGAGAAAGAGAGGAAGAGAGAATCCCTAGCAGGTTCTGCACTGGCAGTGCAGGGCCAGATGCGGGCTTGAACTCATGAGCTGTGAGATCATGACCCAAGCTGAAATCAAGAGTCAGACGCCTAAACGACTGATCTACCCAGGTGCCTCTCAGCTCCACTCTTCATCACAAATCCCAAATGTTAAAGTTATACCGGTTGCCCAGGGGAGAGCCTCATACTATGATAAAATATGTTGGAGAGAGAGGAAAAAAAATAATCTTTTTTCTGAATGTGCTTTTTAAAGCCATCACAGGGCAGGCATCTTTAGAGGTGACAAGCTCACCTGCAGCCTCGCAGGGTTCACAGCGAGGATGACACACACAAGCCAGTCTCGGAGGTGACAGGCTGCATCCCACTTCCTGTGGCTGCCGCTGCTGTCATCTGCATCTGAGTTAGTCAGGGACCCAGTGCGCAGCGGGTCCCCGGAGCAGAACGGCTGCCAAATTACAGAGCAAGGAGCACTCGGGTGGTGGGAGGGGGAGGAAGGAGGAAGCTAACTAATAGCTTGCAAGCATACCTTCTAAAAAGCGTGTTAACCAAACAAGCTGCCATCCCTTAATCCCTCCCACTCCTGACTGAATGTACACTAATTGAAAATTAAGTTTTCAATTTGAAGCCATTTTCTAATTCTGTCTCATTCAGGAGCAGTTAGAGCCCCGGTGTTTTGCTCAATTCCCAGTGTGCTTTTCATGAGTTCCTTCAGGAAGCTGACAAAGGAGTCTTGTCAAACACGTTACTGACAGCAGCGGGTGGGAAGGTTTGTATACAAGGAGTCATCTTGGAAGCTAAAGAAAGCCAGGCCAGGGCCAGGCTAAAGATTCTGCCAAGTGAAAGACACTTTCCCCTGCCTTTCCCCTCTCCTTCTTCCTACAGTTAAACTGTACTTGCAACCTGGCAAAGGGGACCTTCCCACTAACCACTGTCCTGTCCCCAGTGTGTTAGGAAAGCCTCCCAATAAGACCAGAAGCTCCCTGAGGGCAAGTTCTCCAAACTCCAAGGGCCATTGACCTTGATCTCCACGGAGGAACAGAATGAACCTACGTTTATAAAAGGAGAGCAAATTGTCATAGTAAATAGTGAAAAACAGGTTTGTCAGCGGCGTTCTGTAAAAAATTGAAGTTATAAAACTTGATTTATTTTTTGCTTATATTTAACAAAATTGAGGTCATTATTATTCCATAGCAAATAATAAATCATGTATTGATTCCTGTTGCATGATTTTCCCCACATAATCGTATGCTTGCACAATAGGGTATTCTTGATTTCATGTTTAACTTTCACAACAAGAGCAAAGAGAGTCATTTTTGGAAAACACAAAGTGGTCCTCAGTTTTCCAAGGGACTCTCTTAAGCATTTGATATGCTAAGCATTCTCTCTTGAAGAACCTCAGGCATTCTTACCTTTGTCTCCGGCTTCAATTTTTTTTTTTTTTTAACATTTTTGAGAGAGAGAGAGAGACAGAGTGCAAACAGGGGAGGGGCAGAGAGGAAGACACAGAATCAGAGCAGGCTCCAGGCGAGCTATCAGCACAGAGCCCAACGCGGGCCCCTAACCCACAAACCGTGAGATCATGACCTGAGCTGAAGTCGGACGCTCAGACGAGTCACCCAGGTGCCCCAACCACTGCAGTTTTTCCGTGGTTCTTCCCAGTCCTGTTTTGCCAAACAGCATGCATGAGATTCAGACAGCCTTCCAAAATCGATTCCATTGACTTCACAAAATCCTACATCTTTTGCAGTATTTCCAGTTTCACTTTGCAACTGATTTACATTGAATTGCAGTTATCAGATGTTTACCCTTCGTAAATCATCAGGAGCCTGACAACCACCCACAAGGACGCCGGGTGATATAAGGGGATAGAGGCTAGGGCTAATAGGGAAGGATGCCTGCCTGGGAACTGCTTTCAGAGGTGAGTTCATTCGTGGATATTTTCACTCACAAAGCCTTTTCCATGCAATTTCATAGGACAGGACCCCATGATTTCCTAAGAAACTCAGATATCTGCCATGGATTTCTACCAAGCAATGATTTGAAAATAATCCGATTCTAATGAATGATTGGGCTACAAGGAAGAAGGAAGGAGGCTTTGTTTGGGAGCTTAATTAATGAAATCTTCCCAAAGCATCAGTATAGGTAAACTATGTTAAATGACATAATCTTTATACCCCTTTCTCAAAGTCTTGGGCAAGTAAAAATCACATATGCCTTGATTTAAATGTAGGTCTGAAATGTAAATGTTGTGATTAATTGGGACTTGAGTGACAAAATGGAATGCAGGAGAAGATGGAATCTTGGGGACAGAAGGAAATGAGAGAATAACATGCATGAATTTGCAAGCCTGGGGCTTGAGTAATTTGGGGATGGATCAGGGATGCTCGGTGCAGTAGCTCAAAAAAGCATGAGATAAAAGTAAAAAGAGAGGAGGAAATTATAAGCCCAGACTGGAGAAAAAAAGGAAAACAAAGATTCAAGGAGTTAAGATATCAATTCACCTTGCCAGGCAGGGACTAGGACCCCAGCTATTAAAAGTGCTATCACAGGGAGAAAATCAGTGGTTTGTGGTCTGAGTGCTTTAGAGAACGTACTTTCAACAAGGAACTTGAGAGTTACACTTGCTTCCCCACCAGATCATTGTGGTTCAGAGACTGACTTAACCATTGCCATGGCCACAAATAAGTGATCCAATTGTCTGACCTTCTGCACCTTGGTAACAAAATGAGGGTGTCACTCTGCATTTCAAAGAGTTTTTGAGGGCTACAATTAATTTTATGTTATTTTATACACACACACACAATCATACCCTAGTCTTTCACTACGTGTAGCTAGTTATAATGATAATAATAGGGATGGGGCCAAGGTGTACCCAACCAACCTGAAGACAGGCAGGTGGAACTGTGTTAGGCTAATGGAACAACAGTTACTAATCCCTGATCCTGTGAGAGAGCAGACTTTGCTGTCTATACAAATGACTGAGTAACAAGCACTGAGACATGGGCTGTCACCGTGAAAGCAAAAAGAGCCTGTAGCAGTCCAGAGTGGAGGCAGAATGAAGCATTCCAGGTCTGCATACACTCTGAGAGGTGTCCAGTAGCAATGAAGGAGCAGCTTCCCCTGGGTGTGGCCAAGACGGTCCCAGTCCAGGAACAGTCAGTGTGTATGGGAAAAACTTGGACATTCTTGACAAGATTAATGGCAGGAAAAATAAGACCTAATTGCAGTACCAAATCAAGGAAAAGGCAGGAGGACTGGGAGATTAATTCCTGGCTCCTTGAAAATAATAACAACATCAATCCAATACATGGGCACTCATGTCAAATAGGGTCCCCTAGAAGCAGAACCTGAGGCAGGACTTCAGATGCATTGGACACATTAAGGCCATGCTCTCAGGAAGGACCTGTAAGGGACTAAACATTAGGAAAAAGCTGAGATAAAGTCTCAGATAAAGTCTAGCCTTGGTCAGCGACCCAGGGAGATCAACGTCCCAGGCATCTCCAACAAGGCGGTTCCTACAGCCAGGAGAACTCTCCATAGAAGGCCACTGGTGTAAGCTGTTAACAACGGATGAGAATGGGTGCACCAGCTGGCAAAGGGATCCAGGAAGAACAATAGTTTCTACTATAATATCATTCTAGGTGGGTGCTTTAGGTGCATTGATTCATGATAATCTCCTAGGAGAGTCATCTGGCTTACAGAGGAGAAAGGGGAGGCTCAGTTACTCTAAGTAACTTGCTTTAAGTCACCCAGCTTATATAAACAGAGCCAGGATTTGAACTCTGGCACTTTAATTCTGGAACCCACATGCCTAGCCACTATTCTATCTTACGAGATGCTGTTATAGAATGAATTACATCCCCCCCGCCCCAAGAAAAAGATGTTGAAGTCCTAACCCCCCAGTGCCTTAGAATGTAACCTTAGAATGGATAAGGGAGCATTGCAGATGAAATTAGTTAAGATGAGATCATACTAGAGTAGGGTGGGCCCTTTATCCAAAATGACTGATGCCCTTGTAAGAAGAGAAAACACAGACACATGTGGAAAGAATGCTAAGTGAAGACAGAGGCAGACATTGGAAATGTGCAGCCAAGGAATGCCAAGGATTACCGGCAAACCACCAGAAGTGGGGAAAACGTGATGAATTCTCCCTGACAGGTTTCAGAGGGAGTATGGCCCTGAGGATGCCTTGATTTTATACTTTGAGCCTCCAGAACTAGGAAAGAATGCATTCCTGTTGTTTTAAGCCTTCTGGTTTGTGGACCCTGTGGCCACCCCGGAAACTAATACAGACACGAAGAGAAGAAAGCAAACGTTGGGGAAGAAACTGTTCTGATATAATTACTAATTTTAGCTCAAAAAATGATTTACTCAAGAGTACATTATAAGTACAAGCAACTGTTTTTAAATGATGCATATACAAGGAATTTACACAACCCTCGAGAAATTAAGCTATAGTATTTAAGCTCTCCAGCTTGGAGTCATACTGGTTTGTGTTACAATTCCAGATCAGTCATGCATTTAGCAGGGGCACGACCGTGGGCCAGTGCACTGACCTCTCTGCTCTTCGGTTATTCATTTGTGAATGGTGACAATGATAGTACCCTCTCCTAGAATTACCAGGAGGATTTCATGAGATGACACATTTAATAAAGCACATGATCTGATACATGGTGAGGACCGAACATTAGCTCTTATTTCTATTACAGTAATCCTTTCCTTATCCGTGGAAGATACATTCCAAGACCCCCAGCAGATGCCTAAAACCGTGGATGTATCCAACCGTATGTAGACCATGTTTTTTCCTATATGTACATACCTATGATAACTTTTAACTTATAAATTAGTCACAGTAAGGAATGAAAAACAATGACTAATACAAAAATAGGACAATTTTGACAATATACAGTTGACTCTTGAAAAACATGGGGGTTAGGGGTGCCAATCCCTGCACAGTGGAAAATCCACGTATAACTTTTGAACACTCCAAAACCTAACTAGTAATAAATAGCTACTGTTGACCAGAAGCCTTACTGGTAACACAGTCACTTAGCACATATTCTGCATGTTTTCTGTATTATATACTATATTCTTATAATAAAGCAAGCTACAGAAAAGAAAATGTTAAGAAAATTATAAGGAAGAGAACATACATTTACGGTACTGTACTTATAAAAAAAAAATAAAATTGCCTGCATGTGGACCCAGGCAGTTCAAATTCGTGTTGTTCAAGGGTCAACTATACTGTAATAAAACTTATATGAGTGTGGTCTCTCTCTCTCCCAAAATCTTTTTTTAATGTTTTACTTTTTTGTATTTATTTTTTTTAACATACAATTTGTTGTCAAATTGTTTTCCATACAACACCCAGTGATCATCCCAACAGGTGCCTTCCTCAATGTGTTTTATTTATTTTTGAGAGAGAGAGAGAGAGACAGAGCGTGAGTCGGGGAGGGGCAGAGAGACGGAGACAAAATCAGAGGCAAGCTCCAAGCACAGCGGTACTCGAACCCGTGAACCGCAAATCATGGCCTGAGCTGAAGTCGGCCCGCTTAACCGACCGAGCCACCCAGGCGCCCCTCCCAATATTTTATCTTACATACTCACCCTTCTTGGGATGCTGTGAGATGAAAAAAGGTCTACGTGATAAGAAGTGAGGGGAAGGATATGGCCTGTGACGCGGTGTTAGGCTGCTATTAACCTTCTGATGATTGGTCAGAAGGAGGACCACGTGCTTCCGGACTGCCCTTTGACCCCAGGGAATGGAATCTGCAGAAAGCGAAACCGCAGATAAGGCGGAACTGCTGGTGCCTTGAAATCCAATCACCGTGGGCTCGGGACACCTGAGCTCCCGTCTCATCTCGGTTCTACTCGTGGATACACGGGCACCGCTCGGGCTCCTTCCCTCAGCTGTACGTGGAGTTCAGCTGAAGTACTGTTGGAAAAGTAAAGCAATCAAATAGGACGATACATATAAATGTCCTTTGGGAGTAATAACCCTCTTTGTAAATATGACACATGATGAAAATGCTAGCTAATTATTCTCCCCTGAATTAAAGAGAACTAATTATGGGCTGGCAGGAGGAATCCTTTTCTTCTCAAACTTGAATGAGTGTAGAGTTACCTGCATTGCTTGTTAAAATGCAGATTCTGGGGGCGCCTGGTTGGCTCAGGTCATGATCTTACTGTTCCTCAGTTTGAGCCCAGCATCGGGCTCTATGCTGACAGCTCAGAGCCTGGAGTCTGCTTCGGATTCTGTGCCTCCCTCTCTCTCCACCCCTCCCCTGTTCACACTGTCTCTCTCTCTCTCCAAAATAAATACACTTTAAAAAAAAATTTTTTTTTTTTAATGCAGATTCTGATTCACCAGGTCTGGGATGAGGCCTGACATTCTGCATTTCTAAGAAGCTTCCAGGGGGTGCCCATGGTGCGCATCCAAAGTTCATGGAGATAGAAAGATGCCTTGCAAAATACCATGAGATTTGCCAGTCAGGTGGGGTTCACCGCTTAACCATTAGGACTTCCAGTCTGCTGGAAGATAATTTACCCTCTTTCTGGTAACAAGATAGAAGGTCTTTTGTTACAAATATAAATTTTGTACGTGTACTTGCTGTATTGGGGATAAAAATCACCAGAAGAGCTCTAGAGAAGTCCCTCTGGGGTGAAGATGAAAGCCTGTTTGTGCCCTGAGGGGTGCTTAATGCTTCCCAAGGGAGGCCCCAAAGTCTGGATTGTTTCAACCACTCCCAACGGCCCCTTCCACAACGCAGCCTGTACTAGGGATGAGGAGTAAATGCTGGATAAAGAACAATGATGGAGGTTTATTGCCACCTACTGGATTAAGAAAGAAAAGAATATAGCAAAATATTTCATTGATTCCAGTTCTCACACCTGATCTGAAAAGGGCCAAAAAGAGGGGTGTATTGTAGAACTGCAAAAGACCTTGGAGACTGTAGGTTCAACCCTCTGATCCCTGAGTTCAACCCTGAAGCATAAACCATGTAGGACTGAGGACTGTTTCCTCAGTCTCTTTGCCAGGTCCCAGAACAATAACAGCCATAATTCAGGGAGGGCTTAATATGGGCATCCAGGGGCATTATTTATATTATCTCAATCCTTACAACAGCCTTCAAGTTAAAGAGTATTGTTATCACCACTTATGCAGAGGCAGAAACTGAGGCTTGGGGAAGTTGAATTTATTTAAAATCACCAGTATTAGTAGGAGACTGGACGTAAACCAGGTCTATTTGCCTACAAAGGCTGAAAACCTTAACTGGTAAGCTAAAGTCGGGCACAGGGCCAACTGGCACTCAGCCTTCCTGATTGTGTGAGAAACACGCAGTCATTAAAGTAAAGAGACAGGCTGCCTCTTCTGTTCTCCTGCATGTTCCCCCATCATCCACAAAACACGTCCTCCACCTTTGTTCTTAGAAAGACTTCAAAGTTTAGGCTCCTTTGTGCTGATCAGCTAGCCACCGAATCATCCATTCTTTCTCTATCCTAGAATGCATACTCCACTGTATTAGTTTCCTAGGGTAGTCAGAACAAAGTACCATGACCTGGATGGCTTAAACAACAGAAATTTGTTTTCTCTAAGTTCTGGAGCCTAGAGGTCTGACATCAAGGCACCAGCAGGACCACGCTCCCTCTGAAACTGTAGGGGAGAATCCTTCTCCACTCTTTGCTAGCTCCTGGTTTTGCAGGCAACTGTTGGCATACCTTTGCTCACAGATCTGTCACTCCAATGTGTG
Source organism: Acinonyx jubatus (assembly GCF_027475565.1). Taxonomy (NCBI): domain Eukaryota; kingdom Metazoa; phylum Chordata; class Mammalia; order Carnivora; family Felidae; genus Acinonyx; species Acinonyx jubatus. Next base: position 19,364,570 of record NC_069390.1, on the reverse strand, counting down.
CCTCCACCTTCACATGACCATCTTCCCTGTGCATCTGTGTGTCTCTTCTCCTTTTCTTCCTTATAAGGATAGCAGTCACACCAGATTGAGGGCCCATACTACTCTAGTATAACTTCATCTTAACCAATTACATCTGCCACAACTTATTTCCAAATAAGATCACATTCTGAGGTTCTGAGAAGGACATGAATGGGAGATGGGGGGGACACTATTCAACCCAGTATTTCAACCCTAGTGGTTTTTGAGTATGACCACTGAAGTCCAACCTCCTGAATTCAAATCCTGGCTCCAGCCCTAACTACTTGTGTGACTGGGGACAAGCTACCTAACCTTGTTAAACCTCAGTTTCCTCACCTATAAAATGGGCATGATAATTATCTCCATCTCATAGAGTTATTATGAAGATTAAGAGTTAATACATATATGGTAACTCTCAGAACCTGACAGCGTGATATAATTTCTAGAGCCCAGTTGCCCGGGACTTAAACTTTGGCTTTGCTGCTTACTAGCTGTATAAGTCTTGGGCAAGTTATTCAGCCCCTCTATTCACAGCATCCTCATTTGTAAATTGAGTGGTGCTGATGGTGATGATAATTGTACCTACCCATGTAGAGGGGAGAGGTTACAAATACTTAAAGAGTTAGAATACTTGGCATATAATAAATGCTCAGGAAATGTTACCTAGCTAGGATCATCTCCCTCAGAGTTCTGTTGAAGGATTAAATTATGTAATTCAGTTAGATCCTGGGTTTCAGTATATGCTCAATGAATCATGATGATGATGATGATGATGATGATGATGGTAAGAAGGAGGAGGAGAAGAATTATTTACACTAGGTCCATAGGAAAGAGAGAGAGAGAGAGCTGGAGCCTTAGGGCAGAGAGACTCCATGGGAAAATGGGAAGATCTCAGTTCTCTGATTTTAACTCAAAGGTAAGGATTATGAATGTAACTGAGTTTATACCTGGTGGCCTAATTGAGTCTCCAGACTGTTAACTTCCTAGGGTGACATCTCTGTTCCCTTCCCTCCAATATAAGCCCAAGAGCCCTGCCATGTTCCTGCCTCCTGGTCTACCTCCTGGGTTCTCTCTCCTTTGTGTAATGAGTGATACAATCTCTCCAGCTCCTCCATTCTTTGGGGTCCTTGCCATAAAGCCCAGTTTCCTTCCCAATTTGAGAGCTGATTCCTAACCACTGGGGAAAAAAAGTAAAATGCAACAAGTTAGGATAGTGACAAGTGTTCCTTATTTTTCTACATTACCCCAGACACAGTCCAATGTCTTTTGTTTCAGATTCTGACTCCCCCTCTTAGACGATGCCTGCAAATCTAATTGTCTCTTTTCCTCTCTTTCCTGAAGATGGCACTCACCAAACCTCTGGCTAGCCCAGACCCCAAGACTTCCTATATGCATAGGCCCACTGGTGCATTCATTCATTTGAAACATATTTATCCAGCCCTTTCCAAGGGCACATGCTATGCCAGGCTCTGAGGATGCAGCAGTGAACACTGAACCATCTAGAGCTCTGCTGCCTAATAAGACAGCCAATAACTAAATGTGGCTGTTTCAATTTAAAGTAATTAAAATGAAATAAAATTTAGAATTTAATTCTCAGTTTCACTAGTCACATTTCAAGTACTCAAAAACTACAAGTGACTCTTGGCTACCATATTGGACAGTATGGATATAGTACATTTCCATCATTGCAAAAAGTTCTATTGGCAGATGCTGGTCTAGAAGAGGAGAGAGACACTGAACTAATGTACAAATAAATGAATTAAATAATTGCTTCTCTCAGCATCTCCAGAAAAGAGGACATAAATCTTAAATAGCCTCTGACTTAATACTTAAGTTGTGCCCAATGCTCCTCCTGGGCCTTCTTAAGCCATGGGGATTCTGAGAGGGAGTAGAAGGGGGTGCCATTTCTTGCATGCCTCTTCCCTGCCTGGACTGTGAACCTACAGAAATGTGACAGTACTATGACAATAATGTCTGCATGCTTACAACCAAGGCAGCAAAAACTGAGAGAAGTCATACTGGAGAGAAGTCAAACAGAGCTAGTAAACATTGGAGCCAAGATTTGGACACGAATTCGACTCAGACCTTAGGCTGCCTCCAGAAGGGTAAGGCCACCAAGAAGAGGCAGAAGGCACATGCACAGAGAATCCTGGGGTGACTCTGGAATCCAGTCGTCCAATATTCTCATTTTTTGCGATCCATCAGAGGGCAAACCTTCTCGGGATTCACAGCCTAGGAAATCTGAATTCTAGTAACTGTAACTTGGCAATTCTTTAGCCTTTCTATCCCTATCCCTCAGTCTTCTCGGTTTTATTTTATTGTTTTTAGCGAGGTAGAATTGATGTATACAACATTACATTTGTTTCAGCTGTACAACATAATAAATCAATACTTAATAGTCAATGGCATTGCAATAGCATTGTAAAGTGACAGATGGTAGCTGCAGAGCATGATGTGTGGACTTATCAAATCACAATGTTGTACACCTGAAACTAATGTAACATTGGGTGTCAACTCTACCTCAATAAAAATATATATATCTGTATACATTGAGAAATGATCACCACAATAATTCTACTTAACATCTGTCACCATACATGGTGACACATTTTTTTCTCGTGATGAGAACATTTAAGATCCACTCTCTTAGCAACTTTCAAATATGCAATACAGTATTATTAACTACAGTCACAACGCTGTACATGTTATATGTCCCCAGGACTTATTTATTTTATAACTGGAAGTTTGTACCTTTTGAAAACAACGCTTCACCTATTTTGCCTCACCCTCTAACCCCTGCCTCTGACAGTCACCAATCTGTTATCTGTAGGTATGAACTTTATTTCTTAGATTTCACATATAAGTCAGATCATATGATATTTGTCTTTCACCATCTCATTTTTCAAATGAAGGAGAATAGTACTGCTTATGTTACCGGGTCTTATGAGTTCTTTTAAACTGAGTTATAATTGACAAGACATTGAAAGTGTACAATGTGATCATTTGTGTACATATGTATTGTGAAAGGATTGTCCCTATAAAGGTAATTAACACATCCATCACCTCACATATTTACTTGTGTGTGTATGTGTGTGTGTGTGTGTGTGTGTGTGTGTGTGTGAGAGAGAGAGAGAGAGAGAGAACATTATGGGTTTTAAATGAAGCAAACTTTACAAATCACTTAGCACACTATCTGGCACACAGTAAGCACTCAGTTGTCATTATTACATAATGATCGGGGAGCCAGTAGAATGTGGAGGTCAAAGCTCTAAGCCAGACAACCTGATCTAAATAGCTGGTTTGCCCAGCCAGCACTAGCTTGTAACTGGGGAAATTGCTTATCCTCATTTGTAAATTAGGGATAACAATACCTTTTTTAAAGGGTTGTGGTAAGGATAATGAGATAATTTATGTAAAGAACTTGGCATAGTAACTTCCTGGGCACACAGTAACTTCTCAATAACTGGTAGGTATTAATACTGTTAATACAGGACAGAGGAAAGAAGGGAAAGAGGCCATCAGCCCCCCTAGCAGCAGGAGCCTCAAGAATAGAGGGTGAGCGCCATCTAGTGGTCTCCAACTAAAAGCCAGCACAGCAAACAGTCAAGCCAAAGGCACCAGACTTCATTTCTAACTTCCTATTCCCAGGTAAGATCTTCTAGCCTCTCCCCACCACCTTCTGAAAGTCGTGGCCATGTCCTAGGGACTGATACAGGAGTGGAGGGGGTGGGGGGAAAGCAAAGCAAAACAGAGAGTTTGCTAAAGCCTTCTGGGCCACCATAGTGAAATGCTCAAAGCCCATGAACTGTGGCTGTCAGGAAGCTTCTGAAAGCACTTGCAGCATCAGGGATGAAGTTAACAGAGTTCAGAAGTTAAGCTGCATCTCAGCTGCCTTCTTTGTCCCACAATGTCGTGGTCTTGCTCCTTTTTCCCAATGTACAACTTCCTCATTCCTGCAAAGCAGCATCCTGCCTGGGAAAGAGCACCCCACAGACCTGAGTTCAAGCCCCAACTCTGCCCTCAACTAGCTCTGAACTTCAGGAAAGTCACTTAATCTCACTACACATCAAGTTCCTACTCTGGAAAATGGATCGGTACTTCCCAGTGGGATGGGCATCGGCTCTGATAGGAAACAGAGCTGGGTTCGTGTACTGAGCACCAACGTGGCTTTTCTGAACTTCCAATTTTCTCTTCTGAACTTTCTCTTCCACCAGATGCAACAAATAATTCCAGCCCTGATGAGCTGCTAAGAACATTACATGAACTAAAAGCTTGACATATAGAAGGCACTACACGTATCACAGCGGTCTTCATTTGTTATTCTATAGATTTGTTGTGAGGTTTGAATGAAGTGATGTACATGACAGTCCGTAGCAGTATGCCTGGCACACAATAGAAGCTGTATGTTGTAGACATTGATGTGTTGTAGACCCAAATCACCCCCAAAACCTTCAGCACAGAGTGGCGACAGCCGAATAGCCCCTGAAATATGTTCTCAACCAAAGATGGCAGCCTTGCCCAAAGTCACACCCCTTACTGGGGGTGGCCCCCACCCAGTGACAGCCAATTGGTCGGATGCCCCAGACCTTTGTTGCAGCTGAACCACACCCCAACTTCTCCCTCTGTGTGCTCTTGTTTCCTCCTGTCCCCACAACTGTGGAGCCAGGGAACACTTTCCAGTGAACTTGTGTCATGTAAATCTTCTCAGTACGCTTCTTGGGGATTTGCCTGCAACACTTAAATGTTAGTTATTTCTTATACTCCTCATGCCCCTGCCTCTTCCTTCCAGACATGTAAACTGAGGATATGGAACAAGGATGGAGACAAGGGTACTTGTCTCTCACCACTTCATTGGGCAAGAATGAAGAAAACTGGGACATTAAAAGAATACCTAATACCTCAAACTCACTTCCCCCTTAAATTGAAATTAATTATTACTGAGTTACGTAGTCCCCAAATTTTTAGGCAAATAACTGAGTTAGAGAGGTGAGAACTCTTCAGAAAATAATATAAATATTCCACAAAAATTTATAGAATGCAGAAACGCTGTTGAATTGACTGACAGTGAGTTAATAATTATAGTAGCTACAATTTACTGAATATTTAGTACGTACCAGGCACTGTGATAAATATTTTACCTGGATTATGTCATTTAATCATCACAAAAATCATAAAGGTAAATGCCATTATTATCACCATTTTATAACCGAGTTAACTTGGGCTTAGAGTATTAAATGATTTGCCCAAGGTCATGTAGTTATTAAATGGATGGGAGGCAGGATTTGCTTCTGGGCAGCTTGACTCCAGAATCAGCACTCTTAAATGCCAGATACACTGCCAACTAGCACTGAAATAATAACAGGACAGCTTTTCTATTTCCTTGATGGTTAACCCTTCGTTACGCAATAATTCTGATTTTTGAAAACCATTACTTAGAGTTCTAGGAATTCTAGCAGAAATTCCAGGAAATCTGAGGGCTTCTGAGCAATGTGTGGATTGTGGGTCAGAAGCCACCATTTTAAGGGGACAGCTGAGTCTTTCTAATGACAAGAGGAGACTATGAGGCTAGGACACTTCTATTATATTACCTTCAGCTGCCTCTGATTCAGCTTGAAGTCATTTTGCTCAGACTTGATGGGGCCTTGGGGGCCCGGGGCAGGGAGAGAGTCTGCTCCACTCATTTGGAACTTAGGAGCCGGCACCTTCCACAACCATTTCTTTTTAGCCCTCTTATAAACCTTTCAACAGGGAAGCTAAAAACACAGCTTGCTGACTTTCTAATTTTCCAAGGTCCAGGCCTGAGAAATGAGGGCATTCCACCCCATGGAGCCATCAGGAATGAAGTCATAGCAGTGGAATGTTCCCAGGAACAAGGACACCTGGAAGAAGGAGAAGAGTATGGGGGGGGGGGGGGGGGAGGGTTGTTTCCGTTATTTACTGCAGCAAAACAAACTGTCCCAAACCGAGTGGCCAAAAACAGGGCCAGTAAACCATAGTCCACGGGCCAAATTCAGCTTGCCACATGTTTTTGAAAATAAAGTTTTCGTGGAAGACAGCCACATCTCTTTGATTATATATTTTCTGTGGCTGCTTTCGCACTGTAAAGGCAGAGTTGAGCCATTGTGCCAGAAATTGTATGAAATCCTAAACTACTTACTATCTGGCCCTTTCCAGGAAAGGTTTGCTGACTACTGACCTACCATAATAATTTTCTACATCTCACAATTCTATGCTTCATGTCATTCTGCTGCTGCTGTCCTGGGCTCACTCAGGCAACATCATTCAGCTCCAGGGTGAGCTGGGGGTTGGGCTCAGCTGACACAGCCATGATAACTGAGCTTTTCTCTGACTGTGGTCCTTCAGCCTGAAGAAGGCTGGACTACGTTCCCCCATGTGCTGGTGGAACTAGCCTGGTGCATAAGTGCTCATCAAACCTCTGCTCTGCTCGCCTCGTGCCCGTTGGTGTTCCTTCAGACACAGCAAGTCACGTGAGCAAGCCCAGGGTTAATGTGGAAGGTCATTATCCAGGGTGTGAATACTGGAAGGCATGTTCCTTGGGAGCCACCAAGGTAATCATGTATCACATTGGCATTCAATATTTTTTGTCAAAGAAATAAGTGCAGTAGGGCTGGCTGGAGGATAGAGTTTATTCACCCACTCATTCCACAAAGATTTAATAGGCCCCTACCATTTGCCAAGCCTGATCTGAGTGATTGCATGTGCCTGACAATTTGTCTAGGAGTCAGTTGCTGATATATTTTTCACAAAAGCCAAACTTGTGTTGATTCTTATGAAGTGAAGATATATTGAGCTTTTATGTTTTATACAGCATGGAAGCATTTTAATGTACCCCATGAATATTCAGTTCAGTGTAGATAAAATGCCCCCCCCCAAAAGGAACTCAAAATAATTATACCTTTATTGTGTCCAGTTTGTGAAATGAAACCACAGGTAAGGCGAGTGAAGTGTGAGTTTCTCCGCTTGCTTCCATGAGGTATAGCCTGGGTCGTATTGATCTCAGAACACAAGCTCTTGATAGGGGTTTAGTTTCCCTTATGGTAGTGCCCCTCCAGAGGGAAGGGTCCCAGACTGGATGGCCAGAGTTCTAGATTCTCATCCTGTTCTACCAGCCCCTCACTTGGTCTTAAGGTAATGAAGTCAAGATCAATTTTTCACCAAACACGAACGCGGTTTGCCAATATCTGCTTTGGGGCACAAGCAAAGTTTGTACTTCTCTGCTCCTTGTGGTTAGATATAGCCATGTCACTTGCTCTAGCCAATGAAATATGAGAGGAAGTGACTGTCCCTTCTGGGTGGAAGTATTAAATTTCCAGGGCTCAATTCCACCACACTCTTATCCTGCTGCGGCGACTTTTGACAGCACATATAGAGTGAAACACTGAACCATCATATGCAGGCTGAACACCCTAAAAAGTCATCCAAACCTACATCATATAGGCAATGATACTGGAATAGTGTTGTATGGTGACAGATGGTAGCTACACGTGTGGTGAGCATAACACACAGAGATCTTGAATCACGATGTTGTACACCTGAAACTAACACAACACTGGGTGTCATCTACACTCCAATAAAAAGTTACCCAAACCCTCAAAAGACATTGTACGGGCAACCAATCTGTCTTTCCTGTTTTAAGCCAGGGAGATCCCAGAGATGTTTGTTGTTACAACATAATAAGACCTCCCCTAACAAAACCAGGCTTCTTAATAATAGCACCGCCTCTGTTTGGGAAACATATTCCTAATGTGCTGTTGGTGCACAGGAGGAGAATTTATTAGACGCTCAAGCAACAAAAGATAAGCTAAACATCTATGCGTGAGATGGGGAAAGAAACTCTTTTGCTCTAGAGAGTGAGATACAGGAAAGGAAGGAAAGCAGTAACTTATAAGATGATGGAACTCTGAGTGCTAATGTCACCCCTCCTTGTGATCTCCAAGTCTTCAATAAGGTGGACTTTAAATCTCTATGAATGCTTCATAAGAATGGAATGGTTCTTATCACTTATTAGTATGCTTTTGTTTATTGTTCATTTGTTTGCTTGTGGGTTTTTGTTTGTTTTTGTGAAAGCCAGTGAAGGGCTGAGTTTCAAGACACAGGCTGACACAGGGAAGGATAGACAGCCCGGTCCATCACTACACACAGACTAGAGGCAGAGAGGGCCATACAGTAAAAATACAAGCCTCCGGGAATCCAAAGAACTCCCAGCACTTCAGCAACAATAGCTAACACGAAGTGCTCACCACATGTCAGGCAAGGATGTAAGCATTTTACACTGAGCTGTTTAAATCCCCATAATATTACCTTTAAGTTCAGAACTATTGTTATCCTCATTTTACAAAGAAACTGAGACACTGAAAAGTTAAAGTCGGCATGCAAATAGCTCCCCCTTCTGGACCACTCTCCAAACGACTGGCCCCTTCTCCTGTAGATCTTAAGACAAATGTTTTGTCTTCACCGGCACTATCCCCAAGCACAATATCTGCCTATGTCATTCCATATCACAGCACCTGTCACAATCTGTGGCAATTTTTATTTGTGTTTTTAATTTATGTATTGTTTTCCTCCCTTCATCTCTTTGCACATAGTAGGCCTGTTTTGATTAATGAATGGAGAACATGGAGGAAATAGAGAAGCACAGAATCTGCTCATTCTCCATGAAGGGAAAGCAAATGGAGGGAAGAGTTTTTCTCATCAGCTTCAGTCGGTTGCTGCAATGGCAAAAGGTGGGGAAGACACAAGACTGCAGAATCTAAGAACTTACGTTCTGAAGTCAGATGGATCTGAGCTTGAATCTCACTTCTGTCACCAATCAAGGTGAGTAAACTTGGAAATTCATGTAACCTCCTGATTTCTCTGATATGGCACAGAATTAAGCGTATACTTCACAAACCAGGAGGGAAAAAGGGAGATCCCACGTGGAAAGCACTCAGCATAAAGCATAGAGAAAACACTTAATATGTGAGGTGTCACTTTTGTCATTGTCACTACCATTATTATGAAAAGCACTTGCTGCGTCATCTCAGCTACTCTCCTTCCCTCTCTCACATGCTCTCCATCCTCTGAGACCCCACAGGGCTAACAATCAATCCAAGCTAGGAAGGTGGGATCAGCCCTAGGCTCCACTACACCTTTATCACTGTTAATTCACAAACTGTTAAATGTCCTAATGATCAAGAATAAAATGCCATATGATCCAATAATTCCACTACTGGGTATTTACCCAGAGAAAATGAAACACTAATTCGAAAAGATATATGCAGGGTACCTGGGTGGCTTAGTTAGTTAAGTGTCTGACTCTTGATTTCAGCTCAGGTCATAATCTCGTGGTTCGTGAGATTAAGCCCCACCCACATCATGCTCTGGGCTGACAGCATGGAGCCTGCTTGGGATTCTCTCTCCCTTTCTCTCTGCCCCTCCCCGACTGGCACTCTATCTCAAAATAAATAAATAAACTTTTAAAAAAAAGAAAATAGGGGCACCTGGGTGGCTCAGTCAGTTGAGCTTCTGACTTCAGCTCAGGTTCATGGTTCGAGCCCCACATTTTATTCAGCACTGACAGCTCAGAGCCTGGAGCCTGCTTTGGATTCCATCTCTCTCTCTCTCTCTCTCTCTCTCTCTCTCTCTCTCTCACACACACAAATAAACGTTTTTTTTTAAAAAAAGAAAACATATATGCACCATTTTGTTTATTGCAGCGTTGTGTGTGTGTGTGTGTGTATATATATATATATGTATATATATATATATATACACCCATATATAAAATTGAATATTACTCAGCCATAATAAAGGATGAGATCTTGCCATTTGTGACAACATGGATGGACCTAGAGGGTATTATGCTTACTGAAATAAGTCAGACTGAGCAAGGCAAATACTACATGATTTCACTAATGTGTGCAATCTAAAAAACAAAACAAATAAACAAAAAGCAGAATCATATCTATAACTTCAGAGAACAACCTGTTGATTCCCAATGGGAAGGGGGAAGGGGATAAGTAAAATGGGCAAAAGGGAGCAGGAGATGTAGGCTTCCAGTTATGGAACAAATTAGTCATGGGAATAAAGGACACAGCATAGGGAATATAGTCAATGATACTGTAATAGCACCATGTGATGACAGACAGATGACAGCTACACTTGTGATGAGAATACAACGGTATAAAGATGTCGAATCACTATGTCATACTCCTGAAACTAATGGAAGCTTATGTAACTAATATCAACTATATTCAAATGAAAAAAAATTTTTAACTTAAAAAAAAAGAGTGGACTCTATTTATGAAACATTTCGTACTGTATAAAGTGCATACAAAGTCTTTTGAAGAAGGTGCCATACTTCAGACAAAATGAACTTTCTTTAGCATAGGGAAAAATTCTCAATTGTTTTCACAAACTCCACATTTAAGAAATCTAGAGCAAATTTCCAGAGCTTGTAGCACTTTGCAACACAAAGGGTTCAAATGGAAGGCTTTTTCAAAAGTATAAAATAGGTAGAGCCAGCTGTTAACAACTTAAGCATAGGCTGAAATTCCTTAAAATAAAACAAGTTGTTCATCCTCACAGTACTTTTTTGTCTTTTCAGTCTTCACAACACATTAATGTAGGAATTCCTCTTACCTTAAGATAGAAAAAGAAGGCTGAGGCAGTAAAATTAACTGAGTGATTGGCCAAGAAGATTTAATAATAAAAACTGCTGCCATTAACCTCTCTTGGTCTTACTTAACTTAAGCCTCAACACCTTCATTTAGGAGTGAAATGCCCGGGGGCACGTTACAGAGAAACACTCAAAATATGGTACCAGTTATTATTAGCATTATTATTATTAGGCTGTCTTTATGTGACAGGTTCTGGGCAATATGCTTTCATTTTAACCTCACAGCAACCCTCTGATGTGGAATAATTATTATTCCCATTTCAAGATGAGAACACTGAGTTTTGTAACAGTTTAGTAACTTGCTGAAACTCACAGGGGTAGAAATGTTATTGGTCCCCTCTGTCCAGTTTCCTATCCAGGGCAGTTAACCCCTTTTGGTGTCTCCTTCTCAATTGCCCTTCTATAGCAGGGATCATATTGGGCAACATCTGGGCCTGCAATGGATGGCAGACAGTGGAAGGAAGTGAGTTGACCCTCAGCAGATTGCCCATCCACAACTTTTTTCCAGGTAAACAACCCAACATTTTCCTCTGGCTGTTATCTCCCTCTTGGTTAGTGCTTAGGAACCCAGTCTGAGTTCCTGGGCTTTGTCACACAATGGGTCCTCAACTAATGTTTGCATAATCAACTGGGTAAGTCCTGTGATGGTTAATTTCACTTGTCAACTTGACTGAGTCAAGAGGTGCCCAGATATTTATTTAGTCAAACTTTATTCTGGGTGTATCTGCAAGGGTGTTTTTGAATGAGATTAACATTGTAATCAACAGAATAAGGTAGATTGCCCTCCACAATATGGATGGGCCTCATCTAATCAGTTAAAGGCCTGAACAGAAGTAAAAAAAAAAAAAATTCCTACCTCAAGTAAGAAAAAATTTCTCCAGCAGACTGCTTCAGGACTGGAGCTGCACTGTTAGCTCCCCCGAGCCTCCGTCTGCCAGGCAACACTGCAGAGTTGGGCTTGCCAGCCTCTGTAACCGCATGAGCCAATTCCTTATAACACATCTCTTTCTATGTGTACATATTCTATTGTTCCTGTTTCTCTGGAGAATTCTGACTAATACAAGCTCACCACAGTTCTAGGAAAAGGAAGTCACCTTTGGTTGTCATCCTCTCAACATGAGGACAGAGAGAAAAAGAACCACTGACCCATGACTTACAGGAAGAAAAAACACCTTTATTGACTATCACTTTAAGAATCCCCTCCATATTGGGGGTGCCTGGGTGGCTCAGTTGGTTAAGCATCTGACTTCAGCTCAGGTCATGATCCCCCGGTTCATGGGTTCAAGTCCTTCATCCGGCTCTGTGCTGACAGCTCAGAGCCTGGAGCCTGCTTTGGATTGTATCTCCCTCTGTCTCTCTGTCCCTCCCGTGCTCATGCTCTGTCTCTCTCTGTCTCTTTCCGTCTCTCTCTCTCCCAAAAATAAATAAACATTAACAAAAAAATTTTTTAAAGAATCACTTATGCACTGGGGCACCTGGGTGACTCAGTTAGTTGAGAATCCAACTCTTTTTTTTTTTAAGTTTATTTACTTATTTTGATAGCTAATGGGGGAGGGGCAGAGAAAGAGGAAGAGAGAGGATCCCAAACAGGCTCCACACTGTCAGCACAGGGCTTGAACTCAAAAGCCATGAGATCATGACATGAGTCAAAACCAAGAGTCGAATGCTTAACTTACTGAGCTACCCAGGTGCCCTGAACATCTGACTCTTGATTTCAGCTCAGGTCATAATCTCATGGTCATGGGATCAAGCTCCATGTCGTGCTCCATGCTGACTATGAAGCCTGCTTGAGATTCTCTCTCTCCCTCTGCCCCCTCCCCCATGTGTGCTCTCTCTCTCTCTCTCTCTCTCAAATAAAAATAAATAAATACAAGCATCTCTTACTCATCGAGCAAGCAGCCCAGACAGAACCAGGGCTGTCTGACTCCCAGGCATCTGTTCTTAACCCCTTATAGTGGGTCGAATGGTGGTTCCCAAAATGGTATGTCCACTTCCTAATCCCCAGAACCTGTGCATGTGATTTTATTTGGAAAAGAGGGTCTTTGTAGATGTAATGAAGTTAAGGATCTCAAGATGAGATAACCCTGGATTATCTGGGTGGGCCCTAAATCCCATAACAAGTGCCTTATAAGGGACACACAGGAGAGATTTGATAAGCAACAGAAAGTCTTGTCTATTATTTTAAGCCACCAAGTTTATGGTCATTTATTAATACAGTCACAGGAAACTAATACACACTTGTTTCTAATATTGGGAATATAATCACAGGGAGCAAATTGACCTCCAGAGAGCAACTTGCAGTGACCAAGGATCATCCATTCTTGAAACATAAATGAAGAGATCTTAAAATGGTACAAGGGAAGGGGGCTAACATTGACTGGGTACATCCTGTTGGCCTGGCACCGTGCTAGGCACTGACCTCTATCTTGCATTTAATCTTGACCACAACCTTATAAAGTAGATTTTACTAATAAGTATGCAAATCTTCCCTGACAGGGCCCAAACTGGATTAGGAGGATGTGCTTTGATAAAGAACTGTAAGACTCTAGACATACCTTAACACATCTAAGAAATAAACACATTTAACCAAGAGGCAGTTAGGTGTCGTAGTTAGGGGTACAGCTATTAGAGCCAGAATGTCTGGATATAAACCTCAAAACTCCTACTCACCATCTATGTGACCCTGCTCAGGTATTTAACCTCTCTGTGCATTGGTTTCTGCACCTCTTAAATCAGGATAATGCTGGAAGCTGCCTTAAATAATGTTGCTGTAAGTTAAAGCATGTAAAGCATTTAGAATGAAGTCTGGCAGATAGCAGCCACTCCATAAGGTTTCACTATTACTGTAGCACACACGCTATTAAGCACGCAGTAAACACTCAATGGATATTTGCTATTATTATCATCATGAGTTCAATTAAGACCTCGCTAGACCCTAATCTTTCTCTGATATTTTGAGGGAACCATGATCCTTTTTTCTGCGAGAATTAAAAAGACCTCCTTGGAGATGGAAATTGGATTAAAATAAAAGCTCTCAGAACATAGGCTCTCAGACAGATCCAAAGTACAAGGCATATAAAGTAATAGCAGGGGAGGGGGGCGGTTCTTTAAGCCTTTCAACATATATTTAATAGAGAATTACACCCAACCGCAAAATTACAGAATAAAGAGATTCAAACATAGTCTCAGCACTGGCAATGTCACATCTCACTAGAGCAAATGCGCTGATTGTTAGGTAGGTAGGTGAGGGAAGGGGTAGGTAAGCAGAAAGAGTGAACAGTTTTCCTAAAAATAAAATAAAATAATGAAAATAAAAACAAAGTAAAAAACTCCTACTGCCAAGAAATATGTAGGCGCACTTGCCATACTATGATAAACTGGTCAGAAAAGTTTGAATTCATTTGTTTATTCCTTAGCCCATTCCTTCAGTTATTTAACATTTACTGCCCAATAATAAATAGTTTCAAGTTTTATTGTCTCATGGTAGTGTATGCAAACAACTGCAATACAGGCTGGAAAGAATTGAGTGTTGTAGAGGAACAATAAAAGGAAAGAGATGTTCACCGCAAATTTGCAGGCGAAGTGTTAAATCAGACAACTGTCCACATCTCTTTGCGTCCCTCTAAGGCTAATTTCAGACTGTGTCATCAGTCACATGCCACAGTGTCAGCCTATGAAAACCTTCCCTTGGCTGGTTGTGCTGTACATTGATGTTATTGCTTTGTTGTAAACCAAATGCATTTTATTTATGTGTTTTGTTTATCATTTCTCTCCCTCTACCAGAATGTAAGCTTCCTGCCTGCTTGACTTGGTTGCATTCTAAAACAGTACTGGCTCATAAGAGGCGTTCGATAAATACTTGCAGAACAGTAAGCCGAAAAAACACAACCTCTATTCAAGCGCTCAGCTTGATAGAATGGAATGCAGATGGCCTTCAAACATTCCCATTGATAGAGGATGCCATTGCAAGTCCCCCAAAAGGAGATCAGCACCCTCCTCACCTCTCCCTTCTCTGGGAAAAATCCCAGCCTCCTCCATCTGTACATATGGGCCCCTGGAAACTGTGTTTCCTTTGTATGACGTTGCATTCTTGGTCTTAACCGATTGGACCAAAGCAGATATGTCACCTAAGCTGAGCCAATTCAATTTTCTTTTCTGGGACTTATTTTGCCTTTGTAAGAAGAGAGGGAGTTCAACAAAATGACCTCTGAACCCACTAACAGATCCCATGGCAAAGAGAGAGAGTATATGTAAAATTACAAAACTCATTTTAGAAAAGCTGGACATGATAGAAAAGCATAAAGAAAGAAATAAAAATCACCCATTTATGAGAGTTTATAGTAATGAAAACTGGGAAACAGCCTAGATTCCCCCAAAGAAATAGATAAATAAACTATGGTACATCAATACTAGGTGCTACTCTCATGGAAAGATCTACAGAACATATGTTAAATAACTAAAACAAGGCACAGAACAAAATTTGCAATGTATTACTATTTACATATATATATATATATTTAGAACTATGTATTATACATAAAGGTATATAAGAATATAAACCATACTGGTAGCCATAATTTTCTCTGGAGAAGAGAGATGTGAAGAGGAACTTCCAGTTTTCATGTGAAATATTTTTGTAGTATTTGAATGTAGTATGACAGTACCCTATTCTTATATTACCTTGTTTAAAGGACAAAACTTAAAATTATGAAAAGATACTCAGTAAGCAGAGTCAACTGAGACTGGAGACAAGGAAATCTTTTAGGAAGCTGTGCTTCTAAACTTGAATGTGAGGTGATGGGGCCTGAATTTGGGCAGAAGGAATGATGAGAGGGGTGCCTGGGTCGCTCAGCGGGTTGAGTGTCTGACTCTCAGTTCTGGCTCAGGTCATGATCTCACAGTGCGTGAGTTCAAGCCCCATGTCCTGCTCTGCACTGACAGCGTGGAGGCTCCTTGGGATTCTCAGTCTCCCTCTCTCTCTGCCTCTCTCTCACGAGCTCTCTCTCTCTCTCAAAATAAATAAACTAACATTAAAAAAAAAGAAATGGTGAGAGAGATAAATCTGTGACAGATTTCAGGTGTAGAGGTGAGACTTCTGATTGGTTGAATATAGTGGGGTGGGGGAGGGAGAGTGTTTGGGAATGAGTGGCAATGAGTGGCAATATACTTTTTTTTTTTTAACGTTTATTTTTGAGACAGAGAGAGACAGAGCATGAATGGGGGAGGGGCAGAGAGAGAGGGAGACACAGAATCTGAAACAGGCTCCAGGCTCTGAGCTGTCAGCACAGGGCCCGAAGCAGGGCTCGAATTCACGGACGGCGAGATCATGACCTGAGCCGAAGTCAGATGGATACTTAACTGACTGAGCCATCCAGGCACCCCATGCAATATACTTTCATGTAAAGAGCATGGGCTTTGGAATTCGGCCATCAAGGCCCAAAGCTCAACTCAGCCCTTTACCAACTTAAGGGACATTGGACGACTTAGTTCACATCTCAGTGTCTCAGTTTGCCCCTTTGTAAACGGAGATGATGATACTATTTCCTAGCTCATAGGGCTTTTGTCAATCAGTTCATGTAAAGTGCTTAGAACCTTGTCATTGCTCGGTATATGTTGGCTATTATTAGAATGACTCCTGTTAGTATCATCACCACCATTATCATCAACATTTTCTTCATTAGGGCCAATTCCAGGCCTTAGCTCAGGGGACTAGCTGGAAATAGGGGAAAATACAAAATGATTTAAAGCATTCTCCAAGAGTGAGAGTCAGAGAGGAATAAGGAAACCAAGAAGAGCTCACAAGCCTGATTACTGTGTCTTGCGAATAGGCTGCACTGGGAAGGGAAAGACATCGTGCTGAATAAAACTGCCAGGAAAGTTAGATAAGATTAGGTTTGAAGAAACTTATATGATTAGCTATATTTTAAAGCAGAGGACCACTGATTGAATCTCTTTTTCTTTTTTTTTTTTTTTGCTTTATGTTTAAAATCTTAGATATGCAAAAAACTAGAGACATAGAAATACACATCATGTATATATTAGCATATTCTAATTGTAATGAATTAAAGCATGAAGCCAAAGCAAAACATGAACATGCATAGCCTCACTTCCTGCCCCTGACCCCTTTCTCTACTTTTACACATATACCCAACACTACAGCGAATACTTAACTTGAAGGATGTCATCAAAATACACTTTTATTATTGTCTTCCATTATCTCTTCAAAATTTATTTTTGAGGTGGAGTAATCTCTGGCCCTAGAAAGAAATTCTGGCAGACCCATGACTTTTCTGCTCACTCTTAGTTAAGAGATACTCCTCAGTTCAAAAATTAAAATGTCCATTCCAACACGTGAACCCAACTCCAAGTCTAATTTGCAATCACATCTTCTCTGTCCCACATGGGGCCTCCTTCCTATCTTGCCCTTCTGCTTCTCATCCCTGACTAAAGGGAAGGTGGTTTCTGAGCCCTCCTGGGCAAAGGGGGAGTGAGAAGAGGGGAGAAATTAGTACATGAGAAACATCTTGAATTGTGCAGTACTCCAGACATTCTCTGGCCTGGTAGAGACCAGGTCTTCCACATGGGCCACTTTGTGGGACGCCCATGAGGTGCTAAGCTGTTCTCAATCACCACCTACTTTCTGCCGCCCCTGACTCTTGTCATGGGGCTTTCTCACCCTCAGGCAGAAGACCCCTGGAGCAGGACTTTGAATGGATCTATTATCTCTCTCTGTTATGGCCCACAGTTGGTACAAGGAATCACTCCAACCCCCTTCCTCCATCCAGCAAAATCTGGGAATGTTACACGTGTAGGTCCCAACATGGACACCTCCACTCTGCTGCCACAGGAAACTCAAACTTTTTCAGGCATGCTCAGGCACCGCTCTTTTGCGTCTCCCAACTACAGGCACCACATCTCAGGCTCCTGAGAATAGACCCAGGCTTCAGGGAAGGAGGTAACAACTTCCTTAAGCTACTCACATTGCTAAGTACACCTCTACCAGAAACAAAACAAAACCTCACCAATTCCTCTCCTTTACTCCATAATCCTTTTTTTTTTTTTCTTAATGTCTATTCACTTTTCAGAAAGAGAGTGTGAGCGGGGGAGGGGCAGAGAGAAAGAGGGGGATTGAGGATCAAAAGCAGGCTCTGCACTGACGGAGCCAGATGTGGGGCTCGCACTCATGAACCATGAGATCACCACCTGAGCTGATGTCAGATGCTCAACTGACTGAGCCACTCAGGCGCAGGCGCCCCTCCTTTTAGATATGCTTTATCTGAGTCGGAGTAAAAGAGCCAGGGAATGTTTTGTAACCATTGGCTGTGTATATTCTGCACCAATTGATCTGGCTTTGAAATTTACTGTCTATTATAGTTTAATGTTTCAACCCTGAAGCTCTCCCATCCCTCATTCTACTTTTCTCCCTTTAAGATCAATTTTCTGGATGATGGGAGATCTTTTAAGAACAGAAACGCACCTTTCTGTTTTCCTCTGTTCCCCGCCAAGAGCTCCTCGCCAGGCACAATCCTTCAAAGGAGCCCGAGCTAATTTAATCATCATTGCCGCTTTTTGCACCGCCAAGCGTTAGAGGGCGCTAGAATCTCAGACTGTGATTGGCGCTCAATGAAGGCCGCTCCCGGCGCGCAGATCTTTACGTAAACGTTGGGGGCGGAGCCGCCCTGAGCGCGGTGACTGGCGGCGGCACTGGCGGCAGCTGGAGGCGTAATAGTGCGGGTCGCGGGCTTGGAGAAGTTAAGAGGCGGCGGTGGCGCCGGGGACGACGACGACAGTAGGAGCGGGCCCTGGGCTTGTCGCTCACCATGCCGACCGTAGAAGAGCTTTATCGCAACTATGGCATCCTAGCCGACGCTACGGAGCAAGTTGGCCAGGTAAGTCCCCGAGAGGCCTGCAGGGCCCGGCGCTCCGCGGCCTCTCGAAGGCGCTCCCCGGGCCGGGCGGGGGCTCCTGCTTCGCCCTCCCGCGGACTCCCAGCGGCGCCCGCTGTTTGGTCTCGATGGGCCCCAGTGGGAGTGTAGACGCCCGCTTCGCCGGGGAGAGCGCGGGTCCCGGTCCCAGGTTATTTCTCTGCCTCCCTTGACCAGCCTTTTCTCACCGTGGCGTTTCCTAACTCAGCCTCGCCAGCCCCCCGTTAATTGTCGTCCCGAGCCTTGCCCCGCATATTGCTTTAAGTCTTTCTTCTTTGCGGTGGACTTCAGCCCGTCGGAAGATTAAGATTGAGAGTTCTCGAGAGGTTAGAAATGTCTTTCTCGAAGCAAAACAAACAAACAAACAAAAAACTTGCTATTAATTTAGGAAGAGTGTTTAGCGGACAGAAGTTTGTGAAAACAGAAGAGGGGCCCTTTTACCCAGATTTTAACAAGGACTTACGATTTCGTTTATTCAGTACATTTTTGAGCGCCAGGTGCTGTGCCGGGCGCTGGAGGTACAAGACAGAAAGTTACTGGTGCTCTCCGGAATGTATCTTTAGTGAGGTAGACTACGGATAAATAAGAAAGATAGGTCCGCCACCACCCCCAGCCCCCCCCCCCCATTGAAAAGTGTAGTACAGAAAATATAACAGAATCGTGCAGTGGCAGTGGGGAGGGGCGGGGAAGAGTGCAGCTTTAAATAGAGTTGTCTGGCAAGAGCTCTCCGCAGTGTTTGCCTCAAGACACACAGTTTCCGCAGTGTTGAATTTTTATGCAGGCTTCTTTGTGAGTTTTCAAGTACTGGAGTACATTGAACTTAAGGAGTTGGGGGTTGTGTGTGTGTTTTCTTAGGAAAAGAACCAGGCTCTCCCAGAAGTAATCTTGGTCATTGTCGTTAGAAATTCTATGCGTATCTTTTCAGTACTTAGAACTTAATGTTATTCATCTGCTTACCCATCCCATGGAGTAAGAAGTGGAAGATCCTGTATATAGTCTACTAACGTTATCAAGGCTGTGGCAGCCCCTCCCAGCCCCTTTTTCTGGACATGTGTAATTCAGGTAAATCTTTTTAGAGCTAAACAACAATAAAGTTGTGCTGTCAGGACCTTAGTTAATCTTTATCTAGAATTGTAAATTTACCAGTTTGAAGTACTAGATCATTTTCCTTCGGTACATATTTCCATTTCAGTAGCAAATTTTGACATCATCAGTCAGTGAGAAATATACTGTGTGTTGTAGACAAATATAGAGTGGGTGTTAGGTCAATACTGAGGGAGAAATTTTCTACTGGTTAAGACAAGATTGGGAAAACTATGATCAGTCATATTTTGATTTTGTTGTTCCTAGAAAGATGTGGTAGTGAAGATACTCTCATTCATTGTGACGGAGTTGAGGGAGATTGTAGCAAATTGTTGTCCCAAAAACTGATTTTGTTGCAGATCAGCAGAGGAGATGGGGTAAAACCTACAACAGTGATTCTCAGTTTGTAGAAGCTGCTCTCCCAAAGAGGTATATCAGGAATTTTTTAGGGAAACTTAGAAACTATATACACAGTCCAGTCCCGTTCCCCCAGCCTCATTCTTTGCTGGTAGCAAACAGTTGACCGCCATCTACTATGCTAGGGCAAACAGAAGTCAAACTGGAATTTATATATTCGCTGTGAATGATTGAGAGTTGCTCACATTTTTCTCTTAATGCCATCTTTAATCTCTTAAATATATGTACATATTTATTTATTTTGAGAGACAGCACATGGGGAGGTGGGGGACAGGGGCAGAGAGATAGGATCCCAAGCAGGCTCTGTGCTCACAGCACAGGCTTGATCACCTGACATGTGGCTTGATCCCAGGAACGGTGAGGTCATGACCTGAACTGAAATCAAGAGTCAGACCCTTAACCAACTGAGCCACCCAGGCGCCCCTAATGTCATCTGTAGTTTTAAATACCAGGTAAGATTGAGAGTTCTCCCTCAAGAGGTCAAAAATGTCTTTCTCAAAGTAAAAGTCTGCTTTTAATTTAGGAAGAGTGCTTAGGAGACAGAAGTTTGTGAAAAACAGAAGAGGGGTTTTTTTTTTTTCATGCAGACTTTAATGAACGCCCACAGTCTCATTTATTCAGTACATTTTTTCAGTGCCTACCATGTACCAAAAACACTGTGCCAGGTGCTAAAATTTTAGCAGGATTCCTTAGCACAGTGGGAGCTCAGTACCTTCATGACACTGTAGTGACAGCTGTCAGGCAGCTATTTGAGACGAAAAGCCCTGTGCATAATTAGGTGTAGGGATTTTCTCAGCCTCAAATAGTGAATTCTGGAAGGACTGAAGCTCGACTGAACCATAATGGCTACTAAGTCTGCTCTACTGTATAATAACTTCAACCTTTAGAGAAAATTCCTAAAACTTCTCACCAAAAAAGATAGTGGGTTTCACGACCCTGCATGTGAATTTTAACTAAAAGCAAGAGGCAACTTAATGGAAGGAACACCACTGACAGTTCTTTAAGGAGAGAAAGTCTTTACATTCTTAATGTAGCAAAGCCTGACTTTCATGTTAACTTAGGAGGTTTACAGTCAAGGGTTAAGGTATGCTGGCAGGTACCTATGTGGACATTTCGGAGACCATATATGAGTTTTTAGTCTAGAAATTCCTTCTAACATTTATGTTCGTTTTCATCCTTTGCCAAAGAGCTGAGAACCATAGTTGCTTTTGCTGCTGCCGCTGAGGGGAGTACCCTCTTCTCTACTGTCAGAGAGTAATGCTCTCTGAATACATCAGGAAAAACACAAGTCCTCCGAGGTTTTCAGCTAATTTTCTCCAAACAGATTATTCTCTTGATGAACCTCCTTGGCACTGTGTATTCATTTATAGTACTTCATATTTGTATTTTATTTCATGTGAGGGCTTTTCTTATTCCCTTATTAAATTATAAAGTCTTGAGGTTAAGGGTTAAATTGTCTTTATTTTTTTTTTCTCCTTGCACTGTACCTTCTACTTCAGTAGACATTTTTTCTTTAAAGTTGAAGAAATACATTAAAAGAGAGAACAGATCTAATTAATTGTATATAACTGTATAATTATATAAGGTTAATAATTATACAACTAATATATGTCCTACAATCACATATAAATGTAATTATTGTTATGTGTGTATATATACATGAAACAAAAACCTGTTTACAAGGATTATCTCTTGGGAATGAAGGTGAGAACTTTATACACTCACACATCATATATGTGAACCATGAGCATGTGTTTTCTAATAAGCAAACTTCAAGTGAGAAATTCTAAGTGATGTATTATTTAACACCTGAAAACATTTCCCTCCTTTTTTGTACCTGCTATTCAGCTTCCCTTCCCCCCACTCTGCCTCTGCTACTCCTTCAGGTCTCCTTGCTCTGCTGAGTGTTCCTCTACCTCCCTAACCCCCTTTCCACTGTGCTCTGGCCATAATAAAGTAAGGTGTTGTCCATTAGTATTTTACATTTGTTTCTAATTTTTCCGAATTTACTTAATTTTTAAATGTAGATATTTAGTTTTGTATTATGTAGTCAAAAACTTTTTTAAGTTAAAAAAATACCAAATATCTGTGAAGGGACTGGGGCGGTTAGGCTGAGCTAATAAGATCAATATAATGCCTGAACCCTGATTTCTCCTTTGTTCTCTTAAACGGGAGTACACTGGCTCTACAGAGTGGAAAAGCATAAGCTTGATTGACTTCTATTTCATGAAATACCACTCTTTTGGTGCCTTTTTTCCCTATGATTAAGCTAAAAAACACAGACCAAGTTCATACTCCTTCAAAAATCTGTAAAAAGTTGGGTGATGACAGATGGTGACTACACCTATTGTCATGAGCATTGAGTGATACGTAGAATTGTCGAATCACTGTGTTGTACATCTATCTGTCAACTATACTTCAATAAGAAAGTGTTAATTTTGTGTTACAAACTAGATTTATTCATTGAGGAAGAAGTAATAATATAGCTTTGCATATCCATTTTATTTTTATGTCATACTTGAGAAATATGTTTGTTGAAACTATAAACTTCTCTAAAATAATTCTTTCTTGCTTAGAAGCTGCATCCTGGTCCCAAACAAACATGGCTTTACCTGGCATGTAACTGATCACTTACATATATTGGTTGTGTTTTGACAATCACTATCACAGACTTTTTATTTTAGAAGGTATATGCTGAATGTGGGTCTACCTGTAGCCTTTTATTTTTACTTGAAAATATTGTAGTTTGCTTTTTTTTAATTGTATATTAAAGGCATACACAAATGGTTTTAGGAATGTATTCAAACATTTACAATTAAAACTTGTTAGTATCACAGTTATCTAGCAGAACTATGCAGTTGTAGTGGAAGAGAAAAAATAAGCCGTGGTGTGTAGTACTTGGAATACTTTATTATGGTTACAGTCCACCTGTCACTGAATCACTGCGATCACTGAGAACATCGCTTCTATTGTGTTTCCTACTTTGAAAACCAGAAGTAATAACTACTTTAGGGAGATTCTGTAAAAAGTCTTGTCCCTATGCTACAGTTAAAAGACAAAGAGCTGGCAGTAGAACATTTTATTTTGTATTACATAAAGGGTAATGAGTTTGAAGTCTATTAGTAACGTTTATAGAAATTATTTGATATGGGGCGCCTGGGTGGCTCAGTCGGTTAAGTGTCCATCCTCAGCCAGATCATGATCTCATAGCTCGTGGGTTTGAGCCCTGCGTCGGGCTCTGTGCTGACAGCTCAGAGCCTGGAGCCTGCTTTGGATTCTGTGTTTCCCTCTCTCTCTGCCCCTGAGCCGAAGTCAGCCGCTTAACCAACTGAGCCACCCAGGCGCCCCGGTAGATTTGATTTCTAATTTGAATTTGTAAAAATATTTTAACTTTCCAAAGAACTTTCTCTGTTTGGGATGCTGCATCTCCATTAACATGCCTATATGGAGCCTATATTTAGGACTCAAATTTTGCCTTTGGTGGTCCTAAATCTGGCAAACTTTCTTTCTCTCTTGCTTTCTTGACTAAGATCTCAGAACTTAAAGAAGCTTCATATTAGGCACAGATCTTGACTTTAGAGCCTGTCAGAACTGTGTTCAAGTCTGGATCTGCTACTTGTCTAGCTATGAAGCTCTGGGCAAATTATTTCACTTTCTGAGCCTTGGTTTCCTCGTCTGAAAAATAGGCATAGTGGTAACCCACAGTACCCCACTCACTGGTTTACTGTGAGGCATGCACACAAGGCATTTCTCAGTACCTGGTAGGCTTTCAGTAAATGTCGCTAATGATTCCTTTTTATTCTATTCCAGATGCTTTTTTTCCTTGACAAAAGGATGGTTTGAAGTAAGGTTTCTTCATTTAATTTCAGACAATGTAAGGAGTTTCCTCAAAAGTCTTTAGAAGTAAAGCTTTGTTTGAGTTAAAGGAAATTGGACTGTGATACCCTGTAAAAAGTAAGGATGTCAGAACTGTTTAAAACTTTGATTTTATGAAGTCTGTCTAGAAGACATGAGGCAAACCACAGGAATGTGAATGGTAGAGAAGTTAGCCATAATTTTTCAAACCTTTGCAATAAAAAGTATGTAATATACTTTTGAAGTAGTAACTCCTGAAGACTGATTTTGTTCCTGCATTTTATGAGGAAACGAACCTAATTCAGAGAAATTTTTTTTATTTAGGAGTTGGTGTTATGTTTAAGATACTAAAATTTGTCAATCACTTGATGGAATTTTATGTTTTTTAGAACTAATTTTTAGAATTTATGTTTTTTAGATAGGTGGCAATTTATGAACTTCTAAAGTTACCTAGTATTTTTTGTAGAATATATTAAAACCCGTACCTTTAAAAGATCTAATCGTGACCATAGCCTTTTGACATGAGAACACTTTTAAAAGTCCTTGGGATTCTACTGTACCTTAATAACTTTGTATTTTGCTTTATTTATTTTAACGTAGTATTGTCCATAAAAAAGAGTTACTA
The DNA here is from genome assembly GCF_027475565.1 of Acinonyx jubatus. NCBI lineage: Eukaryota > Metazoa > Chordata > Mammalia > Carnivora > Felidae > Acinonyx > Acinonyx jubatus. The sequence continues at coordinate 19,339,969 of NC_069390.1, read as the reverse complement.
TAGAACTAAAGTTTATTGGATGTTTATTGGCTATTCTACTTTTGAAGGCATGAGGTATCTGAAGCACTTCGAGCATTGCTGTGAACAGAGTAAACACTATGCCATATACACATTAGGTGTCATTACTATAATGTTTACTGTTGTGCAGTAATTAGAAGTTTTACCCGTATGTCCAAACAGAAGATGTATCTAGAGTCTCAGTGTTTATTACTCTCATTTGCCAGTTTGTTCACTGTCATTTAATAAAAGAACTGGTTTGAAGGCAAGTGTGTTAGGGGGATTGGGAACTTGTTGACTCTTCAATGATGAGTATCTGAGGGAGAGCGCTTCTGAAGTTTTTGGTTTTTTGTTTTTAATAAGGAAACAAATGAGCTTTGAATGTATTGTTGTAGTAAAAAGTTAAATATGTGACATTAGAATCTGTCTTAATCCAAAATTGACTATCTAGAATGAATTACTGTTTTCATATCATAAAAATATGAGGCTAGGGAAAAAAAAGCTTCCTAACCTTTCTGTTACTGCTTAATTTTCAAGATTGTATTCTCTCCCTATTCACCAAGGTGCTAATTGAAAACATAAGTATGATTATGTAAATGTAACACAATTCTTTGAAAATTCTACAATATTCATTATAGTTTCTAGCCATGATACAGTCACAAGATTGGGGTCAGTAATCACTAGAGTGAAGTTGATGCATCTACAGACTTACTTGCTTTTTCTATTTAAAATTCAAGTTGTCAGTCTCTCTTCCCCAACTGATGAATAATGCGTGGGGGGTGGGGGGGGGGCAGGGAAGAAGATGTTAGAAAAGTAGGTGTCCAATTTAAGCAGTAAAACTGCAAAAATAAGTCCAATTTTTTAGCCTGAGTAAAATTTTAGTAATATAAAGCAGACTTGAACAAGTTTGTTTAGCTTCCCATCTTTAAAAAATTGTTTCTTCTGTTTTATTCTTTCTTTCAGCATAAAGATGCCTATCAAGTGATACTAGATGGTGTGAAAGGTGGTACGAAGGAAAAAAGATTAGCAGCTCAGTTTATTCCGAAATTCTTTAAGCATTTTCCAGAATTGGCTGATTCTGCTATCAATGCACAGTTGGATCTCTGTGAGGATGAAGACGTATCAGTGAGTGTATGATTGATGCTTTTCAGCGAGCTTTCAGATGTCTCACTTGCCGTTCTCAGACACTTTCTGTGTGTAGCTAATGGAACTGACGTAGCGGTGGTATCAGTGCCCAGGAAGTCCTGCAGTGTGTTTTGGTGTGATGCCATGCTGAGGCTTAAGCCTACGTGTGAGAAAATATTTTCTCTCTTTCACCAACTTTCAACTGTGAAAAATGCGTAGAATCAGGAAATATTTTGTTTTGCTTATCGTTATCCACTGTAAAAATGGGTTGTGGCTCACATTTTTTCATAGATTGTTATACATTGTGCACATGAAATTAGACTAATGTTAGTTTTTAATCAATTTATACTTGCTTAGATATTTAAAATATTAAGTATTAGATCGTATAGTTTGAACACCCCTAAATCTGGTGCATAGCAGAAAAATAATTGGTCTGTGTAATAATTACATATGATTACTAGAATAAGAAAAAATAGTTTTTCCTTGGAACGGAATTATATTAGCATATCTGGCTGCTGATACAGATTCCTAAGAACTTTCAACTATTACCTCCTGGCTTTTCAGATGCAGTTAGTGAATCGCCAACATTCCATGCACAATTTGCTACATATAACTCCTCCATTTTTTTTAAACTACGCGCCCCCCCCAAAATACAACTAAAACTTAAAGTAATAAACAAGCCAAGACCACATATTTGGAATTAAGTACGTAGTATATATTCACAAATGTTGTGTTAAGTAGTCAGTAGGGAAATTTTAAAGTAAATAGAGGTACTGGATATGACTTTGCCTCTCCAGGGTACTGCAGTATATGCCCAAAGGTAGTAAAAATGCAACAGTTAACATGTAATCAGTGTATAAACTGTTGTTTATGATCTCAGATCTGTCTGCTCCAGTCAGTTAATTGTACTTAGCATCCCTTTTACTTAGCATCCCTTTTCACCACATTTTGTTTTAGTGATTCTGTGAAGCTCGAATATTAAATTGGAGCAAATTATTTCTAAAACTGCAAGAAGCCTCATGTTTTATATTTTGGTGACTCATGCCCCTAATTATGGTTTCTCTCCAGTTTTAGTTTTCTTTAAAGATTGGGGTTGTTGTTTTTATTGATGATAGTATTTGGTTAATTTTTTTGTTTGAAATCATATTCAGATTCGACGGCAAGCAATTAAAGAGCTGCCTCAGTTTGCCACCGGAGAAAATCTTCCCAGAGTGGCAGATATACTAACCCAACTTCTGCAGACAGGTAAGAAATTTTATTATTACCCTCTTATCTAAATGTAACTTCCCTTTGAAATTTAGCTTTTTTGTTTTCCTTTTTGGCTGAAGGTACTACTTTTGATAGAAATTAAAATTCTTCTTTTCATTCAGTAGTTTGAAGCTTATTGTGATTATCTAATTCCTGGTGTTGTTTTGTTTTTAATTCTGTTCATAAAGACATAGTGACTGGATTCTTTTGGGAATTTTGATGCATTGTGATTTTTTGCCCCAGTTTCCTGTAGCTTTTTAATTGTACTATCTTAATGTAAAAGCTTTCCTGGTGTGAGATCAGGTTTTTCTACCTTTATAGGGAAGATGTATTTTCTTGGTAGTTGAGAAGAATGCTTAGTTATATGTCTCCTCTCAATGTAATCTGTGAGAAACTACGTTGAATCTTAGGTTTGAAAATGCAGCAAATATTTTTCATTCCTTTTATACATTGTACTATTTTTTCTCCATCCAGATGATTCTGCGGAATTTAACTTAGTGAACAATGCCCTGTTAAGTATATTTAAGATGGATGCAAAAGGTAAGCCCACCACTTGTTCTGAATTGTGCTTGATGTGTTAAAAAAAAAAAAAAAAAGTTGGGGAGCGTGGCATTCCTTATTAAGGATAAAATCAGATTCATCCAGAGATCTATTTCATAAAAGTTCTGAGTGTTCTTTAAAAAAGCTGCTTAGCACAAGATATTTGTGACGTGAAAAACCTAGCAGAAGTAATTGCAAAAACACATCAGACTTTTCCATTAGAAATCTGTTGGAGGGGTGCTTGGTGGCTTAGGCAGTTAAGTTGTCCGACTTCGACTCAGGTCTTGATCTCATGGTTTGTGGGTTCAAGCCTCATGTCGGGCTCTTCGTTGACAGTGCAGAGCCTGCTTGGGATTCTCTCTCTCTCTTTCTCCCTCTCTTTCTCTCTCAAAAATAAATTAATACATAAAATTTAAAAAGTTGTTGAAAACTCCCTTTGCCACATTAAAGAAATTCTCCAAAATGCCTGGGTTTATTATTAATGATTAAAAAGTCATTCTTTTTTTTTTTTTTTTTAATGTTTATTTTTGAGAGAGAGAGAGAGTGTACACACAAGTCGGGTAGGGCCAGAGAAAGAGGGAGACACAGAATCTGAAGCAGGCTGTCAGCACAGAGCCTGACACCGGGCTCGAACCCACGAACCATGAGAATATGACCTGAGCCAAAGTCGGATGCTCAACCAACTGAGCCACTCAGGAGCCCCCAGAAAAGAAAGTCATTCTTAAACGGATTCTGAGTCCATGAACAAAGCATCTGATTACTGTTACGGTTGGGGTATAGAAATTTCAAACTAATTTAGCCAGAAACAGTCATATTCAGGATGCTTATTAACTCACTGGAAAATAAATACTGTTAAATGAGTTAAACAGAGAAACTTCATTACAATATAGAATTGATTTGCTACACAACTATTTTGTTTTGCAGGGACTTTAGGTGGCTTGTTTAGCCAAATACTTCAGGGAGAGGACATTGTTAGAGAACGAGCAATCAAATTCCTTTCTACAAAACTTAAGACTTTACCAGATGAGGTTTTAACAAAGGAAGTAGAGGAACTTATACTAACTGAATCCAAAAAGGTAAGCTTCAGTCATCATTTAACAGGACTCCTGTAAAGCAAAAGAACATATTTCAAATTGTAGTATTCATTAATGTCTGTAGCTTTTGTATAAAATGATACATCCCATTAGAACCACTAAAGAATGTCAAGCTTTTCTTATATTGTATTTTGCACTTTGGTCACCAGTAATGATGAATTGGCATATTGATTTAAAGGGATGTGGTCACAGTTAAATCTTTCATGGGGTATCCTCAAAATTTATGCATTCTTCAGGACTCTGTACAAGTAATTTCTTTCAGGAAATTTTACCTAATTTTTACCCCCTCCCCAATTTTAGGATATTCTCCTCTAGTGTTCTGGATCATTTCAAAATGAAAGTGAAACACATTGAAGTGCCTGTTTTCTCATCTTACCCCATGACACTGTAAGCTCAGGAGACCATGTTTATTTGTGCTCCTGGCGTCTAGCATAGTTAGAGACGCTAAGATTCACAAGATGTGTCATAGCTAACTTTGCACTCATAAAGTGCCAAAGTTTGGAGATCATTATTTTTATATATATGTTGAGGAAAATTCAAATTTTTCTCTAACAGCACCACTCCCTTGCTTACTGATGAGATTTCTTCAGTGAGAGCGAAAGGAGCAGCTCTCCAGCTGGGAATATCAGTATCTGCTCCAGCTAGTAATCTGGTGGAGTATGTAAGGATTGCTTGTTTCTTCAGTCAGTGAACATAAAGACTTAGACCCACTCATATGGAGCACTCAAGACTTGCATGGTCTCAGATTTTGTATACAGTTGCCATATTAATGTGAGCGAGCTGCTTTTATTTATTTATTTTTAAAGATTTTATTTTTTTAAGTAATCTCTACACCCAGAATGGGGCTCAAACTTACAACCCCAAGATCAAGAGTCGCATGCTCTACTGGCTGAGCCAGCCAGGTGCGCCAAGCTGCTTTTAAATTCAGGAAACTGAATCTGATTTGACAGCTGACTATAGAATTTTCAGGGTTTTTTTCCCTCTTACCACCCCACCCCCTGCCCCGGTGAAGAGCCTTTTTAGATATTCTTTTCTTAGCTATTCTCCTATGAAATTTTAATGCCACAGATATACTATATCTATTTATGCACTGTTTGTATATCTGTGCTTCGTACATAAAGAAGAAAAATTTTCCGAGAACCACATTTTGCCCCTCTGGAGACAGTGTTGTGCCCTGTTGAGAATGCATGATGTATTCTAAAGCTAAATTTGACTGAAGCTAGAAGCTGTCCTCTCATCAGTATTTCAGAAATATTAGCAATCCAACTTTAGTAACTGAAATAAATTTGCTACAGTTTCAATATTGATCTTTCTTTCCCATTCAAGTGATAACAATACTGTTATTCTGAATTGTCTCTTTGCAGGTCCTAGAAGATGTTACTGGTGAAGAATTTGTCCTGTTTATGAAGATACTATCTGGGTTAAAAAGCTTACAGACAGTGAGTGGAAGACAGCAACTCGTAGAGTTGGTGGCTGAACAGGCTGACCTGGAACAAACCTTCAATCCCTCCGATCCTGACTGTGTGGACAGGCTCTTACAGTGCACTCGGCAGGCAGTACCCCTCTTCTCTGTGAGCTCTTTGTTTTACATAGTTGATATTTTGATTACTCTATTAGCGTATATTTCTATGGATTCTCACTTGAGGGTTCTCCTCAAACCTTTGCATATAAGTAGTAACAGTGGAGTGAATATTTACTGGGTGGGGTTGATGAGAGCCCCGAACAGCCAGAAATTTCTTTAAAGTCTTGCTTAGAGACTTTTTAAAGGTCGAGAGCATTTTGCGTCATAGTTTATGGTTTGGCTGAGTTTCTAAACCATTTGGTTTAGTAATTTAGCTTTTTTTTTTTCTTAAATTTTGTAACAGATTGTTGTTATAGGTAAATACGCTCTTTATCTCTGGCTTTGTGCTTCTCTGCTCATGAGTCTTCTAGGATGTGCATAGAGTAGTTTGAAAAACACAATTTAAAGGACTCTTCCTTTTTTGCAAAATGTACAGTCTGAAATTCAACACTAAAATATCCCCTAAAATTTGACCTGAGCATTAAGGAAGAGTTTGAAAGTCTGCAGATGTCCCAGTGCTCCAGATGACTTGGTTACGAAGTGTGTATTGTCACAAGGTTATTCCTGGAGTGCTCTGGGGTGTGCACTGTGTTGTAACTACACTGCTTGATGCTGTGGTGCTCAGCATTTTTTGAATGACATTCTGTTATTACATTTGAAGGAATATTCCCCCCCTTCTTTGACAACTCCGTGTTCTTTGTATTTTTGCAGAAAAATGTGCATTCCACAAGGTTTGTGACTTATTTCTGTGAGCAGGTTCTCCCTAACCTCAGTTCCTTGACTACCCCAGTGGAGGGCCTCGATATACAGTTGGAGGTAGGAGAAAATGTCTGCTGTTAGTACTGAAAAGACATTCTCATATTCTAACATAAATATAAACCACTAACTTCGAGATCTGATTTCTAAGAGAGTAAAGTTGTGATGGCTAGCTAGTAATCTATACCAGGATTAATCACTTAGGAATGCTTTATGGATTTAATGAAAGTTTGCTGCATTGGGAAAGCACTGCCTATAATGTTCATGATACTATCTTTGTAGCCTTAATACTTTTAAATAAGGTATTTAATTCATGATTGCTCCTCTCTGTATCTATAATCGATAGAGCCAGATTTAAACAGACTAACACAAAATATCTTTTATCCCTTCTCCAATATAATTGACAGCTCTCTCCTTTGTATCTCAACTGTAATGTACATTCATATTTTTTTCCCCACAACACATATAACATTTACATTTATTTATCTCTCCACATTTAACTGATGCTTCTCTATATCCCCAGAATCTGTTGTGGAGTCTGATTCTGGAAGGCACTTAATAATTGTTGAATTAAGCTGAAATAATGGAAATGTATATGCCATTCTCCTCTTAGGTTTTTAGGCTAGAGAACAGTCCTACTGTGTACTGTCACTATCATTTGCTTCAGATGTCCTGGGTTTGGCTTATTAGACTGAGATGGAGTACAAGACAGGTGGACCCCAAGAATAGTGGCAACTACCAGTGCTTTGAGTTAGTGTCCAGAGACTAAATTTCATAGCAAACAGGGCCCACTCTAAATATTCGTAAGTAATTCTTTGCTGTTAAGAGTTCTTCCTCGGTGTTTCTTCATAGTACAATATTAAGCTGTAACAGAAAGCAGCCTTAAAAGTTACCTAGAATCATTCTTACTTTACAGCCCTTGCCCATTCAAAAAAAATAATACTAATAGCAGTGAATTGTGTGTTTTAGGTATTGAAACTATTGGCAGAGATGAGTTCATTTTGTGGTGACATGGAAAAACTAGAAACAAATTTAAGGAAACTGTTTGACAAGTTATTGGTAAGAGCTTTTTTCTTTCTTTATGGCGTAGTCAGTATATAGTGTGGTGTAATTTCTAGAGAATCAGCTTTTGAAATTCAGATTAGGTAGAATAATTCTAGCAAGTGTTTTTTAGTTGCTCAGGCCACATGTTATCTACTTTTAAAAGAAAATCTTTGACATCTCTTCTGTTGTTGATATTTTGCATAAAAGATAATACAGGATTTATATAGTAGGTCTTTCTGTTATTCCTTTATCAAAATTTTTTCACATTTGCTCCAGGTCACCATCCAGGTCGCTGCCCAAGGCCAAGTAGCTTTAGCAGCCAGGAAGTAAGGTCATTTAAGTCATAATTGTGGAGAAAATAGGCCACCTGATAAAATCATTATCAGCATCACCAAGTGATTTTCTTGTTGGATGTGAACAATTGTGTAACTGACACAGTGAGTGATAAACATCAGACGTGTAGTATAAATGGACTCATCCCACATCCCGTGCTCTCTCTTCCAGACCTGTAACACCTGCTGGGGTGTTATAGCACTCATATTGAATGCCTTTGGCAGTACTTGGAATGTGAGAGTCAAACAGTGTGGGATAATGTTCAGAAAAGATTTTTGGAATTAGCATAGTAAAGTGATTAAAAACATCAATTTTGTGAGGCACCTGGGTGGCTCGGTTGAGTGTCCAACTCAATTTCAGCTCAGGTCATGATCTCACGATTCCTAAGTTCGAGCCCTGCATCAGGCTCTGTGTTGACATTGTGGAGCCTGCTTGGGATTCTTCCTCTCTCTTTGCCCCTCCCCTGCCTGTGCTCTCTCTGTCTCTCAAAATAAATAAATAACTTAAAAAATATATCAATTTTCAGTGGCAAACTTAGATTGAATCCTGACTCTTCAGCTGACTATTTCATCATAGAAAAATTATCTAAGCTCTCAGAATTTCATTTCCTTCATTAGCATAAGTGCCTAATAAATGTTAGCTACTTCATTGTCAGCAGTAACAGCAGCAGCTATGACAGGTTAACATAGAGAGTTGACAGGCTGGATCATTGATCTAATAGGTAAAAGGGATATCTTACCTAAATTTCTGATGTTGGCAGTTTTTAACACTTCATGCCTTAAAAGGGTGCAGCTATGACAGGTTAACATGGAGAGTTGACAAGCTGGATCATTGATCTAAAAGGTAAAAGGGACATCTTAACCTAAATTTTTGATCTTGGCAGTTTTTAATGCTTCATGCCTTAAAAGCATGCCCTTCATTTACCTCATTATATGTTAATAATTAGAGCATTTCCAGTAGATTGCAAACATGTTTGTATTTCCATCTCTTAGGAATACATGCCTCTCCCTCCGGAAGAAGCAGAAAACGGGGAGAATGCTGGTAATGAAGAACCCAAGCTACAGTTCAGTTATGTGGAGTGTTTGTTGTACAGCTTCCACCAGTTGGGCCGAAAACTTCCAGATTTCTTAACAGCCAAATTGAATGCAGAAAAGCTCAAAGATTTCAAAATTAGGTGATGTATGATTGAAGTGGTCCAATCCCTGGCAAAAATGATAGCTATCTTGACACTCCCTTGGTTTTGTTTTTGTTTTACAAGAGTTCTCTCTCCACCCTGCTTTACCCCAGTAGAACAAAATAAAACAGGAATGTATACAAACCGGTGGCATAACATATCCACATAGGAGGAAAGAACTTTTTCTAAAACGGACTCTAGGTATCCTTACTTGCTTTATGATCCCCAGCAGATTCCCAGTCTCTCTAACTGCCCACATTTTCCTCAGCAGTTACATTAAATGATAAAGCACCTGCCTTGTGGAGTTGTGGGAATATTAGACAGTGAATGGAAACCTTGGCACACGCGGGTACCCCATAACCTGGAGCTGCTATTGTTGATGTCTTAGAGTGTTCCGGAGGAGCACCACCGGAGAAATCTTAAGTGATTATCATGAAGACACTTTGTATTGAATCATTTTATTAACAGCTTCACATCTTATAATTTGAAATGCTTGTCCACTGTATCATCTGTTACTGTCCTCTACTCTTGGGTAAGGCAGAGGTTTAGTACTTGGTGAAGCATTTGAGAAGCAGCAACATGTTAAGAAATTACTCCGAAAATTAAATAATGCCAAGTTGTTAAGTGGAGTTCCTAGAAGTCAGCAGGTGGGGCTACGTACTGCCTCTCTCCATGTATTTGGGAACAAACTTGAAAAGGGAGTTACTTAGGACCCTTTGAGATTTACATGAGTTTGTAATAAATTCTCAGATCTGCAGTTTTGTTATACTTTTAACTGGACCTTGAGGTGTAAACAGGTCAAACACTGTCCCTTGTTTGCAGATAAAAACATAGAGATTAAGTGATTTGTCTAAGGTCACTTGACCTTCAGTTGGCCAGTGAAAGAGTAGAACCCAGGCCACCTGATCCTAATCCATGCTCCTGAATGGTTCACTGACCATGCCTTGCAGGTAACATAAAGAGCACAGTGCTACAAATCTTACTCTTGCCAGGTTGAGTGTGGATTTATTACCATTTTTGATAAAGGAGGACTGCTTTTATTTCACTTATTTATGTATCTTTTGGGATCATGTATTGATAACTTAAAAATTAGCTATAGTGTAAGATTCTATGAGTTTAAAAACAAAGTTGAAGTTGTGATTTGCTAAGTAACCAGTACTTCTTTATTTAGGCTGCAGTACTTTGCCCGGGGTCTGCAGGTTTATATCAGACAACTTCGCTTGGCTCTGCAGGGTAAAACAGGCGAAGCCTTAAAAACAGAAGAGGTAAGAAGAGTGGATCACATCTTATAAGGAAATTTTTTTATTATAGCCAGAATGTATTACAAATTCAGGCTCAGGGGCACCTGGGTGGCCTAGTCGGTTGAGCATCTGACTCTATTTTGGCTCCGGTCATGATCCCAGGGTTGTGGGATTGAGCCTCGCGTTAGGCTCTGCTTAAGATCCTGTCACTCTCCCCTCTGCCCTGCATGCGCGCGTGCGCGCACACACACACACACACACACACGCTCTCTAAAAAAAAAAATTCAGACTCAATTCATATGTTGAAATGTAACAGGTAATACAAGTCTATGTTGAAGATCCCATGTTAGAAGATTGTCTGCAGATTCAGTTATTTACTAAGTTATATTTTCATATGTTTATCCTTGTTGAAATGTTTTGTTGAACGTTTCCAAGTTTGTGAACAGTGCTACCAAACTTAGATACATACCAGTCTTTTGCTAGGGTCTCATTAGCACATTTTGTTCAAATATTTGATTGACATTTGTGATATTTAAAATTTTACCTTTTTGATAACCAAATACCAATTTACATTGAAAAAAAGATTAAATTGCCAGTTCTACCCCAGACTGTATGTGTATGTGGCGGGGATTTTTGGATTTCTCTGATTTCACCTATTTTGATAAATCTTCACCCCAATCCTAATGAAATATTTTAAGTTTTCATTATGTTTTCATCTAACTTAAACTGATGATTTTTAAAACAACTCCTATGCACATATGACCTGCCCCTCACTCATTTTTTCAGATAAATGGTAGAAAACACTTCAGTGTTCTAACCTATAAAGGGAATATAAAGATTATTTGCTTTCTTTGCCATCTCTGCACTGGTTTAGATTAAAAAAAAACAGGAATGAGAAGAAATGATTCTGAAAGAGAATTGCTCTAGTTCTATATGGGAATGGAATATACATCATAAAAGTTATTGGCACTTTAATTTTGTTTTCCTTTTGCAGAACAAGATTAAAGTTGTTGCATTGAAAATAACCAATAATATCAATGTTTTAATCAAGGTAAGTCTTCCTTTCTTACCCAGTCCTCCACTAGAAAGCTAGTGCAAGAGGTTTTATCCATCTGTCTTTAGGTCTATTATGGTACACTGTTAAAGGGAAATGCCATTGTGTTCTAGATATTTGGTCTTTTAAAACTTTACGCTTTTTACAATACCAAGTGACATTTCTATAACTATTATGAAGTCATACATCGTTTTATTTAAAAGCTACTGCAGAGGAAGACGTGCAGATTTTCTCTGGCCCAAAGCATTGGAGCAAATACATTTAGATTTAGAAACTTCACTGACTTAAGTTCTGGTGGTCTTAATGTTGTGTCCTTTCACATGGCCAGTAAAATTCTGCTTTGCTTATTCTAAGCATGGACAAGTCTGTGTGGCACCTGAGATGTTTCCCTATGGTTCTTTTCTGTTAACTTATCTATGCAATAAATTAAGAGCTGTCTGTACTGTAGACTAAGGTGTACCTTACCATTAAGCCATAAATACCCTTCAGTCCTATTTACCCTCCCCAAGCATCCATAAACCTAAACAAAAGACAACCTGAGAAAAAAAAAGAATCACAACAAAGTAACCATCATTTGTTCCTACAAGTTAACTTTCTTGTTAGCCAGCTGGGAAAAAGAAATATTTGTTAACAGAGCACAAACCTGACAGTAACAAATTAAGACTAGTGGTATACCTTAACACCAATCTGGTAAAGATCTCATGGAATAAATACTTTTTTATCAGAGGAGAGGGAAACTTTTCAGAGAAAGCAACAGGGAGACATTGAAGGATGAGTATCATGGTGTCAACACTCTCATCTCCTAAGGAAATTATTATAACAGCCACCACTTATTTCGAACCTTAAATACAAATAATAATTTCAAATAGTGAATTCATATATTAAATGTGAGACTTTTGAGAAGTAATTTATATACATCTCTGTAAGTTTAAGGTATACAGTATGGTTGGTAGACCTGTATGGTGAAATGATGACCACGGATAGATTCAGCCAACATCCATTTTCTCATATGGATTACAGCAAAATCCCTTTCTTATGCTAAATCATATGCTAAATTGGTCCAGCTAGAAATCTCAGGCATTTTTAATTCAAAGGACTTTACATTGACTAATTCCTTACATTTACCTGGCGTGGTGGATTTAAGGTTTATATAGTAGGATGTGGTCTTTTGTAGTATATTTAACTATGGAAGTAAGTCAATTTACTTTTATCATATTTTACCTACATATAAAATATGTAGGTAAAAAATAAATTAAAAAATGATTTTGACACGTAAAAATCAGAGTAAAGCTGGTAAGAAATGTTAGGTAAAATACTAAGAATAAATATATTTAGAAATGTATCCAAGTTACGTGAGGGTATCATGAGGTTAGATTATTTCAGTTCTGGATTGCTTTAACATTTAAATTCAGCAAACATTTGCATTATTACATGTTGATAATTTCGTATTTAAATCTTGGGGGTTTTTCCTTCATTGGTAATTTGGAGACATTTAAGAAGAAAAACATGGGGCGCCTGGGTGGCTCAATCGGTTGGGCGTCCGACTTCGGCTCAGGTCACGATCTCACGGTCCATGAGTTCGAGCCCCGCATCGGGCTCTGGGCTGATGGCTCAGAGCCTGGAGCCTGTTTCAGATTCTGTGTCTCCCTCTCTCTGACCCTCCCCCATTCATGCTCTGTCTCTCTCTGTCTCAAAAATAAACGTTAAAAAAAAAAAAAGGAAAACATGATTAGCCAGGCCTTTAGTTTTGTTCTAATTTTGAAATGTATAAAAGTCTGCAAAAGCAAATGCAGGCTGTACCATTTTTTTCCATGAAAGCACCTTGGTGACTGCCTCTGTGCAAAAGAAGTGCTTATTTATTTACTTTGTTTATTAGAGTTGATAACATTTTATTCTAGAACTCAAAATAATCATCATTTAGAAAAGACTTAGCTACAGTTTCTGAAGTGATGTACACAAAATAACATTAATGAAGTGTAATAGATGGAATTTTAAAAAATTGTTTACTTTTTCTGTTGCAGCTTTTCTTAGGTAAGCAAGAAGGATAGATTAAAGTTTCCTCTCCTCAGTTGTGTCTTTAAGATATCTCCACATTACTTACCCTCACCACCAAATATGTTACAAATCTTGTCTCATTTTGTCTTTTCAGGATCTCTTCCACATTCCTCCTTCTTATAAAAGCACAGTAACATTATCCTGGAAACCTGTACAGAAGGTGGAAATTGGGTAAGATATATTTAAAAGAGATTTGAGTGTTCTAATATTTATGATTTATAAATATGAAAATCTCTGACTTTGGATATTATATTTACTGTACAAAATGGTACCTTATTAAACAATCTTAGTAAGATGTTAAAATATGACAATTAGAAGCATGACTTAAAATATAAAGTCTGATTGCAGTATAAACTGGTGGAATACATCGCTGGAATGTTCAGGCTTCTCTGTACTCCTGTGGCATAACGAGACTTCTGACAAGTTTTATAAACTGAGTCCCTTGCCTGTATAGTTCTTGAAGCTACATATTCCAGATTATTTTAAAGCCTTGTAAATGCCTTTTGCCATTGTTGCATAATTAAGGCACAATTAATTTGATGACATCAGAACATTATATCCCTTTTTCTGATGTGACTATCATCTTTAGGATGTCTTTTGACCAATATGCTAAATTACATGTGTGTTAATGGCCTCTGGTAATAGAATTTTTTTTATTGCCCTTCTTACTGTTACAGGCAGAAGAGAGCCAATGAAGATACAACTTCTGGTTCACCACCGAAGAAATCTCCAGCAGGACCAAAAAGGGATGCCAGGCAGATTTATAATCCTCCTAGTGGGAAATATAGCAGCAATTTGAGCAACTTTAATTATGGTGAGCGTTTCCGTTTGGGTACAAGTAATATGAGAAGTTAGGCAGAAATTGTGTTGTACTTGGTTTTACTTATTAATTGTATGTAGTAATATATATAATGGCTCTTTCCAGTGACTTTTCTGAGTTAGCTTGGGGAACTAGAGCTACTGGGGAAACGAGCTACCCCATTCCTTTATAACTCTCTCTTGTAGACTTACTGAATTAAGCATACAACACTAAGAACTTGGAAAAGAAAAATATTCCTCTTGTATTCAGAGGAGGGAACCAAAAAAAAGGAAGTTGACATGAACCATCCATTCCTCGTTTTCCCTGTTGTAACTTCAGGGCAAGACATTCTGTGCATTCTCCCTCAAGGGTAGATACAGCTTCTAGCAGATATGATGATATTAATGATCCTTCTTGGACCTTATCTGCCTACTGCTTGTCCTTCCCATCTTCTTAACTACTATGGAAGAAGTCCTAGTAGTGGAGTCAGATGTTAATGTATCACCGGCAAGGAAGATGTGTCCCATTGTGGTCTCTCCCCACTGCCCAGGGTGCAGTTTCCCTGTTAGCTTTAGCCACTGGTGCCAGGAGAGCTTCCCTCTAGTCCATTCTCTCCCAGTGCTGTGGAAGAAGAGCAGTCTGTTCCATATTGACTTGTATCCTCATAGATCCTTTCAAAGAAGAATGGATGAAAACATTCACTGAGTCACCTCCTTAATCTTGTTTAAGAAGACGAATCTTAATAATACTGGCAACCAAATGTAATTAGGATTGGTCTTATTTACCAGTCAGAATTAATTCTGCAGTAATTATCTTTAAAAAAGTACATTGTGAAACATGTAACTCTATAATTGTTTCCAAGGTGAGATAATTCTGACATTAAAGTCTTCCCACAGTAGCTAAATTCCTTTGAGCAAACAGCTTACAGAAAGGTGTTTTTTTTAGACTGTGAAATGAACCCTTCTATTTGTCAGACTCCGGCAAATTTAGTGTAGGAAAGATCACTGAACTCTTACTACGTAAATGTGCATCTCTTAGCCTCTTCTCTTACTAGAAAACTAGGGATAACAGAGCTCTTAAAAACTTCAAATAAGAGGGGGAAAATACCCTCAAGAATATTTGTGCAGACATTTTGTAAATGGAAAGGATTCTGTTACTTCATCGCAACAAAGATCGTCTTCTATTGTTTGTATGATTTGTGGTGTCTTTCAGAATTATTCTTAAAATCCACTGTTACCTCAGATACTATCTTCATTTGACTTAAATGAAAGTAATCAAGAGCTATGGCAATACATAGAGAATTGTATTCCTTTTCACTTGGGCAAATGAGTTACTCTTGAGTTGCTTTGAGGATTCTGCCCTGTGAAACTCACTGCCTGTTTGATGGGGAGAATCAGATGACATAATGCATGTGGAAAAGAGATGTGAAAAATGCAGAGCCTTAGATTATGATTTTTTTTTCACTATCAGTGTGAAAAAAGTCTCTGAGTCACTTACAACCTCAGTTGTACCATAGTCCTCAGAGTAATATGGGCAAAACAAGCATTCCTGTTAATTGTGTTTTGTGTCTGGTATTATAGCCCCTGAATGTTCCTAAAGGGGTCAACCTTGTCGTTGGGGTGCTGGTCATAAACAGAACTACAAAGAAACTAAACTCTCATCTTTTTTTAGAAAGTAGTAGCCAAATTTCTGCCAGCATTTTAGATTTCAAGAGTTGAATGTTAACAGGTTATAGGTATTCTCGTAGTAGCAATTTCAAGAGTTTTCTTGGCTTTCTTTCACCCATTCCATTGAAAACAGTTCTTGATACTACAGATGAGATTTGGTGGGCCTATCTACCTCAAGTTTTTTCCCACCTTTTTTATGTCCTTCCCTTAGGGAACTGAAAAAAGAAGCATGTTGTATTTTTTTTTTTTCTGGGATGTCACTGTTGCCTCAGAATTGGAGGGGAGAACATGTTTTATTTTCTTAATGCCTTCTAATACATAGTTTGTTAACCACCATAATTCCACTTTCCTGTGTCAGCCACACTCTTGTTTTATTTTTCGAAAGGCTGGTTAGATGGCTTTTTTTTAAGTCATGTATGCTGAGGGGTTAGGAAATTGACTCCTTTTGGTTATTAGAGAACCAAGTAGTATTAATACTTATTACCTTATTACATTGAAAGAAATAGGCTGTGATAGGCCTGAACTTGTTCATCATAGAAGAGGAACCAGAATTGCAATTGTTCTTTGAGTCTAGGCAGGAATATGTAGCCATTTTTTTCCTTATCCAAGTTTATCACTTTACTAACCAAGGTCTCTTATTTGCTTTATAAACATTAACTCAATTCAACTTCTTGGTGCATTTTTTAATCAAATTATTTATAAACACCTGCCCACGTTTGGTTTTCCCTCCTGGACATATTTGCTCCGTAACCTAGAAGTACTAAGCATGATATATTTTGTGACTTGTGTCCTGCATATTTTACATTTTTAGAATGTAAAAATAACTTTTAAATCATAATTGTAGCTGGGAGCAGTGGTTTTTTTAAGTTAGTAATGTAAGCTTGAAACCACTTAAGAAATCATGCAAATGCAGAATGGTGCCTCAGGATAAAGCTCTTCAAAAAAAAAAAAAAAAAAACAACCTTTTTTTTTTTTTTTTTTTTGGAGCCTCTGAACTGTGTAGAAATGGCTACATCCATTGCAGGTCAAAAAGAAATAGTATAGACAAGATAACCATGTCAAACAGTATCTTCATACAATGTATGTAATATCCTCATTAGATACGGCTGAATAACAGAGGGCAAGTAACCTAGTTCTGCACATTAAAATTGATTGAAAAACAGTTGAAAGGGTGAGTTTTAGTAGTCAGTTTACACGGAATAATGATACCTATGAAGATAATTTCTTAAGTGTGTTGTTAAATTAACTGAGAAATGAAGGTTTTATAATGAGCACGATAGGGGGAAAATGTGCCTACATCTGCATAGATGAGGCCAAGTCTTAGAAATGCTGGAGTTACAGCATACATAAGGGTTGCTATACAACCTGATGCACTCGTTGCATTTCTGGGAGAGTCTTACTTACCCCCAGACCACCTCTGATTTTCTCAGTATGTTCAGGGAATAACCAACATGGTGGTTTCATTTAAATGGCTTTCAAACTGATCAGCTCAGAAAAATGGGTTGGGGCAGGAAAGATGACTTTGAAACAGATTCCATGCTATTACACATGTAAATGTTGGCTAAGCTGGGGAATGATCCAGTTAGTTTTCTAACTCAGAGAGTTGCTGGAGGAAAAAAAAAGACATCAAAACATTACCCAAATAAGGTATCTATATTTCTAGCCTTAATAGCAAAAAAAAAAAAAAAAAAAAAAATGGATTGCAATATAGACTTAATAGGAATTTTTCAAGCATCCATCCAACATTATGGATCCAAAATGGCAACACCTGGTGGTTTTCATTGCTCCTAACAAGACTGCTGCAGTGAGGAAGTTTGAAGGTTCAGTGAAGAGATTTGATTTCTGGAATTAGAAGTTTGAGACTCATGACTCATTTATGTATAATCTAAAGTTCAACCTTGCTGATAACTTCAATCAGTTTTCTTCACTAGAGGATTCCTTTAAGGATTATTTCTCTGGAACTATAAAAGAGACTAACCAATGAATCAAAGACTCATTCTACTGTATGACACAAGTGACTTGATTTTTTAGCAAGATAAGCTTAATTTACATTAATAATCTGAATACTGTATACAAATCACCTTTTGGGCAGCTCATGTTAGCTGATAAAGTAGTGAGAAAAGCTGTTGGCATTTATATCAGCATTTTTGTGAGTCCAGGTGCTTGAAATACCGCAACCAAAACAAATTGCCTGTCCACTGCATTTCAAAGGTACATTTTTCAGTCTAGGTTAATTTGTCAAAATTGATCATTGATAACTTAAGCTATTTTGTTTGCACTCATGGCACTAGCTTTTGAAGGCCAGTGGCATTTTTGTTAATTCCATATTAAGTATAGAATTTTTAATAGTTTAATTATCTTCAGTAGTGATAGGCACACCAATAACTAAGAAATGTAGTTACAACATTATCACTTTGAAATATCTAGTTTTTGGGTACATTTAACTGAGTACCTACTTTGGATAGATTTGGCACCTTGCCATCGTGCATTAGTATGTATGTTGCTCTGGTTTATGTACACATTGAATTTGTAGATGAGCAGAATACCAGCGCTGCTTTTATAGAGTCTGCTGCTACACACAGAGCTACGAGCTACATTTCTTCTGCATTTGCTGTACCATGAAGTCCTGAGCAAGACCTAAACCCTTGTTCGCTTTTTCGTAGAGCAGAGAGGAGCCTTCAGGGGAAGTAGAGGTGGCCGAGGTTGGGGAGCACGAGGAAATCGTAGTCGGGGAAGACTCTACTGAATAAGACATCACATTCTTCAGCATTGTCATGAGCTTAATATACTTAAATTCTACTACTCATTGGATTGCCGGGGATGTCCCTTTAAAAGGACTGCTGCCTTCAGCTAAAAACTTAATGTTCTTTATACCTTTGTATGTATGATCTACTTTTGTAACAGACCATGGTTGTGTCCAAGGTAAAAACCACAGTGATATTTTTGGATGCTTTGTTCACAATCTTGACTTGTTTTTGCAATATCATTATTACTCAAAATTCATATTGTGAATCTTTTACTTTTAACATCTTGGTAATTTGTTATTGAAAGCTATTCGAGTCTAAAATGTAATGAAATTCAGTCCATTTCTGGTAACTGGTAAAGATGATCAGTTGAAAGTTTACGGATTTCCTCTACCCTCTGTCTTTTTTTTTTCTTTTGCC
The DNA here is from genome assembly GCF_027475565.1 of Acinonyx jubatus. Taxonomy (NCBI): domain Eukaryota; kingdom Metazoa; phylum Chordata; class Mammalia; order Carnivora; family Felidae; genus Acinonyx; species Acinonyx jubatus. Next base: position 19,321,117 of record NC_069390.1, on the reverse strand, counting down.
CAATATATGGAGAAGAATAATGGTCAATCTTAACATTTTATTTTCATTGTTTTTTTAAATAAAGCTGCTAGGCATTTCCTACCTAGTGTTATAAAAGCAAAATACTTAACAGCTTTCTTAAAATGTAAAAATGACATTACATTTTTAGGAGGAAGTAAGTTACTTTGCACTGCTTACTTAACTCTTCTCCATATGTTGCGATACTAACTTTTGACTATGGGATCTTACTATTTGAATAGAAATGTGTATGTATAATATACATACATACATAAGCATATGTGTGTGTGTGTATATATGTATATACACACACATGCTGTGAAACTTGACTACGCAACATAAATCATTTTTTAAAATTCCTGGAACGGGTAGTCTTTGACACGGTGATGATCCTTTTAAGAATGAATCCATTATTAACTTGTTACCTAGGTTTTCCTCCCAGTAGTGAGGGATTTTGAGTCAGTTGCACTTACATGATTATTGTTATTTAAAACTAAAAATAAACAAAGGCTGCATTTTCAAAGATAAATTTGGAGATCCCTGCTGGAGAAATACAGCCAAAATATTGAATCAGATGTACATATAGGTTTCTACAGGATGAGACAGAATAATTTAGAATTGGGGGATTTAATAACCAGGGCAACCCAGGAAAAGTGACTTGAAAACATGGTGTACCAATAAGTAAGGGATGCTCTCTCGGTTTGCTTTTGCCACTTTCAAGATTTTAACTTCTCAGGTTATTAATCAAAATTATTGTATAAGTTAGCTAATAGAATCTTTAGGTTAAAACAACAGACGGGGGGTTTGTGGAGTGTTTAATGTCATGGGCATTTTTAGTAGCATAGGCCCTTTGCTCTGCATTTGAATGTTTTATATCTTTTTGTTCCACAGTTAATCTTCCCTCCCCCAAGCTTGCTATTCAGATTCAATGCCTGAATGACATTTTCTAGTAGTTTGACATATTTTTTGAGGAATAGTTTGTGATTCCAATGCAGGTGTCTTCATTATTGTTACCTCTACATTGGGGAAAAGGCAAAACCCCTTTGTTAGAATTACTGCACATGTTTATGGGAAAAATATTTTTTTTAAAGACTAGAATGATACAAGTGAGCAAAAGAAGTTGGTCAGCTTGACTATGGAGTGGTGGCAATAATCTCTAAAACATTCCAAAAGACTCTGAGCTGAACCTAAGCTCCCTTGGAATCTGAACAGACATAGGAACAAGGAATTGCATTTGAAAACTGTGACCAGATAGTCTGGACCTCAGAGGCATCAGCCAGTGGCCTAAAGCCATTTCAAGTACAGAAACTATTGGGACTACAGCTATATAAATTTGAACATTAAGTGTAACTTTTCCTCTTTTTCTTTTTTAAAGCATATTTGTAAACTCAAAGCTGAGCAGAAATAACTTTACTTTCTCAAGTTTGACACCGAGTCGATTATGTTCCTTCCTTTGCCACCTCATTGTTCCCTTACCTTTCCTAAGGCAATAGTGCACAACATAGGTTATTTTTGCTTCAGAAATTGAATGAAAAACTTCATGCCATGAATTTTTTTCTTTTGCAAGACACCTGTTATCACCCTGTTCAAATGTAAATGTTCCCTTATGCTTTTGAAATAAATTTCCTTTTGTAATTTTGTTTTGTGTCTTGATGTGTTATGATTATGTAACTTAAGATTCCTGGATATCCATTATTGATTGCTTTTATTTTGCCAAGCAATCAATACTGCCAAGCAGTGTGTTAGACTGAAAATACAAAGATGGACAAGTTGGCTCTGCCTTCAAGGAGTTCAGTCTTGCAAGTTATCTTTAATTTTCATCCTTTGAGGTTTATGTTTAAGAACTCACATACTTCTGAAAAAAAAGGATTTGGTCATTTTTATTGAAGTAAAACAGATACATTCTTGCCAAAACATTGTGAAATAACTAATTATCATCTTCAAGTTAATATGTAAAGTAAGTCAGAATGGCTTCATTTGACGGCCAGCCTTTAGTAAAAGTCTTCCTGAAGTAGAATGGTTAGGAGTGTTTTTTTTTTTTTTTTTTTTTTTTTAACATTTATTCATTTTTGAAAGGCAGAGAGAGAGCGCAAATGGGGGAGGGGCAGAGAGAGAGGGAGACACAGAAACAGAAGCAGGCTCCATGCTCCAAGCAATCAGCACAGAGCCTGACACAGGGCTTTAACTCACAAACCATGAGATCATGACCTGAGCCGAAGTCGGCCACTTAACCGACTGAGCCACCCAGACGCCCCTGTTAGGAGTGTTTTAAAGCCAAAATTTAAATGGATCAGAACGAGATATCTAAATTCCCTTGATGATCACAGCCAGTCCTGTAGCTTTAGTACCACCTACATGCTGAGGACTGCCAAATTTCTTTGTCCATCATTTCTTGCCTGGAGTTTCATGGTAGCCTTCTAACTGATCTCCCTGCTCTTACACTGGATTCTTGACAGCCTGTTCTAAACATGACAGCAGAGATCCACTCCTACTTGAAGCTGTTCAGTGGCTCATTTCAGAATACAAATTTTAAAAATGCCATGGCTTTTCATCCCTGACCTCAGCTGCTGTCCTTCCTCTCCATCACTCTGCCCCAGTCACCTAGCTTCCTGCAGCCTAGGCAGACACACCTGCCTTAGGATTTTTGCACTAGCTACTCTTTCCCTTCTATCTGCTTGTCTAATTCCATCTCCTTCAAATCCTCAAAAGATCACCTTCTCAAGGAACATGATATATTGCAATGCCCCTTTTCTATCCTGCCAAGACTCCAAATCCCACTTAACCCTGCTGCATGTTCTTTAGAGCATTTGCCAACTTCTAACATACTATATAGTTTACTTGCATGTTGTTTACTCTGTCTTCTCCTGATAGAATGGAATGTGGCTAAAATGCCACAAAGGGAAAGATTTTTGCATTTTGCTCACTGATAATCACGACTACCTAAAACAGTGCTTGGCACATGGTAAGCTTTCGATAAAAAGTCAAAGGCAGTGTTTCAGGCTCTGGAACATAGTAATGAACAAGAGAGGCAAACTGCTGGGAGTTCACATTCTAGTACACAGAGCCTGATAAATAGGCTGATTTCAGAGATTAGTAGTATGAAAATGCTGAAGCATTCTAATGTGACAATGTGTAAGAGCTAACATGGAAAGAATGGTTAGGAAAAGTCTGTAAAGAATTAATTTGAGCCAAGACCTGGGTGATGATTTGGAGCCAGGCTAGTGAAGATCTCAAGGAAAAGCATTTGAGATGGAGGCAACAAAAACCACAGAACACTTGGCTTTAAGAATGCCAGGCTGTGCTAAAAACAAAAAAGTGGGTTGGGTGCTATCCCAAAGCTTTTAGTTCCTAGTTTCAATCCCTGGGCTCCTAAATTCCTCATCTATGATAATGAACTACTTTCAATGACTCAGAGGGCACCGTACTCTTTCTGATACTGAGGCATGTTTCCCCGGTCAAGAAAATCATTGTTACCCACCCCCCACTCCACCCCTATTCATCCAGTTAATGGATTCATCCTTCAGACCCCACTAGATTCCATTCTGCTTTGGAAGCCTTTCCTCCCAAGGTGTGTACAGGACCATGCACCTGTGTGCTCCCTAAGCACACTATCTTCTCCCGTGTTAGAAACTATAGGAGGAACTCAAAGCAGTTCTGGTCAGGTGGGAAAAAATGAGATTCAATTCTAGCAAGTGTGATGGAAACTAAAACTTAGACCAATGAAATCTAATTTATCAAAAAACCTAAGAAATTGTAGATTGATTCCTAGTTGTACATTTATTAGGTAAAACTAATGCAATCAGAAGTAAGAAAATCCAGTAAAATTCTGGTCATAGAGAGTTGATAATAGAAACAAGATTTCAGGGGCGCCTGTGTGGCCCAGTCGGCTGAGCCATCCAACTTTGGCCAAGGTCACGATCTCACAGTTCATGGGTTTGAGCCCCGTGTCGGGCTCTGTGCCAACAGCTCAGAGCCTGGAGCCTGCTTCAGATTCTGTGTCTCCCTCACTCTGCCCCTCCCCTGTTTGTGCTCTGTCTCTCTCTGTAAAAATAAATAAACATTAAAAAAAAAAAATCTGAGATAAGGCCTAGATACACAGATACTAGATGTAGCTCCAGTTAGTATTCCTCAAGAAATTTATCAGAAAAGGAACAGAGAACAAATAAAAAATGAGGAAATGGTATTCCAATGAGGAAAAACTAAAATTTAACTTTCTATAAAGTGATAAGATCAAAAAGCCCAAACTCACAAAAGGTTTTAATAGAATGAACTTGAGTTTCATCATAAAATGAGGATATTAATTGTATGGAACCAGAAAAACCCCAAATAGCCAAAAGCAATCCTGAAAAAGAAAACCAAAGCTGCAAGCATCACAATTCTGGACCTCAAGCTGTATTACAAAGCTGTAATCAAGACAGTATGGTACTGGCACAAAAACAGACACTCAGATCAATGGAACAGAATAGAAAACCGAGAAATGGCCCCATAAACGTATGGCCAACTAATCTTTGACAAAGCAGGAAAGAATATCCAGTGGAATGAAGACAGTCTCTTCAGCAAATGGTGGGAAAACTAGACAGCGACATGCAGAAGAATGAACCTGGCCCACTTTCTTACACCATACACAAAAATAAACTCAAAATGGATGAAAGACCTAGACGTAAGACAGGAAACCATCAAAATCCTCGAGGAGAAAGCAGGCAAAAACCTCTTTGACCGCGACTGCAGTAAGTGTCTTACTCAACATGTTTCTGGAGGCAAGGGAAACAAAAGCAAAAGTGAACTATTGTAACTTCATCAAGATAAAAAGCTGCACAGCAAAGGAAACAATCAGCAAAACTAAAAGGCAACCTATGAAATGGGAGAAGATATTTGCAAATGACATATCAGATAAAGCGTTAGTATCCAAAATGTATAAAGAACTTATCAAACTCAACTCCCCAAAAAACAAATAATCCAGTGAAGAAATGGGCAAAAGACATGAATAGACACTAACAGACACATGAAAAAATGCTCAACATCACTCATCATCAGGGATGATGTATGATGATCACATACTAATCAGTGATCAAAAAGAATGAAATCTTGCCATCTGCAACAACATGGATGGAACCAGAGTGTATTATATGCTAAGCGAAATTAGAGAAAGACAAATATCATGACTTCACTCATATGTGGAATTTAAGATACAAGACAGATGAACATAAAGGAAAGGTAGCAAAAATAATATAAAAACAGGGAGGGGGACAAAACATAAGAGACTGTTAAATACAGAAAATAAACTGAGGGTGCTGGAGGGGCTTGGGGTGGGGGGATGGACTAAATGGGCAAGGGGCATTAAGGAGGACACTTGTTGGGATGAGCACTGGATATTATATATAGGGGATGAGTCACTGGATTCTACTCCTGAAATCATTTTTGCACTATATGGTAACTAACTTGGATGTAAATTAAAATAAAAATAAATTTTAAAAAATGAGGATATTGAAATTTGAGTGTATGTGGTAGTAAAAACGGGGGGTGGGGACAGGTATGACCTTTAGCTACTTACAGAATGAATAGACAATACAGTTACTCCACAGAAACTGTCCTCCCCAAATATATTAACAGCTGTAAGGCTTTTGATAAATTAATGTCTGGGAAGTCTGTATCTGGAAAATTCTTTTGGGGCTGACCATCATGCTATCCTCAGAGCAGCCCTGGTGTCACTGTGAATTAGAATCCTTGGCTGACTAGACATTTGGTCTCATCCATAGTAGTCCTCATGCTTCAGACTGCTTGATCTACTTGGCAAACTATTTCTAAATGAAATTATTATATTTAGTTACTCTCTGCTTTCCCTTTGTAAACTGTGTTCACTTTGCATATAGCTGTTGGAAAGATATACCTCCACAGCCCTCCCTGCCATAACTAGCCTCCCTCCCTATCCACCTTTTCAACTTCTGTCAATTCAAAATCCCTCTAAAGGAATTAACTATATGCAAAGTAAGCTGCCAATAATTCCTTCCATATCTGCTTGAACATAATGCTTCACTTATCAAGATGAGTCTATTTCCTTTTCCCTTCGAATCTGAGCTACCCTTATTCCCTTCTCTGACCAGTAGAATGCAGAAGAGACACTTCCCAGTTCTGGGTCTGGCCCTCAAGGAGCCTGGCCACCATGTCAGAAGCCTCTCTAACTATCCTGAGAGACAACCCAGCCACTCCAAGCCATTTCAGCCACTCCAGCTAAAGCACTAGATATGTATGTGGAGTCATTCTGGGACAGCCCCCGCTGAGGTCCCAGCTGAGTGCAGTCTTATGAGTGACCCCAGCCAAGCAGGAGAAGAAACACCCAGATGAGTCTACCCAACAAACTATGAAATATAATAAATCATGTTTTAAAGTTAAACATTTAAGCCACTACAATTTAAGTTGGTTTTCCATGAAGCAAAAGATAATTAACAGAATTTAAACCAGAATGTTAATTCTCTCAGTTATATTTATATTCTATATTTTCTCTAAGGAATAAACAGTATGGAGATTCTCTGCAACTTTCAGTTAAAATGGCCCAAAGGAGGAAATGATCCAGAAAGTTCATTTTATCACTGTCCAATTCCTGGCTTCAAAAATTCTATAGAGATAATAAATAAAAGTCAAACTAACCAAGGGTTTTGGAAGATAAAAATATATTTGTACAGGAAATGCTTCCTGCTATCGTATGCTAAGAATGTATAATTAATTGAACAAAGAATTACTCGCAAGTTTAGCTGTTCAAAATTTACAAAGTACCACCAAAACAAACATACAGGCAAGTATCTCTGGTGAACATAGATGCAAAAATCCTCAACAAAATGCAAGCTGCATTCAAAAATACATTAAAAGAATCATTCACCTTGGTCAAGTGGCATTTATTCCAGGGATGCAAGGATGGTTCAATATTTGCACATCAATCAATGTGATACACCACAATGACAAAAGAAAGGATAAAAATCATATGACATCTCAATAAATACAGAAAAAGCATTTGACAAAATTTAACATCTATTCATGATAACTCTCAACAAGGTGGATTTAGAGGGAACACACCTCAACATAATAACAGCCATATATGAAAAATCCACAGCTAACATCATATTCAATGGTGAAAAACAGAGCTTTTCCTCTATGATCAGGAACAAGAACAAGGATATCCACTCTCACCACTTTTATTCAACATAGTACTGGAAGTCCTAGCCACAGCACTCAGACAAAAAAAATAAATGCATCCAAATTGTTAAGGAAGAAGTTAAACTGTCACTATTTGCAGATGACATGATACTATACATAGGAAACCCTAAGGACTCCACCAAAAAACTATTAGAAGTAAAAAATGAAGTCAGTAAAGTTGCAGGATACATAAAAAACCAATTGTGTTTCAATTGCTAATAATTAAATAGCAGGAAGAGATATTAAGAAAACAATTCCATTTTACAATTGCTCCAAAAAGAATAAAATACCAAGGAATAAACTTAATCAAGGAAGTGAAAGACCTTACTCTAAAAACTATAAAACACTGATGAAAGAAATTGAAAATGACACAAACAAATGGCAAGATATTCCATGCTTAGGGACTGGAAGAACAAATATTGTTAAAATGTCCATACTACCCAAAGCAATCTACAGATTCAATGCAATCCCTATCAAAACACCAACAATCTTCTTCACAGAACTAAAACAATTAATACTAAAATTTATGTGGAACCACAAAAGACCTCAAGTAGCCAAAGAAATCTTGAGAAAGAAGAACAAAACTGGAGGTATCACAACCCCAAATATCAAGATATACTACAAAGCTGCAGTAATTAAAACCATATGACACTAGCACAAAAATAGACATATAGATCAACAGAACAAAACAGAGAGCCCAGAAACAAAGCCATGCTTATCTGGTCAAGTAATCTACAACAAAGGAAGCAAGAATATACAATGGGGAAAGTACAGTCTCTTCAATAAATGGTGCTGGGAAAACTGGACAGCTACATGCAAAAGAATGAAACTGGAGCACTATTTAGTTAGTTGGTTAGTTAGTTAGTCAGTCAGTCAGTCAGTCAGTCAGTTAGTTAGTTAGTTAGACACAGCAAGAGCGAGTGCTAGTGGGGGAGAGAGAGAGAGAGAGAAAATTCCAAGCAGGATCTGCACTGTCAGTGCATGGGGCTCGAACTCACAAATCATGAGATCATAACCTGAGCTGAAGGCAGACACTTAACCAACTGAGCCACCCAGGTGCCCCTGGACCACTTTCCTACATAGAAACAAACTCAGAATGGATTAAAAACCTAAATATAAGACCTAAAACTATAAAACTCCTAGAAGAAAATATAGGCAGTAATTTCTTGGACATTGGTCTTATCAATATTTTTCTAGATACGTCTCCTAAGGCAAGGGAAATAAAGCAAAAATAAAGTACTGGGATTGCACCCAAAAAAACCCCAAAAAACAAAAAAAAAAAAACAAAAAAAAATTGTGCACAGTAAAGGAACCATCAACAAAATGAAAAGGCAGCCTGAATGAGAGAAGATATTTGCAAGTGATATATCTGATAAGGCATTAATAGCCAAAATATACAAATAACTTACACAACTCAACACCAGAAAACCCCAAAATAAATAATCTGATTTTAAAATGAGCAGAGGACTTGAATAGACATTTTTCTTCCAAAAAGACATACAGATGACCAACAGACACATAAAAAGATGCTCAACATTACTAATTATCAGGGAAATGTAAATCAAAACTACAATGAGATACTACATTACACCTGTCAGAATGACTAGAATCAAAAAGACAACAAGTGTTGGCAAGGATGTGGAGCAAAAGGAACACTTGTGCACTGTTGTTGGGAATGTAAATTGGTGCATCCACACATGGAAGTTCCTCAAAAAATTAAAAATAGAAATAGCATACAATCCAGTAATTTCACTACTGGGAAATTATCCAAAGAAAACAAAAACACAAATTTGAAAAGATATATGTACCCTTATGTTCTATTGCTGTATTATTTACAATAGCCAAGATACAAAAGCAACCCGAATGTCCATGGATAGATGAACAGATAAAGAGATAAAGAATATGTAGTACACACACACACACACACACACACACACACACACAGGAATACTCAGGAATAATACATCCTGTATTTCAATTGTTAACCTGTCAATATTCCACTAGCTTGCACATTGCTCAGTGGTCAGATCTCCATGCCCACTGTCTAGCAGAGTACTAGACAAAAAAGCAGATAAGCCACACATTTTTAGGGAGATGCATGTTCATTACTGCAACCGTCTAAGAAAACCTACTTTCAGAAGGAACTAAAAACCAATGCTGTGGTCATTGCTTCCATAGTATGAAGTTATATTTAAACACTTGGCAATTATTTTTGTTTTCCAGCAATATGCCAAAGTAGGGAAGTGGTCAGGCAAAATTCTCACCCTCCTTTTCCCAAAGAGAAAACCGAAAGCTTAATGAACCTACAAAGCTAGAAGGCAGCCCTGAAATACCTAAAACAACATATCTAACTAGAAGCGAGAAGGCAGGCTAGTCGCTTGGCCCCACGTTGGTTCACTAGTGGGAAGTGCTTCTTAACGTACATACCAGTGCCCTGGGACTCTTGCTGAAAGGTAGAATCTGATGGGGAGGGGTGGAAGAGCCAAGAATGTGCATTTCTAATAAACTGCCCGGTGATGCCAATGCTGTTTGGGTCTCCAGATCTCGACTTCCAGCCTAGACCTGAGGTAGCCACTACCCACATATGGCTCTTAAGCCCCGAAATCTCGCTAGCCTGAAATTACCTGAGCTCTAGATCTAAAATACACACCTATTCCCACGACTAAGTAGAAAAAATATCTCAGTAACTTGTACAGATTTCATATTGAACTAATACTATATTACATATAATGGGTTAAATAAAATGTGTTATTTCACTGTCTTTGTTTAAAAATTTGTATGTGGCTTGAGGCTTACGTACTTATACTGAAGAGCGCTGCCCTTGACTGACAACCAGTCCCAACTCTGAAGCTTCTACTGTTAAGAGACTTGAAGAATAAAAGAGAATCCATCTCTTCCCTTAGGCGTTTTCAAAGCATACCTTTTATTTCCCAACTATATTGCACAACCAGGAATTAAAATGAAATAAAGCGAAAACCAAGATTTTATTAAGAATATAGATCAATATATACACACAGACATACACACTCTGTACGTATTCTCTGAATCCTGTTATTTCAATTCAGACTCCACCTAGAACACTACTTTTATCTCCCTCTGGTTCCCACCCCACGAGATCGTATCGCGTACAGGAAAACAATAACAAAAACGCGGTCTCCGACCTAAAGCCAAACCCGGCTGCCCCGGTAGCCCAAACCGAGGCTGAAAAAGCCGGTCGTCAGCGGGCAGCGCCCCCTGGGCTCCACCTCCTCCAGCGCCGACCTCCCCAAGATGGCGGGCGGCGGGGGCCCGCTTCCGCTTCCGGTGTGAGCAGCCGGGCCGGGGGGGCAAGATGGCGGCGGCAGTAGGGGTCCGCGGCCGGTGCGAGCTGCCGCCTTGCTCCGGCCCAGGCTGGCTCCTCAGTCTTTCCGCCTTGCTGAGTGTGGCGGCTCGAGGGGCCTTCGCCACCACGCACTGGGTCGTCACGGAGGACGGGAAGATCCAGCAGCAGGTAGCGGCCATAGGCGTCCCTCTCCGCCCGCGCCCGCCCTCGCCCCGGGGGATTCCCAGGTCCGGCCCCTGGCTATTTGGCTCCACGCGGCCCCGCCCCCAGCCTACCTTCCCACGGTCCGGGCGCTAGGGCCCGAGCGACCCCGACGCTGAGACCCGGCGTCGCCCCCCTCCCCATTTGTTCTCTGGCCCTCGCCTCAGACGCCTGCAAGTTCTCAGCCTTCCACCCCTGGGGCAGCGTGCCGCGTGGGAAGAGTCGCCCGGCTGTGGGGGTCGGACTCTGGGGACATCTTGTTGTGCTTGGGCTTTAGAAACCGCAGATTCATTATCCTTGCCTCTGGTTCCTCTCGGGCCCACCACGCGTCACCAGCCCTCCCTGAAGAAGTAGAAAGCAGGTGGCAGCGCCCGGCTGTGCGCGAGTCCCAGGGCGGTGACAGCTTCGGCACCCCTAGGCAGTGGGTCATCTAATGCTTCCTACCCCAGTCTCCTCTTGCAGTGCTGGAATTCGTGTCGGGACGAGGTGGTTTCAGCTTGTACCGTTACCCAGGTCAACAGGGGCTCTTTAGGGACAACATACACCTTCCTTCCGAAGGAATGCTTGAAGATGCCTCTGGTGGCGTTGCCTGCATCTTTTCGGCTGTAACTGCCCTCGTTTCCCAGTGTACTTTGCATTGTTTCTTTACCTAGTTCCTGTAACCCGGCCCCGCAAGGAGGATGTGCGATTTCCTGGATTCTTGTGTGTCCGTCCGAACTAATTCCTCAGAGGAGGGACTGCTTTTCTTACATAACTTTATGATTGCCTACATTTTGTGAATGCCGCTGATCCCTAAACAGTACGTGCGTGTGCTCGGCTGCAGAATCTTGGTAAACTTAATGACTTCCAACACTTGAGAGCAATCCTGAAAAGTCCAGCAAACATTTAGGAAGTGAATTGTGTGCCCCATGCAGTCTGGCCCCTTGATCTCAAGTGTATTAACCGTCATCGTGTGAAATTATGGACCTTTCGATTGTGTGTCATGAATGATGATAGGAACACAGCGCAAGGTTTACCTTTGTATGAAGTGGGGTTCTCGTTTAGATTTGCCTTGTGATGGCAAATTTTACCTCGTGTAACGAGTGAGTAAAACAATGTAAAATCGGCGTTGGTATTGTTCAGTGGTTTTTAAGTATGTCTGAGAAAAGACTAACTTCTTATTGGGCACTCTTTTTCTCTACACCAACTTACATTGGAAAAGATTTCCTTTTCATGGCCATACCATTTGAGATTTAAAAGATAGGTGTGCATTTCAGAAACTCTAGAAAGCACTGCAAGTTTATTTCTTTCACAAAAGATCAGAAATCTTATGGGAGTCCTGGCTGCTACCCCCACCCCCTTTTATTTCCTGATGATAATTTTCCTTGAGGCCCTCATGAAGGGATACATGGAATTAAGTCACTCCTGCCGCAATTTGGGGAGCCCATCTCCTATTGGCTCTTCTGCAATATTGTTTTTGGCCACAGCTATTTATACACTATGACATTGACTTCTCCTTCCCATTTTGGTGTCCTGCCTCTCAGCCTAGGAAGTGGCCCATCTGAAAAGTGAAAGCTGGTAGAAATGCATTATTTGCTGAACATTGCAATGTGAAAGTAGCACCTGATTTGTTTTTTTAACAACAAAAAAACCCCAAATTCTTTCTTTTTTGCACATTGGATACTTATGTTTCAGTGGGGGAAAGGTAGAGGTTTCTGTAACTTGCCTCAGAAAGGGACAAATTTGAACAGTCTTTTGGAAATTTGCCAAGTCACTCCTGCAGTAAGCAGTAAGCTTAAGGTTAGGAAAGCAAGATTTCTTTACTATAAGCTTTTAACAGTTGTCTTTTTCAGTGAATTTGTCCAATACTTTGCTACATAACATTTACAATGTTAAGTTCATACAACCACAAAATTTTATACCAGAAGACATAAAGCTGGTGTCTTCAGCGTAACAAGAAGAGGCTAGGGAAGGAAAGTTGGATTTAATCTGAAGGAAAAGCAACATTTATAAGTAAAGTAAGAGAGTTGAATACATGATCATCTTCTGAGTGCCACTCGGATAGCTGGGTATATTACCTATGCTTTCCTTCCTGGCAATATTTCAAATGCGGGCAGAATCCAAAACTCAATTTAGATTGTGATGAATTATCACATTTGCATATGCTTATTAAAGAACTGAAAGATCCCTTTAGTATATGGATTTGGGTGTACTGCAGATCTATTCATATGTTCAGCAACAATTAATTAAAAGCTTAATATATATATATATTATATTGTGTCCTAACTGACATACCATATTCCTTGCTACTTGTTTTTGGTTATAATATCTAAATGAGAGCAGAAGTGTGATTTTAGCTTTAAAGTGGTCTAATATCAGGGAGAGGGCTAAGGGTAAACTGAAATGGCAACTTTAGAATATTAGCATGGCGAATACCTTTTGAAACTCTGCCTGATATTTAAACTTGTCCAAATTAGATAGGTCATTGTTTTCCATAGTGAACGTGGAGAAGTACTTATGAATTAAAAATCTGAATTGCCCCAAATACAGACTTACATAGGGATATTTTCCATCACTGTAAAATTGTAAGTACAGTAAGCAGGTCTTCCCAGGAGAAGAGAACAGTTGTTTGGTTTTTCTATTTCAAGCCTTAGCAAATGATAAAGATAGACACCCACAAGTTACAACTACAAACTTGTGAACACACAAATACATTGGAAGACCTGGCCCTGAAAAGGGATTGAAATGGGGCTTCAGTCACAGCAAGGAGGCAGCCATTCTTCCAGGCAGGGTCCTCCCAGTCAGAACTGTGGTCACTTCTGGCAGGAGCAAGTGGTGAGCTCTCAGCATGGCATGTTAGGGAATCATTCCTTTCCACAATCCCTGTCTCAGCTGGGAAGCATACCTTATATGTTTTTAGGTTCCATGTTTACTGAGCTGCCACTAAATTCCAGGAGCATTGCTCAGGGAATCCTTAGCTGGGATGTGAAGAGAATGTTCTAGAGTCTGAGTTCCTTTCCCACTGCAGTTGGGATAGTTAAGAAGAGGTGCTCCTCTTCTCTTCACCTTTATGCTTTTCTCCCAGCTTTGGGCTTTGGCATACCTCTGATCCCCTTGTGTCCCCTGTACCTGAAAATTTTTCTTTATTTAAGCAAGAGTACTTGGGGTCCATGGACTTAAGGAGTGGGCTGTTATAATCTCATTACTTGGAGCATCTACAGAGTAATCAGGTCAATGGATCCTTTGGTTGGCTTCACTGTGAAGAATAGGCTTTGAGATAAATTTGTGGTTTTTTTCATTTCCTTTTTTTAAAAAAATTTTTTTAACATTTATTTTTGAGAGAGAGAGTGCGTGCACGCGAGAGCATGGAAGGGGCAGAGAGAGAGACAGACACAGAATCCAAAGCAGGCTCCAGGCTCTGAGCTGTCACCACAGAGCCTGACATGGGGCTCAAACTCACAAACTGCAAGATCATGACCTGAGCCGAAGTTGGGTGTTTAACTGACTGAGCCACCCAGGTGCCTCTCTTTTTTTTGTTTTTTTTTTCCTAGTATGGCAATATTTATTTTTCTGATTTTGTCAAAATTGTCTGGAGAGTCACTTGAAGATTAAATTCAATTTTGTGAATTAGCCTAAGAGCCTAACCATAATGTATCACATCATTACTGTGGAAAAACCAATATTCCATGTTCTGAATTACCAGCTAACAAATGAACTCCTGAAATGTTACCAGTTTGTCTTAGACTTATTAAATCAAGAAGTTGTACTTCTAAAAATAGGTGGGGGAGGGGAAAGGGGCACCCAGGTGTCTCAGTCGACTCTTGACTTCAGCTTAGGTCTTGATCTCAGGGTCATGACTTCAAGCCCCACATTGGTCTCCATGTATGAAGCCTACTTAACAAAAAAAAAAAAAAGAAGTTGTACTTCTAGCACTGGGGTTCATGGCCCCTGGATATTCTCTGTCTTCATAAGTGGAGGTCTAAAACTTTAAGTAAATGAAGAGTATAATTGTTATCAACTCTCATAACATTATAATATTTCTTAGCTACCGACTGTTTCCTTCTCAAATCTTAGAACAATAGTACTTTAGGAAAAAATTCTTAAAGGGTATATGGTACAACTCATAGGAGAGAAAGTTACCCACAGTCACATAACTGATGAGTGGCATTTAGTGATAGCAGTAAGTAAAAATCTGCAGTAACATGCAAGTGAGCACTTTGTACTCGGTAAGTTTGAAGTGCTTTCCCCCCCCTTTCATAATACCTACCAATGAAGAAATAGAAAGAAAAGTAAAAAATGGGAATAATGAAGTAAAAGTCTTCTCTTTTCCAGTTTGCTTTACCTCTGCAGAATGTTTTGTGATGACTTTAAATTGGGGGTGGGTGGAGAAGCGTCAAAAATAGTTGTGATGTAATTTGGGGGTTATTTCATCATTTTGCCTTCTATCAAGCAAATGCTTTAAAGTACAGATCCTTTTAACTGCTTAGAACAAATGAAGTTTCTGACAAAGCTGACGATCTGAAACCTAGCAACTTTGGCATAAGAAGTGTTTGATAAGCAGTAATATTTCAGCAACTATGACCTGAGCAAGAGCTGTCAGGTTTAGTTGGACAAACAGACTAAATCTTTATCTATTGGTCTTTAATAGCTTATAAGTGAAGGAGTGGCTTGATTTGGGTATTAAGTAATTGGTTAGTCTGGGAGAGGGCATCTGGATGATACTATGAAGCTGACAGGTTTATTTCAGTGCTTTTCAACACTGAGCCCATCTTTTTATCATAGAGCTTTGCTTCTGTGTTTATATACTTCAGGAATTTACTTGGATCTGAGAGGTCATGGTTGTTTCTTCACTAACTTGCTAGGTACCTGCTAAACCTTTGTAATTTGTCCTAGACGTTGACATCAAAGTGATTCTCACTCAATCCTTTTTTTTTCCACTTCCTACTATTCTATTATCTTATAAATTCCCAGGGGTTAACTCTGTTTATACTATAGAGTAGGTAATAGCTTATAAGTATACAGAGGTAAATTATAACTTTAAATACTTTTCCCAATTACTTATTAAACAAGTATTTACTGACAGCTTATTTTTCACCAGCCCACTGTGCTTTGATGGATAGGCTGTTTTCCAATGGCTACCGTGACACGAAATTCTCATTTTTCATTGGGGGTCAGCAGAGTACAGCTCCTTCTTAACCTTTTTTTTTTTTTTTTTCTTTTCTTTTTTCCAGCTTTTCTTCCTCCACTCATCTTCTAGATCAGTGGTTCTCAAACTTTACCTTACACAAAAATAATCTGGGGTACTTGCTTAAAATACAGGTTCCTAGGCCACTAAAGTGTCTGAACCAGTAAAGCCAAGAATTCCACATTTTTACCAAATCCCTCAGGAGATCGTGATACAGATGGATCACAGATCATTCTGAGAAGTTCAACTTTATTGCTTTACCTCCAGCTTCTGTTTCCGCATTCTCTTTTTACTCTTTACATATACCTGGGCAATCCTATCTTTTCTCAGGACTTAAGTTACCACATATGTGCTGAGAATAGCCACATTTCTTTTTGTAAGTCAGATTTTTTCCTCCAGGGTTATAGATTCAGGACCTCTAATAAGCTTTGAATTCCATGTGAATGTCCTCTAGGTACTTCAAGCTTAATATGATCAAATCTAAACTCATTTTTACCCTACCTAAAACTGTGACATGCCCTGTTTTCCCAAACTGAACAAAAGACCCCACCATTCACCATCCACCCATTTGCCCATGTCAGAAATCTAGTTGTTTCCTATATTCTTTACCAAAATCTTTCCATTTTACTTTCTAATTATATCTTCTTCCCATAGTCACTGCTGTGACTCCAATTCAAGCCACCTGATTCTTGCCACAGCTTTCTAACTGCTCTCCTTTCTCTAGTCTTGTCCTGCTTCCAACCCATTCTCCCCAGTGCAGTTAGACTCAGCTTTTAAAACTTTCTTTGTTTTGGGGCACCTGGGTGTTTTGGGGCACCTGGGGCTCAGTTGGTTGAGCATCTAACTCTTGATCTCAGCTCAGGTCATGATCCTAGAGTCGTGGGATCAAGCCCTGCATCCAGCTTTGTGCTGAGCATAGAGCCTGCTTGATTCTCTGTCTGTCCTTCCCTCTCTCTTCCTCTCTGCCCCCTCTCCTTTGTGTGTATGCTCTCAATCGCTCTAAAGTAAAAATAAATAAAACTTTTGTTTAATTAAAAATTTGAATTACAGAAGGAATGCATGGCATTCTCAAAAGTAAATGTCTAACATTATGGGGGTATTTAAAATAATAAAGTGAAGTCTTCCCACCTCTCCCCATTCTCACTTCTCAAGGAAAATTGCCTTTAAATCGTTTGGTGCATATCCCAGGACATGGTCTTTCTTTAATGTGTCTTGTGATCTGGCCCCTCCTTCTCTCTAGCTTATCTTTGTTCATTCTTCAGTGCCCCACTTTCACCCCCAGAATACACATACATAACACTTGGCCATATTTAACTTTGGTCAGTGCCCTCAGATGTGCTCTGTTCTCACTTGCTTCTGGGCCTTTGCACATGTTCTTTCCCTGAAATGCTGACTGTCCTAATCTGGCTAACTCAGTACTCTTCACAACTTAAACATCACTTCCACAGGGAAGCTTCTAATGCCCAAATTTAAACAAGCTGTTCTTTCTATGTGCTTTTATAGTGTCTGGTATTCCCTTATGAAGGCATTTACCATGCCATATTGTGTCCATTTACTAATGTAAATACCCTACTAGACTCCTACATGCCCCATGAAGGGAGAAGCCATACCCATTTTCTCTGCACCTCCTGCATCTCTCATGCTAAATCCCATAGGCTGCAATAGTATCTATTGAATGGATGACATAAGGAAGTATGAAAACTGGTTCCTGCCTCTCAGGAATTTACCACTGTCCGAATGAAGCCTCACACTGCTTACTAATGTGATAGTCATTTTGGAAGCTAACCTACAGGAGGCCTCAGACTCCTGGAAGATCTTTATTTATTTATTAATACTTATTCATATTTGAGAGACAGAGAGCATGAGCAGGGAAGGGGCAGAGAGAGGGAGACATAGAATCTGAAGCAGGCTCCAGGCTCTGAGTTGTCAGCACAGAGCCCGAGCCCGACGCAGGGCTTGAACTCACAAACTGCGAGATCATGACCTGAGCCAAAGTCGGACGCTCAACTGACTGAGCCACCCAGGTGCCCCTCCTGGAAGATCTTTAAAGCTCCGAATAACCCATCAGTGAGTCAGCCATTGGGCCTTCAGATAAAGTGCTATATGCACATGAGAAGAGCCTTACTCAGAGATCACTGTTGGCCTGTCTTCTCTGGTCAGGTTGTGTATGCAAAGGAAATCATCCTCTTTGTCACTGATGTTACATCTAAAAGGTCAGCTTTATTTTTCAGGCACTGAGAAGTATGGAGAAGTGACAAGAGACAAGGAAGAAAAAACAAGAAAAATCATCAGGAAGGGCAGAGGCAAGATGGATGAGAAATGGCAGCTGCATTGTTGAGGGGGGATTAGGGTCAGCTGTGGGGTTTGGCAGTTGTTGCAGTTTAGAAGCAGCTTGGGTGGAAATGGACAGAAGGGACCCTGACAGTGAGGAATAGGAGGGCTTGCCAGCAGGTCAGGTCAAAAATGAGAACAGCTTTGCGCTCCAGTGTGTAGGGGCATGTGTGAGCCCTACCTGCATCTCCGTGAGACTCTGTGATGGCAAAAGCAAGGGGAATTCTGTAGGGTGGCTCTTTACAGCCAGGCACTTCATTTGGTTTTTTTTTCTTTGTTTTATTTTTTAACATAATATAATTTATTGTCAAATTGGTTTCCATACAACACTCAGTGCTCATCCCAAGAAGCGCCCTCCTCCCTGCCCATCACCCACTTTCCCCTCTCCCCCACCCCCCATCTACCCTTAGTTTGTTCTCAGTCCTTAAGTGTCTCTTAGGGTTTGCCTCCCTCCCTCTCTGTATCTCAGTGTGGTTTTGATTTGTATTTCCATGATGAGGAGGGACGTTGAGCATCTTTTCATGTGCTTGTTGGCCATCTGGATATCTTCTTTAGAAAAGTGTCTATTCATGTCTTCTGCCCATTTCTTCACTGTATTATTTGTTTTTCAGGTGTGGAGTTTGGTGAGTTCTTTATAGATTTTAGATGCTAGCCCTTTATTTGATATGTCATTTGCAAATATCTTTTCCCATTCCAGTTGATTGTTTTGTTGATTGTTTCCTTTGCAGTGCAGAAGCTTTTTATCTTGATGAGGTCCCATAGTTCATTTTTGCTGATAATTCCCTTGCCTTTGGAGATGTGTCAAGTAAGAAATTGCTGCAGCTGAGGTCAGAGAGGTTTTTTTCCTGCTTTCTCCTCTAGGGTTTTGATGGTTTCCTGTCTCACATTCAGGTCCTTCATCCATTTTGAGTTTATTTTTGTGTATGGTGTATTAAAGTGGTCTAGTTTCATTCTTCTGCATGTTGTACAGCCAGGCACTTCTTGAAAATTGTGCTCATGGGCTTCCCCCCCCCCTTTTTTTTAAGTTTGTTTATTTGTTCGAGAGAGACAGACACAGTGTGAGAGGGGAAGAGGCAGAGAGAGAGAGAGAGTGACAGAGAATCCCAAGCAGGCTCCATGCTGCCAGCACAGAGCCCAGTGTGGGGCTCAAACTCACGAACTGTGAGATGACTTGAGCTGAAACCAACAGTTGGAAAGCAAGAGTTGGACGCTTAACTGACTGAGCCACCCAGGTGTCCCTCTCTTCCCTCTCTTTGTATAGGTCTCTTCAAGCCACTCCAGTCAGTCCTTCATCCCCACAAGTCTTGTCAAAATATACCAGAGCCTGCCTTATTGCCAAATTTGGTGCTCAGCTTGAAGTTGTCTCTCTCACCCTCTTTGCTCCCCAGCCAGCACTTGTCCTCTGACCTTATCAAACTGTTTTCCTCCATGGCTTCCAGGACATTCATTCCTGGCTTTCCCTCTAAATCCCTCGCCATGACTTCTCATTCTCTTCCGCTGAATTCCTCTTTTCTTAATGAGTCTTAAATACTGATGTGCTCATCAGATGGTCTTATGCCCTGTCATGGCATAAAATATGACATCTATTCTGAGGATTCTCTTAAATCATATCTGCACTCTCCCTCAACTCCAGACTCTTGTATCCAATTGCCCACTCAACATCTCCACTTAGCTGTCTTACAGACATCACAAATACATCATGTCCTAAACTGAACTCTTTATTTCCCACCCCACCACACTGGTTAACCAGATTGCTCAGGTCCAGAGTCTTCCTCGACTCTTGGGTCGCATACCTAATCTATCAATAACCTGTCAACTTTACTTCCAAAATGTCTCTTGCATCAAGCCATGTCTTTCCACCTCTACTTCTACAGCCCTAGTCCAGTGGTCTTCATCTCCCTTTTAAACCTATGCACAGTAGCCTCCTGACCAGTGTCCTTGCTTCTACTTTTGCCCCATAGAGTCTACTCGCCACACTTTTTTTTTTTACATGAAATTTATTGTCAAATTGGTTTCCATACAACACCCAGTGCTCATCCCAACAGGTGCCCTCCTCAGTGCCCATCACCCACTTTCCCCTGCCCCCCCCACCAACCCTCAGTTTATTCTCAGTATTTAAGAGTCTCTTATGATTTGCCTCCTCCCTCTCTGTAACTTTTTTTTTCCCCCTTCTCCTCCCCCATGGTCTTCTGTTGAGTTTCTCAGGATCCGCATATGAGTGAAAACATATGGTATCTGTCTTTCTCTACCTGACTTATTTCACTTAGCATAACACTCTCCAGTTCCATCCACAGTGCTGCACATGGCCAGATTTCATTCTTTCTCATTGCCAAGTAGTATTCCATTGTATATATAAACCACATCTTCTTTATCCATTCATCAGTTAATGGACATTTAGGTTCTTTCCATAATTTGGCTATTGCTGAAAGTGCTGCTATAAACATTGGGGTACAAGTGCCCCTATGCATCAGCACTCCTGTATCCCTTGGGTAAATTCCTAGCAGTGCTATTGCTGGGTCATGGGGTAGTTCTATTTTTAATTTTTTGAGGAACCTGCACACTGTTTTCTAGAGCGGCTGCACCAGTTTGCATTCCCATCAACAATGCAAGAGGGTTCCCGTTTCTCCACATCCTCTCCAGCATCTATAGTCTCCTGATTTGTTCATTTTAGCCGCTCTGACTGGCGTGAGGTGGTATCTCAGTGTGGTTTTGGTTTGTATTTCCCTGATGAGGAGTGATGTTGAGCATCTTTTTATGTGCCTGTTGGCCATCTGGATGTCTTCTTTAGAAAAGTGTCTATTCATGTCTTCAGCCCATTTCTTCACTGGATTATTTGTTTTTTGGGTATTCTCTACACTTTTAAAGATCATAAGTCTGGTCGTGTCACTCTTTTAAGGGTTGTAGGGGGAAGAGATCCAAAGAGCATCAGAAAACCTTCAGTGGTTTCCCATCATACTTTTAAGAAAAAAATTTTGGACTTTGTACCATGGCCTATAAGGCAGGCCCTTGTAAGATCTGGGACCTGGCCCCTGGCCACCTCTCTACCGCAAATACCACTTTGCTTCTTGTATTCTGTGATTCGGCCATACTGGCCTTTGGGGTGGGTCTTGAGAGAACCAACTTTGTTCTTGGTCTTTCTGTTGCTTGAAAAATTTCTGCAGACATTCTCATGGCTCTCTTTCAAATCTGTTCACATGTCACCTATCTTCTGACCACACTATCTAAAACAGCATCTCCTTCCATCATTCTGTCTTCTTACTTTGCTTTAGTTTTCTTCATAGCACCTATTACTCTATTGTAATGTATTACTGGTCTTCCTACAAGAACATTAACTTTTTCGTTGACCTTTGTTATATTCAGTGAGGTAACCCCCATGCCAAAAATGGTCCCTGACACATCGTACACACTCGGAAGTATTGCATACGAAAGAGAAAGGGAGGGTACCTGCATGTATGTGTTCAGGCAGTTGCTTACACTTGTAAAAGCTCTTGCATATTAGCACAGTGAAGGGCCACCATCGTTTTAGTAGTCTGGAGAAAGCGCAGTGCATTTACTTTAAAGGGGGCAAGCCAATTTATGCGTTCTCCCTGCTAACAATAAAAGCTCTAGATAAACCAAGACTTCTCTAAGAATGTAGTATCTCTGAACCAGAGTTGTAAAATGGTGTCTCAGATAACCTACATTCCGATTGGCTGTTTGGAAATACTATCCCTTCAACATACCTTAAATGATATGCTCAAAGAACTTTGAGATTGAAACATTACTGAAATTAATTGATTACTATACAAATTTAGGTAAGTCCTTAACGTTCAGACATTTAACATACACAAAAGAAACATTTGTTAAAAATCTATACCGTCATGACACTTTTAAATAAGCTAAAGTATATGTTTGCTTTCAAGGCCTACTACCAGGAATTCACACTAGCCAGATCAGATTGTGTCTCCCATATTTATTTAGTCAGCAGTAACTACTTCATGAGTCTGACTTTTGAAAAGAATTCATTTATGTATTTTTATTACTAACATCTCACCTCATTCTTCACTTACCCTCTGAGGCACTTAGCTATTTAAATTAAAATCAGGTGACCAGCAGGAGCGCCCTCCTCACCTTGTGCCCTCATGATCTGCCCTTTCCTCTTTTAGTCTAATTGCTTGGTCGGGAGATGAGATGGATAGTTAATCTTTAGTAAAGCTTTAGAGAGTGGTACATGCCCAAAATGGTCAAATGGAGTTGGGAACGTTTTATTTGAGCAAATATTTGCTGAGAGCTTTTTGTGTGCCATTACATTTGACAGGCTTAGTTTGCTCGTTAAACACATATTGGAATCCTTTCTGTGTTAGGTACGTGGAATACAGCTGTGATTGAGATTGTCCTTGCCTTCACAGAGTTTGCATTTTATAGTCATACATGGAAGGGACTCTAATTTAGGATAATGTCAGCAGGTAGCTTTTATAGCAATAAAAATTTAATGTCAATTCCACTGAGCACTTTACCAAGTGTTTTCAATATTCATTTCTCATTTTATGGTCATATAGACCCAGTAAGATGTGGGTATTGATATCTCAATTAAATAAAGAAATTTAGGCCGAGTGTGGTTAAACTCCTTGCCCAAGGCCATGCAGGTAGGAAGTGGCTGTGTATAAATTCCAGCTTAGATCCCATTCTAAACTGTTCTCTGTACTGCTAAACATTACTACCAATATAAAGAAAAATATTTCTGTTGTTTTGTATATAAAACATCAATATTTTCTCTATTTTTAAATTGAATTTGATTTTTTTTTAAGTGGGTTCCATGCCCAATGTGGGAGCTGAACTCAGGACCCTGAGATCAAGAGTCAGATACTCTACTGACTGAGCCACCCAGGCATCCTATAATTGAATTTGAAAGTATAAAATACGTGATCATTGTTCAAAAAAATATTTTCAAGCTACTTAGTAGGACATAAAATGAAAAGTGAAAGTTTCATAACCACTCATAGTTCTTCCTGGAAGTAATCACAGAATTATTTGTGTATTCTTCCAAAAAGTTCCCATGCGTTTGCAAACCCTCATGTGGATTTTTAAAAAACACAACTGGGGGCGCCTGGGTGGCTCAGTCGGTTGAGCGTCCGACTTCGGCTCAGGTCACGATCTCGCGGTCCGTGAGTTCGAGCCCCGCGTCGGGCTCTGGGCTGATGGCTCAGAGCCTGGAGCCTGCTTCCAATTCTGTGTCTCCCTCTCTCTCTGCCCCTCCCCCGTTCATGCTCTGTCTCTCTCAGTCTCAAAAATAAATAAATGATAAAAAAAAATTTAAAAAAAACACAACTGGAAACATTTTGTCTCACCACTACTTTTTATTAATAGAGTTAGACATCTGTCAGAAATGAAAAGCTACTCTCTTTGCCCTTAAAATTGCATAGTATTTGATTGTATGGCTATTCTGTAATTTATGTAACCAGTTCCCTAATGGCAGGCATTTAGATTGTTTCCAGGTTTTTACTGCTGTGAGTGTGTGTGCCCATTCATGTGTCTTCACATGCTCCTGTGAGCATATTGAGTAGATCTGTAAGAATTCTTTGAAGTGGAATTTACCTGTTTGAAGAATGCATATTTAATTTTCTTATTGCCGAGTCGTCCTTTTAAAGGATTGCATCAGGAGTGTTTAAAATGCCCAACAGTGTTTGGGATGTATGTCAAATCTTTGTTTATATAATCTGCTTCTAGTCAGACAGCCCATATCCCATCCATTGCCCTTAGCGAAACAGTGTTACGGCTGTCAGTGGAAGTATGAACAAAAAGGAACTTTCAGTTTGGTTTGGTTATCTTCATAGAAAAATTAAACCTTTGTCGTTAACGCTTACTTCACACTTGTTGGGATTGCAGTAAAAGAAATTAGTCAAGCTGACCCCCCCACCCAGAGTTAATACTACTACTGTTTGATGAGTAATAAAGTTGAACTTTATTCAATGGTGTAGTACAGCAGTGATTTCTAGCGTGAAATAGCAAAGTTATTTCCTGGCTGTTGAGTTGCCGTCACCTGAGTAATGATAAAAATTAAGGTTCAATTTCTGGCACTCATTTCCGTGTCCCTTTTCCAATATTTGATTAACAAACCTCAGTAACAAAATCCTATAAACTGAGTAACTTAAGCACCAAAGTTTTTCTCACAGTTGTGGAGGCCAGAAGTCTAAGGTCAGAGTGCCAGAGTGATCAGGTTCTGGTGAAAGCTCTGTTTCTGGCTTGCAGACCCGCTGCATTCTTGCTGTGTCCTCAGGTGGCAGAGAGAAAGAGAAAGCAAGCTTTCAGTGTCTCCTCTTGTAAGGGCACCAATCCCGTCATAAGGCCCCAACCTCATGACCTCATCTAAACCAAATTACCCTCCAAAGGGCTACTCTCCAATTACCATGATATTGGAGGTTACAGCTTCAACGTAAAATTTTTGGGGAGACACAGTTCAGTCTATAGCACCCAACTAAGAATTTTTATGCTTACATATATTGTACTTATCACCTTTAAGCCTGGCATTGTGTCTGGAACTTAGCGGGTGCTTATATTCGTTTTCTGTTTGCTGCTGTAAAAAATTACCACAGTTTATGTCTTAAAACAACAGAGATTTATCATCTTACAGTTGTGTAGGTTAGCAGTTCAACCCGTGTTGCGCTGGGGCTAAAATCAAGGGGACAGTAATGCTGCACATCTTCCTGGAGATATTAGGAGAGAGTCCATTTCCTTACCTCTTTGTAGTTTCCAGAGGCCACGCACATTCCTTGCTTCTTGGCCCCCTTTCATTGTATCACAAAGCTAGCAACATTGCATTTCTCTGACCTTTCTTAGCAGCATCTCTCTCTTTGACCTCCCTATTCCACTTTTAAGGACCCTTGTGATTACATTAGGCCCACGTGGAAAATCCAGGTTATATTCTGTCTTAATTAAAGTAATCTGAATAGCAACCTTAACTCCATCAGCTACTTTAATTTCCCTTTGCCACATAACCTAACTAGTCACAGGTTCTGGGGATTAGGACATGACCATCTTTGGGGGCCATTATTCCATGCTCAATAAATATTAGCTGCTGGAATGAGAGTCACTTCTGAGTTACATATAAAATAGCTCTAATTGCACAGCGACATTGTTCTGTATATGTTTACAAGAATATCATAAATATGCAAATGAGAAATATCCGTGACTCTCGTGTCCCGATCCAGCATTTCATTTTCTTTCCTTGTAAAGTTGTAAATTGTCTACTTTATTCATTATGTTATTTGTATATTTCCTGGTGATACAAATCAGAACGTGTAGCCTGGTAGCACGCGTGTATAAGAAGTTGTTCATTTGTTGTTTATGTTGAAAATGGTTATTAACTTGCTTATTTATCACTTTGGAAAATGGTGCTTGTTTGATATGATTGCTCTCATAAAATTGGCTGCAACACTGCACATGGTCAAATCTAGACTATAGCTATATAATATACTTCAGATACCTAGATTGTTTTCTGTGTGTTTAAGCATTTACGACTTTGTCTTCCAAGAACTGTGAACATGGGAATGTAAATCTAATTGAGAGTAAAACTTTAGGAAATAGAGATACGAAGCCACAAAAATTCATGCGATGGTCAAGATTCAGTATTTTTGTTTATTTAAAGTTTATATTTAGCTTCAGTAGTTTATATTTAGTTTCAATAACCTGATATCCTACAAAATTGAAGTCCATGTTTTAAAACATTAAAATACCATATTGTACAAGTACACTAATGGCAAAAAAAAAAAAAGTCTTCTTTAACAAAAATATTTCCGGGTCCTGACAGTTCATAATAATAGTGTTTTATTGATCTGAAACAATTAAATGTTTCCAGTGAAAGATCTGCTTCTCTATTAAAGTTTTGAAAGTTATTATAGTCAGGAGCCCATGAAAGTCCCTTTCCAGAGCTGAGGCTGGACTGGTATTTTGTTTGTGAATTTGCACTTCTCTCGACCTGGAGGAAAGTCCAGGTCCATGATGGTCAGACTTGAATCCTAAAGAAAGAATTACATGCAAAGTCAGGCAACAGACTTCTGCCTCCCTCATTCCATCCCTATCCACTCATCTTGCTTGCCCCTGTATTCACCTGCCAGGGGTCACAAAGGTGAGGGTTCTTTGGTCAGTCATTTGAAAATGGTAGTGAATTAGATTTGAGATAAGGATAAAAATCTGAGGAGACTAAGGTAACAAACAAAAAATACAAAAGATGTTACCTTTTAGAAGTGTTTTGACTGGCCCCACATCTGAGAGAGGAACTTTTTTCTCTATGAATATATAAGGAAAAGCGACAGGGTTGTTCCTCAGACCTAAGTTGTCATCACAACTCATATTTTGTTTAAAAATACATACCACATAACATTCTGAGGTTTCACTTTAACAAGACCTGTAGGTAGTACTTAAAAAGAGAGATATATTTTATCAACATAAGTAATATATGTTTGCTGTAGAAAAAGTCAGAAAACACAACCAAGAAGATAATCATGTTGAGTCTCACCAACTGGAAACCACCATTCATAAAATTGTGTTGTAAAGTATCAGTGGGTTTAAAGGGAGGCAATGAGGAAGATTTTTTATAAGCACACAAAAGAAGAAACACATGTGGCCAACAAAGAGATTAAAATGTGTTCACTCTTTTCCCTTTGTTCTTAAGAGTGTGGAAAAACTCAGTGACTGTTGGTAGGAATTAAAGTTGATTCAGCTATTCTGGAAAAAAGCCAGCAAAAAATATAAATTTAAAAGTGTAGTCCCTTTAACCTAGTAATTCTTTTCTAGGAAAAAAATAAGTAAGCAGCAATAAAAAAAATTTAAGTGTAAGGATATTCATCTCAATACCATTAAAAAGGGAGAAGAACTAAAAGCCCAAATTTTAATTAGCAGTAACCTGGATAAATAACTTTAATGTAATATTACCCACTAAATATGATGACATAGATCTGTAATTCCTGAGAAAACAAGCTGATAAAATTTAGGAAACAGTGGGGAAGGGAAGGATGCAGTATAGTAAATATGATCCCGTTTTTGTAAAAATGTTTTATCTACATAGCAGTGTGTGTGTATACATATGCAGAGAAGTTATTCTGACATAATTAACTAGGTCTGACAGCAGAGTTTTCAAGTAATTTTAATTTTTTTAATATTGTCCATAATGTGTTTGTTTTTATTGTAAACTATATATTTAGCTTATGATCAAAGAAAAATTTCTTTTCCAGTTGAACTTTGTTAGAATTAAGTGGCATAAGGACAGGGAGAGCTAATTTTGCCTGTGACACAGTGAACAACTTAACTGCTCAGAAATAAATAGCCACTGCTAATTGGAACCTTGGTTTAATTTGACAAATTGACAGTTTAAAAAATGCTTTCAGCTGCAGCTTTGGAAAGAGTCCCTACCTAGAGCAAGTACAAATTTATACCGGCAAATTGAAAGAATGATCATTTCATTCATTTGAATATTAGATTCCTTCGGTGGCACCTGAAACTGATAAAAATGTGACACTTTCACCATAGTGTTAAATCTTTTATGGGGGTAGGATATGAAGAACATATGGAACTTTAAAAGTCATCAGGCTGGGTCCCCTCAGCTTATAGATGAGGAAATGGAAGCCCATGCAGAGAAGGTGATTTGCTTAAGGTTGCACAGCTAGTCATAGACCTGTGAAGGACTTACTTTTCACAATCCCTGGAAGCCTAGACCTGTGAAGGACTTACTTTTCACGATCCTTTGAGGCCTAGCCACTTTACCTCCTGTACAGGTAGTCATCAATGAATGATAGTCTTGGTGGAGATGGATATTCTACCAAATGTGACGTCAGACAACTTCATCAAACAACCAGCAGCATATTAAGTGCTTGACATGTTCCTGAAAGCATATGAACTACTGGAGGTAGAACAAGGAATACAAAAAATTTTTTTCTGGAGAGACAGACATACAATAATTAAACAATGTAATAAGCACTATTAAAGGAGTGTGTAAAAAGTACTATGGGAGCTCAAGAGAGGAATGGCTTCACAAAAGAAATGTCATTTGAGCCCAGTCATTTGGCCTTCAGCAAAAGCATCAGGATAGAAGTGTGTTCCAGGTAGGAGAATTAGCATGTGCAAAGGGACAGAAGATCTGAAAAGAGCCACTAGGGTAAGAAGAGGCCCTAGGCAGAGGGTTTAGAAGAAATTTTGGCAGATGTTTGGAAATAGCATCAAGACTTCTGTAGAAAATTTTTATTGGAATATTTGGACAGATTCTAAGTGCTGCAGATACAGTTTGATCCAGGGCTGATAAAACAGTATAACCACAATAGGTTGCTCTCTGTCTTCATTTCTCTGCTTCCTTAACCCCATTCTCAGGCTCCCTGTGAATACAAGATGGCTGGTCCCCGTAGCTCAAACAAAAAGTTCTGGATTAGAGTCTCTTTAGTACCAGCTGACCACTTGGTTAATGTCCCTTCTCAAAGATTACCATGACCAAGGGAAAGGGATCTACTGATCAGGACTTCCCATGTAGGGAAGGATGCTTCCAGCTAAGCAGGGCAGGTGCTTTTGCCACAAGAAGGGGATTCCAGATACTAGATAGCAAACATTGTACCCACAAAATGGGATCACTTCAGGTAGCAGTAAAATCTTCATCGCTTTGAAGATCTTTATTTATGTTTTCCATCATATTGTCTCAATAAATAATCTAAAATTTTGAATAAAAAATTTAAAATATTCCATCCCTAGTTTCTAATTAAGGGGAAATTTTTTAATTTTAGTATATGTGCTGCCGAAGCAACCACAAGGGGAAATTTTTTAAAATGGGTATAGCATGGAGCATACCCATTTGGTTGGTTAAGTGTCCAACTTCGGCTCAGGTCATGATCTCACAGTTCGTGGGTTCGAGCCCCATGTCGGGCTCTGTGCTGACAGCTCAGAGCCTGGAGCCTGCTTCGGATTCTGTGTCTCTGTCTCTGCCCCTTCCCCAGTCACACCTCTGTTTCTCTCTTTCTCTCTCAAAAATAAACATTAAAAAATATATTAAAAAGATAAAAGTGGATATGGCATAATAAAAGATTTCAGTATGGGCACCTGGGTGGCTCAGTCGGTTAAGTGTCTGACTTCTGCTAAGGCCATGATCTCTCAGTTCGTGAGTTCCAGCCCTGTGTTGGGCTTTGTGCTGACAGCTCAGAGCCTGGAGCCTGTTTCGGATTCTTTGTTTCCCTCTGTTACTGCCCCTCCCCCACTCTCACTCTGTGTGTGTCTGTCTCTCTCTCTCTCTCACAAATAAAGATTAAAAAAAAATTAAAAAAAAAAAGATTTCAGTAATGCTGCTCTCATGTACTCATTTGAATACCATTAAAAATAATAGGTAAGAATGTTTAGCATATGTGAAGAATAAGTTGCATATGAGGGCTGGAATTAATATTATAATATAGAAGTATTCAATTTCCTGTCATAAAGGACCAGTGGAAAGTGATTGCCTCTCTCTTGCTTTTGTAGAACTCAAAAATGTTTATACCCTTCAAATGGTTATTTTAAGTTTAAAATAGTCACCTTTTATAGATTTGGCAGTGAAGTAATTATCCTTATATAGTGACATTTCCCTCCGTGACCCTGTGAATTTACTGAGGTAGGGTTCCAGATTAGAGAGGTAGTTATTAACAATATTTCGGTTAGAGAGACCAGCAGCAAATGAAATATATGAAAATGAACTTGATATGAGTCAGATATTTACTGCTGTTCTATATAATTGGACACATGTACTTATATAATGTAATGAATTCAAAGGAAAATAAAATTGAATTGAGAACTCTTAGAGAATGAATCATTCTGTATAATAGAAGTCTGTTTAGCTAATTTCCAAATATTTGGTCAGTTTTTCCTTGCAGTATAAACTTTGCTGTAAAAGATATTTCATACTTTTTTAACCATCTTAAGTAGAACAAATTTGAAAATAATTCCCTTTTTATGATTCAAGTCATTACAAGCATCATTTATTATGCTGTGAAGTAATGGAATTTTGTAGGGTTGCTTGTCCCTTGTGAAAAAGCCACAAGGTGCTTTGAGATCTTACATAGGAGTCATGTCCTTTTTAACCTACCTCTCTAATTGCTGTCACCTTTTGCTCCTGGGCTGATAGCAGACTCTTCTAAATGCTAAAGATTTTGAAGGCATTCAGATTGTGAATAAAATTGGAGCACGTAGGTTTCCCATATTGACATGGTGGGCCTGGTTTACGGAGGCTTAAGAAACGTTTATTGGCTGAGTGGATGTTGTACCTTTACAAACATACTCTTGTAACCTGAGGAGGAGAGGCGTTTGAAAGGAGAGAAATTCAAGCTGATTAGCATTTGTCAAAGATATTATAAAGCCTTAAATTTTAAGAACTTGAAGTTACCTCAATAAAAATATACACCAGGCATAAATCTGCAACCAACCCTTATCTGGCAAAGAGCCATGCCATTTGCTGCCGTGTCCAGAGGGGAAGCACAGCTGTCAGTACACTCCCTTCCTTCTGTGATAATTTTATCTTTGTGTCTCTTCTAGTTGTTGTATCTGTGTTGAACTTAATGAAACTTCAGGAAATGAAAAGTACTTCCTTACAAAGGAACGTCGGCCAAACCCTTGCTATACAAATAGGATAAAGCCCTGATTAGCTAGTATCTTTTTAATCTGAAACTAAGATTGTGCTTTCAGTCTCTCTTCAGTGTAAGTCTTCATTCTTTTGTTCCTCATGCAGTTCTCCAGGTGACCAGAACGTTTAGGTATTTTGGAATCCCTGTTTTTGGTTTTGTTTTCTTGTCTTTTTCTAAAAACCTTGTTTAAAAATACCGATACAGTCATGTACTGAATAGCTACCTCTTGAAGTATGGATGAAGTAGCAAAGTAAGCAGATTTTCTCTGGCCTCCTTATGTAAAGCTCTTTTGCACTCTGACCACTGGCTATAGCTTTTACATTTTCTTCTGTAAAAATTTTGGTGTCCTATAATGTATCACAAATAATATATCACAATGTCATAAAAAAAGGTTGATGGGCCTTGGGAGTTAAATCAGTCCATATTCAATCCATTATATAGTAGCTTTCCCTGCCCTATATGCATTTGACTGTTGGGAATATGTTCAAATACTTCTAAAGAGAAGCAAAATTTTCTATGTCTTATTGAGATAAACCTAACGTTTTGCTTGCAGGCTTTTGTTAGCTTTGATTGATAGAGGAGATTTACGTCTCAGGTGGTCAAGTACTATAGGACTTGCTATTATATTTTTAGTGCCTTTTAAGTACAGAGTGCAGTTTTGATATAAATTCCAATATAGTGGAAAGGCCAGGGGAAGCAGTGAATGAATCTCATCTTAAAAGCAAGACCATGGGCAATGATTATCCATAATGATACAATAGTAATTATACATCCAGATAATTACAAGGGAAGTTATTCTGGACTAGCGTCTCTTTCCTCTGGCATCTCTGAAATGATAGAATGAGCAAGGGCACATGAGTTTTATCTGTAGTCACTTAACATTGTCCAATTTAATGCATATTATTAAAGCAAGCATCCAACTTTATTTCATGTTGTTTTTTTTTTTTTAATTTTTTAAAATTTACTTATTTATTTTGAGAGAGTAGAGAGATCACTAGCAGGGGAAGGGCAGAGAGAAAGAGAGAGGTTGAGAATCCCAAGCAGGCTCTGCAGGATCAGCGCAGAGCCCGATGTGGGGCTTGAACCCACAAAACAGTGAGATCATGACCTGAGCCGAAATCAAGAGTCAGACCCTTAACCAAGTGAGCCACCCAGGCACCCCTATTTCATGTTGTTCTTATTTCTTCTTTTAAAATATTTTTTAGATTGTTTGTTTGTTTATTTATTTATTTATTTTGAGAGAGAGAGAGAGTTGGGTAGAGGCAGAAAGGGAGAGAGAGAAAATCCCAAGCAGGCTCCATGTTGTCCAATGTTGGTGTAGAACCCGATGTGGGGCTCGATCTCATGAGCTGTTAGATCATGAGCTGAGCTGAGATCAAGAGTTGGACACTTAACCAACTGAGCCACCCAGGCACCCCTAAAATCTTTTTTAATAGGCCGTTGTATTCACCAAGATCTATGTAAGTCTACCTTCTGCACTTAAAAAGCTAGCTCTAAATTCAATTAGTTGAGCTGATACCAGTTTCTTAAAGATTACAAAAAGATAGTTTTTTCTCAAAGTGGAACTTCCTGAAGAGCTTGTATATAATTTGATAACTCCAGTCTAGCACCATGTGATAGCAGGAACTTTATCTTATCCCTTAGGCGCCAAGAACGCTGTCAGATTTTTCTGGAATTCAAAAACCGTGTGTGTGTGTGTGTGTGTGTGTGTGTGTGTGTGTGTGTGGTTTTTTTCTTTATTATAAATGTAATATGTGTACATGATAAACAGTTTTAAAATGTACAAATATAAATAAAGAGAGTGTGCCTCTCTTCTTAATCCCACTTCCCAAAAGAAACCACTGTAAACTTACTTGGTTTTGTGCATGTAGAAACATGTATACATTTATAAAAATATATGCACGTAATTTCTTAAAAATATCGTAGTATACATATTCTTTATTTTTAGTTAATTATACATTGTGAACATCCTCCCATGACAGTATGTCTAGTCTTTTTGTATCCTATTTTAGACTGTGGATTTCCCCATTCTCTTATTGGTGGGCTTAGGTTGTGTCTAATTTTTTTGGCAGCTTAAAGTGTTGTAGTGAGCTTTGTTGTGTGTGTATATATATTTTTTTTATCCTTGTGTATATTTTTGCCTATTTGCTTAATAACGTCTGTAGGATAGTTTTCCTAGAGTTAATATTGCCAGATCAAAAGATAGGCACTTTTAACATTTTGATACATGTTGTCAAATGACCCTCCATTCAACCGGAACAAATTTATAAGCCTCCTTTTAGCATAGGAGGGCTCATTTTTCCTACATCTTCAACCACATGGTCACTTGTTTATGATCCAGAGAACATGAGCTGTAAATAAGAGATCTCAAGATTATTTTATATTAACTTTGATTTATGGATTCTACAAATAGCCTTCAAAAATAGGTGCTTTTAGTGTTTTCCTTTTATCACTCCAAACCTGTTCGGATATGGAATATTCTGTCAAGACAAGACAATTCCTTTTTTATTGTTACAAGCATGAATTATCTTTTAAGCAATTTACTTTATCACTCATTGCCAAATACTTCTCTTCTCGCATATTTCTTCTATGAGTGACCAAGTTAGAATACTCACTTCAAAAGCTTAGTCTTTCAAGTTGGAATTCAAGGGACAGCTATTGAACATGATATTCTCTTTGCTGAAATTTATGTGCGATCACTTTTGAAATAGTCCTTGGGTTTTAGTAAGCACCTAACACTGATTATAGTGGTAGTTGAAGAGTAATTTAAAGCATATTAAAGGGAACTTTATATGAATCCAAACAAATGTTAATGAAATCTGAGCTTTATTTATCACTTACTTGCTTGCAGGTGGATTCGCCGATGAACTTGAAGCATCCCCATGACTTAGTCATATTAATGAGACAAGAAACAACCGTTAACTACCTCAAAGAATTGGAGGTGAGGCAATGGGCATGTGATATGCAGCTGAAACTTGTTGTATTTCATGGGGAGCTATTGTATTCAAAGAAAAATGAGAGCGAATTATTTCTTAAGCTCAATTCTTCTCAGTTTTATAGGAATATATTACTTTCATTTTTAACTTTTTAAAAAACATTTTATTTATTTTTGAGAGACAGAGACAGACCATGAGCTGGGGAGGGGCAGAGAAAGAGACAGAATTCGAAGCAGTCTCCAGGCTCTGAGCTGTCAGCACCTAGCCTGATGCGGGGCTCAAACCCACAAACCATGAGATCATGACCTGAGCCGAAGTCCAGTCCGATGCTTAACTGCCTGAGCCACCTTGGCACCCTGAATATATTACCTTTAAATCCTGATTTTAAAAATAACCTCTAATTAGAGGACATTTGAGCAATAGTAAGAGAAACAGACTAACTTGGGTTTTGCTTGATTCTTGACTCCTATCCTTGTTCAGGGTTTCCATGTATAAGTTTTTCCATCAAGTATGAAAAGGAACAGTCTCTATACATATGTTTAGGAGAGTTTGGGTAAAATACAAAAAGGAAGAATGGTTTCAATACTCTATAAAAATGTAATTTTTATTAATTTCCAAGTAATTTCTAAGGTCTTGTTATTATGTGTTCTTACGATGAGATGAAAGCGTTAATCACTTTGCACCTTGAAAACTTGAAACCTATTGGTGATAATAAAATCTGACCTTTTTGTTTCTATCATTTGATTTCCATAAACTGATTTTGCTTAATTACACACAATATTAATTATTTGAAAAACTGGGAATAAGACAGTAGGTATATTTATACAGCTTCGTGCTTGGAAGCTTTATATGTTTTTTTTTTAAACACAGTGTTCAAAAAGTGCATCGGTGCAGAAAATAGTTTTTATTTTCAAATGCATATACACATTGTATATGTTTATTTCCATTCTTTTTTTTAAGAGGCAGTATGATATAAAGAGAAAGAGACTTAGAGTATGTGAAGGGGGAAAATGCCATTCATCATGTCAATGAAAACGAAAATGAAAAATGTTGACTCCATCAGTTTTTGATTAAGGTACAGGCTGGAGATAAAAATTTGTTACTCACTGAAATGTAGACTTAATGCCATGACACTAAACAATATCATTTTTCTACAAAGTAGTGACAACTAAATGAACTTCATAAGGTGCCAGAAGACAGTGGAGGAATAACCTCAAAGTGCTAAGGGGAAAACCAGTCAAACTAGAATTTTATGTTCTTTTAAACCATCATTCAAGAGTGAGGGTAAAGCAAAGATGTTTTCTGACATACAGAGTTTATTTACCAGACTCTCACTTTAAAGAAAATTAAAGATGTACTTCAGCACAAAGAAAAGTACACCCAGTAGACACGCGTAGGATATACAATGATGAGTAAAAATACTAATGAAGAAGTTGCTAACCTTATTTAATTATTTTTTTGTGCTTTGAAAGGTAAAACTAGATTAAATTAATATGTAGTTGTGTTGAGGTATGTTCAGTGATTAGTTAAGGCTTGTTAGACTCTTCTGTCCTGTTTATGAGAAGGTGAAAGTAACAAAATCCTATTGGAAAACTTATGGGCATACATACTAAAAATTTAAGAGTCTTGCTACCTTTCAAGTAGTATTGCCAAAAGAAATAGGAATTCAATCAAACCACTGTATTTTCCAGTGTCATTTGTTTTCAATGACGTTTCCTTTACCATTCTATATTTTTTATGTATTTAAAAGATCATTCTGAGAAGGGAGTCTGCAGATTTCATCAGACTGCCAAAGAAGTCTATGACACAAAAAAGTTAAGAACCCCTGGATCCTGCTGTCAATATTTAGGAAATGTACAAGACAAAGAAAGGGACACGTGAAATGAACCTAGGAGATGCAGTCAACAAAATCGTATAGAGTGGCAAGCTTTGCAGGACAAATGACCCAACTTTTTAAACAAATTATAAAGATTAAAAAAGGTGGGGAGGGGAACTGGAGGAATTACCAGTAGATTAACAGATTTATAGACAAATCAGCCATTGCAGTGTGTGGGTCTCATTGGATTTTGATTCAAACAAACTGTATGTTTGTTTGTTTGTTTGTTTATTTTAAGTTCTTTGTTTTATTTATTTTTTTATTTGAGAGAGAGAGCACGAGCAGGGGAAGGAGCAGAGTGGAGGGGGTGGGGAGAGAGAATCTTAAGCAGCCTCCACACCCAGCGCAGAGCTCAAAGGAGGGCTTAATCCCACCACCCCAGGATCATGACCTGAGCGGAAACCAAGACTTGGATGTAAACCACTGAGCCATCCAGGCACCCTCCCTTTTTTTTTAAAGAGATTTTTTTGTGTGTTTTGTGTGTGTGCGTGAGTGTGTGTGTGTGTGTGTGTTCCAGAGAGAGAGAGCAAGAGCAAAGGAACGGCAGTGGGAGAGGGAGAGAAAATCTTAAGCAGGCTCCGTGCCCAGCATGGAGCATGATATGGGGCTTAATCCCACAGCATTGGGATCATGACGTCAACCGAAATCAGGAGTCAGACACTCAACCAACTGAGCCACCCGGGCACCCAAACAAACTGTATTTAAGGAGTATCTTTCAGAAATACATTAAAATATTTACTGATGAAAAACTTAACCAAAAATAAAGTAGAGGCAAGGACTAAAATAATGGAACTGCAATCTGTAGTTTCCAAACCTACAAGTTAAGAGAAAATACAGGAGGAGAGGAGGGAACATAGAAAGTGTTGACAAGCACATGACAGGCAGGAAAAGAGAAAACAGCAGCAAAGAAAAAGAATGATAAACATACCTGAAACTAATACAACATTTTGTGTCAGCTACACTTCAATAATCTAAAAAAAAAAAAAAAAAATTTAACAGAAAATCCAAAATAACATGTTTAAAATAAATTCAGATAGATCAGCAATCACAGTAAATATATCAGATTAAACTTGCTGATTGAAACTCAGACTATCAGATTGGATTTCTTACTTAGTCCAGCTGTATGTGACGTGTAAGAAATACACCTAACACAAAGCCAGTGTGGTGATAAATGGATGGAAAAAGTTTTCACTATGTAAATACTAAGCAGAAAAAAGCTGTGATGGCAGTATTTATACAAATTCACCGTCCCTCATCTGAAATCACCAGGGCTATATATGGTTAGAATACAGCTTTTCACTTTTTTTTTTTCTTTTAGAACTGTTATAGGTACAGATATCTAGTATTACATTGTACTGCCAGCAGGTTCTGGTCCCAAACTCCATATTCAAAGACATTAATATTTCTTTAGCGAAATGTGTGAATATTCACACCAAGAGGATAAAAAGTGTAAAATGGCTTTTCATCAGGTTTTGCTACCACATGAATATTAGTGCAAAATTCTATTTTCCATGGACAGCAACCTCATGACCTAAGCACCTCTGAAAAGCTCCACATCCTAATACCATTTTCAGGGGTTATGATTTCAACATATAAATTTTTAAGGGTGGAAGGGACACAAATGTTCAGACAATAGCACTAAATGTGAAAAAGTAAAGCTTTAAAACTTAAAAATAAGAATATATTAATATGTTTATGACATTGGGATAAAGAAGGGCTCCTTAAATAACACAAATCACAATTAAGAAAATTAATTGATAGTTTTGTCCATCTTAAAATTGTCTCGCAAGTGACACCATGAACAAAATTAAAACATAAGTTATAAGCTGGGAGAATACTGTTATAACTGAAGAATGAGTTTACAGAATCACTCTTCACAAATGTCTACAAATCAGTGAAGAATCACTAGGGAAAAATAGGCAGACTCAATCAAGCTACAAAATATCTCATAAATATTTGAAAATATGTTTAATCACATTAAGGATTGCATTAGTTAAGATAGTCTAAATTTTGCAATGTATGTCAACTTTTGCATTGGCAACAAACAGTCCCAAAAATCTCAGTGCTGTTTCACAGAGGAAGGTGGAGGCTCAAGGAAGACTAACCAAATATACAAGCCTGTTTAAACTTTCTACTTAGAAGTGACATCATTTCGGGGCACCTGGATGGCTTAGTCGGTTGAGTATCTAACTCTTGATTTCAGCTCATTTCGTGATCTGAGCCCCATGTTGGGCTCTGCTCTAACAGTGCAGAACCTAGTTGAGATTCTCTCCCTCTCTCTCTGCCCTCACTCATGCTGTCTCTCTCTCTTAAAATAAATAAAGTAAAAAAAAAAAAATTCTACTCACGTTCCATTGTCCAGATCAAGTCACATGGCCAAGCTTGAAGTCATAGGGCAGTATAGTATAGTTTACCTACAGGAGGAGAGTGGGGAGGGAGTAAGTGGAAACATCATTTAGTAACATCCCAGTAATCTTAATGGTTTAAAACAATAAGATCATATTAAATGTCACTCTGGTCCAAAAGCCAGAACTCAAGATGACAGAACAGCTACTGTCTGGAATATTGCTGTTCTCAGTACCTGAGGGAAAAGAACATACACTGGCTGTAAAAATGCGTCCCTCCAGAGGATTTAATGGCACCTCTCATGTTACATTTGTCAAAATAGTCATACTGGCCACATATGAGTCCAGCAGAACAATGGTGTAGAGTCCTTTGTAAGGAGTCCTTTGTAAGGCCACAAGTTCATTGATAGTAATACAGTCTACTCCAATAATTAAAACATTTCATACCCATTATTTTTTTTATTTATTTTTTGAGAGAGACAGAGTATGAGTAGGGGAGGGGCAGAGAGAGAGGAGACACAGAATCCGAAGCAGGCTCCAGGCTCTACGCTGTCAGCAGAGCGCCCGACGCGGGGCTTGAATTCATGAACTCTAAGATCGTGACCTGAGCCGAAGTCAGATGCTTAAAGGACTGAGCCATCCAGGTGCCCCGAGTTTTTATTTTAAAGTAGGCTCCACACCCATTGTGGGGCTTGAACTCCCATCCCTGAGATCAAGAGCTGTACACTCTACCAACTGAGCCAGCCAGCACTCCAATAGATGCAGTTTCATAGGTGGTCAGATATCATATTATGGAGGTATTCAGGTGCCATTAGTGTGAATGTCATTTTCTGTTACTTTCTGTCCATGAATACCTGTTTAGAGACGCTTATTTAGTTGTCAACTAATTAATCCCCCTTTATCCACAGTTTTACTTTCTGTGGTTTCAGTTACCCATGAATTAACTGTGGTCCAGAAGCAGATGATCCTCCTCCTGACCTATCGTCAGAAGGTCACTAATAGTCTAACACTGTGTCACAGTGCGTATGTTGTTCACCTCACTTACCACTTACATCTTACATCTTACTATGTAGGCATTTTATTATCTCACATTATCATGAGGATGAATACAGTACAAGAAGATACTTTGAGAGACTACGTTCACATAACTTTTATTACAGTATATTGTTATAACTTGCATTTTATTATTAGTTATTGTTATCTGTTACTGTGCTTAATTTATACATTAAACTTTATTATAGGTATATATGTATGGGAAAAAACATAACATATATAGGGTTGGTACTGTTCACAGTTTGGGGTATCCACTGGGAATCTTAGAACATTCTTCTGCAGATAAGGGGGCACTAGTGTGCTCAGAATCCTTGTCTGTATAGAGGATTCTAACTTCAACACAGTAAATTCTCCTCTTATGTGGTATCTAGACTGAAATAACAGAAAGATTCATTATGTTCTTATTGTCTTCTCAACAGAAGCAATTAGTTGCTCAAAAAATTCACATAGAAGAGAATGAGGACAGAGATACAGGACTGGAACAGAGACATAATAAAGAAGATCCAGACTGCATCAAAGCCAAGGTGCCCTTAGGAGACCTGGATCTCTATGATGGCACATACATAACTTTGGAAAGCAAAGACATCAGGTAAAAGAAAATCTCTCTCCAAAAATAAAATTAACGTGTTCCCGAACAGAACTTTCTCAAATCAGTAAATTATCTAATGAGAATAGGCTTCAATCACGAATGAGTTTATTGAAATTTGAAATTTCAAAATAACTCACATGTAGAATTCTTAAAGATTGACTTAAAATGTTGAATACTACAGTAGAAGATTGAACAGTTTATAGTAAAAGAAATACAAATGGTCCATAAACATGTGGAAAACGTATTTCTCAGTAAGGATCAAATAAGTACAAATTAAACCATTTAAATTGTTTTCACCTATCAAACTGGAAAAAAATATTTAAAAATCAGTAACTGGTAAAAATGTAGAGAGGCTGTCAATAGAAGTGTAAAGTGGTTTAATATTTCTAGAAAGAATTGCAAAAAGCTTTTAAAACAGTCCCATGATCTTAACATTCTTTGATACACCTACTATTTTCTAACTCTCGAATTATCTCCTTTAAGTTGAACTCTCAAAATATTGACTCCAGCAGTAGCAATGTGAAAAAGGTTGAATGTTGACTAATACTGGTTGTAAAGTAGAGATGCTATGAAAATATGGTTCCATTAGGGGAAAATTAGACATTTTTTCACCTTTCATTCATTCATTGCTCCCGGCTTCTTAATTTTAGCCCTGAAGATTATATCGACACAGAATCTCCTGTCCCTCCAGACCCTGAGCAACCTGATTGTACCAAAATTCTAGAACTTCCATATAGTATACATGCTTTTCAGCACCTGCGAGTAAGTAGAGAGATTTAGGATCTTGTTTTCTACATTTTTTTCTGTAATTTACTCTCTTGCTTGTAAATAGTCTTTATATTTCCTCTCCTCCTCTTTCAAACAGCTTTATAATTTTACAAATATCTCCTATTTCTTAATATGCCTTTAAAATAAAGGCATTAAGATACTGAGTTACTTGTGAGCTTTTGTCTTATGATCTCCTTTTTCTGTTTTGTTTTAGTTTTTTTCACTTTTTTTCTTCTTTTCTTCAGGGTGTACAAGAGAGAGTTAATCTTTCTGCACCTCTATTACCTAAAGAAGATCCAATCTTCACATATTTATCTAAACGACTAGGAAGAAGTATAGATGACATAGGCCATCTCATTCATGAAGGCCTACAGAAGGTAAGTCATCAGTGATTGAAAGAGTCAGGGGCGCCTGGGTGGCTCAGTCAGTTGAGCGTCCGACTTCGGCTCAGGTCACGATCTCATAGTTTGTGGGTTCGAGCCCCGCGTCAGTTTCTGTGCTGACAGCTCAAAGCCTGGAGCCTGCTTCGGATTTTGTGTCTCCGTCTCTCTCTGCCCTTCCCCCGCTCAAAAATAAATAAAAATGTTTAAAAAAATTAAAAAAGAAAAAAAGAAAAAGCCAGAGACTGTGCTCACAGAAGGTCTTTTGTTCTCAGAAAATAACCTGCCTAGATTGTTTTTGTCTAGAGAGTGATTTTTTTTTTATTTTAAAGATTTTTTTTAATGTTTTTTATTTACTTAGAGAGAGACTAAGCACCCCCAAAATAACTACTTTAAAAAAAATTTTTTTAATGTGTATTTATTTTAGAGAGAGAGCGCGTGAGCTGGGGAGGGGCAAAGAGATGGAGACACAGAATCTGAAGCAGGCTCTTGGCTCTGAGCTGTCAGCACAGAGCCAGATGCAGGGCTCGAACTCATGAGATGGGATATCATGACTTAAGGTGCTTAACTGACTGAGCCACGCAGGCACCGCAAAAACAACTACTTTTTAAATAACTATTTTTAAAAGAAAACAATTTGTCATTATAAAAAAATTCAGAGTTTATAAAAGTCTATAAAAGAGAATGAAAAAAAACCTCAGTTAATTAGTGTTTTATAATAAAATCTTCTGGATCTTTATTTTTATGCACCTTTATAGTTAAAACACTTATTTTCATAAAATAAATTTTTAATAGTGGAATTTTGGGCATCAAAGTGTAATCATATTTTTAAGGCCCTTTATATAAATGTTGTCATACTGTCCCTCAGAAATGCTGTACTTACGTAACTTTTCTACAGTTAATATCTGAAGTTATTATACAGTGCAGCCAACCATGAGTGTTGGCATTCTATTTAATCTGTGCCAATTTGTAAAAGGAAAATTTGTGTCTCTTTTATTTCTATTCTTTGATTATTAGCCATTGTTTCCTATTTCTGAATTGTCTGTTCATGTTTTTGGCCCATTTTCTCATGCATTTTTGTCTTTCTTTTTAGATTTCTTAGGACCTCTTTATATATTAAAGATATTAAACAATGGGTGTCATATGTATGTTTCTGTTTATCTTAAACTTTATGACTGTTTTAAAAAACTTAATTTGACTGTTTTGCACTGCTGAGTTTGAATTTTCTCTACATGGGCTTAAACTTATTTACACTGAGTTGTTTGTAGTGGTCCAGTATAGTATTTTGGCCTCTGTGTGGTTAAAATTTAGGACATGTTATGAGATGAAAATCCAAGCCACAGAAGGAATCTGAATTTCTGTTTAACTTCAGTAACTGATCCACCTATTACTCTGTACTGAAGACATAATTTTTTAGCAGTATTGGTTTGCATTACATTGTGAACACACATGACTAAAGAACGAAATAAAAGGGGCACCTGGCTGGCTGAATTGGTAAAGCATGTGACTCTTGATCTTGTGACTGTGGGTTCAAGCCCCGCATTGGGTGTAGACATTACTTGAAAATAAAAAATCTTTAAGAAAAAATTCATCTTTTACAAAAGCATAAGCTTGTCATTTGCTTACATATGTACCTTCATTCAGATATTAAATTTGTTAACTTCAGGAATTTCACATTAGAACAACTGGCATTTCTAAGTAGGTTAGGTCCTAACTTCTGAAATCCTGAAATAGGAACCAACCAGTTGGGGCCATTGGCGGGCTTTCAGCATAATTCACCCCTTGGAGTGATAATTTGGAGTTGAATAGTCTCTCTGTGGAGATGACACCTTAATGCACTTTGCTCCTGATGATGATCAGGAGGCTTTTTTGGCAGGTGTAGTTTATTTGTCCTTTGTCCCCTGCTTTATCACTGCTGTAATGTCATGTTCTTCTTCATATGAAGTTTCAGAAGAGACAGAATAGTAAAGGTGCTCACTTTGAACATTCTAAGTCGAAGAAAGTGTGTCGAGTTGTGTTTGATTGTCATTTTATTTGTTTCATCTCTAGAATTCTTCCTCATGGGTACTGTATAACATGGCTTCATTTTACTGGAGAATAAAGAATGAGCCATATCAGGTAGTGGAATGTGCCATGCGAGCACTTCACTTCTCTTCCAGGTAAGGTTTCTCCCTTTCTGGACTGCCTGAGTCTCCATATAACTCAGGACTGTTAAAGAAACAATGCATAAGAAAACAGTATGAAGAAGCATTCTTTTGTACTTAACACTCTCCTCTATCCCTGTTCAAAGAATTTAGTCCCATCACAAAAAAAAAAAAAAAAAAAAAAAGACCAGTGTCAGAAAGCTCAAAGTTCAAATACATTATTTGTTCAGAGTTCAAAATGCAAAGTTTAATAATGTTCTTCTAATTTCCATTAAGGAAAAAATATATAATATAGACATGCTCTGATTCACTTGAGACTTGAATATAAGAAACTTGCCTGGAGGAATTAGCATAAATTAAATTTTTCTCAAAACAATTAATAAGCCCTAAATATATTTTAAAATCATAAAATGTCTGCAAGACCTTATTTTTGTGGCAAAATTTGTAGCTATCAGATTGAATAAGCACCATCAGTTATGTAAAAATGAAACAGTATGATTTTCTTAAGTTATTTTCTCCATCTATCGGTATACTCAAAGTTAAGTTCAATAACTTCAGATGTAATTTTCCCTTGTCAAGTAGTTATGTAATCATATAGAGCACATGCTTCTTTCCTAACATCTAATTACGCCTCTCCTTCTCTTTTAGGCACAATAAAGACATTGCCCTGGTCAACTTGGCAAATGTTCTGCACAGAGCTCACTTCTCTGCAGATGCTGCTGTTGTGGTCCATGCAGCTCTGGATGACAGTGACTTCTTCACCAGCTATTACACTTTGGGAAACATATACGCAGTAAATACAACGTTTTTGTTTTCATGAGCCAAACCAGTTGCTCTTTTCCTTTCTTTTTTAAATAATTTATTTCCAGTTAAAAATTACCTTTTTTCCTTCCTCTTTTGGTCTGAACAAGAAAAAGGGAATGGAAATGAAGAAATTAGGATGAAAAACCTCAACACAATAATGTATCATAATTGTCTTAGCCTCTTGACAAAAAAGAAAAATAATTAAATTGATAGTAATATTAAATTCCTGCAGAGTGCACCTCTTAAGCTAGTTATACTTTCTAGTTATCTTATACCATATCTTATGTTGTAGATTTGGTCACTGATCAAAAATAACGTTCACTGTAGAGTAAGATGTAAGTGTGAGCTCATAAATCATTAGGAGATTTGGACAGATCCAGCCAGTTCGTGGCTGACGTTTTTCCGTGTGTGTGTGTGTGTGTGTGTGTGTGTGTGTGTGTGTGTGTGTGTTTGTTTTTGTCTCTTCAGATGCTGGGGGAGTATAACCACTCAGTGCTCTGTTATGACCATGCTTTGCAAGCCAAACCTGGGTTTGAGCAAGCTATAAAGAGGAAGCATGCTGTCCTGTGTCAGCAAAAACTCGAGCAGAAATTGGAAGCTCAACATAGGTAATTGGAAAAGACAATTTCCCTGAAGCCCTAAGTTAGACCTGTGTAGGGTGATGTCAATGTTAATTTGTTCATTAGAATTAAGAAAAACCTCTTCATTACTGCTAGTCCTGTCCCTTTTCTCTA
Organism: Acinonyx jubatus; assembly: GCF_027475565.1. Taxonomy (NCBI): domain Eukaryota; kingdom Metazoa; phylum Chordata; class Mammalia; order Carnivora; family Felidae; genus Acinonyx; species Acinonyx jubatus. The sequence goes on along the minus strand of NC_069390.1, from coordinate 19,276,684 downwards.
GGTGTAGGAAGCTCAGCACAATTCAGAAGAGTCTTTAATAGCATGGATTCCAGGAACTAGAGAATCTTTGCCGTAAATTCTGTCATTTTAGATCTTTACACTTCTGACCATCGATTGCTTTTATGAAGTCAGATGGATTGGGGTGCTCTTGAACACTAACTCTATTATGTTTTCATTTCCATAGAATGCATTGTCAGTAAAATCACTTGCATGTGCTATATTTGATCTTTCTCCCCTTTAGCTGCCTTGTTGGGTTATTGTTAAGTTAGTTAAGTGATGTTGAGAAACATTATTTGGTGCATATTTTAATCAGATTTCTATAAATTGTACAGTAATGAAATTCTGTTGTAGTTGGCCCTTGCAGTATGCTTAATTTAAAAAATGTATTTGATTCCATAAATAGTAGGGCCAGTTACGAAACTTCACATAACTCAAAGTGAATTGTTCTTCTCTTATGAAAGAGAACATTGAGGCTACTTTGATTATCAGAGAACTAAATGGACATTTGGAACTCCTTAGATTACTGTATTTGGTTATTTTCCAGTCAATTTAAAGCATAATGTGGTGAAAAGGAAGGAATGACCACTTACTTGTTTATACCTGACTTCTGTTACACCTGATCAGAACTTGTCCTGGCTGAGTGAATTGGTTCTCTGTGTAAGCACAGTCTGTACAGCTCCTAAATCTCCATATGTTACAATGTAATAGGTAGAAAGGATTTTATGACTAAAAATAATCAGGCAGCTGATCTATTGATACCAGGTGGTAGAAAATATTCCTTTCTAAGCCAGGCTTCTATGGTTTTTCCCAAAATCACAAACCCAGGGAGCTAGAGTTCAAGGGCTAGGTACTATTGGCCTTTTCTGTTAACCTTGTCTTTACGCAGAATCAAAAGAAAAGATGGAAAGGAGGCTTTGAATGTCAATGGAACTAACACAAACTTTGTGGAGGCAAATAGTTGTTGAGATGCAAAATGTTATAGTATATTGTTTTATATCTTTCGGGTACCTGAACCATCCCAACACACCATTTAAAGTCAGGATAGTTGTACTTAAGGGGAAGAATTTTGCATCCATCTTTTTTACCCCCAAGTTAACAAACGACAGGTTTATTTTACCCCATTATTTTGAACTTGTGGTACAGTGGTTGTAGCTTAAAAGGAAAAAAAAAAATTTTTAAGGAAAATAGTAATCATTGCTGATGACCACAAAATCTATGCAGTAAGTGTGTTTAAAAATTCAATTTTAAAGCTCTATAACTTTTTCCTCGTGTTGAAAAATGTTAAGATCCCTCCAGCGAACACTGAATGAGTTGAAAGAATACCAAAAACAGCATGACCACTACTTGAGACAGCAGGAGATCCTAGAGAAACATAAGCTGATTCAGGAGGAGCAAATCTTAAGAAATATCATCCATGAGACACAGATGGCAAAAGAAGCACAATTAGGTAAGTATTGATTCCAAATAATTGAAAACAGGTTAGGAAGTTCACTTCTAGCATGTTCTACGTTCATAACTTTTGTGTAGCCTTAAAGTAGTATAAAGTTGTGGTTTACGACTCCCCTCAGTCTTAAAAGTGAGTCCTCATAGTGGGTATACCAACAGACCTGGGGAGCTGGTTTCTAAAAAAGCTGGTCTCTAGCTTTTTTAAAATGCACATTTTAATGTAAAAAATTTTTTAGATCCTAGAAGTCTTAACAACAGTTGTTTGGCCAAGTGCATGCCAGTCTCTTGGAGATCTTTTTGAAATGCAGGTTCTGATCAGTAGGTCTGAGGTAGGACTGAAGATTCTGTATTTCTAACAAGCTCCTCCTATTGGATGTCTGTTGCTGCTGGTCTGAAAACACTGTGAGTAATGTGGCCCGGGCCATATATCAAGTAAACACAAGCCAGACATACCCTAGAAACAAAGCATCCACACACTCCAGCCAACACAAACTAACTCTTATTTTCTTGCTCCCTTAAAAACAAGTATTTTATTTTAAAAGATTTTAGACTGGGGGGCGCCTGGGTGGCGCAGTCGGTTAAGCGTCCGACTTCAGCCAGGTCATGATCTCGCGGTCCGTGAGTTCGAGCCCCGCGTCGGGCTCTGGGCTGATGGCTCAGAGCCTGGAGCCTGTTTCCGATTCTGTGTCTCCCTCTCTCTCTGCCCTTCTCCCGTTCTTGCTCTGTCTCTCTCTGTCCCAAAAATAAATAAAAAATGTTGAAAAAAAAATTAAAAAAAAAAAAAGATTTTAGACTGGTATTTGTCTCAAGCAGGAATTCTTAACCTGGTTAGTTTCAGGAGGTTCTAAATCCTCCCCAAAATTATATGCAGTAATGTGTGTGTGTACAATTTTTTTTTTTTTTCCCTGGGAAGAGGGCATATAGATTTTATTAAAACTTCTTAGAGTCCAGGGGCACCTAGGTGGTTCAGTCGGTTGAGCATCCAACTCTTGATTTCGGCTCAGGTCATGATCTCGGTTTGTGATTTTGAGTCCCTCATCAGGCTCTGTACTAACTGTGCGGAGCCTGCTTGGGATTCTCTCTCCCCCTATCTCTCTCTGCCCTGCCCCTCTCCCATGAACGCTCATGCCTGCGTGTGTCCGCATGCATGGTCTCTCTAAATAAATAAACAAACAAACAAACAAACTTAAAAAAATAAGAATTATTAAAACACAAAACAAAACAAAAACCTTTTTAAAGCCCATGACCCAATAGATCCACTGTCTTAAGGGCACTTGGGTTGACAGGATATCAGTGACTTGGTTATATCCAGAATGTCTCATTTCTGATAAAACCCATTGGGAGTAGATCTAACAGCTAGACACCAAAGAATAAATTAATAGAATCCCTTATATTATATACTTCTCCCTTGATAAATATATTGATCTGGGAGGCCTCTTAATCTTTAAACCTTAGCTGTGACCATTTAAAGTCCATTATACAATCCATCTAACAAGTTTTCTTTGCTTTTTTGCGTGTAAGGAGTATGTTCAGTCCTTGGGGTTATTCACTGCTTGCTCTGTATTGCAATACAACCAGAGCTCTTAAACATATAAATTTAAAACAAAAATATGAAGTAAATAAAGCAGACTGTCTCCAGAGAGATGGCAAAAGTCCCTTAAAACAGTGTAATTAATGATTTTACAGCCATAGAATGTAATTGCCACAAGATACTTTGGTGATTTAGCCCCTTTGTTTTTACAGGTGGAGAAACACCCTTCTTTAGAATGATTTAATTTAGTTAACCATTAGTTTCCCTGTGTAAGCACACCCTGTGTAGGTACTCTACCAGGCACTGACACCAAATGGCTTAGACTGAGGAAACCGTGTTGGCATTGCTGATCTTTCTCCACAATGGTAATTTCCTTTCTTATTCCAGGAAATCATCAGATATGCCGGCTGGTCAACCAGCAGCATAGTTTACACTGCCAGTGGGACCAACCTGTGCGCTACCATCGTGGAGACATTTTTGAAAATGTGGACTATGTTCAGGTCTTTTTCTTGGTCTCTTCTAGTTCTTATAACTTTGCATATCTAAGAGTAATATTGCTTCCCCCGACGCTTGATTCCTTGTATATTCGATCCTGAAAATTTGTGAATAATTTAAGGTTTGAGTATGTTTATGAAGTCAGATTTTATAGATAATACTCATTTGCTTCATGCATGACATTTCCAGATCCCCCAAGTACTAGCTGTAATGTCTATTCGTGTGTCTTTATTTCTTTTCTCCTTTACCATGAGAGCTTCACTGGATTGTTATTAGTATTTAACTCAAAGCCTTCATCTCCCCCGTTTAACTTATTCGAGTAATACCAGTAATTTAAAATTTGGGAAAGAGTAGCTGTGGTCTTTCCTGAAGTCATCAGTCCAGTTATGTTGCTTCAACTAAAAACTTTAACAAAATGACCATTATCAATAGAAAATTTTTATTAAGCCGTATTTCTTCATGCATGTGTGTTTTCTCTTTCTGTTTCTGTTTCTATGTATATCCATACGTATACGTGTACTTATATGCATACATATATGTGTAGTCATACACACACATACAATCCTAGCCTATCTAATTGGGAAAAAATAGTACATAATTATAATGATTCCAAATAGCATCTAATTGGTGCTGTTATAGATAGCAAACACAACCAGAGTTCCAAGTATCATCCACAAGGATGTTGGGAATAAAGTAACACGTTATCTTATCCTATCAAAATCTTATGTCTTTAATCATAGATCTAGGAATTTCCAGAGAGAAGCAGTTAAATAATTAAAAGATTAAAACAGCTTCTAGGGGAAGACAAACTGTGAAGAATTAATACACTTTAATCTGAAAAACTCCAGACCTCATTGAAAAAAAGAAGCAAAAATTAAGAGGCCATTTAGGGGAGAAGTAGTATAGGGACCACAAGCTTCCTGTGATTTGTCAAGTAGGTACTAGCAGTATCCCAGGTTTTATTTTCAAAGGACGATAAGACTTACACCTCTGAGATTATAGCTCCCAGCCTTGAATCCAAGCATTATTTTAAGGGGAAAAAAGGGAATATTTATAAATCAAATAGACTAAAACCCAGGTAACTTTGGGGACATACCATTGGAAGACTCCCCTGTACCAGTGTAGCGTTCAGTCTTATATATCCATAGGTTACATCTCTACTATATAGTGAAAGAATCCATTCTTTTCTACTCCCTCCCATACTGGTCCCATTTTCTTATCTAACAAGGTTTTAGAAATAAACAGAAGCTGTGGTATCCTGTAATAATATCAAACATTGATTTACCTTGGTTTGGAGGAAGACTGTATTTATATTTGGAGTTGATTGTGTAATAGTTATAATGCCTAAATCATAGCTATATTAAACTCTTGAGCCCTTTTTTAAGTTCCGTTGTTTCTACCACAGCACACGAATTTTATAGAGTAGCAATCATTTTAGTCTAGGTAGAGGAGGGGAATAATGAGCCAAACCTCTAGATAATAAGCTCATCATTAAACCTAAAAGAGACTAAATCATGAAAAGGAAGTAATGGGACAATAAAGAAGGGAAGTAAAGAATCCATGCCATTTTCCTCATATCCCAAGGGCATAGTTGATTGAGAATCGCTAACTATGCATTTTCTAAGAGAATGGTGTTGGGACCTAGTTCTGAAAATACAAACATCTGATTGCTTTGATACTAACCTACTTTCAGATTTCCTACTGGGTTTGAGTATTCACTAATATTTTGGGTTAGGTTAAATCTTAGTCATAACTTCTTTCCTGCTTCCAATTTGATTGAACTGTTCTTTTCATTTTCTAGTTTGGCGAGGATTCATCAACCTCCAGTATGATGTCTGTGAATTTTGATGTTCAGGCAAATCAGAGTGATATCAGTGATTTGGTCAAGTCTTCTCCTGTAGCCCATTCCATTCTCTGGATCTGGGGCAGGGATTCTGATGCATATAGGGTAAGAGAATGATAAAGGAGTTTTCTCAGATAAGATTTTTTAAAGCTGTGACCCTCACCTTCATTGATTAATATGGTCCCTATCACTGTTCAGCTTAGTTCCACAAACACTTATTAAACTTCTATTAAACAGAAGCCATTCTGCTAGGTAGCAGTTTAGCAAGACACAGGGTATGTCTTGAAGTCTTCTTCCAATCAAATGGGGCATATAGACACCCTGATTTTAGTTTAAAACTTTGGGCTCTGAGTATAATTACCAACCCTAGAAAGTTTCTAAATTTGACCTAAGTATATGTTCACATATACAGTTGACCCTCAAACAACATGGGGGCTAAAGGGGCCAAACCCCCATGCAGTCAAAAATCTGTGTATAACTTTTGATTCCCCCACAACTTAAGTACTGACAGTCTACTGTTGACTGAAGCCGTACTGACAACATAAACAGTAGATTAACATGTATTTTTTGTTGTAAGTATTATATACTATATTCTTACAATAAAGTAAGTGAGAGAAAAAAGATTAAGAAAGTCATGAGGAAGAGAAAATACAGTTTTAATACTTGCGCTGCATTTATCAAAAAAATCCACGTGTAAATAGACCTGCATAGTTCAAACCTGTTATTCAAGAGTCAACTGTATTTCACTTTAAAAAAATTTTTTTTTATTTTTTAGGGAGAGAGAGACAGCATGAGCATGGGAGAGGGGTAGAAAGGGAGAGAGACAGATGGAGGGAGGGAGGGAGGGAGGGAGGGAGAGAGAGAGAGAGAGAGAATGAGAGAATCTTAAGCAAGCTCCTTGCTCAGTGCAGAGGCCAATGCAGGACTCAATCCCACGACCCTGGGATTATGACCTGAGCCGAAATCAAGAGTGGGATGCTCAACTGACTGAGCCACCCTGGTGCCCCTGTATTTCAGTTTTTAATCAGCATTCTTGTATCAAGCTCCCAACTGTGTGTCAGGTTAGGACTATGAATACAGTACACAAGCTCTTTGCTGGAGCTTACATTCTGCCAGATGATATAGGTAATAAGTCAATAAGTGTCTTTCTAAGCTAGCTAAGAAATAAATAATCTGAGGACAGATACCATATATTTTTTATTCACTATTAAATTTTCAGAATTTAATCAGGTTTTTGTTCTAACAATTAATATGACCACTTAGATTTAGTTATAGGTAATACAAATTCTCCAGAGTTTCATAGCTTCAAGATTTAAGTTTAGTGGGACGCCTGGTGACTCAGTTAAGCATTGGACTTCAGCTCAGGTCATGATCTCAAGGTTCATGAGTTTGAGCACAGAGCCTGCAGATCCTCTGTCCCCCTCTCTCTCTGCCCCCTCCCCCACTTGTGCGCTCACTCTCTCTGAAAAATAAATAAACATTAAAAAAAAACAGATATAAGTTTAGTAAGCCTCTGATGTATGTTATTTATATTTAGAAAAATGAACATTTTACAAATCAAAAAATTGTTAAACTTTGGCATTGGCAAAGAAAAGGTCTTAGTTCAGAGGAAGTAGTTTTCTGTGCCAGTTTTATAAGCTTATATATGCTTTCAGTTACAAATCATAAACTCTACTTCAAATTGGCTTAAAAGATAATACGCCTCATATTATAGGACGTCCATAGATTAGAGCAAACTTTGGTTGGTTCAGCCCAGTGATATCATCAATTACCCATTTCTTTCCCTTTCAATTTACCATCCATAGTATTGGTTTCATCCTAAAGCTTGTCTTCCTCATGGTCATGAGGTGACAGCCAGCAGCAACTGGAGTAACATGTTCTTTGCTCCTATGTGGCTAAGAGACTTAGACCGGCTTTTCTTTCCCAGAAGCCCCAAGCAAGCGTCTCCTTGTATCTCATCGGGCTCAGCTGACTTAGCCCAACCCTGAACCAGTCTTAAGACCAACACTCTTCAATATAAAGAATTTTACAGTCTACCACTGTGTCTACGATTATCTTAAAATACTAAATTGTTCAAACTATCCTAGTATATTTATGTTCTTTTGAAAGTTTATTTAGCCTGTTGAAATACTGAATCCAAAGAAATTTATGAGAACTTTCTCTCTTCATTAGGACAAACAGCATATTCTGTGGCCTAAAAGAGCAGATTGTGTAGAAAGTTATCCGAGAGTCCCTATTGGTGGGGAATTGCCAACGTATTTTCTGCCTCCGGAAAACAAAGGACTCAGGCAAGTGCTGATGGATTTGGCAAAGCACTTGATTCTGCATGATTGTCATCTGGCAGTTCTTTGAGAGCACCATCCTTGGACTTGAAAGGTTAAGTCTTTATCTTGAAATCACCCAAACTTTGAAAATATGAATCTTGTTCCTTTTTCTTGTGCCAGGATCCACGAACTCAACAGTGATGATTATTCTTCAGAAGAAGAGGCCCAAACCCCTGACTGTTCCATAACTGACTTCAGAAAAAGCCAGACTCTGTCCTACTTAGTCAAAGAATTAGAGGTCCGCATGGATCTGAAAGCCAAAATGCCAGATGACCATGCACGAAAAGTAAGGCTCACTTAGGCTGGTGTTTATTGCCGTCCATACTGGGTGACTTCACAAGCCTCTTAGGCAGAACAAAAAATTGGTAGTTGTTGAACTTAAAAGTTTTTAAAACTAGAGATAGAGTTACAGAATTGGTGAAATCATTAAGAAGACAATCATGCCGTTGAAGGTGCTTCAGGGCTGCTGTTTACACAGACCACATAAGCACTCTCTCTAAGAGTGCTACAAAGATGAGCAACACAGAACTCTGTTTAGTTAAATGAAGCTCATCTACTGGAGGCCATTCTGACCACTTCAATTTAATGGTCAAGCCTCCATGAATTTATATAAATTGAAAGCTTGAAGATTCTCTTTCTGGCCTTATCAACCTGCTCTGGCCTTATATGAGGTCCTTAGAAGTTTGTATGAATTACAGCTACCTTACAGACATTATAGAGAAGTTCTGTTAAGCTTTGTTCTTTAATTCCTACTAGTTAATGTATAACTAGGAATGTTTTATTACTGAATATAAATTCTACATTCGATACCATACCATTCCATAGATACAAATGAAAAAATTACTTTTTTGACAGAGAAAACACACCATCACAATAACCTTTTTAAAAAGTCAATTTTAAAACTGAACAGTTACTACTTACAGTCAACAAACATTTACTGAGGCAGAAAACATTATGTGCCAGGCACTGTTTGGAATACTAGGAAAGGTAAATAGACCATGATCCCTACCATACAGTTGCTCACAGTTGCACAGATGTTACAGGACCATAGAGCAATTGAGATCCAGTGCTTTTCCCACTAGAAAAGATAGAAGATTTTTTATTGTATCAAGTATTAGATGCTATTGTCTTTTGAAAAATTTCTCTTTTGATTTTGGACACTTATGTTGACTTTAATGGGATATGGTATATCACCTTAATAATGTATGTGGTATACATCTCTTAACATGTTTTAGTTAAAGGAAACTAGGGTATTCATATAAGCAGGTCAACACCTGTTGGTATGCTGATGACCTCATGTTTTTATATATGTATGTGTGTATATATATGTGTGTGTGTGTGTATATCTATATATATGTTTATAAACATCTATTCAAATTAGCTGTTCCTGAGGAGCTCAAGACTGCTATCTGTAGAATTCTTTCAAATGTCTTCCCTGTTATTTTCAATTGAGTCAGTCTTCCTTTTGATGTTTTCAGATTTTGCTTTCCCGTATTAATAACTATACTATCCCAGAAGAAGAAATTGGGTCTTTCTTATTTCATGCTATTAATAAGGTAAGTCACCTACTTTAGACATCTGAAATTTAAATGCTTAGTAATTGTAATTAAAAGTTAAACTGCATGCACTAAAAATCTGTCAGAACAAGTACTATATTCTTGCATTAACTGAGGTATTTTGGGTTTTTTCAGCCAAATGCTCCTGTCTGGCTGATACTCAATGAAGCTGGACTCTACTGGAGAGCAGTAGGAAACAGCACTTTTGCTATTGCTTGTCTTCAGAGGGCTTTGAATTTGGCTCCACTTCAGTACCAGGACATTCCTCTTGTGAACTTGGCCAACCTTTTGATTCACTATGGCCTCCATCTTGATGCCACTAAGCTGCTACTTCAAGCTTTGGCCATCAATAGCTCTGAGGTGAGGTTTTATGTTTGTAGCTCCATGTACTGTGTCGTGGTAGCTCAAATTCAGAGCACAATTTGTATTTTTCTGGGGAGGGCATAAAAAAAAAAAATCTCGCATATTTTTCAGAGCAGAATTTGCATATTTTGAGATGACATAAAACAGATTTTGTTTCATTTTATTTCTGATGTATTCATTTATTTTTTTGTATTGATTTGTTTTATTTTGTACAAATGTAGAATCATGCTAATTATATTTTTCTGTATCTTGCCATTACAGCAATATATCCCTGATATATTTTAGATGTATTTAATTTCTTTTTTCTTAATTTTAATTCCAATGAAGTTAACATGCAGTGTTATATTAGCTGTACAATGTAGTGATTCAACAATTCCATACATCACCAGTGTTCATCACAAGTGCACTCCTTTTGTTTTTTTAATGTTTATTTACTTATTTTGAGAGAGAGTGTGAGAGCATGAGCGAGCACAGGCGAGCATGGGGCAGAGAGATTGGGGAGTGGGGGAGAGCACATGCATACTTGTGAGAGCACAAGGGAGGGGCAGAGAGAGGGAGAGAATCTCAGGCTCCATGCTGTCAGTGCAGAGCCCCATGCAGGGTTCCATCTCCCTAACTGTGAGATCATGACCTGAGCCAAAATCCAGAGTCAGGTGCTCAACCGAGTCACCCAGGCGCCCCTCAAGTATGCTCCTTAATCCCCATCATCTATTTCACCCATCATCCCCCTGCCCACCTCCCTTCTGGTAACCATCAGGTTGTTCTCTATAGTTAAGAGTCTGTTTCTCGGTTTGTCTCTCTCTCTCTCTCTTTTTTTTCTTTTGCCTGTTTGTTTTGTTCCTCAAATTTTACATTTGAGTTAAATCATATGGTATTTGTCTTTCTGTGTCTTATTTCACTTAGCATTATATTCTCTGTCTCCATCCATCTCATTGCAAATGGCAAGATTTCACCCTTTCTTATGACTGGTTAATATTTCATTGTGTATATACACCTCATTTTCTTTGTCCATTCATCAATCAATGGATATTTGGGCTGCTTCCATATCTTGGCTATTGTAAACATCAACATAGGGGTTCATATACCCCTTTGAATCCCTTTGAATTAGTGTTTTTTTTATTCTTTGGATAAATATCCAGTAGTGTGATTACTGGATCATAGGGTAAGGGTTTTTTTTTGGTTTTTGTTTTTTTAAGGTTTTAAGGAACTTACTATTTTCCGCAGTGGTTGCACCAGTTTGCATTCCCACCAACAGTGTACAAGGGTTCCTTTTCTCCACATCCTTGCCAACACTTGATGTTTCTTGTGTTTTTCATTTTAGCCATTCTGATAAGTGTGAGGTGATACCTCATTGTGGTTTTGATTTGCATTTCCCTGATGATGAGTGAGGTTGAATATCTTTTCATGTGTCTGTTGCCCATCTGGATGTCTTCTTTGGAGAAATGTCTGTTCATGTCTTCTGCCCATTTTTTAACTGGATTATTTGTTTTTTGGGTGTTGAGTTGTATCAGTTCTTTATATATTTTGAATACTAACCCTTTACCAGATATGTCATTTGCAAATATGTTAATTGTTTGTTAATTGTTTTGTTAATTGTTTCCTTCACTGTGCAGAAACTTTTTATTTTGAAGTAGTCCCAATAGTTTATCTTTGCTTTTATTTCCCTTGCCTCAGAGACATATCTAGAAAAATGTTGCTATGGCAGGTGTCAGAGAAATTGCTGCCTGTGCTCTCTTCTAGGAGTTTTATGGTTTCAGGTCTCACATTTAGGTCTTTAATCCATTTTGAGTTTATTTTTCTGTATGATTTAGAAGGTGGTCCAATTTTATTATTTTGCATATACCTGACCAGTTTTCCCAATACCATTTGTTGAAGAAATATTGGATATTCTTCCCTGCTTTGTCAAATATTAATTGACCATACAATTGTGGGTTTATTCCTGGGTTTTCTATCCTGTTCCGTTGTGTATCTCTTTTTGTGCCAATACCATACTGTTTGGATTAGTACAGCTTCATAATATAATTTGAAGTCCAGAATTGTGATTCCTCTAGCTTTGCTTTGCTTTTTCAAAATTGCTCTGGCTATTTGGGGTCTTTTGTGGTTACATATTAATCTTAGGATTTTTCTAATTCTGCGAAAAATGCTGTTGGTGTTTTGATAAGGATTGCATTAAATGGGTAGATTGCTTTGAGTAGCATAGACATCTTAATAATATTTGTTGTACCAATTCATGACTATGGAATGTCTTTCCATTTCTTTTTGTCATCTTCAGTTTCTTCCTTCAGTGTTTTATAGTTTTCAGAGTACAGGTCTTTCACCTCTTCAGTTAGGTTTATTCCTAAGTATCTTATTATTTTCGATGCAACTGTAAATGGGGTTGTTTGCTTAATTTCTCTTTCTGCTGGTTCATTATAGTGTATAGAAGTGCAACAGATTTCTGCACATTGATTTTGTATACTACAACTTTACTGAATTCATTTATCAGTTCTAGTTGTTTCTTGTGGAGACTTTAGACTTTTTATTTTATTTTATTTTTTAATTTACATCCAAATTAGTTAGCTAGACTTTTCTATATATGGTATCACGTCATCTGCAGATAGTGAAAGTTTTACTTCTTCCATACTAGTTTGGATGCCTTTTGTTTCTTTTTGTTGTCTGGCTGCTATGGCTAGAACAGCTAGTACTATGTTGAATAAAAGTGGTGAGAGTGGACATCCTCATCTTGTTCCTAACATTAGAGAAGAAGCTCTGATTTTTCCCATTGAGTATTATGTTTCCTGTGGGTTTTTCATATATGGCCTTTATTATATTGAGGTATGTTCCCTCTAAACCTACTTTGTTGAGGGCTCTGATTGTCAATGGATATTATACCTTGTCAAATGCTTTTTCTATGTTTATCGATCATATGGTTTTTATTCTTTCTCACTGATGTGATGTGATGTATCATATTGATTGACTTGCAAATACCGAACCACCCTTGCATCCCAGAAATAAATCTCACTTGATTGTGGTGAATGACTTTTTTAATGTATTGTTGGATTGAGTTTGCTGGTATTTTTTGTATCTATGTTCGTCAGAGATCTTGGCCTATAGTTGTCTTTTGTGTGTGTGTGTGTGTGTGTGTGTGTGATTTATTTTAAATGACTGAAATTTATAATTACGTGGTTAATTTACTTGTAAGAACTGATGTTTAAATAAGAATGATCTAGCTACTGGGGCGCCTGGTGACTCAGCTAAGCGTCCAACTTCTGCTTAGGTCATGATCTCACCGTTAATGAGTTCAAGCCCAACGTGGAGCTCTGTGCTGACAGCTCAGAGCCTAAAGCCTGCTTAGGATTCTGTGTCTCCCTCTCTCTCTCTGTCCCTCCCCCACTCATGCTCTGTCTTTCTTGCCTTCAAAAATAAATAAACATTAAAAAAAATTTTTTTTAAAGAATGATATAGCTACTAAAGATATACTGCTACTTTTTTGTCAATCTGAAACATCTGGTTCTTTTTTTATCCTTCTCATCACAGCATGCATTCTGCTTAATATTATACTGTTTTACAACTTTAATTTATAGATGTCTTTTTACCAACTAAGCCAGAGCACAGTTTAAAGGTTGTATTGATAAGAATAGGTAAATGGATGATATTCATGCCCTGAACTTTCCACATGCAGGCCATGGAGTTAATCACTCCTGTGCAGTTAGTTACTTTTGTTTATAGTTTCTAAGATACCACTTCTTTTTCCATATTTTAACATCTCTGAAATAAGGATGCATGTTACAATTGATGACATCTTCGTTTGATAAAATACAGTTATAATAAATACATAGTTAAACTGCTTTTATACCCAGTGTTTAACTCTTTGTAAATTTTATATCCAAAGAAACTTTTAGAAAAAATGTGCCCGAGTGGTTTAAGTTTATCTGTGGTATTATTAGAACTAATTTTTTTTTTGAGTATGAGAAGAAAGTATTGCCTGTTAAGAATTTCCTTTTAAATATACAAATTCACAAGTGGATTTTAAGTGAAGGTTTACAATTGCTATACTATACAACAGGCCAAGTGCCAAAAAAGTATAGCAAATATTTATCAAATGTTTGCTGTGTGCCAGGTGCAGGTACAGTGAGAACAGATGCTATATAAAAGGGATGTGATGATTGGGCACCCAAAGGAAGGCTAACACAGTTGTATTCCCCAATACTTGTTTCGCTTTCTACTGCCACCAGCTAAGGCAATCAGTATTCTTCTAAAGAAAAAAGAGCTCCCTTAGAGATTAGTTGTGGTACTACAGTAATAATAAAAAGATAAATCAGTGGATCAGAGTAGATATCACAGAAATATACCTTAATCAGCACCCCACCCCCAAATGTCAACATTTGGAAATAATTCCTGTATTTCTTCTAACCAAATATTTCATAGTGTTGCAACACTATTGTACTGGTGATCGTTAAAGATTATTATATAAAAAAGTTTTAGTACCAGACAGTTTTTATTAGCCATCAATAATGACTCTATATGAATTTATATATCACAGCTTACTCCTCACTTGTTGGATATTTAGGTTCCACAGTGCATAGCTGTTATCAATAATAATTTTCTGCATAAGGCCTTTTCTGTATTCCAGATAATTTTCTTAGGAAAGATTGCTAGCAGTGGAATTACTAAGTCAATGAGAGAATGAATGTTATGATGGCTTTGATACAAAATGCCAAACATCTACCAAAAGATTTGGGCCAATATATATTGCCATAATCAAGGTTGGAAAATATTCATTTCCTGTGTATCTTCACCGAATTGGGCACATGAATTAACTGGTAACTTTTAATTGATTGCTTATTAGAGCCAGGCACCATAACGATCAATTGACATGTGATAACTCATTTAATCCTCAACAACAACCCTGTATGTACGATTTACCCATTTGATAGATAAACTCAAAAGGATTTACCAGAAGTCACAGAGCTTGGATTTGAACTCAGGGAGATTAGCCACAGAACTCATGCTCTTTCGCATGTATTGCCTCTGAGTAAACATTTGTAAAACAAGTTTACTTTAAAAAATTTCACTTCTATTTTGTAACATAAATTTCTTTATCCTTTAATTGTATTGTTGTTTTTGTTGTTTCCTAAAGACTTTATGTTTTTTAAGTAATCTCTACAGTCAGTGTGGGGCTCAAACCTACAACCCTGAGATCAAGTGTCGCATGATCCACTGAGTCAGCCAGGCACCCCTTTAATTGTATTTTTTTTTAGATACTTTTCTTCCTTTTTTTTTTTTAGTTTTTTTTTAGTTTTTTTAAGTTTATTTATTGATTTTGAGAGAGAAAGAGAGACAGCATGAGCAGGGTAGCAACAGAGAGAGAGGGAGAGAGAGAGAATCCCAAGCAGGCTCTGCATTGTCAGTGTAGAACCCCATGTAGGGCCTGGACCCACAAACCGTGAGATCATGACCCTAGCAGAAATCAAAAGTCAGACACTTGGGGCACATGAGTGGCTCAGTTGGTTAAGCATCCCACTTTGGTTCAGGTCACGTTCACGTGGTTCATGAGTTCAAACCCCACGTCATCGGGCTCTGTGCTGACAGCTCAGAGCCTGGAGCCTGCTTCGAATTCTGTCTCCCTCTCTCTCTGCCCCTCTTCTGCTCACACTCTGTCTCTCTCTCAAAAATAATAAAAATTAAAAAATAAAAAAGAGATGCCACGCAGGTGCCCCAATTATATTTTTAAAGTAAAAGTTGTGTATGCATTTTGCTCATTTTCTTTTGATTTTTATTATTAGATTTAAGGTGTTTTCACAAGATGTGTGAAAACAAGTAGTTCTATTTTAGTTTTGCTATTACTTGTCTTCAAATAGTTGACTCTCGGGGCACCTGGGTGGCTCAGTTGGTTAAGTGTCCGACTTCAGCTCAGGTCATGATCTCTCGGTCTATGAGTTCGAGCCCCATGTCAGGCTCTGTGCTGACAGCTCAGAGTCTGGAACCTGCTTCGGATCCTATGTCTCCCTCTCTCTCTGCCCCACTTCTGCTCATGCTTTGTCTCTTCATCTTTCAAAACTGAATAAATGCTGGGGCGCCTGGGTGGCTCAGTCGGTTGAGCGTCCGACTTCAGCTCAGGTCACGATCTCGCGGTCCGCGAGTTCAAGCCCCGCGTCGGGCTCTGGGCTGATGGCTCAGAGCCTGGAGCCTGCTTCCGATTCTGTGTCTCCCTCTCTCTCTCTGCCCCTCCCCCATTCATGCTGTGTCTCTCTCTGTCTCAAAAATAAATAAATGTTAAAAAAAAAAATTTATAAAAAATAAAAAAACTGAATAAATGCTAAAAAAAATTATAAATAAATAAACAGTTAACTCTACAATATGCTAAAATATTTCCCTATGTTGTCTTCAAGACGATTTGTAGCTTTAGGTTTTACATTTAGGTTTGTAATCCATTTCAAGTTAAATTTTTTTTTGTACTGGGAGGTAGAGATCAAAGTTCATTCATCAGAGTTCATATCACATAGATATCCGGTTGTTCTAGCACCATATCTTGATAACTCTATCATTTCCCGCTGAATCACCTATCACCTTTGCTCCGAACTGCAGACTTCTTTATCCGACAGCTTACTTGACATCTCCATGTGGATGTCTAAAACACACTTTAAAACTAAAGGCCCAAACTAAGCTCCTTAACATCGTTCCAATCTTTACTGCTCAGTCTTTCCCATTTCAGGAAACAGTAAAGCCTATAGCTCAGGACAAAAGCTTGGAGCCGTCCTTCACACTTTTTTCTCTCTCAGGGTAATTAACCTTGCTAATATTTTCAAAATATTTCACTATTTATCATCATCTCCATTGCCAGGCTGTCTGATCCAAACCACCATTATCTTTTATCTGGATTATTTCATTAGCCTCCTAACAGTGTCTTTGCTTTTGGCCTTTGTCCCCTTACAGTCTCTTCACAATACAGCAACCAGTGAATCCTTATAAAAAGTCAGATGTTGTCATTTTGTCTGTTCAGATCTCTGCAGTGGTACTCCATATAACTCATAGTAAAAGACAAGAATTTATAATAGTGTAGAAGATCCTACATGACCTTATTACTTTTCTGACCTCATCCCCATGAAATCATTCCTTTGCTCATTCTGTTTTAACTACTTGGCCTGTCTGCAGTTCCTTGAGCATACTAGGCATGCTCCCACCTCAGTGCCTTTATACTTTATATTCTCTCTGGAATACTCCACCAAGATTCTTGAGAGCTTGCTTCATCTCCTTAAAATCCTTTAAAATACTAACTTCTCAGTAAGTCTTTCCCTTACTACTCTATTAAAAATGGCACTCCACACCCCACTGTGGTCTACTTAATGCCTCTTCCCTGCTGTGCTCTTCTCCATCACATTTTTCTCATACTTGCGTGATACCCTCATGGTTTCGTGACACTTGACTATTAGGTCTTCTAAGGCAGTGACTTATGTTTCTTATTTTCTGCTGTATCCCCAGTGTCCAAAACAATGTCTAAAACATTAGTAAACACTCAGTAATTATTTTCTAGATGAAATGATGAAAATTCTTTTTTTTTTTCTTTTTTTTTTTTTTACAAAATGGTAATTAGTTTATCTCAGTGTAAGATATTTGCACAACCATCATTCTGGTCATAGGAATAGACATTTGTTTCCCTATGTAAAAATATAAAGACACTTTGAAATCTAAGTCTAAATTAGAAATCTAAGTCTAAATTTGAGTTTGTATCTGGGTATGAACCATTAAGTAAGATTTTAAACGTAATCTGAGAGCTACTTTGATTATACCTCTGTAATCTGGAATATTTTATACATCTTGGCTTGGTTATAGTGAGACATTTTGGATGACCTTAACAGCCTGAATCAAAAGCAAGTAGTTGTATAAATCATAGGTATTGCTTTTCATAGGGGTATATTGCACAACTTGAGAACAAAACATTCTTAGATCCTTTAAAATATTTTTAATGATAAAGTAAGTGTAGAATAAATGGTTTGTACACAAGCAAATACAAATTACCTGGCATTAGGTGTATTTCAACTGAAATGACCTAAACCGAATACTTTGGGTTGCTTATGAAAACAGTAACAACAAACATTTGAAAAAGAGAATACAAAAACTATTTATAATAGCATCAAAATATCATATATCTAGAAATAAATTCAAAGGGAAGCTGTATAAGGTTTCTATACCGGATTGTAAAACATTACTAAGAAAAAGAAGCCCTAAATAAGTGGAAAGAGACACTATGTTCATGGATGGGAAGATTCAGTATTGTTAAGATGTAAAATCTCTCCAGATTGATTTATAAATTCAATCCCAAGCTCCTGGCACTTAATGCATATGTATGCGTAAATGGATAAGTTGATTCTAAAATCTATGCAGAAATGGATCTAGAATAGCCAAAATATTTGTGAGTGAGGGGGAGAAAAAACAGAGTTGGAAGACTTCTATGACTAGATTTCAAGACTTGCCGTAATTAAGTCAGTATGGCATTGGCCCAAGGATACTCAAATATATCAATGGAACACATTAAAAAATTTGAAATAGGCCCCTACATATATGGTCACCTGACATATGACAAAGGCACACTAGTAGTTTAGGGGGATGGGGGCACCTTTTGGTTTTACAGTAAGTAGTGCTGGAATACTTACTTGGATATCCCTATGGAAAAAGGAATGAACCTTGACTCCTCTCTCACTTTGTACACAGAATTAAATTGAAGTGGATCATGCACCAAAATGTGAAAGATGAAGCAATAAAGCTTCTTAATGAAAACATAAAAGAAGGTCTTCATGATGTTACAGTAGGCAAAGATTTTTAAAAGCACTAACTGAAAAAAGAAGCACAAACTGTAAAATACATATTTTTATAAATATGTAATATTTTATATATATGCATATATGCGAAAATTGAACTTCATTAAAATTAAGAAGTCCTGTTTATCAGAGATACCAGTAAGAGAATAAAAAGGCAAACCCCAGATTGGGAGAAGATACTTGCAATAAATATTTCCAATGAAGGACTCATATCTAGTGCATATATAAAGAACTCTTTCAAATTACGAAGAAAAACACAGCTTACTTTTTTTTAATGGGGAAAACAACAGGCACTTCAGAAATGAGGAAATTCAAATGACCAATAAGCACATGAAAAAATATTCAACATCATTACTGATACAAGTTAAAAACCACATTGAGATGATACTTGATCATCTCACTAAACCAGCTAAATTTAAAAGACTGGGACAATACCAACTCAGTAAATTCTCCTACTTGCCGGTAGGAATGTAAATTTGTACGTCTGCTTTAGAAAACTGTTTGTTTGTAGCCCATAAAACTAAATATATGCCTACCTTAAGACCCACTGCAAAGTATATAGCCAAGGAAAATTAGTACGTACGTCTGTCAAAAGATAGTTGCAAGAATGTTCATAGTAGCTTTATTCATAATGGCCCCAAATTGGAAACAATCCAAATCTTATCAGAAGGAGAAGGGATAAGCAAACTATGTATACTCACATGGTAAATATTGCATATCAGTTTTTTAAAAAAATAAACTGATAACCCAAAAAACACTCCGTTTCTTAAGCCTTAGATATTGTACTGACTGAAAGAATCTACAAAAGGGTACAAGATTATATACACATAAAAGGGGAATATGCTGTTTGATTCCATTTATATGAAGTTTAAGAACAGGCAGAGCTAATCTATGGTGATAGAACATCACCACAGTAGTTACCTCTAGGATTAGGGTTGGGTTGCCTAAGGGAATCTTTTTTATCTTAAGTTTATTTATTTATTTTGAGGGGGGGAGGGGCAGAGAGAGAAGGAGGGAGAAAGAATCCCAAACAAGGCTCCACACTGTCAGCACTATCACACGGGGCTTGAACTCACAAACTGCGAGATCATGACCTGAGCTGAAATCGAGATGGATGCTTAACCGACTGAGCCACCCAGGTGCCCCTTCCCAAGGGAATCTTTTGAGGTATTAGAAACATTCTAAATGTTTTATATCTTGAGATGAGTGCTGGTTACAGGGATATATATGCATATAAAAATTCATTGAACTGTACACTTAAGACTAGTATATATTACACTATGTATTTTTTATCATAGTAAAAAGGTAAAAAAATAAATTTACATTTGTTACAGTGTAGATTTGACTGGTGTAATTAAAATAGGTAGTTAGCCATTAACTTTTATGGGATAACCTAAAAGAAGCTAAAAGACATATACTGTGAAAGTTTTATAACTCTCAGAAAATATTAATTCACTAACATTTAAATTTTTTTTTTTTTTTTTTTTGTCTTTTCAGCCCCTGACCTTTTTGAGCCTGGGAAATGCTTACCTTGCTCTGAAGAATATCAGTGGGGCACTTGAGGCCTTTAGACAGGCTTTGAAATTAACTACCAAATGCCCAGAATGTGAAAACAGCCTGAAGCTGATTCGCTGTATGCAGTTTTATCCTTTTCTGTACAACATCACCTCTTCTGTTTGCAGTGGTAAGCAGCTTATATTAAGTGCCGACAAAATGATGAACACAACCAAGGTTCCTATTCTGATCAGCAGAACACAAAATGATTTTCTCGGTTTTTCCCAAGGATTTTATGTAACTAGTATATTCTGTATACATAGGAAAGAAGTTAATTCATTCCTTACTATATAGAGCCTTGGGGTAATTCCCAGAACCCTAGATGAGAAAGGCCAGCTAAAGTATATTTGACTAAAATTGATAGACTTCTCTCCACAAAATCTATGATTTTTTTAATGATCGATATTAATGGTAAAGGGTACATTTTCTGTCCATAAAGACAATCTGCAATACAATTTAAGTGGTTTTTCTGTCTTCTTTCACTGAAATACACCCCCTTGCCTTCCAGTGAAAGTGATCCAGATCTTGACTACACCTCTAAAGCAGTCACGTGACATTAATTGGTATCTTCTTGCATTCTTCCCCTTTCTCACACAGCCACCAAAATATATGCATGTGCATAAGTGTGTCCACCTGGGTAATGGTTTGAGTTAATATCTGAACTACTGTAAATTCATTAGTTAGAACTCCCTAGGAGTTCGATTATGTTTACTTATTTAACTTTGACTTCAAGAAAAAAGAGTCTGACTTGAATTATGAGGGGTGAGGTTTATATACATATGGATCCTCAGAACCTCACTGTTGTAGAACACACAGTAGGTGCTTTGTCAATGTGGAAATTAGATCATAATATTCAAGCAGAGGGCTATCAGTCCATCACCTTCACCTAAGGAAAAAAAAATCCCTAATGCTCACTTGGTTAAGTGATTTATCTAAAAGACATCAACAATTTACCGGTAGATTTAGCACTTCAAACTGGTTTTCCAGATTCACCTGTACAAGACTGCCTTAGGATTTTAATGAAATGACAGGCAGTAAGTTGTATTTACATTTTTAAGTATCAGAAGCCAGTTTTTTATTTTTATTTATTTTTTTTTAATCTGGTTGCTTTTTTATTTTATTTATTTATTTATTTATTTATTTATTTATTTATTTATTTATTTTTTAAATATATGAAATTTATTGTCAGATTGGTTTCCATACAACACCCAGTGCTCATCCCAACAGGTGCCCTCCTCAATACCCATCACCCACCCTCCCCTCCCTCCCGCCCCCCATCAGCCCTCAGCTTGTTCTCATTTTTTAAGAGTCTCTCATGCTTTGGCTCTCTCCCAGTCTAACCTCTGTTTTTAGAAGCCAGTTTTTTAGTGAAGAAACCAAAAATCCCGCAGCTCCGTAACTCCATAGCTCAGCTGTGGCTCAGTACTGAGCACGGTGTAAACTGGAGTTCTTGCATGAAGGCTGAAGGCCTAAGACAGTGTTGATGGTGCAGCAGTGGAGGGACCCGTGCCAGAGTCCTACAGATTCGTGTGTGAGCCCTAACTCTTCCATTACCATGTTTCTCATCCCAGCAAAGAAACTTGTGTCCTCATGTGTAAAATGAAAGGCAAGATCTGTCTCATAGACTTGTTGGTAGGAGTAAATAAGACCTTATCACATAATAGGTGTTGGGTAAAAGTGAGCCATGAGGAATTCATAATAAATACAGAATATTCAGACCTTAATGGATCTTACGGGTCTTACTTAATCATAGAAAACATGTCGTGGACTTTTAAATTCCTTAGATTACTAACAACAGCCTTGAAAACAGAATTTCACTTTTTTCAGTGAGCTGCTTTTACTAATAGTCTCTCTCTCTCTCTCTCTCTCTCTTTTTTCCCCTGCTATCATCTCCCTTGCCTCTCTTGACTTCTTTGTTATCAGAAAGAAGAATTTTGTAGGTATATAGTGCCCCCTTTTCTAAAAAGCCTTTTCCTTAGTATTAGTTTTACATGCTTTTGCTTAGGATTTTAGTTTGTTGAAATTTATTATTATTTTATGTCACTCATGTCAAGAAAGGAAATTCCGTTGTCTGGAGGTTTTTCCCCAGAGTATAACTTCAACTAGCCCAGGAAACTAATAACCTGAAACAAATCTACAAAGTTGTAGTATCATAGTATTTAGTAGTCCAGATATCCCGCAAATGTTACTAGATCCAATACAATAAAAGTTCTTTCAGAGAGAGCTCACTAATAAAAACAATTTTTTTTTTAGTTTAGCCCCTGTTACATTGTGATTAGTTATCTTAGAAGAGAATCTGCCATCTAGTAACACCTCCATAAATAGTGGTACCCCTGATGAAATGTATGCTATAGCATTTTCTAAGTTTAAAACCTCATGGATAATACTGACTTCATTCAGTATTGATTTTTTTTTTTGACAATGTTTTTGCATTACTTGTTTCCACAGTAACAAGTAATGCTTTGCTGAGTTCCAGCTTTGAAAGGCTGAAACTTCATAGAAACAAATATCTCTTACAGATACCATGAATTTCTTATATTTGAAAACCCAAACAGTTTCTCCTCCGTAACTATCTCTGAGCTTTACTAAATGGTTGATGAAAAATAGACAAAAACCTCTGAATAATGATTATCATTTCTGTACCTTCACATGATTGTCTACCTTTGGCTTTTTCTTTTTTGCAATATTGAAATAAGCTTCATAAGTTCTCTTTACTTGTCTGCCATGTTATCTGTCTGAGATTTTTATTATGACGATATGAAGTTTTCAAGATACCAACAAAGCTTATGATTCTTTTTCCATATAATAATCAAGGAATTCATATTGGTTTTTATTAGAGAAGAACTTAAGCTGCCCTTCCCCACCCCTTCCCCAGCCTAAGTCATTCTCTTAGGAAGGTCTCTTTGAAAGCTACCATTTTTAAAAACTCTGAGATAAGCTTTTGAAGACCAAAAATTGTTAAACTCTTAGAAAACCTATCTTAAATACTGTTTCTGGCCACTGTTATTCTTTGACAAATTATTTTCTTTACAAATACATATTGGTAACTATTTTTATAGCAGCTATAATATAGTATAATCTCTTGGGTAGTATGAACTTAATGGTAAAATTGTAGGCAGTGTGTTAACATGAGTAAGTATTTTATTGCTTTCAATATGTAATCATGGAATTTTTCACACGGATTTTCAGTTTATGTTTCTTGGTATGTCTGCACAGGTATTGTATTCTGGTACCTCTCAGTACCAATTAGTTCAGTTTAAAAAATACATAATCACTATGCTTACAAAAGTTTTCGACTTGTGAAGGATACATCAGTGCTTAATTACTTATCTGACATTTTTCCCAAACTTTTATTAATCTGGAAATCATTTTATTGACTGCCGTGTATTAGGTGTGTATGTTCTTATATAGAAAGTGCTTGACATCGTCTCTCTCTCTCTCTTTCACTCCCTCCTTTGAATAGCATTTAATAAATCCTTGTCTTTTATAGGTAGTTTTATATTACCACCCCAATTTCAAGAATGCTGGGAAGGAAAACTTAATAGATTGCTTTATACATTGTCGGCACTCGAGTTGACTGTTACAAGAGAAGCTAGTGCTTTCAGTTTTGATTAAGCCTTTATCTTGGCAGTTTTGAAATACATACTCTTTTACCATATTTTATTGGTTTGTTATTTTACAATCTGATTTAAACGTAGACCTGAGTAAGTAGAACTGAGTGTGCCGCTTCAGCAAGCCCATTCTTAAATAACAACATACTTGGCCCTTTTTAAAGTAAAATGGAATCTGTTAAATAAACTTCCAGTGCTTTTGAGTATAAGTAAGTTCTTTTCAGTGCTCAACATTAAACAAAAGGACTTTTCTTTTTAATTGGAAAAAATAAAGGTCTCACAAAGAATGAAACCTCATGAAGTAATGATTATCTTCTGTAAGGACCAAAAATGGAAAATAAGTTTCAATAACCATCTAAACAGAATAATTAAATATTAAATCTGAAGAGAAGTCCAGAAATACATGTAGTGGATTTTCCAAGCATTCATTGCTCCATAACATTTTCTAAATGCTATTTCCTTCAACTTCACTAATTTGCAAATCAAAAAGCTACATGTAGTGAAGATATTTTCTACTTAAGCAGTCTAGATTGTTTTATTATTATGTCTCTGATATGCATGGTTTTATTTTTAGTATATTTCATCCAGTATTATTTTACTTTTATTAGAAAATGTAAGACCAATTGTAGGTCATATTTATTAGACTTCATTTACATCAGATGCCTACAGGTATGCCACTGATAGTGGCATTGATATTTGCTGAATAAAATTAAACACCTAACCAGGATTTCTCTGGTCTTGTCTTAATTCACTGAGACACATGTCCATTTAAAAATATTGACCACCCCCCCCCAAAAAAAATATTGACCCAGATCTTTAGAAATGATGGGTAAATGTTATATGTAGAACTCAGACTTAACATCTAGGTATGCTTAGAATTTTATGCATGTTTTTCTTTAATATGTATTTGAAAGCTTTCACCTACAGACAAAAATAATAAAAGAATTTCCAAATCATGTACATGAGCCTTAATATCTGTTGCAGTGTGCAGAAGGATTATCCTGCGTCATCACAGTGTTTCTGTATTTATAGTTACCTGTTTACCTAGATCATAGCTCCTTTTATAATTAGTTTCATTACCTGTGGTTTTAATCTGTGTTCTTCAACCTAAATTTCTGTAGATTTATAACTTGTAGCTTAAAGCAATCTTACCTGGAGTTCAGATTTTGAAGAAAAAGAAATCTTGGACTTTGCTGCCCTCCTGTGGACTATCCAGCATATGCTACCTGCAGTTAGGGACTTTTGTTTTATGACATTCTTCCTAAAAGTTAATGAAGATGTCGGCTTAAAAAAAAAAAAAAAAGATACATTCATAAAGATCCGGTTTTTTATACCTTTTTGAATATGCTACTAGTTAGCTTCCCTCCATTTATTCCTGTAAGAAGAATTAAAACGTTGGTTAATTTACTACAGGTCTCGAAATCCTAAAATTTCAAGCATATTGTGCCACAGAGCCAAATGTAACTCTTGATAATGTAATCTGTCTAGATTTTGTATTTCTTTATTAAAAAGGGCTTTAGTTATGTGGTTAACAAATAATCCTTTGACAAATATCTATGTGGTAGAGGGGGAATAAGGAGAGTCCTCTTTTTATGAATCTAGAAGCAAAGATCATGGGTTACTCAGTTCAAGTGTCACTCAGTGGTAGAGCTAAGACTGAAATCTGAGTCCTCTGCCTTCCAAGGCCAGTGTGGTTCCTGTGCACAGTTCTCTTACTCCAGCAAGTATAATTTATCCCACTGCTGTGATTGAAATAATTCATATTTATAAATTCCTGAGACATTTTTATGAAAATGGTATATTCACCATACTTTTTATGTCATCACTCAAAAGAGATACCTACATCCCTGTATAAAATCTGAATCTGAACTAGATTATGAGGCAGTCCTAACCCTAAAAGCACACCTGAAACGGTCCCTTTCAGTTTAGCACCTTTGTCTTTTCCGAATTTTGCATGATTAGATTGCCACGTGGCCTTGGGTTGCACACAGATCTGGTGGCTGTACTTGCATTATTATCTCAGTAGGTAATATTTATCTTTTGGGATTCCCAGCATTTAGCTTTCATGAACAAAATGGTTACCTTGGGTTTTCATAAGAACTTAGGACAGTAGGTCAAATTCTGATAACCAGTGGTTTTACACTTCAGCCTCCAAAAGACATTGAATATGTGTATACATATTTTAATACTTTTTGGTTTTTTGATGTGAACTTTTCTACATGCAAAAAAGCATTACTTTTCTTTTGAGGAATGAGCCTATTGGTCCCTGCTTACGATCTTCCACAACTATCCTCCAGTTATTACAGATTGTTAGTCTGGCCAAATAATATTTAAGAAAAAATGAAATTTAATGGTGGATATAACCTTCTAAAGCATCAGAATGTTTTCTTTTAACTAAAGGAAATGGAGTGTGGCTTAGTTATTCATCTATTCAACTAATACCTCTCATGTGCCAGGCATTAGTCTAGGAACTGGAAACCAAACAGAAGAAGAATTCTGTTTTATGGAGCTTCGTTTTAGTGAAGAGAAACAGAGCAGATGATAAATATAATAAAGTATTTAGTATGTTAGAAGATAGTGCTAAGGGGAAAATAGATTAAGAGGTTGGGTGAGATTCAAACTGTGTTTAAAGAGGCCCCACTGAGGAAGTGCCAGTTGAGGAAAGACTTGAAGGAGGTAAGGATTTAGGCCATGCAGGCATACAGCATAAGAGCATGTCAGGCAGAGAGAATAGTTGTTCTAACAGCTTTTGCAAGGAACAGCAAGAAGGCCTCTATGGTTGCACTCGCTTGTAAGAGATGAAAGCTGAGATGAGTGGGAGGAGGAAAGAGCCATATCTTTACTGCCTTGCAGACCATTCTAATAATTTGGGCTCTTACTCTAAGAGAAAGATGTATGATTTGGAAGATTTTAAGCAGAAAAGAAGAATGATCTGATTTACATATCAACAGTTTTCCTCTGGCTGCTCTATTGGAAATAGATTGTAGTAAGGTAAGGGCAGAAACCGGGAGACCCATTAGGATACTGTTGCAAAAATATAGGTGAAAGAGAATATTGGCTTGAACCAGCCAGGTGAGGTGGGAGGAGAAGGTGAGAAGCCATCATTGTATTGGGGATACATTTTTGAAGATAGAACTAACAAGACACCACCAGAGACAGGGTAGGAAATGAAGGACAGAGAGGTCATGGATAACTCCTAAGTTTGGGACCTAAGCAACTGGTGCTATTTTTAATGAGATTTGTAATCACCATTGGTGCTGTTTAATAAGATAGTAAAATCTGAGAAGGAGCAGGTTTAGGGAGAAAAATAAGTTTGGTTTTGTGAATGTGAAGTTTGCGTTGCTTATTAAATGTTTAAATGCAAGTATTAGGCAGGCAATTAGATATATGAGTGTCATGATGGTCAGGGAAGAGGCCCAGGCTAGAGATGCTAATCTGTGAGCTATGGGCTTATGAGTGGTTTTTTAAGTCTTGAGCATGGACGAAGTCACCTCAGTGGTTAGTATAAAAAGGAAAGTAGGTCAGCAATTAATTACTAGGGCATTCTAGTACACATTAAGAGGCTGAGAAGAGAAAGAACAATAAGGAAACAGCCAGCTAGACAGTAGGAATATCGGGCAAGTATTTTGTCCCAGAAACGAAGAAAGTGTTTTGAGAAGTGATAGATTGTATCATTATTGCTGCACCACACGGTTGCATCCTAAGAGGCTGAGTTGGATGAGGACAGCGAATAAATCGTTGGATTTAGGAACCTGGAAGTCGCTGGCAGTTTCTAAAAGTTTGTATGAAATGGGTTGTGAAGGAGGTGAGGAAGTGGAGATGGCTAGCAACTCTTCCAAAGAGTTTCGCTGTAGTGAGGAGCAGAAAAATGGGATGGTAGTTAGAGAGGGATGTGGGATTAAAGATAAATTTGGTTTGGATTTTGTTCTAAAAATAGAAAAATTTGCAGTATGTTTGCATAGGACTGATCTAGTAAAAAAGGAGAAATTAAAGATGCAAAAAAGAGAAACTAACTGTAGAAGCAAAGTTCTTGAATAGATGGCGGGGAGGGGGGTGGAATCCAAGGCACAAATGTAGGGTAGGAATGGTCTTTAGATAGGAGCAGGGACAATATATAGGTATCGAAGTGGGACTTTTGATTACTTCTCAGTGAAACGAGAGGCTAGTTGTGAGATCAGAGTGAAGAGAGGCAGAGGGTGTTGGAGACAATGTTGAGACAGGAAAGGGTGAAAACAGCAGACTCAGGATGTGAGTTAACAGGGAGATCTCTAACTTTGGTAACTGCCTAAATGTCAGTATCATTAATTAAGAGAGAAAATATGGGAAAGACATAATTTATGCATCGATGTAAGGCTGGAAAATAAGTTGTGATAGACCTGTTCGTTTGGAGATGCCTCTGGCTCCCTCAGAATATGCAAGGTGAGAAGAAAAGACCAGAATGGAATCTTAGAAAATACTAGTATTTAAGGAGCAGAGCCAGTGAAGGAATAGAATGGTATTGGGAAACCAAGGGGAAGCTAGGTCCTGAAAGTCAGAAGAACAGAGGGTTTGAGAAGAAGAAATCAATAGTACCCTGTTCCGTATTGGTTCCCAAAGTATGGTACATATATCACGAGAGGTGCGTAAGCTTTCAAGTGGTACTTAGGTTAACATTTTTTAATAATTTCAATGTTTATGGTTAATTCTAATGGGCATTAATATATCACTAGCACATCAAACCTGTGATTTATGAAAAGCGGTACTAACTTACCCTTTTAACATAATGTAAGATTAACCAGCGAAGCCATTTAAAGGAGAACGTCACATAAATAATCATAGTGGTACCTACAGGAAAATCATGACTGTAGTTGGCAAATGAACAGTGTGGACGCTCTGGCTTTAACAGTGTAGAAAGTCATTGGTGACTTCATTTTATCAAAAGTATTTTCTGTAAAATGGGGAGGTACCTACACTAAAACAACAAGAATAAATCTTAGGATAACAGAAGTGTTAAAATGAGCTCTGTATGTATAGTTGAACTACTTTTGAAGCTATTGGCATAGTTTCTAAACTAAAGCTCATGTTTCAGCTGTCATTCAGTGACTAAAATATCTTTAAAGCAAATAGATAATGATACCAAGAAACATATTAATGATAGGATACAAATAAGGAAGATTTTTTTTAACTCACCTTTTAGAAATATGAAAATGTCACTATGTTTGAAATAAAATAGAAAATTTGGTGAGTGAAGAAAGAGGATATTTATCAGGAGGATATTCTAAGCCTCAGGATCTAGTACACAAGAGCAAGTAGTTTTATTCTCTGTCAATGGACTGTTGCAACTGTATCACTATAGTCTTGGCTGTGATGCTCCAGATGGACTGAGACCAAGGGTAGCAAGTGACTGTCACTATAGACATTTCAGTAGCACTTCTTGAAGTCCTCTAGGATGCGATGGCACTGGATGTTGTTATTACTCAGTTATGGAATACTTTTCTTCATTAATCTAAAAATAAATTTGTAGTCTCTCGGAATTACAGAGCTTAACACTTAAGGTGTGCAAATGGTCCTCGCCAGTATTAGGGTTACTATCTTGAGTCTCCAAAAGGAAGTCAGTTATGTTTTTAGGCACTAAACTAAGTTTAAATCACAGTTCTGCTTCCTTTCTGCTCTGAAGGTAGTATGAGGATAGCTACTGGATGGCATCATCAATCATATTTCGTGATCACTTATCTACAGATAGGGTTGGAAAGGTATGTTTAGACATCTTTCTTTGTATGTAGGCTCTATTCTGCATCAGGAGCCTACTGTGATTCCCTACACTCATAGCACTGTAGACAAAGTGATTGTACACCAAGAAACTGTGAAGGGTGAACAAGGTGGGGTCTGTTTATGGGGGCACCTTGGTGGCTTGGTCAGTTAAACATCTGACTTTGGCTCAGGTCATGATCTCGCAGTTCACGGGGTCGAGCCCTGTGTCGGACTCTGTGCTGGCAGCTCAGAGCCTGGAGCCTACTTTGAATTCTGTGTCTCCCTCTCTCTCTGTCTCTCCCCTGCTCATGCTCCATCTCTCTCTGTCTCCCCAAAACAAATAAACATTAAAAAAAATTTTTTTTAAAAGATGGGGTCTGTTTTATCTAGCTCTCATTAACTATTCAACAAGATACTTTTAATATGGTTTGTCACTGCAGTCGTACATCAGCCTTCTGAAAGGAACTGCAGGCGGCTAACTCTAGTTGTATGGACTTTGTGTGTAGTGAGTTAGGCAAGTTCATTGGCTGTTGCCCTTTTATTTATTTATTTATTTATTTATTTTTATGTTTATTTATTTTGAGAGAGAGAGAACGTGAACGGGGGTGGAGCAGAGGGAGAGAGAGAATCCCAAGCAGGCCCTGTGCTGTCAATGCAGAGCCCAATGTAGGGCTCAATCTCATGAACTGATGCGAGATCATGACCTGAGCCAAAATCAAGAGTTGGATGCTTAACTGACTGAACCATCCATGCGCCCCTCTTCCTTTTTAAGTCTTCAACTTCTATTCATTGTTGCCGATGCTTTCAGAGATATTTTGACTTATGTTAAGTTTTGCCATTTCTTTTAACAAGGCTTTGCATGACTCTTCCCCGTTCAAAAAGATTATTCTAATTGCAGAACTCATACACACGCATACACACATGTACACACACACACGCACACACACACGCACACACGAAGTCCATTCTACATTGGTAGAACGAGCTCTTTTTTTTTAAGTGATTTGTGCCTAGGTAAGTTCTTTAGTGCACTGTGAGCCAACTAGTTGAAATGAATTCCCAGTTTTAAAATTTTTGTTTAACACAGTGAGCACTGAGTCTTTAAACCCTTTTACAAATATGATCATTGAATGAGTTCTACTCGGTTTCATGGCCTGATTGAAATAAAGCAGTTGAGCCTGATAATCACTAGAACAGAAAATTAGTTTTAACGTGCATAACTGAGAATACGTGGCATATATCTGTGAATGTGGAATGCTAGCTTGGGGCTTTTCCCCCCTTTTTTCTTTCAGTGTTGTTATTACTAGTAGTCAGATGTTCTTCCTACTAAATTACTGTGCTCTTTGACCAAGAACATTTCAGTAATCTGTTACTTTTTCTTAACCACCAAGGTTTATTTTTGTGGTTTATCTTGAATATGTAGGAGAAATTTAAATCAAATTTCATAGCTGCTGAAAAGAGCACAGCTTTGGATTTGTTTTTTCTCACTTAGTTGCTTTTTATAACAACTAAGCCTAAATTTGCTGACCTCAAAGCAACTTAAACCTCTTTGGCTACCAGGCATTGCTTAATAATCCAGTCAGATCACAGATATCCAAAGTGATTATTATAAAAAATAACAAGCATATCAAATTTCAGGAAAAAGGGCTGGAAGTCAGTAGCAATTGATAGAGTACCCACTGTTGATCAAACGTTCTGCTTCCTGCTGCACCTGTAATAACAGAGTCATGTTTCCCTTGACAGTGTGAAATATAGCTAGGGAAAAACCTAACATGAACAACAACAACAACAACAACAAATAATTCACCACTTCTCTGACTGCCTAAAAAGCATAAATGCTAAAAGTTGGGGGAGAGTAAGGTCTTAGAAGTGATGTTTTCAGGAGCAAAGTGGCCACCGAAGTGAATGCCTCCAGGTAACTGACTTGCATTTGGTGACATAAAACAAAAGGAAACAGTATAATGCCACCATTTATTTCTCTTAGCTTTTTTACTTGATTTAGTGCACTGGCTATATGTACTTCCATAGATGCTCAAATCAGACTGCTTGTTTTAATTCCATACATATGAAGTGAGGTTTGCATCTAGGGAAGTGAACCTTGAAGTGAAGTCAGTCATCACATCACTTGAAGTGAAGTCAGTCATCTAGGGAACTTTGTTTCTGAAATCCATAAGGCCTTACTCAAAATGTTGTGTGGTAGAGGGACTTAAGTATCCTTTAAAAATAAAACAAAACCTTGGTTTAAATATCATACTCAGTACCCATGCCAATGAAAAGGACAGTTGTTAACACTCTTTTCATATCTGAGCCATATGAGCTATTACTAGGTTCAAACCCTTATCGATTCTGGAAATACTAGGGTCTTGGGTTCTCATTTAAATACATCTGGATAATTCACTTAATCTGAGAAATAAAAAAGACCAGGTAGCCTTTGAGATCTTATTAGCTCTGACCTAGCATAATACACTTGCAGTAGGAAAAAGGCAAGCTTGATAATGCCCAACAAGTGCTTCTGATGGTAGGTCCCTTCCCCACCAAGCATATGTCTGTGGCTCCATTAATAGCTCGAGGAAGAGAACTAGAGTTAAGGTCTATTGATTTTCCCATTAATAGCTCAAGGAAGAGAACTAGAGTTAAGGTCTATTGATTTTCCCCACTAGATTCCTTTCCTCGACATCACCAGGTGACCATTCACTTGCAGCAGGAGAAAAGAGAGGCAAATGATAAACCCCTAAGTTGTGGGTAGCTAGGAAATCTAAGTCCTTCCCCCTGTCTCCTGTTTGTAGGCTTATTCTAAGTATTAAGACTTGAGTAAGACCAACTCAACTGTGTGTGGTTAACTCAAATAGATGTGCTGAATTTAAACTCTCTGACCACATAAAAACTAATATCATTCTTTGCCTTTGGCAAAGGCAGTGAAAATTGTAACAAACTGTAATATATGGTGATGATACTGTGGATAGCCTGTTTTCTTTACTACCCACATCCTGCTTTCCTGGATCCATGTGTTTGCTCATGTTTTTTGCAGCTTTCCCTTCACAAAAATCCTAATCTTACCCTTCCTTCAGAGCCCAATCCTACCATATGCTTTACCTGATTCCTTAATTATAAGTAATCTGTAACCGATCATTCTCCCTGTTCCTCTCCTTCAGCTCCTGTGTCTTGCCATCATAGTTGTGTACAAGACAGTGCTCACCTACAAGACTTCTTCAGCTCATTGGGAGCAGGGACCAATCCTTTTTTCATTTTCATACTCTGGCCCACCATGCATTCTACACCCTCCTTCCACTGTTTAGCTCATAGAATGTACTTAAGTGACAAATTAGCTAGTGATATTTCAAGTTTGAACTCCTGAGAATACCTAGTAATAAAGAGTAATTTAACTTGTTTCCACCCACTGTTTACCCAGAATGCTTTACGCCAAACCTTCACTCAATACCCATATATAAATATAGATCTGCTTTTCAGGTCTGCAGCCCCCACACCAGAGGAGGGAGAAGATGGAAGGAATTATATTGTCTGTCTTGTCCAGGAGAAGCTGATACATCTTACAGCCTGCATTCTCTCAGCCCCTGCATGCACTGTTTTTAATGAAAGTTGCAAACAGGTGTCCTTGTTGACCCTCATTGGAAAACTATCATTTATGGGTAAATCACTACGTCTGAGAAAATCTGTTGGGCTTATTTCCCCAGCATACTTGCTTGAAACAAATTTTCCTCTCCTGAGGTAAACCAGAGAGGAGTGCTGCTGCTGCTACTCCTACTACTATTACTACTGCTAGAGCTTTGGCAGTTAATTTTCTTTCTTCTTCAGTATACTTTCTGCATGGGAAAATGTTTTGTAGTAAACTTCTGGTGAATGTTTAAAGTCCCTTGTTTGGAGGTCAACTGTGATCTTTCACGTTTCTAGAGGAAACAGTAGCTGCTGAGAGTTTGGATTCCATCACTGGCGTCATTTCTTCCACAGACTGCAGGTCATGGTGTCTGTGTGTCAACTGGCCCTGACTTTGCCCTCCATGCCACAGTCACTTAAGAGAAGGCCACATGGGAAGACAGGCCAGATTTACACCCAGCTCTCCCTTTTTCTCCTGTAAACGGAGGCAGGGAGCATAAGTCTACAGAAACCAGTGCATTTCAATCCCTAGACAAAGCAGATTGCCCTGCCATATGTAGACCAAGTGGTCCCCAGGTGAGAGTTCAACTCTGTAATATATAGTAAAAGGAAAACACACACACACGCACACACGTACACACACCTGTATTTGAGGTCACAGAGGTTTCTTTCTTAGTCTTTTTTTCTTTTATGTTTTATTTTTGAGAGAGAGAGAGAGAAGGCAAGGGCGGGGGAGGTGCAGAATGAGAGAGGGAGACATAGAATCTGAGGCAGGCTCCAGGCTCCCGAGCTGTCAACCCAGAGCCCAAAGCAGGGCTCAGACTTGCGAATCATGAGATCACGACCTGAGCCAAAGTCAGACACTTAACCCACTGAGCCACCCTAGGCGCCCCCTCTTAGTTTTTCTTTTTTAAACTTACTTCTGACTCATTCACCTCACCAGGAGGGAATGCCTATGTAATTCTGAAATTGCTGATTTCAAGTCTTTAATATGGTCTGTTTTCTATCTGGCATTGCACTTTTAAGGTCAGTCCGTACATAACCATTACTTTAAACCTCCTGCGAAGAATTCATTTGGCAGTAATTGCTGAATGAGAACAAGTCTAAGGAGCCGATACTTCTGTTGAAATGATTTCTCTTGTGTTTTTCTAAGGAGAGGGCAGCGGAGGCCAAAGGAGGTGAGGCAGTCTCACCCATCTCTTAGGTGTGGTCATCAGCAAGCTAGGTCTCACCCAGACCCAGGAGCTCTGAGTGCTCCTGTTCACAGTGGTTTCACTAAGGCAGTTTCCCAGGAATCCTCTCATTTCAGATAAAGAATCTAGACACAGAGAAGTAAGTTAATTTCCTCAAGTTCGTACGAAAGGCTGCAGCTAAGGCTGGATTTGAATTTATACTGCGGAATGTTCCTTTTGGAACCAGGTCTACAGGACCTCTGTCACAACTTCTGGAGGTGGAAATCATAAAGGTACCTGTTCCCAGAAAGGTTTCTTTCTTCATCAAATATACCTATTAACTGTGTGTGGTGCCAAGCCCCACCTACCACCCACAGTTAATGTTTCCTGCTAATATTTTAAAGTAATTTTGCATAGCAGTGGTGAGCAACTTAAAGATATACTTCTGTTCACCTCATGATTTATCTTACTACCTTTTCTAAAAGATTAGTAGGGAAATATAATGAAATTATGAGGCAGCTAAAATTATAATAAAACATTCACAGTGTGTCTCTAAATTACATATATACAGAAAAAAAATGGCTACAAAGCTGCATAATTTGAGTGCAGTTGAGTAGAAAGGTAAGGAGAAAGACAAATACTATAAAAAGTCACTCGTATCTGTTTAGAGGACAGTGTTACCTGTATTTTCCACCCAGGTAGCTTACATTTAGTGGTATACACCAGAATGCCTCCTATAAGGTACCTTTTCCTATAGGCACAAGAAAGGCGCCTTTAGAGTATAATATAACCCTATTAGAACAGGGATGGTAGGAATATCTTTAGAATATTCCATTATTCACAAAGGCCATCTTTCTAACATCTGTTACTTTGTGTTTAGCAATGTCAAATTCAAAGTCAAATTCTAGTTCCCATTAGAAATCAGTTTATTTATGTCTTAGAAATTCATTGTATATAATAGGAAGCATAGAAGTATTACACTTACTTGTACGGGGGAAAAGAAAGTACATTAGAACCAGAACAATTTGGGGCAAGTAGAGCAAGCCTTTAAGGTGTCACAACCTAACACAAGCTGTGGAGCAGCAGAGAGGTGGTAAGCTTTGATTGAACAGAACATAGGATCTACAGTCTGTTCTCATACTGTAAGGCCATGAATTCAGAGAGCACAGAGCAGACTGAGGCAAATGTCTAAATGTACTAAATATTTTGGGATTCAGATATGCCAAGCAGTGTAATCTGGATTAATTGCTCTCTTCTTCTAAAAGCCCAGTGGAAATCAACTCTGCCTACCTTCAACATCTCCTACACACACATGTGTGCACACACACACACGTGCACATATGTTGGCAGTTGAAATTAGGCAGATACCCTGATAACTTCTCGAGCCAGTTGTTCATATCAGAGATTCTGAGTTAGGCTGTAGCTAAAAGGCCATGGTGAAAGAGATGACATTGGGATAATTTATTCCTTTGCAGCTTTTCG
Organism: Acinonyx jubatus; assembly: GCF_027475565.1. Classification (NCBI taxonomy): domain Eukaryota; kingdom Metazoa; phylum Chordata; class Mammalia; order Carnivora; family Felidae; genus Acinonyx; species Acinonyx jubatus. The sequence continues at coordinate 19,241,167 of NC_069390.1, read as the reverse complement.
GAGAGCCAACAATAATAGCTTACCATGTGCTAGGCCATGGTCTCACTTCTTATATTTCAATCTCAACAACTTAGTGAAGTGGACACTATTATGAAACTCAGTTTGCAGATGAAGAAACTAATACACAAAAAGAATAAAAGTAACGTGCCCTGCTTTATACAGCTAGAAAGTAGGAGAAATAGGATCGGAACTCAGTCTGGCTACAGTCTGTGCTCTTACCCACTATGGTCTAAGGCTAAGAGAATTACATGAGCCTTTATTCTATTTGACTAGCTCTAGTTATGTGGCTCTTCCAAAGTTCTGCTGCCTTTCAATTATTTGTGGCATTTCTTTATTATAACTCATCCTGAAGGATCCTAAGGTACCCAACCAAGAATCCCCTGCCAACTTATGAGATTCTTCTTTTTTTTAAGAAGTCAGTGGCTACCTAACTCTGGAAAATATTCTTCTGAGACCTTTGTAAATAGAATTATGAGAAAAATAAGAGATTTCCTTAGCTTTACTAATGATAAGAGTTCCTGAGAACTTAGTTTACTCTGAAAACCATTTTAGCCACTGGATAAGTTGTGCCTTTGCCTTTGGAGACTTATACTTTGACAAGACCTATTAAATATTTAGTTGTTGTCCAGAACACCCTTGTAGGGTAGGTTAATATTAATCCAGTTTATACAGGTGACACTCTAACCGCAGAAAAGGATGTTGACATGTCTGAGATCGCCTAGCAATTCTAGAATCAGAAATACCCTACTTGGAGTTTTGTGCTTCCTTAGTATTGCCTTGTACTCATCCACTTCCAAGAAAAACCAAACTGCCAAGATTTGAATTAGATGCTAAACACTTTGTAAGCAAGGATAGAGCATTAAGCGCAGAAAAGTGTTTCCATTTTCACCTGGGACCTTGTTATCTAAAACACTTTCTTTAAATCATGCAGTTCCTTAAAAAAAAAAGAAAAAGAAAGAAAAAGAAATGCTACCTCTCAAGGTTAGTTTAAGCTACACAATCTCCTTATTTTTGCCTCAGCAAAAAATAATAGTACTATGCACGGAAGATGACGTGTTCCTTCTTAGGTATCTTTCCATTTTTCCTTCTCCAATATTCTCTTGTGTTTCTTTAATGAGGACATCATGTCCACCTCTGCTAGGAAGACAGCTGACATTTTCCCCTGTGGACAACTTTTTCTTCAGTTCCCCTTTGAGCTAGGGCAGACCTATACCAGCCCAACAAGTCGAAGCTTTCCTTCTTTCCAAAATGCTTCAGTTCTCCTTCAGACAACTGGAAGGAACAATTTAAAAAACAGGCAATTTGACTTTGTATTGTTAGCCTAGATAATTATGTAAATCACACCAGAACACTGAGCCACCCTGCTTTTAACTGTCAGCCTAAGAAAATTAATATGAACAGCTCTAACCTTAAAGCATTTAGTTTTTACTTGATCATTTTGATTCTGCCTACTTCCAACAAATATTATAACATCAACTTCTTATTCTGCCTTTTTATTCCCAGTTCTCCCCGGTCCCCTCTTCGGCCCTCTCTCTCTCTCTCCCTCAGATGTTGGCCCCAATTTCTTGAATTGGAGGACAAGACATTCTTAGAATGCACAAGGCTTGCTTCAAGAGGGTGTCTGGGTTTGAGGTCATGCAGGAGGACTAATTTTAGATTCATGCACATCATATCTTATAAATTACCTATGAGGCATTTTTAAATATTGCAGACATTTAAAAAGATGAAACCAATTAAATTTTTATAATGGGAAGAGAGTGGGAGAGAAAAATAAGAGATGCAAAGGTTAGAGGAGGAAGTCAACTGCAGAAAACACAGAATTTCGCTGGGTTCCAGTGTTAAAGGTTTGTCCTTTGTTTTTGTAACAGTGTTTCACTTAACCTGTGTCAAGGTGAAAGATGCTTTAGAGGCAAATTCACCAAAGCTGAAAGCAGAGAATGTACACTAGGAATAACATGTTTTAAAATTATCAGCATCACTGTCATCATTTTCTGTCTGTTTTTAATAGTCATGCTTATTTATATCCCAATTAAGAGTTGTCTCTAAGAAGCATGACGTTCTTCATAGTAAATTGTAGTCAGTTGGGTGTGTACAGTTGTTTGTTGTAATTTCTTTATTTTAATGCTCTTATGCTTCACCTCCCCATATCTAATCTGCACATACTAGATGGTGAAGACAGAAGTGGAGACAAATCCACTACCTCTGTCCTCTCACAGGAGAATTTGGAGGAAAAAAGTGACTATCATTGATCATAGCATCTTTCCTATCAGCCTTACATGGGCACACACACACACACACATACCCAACACCTTCCACCTCTCAAATTGTACTTCTCATCGCCTCCCAAACACAAATGAGAATTCCTGTTCCTGTTGCTTTGCTTAACGCATCATTATTCACTGCGTAGAATGCCACCTTCTCTTTTCTGCTAAAGAGGTAGCATTGGCTGGTAGAGAGCCAGGAAGCTTTCTACTAAGAGAGAACTGATTAAAATCTTAGATCTACCAGTCACTTACTATTTGACCATAGGCAAGTTGTTTGATTTCACTGAGACTCAGTTTCCCTATCTTTAAAATAAAAGTTAATATTTCACAAGGCATTTTTGAGGGTAAGTAGGAGAAAACATACAAAACATTTAACAGATATTGGCTCTCCTTGTATTTCCCCGTTTAAGTCCTATCTATTCTTCAAAATTCAAGTTCTGCCTGCTCCAAGTCTATTCTCTGAAGCACTTATGTTGCACACCATGCTGCCTCATTATTGTTCGTTGTCTTCTATTTACTGTCTTCCCAAGTTGCTTGCAAGTTTCTGGACAGCTAAAGCTCCTCTGAAACAAAAAAAAATTGGTTTCTGACATGACCTTGTTAAATATGGTAGCCTCAAATGTGTGATAGTGTAGAGTTGGAAAATGGAAGAGACTCCTTAAGCATGCAGACCCTTTACTCCAAAGTCAGTAGGTTGGGAAAGGTTTTGAGTCCATTATGCTTTTTTGGCACAACAGAAAAGGCATGAGAGGTGCTTTCCTAAATTATGGAATCTAAAAGGGAGTCTTCAAATCCAGAAAGAGACTGTACTTCCATTGCTGCAGAGAGAGCTTAATTGGATACATACATCTCTTTGTGACAGTGTTCTATTAAAAATAAACCTTTAGAAAAAGATAAGCAAACCTTTAGAGTATGTTTGAATGTTCTGGTAAAGGAGGGAAGTTACTTAGATACTCTTACCCAAAGACTTGTCCTGTGAGAAGAAAGTTGCAGGCTTCCACTGAACATATATCTTTAGGGACAGTGCCCATCAAACATAAGAGAGGAAGTGGAGTCCTATTCAGATAGCCTGATCACTGCCACATCAGACACAACAACCTCGTAATAGATTCCCTAGAGAATGACCATCAGGCAGAGCAGGATGGTTGCTCTTTATCCGTATAAACACACAGTCCCTAATAGGGTCAGAGCCCTTCAACTTACTGGCAAAATTGTAGTAAGAAGTCAGACTCACTATACATTTCAGACAGTATCAGAGAGTGCTATGATTGCATTCAAGATGTGACATTTTATACTAAAGTAAATCTTTACACGACCAGAATTTGTTTTCCAAAAGAAAAATCAGCATCTTTGTGATATTACAGTCTTGAACATGGATTCTCTGCCACCACCATCCCTCTTTAAGTCCTTGGTTTTTAATTTATAATCTGTTGCCTTTTGATGTATCTTTCATTTTAAGCTGTAATGCAAGAACGGTATTATTTCTGTGCTATAGTTCATCTACCTCCAGACTTATCCGGGTACTAATCTGTCATTTCTCACCTTTGAAAAGCAAATAGAAGGAAAACTACTTTTTTGTGATGTTTTTGACTTTCAAAGAAATGTTTCTAAGTTATTCATTATAAATGGAATGAGATCTTTGGGATGTGATCTTTGTTGTCATAACTTTTTATCCCCCAAGTACTTGGTTCTTACAATAGCCTTGCAGGTGAAACGATCTTGAGTCGCAATCATGACCTGGCTCAGGGTGCCAGCTCACGGATTTTTGTGTGTTCTGCTGGAGAAGAACTGACACTATCATCTTTTTGTTCTTCCTGATACTTGAAGACCTTGAGCCATGGGACTACCTAAGAGAGATGTTTCTAATGTGCTGTCTTTGTGTCTCTTGTCATTGAGGTAATTGTCATGAGAAAACCCTGGACAACAGCCATGACAAACAGAAATATTTTGACAACTCACAGTCACTGGATGCTGCTGAAGAAGAGCCCTCTGAGACAGGAACAGAGGAGGACCCTGTACTCTCTGTTGAGAATTCAGGGAGGGACTCAGATGCCCTTAGACTTGAAAGTAAGTTGATTTGACCTGAGCTGTGCTTCTGGGATAAAATCAACTCACAAGCTTCGAGTTTAGGCTTTTCTCTACTCTCAGCAGTTTCCTTCTTTTAATAGCCACTCATTATATTGTAGAATTATGAGGTGACCCACAGGTGGTGAGGTAGAGGTTTTTATCATGTAAAAAAGCTCTTCATACTTCTTTTTCCTTCCACCTCAGTGTTGTCTTTTGCTAGAACAAACTTGCTTCATTTATATACCAGTCTTTCTTCTTAGTATCAGTAGGCTACTGAGTAAGTCATTGAAAAAAAGCAAGATCACTTGTATTTACACTAACCCAATAACATTTAAAGATTTGGAATAAGAGACATACCAGGGCCTCTCCTAAAATTCTGTGGCCACATTTTGAGCTATGCTATACTGACCAGTTCTTAACATTATCAGTCAATGCATAATTGCCAAATTGAATGACTTTTTAGTACTCATCCTGCTTAACCACTTTGCTGCATTTGGATCTATGCACAGCTCCCCACTCATTGAAACTCTCTTCCTTTTCCTCTTGGCTTCTGGGGTATCAGTTGCTCTTGGCTCTCTTCCTGTCCTCAGGACATCTGCAATTTCTTTCACTTATTTCACTTAATTTCTTTACCCCTTATTTGTTAGGTTACACAGGATCTCAACCTTGGCCTTTTTTTCTTATCCCTCTTCTTATCCCTCTGTGTTATCTCTTGTATCTCTTGTATCTGGTGTCTCAGATACTTCGGAATATATCAGTGACTCCAACTCTGTATTTTCAGCTAGGACATTCTCTACAACTCTAGATCTTAGTTCCACTTTTTTAGTGGTCTCTATCTAGATGTACAATAAGCACTTCAAATTTCATATATCCAAAATTGAGCTTGTTCTCATTTTCACCCTATTTCTTGAACTGCATCTAATTCCTATATCCCTGCTGTCTGTTAATGGCATCACAACTCACCAGTCACCACTGTATCCAAGACCTGTTGCATCTGTTTGTCTCTTCATCTATTCTTCCTGCCACTGCCTGAATTCAGACTTTTTTCATTTCTGCTTGGGCTATTGCAATAGCTTCATAATTGAGTTCCCAGTATCTAGTCCTTTACTTTAGTCTGTGTATGGAGTGTGTGTGTGTGTGTGTGTGTGTGTGTGTGTGTGTGTGTGTAGGAGAGAGATAATACATGTAAATGTTACCAATGTATTGTGTGTCCAAAGAGTTGTTTCTAAAATAAGAGCTGATTGGGACACCTGGGTGGCTCAGTTGGTTAAGTGTCCAACTTTGGCTCAGGTCATGATCTCACAGTTCGTGAGTTTGAGCCCTGCTTCGGGCTCTGTGCTGACAGCTCAGAGCCTGGAGCCTGCTTTAGATTCTGTGTCCCCCTCTCTCTCTGCCCCTCCCCACTCATGCTCTGTCTCTCTGTCTTAAAAATAAATAAAACATTTAAAAAAAAAAAAAAAAGATCTGATCAGGTAAGTTGCCTGTGTTTAAATTTTTCAGTGGTTCTCTATTACCTATAGGAAGAGTCCAGGTACCATAGTGAGGGATAGGAAGCAGTTTGGTCCTTAGTTTTGTCTTCAAGATTACCATCTACTAGTATTCTACATAGCAGGATGTACAGTCCTTTTACCATTTCCCTCACATGCCATGCTTTGGAGTCTCCATGTCTGCACAGGCTGGGAATGGCCCCTGTGTATTTTTTGCTTTATATGGATGACTGTTGCGCATCTCCAAGATCCAGCTTAAATGTCACCTCTTCGGTGAAGCATTCACAAGGGTCTCCAAGCACTTAGCTGCTCCATGTGCTGTCTTGTTCCCACTTTTTTTTCAGGGTACATTTCATACAATACGATGCTTGTGTGTCTTATCTCCCATCAGACTATGAAATTCTTATATGTCATGTCCTATATTACTGTTACTTCTGTGTACAATAAATATATTCAAGTAATGAGATGTGGCATTTGCCTTCCTGTGTAGGTTGGATTAACATATTTAGCAATTACAAAATCTGTGTTTCCTTATAAGTGGTATTTTATATATATACACACACACACACACACACACATATATATACATATGTGTATATATGTGTATATATATACACACATATGTGTATATATATGTATACATATGTGTATATATATATATACACATGTGTGCATATATATATATATATATATATATATATGTGTGTATATATATATAAAGGATGTCTACAAGAAGCAAGCTCGACCTTAAAAGAGAAGTCGTGACCTTCCCCTTTGCAGGTTTAGAAAATTAATTGCATCAGTTCTGTCAGAAATCATTGGGCTTTAAGGAAACAAATTTCTATTTACCAATTCAGAAGAGATGGATTCTTAAACTGGGTAGTTGTTTTGTTAATTTGCAAGGGAGCTACTCCTCTCTGGTGCCTGACAGCCTCATGTCTCCTTCTGGCATCAGGTACCCACATAACCAAATGGACATCATGAAGTTGCTTGATAAACTCAGAATCACCAGAAATGAAACTGAGTGATGTTAAGGGGTATTTTATTCAATTTATACAAACTGTTCCTATTCCAATATAATATAACTCCCTAGTGACCAGAATACTCATGACTACCAAATTAGTCTTTTTTCCTAGGATAATTCAGAATAAAACCCAACCAGAACCTTACTGTTTGTCTCCCCATTTTCTGGGTAGTACATCATTGCTTGAGACAGATTATAACCTAGTGCCTAAGTTTCTTTAGTCTCATGTTCCCCATGGAGTTGTCCCATCCCTGTCCTGGAAAGGCAGTATGGTTGCCCTGGCTGAGATGGGAGCTTTTCCACGTCCCTTCAACATCAGGCAGACTATCTCTTAGGGTGGATTCCTTTTCAGATTGCTAATTCAATCCATAGTGTGATGATGACTCTTACTAGTTTCACTCTCAGGTACTGACTTTTCTTTGCTATATGTCTAAATTCTGGGAGTACTTTCTTCTTTTCCCTAGATACTAACAAGTCCACCGGGACTTCATTCGTGGTATGTTAGTATATTCATGCCAGCAGGCTTCTTATAATGTGGTTAGCAGAGTGAGAAAAACTCCCATTTTTTAGTGCAAGTAGTGTGTTGTAATAAAAGCCAAGCATAGAGTTAAAGAATTTTTGAAAATTCTGTTTTTGGAGGAAAATTTAAAGAAGTACAAATAAATTTATTATAAACATAAGTAACCATAAACGTATGAAAATGACTGCCTTTCTGTGATACTTTATAATTTACAAAATTTATGTGCTCACTTTGGCAGCACAGATCTATAATTGGCAGACTTACGAATTATGTATTAACCATGTGAAATAGGTATTATTATCAAGCCCATCTTATAGATGAGAAAATTGAAACTCAGAGAAGGTGAGTCCCTTGCCCAAGATCATCCTCGGGTCTTCTGATCCCATACATTTGCCTGTGGGTCTCAGAAATCGGGGGTTGGTGCATTAGAACTTATTTTTCAGTTGGTGAGGTCATTTTTAAAGAAAACTAGCATGTGCTGTTACCATTATTTTATAGAATAAAATTTTAATGTCAAAAAGTAACAAAGACGATCTCAGAATAAAGGTCAGTCTTTTTCAAAAATGGACAGTTGGCAACCTTACAACAAAAACTTGTGTCTGGATGGATGTGTGTGTGTGTGTGTGTGTGTGTGTGTGTGTGTGTTATAACTCTATGTACGTACCCTTTTTCTGTTTCTCATTTTACTAAGGATTGGTACAAACTGTGTCACTGATTAACATTTGGGAACCACTGCTTTAATACTTCATCATCTAGTACAAAATTCCTCCCCATAAACCTTAGCTGTAGAAGGAAGAACATAGGTTTTGTAGTTGGAAATAATGCTACCATGTCCTTTCTCCACCACCAACTAGTTGATAAATCTTGGGCAAGTTACTTATCTTTCTGAGCTTCCCTTACCTCTTTAATTTAAAACTAAACCAAAAAATGCCTCAAGTGATTAGTATTTAAATGAAATAACAGGGAAACATTTATTTTAGAGCCCGGTACACAGTTGGAAGTCAGTAAACGTTCACTTCTGTACACATAGGTATGGCTCTATTGCATCTGTTAGAGGCTGCTTGTGAGCCACAGTCCTCACAAGTACATATACACAGTATCTGCTCGGAAAACATCTGTGCAGTTAAAGGGAGCCCTGGCATTTGCACAAGAGTTGTTCCAGGAAAGATTATATGCTTTTCTGAGGTATCCTCTTGAAATTCCTAGTTTTCTCGTGCTATACTGACCCCGCTCAAAGAAGGAAGAACATCATTGGTGCAAATCAAAACTGATGACTTGGTGTCGTCTTCTCAGAAGTGAATCATTTTCTTACCTACCGAGTCTGAGTGATTTCATTTAAACCTTTTGTGCTTTGTGATTACTGGCTTTAAGTATTACACCATTGTTTATGCGTTAAATCTTAAGGTAGTCTGCAGCTTTACACTATGACTTCAGAAGCAGACCACTGCCTTTTTTTTTTTAAGTTTATTCATTTATTTTGAGAGAGATTGAGAGAGAGAGAGAGTATGAGCAGGGGAGGGGCAGTGAGAGAGGGGGAGAGAGAATCCCAAGCCGGCTCTGTGCTGTCGGCGTAGAGCTGGACGCAGGGCTCAATCTCACGAACCCAGAGATCATGACCTGAGCCGAAATCCAGAGTCAGATGCTCAACCAGCTGAGCCACCCAGGCGCCCCCAGATCACTGCCTTTTAAAGAAAATTCTAGAACTCCAAGACAGAATTGCCCAAGGTCTTATGGTGGTGGAGTCCTTATTTAAAAACAAATGTGTCTAATTCCACAGTATACTCTTCTTATTTTGTGAAACAGAGGGATGTATTTCTCTCTGGTATCATTTTCAAAGGTAGAATGTGCCCTGGGTGGCTTCAGAAACCACAGTCTAGTACTCCAGCCTGTTGGTATTAATCATGCAAGATTTTCTAGAAGAGATGTTTTGAGTCAGATTTTGAGGGAGGGACTTTTTTGTTGCTGGTCATCTCTTTGAATGTGTGATCTTTACCTCTGTGTACTGTCAATCTGTTCTGTTTTGAATGTAGAACTCACCTTTTCATCCTCTGCTCCCTAAAACTTTTCTTGAAATGAATCTCCCTTCCAAGATTATTAATACTGTTTCTCACCCAATACAGTCACTTTCTTTTACTCCTCTTCTGATGTCCCACTCCCTCTCAATGATTCATTGTGGGGCTTCAGCTTCTGCTCCAGTCAAAGGGAGCTCAGTCTCCCCTTGGCAGCCCATTCCATTTTCTGGTTGTTCGAAAGTCTTTCCTAATATTGAGCTAAAATGTGGCTTCTCATCTCTGGTCCTGAAGCTCACAAAGTCAGTCTTGTGTCTCATCAATATCACATTTAAAGATGATTCTTTTCCTACCTACCCTGCCCCTCCATGTTTTTGTTTCCTTCAGCTAAATGTCCTCATTTCCTTGAACAGCTCCTGTTAGGGCTTTTAGTACCTTACCACTCTCAAAGTAATCTCTCCAAAATTAAAAAAAAAAAATGTTTCTAGCAAAATATTTTTCAAGCTTGATTTTTTTGTGTGCAGTATATCAGCTACTGTTCCTTTGATGGGATCACCTTTGGTTTCTTTAGTCTTTCATTTAATATGATTTTGGGTACTCTCACCAAGTCGCTTTTCTGTGAATGTGCTGTGCTTTGAAAATCTCTTAAACTGAGGCGCTCACACTTAACCCTGAATCTCCAGGTGTATCTGGAACATTGCAAGATTATGCTGGACTTCTTTTTCTTCTCCTTCCACCTCCTTTTCCTCTTTCTCCTCTTCCTCTTCTTCCTCCCCTTCCTCTTTCCCTCCCTCTCCCTTCCTCCCCCCCCCCCACTTCTCGTTCTTTTTCTTTTTATCAGAATTTTTTTTCCTTTTAAATTCAGGACTACATATGCTTCTCTCCATCTCTCAACACTTCTGCTAGTCCCTGTGATTCTTAACAGATTACCTGACATGGCTCAAACTCAACTCTAAATTTTCCTAATATTCTGAGATAGGATTTCTCAAGTGAGAAAACATGAACTCATCTGAGCCTCACTGTGGGTGCTTGCAGTCTCTTCACTTCATAATATTTATTCTCCTTTTTCCAATATGAAAATGGTACATGTTAAAGAAGGTAAAGAAAATAATAGAGATATTGATCTCAATTTCTCTGTTTTCAGTTTATAACATACCATCTGTCCCATAAGCAGAAATCCTAATATTTACTTTTTATTCTTACTTTCAAGTATAATTTAAAACGTTCTGAGATCCCACTATAGTCCAGACCTCTCTCCAGACCTGCATTCTGTATTTCCAGCTGCTTATTAGACAATGCCTGGAGCTATGCTCCTCCATCCATTCTAACCTAGACCATAAGCTACATGAGATGTTATATTCCGAGCTCTCAGCACATTTTTGGACACAAGCAACAAATGCTTAAATGAATTTATTAGTAAGTGTCTGAAATCCCAACATGTTGTATCCTGTTGCCCTTTCCTAATTCCATAGTCTTTGTAAACAGCATTGTTTACATTTTCACAGATTCTAAAACTTCATATAGTAGGAGCGCCTGGGTGGCTCAGTCGGTTGAGAGTCAGACTATTGGTTTTTGGCTCAGGTCATGATCTTGCAGATTCGTGAGATAGAGCCTTGTGTCGGGCTTTGCACCAACAACATGGAACCTGCTTGGGATTCTCTCTCTCCCTTTCTCTCGCACCGCCCCCCCCCCGCCCCGCTTATGCTCTCTCTCTCTCAAAATAAATAAGTAATAATTTTTTTTAGAAACTTCACATAGTAAAAAAATATCATTATTTCACATTAGGCTTTGAAATCCTGAAATCATCTTTGAACTTATGCTATTCTTTGTTATGATATCCATTTAACCACCAAATTCCATTTTTCTCCACTGAAATATCAAGTACCTCTTTCCCCTCCCTTTTTAACTTTTCCCTTTTACAGGGGTACCTGGGTGGCTTAGTCTGTTAAGTGTCTGACTTAGGCTCAGGTTATGATCTCACGGTTTATGACTTCAAGTCCTGAATCGGCTCTGTGCTGACAGGTCAGAGCCTGGAGCCTGCTTCAGGTTCTGTCTGTCTGTCTGTCTCTCTCTCTCAAAAAATAAACATTGAAAAAAATTGTTTTAATTCCCCTTTTACAAACCTCACCCTAAGCCAGTTTCCCTTTAAATAACTTTATATATAGATTGTTGAAATGCCTTTCTAATTGGTCTCTTTGTCCTCTGTCTTCCTTCTCCACCCCCAGTTATGCCAAGTGATTTACCACTCTAACCTTCACAAACTATGGCTCTCGTCTTGTTATTCTTCTGCTAGACAAACAAGAGGCTCCCTTTACGCTTAGTCTTGCTCCCGACTTTCCCAGATATCCTCAGTATTCACCTACCTTCCCTAAGTATCTTGTTTGCTGAGATCATCTGTATACATTCTTTGTTCTAATTCTTGTGAAAGTAGTAATGCCTTCACATACGTTCTTCCTTACACCTGCAGTATTTGTACATATGGGTGTGAGAGTATATATATTCATATGCTCCTCCCTCTGGGGAGTGCCCTCCCCAGGCCTCTCTCTGTCTAAATCCCGCCTCACTAGCCTGCCTTCCTCTAAGAAGCATGTTGTGACCACATTCAATTATGCTTTTCCTCTGGAAAAAAAATATTTAAATGTAATTGTTCTCTGTTTAATGTATGTAGTTTTGTGTCTCCAAATAGATTATACAGTTGATCCTTGAACAACACAGCTTTGAACTGCATACATCCACTTACACACAGACTTTCTTTTCAATAAATACAATATAGTACTGTAAATGTATTTTTCCCTTACTAAGTTCTTAATAACATTTTTAGCTTACTTTATTATAAGAATATAGTATATGACACCCATAACATACAAAATACATGTTAATCAACTGTTTATGTTATCAGTAAGACTTCCTTCCGGTCAGCAGTAGACTATTTGTAGTTAAGTTTTTGGAGAGTCAAGTTATATGTGGATTTTCGACTGTGCAGGGGTCAGCACTCCTAATCCCCATGTTGTTCAACTGTATTTAATACCTCAGAGTCAGATTCTCTATCTCATAGCATGGAAATAGGCACATAGTAGGCTCTAAATAAATAAAGATTGATTTATTGTTTAAAACTCATAGCACATTTTGATCTCCCCATTCCTCACCTTTATTTAGCACTGTTCTTTAGGAATTGCTACTACCCCAACCCCTGCAGCCTTTGAAAAGGATTAATGGCTGCCAGCAGGGAAAGCCTGCAGCAAGTTCCATAGTCTCTCTTGACTGGAATACTGATCTCCATCAATGAAAGGCCCTTTCTCTAAGAACTTTTTAATAATGATAGATATTACCGTATGGTATGGGCGTAGGGGAGCATTAGCCTTTGGACCTGGGCTTGCAGAGCTCTTTGCAACTGAACAACTTCATTTATTTAGAATGCTTTCTAAATAGCAGTAGTGGAAATAATGGAAATGGAAATAAGGCTTCCAAACACAGCATCCCTATGCAGCTCTAACTATACACTGGGGAATTAGTTACCTGCAGTCTACCTTTGGCCAGAAGCCACTTTTCTTTAAGCCCATACTCTTGGCTGCAGCCAAATCTATCAAAAACCCTTTCCTGTCTCAGGACCAGGTACAAGGAATCCCATGATAGCCATAGGAGAAGGAAGGAGAGGAAGCTAAAATAACATGAGGAATACTTAGAATTCTGTTGCTACAAGTCAGACGGCAGGCCATTCTTCTAATTAAGTTGCTTTTTAGGGTCCCTACAATAACCCTGTCCAACTGCTTTTCTGAGTTAGCTACTGAGAAATTTGTAAATCATATAGTATGCCAGACTCTGTTAGAGACATGGCGCCTGCTTTTAACCCATGACAAGGTAAACCTTAGACTTTAAAAAGTCTTTAATTGCCAGCAGGACAAGACAAAAGTAGGAGCAGCAGATCCTCAAGAACCTCACAAACCAAAATTATTCCTGAATTCCATTCGTTCATCCTACAACCGCACCTATTAAGTGTCAGGTACAATGTTGGACATTCAGGATACAGTAGCAAACAAGATAGAAACTGAAAAGTAGAACTCTTTGTCAACCCTACATTTATACTACTTGCTACATAATTTAGACAAGTTACCAACCATTTTTATCTGAATATCCCAAAGAAAATGCTTTTACAAACCCCTATTTTACTTCATGCTTTTTTCAGAACTTCATTAATAATAATGATAATAACAAGCAATAAAAACCAGCAGATTGGTTCAAAAAACATAAAAGACACTTACCTGAAAGGAGAGCAGTGTATTTCCAAGTCACTTGTTAAATAGAAAAGCGGTAAACTTTTTCAAGAAAGAATAACAGATTTCTAGTGGGATTCCCAGCCTGACAACAGACCTTCCTACTTTCCGGAATAGAAAGTGGGATGGAAGATAGAGATGCCACCAGAGCCAAGGTTGACACTGCAGACCTCATGTGAGTAGGGCTCAAAGCTTTACATTGCTTTTAGCCTTGTGGTCAGACATCTTTCTCACCCCACGCCTCCTCAGAGACTAATACTATACATTTCTCATGTGGGTTACTCACTATGAGTATAGGTCTGGTCAATATGGATATGAGATTCCTGACCTTGGCCTTATTAATACCATGTTCTAAATCACTGAACAAGCCAGAATTACCACCTAAGGTTATTGGGGTAACTTAACCAGAATAACATAGACTGGCATTTTGTAAGCAATCAACCCCAAGCTCTCAGGTCGTCCAGTGACCTTACAAAAGGAGGCATTCCGTTTTATTTGTTTTTGTACCCTATCTATTTCCAGAAAGGAATGGAAATGGCTTTCATGGAGCACACAATATAAGAGTCAGCCATTAATTCAAAATAACAAAAGTTAAATACTAAGGTTTACTTATTTTATTACAAAAGGAAAGCATTATGTTAAGAAACTCAGATGAATTTTTGCCCTGAGCTTTCTAGTTATCTAGGTACAGAGGGGGACCTATAGGGTTGTGTAACCTTTAATGTAGAACAGTGGACACAATGACTTCTCAGGAGAGAGAAGTTTTCTAGGCCATTGCACTGGGGAGCATCCATGGAAGTCTTTACGTAAGAAACTTGAGCAACATAACAAATAATGTCTTGATAACCATTTTACAAAAAAAAAAAAAAAATTACACTAGTTTATTATTATTTCTTATACATAGCCATTAGTGAAAATGGGACTCTGAAATGTGGAATTAGGATAATTTCCCATTAAATCATCATTCACTTAAGGCAATTAGACTGTATGGCCTGGATATACATCTATGATATTTCATATGCTATTTGAATAAAGCTTCAATAATCCCACCTATTCAATAAATAACATCATAACAAACTTCATCTTTGCCATCTGTGTCTTATATCTAAAGCAAGTTGGTCTTTTTTTTTTTAAATACATATATAAAATAGCCATCCTCATGCTCACTAGTGACATATTCTATGCCTCTCTGCCATCTTGCTGCTGCTGTTGTTTTCATCCAGCCTTTTGACGAAGCTACACAACAAAGATGGTGTTTTATTATGAATTTTGAAGATGATGAATGGTATTTTTATTATGAGGGTGGGCTATAGAAGTTCCTCCAGGCAGGACCAAAACTTCTCAAAAAGCGAGGTTGGAGTCATTCAAGTACTTTAGTGAGTACTATCTAATTTTTAATAACATGTGGGCACTTGAATTTCAGGTACAGTGGTTGAGGAGAGCAATGGTTCTGATGAGATGGAGAATTCAGATGAAACAAAAATGTCTGAAGAGATACTGGCTCTGGTGGACGAATTTCAACAGGCATGGCCTCTGGAAGGCTTTGGGGGAGCACTGGAGATGAAAGGGCGGCGTCTAGACTTGCAGGGGATACGCGTACTGAAGAAGGGTCCCCAGGATGGAGTGGCCAGAAGCTCTTGCTATGGAGACTGTAGAAGTGAAGATGATGAAGCAACAGAATGGGTGAGGTTTGCCAACTCCAGTCAGACCAAACTGTACCCCAGGTCTTGGTAGGGGTTTGCAAAGTGTGATGAAGCTCTTGGGGTGTGGCACTGCTTTATTCCACTCTCCAGTCAGCCTTCACACTGGCATCGTGCTGCAAGAAGCATTTCACAGTACTTCTGTATTGCCAACTCCTTCAGGAGGCAGAGGGAGTGCAAGGGCATCGAGCTGCACTCAAAGCCTGCAGACTTGGAACTGCCCAGTTCAGGCATCTTAATTTTCAGTTTCCTTTATATGCCCTTCAGGGCTAAGTTATTTTGTTTATTTTACTAAACATTTTTCATTTATACCTTTAAGAATTAAACAGAAGGAGAGAATCCTCTCTAGCACAGGACTGGTTACTCTTAAAGCCACCAGTATTTGATAATTGGTCTAATTTGTCCCCAACATGTTTCCATTTTCCAGATCACATTCCAGGTCAAACGTGTAAAGAAACCCAAAGGAGAGCAAAAGAAAACCCCTGGCAAAAAGGTAGAACCAAATCAAGCAGAAAATGTGCATTGTTACCAATCAAACCTGGAGATCACTGGCCCAAAGGTAGCATCTCCTGGGCCACAAGGTAAATTTGAATGTACAGTATGCCAGTTTCTTTTTTCAGATTTCACTGTGTCAGTTCTCACTGAGAATGCGTTTGTGACTTGAAGGAGATCAGATGAGAAGGTAATGGGGCTAAGTGAACAAGAAACCAGACGTTGGTATAAAAAGTTTGTTTTGACATTTACTTGATTTTTTTTACCCATTGGCTATTGGGCTTATATTCTTTTTGTTTTTTATTTTTTTAATGTTTGTTTATTATTTTTGAGAGAGAGAGAGACAGAGACAGAGCATAAGTGGGGCAAGGGCAGAGAGAGAGGGAGATACAGAATCTGAAGCAGGCTCCAGGCTCTGAGCTGTCAGCACAGAGCCCCATGCAGGGCTTGAACTCACTGACTGCAAGATCATGACCTGACCCAAAGTCAGACGCTTAACTGACTGAGCCACCCAGGCGTCCCTATTGGGCTTATATTCTTATCATCTTGAGCTTAAGTATCCTATTGATTCTTGATAGTCTAGTTTAATATGGGGATAATGATCACATCTATCTTACAGGGTGGTTGTGAGGACTATAGGAGTTATATGTGTAAAGTGCTGTAAATGAACTGGCCACATAAGGCTCGATGAATATTTATTTAAACATTTAATCTTTTTGTGTGTCTGATATCTCTTTTAAGTATTGCATAAATGCTTTGGAGCCACTCCCAGGAAAAATGCATATACATCAAAATTTGTCATATACTTTTAGGGTTCATAATTGTCCTGAAGTGCATCTCTGAACCCCAGGTTCAGGCCCATTGCCATGGGTCCACTTGACTTTCTTTTCCAGCAATGAAATAGTGGTGATCAAATGTCCTTTTAAAAAAAAATTTTTTAAGGACATTGTCACTGTCTTAGACATCAAAATCCAAGGTAACTTCATGAAAACATGTCTTATTTAATTTGGTGTACTTACCAACTGAAAGCAGAGGGCACATAATAAAATATAAAGAATGAGATCATGTTGGCTATATTCCAGAGTGAACTGTTACTTGTGAAAAATACTAAGGGCCCAAAAAGGACATCTTGTCATGACTGGAGTTGAAAACATGCAGTAGCTTTACTGTTTAAGGATGGCAGTATGTGTGAACAGGTTACAGAAAGAAAGCAACACTTCCTCTACTAGGTCTGTCTTCTGTAACAAGAAAAGGGTGTTCAAAATGTAAAACATCATTATGGAAGTGAAAATTCCAATCAGTTATATAGTAAATGTAATGAAATGATAAAAGTAGAAAATTTAGGGAATAAAAAAGGAGGGGACACCTGGGTGGCTCACTTGGTTAAGCATCCGACTTCAGCTCAGATCATGATCTCATAGTTTCACGAGTTCAAGTCCCACGTTGGACTCTGTGCTGACAGCTCAGAGCCTGGAGCCTGCGTCGGATTATGTGTCTAACTCTCTCTCTGTCCCTTCCTCGCTCTCTCTCTCTCTCTCTCTCTCTCTCACTCACAAAAATACATTTAAAAAATTTTTTACAAAAAATAGTAGAAAATTTAGGTGAATATATACTTTCAGGTGTAATAGGACTTTCTAAGGCAGAGAGAAAAAGAAAAAATCTGGCACCAGAAAACACCATAAAATACAAGGGCAAAGGACTGAAACAAATTATTTTTGCAGAATATTTGTGTATCTTTTACATAATATGTGATAAGCAAAGGATATCAATATCATTTAAAGGGCAATTACAAATCAGTATGAAAAATACAGCATTTCTATAAGATGTGCAAATATATAGATTGTTCACCAAATATACACACATAAGTTGGCAAGTGAACATGTTGGAAAATGTTCATCCTCACTAGCAATCAAAGATGTGCAAACAAACAGCAACATTCCATCTTTGTTTATCAAACTGTCTTTAAATGTGCAATACACAGACTTAATGAAATGAATTTGGGGATCATTTGACCATAGGTATCAGAAAATTTAAAAATATACCAACAATTTTACTTCCAGTAATGTATCCCAGGTAAATCATCTTACAGGTGCCAAAGACAGAAGTACAAAGATTGACCTGAGTTGCTTATCGTAATAAAAAATTGTAAACAACCTAAATGTTAATTGCCTAAATAAATTACAGCATGCCGATGCTATGTACTGTGCAGCCAGGATGTTTGTAATTTAGTAAGTGAACAAAAGCAGTTTATTAAATAGCATAGAGAATACTTTAATTTTTGTAAAATAGTAAATATACTATACTTTGACTACACTTGTTCACATTTCTGTATCTCTGCAATTGAGATGTATCTTACAATTGATAATTTAAATAATTGGCAGTGTTTCTCCCTTTTTTTTTTTATGTTTATTTTTGAGAGAGAGAGAGAGACCGTGTGCGAGTGGGGGAGGAGCAGAGAGAGAGAGGGAGGCACAGAATCCAAAGCAGGCTCCAGGCTGCAAGCTGTCACCACAGAACCCGATGTGGGGCTTGGGCTCATGAACTGCGAGATCATGACCTGAGCCGATATCGGACGTTTAACTGACTGATCCACCCAGGCGCCCCGTGTTTCTGTTTCTTAAACCATATAAAATAATGTACACATTACAGTTTATGACCTCATGGGTTTGATGAAAGAAGCTAAAATAAACAAGTACATAGAAATAAGTATAAGAGAGAATAAATACACCAAAATGTTGTGAGTGATCATCTCTGGGTGCTGATAGGGATATGGGTGATTTTTTATTTTCTTCTACATGCTTTTCCATTTTCTAAATATTTTATAATAAGCCTATGTTACTTGTACAAACAAAAAACTAAAAATTTCCTGTAAAAATGAAACTTTAAAGTTCAATATGGTTGAGATGCTGGGAAAACACTTAAGCAGTTTTAAATGGATTCAAGTGTGTAGGCCCAGGTAGTACATTGAATGTACTTGCAAATGACATCATGGAACTACTTAGTGTCACTAACGTGAAAAGTTCTAAAGCTTGGCAGAGATGCCAGACATCTAGAGAGGTTCATTATCCCAGTTTCCAAATAAATACGGATTCTCCTCACTACCAAGAGATAAGCTTCACGATAAATCCTGACAGAGTTCTAAAGCAAATTATAAAACAGTTTGTGAGCCCATGGGGAAAAGTGGAGATCAATAAGGACCACTGTAGATTTACTAAGAACTAGTAAAACTAATAATGCGTAACTAATTTCATTTCCTTTTTTTGGCGAGGGCTACTAGACTGGAAGACCAGGGAGGTGCTATAAACACAGTGTAACTAGATTTCAGCAGCACATTTAACAGAGCCTCTTAGAATATTTCTGTGAACCAGATGGAGAGATGTGGGCTCAGAGGCTCCTCATTGCCTACAGAATAAAGTCCAAACTTCTCAGTGTGGTGTACAGGACCCTGTATAAGCCAGCCTCTTTCTACCCTTCATGCTGTTATTTTTCTAAACTAAACATGCTCTTATTTTACCACTTGCCTTTGCACGTGCTGTTCCCTCTGCCTGGAATGCCCTTCTGCCACCTCAGCAGTACTAAAATATCACTGATCCATAAACTTCAGACTCACATGCCATCCGTTCCTTGGTACTTGTGCACAATTAGTTGCTCTCACCCGTTGTACCCTAAGGATTTGTTTCTGTTTACCTACCTTGCTAGACTGTGAACTCAAGGACAGGCACCTTCTGTACTATTCCCCTCTGTACCCCTGGTGTCTCAACATGGTTCCCAGTCCCTTGTGATAGATGCTCAATAATATTTTTCAAGTGAATTTCTTAACCATAAAAGAAAAATAAGGTTTATTGTGAAATTTATGGTTTAATTATTTCAGTTATTCATTTAAACAGGGTTCATTTGAAATTCTTCCAAACTATTATTTTCTGTTTTATTTAAATCTAAAGCCCTGCCTACACCTCAAACAGTATTCCGTTGTTGGTAAATTCCTACATTATAAAAAAAGTTATATAGAACCAAAGTTCTCCTTCCTGTCCATTCATTCGATTGTAATTCCTCCAGAAGACCCCTTCCCCAACAAGACTTAGTTCTCTTCTTTTCTTGGCCGGTCAGTCTAAGTACAGATTCTGCGCACACAAAGTACCTGTGAAGGGTATCCATTAACAGAGCTTTGAAAGCTCAGTATAGGGGCGCCTGGGTGGCTCAGTCAGTTAAGCATCCGACTTTAGCTCAGGTCTTGATTTCATGGTTTGTGGGTTCAAGCCCCACATCAGGCTCTGCGCTCCAGCTCAGAGCCTGGAGCCTGCTTCAGATTCTGTGTCTCCCTCTGTCCTCCCCTGCTCGCAAGCTCCCTGTCTCTGTTTCTCTCTCTCTCAAAAATAAATAAACAAAAATAAAATCTTAAAAGCTCAGTATAGCTTTAAATGGCGTGGTGATATCTCAGTGTGGTTTTGATTTGTATTTCCCTGATGAGGAGTGATGTTGAGCATCTTTTCATGTGTCTGTTGGCCATCTGGATGCCTTCTTTAGAAAAGTGTCTATTCATGTCTTCTGCCCATTTCTTCGCTGGATTATTTGTTTTTTGGATGTGGAGTTTGGTGAGTTCTTTGTAGATTTTGGATACTAGCCCTTTGTCTGATATGTCATTTGCAAATATCTCTTCCCATTCCATTGGTTGCCTTTTAGTTTTGTTGATTGTTTCCTTTGTAGTGCAGAAGGTTTTTATCTTGATGAGGTCCCAATAGTTCATTTTGCTTTTAATTCCCTTGCCTTTAGAGATGTGTCAAGTAAGAAATTGCTGCGGCTGAGGTCAGAGTGGTTTTTTCCTGCTTTCTCCTCTAGGGTTTTGATGGTTTCCTGTCTCACTTTCAGGCCCTTCATCCATCTTGAGTTTATTTTTGTGAATGGTGTAACAAAGTGGTCTAGTTTCATTCTTCTGCATGTTGCTGTCCAGTTCTCCCAGCACCATTTGTTAAAGAGACTGTCTTTTTTCCATTGGATACTGTTTCCTGCTTTGTCAAAGATTAGTTACCCTTACATTTGTGGGTCCAGTTCTGGGGCCTCTATTCCATTCCATTGGTCTATGTGTCTGTTTTTGTGCCAAGACCATACTGTCTTGATGATTACAGCTTTGTAGTAGAGGCTAAAGTTTGGGATTGTGATGCCTCCTGCTTTGGTCTTCTTCAATATTACTTTGGCTATTCAGGGTCTTTTTGGTTCCATACAAATTTTAGGATTGTTTGTTCTAGCTTTGAGAAGAATGCCGGTATCACACCGGTCAGAGTGGCTAAAACGAACCAATCAGGAAACTATAGATGCTGGTGAGGATGTGGAGAAACAGGAACCCTCTTGCACTGTTGGTGGTAATGCAAACTGGTGCAGCCGCTCTGGAAAACAGTGTGGAGGTTCCTCAAAAAATTAAAAATAGAACTACCCTATGACCCAGCAATAGCACTGCTAGGAATTTACCCAAGGGATGCAGGAGTGCTGATGCATAGGGGCACGTGAACCCCAGTGTTTATAGGAGCACTTTCAACAATAGCCAAATTATGGAAAGAGCCTAAATGTCCATCACTTGATGAATGGGTAAAGAAGATGTGGTTTATATATACAATGGAATACTACTTGGCAGTGAGAAAGAGTGAAATCATGCCATTTGCAGAAATGTGGATGGGACTGGAGGGTATTATGCTAAGTGAAATAAGTCACTTTCTCACATCTGGAGAAAGTTAACAGAAGACCATGAGGAGAAAAAAAAATTATAGAGAGGGAGGGAGGCAAACCATAAGAGACTCTTAAATACTGAGAACAAACTGCGGGTTGATGGGGGGTGGGGGAGAGAGGAAAGTGGGTGATGGACATTGAGGAGGGCACCTGTTGGGATGAGCACTGGGTGTTGTATAGAAACCAATTTGACAATAAATTATATTTCATAAAGAAATAAATAATATATATAAATAAATAAATAAATAAATAAATAAATAAATAGCATGGTGATTGGGAGCATACATGTTAGACTCAAGCAGACCTGGATCTGGATCCTAGCCCTGCCATCTACTAGCCTGGTCACCTTGGGCAAGTCACTTGATC
Organism: Acinonyx jubatus; assembly: GCF_027475565.1. NCBI lineage: Eukaryota > Metazoa > Chordata > Mammalia > Carnivora > Felidae > Acinonyx > Acinonyx jubatus. Next base: position 19,219,249 of record NC_069390.1, on the reverse strand, counting down.
TCTCTGTGCCTCCATTTTCTCATCTGAGAAATGAGGACTGAAACCTACCTTAGCAGATTGTGGATGTAGAGCACTTAGCACAGGGCCTGAACACATAGTAAGTGCTCTGGAAATAAATGATAACTTCTCATCATCGCATTATTCTCCATCTGCTGCTGTTCTTTACAACTGTGGTTCTCTACCAAAAGTGATTTTGTCTTCCCAAGGGTCATTTGCCAGTCCCCGGAGACATTTTCATCGTCACATGTTGGGGAGGGTGCTACTGGGCTTTATAGAGTAGAAGCCAGGGGTGGTGCTAAACATCCTCCAGTGCACAGGACAACCCCCAGCAGAGCTCTGTCCAGCCTACAGTGTCAGTAGTGCCAGATCGAGAAACCTGGCTTTAGCGATAAATACTTCTCCTAAGTTGTAGTTGCCTTTATAAAATAAAAATGTAGAGGAGTAAAACTGAAATTTGGTGAAATGTATTCTTAGCTCTTATCTCATGTTGATCAGTCTTAAATCCAGTGAAGGACTCGTTTATTTTTACTTCGTCACCCGTCTTTGAGAACAAGACTTAACTCACTTGATCTTTATAGTCTCTTTGCCGTGCGCGACAAGATTTTCATTCTCTAAAAGAATAACTGGCACCTCCAATGACACCAGCCGGGGTGAAGTAATCACCGGGCAGAAGACACTGTGGGTTCTGTTTGGTTCTAGTTGTGTCAAGTGATGCCATGCTTTCCTTCTAGGGAAAAAACGTGACTACCAGAGTCTGGGATGGCCCAGCCCGGACGAGTGCCTCAAACTCCGCTGGGTAGAGCTGACTGCCATCGTGAGCACCTGGCTCGCGGTTTCTTCAAAAAACATTGAGTGAGTATCTTAAACTGCTTCATCCTTCAAGGCGTTTGTGTACCAGTGAACCCACTGAGCCTCTGTTGACTACAGGGGTGCCCTTCTTTGTCAGCAACTATTTGAAGAGTAGTCCTTTTTAGGGTTGGTGGTTCTGAGGAGCACTGTTGCTGACCACAGGCCACAGATGGACTCAGCCCATTTTGCTGAGACAGTGAACATGCCCTCTCTTCTTAGTGCCTTCATCCGTACTTTGTAAGCCCCCCAGAAGTTTTTATGACTTACTTAGGTTGAGTTGAAGACTGGATCCCTCTTTATAGAAAACCCTGTGTTCTCTCACTGACATAATGCACTTAAAGAGGGAGCCAGAGCACATCCAGATTTACAAACACCTACCAAGACACAAGCTGAACAAGGTTGCCTCTCTGATAATTGCTTTTGCCTCCTTGAATGCTCATTCTCTTTTGCTGGCCCTTTTCCTACCGTTTAAGTGTTGGAGTTCCCCAACATTTGCCTCTAAGCCTTCTTTTCTTAGAATCTCTCCTGGTCAGACTGACGTACTCACAGAACTTCTGTCACCACCAATATATTGACCGCTCTTGAATTGGAATATCCAGACCCCATTTTTCTTCACATTCCTCAATCCATAGGAATTTACCCAGTTGTCTACCTGTCCCCTCTGCCTAGATACCTCTGAGACACCACAAGCTTAAGAAAACCAAACTCATAATTTTCTTGTCCACTCTCCTTGCAAAAAACCATTGTTCTGTGTGTTTTCTGTTTCTTATTCTTAGTAAATAGCTCCAGCAGTACTTAAGCCAGAAACCTGGGAGTCATCCTTAACAATTCCTCTCCCTTCACCCTCGGATCCAGTCTGTTACCCATTCTCACCACTTTCACCTTCTGATTATTTTTCAAAGCCATCAGCTTTTCTCTATCTCCATTGCTGCCCCTTTAAACAAGATCACTGTCATCTCCACTGGGATTCACTCAGTAGCCTACTAGCTGGTCTTTGGGCTTTATTCACTCTTGACTCTGTTCAGCCCCTTCTCTCTACGGTAATCTGTACAGAATCCTTCCTCAAAGACAAGTCAAATAATTCTTAAAATGCTCTAGTAACTTCTTATTGCTCTTTACCATTCTTTGCAAAGCCCTTGGTGATCTGCTGCTACATGTCTTTCCATCCTCAACTCCACCCTCCCTCTTGTCAGGCCCTTCACACATGGTGTCCCTTTGCATGTGGTGATGTTCTCACCACCTTCTTCCTGCATGATTCGTTCACACTCATCCTCCTGGTCTTGACTTAAATCTTCCTCAGGGAATCTTGCACTAACCAGCTCCTTCCTCCATCAGCAGAGAAGAAATATATAACCCCCTGTTGCATACTGACATTGTACCATGTTTTCATCTTCTGTAACATCTGTAATAATTCAGTCACTTGTGAGACCACGAACACCATAACAACAGGGATTGGGTATGTCTTGTCAATTATTATAGCTCTGATGTGTGACATGTAGTAGACCCTGAATAAATAATGAATGAGTGTTTGCCTAATATGTATTAAACCTTTTAAATAGCTAGAAATAAAATTTGGGAATGCCAACTTGCCGTATCAGCATATACATGATAACGTATAACATTTAGCCTGTTAGGAAAATGACCACTTTGGGACTACAAAGGGAGTTACATCTTGTGCATTTATACATTGAACAGTTATATCTGTGTAAAATATACTATCTGAACTTTAGGTAACTTTTTCTGTGGGATATGCTTCTGTGCATAAAGAGAAAATAAAAGGAACCACTTGCGGGCAATTGTCGCTGTCTATATCCTGAAAAAAGAAATCCCATAATAAAACCTGTCTGGTTTAAAACTTCCCCAGGAGAAAAAGTGGCCAATGGCGGTGACCAAACCAGACACTATGGTCCATAGAAAGGACACAGCTTGAGTAGATTGGGAAATCAACGGAGTTTAGGACTCAGATTCCAACACTGCTCCTATTGCCGAGCACTGGAGTCCTTGCACCTGTAAAATGAGGGATCAGACTTCTGAGGTCTCTTCAGTCTGAGATTCTGTGGTTCCAGAAAGTCCGGGTAACACATTGAAGTTACAATCAGCTGATTAATACTCTTGCTCCCCACCCACTCAGATTTTCCCTGGCTAACGTGGTAATCTCCCTTTTTCAGCATCACAGAACACATAGACTTTGCCACTCCAATACAGCAGCCAGCAATGGAGCCTCTTTGCAATGGCAATCTTCCTACGAGCATGCACACCCTGGACCACTTGCAGGGGGTCTCCAACCGGGCCAGCCTGCACTACACGGGTGAGAGCCAGTTAACAGAGGTGAGTGCTCAGCTCTCTTCAGCCCATCTGTAGTTTTTGGCCCCACAATTATGATAGCAGAAAACTCAGTGGCCAGGCCATATTTTTTTGCCTTTTTTTAGCCGGCTGTCATCTGGGTGGCTTTAGGCCACGCCTGATTTCTTTCAGGCCCTGGAATTGAGCTAATACCTTTTTTTTAATGACCAGGAGACGTTAATTCTGATTTATTCTTCGAGGTAGGAAACATTCTGCTTGCCACCAGAGAGAGGCTTTTGTAAGAAATGTTAAGGTCAGCTTATTCTCCTGCTGGCATTCTCAAGAAGGAAAGGAAGGCGAGTACAGCCATCATATACCTAGCAAACAGTACACCAAGAAGAGAAATTGGAGAAACATAGCACAAATGTCCAAGAATAGAGGATTTGTTAAAGAAATGTTATATAGATATAACATAGTATACAGTGGAGCTGCCAAGAAAAATGTAGAAATACGTTTACTGGCATGAAGGAATCTCCAGACTATGCGACAATGTGGATGGCAATGTACAGAATGACCCTATATTCTGTGAGAGATGTAATATGTACATACACATGTTATTTCAGAAAAATATCTGAAAGATACATATAAAGATATTAAGGGGCACCTGGGTGGCTCAGTCGGTTGGGCGTCTAACTTCAGCTCAGGTCATGATCTCATGGCTTGTGAGTTCAAGCCCTGCGTCAGGCTCTATGCTGACAGCTCCGAGCCTGGAGCCTGCTTTAGATTCTGTGTCTCCCTCTCTCTCTGCCCCTCCCCTGCTCATGCTCTATCTCTTGCTGTCTCAAAAATAAAAAAAATATTTTAAAAAATTTTTTAAAAAAAGATACTAACAGTGGTTGCCCCTGGGTGACAGAATTATAGACCGTTTTTTTCTTTATTTACTGTTTTCCAGCGTTGCTGTAATGAATGTGCTATACATGTCTGTAGTTTCTGTTAAGTGGGAGGGGAATAAGGAACAGTACAGTGGTTTACATATGTCTTCCATAAAATGCCTTACCTACCAGCAGGGCCACAGCGTGTACCCCAGAGCAACAGTTTGGTTTTGTGCTGTAGTGCCCAACTCAGCATCAACAGTATCACCTAGATCCTGCTCCTTTTCGTTGCTGTAACCTGCCATTTTCCCCTACACCAGGTATTGCAAAATCTTGGCAAAGACCAATATCCACAGCAATCACTTGAACAAATCGGCACCAGAATTGCCAAAGTTTTGGAAAAGGTAAGTCACCCTGTAGGGAAGCTGGAAACTGCTGCCCACCTTCTAACTTTCCTAGATTATTTGTCACCAAGTGGCTCTAACCTCTTCTGTTAGTTACCCAGCACTTACCAGCTAAAGGGACAACGTGAAATAATCCCACACTGAATGTTTCCATTACTTTTTCCATCACTTGGTTGGTACTCATTTTTGCTGCTTTGCTTACCTTCTGTGGTGAAGCCTACCTTATCCGTTTTGTCTCCTTTACTCCAGCACGGGTACATAGAGGTGGTGGTACTGGGAGCCATGGAATCTCGGTAGATGATAAAGTCAGGTGTTCTTCTGGTGGTGAAGAATATTTGGCATTCCAGATTGTGGATGGGAAACACAACTTTAAATATCTTCTTCTCTTGAAATCATGAAACAAAATATCTGCAAAACTACATTTTCATAGAGCCTACAGAATATATAACAGAGTTTCTAAGACCATTCATCTGTTTCTGTGTGATATTTATGTGAAGAGGAGTTTTTTTTAATTAAGATTAATTACTTTGTGGTTAGGTGTCTCTCCATACAATGTTAAAGTGGTAGTATAGAGATTGAGAGAATCAACCCCGCTTCCAGCATGACACTAAAGTATGGTAGGAATAGGGCAATCGCGTCAGTTTTAAAGAGAGGAAATGGGAAAGGCATTGCAGTCACTGTTCCCTCTCGATTCTGAAACCCACCTGGCCATGTCACCAGTTCCCCTGATTACATGCATTACAAGGAATATTCCTTGATTATGACCCATTTTGGTTTTCTGGGTTTGGTTCCCTAATCTCTTTCTCAGCTCTTGACCCTTCTCTCTGAGCAGTGTGTCCTTTTCCATAAGGAAGGCCTCTGTTTGCAGCCGAAGAGCAATGTCAGCTTGCTTCCCCCCATCTTTCTCCCTTTGAGTCCAGACTGGCGCAACGCCTTTAAAACAACTTTGTAGACCTTCACATTGTAAGTCACTCCATCACACAGAACCCACACTTCAAATCTCTTCAAGAAGTTCCTGTCTACCTTGAATATGAGCCCAGGACATAAATACTCTTAAGACTTCTAGACGCCTTTTGTCCGAGAGAGTCTTCTGAGGCTTACATCTAGAATTAACATCCTTCTGAGGAGGAGTAACAAAGGGTCCTACTGCCATGCTTTTGATTTGAGCTTGACCCTGAGGCCATAGTTTCACTGGTAACATTCTGGATTTTTAATTATTTATTTTTTTTAGGTTCTTTAAAACCTCATGCTGATTGGAGAAGCTGGCAATTGAGAAAGTTTCATTTTCTAACCCTGCAAGTCCCAGCATGAAAGCATTTTTTTTCTAAATTCTGCTTGAAAACTGTACTGTTTCTTGTTTAAGTTCTCTCTTTTAATATCTTACTATAGAGGATTTTTCAAAAACTCTTTGTCCTTTTCAGTATTATTCTTGGAAGTCTTCCTAGCCAGATCCACAACTCTGTGAGGTATTTTATTTATATTCCAAGAAACAGGCTCACCATTTGTTTTGCCAGTAGATGAGCCTGCCCCTTCTCCAGCCTCCAACAGCGATGGCCTCCATGCTTGTCCAGTCTCACTGCTGCGCTCAGCAGACGTACTCAACCCATTCCCAGAGCTAACGCCATAGGCTCTGAGTTTCTATTATGGCAACACTCCATTCTGAATACCAGACACTATTTCAGTTACCCATTTCTACCTCAGAGACCACCCCAAAATCTACTGGCTTTAAACATAACTTATTTGCTCATGATTGTGTAGTCTGAGCTGGACTCAGCTGGGCATTTCTTCTGGTCTCACTTGGAGTCGTTCACGCAACTGCAAGACATGTGGAGACTCATCTGGGGCTGGCCACCAGAAGGTTCTACTCATGTGTCTGATCCATCAGCTGGAGTGGTTGGAATAGCTGGGGCACAGTCTCTCCAGCTGGGTAGATGGGCCTTTTTGCAAGGGGGCTCAGCACTCCACAAGGCTGAGAGCAGACGCACACAGGCCTCTTAGAGCCTGTGCAGAGAAACAGAACTGCTGTGGCACCACTTCTTTCCAAGCAGGTGTAGGGCCTGCTCAAAATCAAAGGCAGGGGAACGTCCTCCCTCTGCTAGCAGTGACAGAGAGCGCACAGCCTGCCTTTAAAGCACCATGGGTCCCTCCAGAGGAGCAACGAGACTGACAGCATCTCCCCAGGGATGGTAGAATCCAGAAGCCAGTGTAACAACATGTTTAAAACTAGAGGGAAAAAACTGCAAGCCTTGAATTTTATACCAGCAAAAACATCCTTCCGATATTAAGGAAGAAACGGAAGAGACAAAAACTCAGAGAATTTGGCACCAGTGGGCCTGCACTGAAATAATAATTAAAGAAAGTTCTCAGGAAAATATCCCAGTTAGAAATATCGACATGCAAGAAGGAAGGAAGAACACCAGGACGGTAGCTGCACAAAATAATAACCGGTAGCTGTACAAAATAATAACCCCAAAACCCTGAGGCGCTTTACTTTTCTATATAACTAAAATCCATGGTAACAATAACAAATTATGGGAGCGATGGAAATGGAGTTTAAATGTTCTAAGGTTTAATTGGTATCAGCCAAGTACTAAAAGTAATAATTTGCATTGGTCTGTGATAAGTAACAATGCAGTTTTAGGCTCTAGGCTAACTACTAACAGTGGTTTGGAAATGTAATTTAATAGATGGGAAATAGAATAATAGAAAACATTTGATTAATCTATAGAAAGTCAGAAAAGGAGAGGCACATAAAAGTAGACACAAATGGTAAAATAGTAAGTATAGACCCAAGTATATCCGTAGTTAAGCAAAAAAGATTATATAATTTGAGCATTTAGTATGGAATGTTTTTTTTTAATCCAGCTATATACAGCTTATAAGAGAAGCACTTTAAATATTAGGTACAAAAGTGTTGAAGTGTAAAGATGGAAAATAATATACCATGCAAACAAAAAAAAAAAGCTAAAAGACAGGTGATATAGCTGCCCTCTTATCAGAAAAAATAGTATGGGGAGCCTTGGCGGCTCAGTTGGTTGAACATCCAACTTCAGCTCAGGTCATTATCTTGCATTTGTGAGTTTGAGCCCCACATTGGGCTCTGTGCTCACAGCTCACAGCCTAGAGCTTTGGATTCTGTGTCTCCCTCTCTCTCTGTACCTGCCCTGCTCGCACACTGCCCCTCTCTCTCTCTCTCTTTCTCTCTCTCTCTCTCTCTCAAAAACTAAAACTTTAAAAAAATTTGGGGGGTTTTAAATGAAAAGAAAAAAGTTTGAAGCAGGAAGCACTACTAGCATTAGAAGGCCTAAAATGAGGGACGCTTGGGTGGCTCAGTCATGATCTCATGACTTCAGCTCAGGTCATGATCTCATGGTTTGTGAGTTTGAGCCCTGCATCGGGCTCTGTGCTGACAGCCTGGAGCCTGCTTCGGATTCTGTGTCTCCTTCTCTCTCTGCCCCTCCCCTACTTGCACTCTGTTTCTCTCTCTCTCTCTCTCTCTCTCTCTCTCTCTCTCTCTCTCAAAAGTAAATAAACATTTAGAAAAGAAAGGCCTAAAATGAAAAAGATCAGTAATGACAAATGTTGAAGATGGTATAGAGCAACCAGAACTCTCTTATGTTGCTCATTGGAATATAACATAGTACAGTCATTTTCAAGATCATTTGGTAGTCTATTAAAAAGTTAAGCATATATGATCCAGGAACTTTACCACTTGATGTTTATTAAAGAAACACGAACGTATATGTCCACAAAATGCTTGTTAAAAAATATTCACAGCAGATTTATTCATAACAGCCAAAAAACAATGATGTGCCAACCAATAGAATGGATGAACGATGGTGTATTTACACAGTGGATATTAATTATACTAATGGATTCATCAAGAAAGATCCAACATCCATATTGATGAATCTCAAATTCATTTTATGCTAATAAAAGAAATTGGGCACAAAAAAGTGCATAGTGTATGATCCCAACTATATGAAATTCTAGAACAGGCAAAACTCACTTATGGTGATAAAAATAAGATCAGTGGTGGCTTTGTGGGGGAAGGGGATGACTGAGAAGCAGCTTGAAAGGACTTTCTGTAGTGTTGGAAATTTTCTCTGTGTTTAGTAGTCAAAAATGAACGTTTTACTTAAGATCTGAGCATTTCTCTCTATGTAAATAAAATCTATTTTTTAAAATGAAGGTTAAATAAAGATTTTAGACCACCAGAAACTGAGAGATGTACGTTACCAACGGACTTGCACTAAAACTCACTGAAGGAATTTCTTCAGGCAGAAAGAAAACTATCCCAGATGCAAACAGGAAAGAACAAAGAGCAAGAGAAAGTGTAAATATTAAATACAAATGGGTATGACTGTACAAAATAATAACAGTAGTATCTTCTGATAGGAAACTATAACAGTGTTAGTCGTGTACCTCCAGAGTGAGCCCTCCCTTAGGCCAGGGACCATTCTCTGCCCACCACCCTTTCCTGCCAGGTGACAGTTCAGATGCAAGGGAACAAGTCAGTTGATGTATTGTGGGAATTATCCTGGCTTAGATGTCCCAAATTCCATATGAAAACCAGTATCTTTTGTGATAGCCCCTTGAACACAGAGTCCTGGAAAGGGCATAGCTATTTATAAGAACCACGGCACTCGGAAGCTCCAAACTGGCTTTCCATGAGGTGTTTATAGTTTATTTCCAGTCCTCCTAGTCCACATACAATTTACCAACTGAGGTCATTTTTACTAAAAGCTATCTTGCCTGGTAATGGCTAACATTCCCCCTTTATTAGGTTTTCAGGGAAATAGAGCTAGAAGGTTGATCTAGTAACCACTTCCATTGTGGGCTCACAGACCAACGTCCATGACCTTGAGTTACTAACTTAAATAAAATAACTCTCAGACTTTAGAGTACATTAGAATCCTCATTGCTGAGCTTCCTGATTTAGTGGGACTAGGATCGCCTGAGGATGTACATTTCTGGAAAGCTCCTGGGTGATACTCCTGGTATGAATATCACATTTTGAAACCACTGCCTTAGAAAATGGCAGCGATGACAAAGCAGAATGCCCCTTTTCTATTTATCATTCACAGAAGAACAAGCATCTCCATATCCTCTTTGCTTTAGCTTTTAGAATAGTCATTATCCTTTGTTATTTCTTCAAAAGCCCATCTATACTCGTCCCCTTAGGGAGTTAGTTTACATTGCCATTAGTTATCACTGAGTGTTAGCAGATGACATAGGTCAGTCCCCATTTTAGGATTGAATCTGTATGCACCGTCACAACTCTTGGAACACTGCCCCAGGTTGTAGCCGAGGTCGCTCCCACTGTGATACTCAGAAGCCTCTGCCACCCCAGATGTACACCACGCAGCTGCCATTGCCAGTGCAGCCAGTTTGTGTGCCAGGTTGCCACATAGCCCTTTCTGACCTGTGCCCTGGTGCAGAGTAGTTCTCCCACTTATGTCCCCTGCTTCCCCAGCTAAGGGCCTGTGGGCGCCATGTCTTGCTGATTAGATCTATGGAGAAGAGCCAACCCCACTGCTCCACCCTCATGTCTAGTCTAGCCCCAGTCACAAACACGGAGTCAAGCTCGTATCTCCTTCCCACCCCCTGCCAGGTATCAATGCCTAGTTTCACCTAGCTGCATCAACTACCCCAAGACAGTGTCATTCTTGCCAGCCAGCCCACTTGCAGCTGTGCTTCTGTTCAGTTCCATTTCATGGACGGTGGGAAGGGGAGGGGTGGGCAGTTTCTGTCAGCATAAGTTTGTCTCCAGCTTTTATCTAGTCCCACAAGGGAAAGATTTATCCCCTATCACACAATGTCAGTTTTTTTTTTTTTTCTTTTCTTAAGTGGGCTCCACACAGGGCTTGAACTCACTGAGATCAAGACCTGAGCTGAGATCAGGAGTCAGACGCTTAACCGACTGAGCCACCCAGGCACCCCTCACAATATCAGACTTTTGCCATCAGACTCTGGGAAAGTTGGCCCCCACTGAGGCTTCAGTTTCATCTCAGTTTCATCTGCATCTCCCTGGACATTCTTTTATGTCACAGTGCCTTGGCCATATTGAACCAAGGATATGAAAGTCCATTCTGCAGTACCCACTGCCAGGGGATTTAGAGCCAGTTAGATAAATATGTTATGCTCGCACAACTCAATAGGGCACTTACGGTCTTGCCTTCACTCAGGAGGACAGAATAGGAAACCCAGTAAGCCAGCAGTGCAGCTCTTTGTGTGTTTTTCCGAGTCCCCATAGCTTTCTGGCAGCAGTCTCAGCGACAGTTATCTGCCCCTTCCCCTAGGTGATAGCTCAGGGATAAAGGATTAGGACCACATGAGTGAATATGGGAACAACTCTGGCTTAGAACTCTCAAGTTGCACATAGGAATCAGTATCTTTTGCAATAGTCTTGTGCGCCTAGAGTCCAAGAGTTCCCACAAGGGATAAGAAATGACACACTCAGGAAAGGTCATAGTCCTCCGAGTCTGCTGCAGTTTAGTCAGGTCATCTTTGCCATAACCATGTTGCCTGGTAACATGGCTGGCATTGTACCTTTATTAGGTGTCCAGGGGAACACAGCTAAAAGGTTAACATGAGATTAGTTTCCCATGAATACACATGGGCAGGGTGTTAGGTTTTAGCATTATCAGGAAAGTAGTAAAATCAAAGTAAGAATTTATATTTTTAGTCTGGAGTAATTCAAGATGCATATTGCAATTTTTAGGCTAATTGTTAAAAGAACAGTTAAAGAATATATAGTTAAGGAAAAATGGAACAATAAAAAACATTTGATCAATGAAGAAGCAAGAAAGGAAGACAAAAGGAATATCAAATAGAAATCTATAATATGTAAAATGTAAAAATGCATAAAATAAAATATAAATAGTAAAGTGATAAAGATAAGCCCAGTGTGTCAGTAATCATGGTAAGTACAAAAGGACTACATATTCCAACTAGAGTACTAACATCAAACTGGGTTAAAATATTGAACGCGATTATGTGCTATTCACAAGTAGCACACTTTTTAAATATTTTTTATTTTATTTTTTAACAAGTAATATGCTTTAATATATGAAATGGTTGAAATTGAAAGATGGAAAAAAGGTATACAAACACTACACAAAAAATGCTGGTATAACTACACTATCATCAGAACATGTGGAATTTAAGGCAAGAATCATTGCTACAGATAAAAACAATTCATAATGATAAAGTGGTCAGTCCACCAGGAATATAGAAAACTGTATGTGTAACCAGTAGTATATTTCAAGTTATATAAGACAAGCATTAAACACTGGCAGATCTAAATGGAGAAACAGATGAGTCTACAATCATAACAGACTTCAACCTCCCTCTCAGTAGGTGGTAGAACTGAGCAGACAAAAAAATTAAAAATATAGACCATCTTGCTAATAAACAAATTTGACCCAATATATTTATATAATTTATTTAATAAACAAATCTGAGGCAGTATAATATATATAATATATGTATATATTTATATTTAATTTACATTAAATTGTGACAGAATTCTCATTTTTTTAAATACTTATTTTGAGAGAGAGAAGGAGACCGGGGGAGAGGCATAGAGAGAGGGGGGGGAGAGAGAGAGAGAGAGAGAGAGAGAGAGAGAGAGAGAGAGAGAATCCCAAGCAGGCTCTACACTGTCAGCGCAGAACCCAATGCAGGGCTTAAGCTCACAAACTGTGAGATCATGACCTGAGCCAAAATCAAGAGGCAGACACTTAACCAACTGAGCCACCCAGGCGCCCCAGAATTCTCATTTTAAAAAATGCATGGGGACCAGGCACCTGGTTGGCTTAGTTGGTATAGAATGAGACTCTTGGTCTCAGGTTCATGAGTTTCAGCCCCACATTGGGATGGAGCCTACTTAAAATAAATTTTTAAAAAATGCATATGGATCATTTACCATGTTGGTCATAAGCTGAGTTATAAATTAAGCCTCAATTAAAATTTAAAATATTGAAATAATTTAGAGCATATTTTCCAAACATAATTGAATTAAGTTAAAAAAAAAATAAAGATCAGGGGCACCTGGGTGGCTCAGTTGGTCAAGTGTCCATTTAACTCTTTGGTTTCAGCTCAGGTCATAATCTCATAGTTTGTGGGTCAAGCGCCACATCAGGCACTGCATTGATGGTGTAGAGCCCGCCTGGGATTCTATCTCTCTTTGCCCTCTCTCTGTCTCTCTCTTTCTCTCTCTCTCTCTCTCTCTCTCTCTCTCTCTCTCTCAGTATAAACTAAAAAAACAAACAAACAAACAAAAGAATAGATGGAAAATCCTCAGCTATTTTGGTGACATTAAACAGTACACCTTTACATAACCCATGCGTCAGTGAAGAAAGCCCAAGCAAAATTAGAAAATGTTTTGAAATGAATGATAACAAAGCATATCAAATCTTGTGGGATGCAGCTAAAGCAGTGCTTGAGGGAAGTTTATAGCCCTTAAATGGATATATTAGTTAAATAAAAAAGACTGAAAATCAATGATCTATGTTTCTATCTCAAAAACAGAAAAAAAGAAAAGAACAAGTTAAAACTACAGTGAGATATTTCTTGCCATGACATTGGCAGAAATCCAGAAGTTTGATAGACTCAGTGAGACTGTGGGGAAATTGGTATGGCCATGCATACATTGCTGGTGGAAATGTAAAATGGAATAACCTTTATGGAGAGACAAATTGTATCTAGCAAAATTATACATTCATTTACCTATGTAGCCAGCTTTTGGGAATCTTTTCTAAAAGTACACTGGCAAAAAAAATGTATACAAAAATGCCTATGATAAGGCTCTTGATTATAGCCTGATTTGTAATAGCAGACTGGCAACAACCCAAATGTCCAGCAGGAGACTGAATGAATAAAAAGTCCTCTGTGGATGTTTATTGGGTGTGAACATCCACACAATGGAGTCTTCTACAGCTGTCAAAAATAATGAAGACAATTTCTTTCTTTCTTTCTTTTCTTTCTTTCTTTCTTTCTTTCTTTCGAGGAAGAGAGAGCACGTGTATGCATGCAAAGCAGGAAGGGGCAGAGGGAGAGAGAATCTTAAGTAGGCTCCACACTCAGCATGGAGTCCAGTGTGGGGCTCGATCTCACAACTGTGAGATTATGACCTGCGCCAAAATCAAGAGTCAGATGCTTAACTGACTGAGGCTCCAAGGTGCCCCAAAGACAATTTCTGTTAAATCTCTGTGAAATAATCTCCAGGATATAGGCAGTGAAAAAGAAAAAAAAGTGGAAAAAATCATATCTTCAATTACTATTTTGCTTTTTAAATAATGGTGAGGTGGGGGATGTATGCAGATATTTTAAAATGGAAGAGTAACTTTTAAAAATACTTTTCAATGGTTTTCCATAGAAGGAAGGTGGAAATAGGATAAGAAAGACTGAGCATGAAGCTAGATTTCCTTGAATCTACATTGTCTTTTCAATATGACTTTGGAAACAAATATTTTGTATAATTACAGAACAGATTTTAATAAGGCAATTCCTAATTAAAAGTAAAATTAAGTGAGCCCAACTATGTATTCAATTGGTAGTATAACCACATCAAGAGAAACTATCCCAAGTGACTTTAAAAGACCCATTATTTGACTACCTCCCTAATGGGATTTACCCTAAACACAAAAGAAAACCTTATTCCGTTTTCAGTAATACATTTGTTAATAATATTGATATTGTCCTGAGATTGTAGGTGTATGCAATGCAAGATAAATGAGTAGTTTTGTTGATGTTGAGAACTGGAGCTTGGGTTTGGGGGAAGGACATAAAAGTGTGAACATCTGTAGTCATGTTAAGTAAACATCTGTAGTCGTGAATTAGAAATACTAGCAAGACTTTTTTGTATATTTGCACATTTTCTAACTTTATTTGCTGAAAAGACTAATATCATTGAGTAACCCAGTAGTAGTAAGCACACTTTGTACCTACATATTGATCTTTAGATACCATTTTCTACTAAAAGGAACCAGAATTCCTTGGAGAAATGGCTTCTACCAAGTCAGGGAAAGCAAAGAAGCTCCCATAGTCAACAAAGGTTGTGTCTGAAGAACTCAGAACCAGCTGGAATGTGTATCTCCTGTTAGCCAAAGATGGAACGCAGCACTTTGAGCAGCAAAAATCAACAAAGCAACTGCAGTAGATAAGACACATCACGTTTATTAAGCTATATCTAAACTCCTGAATTCACCAGGAGGATTTTGTCTTAGACGATGCATGGGAACAGCTTGTTTTTGTAAAGTAAAAAGAAAGTAATAAGCATATTTCCTTCCCTTCTAAGTGAACTATACTTTGGGGTAAATGATTAATTGATGAGAAAAGGTCTTTTTATAGGAATATTCTAACTAGTAAACCAGAGTTGATAAAATTAGAATATTACAGTTTTGCTGCTCCTAGTTAATTTATGGCAGTGAACATCACTGGCTACTCAATTCACAGATAGACGGTATGTGGGTAGCATTGGAAGTTCATGTTACCACCTGTGAAATGTTTTGCCCCCATTCCCTCCCCAGTAACTCAAATCTGAATCCAGTCAAGCCTCTAACTGCCAACTACTGGGAAATACAGAAGACAAAGGAGCATGTTAAATGGGTCCTTGAGGATACAATCAGCAGAGTCCAGTCAGTGGGAAACTACAGGATAAATAACCCTACTTCTTCTTCAAAAATTTTAAAAATTAGATGAAGATGAACCCTAGAGATCAAAAGAGATTTAACGAACACATTAACCAGTTGCACCATATGGACTTTATTTAGATTGTGATTCAAACTATAAAAGCAAAACGCACTTTTGTAAGACAACCAGGGGAAATAGGAGTACAAGCTGCATGCTGATGATCTTAAAAAATAATTTTCAGTATTTTAGGTGAACTTTATTAATCTTATATTTTAAACGTGGTTTTTAAGAGGTACACACTGGAAAATTTACTGATGAAGTTATATGAAGTCAGGGATTTCCTTCGAATTAATATGGATGAGGGTTTAGATGAAATAAAGAGTGGCCGTGAGTTGATAAGCGTTGAAGCTGGCTGATAGACGAGTGCATGGAAGTTCTACATTGTATTTTATTTGAAATTTTTCATTATAAAACATTTAGGGGCACCTGGGTGGCTTAGTCAGTAAGCGTCCACCTTCAGGTCAGGTCACGATCTCGGGGTTCATGAGTTTTGAACCCCATGTCAGGCTCCACACTTACGGTGCAGCGTCCCCTTGGTATTCCTTCTCTCCTCTCTCTGTCCCTCCCCTGCTTGTGCTTCTTTCTCTCTCAAAATAAATGAATAAACCTTAAAAAAAAAAAACTTTTAAGAATGTTATCTCATAATGGGAGCAAACATTGTATCAGAAATGAGTTTGTATAAGTTGAAAAAAAAAAAACCCTAAACTAAAAATATACTTATTTAGGTCAAATACTCAAGTGAGTGAATTAGATACCATTAAATAACCAGTGAATTGCAAGCTTTGTGTAAAAAATTACCTAAAATATTACAGAGACAGGAAGATGAGTGAATCAGCAGATTCAGGAAATAATGCTGTATTCCAAGCTGGCTAAATAAAAGACATCCATGCACAGCTACATTATATATAGTAAAACAGCAAAGGCAAAGATCATCTTAAAAAAATGTATTTCAGTCAGGGTACTATGAGGAAACTGGAAACAACATTAGGTATTTCAGAAGAGCCAATTTAATTTAGAGAATTGATTACGTTTTTGTGGAAGGGTGAAAAAGAAAAAAGGAAACACCTCCTGGGGTAAGCCAGAGATACCAACTGCTGGGCCTGGCTCCCAGGCAGGCAGTGAGGTTTTCCAAAATCTAGGAGTTCACAGGAATTCTGGCAAGTGGAGCTTCTGCTTCTGAAGAGGGAGCACAGCCCGACTGTGAAAGGGTGTAGTGAGGCTGGGTCTTCAAGTGCAAAGTGCTGCTGCTGCTAAAATGACACTGATGGGAGCAACACGCAAACAGGAAGAAAAAAGTCCTTTCTCCCTCTTGCCTGCCAATTTCCCAGTGTGCACATCTGCAGAACCTAACAAGCTTCTAGCAAAGGAGAGATATGGTTTGCAGAGTTCCAGTCACAGTACCACAAAGCAGGCTAAAAAATTTGGCATTTACATCTGATCACCTCATATGTATCACAGCATGCGTGCATGAATTTATTCATTCAAAAAATATGTAGTAAAGTTCCACTGTGTGCCAAATACTTTTTAAGTGCTTGGGATACATAAGTGAAGAACAATTTAGACAGAGATATCTGCCATACAGAGGAATGGTGTTTCAAATGACAGCCTGTCATAGCAACATTCTAAGCCAGATGATAGGTTTTTTTTTTAAGTTTGTGTATTTATTTTGAGAGAGAAAGAGTGTGAGGGAGAGGGGCAGACAGAGAGGAAGAGGGAATCCCAAGTAGACTCTACACCACCAGCAAAGAGCCTGACACAGGGCTTGAACTCACAAGCCGTGAGATCATGACCTGAGCCAAAATCAAGAGTCAGATACTGAACCGACTGAGCCACCCAGGCGCCCCCAGATGATAGTTTTGAAAGGATACTGTGCCCCCCCTAGAATTGTGTGCCTTACAGTGATAGAATAAGAAAGGTATTTCAAAATAAAAAACTGGTAATAGTTTACTACCAAGAGTCCTACCTCAGGGAACTTCTCTGTATGAAAGCCAAAGAAGGATTGTCTCAGGCAAGATTTGCTAAGCAAATAAAATGATGTAGGCATGCAAACCCAGACAGACTCTGTCTGTAGAAAAGGATAATTTGTGGGATTTTAAGAGAAATGACTAAACTAAAATACTGGACAAAACAGAACATACATTTGAAGGTGGAGTAACCAGAGTCAAGGTGTTCAAAGGCTCTCTTAATGTTGAGGAGTGAGTTAATATATTGCTTGGACTTTAAGTTAAATAGAGTGAAGATTTATGGTTAACTATTAAAAAGAATGCACAAATCCCAAACCTGTGAGGATACAATTATGAAGGTAGAAAGGGGAGGACCAAAAAAAAAAAAAAAAACTTATGCAAGAAATGACAAAATGGAGGAGAAAAGGCGCAATAAGGAATCAGAACAAGAGCAACAAAAAATTGATAAGAACCAATAGAATCCAAGAAGTAAACAATCTTAAAATCTGTAATGGAAGTCACAATAATGTCAAATTGGAAATTTTTAAAGGAGCTACATGTTTTAATAAGAGCCATACCTAAAACATAAATGTTGGAAGAAATGGGAAAATATATACCAGATACATACTAATCAAAAGTGAGTAGATACATTAATTACCTGAAAAAAACATATTTCAAAACAAAAAATTATTAGGGGCAGAGGAAATGACTATGTAATGATAAAAGATTTAGTTCACCAGAAAGATAATAGCAATTCTAAACTTAGCATACCCAATAACCTCAAAATACATAAAGCAAAAAAAGATTGCTCTACTGAAAGAAATTGACAAATCCCAGCATAAATACCTTTCTCCACTATTGATGAGCCCATCAGTGTCAGAATCTATATTCATGAAGTGTGTTAATCTGTGGTTTTCTTTGCTTGTAATACTTTGTTTAATTTTGTTCTTAGGTTAATAATGACTTTGTATAATGAATTGGGAAGTGCTCCCTTCACCTCATTTTTCCAGAACAGTTTATAGAGAAGTGCTATTATTTCTTCCTTAAATATTTGATAGAATTCAGCAGTGAAACCATCTTGGCCAGGATTATTTGTGAGAGATTTCTAACAAATTCAACCTCTTTAGTAAAAGTATTCAATTATCTCTTGAGTGAGTTTTATTAGTTGTGTCCTTAAAGAAATTTTTCCACTTCATCTAAGTTGAATTTATGGGCATATAGATGTTCGTAATATTTTTTTCTCAATTTCTTAGTATCTATGGGATCTGTAGTAACATACTACTCTTAATTCTGATATTGGTACTTAGTGTCTTTTCCCTTTTTTTTTTTCCTGATCAGACTGACTAGAAATTTATCAATTTTATTGATCTTCTCAAAGAACCAAGAACTCAAGGTTTTGGAGCCATTGATTTTTCTCTGTTGTTTTTTATTTTCTCTTTCATTGATGTCTGTTCTGTATTATTTCCTGTCTTCTGCTTGCTTAGGATTTAATTTGCTGGGGTTTTTTTAGTTTCTTGATGTGGAAGCTTAGGTTATTGGTTTGAGCCCTTGCTTTTCTAATGTAGGTGTCTGCTTTAGCTGCACATCACAAATTTTGTCATATTTCATTTTCATTCAGTTTTACATAGTTTATAATTTTCCTCCTAATTTCTTCTCTGATCTGTAAGTTAGTATGTTCTTTGGGTTTCCAACTATTGGGCATTTTCCAGATCTCTTTCTTTAATTGATTTCTAATTTAATCCCATTGCAGTAAATGAACATAGTTTGTGTGACTTAAATTCTTTTTAACTTATTCAGACTTGTATGACCCAGAATATGATCTCTTGGTAAATGTTCCATGTGCATCAGAAAAGAATACTACTGTTAGAGTATGCTAGAAATGTCATTTAGGTCAAGTTGTTTGATAATATTGTTTGTGTCTTCTTTATCTTTACTGATCTTTTTGTGTAATTCTTCTATCAGTTTTTGAGAAGCATGTTGAAATCTACAACTATAATTCTGAATTTGTCTTCTCTCAGTTTTTTATTCTTGCATTTTCAAGTTCTTTTTTTTTTAAGTTTTTATTTAAATTCCAGCTAGTTAACTTATAAGATAGTATTAGTTTCAGGTGTACAACGTAGTGATTCAACACTTGCATGCATCACCTAGAGCTCATTGCAACAAGTGCCCTCCTTAATACTCAACACCTATTTTCCCCATCTTCCCACCCACCTCCCCTCTGGTAACCATCACTTTGTCTCTATAGTTCAGAGTCTATTTCTTGATTTGCTTCTCTCCCTCTTTTCTTTTCCCTTTGCTCTTTTGTTTTGTTTCTGAAATTCCACATACGATTGAAATTATATGGTATTTGTCTTTCTCTTTCTTATTTTGCTTAGCACAGTATACTCTAGCTCCATCCTTTTTGTTGCACTCTAACATTTATTTATTATTGTGAAAGCAGAACTGCACAGAGTGTTTACATGACTCACTATATGCTATCAGAATCAGCTGTTGATTTATCGACCTTGTAGAACCGAGGTCTCATTGTTATTCAACATAGTAGTAGAAGTCCTAACCTCAGTAATCAGACAACACAAAGAAATAAAAGACATCCAAATCAGCAAGGAAGAAGTCAAACTTGCACTCTTTGCAAATGACATGATACTCTCAATGGAAAACCCAAAAGATCCACCAAAAAACCTGCTAGAACTGATCCGTGAATTCAGCAAAGTTGCAGGATATAAAAATCAATGTACAGAAGTCAGTTGCATTTCTATCAACCAATAATGAAACATCAGAAAGAGAAATCAAGGAATTGATCCTATTTACAAGTGCACCAAAAACCATAAAATACCTATGAATAAACCTAACCAAAGAGGTGAAAAATCTATACACTGAAAAAGTATGGGAAGCTTATTAGAAATTGAATAAGACACAAAAAGTGGAAAAATATTCCATGCTCATGGATTGGAAGAACAAATGCTTTTAAAATAGTGATACTACCCAAAGCAATCTACATATTCAGTGCAATCTCTATCAAAATAACACCAGCATTCTTCACAGAGCTAGAACAAACAATCCTAAACTTTGTATGGAACCAGCATAAGACCCTGAATAGCCAAAGCAATCCTGAAAAAGCAAACTAAAGCTGGAGGCATCACAGTTTCAGACTTTAAGCTGTATTACTAAGCTGTAATCATCAATACAGTATGGTACTGGCACTAAAAACAGGCACATAGATCAGTGGAACAGAATAGAGAACCCAGTAATGGACCCACAAACATATGGCCAACTAATTTTTGACAGAGCAAGAAAGAATATACAATGGAAAAAAGACCGTCTCTTCAGCAAATGATGTTGGGAAAACTGGACAGTGACATGCAGAAGAATGAACCTGGATCACTGTCTTGCACCACACACAAAAATAAACTCAAAATGGATGAAAGACCTAAACACAATACAGGAAGCCATCAAAATCCTAGAGGTGAAAGCAGGCAAAAACCTCTTTGACTTCAACTGCAGCAACTTCTTACTCAACATGTCTCTGTAGGCAAGGGAAACAAAAGCAAAAATGAACTAATGGGACCTCATCAAGATAAATAAAACTTCTGCACGGCAAAGGAAACAATCAGCAGAACTAAAAGGCAACTTATGGAATGGGAGAATATATTTGCAAATGACATATCAGATAAAGGGTTAGTATCCAAAATCTATAAAGAACTTCTCAAACTCAACACCCAAAAAAATAATCCAGTGAAGAAACGGGCAAAAGACATGAATAGATACTTTTCCAAAGAAGACATCCAGATGGCTAACAGACACATGAAAAAGTGCTCAACTTCACTCATCATCAGGAAAATACAAATCAAAACTTCACTGAGATACCACCTCACATCTATCAGAATGACTAACAACTCAGGCAGCAATGACAGATGTTGGTGAGGATGTGAAGAAAGAGGATCTCTTTTGCACTGCTGGTGGGAATGCAAACTGGTACAGCCACTCTGGAAAACAGTATGGAGGTTCCTCAAAAAAGTAAAAATAGAACTACCCTACGACCCAGCAATTGGACTACTAAGTATTTATCCAAGGGACACAGGTGTGCTGTTTCGAAGGGGCACGTGCACCCCAGTGTTTACAGCAGCACTATCAATAGTAGCCAAAGTATGGAAAGAGCCCAAATGTCCATTGATGGATGAATGGATAAAGAAGATGTGGTATATATATACAATAGAGTATTACTTGGCAATCAAGAAGAATGAAATCCTGTCATTTGCAACAATGTGGATGGAACTAGAGTGTATTATGCTAAGCAAAATTAGTGAGAGAAAGACAAATATCATGACTTCCCTCATATGTGGAATTTAAGATGCAAAACAGATGAACATAAGGGAAGGGAAGCAAAAATAATATAAAAACAGGGAGGGGGACAAAACATAAGAGACTTAAAATATAGAGAACAAACTGAGGGTAGCTGGAAGGGTTGCAGGTCGGGGGAAGGGCTAAACAGGCAAGGGGCATTAAGAAGAACACTTGTTGGGATGAGCATGGGGTATTCTATGTAGGAGATGAATCACTGGATTCTACTCCTGAAATCATTATTGCGCTATATGCTAACTAGGACGTAAATTAAAAAATAATAATAAAAATAAATTTAAAAATTTTTGAAAAGTACCAAGTTCTCAAAATATGCTATCTTACCCATAGTAAGGTCTTACCCATATCTTACTATATAAGAAATACACTGTTTTACCCTCAGTACTAAGCTATAAGCGTCCTATGTTTTTACTAAAACATCCAACTTAGACTTCTTCTGATTTAAGCTGTGTGTGTGTGTGTGTGTGTGTGTGTGTGTGTGTGTGTGTGTGTGTGTATCAATGGCTATTTGGTATCCATGGTATGCTTTTTTTTTTTAATTTATATATATGTATTTTTAAGTTTTTATTTAAATGCAAGTTAACATGTAGGGTAATAATGATTTCAGGAGTAGAATTTAGTGATTATGTAAGTATTTTTAAGTTCTATTATTAGGTGCATAAATCAATGAAATAGAAATCAACAGTCCAAAAGTTGTTTCTTTGAAGCACTGTTCGGGCGAAATTAATCAAGAAAAAATAAAGCATAAATAACCAAGATTGAGGTAAAAGGGAAGCATAGCAACAGCTAAAAAGATAAGACAGTGATACAATTACCAATTTTATGCCAACAAATTTGAAAACAATTGTAAAGAAGACAAATTTCTAGAAAAATGTAATTACCCAAATTGATTTGGGTATTATAACTCAAATGAAAGCAGTGTCTTTAAAAAATCTTCCCACAAAGAACACAGCAAGGTCTATTGATTTTATATGTGAATTCTACCAAACTTTTGAGAATTACACTCTCTCAATATAAACAGACTCTTCTGGACAGCAGAAAAGGGAACAATTTCCCAATTCCTTGAGATGAGACTACTGTAACCTTGAAAGCAAAACTAGGCAAAGACATTATGCAAAAGAAAAGTAATACACTAAGGTCACTTATAAACATAGGTATCAAAACCATAAGCCAAATATTAACAGACTAAATCCAATTGCGTATGTTTTTCTTTAACAAGGTGCACCTTGATCAAGTTGGGTTTACCCCAGAAATACAAAACTGGTCTAACTTTAGGCAAACCTTGTATTTCATCAACCAAATTAAAGAATTATGAAATTATTTCAATAGATTGCATTTCTGCAATACCATCCATGATGTAAAGCTAATGCAAATTAAGAATAGACCAGGACTTCCTTAATCTGATGAGAAGAATCAACAAAATATCTACAGCAAAGATGAATCTTAATGGGGGAAATATTTAAAATAATTCTTTGAAAAGAGAAAAGAGAATGCCACCATCACCACTGTTTTTTCAAACTTGTATCAAAAGTCCTAGTGGGGCACCTGGATGGCTTAGTCAGTTAAACATCTGACTTCAGCTCAGGTCCTGATCCCGCGGTTCGTGAGTTCAAGCCCTACATCCAGCTCTGTGCTGACAGCTCAGATCCTGAAGCCTGCTTCAAATTATATATCTCCCTCTCTCTCGCTCTCAAAAATAAATAAACATTAAAAAAATTTAAAAAGTCCTAGCAAGTACAGTAAATCAAGAAAAAGAAATTAATGGCATAAATATTAGGAAGAAAAAACCCAAAATCTTATTGAGAAATGATGTGATTATCTACATAGCAAACCCAGAAGAAGCTACAGACAAATTTTTAGAACTAACAGCATTTTTGGGATGCCTGGGTGGCTCAGTTGGTTAAGTCTCCAACTTTGGCTCAGGTCATGATCTCGCGGTTTGTGAGTTCAAGCCCCGCATCAGGCTCTGTGCTGACAGCTGTGCCTGTGTCTTGCCCCTCCCATGCTCATGCTCTGTCTCTCTCTGTCTCTCAATAATAAATAAGCATTAAAAAAATTTTTTTAAAGAAATAACAGCATTTTTGTCAAGATGGCTGCCTATAAAGTCGATTAAAAAACTGCATTTCTATATAGCAGCACAAAGTATTAGAAAACATAATTTTCAGAATGTATTTCCATTGTTACAAAAATATAAACCTCCCAGTAGTAAATCTAACAAAAATTTGTATGCCTTGTCTGCACAAAGTGATAAAACTTTATTGAAAGGCATTTTAAAAGACCTAAATAAGCAGAGAGATATATAATGTTCATGGATAAGACAACACACATCATAAACATGTCACTTTTCCCCAGTTTGATTTATAGAGTCAATGCTGTTATAATCAAAATAACAAGCTTTTTTTTTTATGACACTTGAAAAGCAGACCTTTATATTTATATGGAAGGGTAAAGGAATAGACATGACACTCAAAAAAATTAGGGTGTGAGAATTGCCTCACCTTTATGAAAAATTATAAAGCAAGACCTAATGCCATGTGCTCAAGGATAAACAGAAATAATGACCAGGAGGAACTAAATAGAAAGCCCAGAAGTCGACTCTGACATACATGGGACCGTGGAGGATCAATAGGGAGAGAGGGGGTTTTGCAGGAAGCTGTGCTGGGCAGTGCTGAGCTAATTCCATCCTCACCTCATCACTTAACAAAGGAATCCCATGAGTATCAAGGACAGAACTTTAAAATTTAGAGTAAAATGGGGCACCTGAGGGGCGCCTGAGTGGCTCAGTCAGTTGGGCATCCGACTTCGGCTCAGGTCATGATCTCACGGTTTGTGGGTTCGATCCCCATGTTGGGCTCTGTGCTGACACCTCGGAGCCTGGAGCCTGCTTTAGATTCTGTCTCCCTCACTCTCTGCCCCTCCCCCACTTGTGCTCTGTCAAAAATAAATAAACATTAAAAAAAAATTTTTTTTAATTAGAGTAAATTGTAGGAGGTGATCTTTCTGGCCTTGGAATATAAGATGATTTCTTAAGATATAAAAGCACAAACTAGAAGAGAAAATATGAATAAGTTCAACTATTTTTAAAGTTTACATTTTTGTAAATTGAAGACATTTTTTTTTAATTTTTTTATAAAAATTTTTTTTCAACGTTTATTTATTTTTGGGACAGAGAGAGACAGAGCATGAACGGGGGAGGGGCAGAGAGAGAGGGAGACACAGAATCGGAAACAGGCTCCAGGCTCTGAGCCATCAGCCCAGAGCCTGACGCGGGGCTCGAACTCACGGACCGCGAGATCGTGACCAGGCTGAAGGCGGACGCTTAACCGACTGCGCCACCCAGGCGCCCCTGAAGACATTTTTTAAATTAGAAGACAGAGAGAAAAAATGTATAACATATTCAACCTACAAGGACTGATATGCAGAACATATAAATAAATTGATGAGAAAGATAAATAATAAAATGGAAAGATATATAAAAGATATTAGCAGACATTTCACTGAAAAAAAGATGTGTACGGCCAATAAACACCAAGAAACAATTTTTAGTCTCACTAATGATCAGTAAATGCAAACTAAGACCACAGTAAGATGCTATTTTACCCCCACTGATGATACCAAGAATTAGAAAGGATATAAAGCAAGAAGCACTCTTAAACATTGCTGATGGGATTATAGATCGTATAACACCTTTAGGGAACACTTTCACATTCTCATGTTATGTTGGACATTTGCATATCTTGTGAACCAACAATCCTACTCCTGGATATCTACTCTACACTGGAGAAATTCTGCACTTTTATTTGCAACAGGAAACGTAAAAACAGGAAGTAACTCAGAGCCCTCATCTACAGAAAATGGATAAATACATTCCAGTATATTCACCTAGTGGACATTTAACCATGCAGCAAAGCTGTTGAATGAGCTACAAGCTATACACAACATGGATGAATTTTAGAAATAGTGTTGAGTAGAAACTTCAAGTCCCAGAAGACTCCTTACAGTATTATACCACTGTTATAATGCACAGGAAGAAGCACACTAAGTATTAAATATTGTTGAAGCGTGTGTGTGTGTGTGAGTGATGGGACAGTGTTTAAAACAGCAATGGAATAACAGACCCAGCATTTAGGATAGTGTGTGCCTCTGAAGAAAAGGCAAGAGGATGGAATAGGGAAGGCACACACAGGTAGATGCAAGTTCATTCTTCACTAGGGTGGTAGCTTCTGGGATATTCGTTATTTTATGCTTTATAGCATAAGTATATATTTTTATATGATTACTATGTATACATGTAATTATATAAGTATGTTCTTTTGTATGTGTGAAATATTGGCATTAAAGAAAGATCATTTTAGTTTTAAAAAAAGAATCCTTTCGAGGAGCCAGTCAACAGGATCAAATCACTGCGGGGAGAATAAATCAGGCAGCTTCAGATTTCTCTGCAGCAGTCATCCAAGCCAAGTAGCAATGGAGGAATGCCAACACATTATTCAAGGAAAGAAGGAGCCATGGTTTTGTATCCAACCAGCTGTCCTTCAGGTATGAAGGCTGCAGACAGAAAGTTTTGAACACATATGATTATATTAACTTGCTAGGGCTACCGTAACAAAGCACCACAGACTGGGTGCCTTAAACAGTTGAAATGTGTTTTCTCACATTCCTGGAGGCCACAGGTCCAGGATCCAGGTGCTGACAGGGTCGGTTTCCTCTGAGGCCTCCCCCCTTGACTTCAGATGGCTAGCCTCTCACCGCCCCTCCACAGGGTCATCCCCCTGTGCACACGACCCTGATGTATCTCTTCCTCTTCTACAAATCCTTCATAGAAACCCAGTGGTGTTGGATTAAGGCCTCACACTGACGGCCTCATTTTAACTTAATTACCTCCTTAAAGACCTTCTGTCCAAATACAGTTATATTTTGAGGTACGAAAGGTTGAGATTTCAACATGAATTTTGGTGGAGCACGATTCAGCCCATAACAAAAATTGCAAAGAATATTGTTCCCATCAACAGTATTGGGCTGAACCTCAGCCAACCACAAGATGATTGGGGAAGCCACACAAAAGTAATGTCAATGATCAATGAATATATTTAACTGCAGAACCAATTGGAAAACAAAAGTGGGAAATGGAGTGATAGAACAGAATATAAATACTATATGCCCTGACAATGAAGAATGATAAAATTACCAAAAAATTAGACTGGAAGAAAGAAAGAAAGTAGAAAGCAGGGTAAGTTTTCTGATTGCTTCATCTGTATTGGCTGAGAGTCCATCCATCAAAAGGAAAATCCAAAATGAGACCTAAATTAAGTACTGAAATTTTGTGTATGGTAGAGGTAGCATCTTGGTGTGGGAGGAGGGATGAAGTATTCATTAAATATTATTGGGACAACTTAGTAGCCATCTGGAAAAAAATAAAATTGGAGCCATATCTTTTCTTTAACACCAAGTTAAATTTCAAATGGATCAAAGATTTAAATGTGAAAAATAAGGGGCACCTGGGTAGCTCAGTCGGTTAAGCATCTGACTTTGGCTCAGGCCATGATCTCAGGGTTTGTGAGTATAAGCCCTGGGTCAGGCTCTTTGCTGACGGCTCAGAGCCTGGAGCCTGCTCAGATTCTGTCTCCCTCTCTCTGCCCCTCCCCTGCTCACTCGCTCTCTCTCTGTCTCTGTCTCAAAAATAAATAAACATTAAAAAAAATTTTAATGTGAAAAATAAAACTATAAAAGTTCTGGGGAAAAAAACATGGTAAAATTTATTGATAATCTGAGGCCTTCTCAGCAACAACTGAAAATCCAGAGACCATCCAAATTAATAAGCTGAGCTACGCAGAAATCAAAATCTATATCACAAAAAGCACCATAGGTCCAAAAGTGGACTTCAGAAAACTGAGAGAATGTATCTGTAATTCATATCATAGGCAGGGAACTAATTTCTCTAATAAATAAAGAGCTTTTTCAAATAGAGAAGATAAAGACCTCTTAACAAAATATAAGAGCAGCTACTTCACAGAAAGGAAATACAAAGGGCTGTCAAACATGAAAGGATGGTCAGTTCCATTCATAAGAAGGGAAATGCAGATTTAAACCCCATTCTTTACCTCTCAAAGAGTCCAAGAGTTTAATAACAGACTGTGGTGAGGCTATAACAAAACAGGGACACATGTATTTCTGGTGAGGAATTGTTACAGTCCTATGGAGGGCAGTGTGATGGTATCTATCAAAATGACATGTGTATTCCCTTGTCCACATCTGGAAATGTATCCTACAAATTCACGGGCACAAATGCAAAACTATACCTAAGGTTATTTTTTCAGTGATGTTTGTAATAGTAAAAAATTGGGGGAGAGAGGAGTATTCATTCATAAGGATCTAGTTAAATAAATAATGGAACATCCATACAATGAATAATAATGCAGCTGATAATAAAAGAACGAGGAGGCTTTCCATACACTGATGTGGCAAGAACTCCAAGGTGTATTGTTTAGTGAAGAAAACAAAGTGCAAGTGAATGTTACCTTTTATATAAGTAATACGTGACCTCATATGAAAAGATGGGAGTATCAGCCTGTATTCGTATTTGCTTATATAAAGCGTAAAGAAACCCTGGAAAGTTACATAGGAAACTAAAAATACTGTTTACTTGTATACAATAGAGACAAGAATGGGAAGGAGACTTTTCACTGTATAACTTTGCATACCTTCTGGTCTTTGAAACATGTAAATGAGTTACCTGTTCAAAAACTTAAGTAAATTTAATTCCAAAAGATCATGGGCATGAAACATAGTTCTGCTATTTAATAGTTGAGCGGATTGGGACAAGACAATCTCTTTGAGTCATAGTTTTCTTATCTATAAAAGGCTGTAATATCAGTATCAAGCCCGTAGGATTGCTGTTAGGGTTACTGAGGATGCACATGTGTGGCTGCCTCCAGCACCTAGTAAGTACTCAGTGGTCATGAATGCATGTTACTGTTCTGAGTCTTGGTGGTAAATTCGTATGTTTAAGAGACGCCAGCTTCAACTGACCATTCTTTTGTAGAACCAGACATCCTGGGTCCTTTCCAGCATGGCAGCCCTCTACTGGAGAGTAAAAGGCCAAGGAAAGAAGGCAATTGACTGCCTCCGCCAGGCCCTCCACTATGCTCCACACCAGATGAAGGTGAGTGGGACTCAGAAGGTGTGAATTTCTGTCTCTTGGTCCTTTCCATTGTTTATTCTGAGGTTTCAACTAGCCGTCCTCATTCTTAGCCAGTAAGAAAGTGGCAAAATAGCATAGGCTGGAAGAACCTATGACCCCACTTATGCTACCACAAGCCTGGACGTTATACCCACCGCCATGCCTTCCTGCCTCAGCAAATGGGAACTTGGGGGAAGGTCTTCAGGATCACTGGAAGGTGTTTCTTTCTATTCAGAGCCACCTGGCATAAAACATACTGGCCTAGGCAGCCTGTCACCCTGCAAGTCGTTCTGGGTTTAGCTCATCCCCAGAGGCCTGGAAGCCTGTTACACTTGTTTTGCTTAGACTGCTGACTTAAGCTTGCTTCCAGACACAGAAACTGAACCAGTTTCCATCTCTTCTTATATATCGGCCAGTTCCTGGTCTTCATCTGACTTCACCTTTTCCACAAAAACGAAAACTTCAAAAAGCCCTGCTAACTCAGTGTAACATCAGTCTTTTCAAAAATGCCAGTTGTAGTTATGATGACTGAGAATGTTCAGCTTTTTAATTTTTTTTCAACGTTTTTTATTTATTTTTGGGACAGAGAGAGACAGAGCATGAACGGGGGAGGGGCAGAGAGAGAGGGAGACACAGAATCGGAAACAGGCTCCAGGCTCCGAGCCATCAGCCCAGAGCCTGACGCGGGGCTCGAACTCACGGACCGCGAGATCGTGACCTGGCTGAAGTCGGACGCTTAACCGACTGCGCCACCCAGGCGCCCCGCGAATGTTCAGCTTTTTAACAGCACATTTGTGTCCACATGTGCTGAGTTCTGCATTAATCTCCACATCTCCTACTTCCTGATGACATGGCTCATGTCTTCATGAGTGGTGGAAGGAGCTCACCTTTCCTTTTAGGCACTGTTGAGTTCCAAATGCAGCTGGGCCCCTTGCTAGCTTTGTGACCTTGGGCAGGTTATGAGACCTCTGTGGCCTCACGTAATGCCCTGCACTCTGCGAGTGTCCAGTAAGGACAGAGGGGTTCTCCCTTCCTGTGTCTTCTGTATCTCCTATAGAACTCCAGACTGTGTGATTCAGGTGGTAATTGCTTGGGTAACACATTTAAAGGACATAAATATTTGTGATGATAAAAATGTCGCTACTTATTCAGCCTATCATCCTGTGCTCTGTACTGCTAGACAGCAGCAAGGGCCAACACTCTAGGTCAGGGGTCAAAGAATGTTTTCTGTAAAGGACCACATGCTAAGAAATTTAGGCTGTGTAGGTCAGACAGCCTCTGTTCTTGCCACTCGGTTCTGCCATGGTAGCATAAAACAGCCACAGAAATACGTAAAAGAATGGGAATGGTTACATTACAGTAAAACCTTACAAAAACAGGCAGCCAGCTAGATTTGGCCTGTAGGCCAAAGTTCACCAGCCCCTGCTTCAAGCAGATGATGCTGTGGACCTTGCAGAAGGCACTTTGACTCTGTGACAGCATGACTCAGAGTGTGTGGTCTATGGTCAGGTGTCAGTCCATGAGCCGTTTATTACCAATCTGCAACAAGATGGGAGCCTATACCGGAACGTAAACCACCAACTTCACTAAGCAGATTGTTTACTCAGTTGACATTTCTGCTTCGTGTTTTGAGGCTAGACTTTCCTAATGAAAGAAGTAATGCATTGGTTTATATTCTCTCGCAATCGCCTCATCTATCACAGGCCAGTAGCAAATAGAAGACCAGCAGGTTCAGTTGCATTACTCAGTCATTGACCAGGAAAAACCTACTGCATTATTTATGAACAACTAAGAATGAAAGCTCAAAAACCAGTATCTTTCCCTTCTCGCCATTCTCCTTCTGTTCCCAGGATGTGCCCCTGATTAGCCTGGCTAATATCTTGCACAATGCCAAGCTCTGGAACGACGCTGTCATAGTAGCCACCATGGCAGTAGAGATCGCGCCGCACTTTGCTGTGAACCACTTCACGCTGGGCAACGTCTACGTGGCAATGGTGAGATTGGTAGTGGGGCCAGAGCACACCCTCTCTCTGCCCCTCTCTCCCGGGCACACCTTTGATTGCAAAACTTTCTTGACTATCAGTGTCCTCCAGTTTCCTGTACATTTTGTGTCTGAAATTGCTAGGTCCACCAAAGGTATATTTTATGGCTAAAGGGTTTGTGCATTAAAAAGACAGTACATAGGGGCACCTGGGTGGCTCAGTCGGTTGAGCATACGACTTCAGCTCAGGTCATGATCTCACGGTCCATGGGTTCGAGCCCCGCGTCGGGCTCTGTGCTGACAGCTCAGAGCCTGGAGCCTACTTCGGATTCTGTCTCCCTCTCTCTCTGCCCCTCCCCTGCTCATGCTCTGTCTCTCTCTGTCTCAAAAATAAATAAAAACATTTGAAAAATTAAAAAAAAAATACAGTACAAAAGGGGCCCCCAGGTGGCTCAGTCAGCTAAGCCTTTGACTCTTTGATTTCGGCTCAGGTCATGGATCTCATGGTTCATGAGTTCAAGCCCCTCATCAGGCTCTATACTGACAGCATGGAACTTGCTTGGGATTCTAGGTCTCCCTCTCTGTCTGCCCCTCCCCTGTTCTCTCTCCCTCTCTCTCCCTCTCCCTCTCTCTCTCTCTCTCTCTCTCTCTCTCTCTCTCTCAAAATAAATAGATAAGCATTTTTAAAAATAAGATAAAAATATAGTACATGAAACTCACCTAAGTATTTGCACTGTGTAGCTCCTCCGCATGAATTTAACACTAACAATGGTGTCAGAGTTACCTACAGTTTTCTGGAGCCAGAAAAACTTACCTAATGCTCACATGGACATAAACACTCATATTCTCTTGCCTTCAGGTTGGGCTAGGTACCTGTCATTGCACTCATGATGCCCTGTGCATGTTTTTCTTGCCACATTTTCACCTTGTTTTATAATCTTTTTTAAGTGTCCGTCTCTCCCCCTAGACGAGGAGCTCTTTGGAGAAGAGACTCCTCTTCATCTTTCCGTTCCTAGCACTTCACAGTGTTTGGCACATACCAGGTCTCTTCAAATGTTTAATGAATGCTGGAGTGCCACTGGTTACATGGGATCCCATTTACAGAGAAAATACCAAAGCCATCATCCGGAACCCTTGTTCTGGTCAGAAACAAGGACCAATTTCAGAACTTAAAATCCCAGGGGTCCTCTAGAAGCTGCCATAGCTGAATTTAACATTAGGATCATGCCTTGCACTTGCATCTAAAGCTGGGTGTCTCACATGGGGCAACACCCAAGGTATTCTCAGTAAAGGCTAATAGAATAAGCAGCTTAAAGCTCTAAGTTTTATGTGTCATCCTTGACTGGAAAGGCGGCAAGTATAATTTGGCCAGGTAGGTATTGCTGAATGTGCAGATTTCCCTCTCTGCTTCTTAAAAATCAAAGTATCTATTTTTGTCCCCAGTAAATGTGAAATTTGCTACTATGAATGAGAAATTCTGCCTCTCACTTGCCTAGGAGGCGTCATTCAACCAGTTGGTTTGGGCTCTTCTTTGAGAGTGTTGGTCTACGTAAAAGATTAATGCCTTCAAAATGGCCGTGATCATTTCCAAACAATGTTTGTATTTTTAAACACTAGAGAGAACAAAAAAGCTGTTTGAAAATCTACAATACCTGACTTTGAGATACCTGACTTTACTTCCATCTCTCTAGCTGTAGTAAAAAAACTTCAGGCAGATGCATAAGGAGCATTTGCCAGGCATAGTTCTAGAAGTTTCTGTGAGGATTAAATGGAGGGATTTTGTAAAGCACCCAGCACAGGGCCCGGCACAGGGCAGGTACTCAGGAATGATGGCTCTCACTGTTACCTCCAGGATGCCTCCCAGTGTTGGGTCAGACTTTTGTAAAGGTGATCTCCCCTTCCATTTTGGCTCTTGGGCTCTGCCTTCATTTTCTTTGTGATATTGTACCTTGGGGGTGGAGGTAGTTGTTTCCTTCCAGACCTCGGAGTTTTCCTCAGAGATGTAGACCTATTGAGAAATACAGCAGGATTGCGACTGGCACAGAGGCGCTTCTCGAGAAGAAACCAGTGATGACACATATTTAGCTGGGTATCCCTCTCACGTCTGTCCCTTTGCCTCTCACAGGAAGAGTTTGAAAAAGCACTGGTGTGGTATGAATCGACACTGAAGCTGCAGCCTGAGTTTGTTCCGGCCAAGAACCGAATCCAGACTATCCAGTGTCACTTAATGCTGAAGAAGGGACGGCGCTCTCCCTAATGCATCCCTCCTCTCTCTCTTTCTCTCTTTCTCTCTCTCTCCCTTCATGCTCTTAAAAAAAAAAAAAAATAAGAAAAGAAACCAATCATTGTCAGTATCTACTTTTAATGATGTGTGTGAGAATAACTGAGTAAGACTTAAAACAGGACTTTTACATATGTGGGAATTGGTTTTGTTTTGTTTTTAAGTTCCTTCTTTCCCCCAGCCAACCTCCGCAACACAGATTTCTCAAAAGGAAAATGCAGCCGAAAGATACCGTGTAAATACTGAGCCAAGACGTTTCTGGAGCTGCGCTCTGTCTCCAAAACCTCGATGCCTTTAGGGCTTTCTTCAGTGGTCCAGCCAGCCTCCTCCTCTCTCTCGGGCGGAGGATGAAACCGCGTTGCACATTCTCTGCTTCCTGTCGTAGCCTCTGTTGTCAGTGGAAACGCAAAAGCCCATCTGGTGCCAGTGAGAAGCAACGTTGTGCGCTCTCCCCATTAGATCCATGCTGTCCTCGGTCGTGTCCGTTCCATGCTGCTATGTTACAAACTCTCAGAGGTAGTTTGCAGGGGAGGAAGGGGAAATGATTTTTAAAACAAAATATTTACAACAACAGAAACTCTTAGGATCACCTGACCTTTGTGATGTTATTTATGTTGGGGAGGGAGGGGGGCTGAGAAGGGGAAATCAGCCGTGTACACCATCTATATCATTTGTACTTTACTTACAAATCACAAGGAAACCAATAAGTTGAAATCCTATATAACAGGTTTATATATATAGAATATGTATATTTGAAGCCCTCTACAGACCGAGTCTATGTTTTACTAATTCTTTGTTCACTGTGTTACCCGCCTTGGAATAAGGTGTGAGTGTGTGCTCCCTCTCTCTGAGGCCTTCAGACTTAGCTCCTCAGGAGAGAGCGACGCACCAAGGTTGAGTATTTCCGTACAGTGCTCTTCCCTCTGGTCCCAGGAGAGTCAGAAACTCCAGACATTTTGGAATCTTCAAGGGCACATACTGAGAACAAAAATAAAAGTTGTTTATGAGCAAAATAGGTCTGTAGCGTGTTTTTTCTTCAAAACCAGACTAACGTGGACAGCTCTGAAGCCAATGATAACTCTGGATCTGATCCTCTCAAGTCCTGGGTCATCTTTATCTTTCTTTCCACAACAGCAAGGTGAGGAGAGAGATAATCCATCGCTAGATTGTATGGCTGATGAACTTATCAGCGTGATACATTTGACCGGCAAAGATGCACAATCAGCAAGTGTTCAGAGTTGGGTATATAATTGACCTTCCCGGGAAAGGAAGAATAATCTAAGTCACAAAGTCACATCCCCTCAGGGTGAGCACTGATCCTGAAGTTCATCCATGTAAGCGTCATGGAGAACCTTGGTGAGGGTCATGTCGTGGGCGGGCACACACTACGCAGCCAGTGAACATTAGCTCTTCTTGTTGGCAGAGGTCTTCAGGCCTGCCACCAAATCTTTTCCCAGTTCTAGAAATAAATGATTTTTCCTTCACGTTAAAGAGTTTTGTTCCATTTCTGGACCCTGATCCAAAAGCTTGGTGGCTGCTTGGGGAGCCTGGGGCCTCAGTTGGTTAAGTGTATGACTCTTGGTTTTGGCTCAGGTCATGATCTCACCGTTCATGAGTTCGAGCCCCATGTCAGGCTCTGTGCTGACAGCATGGAGCCTGTTTAGGATTCTCTCCTCTCTCTGCCCCTCCCCCACTCACTCGTTCTCTGAAATAAACAAACTTTAAAAAAAAAAAAAAAAAACTGCTTCCAACAGTGATTCCTAGCTGGAAGGTGAGGAGCTTGAGAGTATTTAATAGAAATGCCACCCGAAGAAATTTTGATCTTTCTGTTTTTCACTCCGGTGGGTTTCTTCGATTCTGTCTTCCAATCCACTAACTCGTCAGCTGTGTCTAGTCTACTGTTTACCCATTGAGATTTTTATTGCAATGATATTTTTCACTCTTAGGATTTCTGGGTGGCTCTTTTTATCATATCTGCTTGCTCATGTTTCATGATCTCTCCTTGTTTGGTGGATGCTAGTCTTTGTTTTAACGACTTGAACATTTTCAGTATTCTTTTCAAATCGCACAATGATTTCTTGTTCATCAGGAATGAATTCTGTTTGTTGGGCATGTGGACTGGTGACCCCATAATGCTTGAATTCC
Organism: Acinonyx jubatus; assembly: GCF_027475565.1. Taxonomy (NCBI): domain Eukaryota; kingdom Metazoa; phylum Chordata; class Mammalia; order Carnivora; family Felidae; genus Acinonyx; species Acinonyx jubatus. Next base: position 19,184,257 of record NC_069390.1, on the reverse strand, counting down.
CTGGTCCTCAGTGTTTACATCTCTGCTCCCCTCTGTGTTCTTTCCCATCCTTAGTGATCTCATCCAGTTACATGGTTTCGGATTCTGTCTCCGTGCTTATGACTTCCACATTCATACCTCAGGCATGGATAGATGCCTATTAGCCCTAAACTCATTTGTCCAACTGTCTACTCCATATTTTCACGTGGTCCAAAACTGAATTCCTTATCCTTCCCAAGGAGTCTTGTCTAACTTTGGTCTTCCCATCTGAGTTTCCTGTTTCCAATTAATCAAGTCAAAACAAACAAACAAACAAAAATCCTAGAGTAATCCTGACACCTGTTAAAACAGAAGTCAGATTGTGTCATTTCTGTCCTTAAAACTAGTGACTTGAAAGGACATATAAAGCCTTACCAAACACACACACACACACACACACACACACACACACTGGCTCACCTCTTGGGCTTTATCTATTATTCTCCCTCTTCCTTTTTTTTTAAATATGAAATTTATCGTCAAATTGGTTTCCATACAACATCCCAACACGTGCCCGCCTCAATACCCACCACCCATACTCCACTCCCTCCCACCCCCCATCAACCCTCAGTTTGTTCTGTTTTTAAGAGTCTCTCATGTTTTGCCTCCCTCCCTCTCTAACCTTTTTTTTTTTTTCCTTCCCCTCCCCATGGTCTTCTGTTAAGTTTCTCAGGATCCACATAAAAGTGAAAACATATGGTATCTTTCTCTGTATGACTTATTTCACTTATTTCACTCTCCAGTTCCATCCACGTTGCTACAAAAGGCCGTATTTCATTCTTTCTCATTGCCATGTAGTATACCATTGTGTACATAAACCACATTTCTTTATCCATTCATCAGTTGATGGACATTTAGGCTCTTCCCATAATTTGGCTATTGTTGAAAGTGCTCCTATAAACATTGGGGTACACGTGCCCCTATGCATCAGTACTCCTGTATCCCTTGGGTAAATTCCTAGCAGTACTATTGCTGGGTCATAGGGTAGATCTATTTTTAATTTTTTGAGGAACCTCCACACTTTTCCAGAGTGGCTGCACCAGTTTGCATTACCACCAACAGTGCAAGAGGGTTCCCATTTCTCCACATCCTCACCAGCATCTATAGTCTCCTGATTTGTTCATTTTAGCCACTCTGACTGGCGTGAGGTGGTATCTGAGTGTGGTTTTGATTTGTATTTCCCTGATGAGGAGTGACGTTGAGCATCTTTTCATGTGCCTGTTGGCCATCTGAATGTCTTCTTTGGAGAAGTGTCTATTCATGTTTTCTGCCCATTACTTCACCGGATTATTTTTGGGGGTGGGGGTGTGGAGTTTGGTGAGTTTTTTATAGATTTTGGATACTAGCCCTTCAAAAACAGACACATAGACCAATGGAATAGAATAGAAATCCCAGAATTAGACCCAGAAAAGTATGGCCAACTAATCTTTGACAAAGCAGGAAAGCATATCCAACGGAAACAAGTCTCTTTAACAAATGGTGCTGGGAGAACTGGACAGCAACATGCAGAAGGATGAAACTAGACCACTTTCTTACACCATTCACACACACACAAAAAAACCTCAAAATGGTTTTGGTTTTACTCAGGTAAAGGACCTGAGTGTGAGATAGGAAACCATCAAAACCCTAGAGGAGAAAGCAGGAAAAAACCTCTCTGACCTCAGCCACTGCAATTTCTTACTTGACACATCCCCAAAGGCAAGGGAATTAAAAGCAAAAATGAACTACTGGGACCTCATGAAGATAAAAAGCTTCTGCACTGCAAAGGGAACAATCAACAACACTAAAAGGCAACCAACGGAATTGGAAAAGATATTTGCAAATGACCTATCGGACAAAGGGCTAGTATCTTCCTCCTTTTCAGCCAAACTAGCCTACTGACTGTGTTTTGAAACTTCCCACCTGCTCCTGCCTCAGGACGTCCGCATTTGCTGTTGGCTTTATCTGAAATGCTCCTCCCCAAAACCCACTTGGCTTACCTCCTCACCACCTCTGTGGGGCTTCCCTGATCATGAGATTTTACATTATGGCACCCGCCATCACAGTGTCCTAACCCCCTTGCCTGTTTACTTCTCTCCATAAAGAATCATCATTGAGTCTACCAGCATATTTATTGTCACTCCCAACCTAAAAGGAAGCTCTAACTGCGAAGTTTTTATCTGTTTTGTACCCTGATGTGCCTCTAGCCCCTGGTACACAGTAGGTATCCAGAGAAAACTGTTGAGTGAATTAATTCATTAGTGGAGCTGGATGCCTCCCTATGAAGGAAGTTTTTGAGGTGGTCTCTCCTGGGATCTCTACAAGGTCAAACATGTTTGTATGTTACTTTCTGTGGGGTTTCTGCACTGTATGGAGAGTGAATTAGGGCCCCACCTTCCCAAAGGCAGGAGACTGAGGGTCCCAATATTTTACCTACTGGACAAAAATGTCTCATCCCTGGCTCCTGGCCTTATGCAGACCCATTTACATCTCTCAGTTGTCCATGAGTCCTGATTCCTGTCCCTGTGTGGAGCCTATGACCACAGTTCCTCAGCCCATAGTGATTCTCAGGCCTTGTGGATTGTTGCAGTGAGTTCCCACACCATTGCTGGCACGTGGTGATTTCTCTTTCTTGACTTTACATTAGCTCAGTATTTAAAATTGTGTGTTGAAGTTGAGAGTAGGGGATTCCAGAGTGTGTGCCCCATGTGCTTTCATGACTGGAAGTTTGGAAAGGCCAGTTCTATACCACATATGACCTTTCCCCCAAGAAATCTGGAACTTCCCCTGGGGATACTGATAAACATGAATTATATTCTTCATAAGGGCTCAAATGGAAAAAGACATTCAGACCCACTAGCTTCAGATCAGAGCATACTCTGACTTTGTCTAGAATTTACCTTCTCCAGAGTTACGCCATGGCCTTCAACCCCAAAATCTCTGCAGGGGCCTATTACAGAAAGCCCAGCTACTCTGAAAATGTCCAGCTCCTTTGGGGAAGTACTCCTTACCATGTGAAAACAAGCTCAGGCCCTTCTGGAAATAAGGCCTGGCCAGACCCTTACCACATTAGCTTCATTAAAATGGCAGATGGGAGCCTGGGGCTTCTCCATTAAGGCATCTCCAAGAGTTTTGAGAATGTGTCCAGAGTCATTCTCAGCAGCCATTTTCTCTATAGTCAGGTAAGGCTAGTGAGGACTAGGGGCCCCAGGGAAAAAGGACCAGGCCAACTTCTGCCCATTACTCTCCAAATCCTGCAGGTGGCAGCTGGACACCAGGCTGAGCTTCTGAGGACCAAACTTGGTAACTAAGGGGCAGACTACATGGCATTCCAAGTGCAGAGATGTTCACAATCCAGGGAGATCCCAGCGGCTAGCTATAAAGGATGAAAAGGCAGAAGGGAGGTGAAGGGAGTAGTGTCTAACCAATCTGCCTGCCAACATTCACGTTTATGAGGTAGAATGGGATGCAATTACAAATTCACTCCCTCGTGTTAGGGAATGTCATCCAAAAGAGGTGACCACCAATTGACCCAGGAACTGGATCCAGGCACTCTGAGGCTCCTCACCCACTCCCCTGTCCTTGGAACATGGGTTCTGCTTGCCTTTCCCACTTGCAGAGGCTCTTCCTGGGACCAGTGAGCTAGCCCAGAATATTCTTCTCGTGGCAATGGCAGAAGCACTAGAGAACAAGCCCAGTCATGTAAGCACTTTCAGGTACCTGCTGTGTCACGTGTGCTAATATCCATTGTCCAGGGATAGGAATTACAACCCGGCATTCAGTGAGAGAGTGCTGCAAAGTCACATGGCAATGGGCATGGGCACAGGGAGGAAAGAGGGATGGAGGCCATTCACGTAATCAACCACAGCCTTCTAAGTCTTGCCCTTCCTAGCCCCTTGTCTGATCTCTGCTGTGACACTTTAATCACATTCTCCCTTCTCTGTATTTATATTTCTATCATCTCCTCTACTAGACATCAAGCTTTTTAAGAGATTTTACTTGCCGTAGCACTTTGAACATGATAGATGGTAGGTGCTCGGTAATATTTATTGCACGGTGAGTGAATTTCCTTTATGAGCAGTGCCGGTCCTTCCAGATATCTATACAAGGTAAAGGTACTGAAATCTCTAATAAAGGGCTTTTGTATCCCTGGACAGTGGGTATTAGCACATGTGACACGAGCAGGGTCTATCTCCTTTATCTACAGGGAGCGCTTATCTTATTCACCTAGGGTCCAGAGTGGACATTGATAAATATCTCTTTTTTTAATGTTTATTTATTTATTTTGAGAGAGACAGAGAGAGCGCACTAGTGGGGGGAGAGCCAGAGAGAGAAGGAGAAAGAGAATCCTAATCAGGCTCCCGACTGTCAGCACAGAGCCTGACTCGGGACTCGACCCCACAAACTTTGTGAGATCGTGACCTGAGCTGAAACAAAGAGTCGGACGCTTAACCAACTGAGCCACCCAGGCACCCCAGTAAATTTCTCTTGAATGCTGTACGAATGATGGCCACCACAACTTTTCCATTCTCTGACTGCCTCTACACATTCTTTGGCCCTTTGTCTCACCTTCTGGATATTGCTAATTAATGTTATGCTTACGATCCATCATTACAGAGTCACATCGCCAAGTTTTTACTGACCTAGCAGACCCTCCAAAGTAGTCACCTCAATAGACTATATAGCTTCACATACTCTTTTCCCATTCTGCGTTTGGAAGGAAGTTTCAGGAACTCATGCAGTAGTGCTTCTGTCATGTTCACTTGAATACTCTTGAGGGTGACAGATCTTTGCCTTGTTAAGGTAGGTAGCATTTTTGGAAAGAGCTGACAGTCATTTGGATCCAGAGCCAGTGACTGAAGTGGGTGATCAAGCTGGGTCATTCTGGGGACAAAAGCCAGATGTGGTCGGGGAGGAATGAGCCTCTTTCATAGTTGTAAAGCTGTCCCCGAGGACAGCCTAAAGGAACCCCAGAAGGAAGCAGATAGTACCATTTGAGCACGTCTACCTCCCGACAGGGTGACGATTTTGAAGGGGCCCGTACAGCATTGGATGAGAAAGTTCTGGTCTCATTTACTTTAGCTGTGGTTCTTGTTCCTGGACATCCTTTGAGAAGCTGATGAAAGTTCTGGACCCTCTCCAGGAAAAGGCTCATGAGCCCATATTTTACATATAATTTGAGGGGCCCGTGGACCTTCCTGAGGCTGCTCCCAGTCTCCCAGGTAACTTCTGTCTGGAATGAACACACTAACTAGGGTTAGGGCTCTACAGAGCTACAAGTGTGTTTTTCTTAGTTCCTTCATTTCTGCCCACACACCCCACAAGCGCAGCCCAGGACTATGACATAACAGATGTGAACTACTTGTCCAATCTGCTTTGATCTGAGACAGACAGCTGCAGCCAGCTTGTCCCCTCAGCACCCCCCACCCCCATCTCTGGCTCCTCTCAGAAGGAGTGAGTTTCAGCCTCCACAAGCTTCTCGCTTGGGAAGAAGTAAGGAAAAGTCTTGCTGCTCCAGTTCGACTCGGGGAGCCAGGCCAGGATGAACTTGACTTTGGGACCCGAGAGCCAGGCCAGACCAGGTCCAGAATCCTTGGTGCCCCTCCCTCCAGGCACCTGTCTGAGCGCAGCGAGGGCACAGGCGTGGGAAGCGGCTGCCATGAGGCCTAGTGGCCACAAGAGGGCCCCATTTGTTCTGAAAGGACGAGGCATCCTCCGGCTGGCATCGTGACTCCCGACTTCATCCTCCAACACCCACGCAGGCTCCCGGGTCGTGTTGGGTGCTGACTGCGGAGGGGGATAGGGCATGGCGCTACAAGGCCTCCGCTCTGGGGTCTCTTGTTCAGGTGGCCACCAGCTGAGGCAGGTTCCCCCTCAGCCAGCCACCTGCTTCTCTTCAGGCAAGTGCTATGGGCATTAGGCCCAGGACACATTCAGGGCCTGGCAAGGCCACTTCCCGTGCCTCTAAGTGCTCAGGCCTTTTATAAGGTATGTTTCATCTCCTTTTAACGTTTTCTTTATGGCAAAAGCAACCCACGTTCAAAGGGGAAAAGGAGAAAATTCAGAAAGGCCAGGTGCACTTGTAACTAGCCATTCTCAAAGACAACTCTGTTCACCACGACAGGGTTACGTCCTGCCCAGAACCCTCACAGACTGTGCTCCTCAGGAGGCTAATAAAACAGGGGAGCCAGTCAGGGAGAATGGGGATGTGTTTGTGTTGCTGGGGTACCTCAGTACTTTGTGTACAGCTGAGGCCATCGATCCCTCCAGGGTTCCAAGCCACAGGTGCGTGGAGGGAGAAACGAGTGGCTGAGGGCAGAAAGGGATGGGAAGCTCACCCACACTGAGCCACTCTGTGCCCTCACTATGCATCCCAGGGGCCGTCTCCTCCATCCAATACCAACATGCCAAGGCCAGTATCATTCCTGCTTTACAGCTGGGGAAACCCAGCCTCCCACAAAACCATTTCCTCGGGTGGGGGTGTGCCACTGGTGAGCAATGGAGCTGGATCTGAAGCCAGAACTGTCTTGCTCCGGAAGCTAATGCCTTTACACATCCTTGGGACCTCTCAGGGCAGGGGTCTGCCTTCAGGCTTGGAGAACGTGGTCCTTTCCCTCCCACCGCAAGGGCACACTCTTCACCTGCACCGACAGCATGCACACACACCCCAGAGTTTGCAGGACAGACCCAAGTTGGTGCCACTGACCCTGGGCCCTGGTTCCATGGCCCCTGCCCCGAAAGCAGCCATCAGGAGGCCTGAGAAGTGGAGAGGTGGGCATCAGGGGAGAGTCCTCATCAGATGCTGCAGTGAAGCGTCCCCCACCCACTCAGCATCATCTCCACTCTGCACGCTGGAGACTGCTCTCACCCGGTCTCCCTCTGAGGCTCTGGAGAATGGTCCACAGAGACTCCGATCATCTTCTCTGGAAAGGGGCCCCTGCCCCTTCCTGGGGGTACAGACAGCTCTGAGAACAGGCACTCCCCTCCTCTGTTCCCAACGTCCCTTTCTTAGGACACCTCTTCCCAGACTCAGCTTTGAGCCCCAGGGAGAGGCTTCCCCTGGTTGCCAGGGCAACGGCTCCATTGTTCCTGCTGCTGGAGTTTAGCAGGCAGGCCCCCTCAGTTTCTGGACCCTGCTCTCCCTACCATTCTTGAGCCAGTGGAGCCTGCAGTGCCCCCATTCTACTCCTCAGGGCCTCTTTGTCGTCAGGATGCAGAGGAGGGGGAGACAGGCTGACTGGTCACCATGCCAACATCGCATGGCCCACATCCCTGCAGGGAGGGGATGGGTTGGGTGGTTGGATATTGAGCAGTGGAGGGAGCAGTTAATCTGACTCTTGGGTCACCTGCCCAAGGGCCCCTGCTGCTGGCTCAGGGTTCATTTTGGAAGAGGATTTCACTACCTCTCTGCTTTTTCACCCAGTTTGTTCCATTTTTGTTTGGTTAAGCAAAACTTGAGGCTTAGGCTTTCTCTTACCCATCTGAATTTTCAGGCAGCACATGGACTGAGAGAGGAGCCAGGCTGTGGCCCACCCAGCCTAAGTGGGACGATAATCCTTCCTTCCTTCCTTCCTTCCTTCCTTCCTTCCTTCCTTCCTCTTTCCTTTCTTCCTTCCTTCCTTCCTTCCTTCCTTCTTCTTTCCTTCCTTCCTTCCTTCCTTCCTTCCTTCCTCCCTCCCTTTCTTCCATCCCTCCCTCCCTCCCTCCTTCCTTCCTTCACTCCATCTCATTCATTCAACAACATTCACTGAAGCTGACTCAGAACCATCCTGCAAGTTAAATATTATTAAAACCACTTTCCAGAAGGAGAAACTCTTACTCAAAAAGGTAAATTACCCAAGGTTCCTAAAATATTGTCAGAGGCAGGATTCAATCTCAGTTCTGCCTGGCTCCAATATCACTGCTTTAAAGTCAAGAACAGATTATATTCTCCCTACCACTGACAGTATCTTGACTACCCTGTGCACAGTAAGCTGATTTATTATTGACTAAAAGCAAGCCCTTACAAGGATGTTAAGGGCCAGGTGTCTTGCACAAAGTAGCTGCTTAATAAGTATGCGATGAATGGATGGACGGATGAAGGGACATATTCAGGGTAACTACTCAGAGTATTAAGGGCAACAACCTGGAAGACAACTCTTGATTCCCTCCTTTATTGTTTCATTTGTACATTCATTCAGTAAATAAGTCCTGAGGACTTCCGTATGCCAGGCACCTTGCTGGGCACTGGGGACATAAGAAAAACACCTCTCTCTGGTGAGAGAGGCAGACAGGTAAAACAGCCCATCACAATTTGTGGGATGAGAGCTCCATCAGGAGAGTCCAGGCACTGGGAAAGACCAGCTGACCTCAATGGCATTTCTCATGTTCTAAGTCACTGAGTCACAGACCCTCTGAGCTCAAACTGATGCTGTATCCACACTGCACGTCAGCCAGACAGAGGTAAAACCACACCTGGAGCTTAGGACAATGATTAGGAAAGACCAGAGTCTAAAAATTTAGAATAGTGATATTTAGGAGAACCTAGTTCAGTCTGAAGACCCTGAATCCCATGACTCCACCAGGCTTCTCTCACCAGTAGAAACAGCCCCTGCTACCTTGCCTAAGGAGACTGGGCCTGCCTTGCTTGAAGACTCTATGACTATCCCTTACCCATAGCCTCACCTGCCCCCAGAGCCATGGGAAAGACAATCTCTGTGTGCCCAAGGAGCCAATTATACAGGCGAGTCTAATAGACGCTTAAATGCCCAAATGTGCAAATTTACATATCAATGAAAACCTGAGGAATATTCATAAGAATGGGTTCCACCCATGCTAGAGTAGGGAGAAAAGAATGTAGTTGTAAATCCAGCTGAGTTACCAGAGATTCTGAGGCTGGTGTGCCAGCTCAAGAACGTGATAAAAGTTCCAGTGTTACTTCACTTGGTAAACTGAAGCCTGTACTCGATGAAACTGACATGCCAACGTTGTTCTAGGTACAGTGGAGAAGAAATCCAAGGACTTAGGGAGATAGACACGTGGAAGCAGGTTTGCCATCCGCGACTGCCTTTTCTGTGCTTTATATCCCCTGAGGGGGACCAAAGGACCCTCCCTTCCCCAAGACAGTGAGAAACATGTTGCTAAGGAGATAGTGTTACTGTTGCAGGGCACCACATGCTGGGGATGTTGACGGAAGATACTGCCACTGAAACGTGTCCCTGAGCTTTAATGGGAAGAGTGAGATCCCAGCATTGGCAATTCACTGACACTTAGTGATCAGAAGCAAAGTGGACACAGAAGGCAGCAGGGCCAGGGTGACAGACAGAACAGACTGACATATAGGGATCTTTGGTGGTGGCCAATTAATCATGGGTGCCAAGGGGTAAAATACATGAGGCATTGCATTCACATCCTACTTGATCTGTAGAGTTAAAAGACAAACAAACTAGAGATCTGACAAGCAAAAATCTCAGGACATCAGCAAGTCTTAGATTTTCACTAAATTCCCAACCTAAGTCAAGAGAATAGAAAAACGTACTCTGTACCATATGACGTTGCAAATTTATATTGTCCATCTCCCTCCCAATTTTTCTGTGGTCATTAAGTACAGTGGGTGTGCACTGGGAAAAGAGAAATGCCGGGCTCTTCAGGATTTATTACTGGCTCTGAGCTAATCTTAATCCCGGGTCATGGGTTGAGTGAGCATTAATGGAAGTCAGGAAATAAATGGAGTTTGGGCCCAAACTAGTTCATAGTGGGCCCAGTAGATTCATATCCACCCTGTGGTTGTTTCTTCAGGTCCTGAATGTATAGTTGGAATATATGTATACATATACATATACATATGTACACACACATATATGTACACACACATATATATTTATTTGTTTATACGTATATATACATAAGTATATATATTATTTATACATATATACATATATATTTATTTATACATACATATATATATATAAAATCAGATATACACAAAATCTCCTGCCTGACCTATGGCAGATACAGACTGACATGATAGGAAGGACTAAGTGAGAACTCCTGCCAGCCTTCTCCCTAACAATAGAGTAAATCAAAACCAATGCCACATTTCTAGGAGAATCACAGAGAATAGTGCCACCACAGAACACTTAAAAAAAATGCAAGGTTGGTGACCCAGTGGTGTGCTAGAATCACTTCGTGCAAGCCCACAAGAACTGTTGACATTATTCTCATTTATTCATAACAATTGTTCTGATTGTTAACATTACCTCCCAACTGCATTTTCAGTGACGTTACTTTGGTAGCTTAAAATTGGCCATGTTGGGACTATTTAAACCAGAGAAATTGGGAAACATTACAAATCAGGCTTTCTTTTTTTTTTCTTTTCTGAAAACCAGTTTATCAGCAAACTACCTGTGGCCCCTATCATATCTTCATTTAACTTACCTGTTTGGCTTGAGCAGATGTATCTTGGAGTTGGAGAATGATGGCAAATTATGTTACAGAAATCAGACTGTCATTTCAATTTCAGCTGCCATTCTGGATCTGGTCTACTTACTGTATCATATCAGCCCAACTTCTGATGTCTACTATGGTCAGAAAGGTGGATGGATGGATGGATGGATGAATGGATGGATGGATGCAAGGTGAACACATATTTTTCACAATGGCTAATTTATGGAAACAACCTAAATGACAAGAAATGAATGGTTAAGGAAATGCAGTACACACAATGGAATATTAATCAGCCATAAAAAGAAGAAAATCCTGCTATCTATGACAATATGGATAGACCTGGAGGGTATTGTGCTAAGTGAAATAAGGCAAACACAAGAAAGATAAATACCGTATGATTTCAATTATATGTGGAATCTAACATAGTCCAAATCGGGGGTGCCTGGGTGGCTCAGTCAGTTAAGCATCTGACCCTTGATTTTGGCTCAGGTCACGATCTCCTGGTTCGTGGGATCAAGCCCTGAGTCAAGCTCTGTACTTACTGACAGCATGGAGCCTGCTTGGGATTCTCTCTCTGTGTGTCCCTCCCCCCTTCTCTCTCTCAAAATAAATGAATAAACATTTAAAAAAAACACAGTCAAAATAATAGAAGCAGAGAGTAGAGTGGTGGTTGCCAGGAGCCAGGGGTGGGGGGAATAGGAAGATGTCGGTCAAAGGGTACAAAGTTTCAATCATACAGGATAAATAAGTTCTGGAGATGTAAAGTACAGCATGGTGACTGTACTTAACAATATTATATTGGGTATCTGAAATCAGCTAAGAGAGCATATCTGAAGTGTTCTCACAAAAAAGAAAGAAGAAAATTATAGCTATGTGAGGTGATGGATATGTTAATTAACTTGATTGTGGTGATCATTTTATAATGCATGCATATGTCAAAACATCAAGTCGAACACGTTAACCGTATACAATTCTCATTTCTCACCTATACCTCAGTAAAGCTGAAAAAAAGAAAATTATTAACTAGGCTAAGGTAATTGCTTACCGTCTCTTCTAAACAGATGAGCGCACTGTCCAATGGGACGAAATTGACACATAACCTGTATTGTTTATCATGCAAGTAGCATTACTGAGCGTAATACACAACCTCTTTCTCTTTGATGGGCTATAAATACATTTGGATACTAAAGGATTTTGCAATTAATATAAATATAGCTAAAATTTATAGAATGCATTTATAGAGTGAGACTTTTATCTCAACTATAAAATGAAAACAGTAGCCCCTATGTATGTCCAGTTCACCAAATGATGTGATAATCAAATGAAGTTGTATGTGTAAAACAGCATTGTAAATTTTAGTGCCCTGCCTTAAAACATGGCGAGGTAAATAGCTACTAGGCTGTTTCTATATTCAAGATTGAATGGGAGATTCTTGGCAATTATCTATTATTCAAGGATGAAAGTCTGTGGCTACTAATCAGCTTTGTCAAAATCTGTAATTGTATATTCGGCATAAGTCTGATTTTAACAGAAAAAAGATGGATGGATGAGTGGATTGTTTGTATGAAGGGATGGTTATATTGGGTAGGAGCATGATGCTGTTGCTGTTGTTTTTTTTTTTTATTATTATTAGAATTTAAGAGTGGGAATAAAGGTGTGCACTCCTAGACTGCTGAGAATGAAAACCCAAAAACTTCCCAGAATCGCTTTCACCAGTTTAGAGCATGACACGGGTCCTGTCAATGAGAAACATTCAGTGAATGTGGAGTTTGTAACCAAAGTTTCAGTCTCCACTTCCTGATTCCTTTATCCCAGCTGAAGAGCGTGTTTCTTGATTCAACATTGTAGCAGTGGCTTCCAGACTCCTCAAGTTCTTGACTGCTGTAGAGGTGGCAAGTTCTCTGGAAGGTCAGTGATGAGAGGCCTGGGGTTCATTCCTGGAGTCTCAAATTAGGGTTTGGCCTTCCAGTCCTTCCTGTGATTTTGTAAGCACCAAATTCACGTTATGAAATCCCTTTGTCCTTAAGAGAGCTGCAATGGATTTTGTTAGCTGCAGCTGCACTCTGACTGATATGATCCCCCCACCTTTTTCTATATGCCCCCTTTTCAAGTTTTTCTTCCCCTCATCAGTTTTCATATCTACTATCCAACCGCTTCCCATTTCATTCCCCAGAGGTGAATCACCTCTTACATTTGAGGGGAGAAAAACATAGACAATATTATTGAGGAATTTCTCAACTTCCTGCCTATCCTTCTATGGTTCCTGGACCCACCATACCTTCATGATGTCTTTCCTACAAGGATAACCCATTTGCTTTTTCTGTGAATTCCATCCTTTTCATCTCCAGAAATCTTCTTCCCTCCTGTACCTTTGCCCTGTCCCTCTTGTTACTCTGTTCATTCATGGTAGACACTGCCAAGCCTTTCTCGTGGAGAAGAACCCCCAACAACTCCCAGTCTCCCATGACCCTCTAGCTAAGGTCTCCCTCCCTTCACTGCCAAGCTTTCTAAGAGAATTATCTACACTATTCATCTCCACTTTCTCCCCTTTTGTTCACTCCTCTCCAAGCCACTTAGCCTTTATTGTCCTCATTCCACTGAAATTAACCTCAGTGAAGTAACCAATGGTCACCAAATAGCCTAATCCAGTGGTTCCTTTTCATTTGTTTTCCTCCCTGATCTCTCAGGGGCATCTGCCAATCTTAACTTTCTCCTCTATGATATTGTGAGGACACGTTCATTGCACTTTTCTCCAGGATCATCTGGTTGGTCTTTCACAATCTCCTTTGGGGGCTCCTCATTTTATGGACATGTGGAATGCTCTTTTCCAAAAGTTTTTGTCCCTGAGCCCTACATTTCTTTCCATTCTAGTGCATTCCATCCTAGTGCATGACTTCAACTACTGACAATTCCCAGGAATATACCTTGAACCCAGACCTCTCTCCTGACTTCCATTGTATATACAGTAACTTTCTACTCCATATTTCTACCTGTCTCACAGACATCTCAATCTCAACATGTCCAAAACAGAACTAATCTTCCCCAACATCCATTCTTCCTCCTAAATTCCCTGTCCTGTGAGGGGCACCACAGTCCACTCAGACCCTCAAATCGGACATCCAGGAATCATCCTAAATTCCCTTGTCCCTTGTCCTTCACAATTAAGTTGTCACTAACAGATTTGAATTCTACCCCTAGTGCTCTGTGTGATGGTTTCTCTCCTCTCCATTTGCCCTGGTCCAGCCCTGTGTAATCTCTCTCTCTCTCTCTCTCTCTCTCTCTCCCTTCCACCCTCCCTCTCTCTCGCTTGCTCTCGCTGTCTCATTTCTGCTTCTGCTCACTCACTAGCCTTCCAACTCCTTCACAGCTGCTTCAATCCATTCTCCACACAAAAGCCAAATCTAATCATATCACTCCCTTCCTTAAATCCCCTAGATGGTGTCCCCACACACTTGCACAGTTTTCAGGATAAAGTTCACATTCTTTATCCTAAACCTAAGACCCTTCATTATCTGACTTCTCTAACCTCATCTCCCTCCACTGACCCTGAAGCTATGCTGCCACCCCCATGAACATGCTGCATTCACTCACTCCATGCATTCCTCTCTGTGTGGAACCACCTTGCACTTCACCTGGGCCACTTATTTGTCATCCTTGGTGACTCAGCTCATGTTACCTCTTCCAAGAAACTTTTCCCAACCATCCTTTTTACTGTGCTTTGTATACACTGTGCTTACCTCTAATTTTACATTAAACTGTATCATATATATCATATATCATACATCAGGGCTATAAATACATTTGTCATAGGACTTGCTAACCTGTCTGATATGTTTTCACATGCCAGTATCCTACCACAAGCCCAAGTGTTTCCTTGGGAGCAAAACCATACTTAGCAGTGTGCCTGGGACAGAATAAGCTCCCAAGTCATGTTTGATAGATGAATTAGTTTAATTTCTGCTTGAATTTTATCGGGTAATTGTTGTGGATTGGATTGTGTCCCCTAAAAATAGATACGCTGGAATCCTAACACTCACTACTTCTGAATGTGACCTTATTTGGAGAGAGGGTCTTTACAGAAATATTCAGGTTGAAATAAGGTCACCAGGGTGGGCCCTAATCTAATAGGACTAGTGTCCTTATTAAAAAAAAAAAAAAGGAAAATTTGGACACAGAGACTGATGCGAATAGAAGGAAGACAGCATGAAGAGACACAGGCAGAAGATGGCCATCCACAAGCCAAGCAGGGAGGCCTGGGTCAGATTCTCCCTCACAGCTCACCCCTTGATTTTGAGCTTCTGGCCTCAGAACTGTGAGATAATTAATTTCTTTCACTTAAGCCACCAGTCTGTGGTACTTCATTATGGAAACCCCAAAAAACTCATGCAGTAGAATTTCCTGTGCCTTTTAAGCCTTTATTTCTTTGAATCTCTAGCCATAAGTTGTTTTCTTTCTGAAGTATTCTTTCTGAAGGTTTGCTTTTCTAGCATATCTGTCTCTCTTACTATCTCTCTCTCTCTCTCTTTCACACACACACACACACACACACACACACACACACACACACTAAAATCACATGTCTCTTTCAAGAACTTCCCCCTTTCCTCCAGATACTTCCACCTTACCAACAAGTTCTGCCTTGTGGGTCAGAATTAGGTCCCAAGTAAAAGCTCCCCTCATTGCTTTCTCATCTTTCTGAAAGAGAAAATCAGGTCAAGAATGTAATCCACTGCAATGTTTATGACAGAACAGGGCATCCAATGGTTGTGCCCATGAGCCCAGTTTGCATCTTGCCCCCATGCTAGATTCAGAATTCTCTAGGCAAGGAAAGTATCACAAGACTGTCAGCCAAACCAGTAGTCAGGACATCCCACAGCAACATCACCTGATCATCCTTTCATCTCACCTGTGCTCCCTTGGTACTACCACCAAGCTTTTATGACATCAAATCATGCTACTCTCTTGCTCAAAACTGTCTAATGCTTCCCCATTGCATTTAAAGCCAATTTCAACTTGCTATAGAGGTCTCTCCTAGATTTACTGAACATTTGTAAAACCTTTCTGGCCTCAGAATTTTGAACATGTTCCTTCCTCTACTTACAGTGCTTTTCTCCCCCTTTCTTGCCCTTTGCCTGGCTAAGTTTAGTGTCAATTCCCCAAAGGAGGTTACCCTGTATTAGCCTCCTATTAGATGCTCTCAAAGAAACTTGAATTATCTTGCCAAGGATTTGTCATAGTTTCTACCTATATGTTTATATTTATGGCTATGTGATTAATGTCTTTCTCCTCCACTACACTGAAAACACCACAAGAACTGGACATTTGTCTGTTTTGCCCACCACTGACTCCCCAGTCCCTAATGTGGTCAATGGCATAGAGTAGATACTCAACAAAAATTTCTTTAAATGAATGAACTGAGTCCTACTCCTTGGCCCATTTCAATGAGACAAATTTATTCGGATGAAGGACATTCCTACCACCATAGAATTCATATCCTAAGCCTCATCCAAATCTTGGTGATGGCTTTGAGCTTATAATAACATCACATCACAATTTCAACTTTATGTCACTTATTAGACTATTACACTGGCCAGGGTCCCCATAGGAAGTGGCTGGCACTCTCAGATGGGGCAATTGAGAGTTTGATAAAGAGGCTGGTTAAATGGTATGGGCAGGGTTAAGGGAAACCAGCAAAGAATGAAGTTAGCAACAGTGCGTACCTGTTACCATTCCAAGCTCCAGAAGAGCAAAGGGAGGGGTAGATACCAGAATCTGAAAATTGCCACCTAACAAGAGCTGTGATCATTAGAGAGGGATGTAACCAGTGCATGGAGTCACAAAATAAATATCCCAACTCCACTCTCCTCCCACTTTCCAGTCTCCTGCTGGTTGACTCTTTTTTTTTTTTTTTAATGGAAGCACTGAAGTATAGTTGACACACTCCCCTTGGTTGACTCTTGTTTGGCTGAACCTAATAGAAGCCTACCTCTGAGACCATGTAAACATCATTACTTAACTGAGGACTTCTTTGCTTTTCTGTTTTTCACTGATGCCAAGCTTATTCTCCACAATATCCAGTTTTCACTACAGATGGATATTTTACCTCCCTCTTTCCCTAAAATTTCAGGTTTTTTTTAAAGTTTATTTATTTCTTGGCGGGGGGTAGTAGAGAGAGAGGGAGAGAGAGAACCTCAAGCAGGCTGTCACTGCATACTGTCAGCGTGGAGCCCGAGGTGAGGCTTGAACTCACAAACCATGAGATCTTGACCTGAGCCAAAACCAAGAGTCTGACACTTAACCGACTGAGCCATCAAGTGCCCCTCAAATTTCAGTTTGAAGTTATGTTCATCAGGTGGCAGATTTTCCCACCAAGCACCATTGTCATGATCACATTCAGATGTACTCTGTCCTGGGTAGAAAGTCCATTTTTATCATGTAAATCTTAGTTCAGGAAATCCAGTTCTGATTTTTAACACTAGCTCACCATTTCCCATGGCTTGTTTTCTCTATCAGAGCTACTACGTGCCAGAGCAAGAGAGATGCAAATGTTATTTAGTCCTGCCTTTTGAGCCCCCTTTTCACCCCTTTCGATTTCTGCAGCTTTCCAGGGCTTCCAAGGTACAAGGTTCCATTGGGAAGTAGCTATTTTCCATTCCCTAGTCATCTCTCTAGGGCCTGAAGTGTACAAACTGACCGGATGCCTCCATCTCAAACATGTGGGCCAACACAATTCTTGCTCTGGGGAGCAAGGTCCCTCCAGATAATACCTTCATGCATTCTTTTCATCCCTGGGATCCTGGAGCTTAATAGCTCTGCCTCCTCATTTCTGTCTCAATTTCCAGCTCCATGGTGCTACACCCAGGCCACCTTATCTTCCTCTCACCTGACCTTAGTGCTCAGCACCTTTTGCCTCAGACTAATAGCTCTGACATGAAGCCTGCTGACTTCAGAAAGTTCTGGTCCAAAGAGCCGTAGGCTGAATATGCCCTCCCTACCCAAGTTTTAACATTTCCTTTTATAAATATCTTATAAATGTCATCTAAGAAGCTCTAAAGTGTCATTGAGTAACCCATGCCACTTCTTCCCTCACTTCTGGAACCTGATCTCCATTTTCTTTTCCTTCCCTTTCAGGGAGATTGTGTCCTTCTCCCTCATGCCCTTCCCCACTGGGTCAGCAGACGAGGAAAGATAAGGATGCCGGACTAAACCGAGGGATCACCTTGCCTCCCAGCCCAGCAGAGGCTCGGACTGCTGTACCGAGGATGTGTCTGGGAGGGGGGAGGAGCGCCCATGGGACGGGATGATGGACCCTATTAATCACAGCTGTCATAGCAGACGAGTGGAAGATGGGTCTTCAAAGCTGGAAGCCCCTCTGCCCAAGTGTCGGTCTTTGGGGCTCAGTGGAGTGCCCTTCCTCTGACCCAGGACTCCCGATGGCTCCTCCCCAATCCCTAACCCCCCTCAACCCCGTCCTGCGGCGCTTCCCATCCTTTCACTGCGATGAATTTTCTTCTCCCTCTAAATATTTTAAACGTTCAAAAGAAAAAGCCAAATCCCGAAATCCAAACACAATGACAGGCAAAAACGTGAGGAAAAATAACAAGGGTATAATAGCTCTCTATCCCAACCGCGGACCCGAGCCGGTCCGAGGTCCTCGGGAGCCGGGAGGGGTTAACCCTCTGCGGCGCGGGGACGGGGCGGGGGTGGGGGTGGGTAGGGGGCCGCTCCGCCCCCTTCCAGCCGAAGGGGAGGGGCGGAGGGGCGGAGGGGCGGAGGGGCGGGGAGGGGCGGGGAGGGGCGGGGGGGGCGGGGGGGGGCGCTCCAGTCTGGCTATACATAGATGCATTCAGTTCTCTACATTTTGCCAAACCTGCACAAGCTCATCTCCACCCCATCCCCCACCCGCACCCCGGTCCCCACCAAACCTTTTGTCTCGGCGCCTCCCTCCTACACTAGAGTCCACGAAATATCCCTGGTGACACTGAACCCCAGGCCAGACTGCTCTGGGGGCCTGAAATGGATGCCTTGCGCGTGCTTCTCACCAACACCTGCCTCCTTTCTTACACAGCCTCCTCCTTTAACGAGAGACAGTCAGGGGCGCCCCGTGCCTCCCGTCTTTGTGTGGTTAAGGACAGCTTTTGTTGTGCTGTAGGCAGGAAGCAGTGGACAAAGGACCCCAGATGATGTAAGCCACACCCCTTACCTCCCCCTCGGGAGCCAGAGGCCAGGCTCCTCCAAGGTGGAGGGAGCGGGGAATCCTTTTGGAGCCCCCATTTTATAAAGCAAATGCCAAGCCGCCCAAGCCGTTTACCGAGAGCAGCTTGCTTATCACCCCATTAAGATGGCATTTGTCTCCATTTTTAAACAAAAGGGAATTTAGGCTGACGGTCCCGAATCCCAAGAGCGCACAGTGGGATAAGAGGACCCGCAATCATGCAGCAGCCTGGAAACCCTCTGACAAAACCGGGCTCTAAGGCGTCCAACCCCCACCCCCACCCCGCCCATGCCAGAGGCACCCCCAGTGGGTTTCCTACACCAGCCAGGACCCAGTTGAGCCCAGCATCGCAGCGGACTCAGGGGTGGGGCTCAAATGAAGCCACAGGCGGGATGGAGGCAAAGTTGCACTCCTGGAACTGTGGACAGAGCACTCTGGAAAGCCACCTTTCTCCGGCTGCACTGAAGCTGAAGTTGTCATCATTTGAGACATGGATGGGCACAGGCTTTTTTGTCCAAGTCCCTGGGATGGGGGAGTGTCTTCATAGGGAGATCAGGGAAAGGAGAAGAGTACACGTCCTAGACACGGGGAACTTCTAGAGACTTTGTTAGTGGGAAAAGCACAAAAAAAGATTCATTTATTCTTTCAAAACACATTGGCTGCATCCTAGTCACTTGTCCTGGGGATACATCAGTGATTAACAGACATGGCCCTTGTCCTGGGGGATGTTAGTCTAGTGTGAAAGGCTACACACCAGGGATGGAGCTTCTGTTCTAGTTCCCAGTCCTGAGCTCCTGCTCAGTTTCTGTATCTGTAAAACGGAAGTACCTATTTCTTCATTGCCTTATGGAACAATGAGAAGAAAGAGCTGGATGTTTACTGTTTAATTGGAATTAAAATATAACAGGATCGTAGACACCCCCAAAGAATTGAAAGCAGGGATTCCAACAGACACTGCTGCACCAATGTTCATAGTGGCGCCATCCATGGTAGCCAAAAGCTGGGAGTAACCCAAGTGTCCATCAACACATGAATGGATGAACAAAATGTATACCGCTACAATTACATATCATTTAGCTATAGAAAGGGATACAATTCTGCTAAATGCCACAACGTGGATGAACCCTGAAGACATTATGCTAAATAAAGCAAGTCCAACACAAAAGGACAGTGTATATGGTTTGTCTTATGTGAAGTTCCTGGAATAAAAAATTCATAGAAACAGAAAGTAGCACGGAGGGTATCAGGGGCTGAGGGGGAGGGAGGAATGCAGAGTTATTGTTTAATGAGTAAAGAGTTGGGCCGTCTGGGTGGCTCACTCTGACTTCGGCTCAAGTCATGATCTCGCAGTTCGTGGGTTTGAGCCCCACATCGGGCTCTGTGCTGACAGCTCAGAGCCTGGAGCCTGCTTCAGATTCTGTGTCTCCCTCTCCCTGGGCCCCTCCCCAGCTTGCAATCTCTTTCTCTCTCTCTCTCTCTCTCTCTCACACACACACAAATAAATAAACGTTAAAAATTAATGGGTGAAGAGTTTGGGATGAAAAAGTTTTGGAAATGGATAGTGGTGATGGTTGCACAACATTGTAAATGTTCTTAATGTCACTGAATTGTACACTTAAAAGTGGTTAAAATGATAAATTTTGCTATGTGTATTTTACAAAAATTCAAATATATGTGTGATAGTGTGATTTATGTTAAGAGATATAGATTTGAAGTTTTGGCACAGAACTCCTAAAACCCCTGGAATTTCCTAAGTGATAAAAGAATAAATGTAAAAGGAATGTCTTTATTCACAATAGGCCCCTTTAACCACACCTGAGCTTGTTAATGAGATGACTTTGGGAAAGTCCCTCTGGTGGAGGACTGGTTGCCAGGGGGACCAACCTTATATTCCAAAGGTTGGGACTTCCAGCCCCTGACCTGACTTCAAGAGAGTTTGGAGAGATTGGAGTTGGAGTTAATCACCTGTGGCCAATGATTTAACCCACCATGCCCCTGTAATGAAGCCACTATAAAAATCCCCAAAGTATGGGGTCCAGGAGCTTCCGGGTTGCTGACCAGATGGAGGTGCTGAAGGGCAGCACGGCTACACACCTTGCCTTGTGCAGCTCCTTCACCCGGCTCTTCCTACATCATCTATCCTTCTATAACAAACGAATTATCTAGTAAGTATACTGTTTTCCTGAGCTTTGTGAGCCATTCTAGCAAGTTATCAAACATAAGGAAAGGGATGTGGGAACTTCTGATTTATAGCTGGAAGATCATAACACACGTGACAACCTGGACATGCAATTGCCCTTTGAAAATGGGGGGTGGGGTGGTCTTATGGGACTCAGCCCTTCACCTGTGGGATCAGTGCTAACTACAAGAGTCAGTGTCAGAACCGAGCTGTATTGTGGGATACCCAGCTGGTGTCTGGAAAGTTGAAGAATTGCTTGCTGGGGAATCCCCGCCACACACACACACACACACACACACACACACACACACACACACACATTTGGTGTAGGAAGTATTCAGTGAATAGTGAATAAAGGAAACAAATGTTTTCCTTTCAGTATTTAATATAGGACCCCTTGAAGTATAGTTTAGTATTTTAGAGCTCCTAGTATGAATCACAGGGCTTAGCAAGGAGTAGGTGTGCAGAGCCTGCTTAATGAATGGTGCTGTGCTAAGGGTCAGATCTGTGTCCTAGAATACAAGTACAGGCTCTTAGAATTAGGAAGGAGTTCATGTGGGATCAGGCCATCCTAAAGGTGGTATCACCTGATCTAGCCTCCCACCCACTATGTAAACCTTCTGCCATAGATGTTGTAAATTCAAACATACACAGGAGCTGGGGCTCCTGGGTGGCTCAGTGGTTAAGCATTCATCCAACTCTTGATTTCAGTGCAGCTCATGATCTCATGGTTATGAGATCAAGCCCTGAGTTGGGCTCTTAAGATTTTTCTCTCTCCTTCTGTCCCTCTCCCACTTGTACTTTCTCTCTCTCTCAAAAAAAAAAAAAAAACACAGGGGCCAAGTGAGTCCCATAAATGAGAGAAGATGTCCTAGGAAAACGTATAAGACATACCTATTTGTAAAATGGGCTCTATCTTAAGGGAGCAGCCACAGCTTAGCTCCATTACTGACACGCAGGATTGTAAACTCAGTGTTGCCAGATCTTCCAACTCTGCAAAAACCCAAAAAGGTCAAAAATCTAGATTAACAGAAATCTCCTAATCTGTTGGCAACTCATTTAGCTTTTAAAATAATTCATTGCAGCCCAAACAGAACACCTTTGCAGGTGAGATCCAGCCCATGGACTAACCATTTGCAAAGTCTGTTCTTCAAATTCTAGGAGAATCTCATATACTATCCATCCATCTGGATGGGTATTCAGGATTTGCCTGAATGCTTCTTATGACAGAGGAGCTCATTATTTAACTAATTTTTTTGATAAATTCTAATTGTTAGGAATATCTTGTCTTAAATAAAAATCTACCTCCTTGTAACTTTTTCTCCCTGTATTCCTAAGCCGTTTGTATCCCCTCACCATCTTAGCCTAGAGAACAGCTATACCCCAGTGTGGTCAGTGCCATTTTCCTCACTGGAGTCTGGGTTCTTTGAGGACAA
Organism: Acinonyx jubatus; assembly: GCF_027475565.1. Classification (NCBI taxonomy): domain Eukaryota; kingdom Metazoa; phylum Chordata; class Mammalia; order Carnivora; family Felidae; genus Acinonyx; species Acinonyx jubatus. Next base: position 19,162,005 of record NC_069390.1, on the reverse strand, counting down.
TGGCTGAATCTTACATATCTAAGTAAGGATAATAATAGACAACACTTATTGAGCATGTATGTGCCAGATACTATTCTAAGCTCCTTGCACGTATGAACTCATTTATCTCTTTGGAGTACTCTGTGAGAGAGGTAGTATTATAATCACATTTTACATACAAGGAGACTATGGACAACAGGGCCTGAATAAGTTGTCCAAGGTCACATACCTAGTAAGTAGCAGAACCAGAACTGGAACAGACAGTCTGGTTCCAAAGGAAATGTTAGGATACAAGTGCTTATGGGGATGATCACACTCACTCAGTGATACTTTGTTGATATGAAATAAGAGAAAACAATGCCAGTTCTTTCTACCAGAACCACAAAATGAACAAGTCTCCATAAAACCAACATTAGAGATGGATTCCACCATATGCAAAGATGCAAAAGATGAGAAAGGAGAAAGGATGGTCTTTAACCATGGAGAAAAAAAGTTATATACTAAATAGAACTTCCTGGGTGTTGAGGGCTTCGAGCTCCTGGAATAGAGAATATAAAGTCATGCTTTCTTTCTTAGATAAATATATATTTTAAATTTATTTAAACAAAAATTTTTAATGTTTATTTCTTTTTTTTGAAAGAGAGGGAGAGAGAGTGAGCAGGGGAGGGGCAGAGAGAGAGGAGACACAGAATCCGAAGCAGACTCCAGGCTCTGAGCTGTCAGAACGGAGCCCAACGCAGGGCTCAAATCCATGAGCCTCAAGATCATGACCTAAGCTGAAGTCAGACACTCAACTGACACCCAGGGACCCCTATATTTTTAAAGAAAGGATGGGGAGACTAATGTTTCTGGAATCATTCTTCCACCTGAAGCTGTCCAGAGGCAAAGGGAGACATTATAAACAAATTGTGGATGCTGAGAAACTTACATTCTTCCAATTTCTATTCCTCATGGTTTCCCACAAGGCAGACAGAACAGTGGTTCTCTCAGTGTATCAGCCTACTGGACACTGGAAACAAAGAAACCTAAGATTCACAGATCAAATCCTGTGTCCCAAAATCAACTACATAGGTCAGAAATTAACATAGGATACCCAAAATCAGAGTATTTTAGAATGGGAAAGGGTTCAAGAAGTAATCTCCTCTTATCTAATCTTCTGCACACAGCAAAAATGCCTTCTGCAACATTACAAACATGTGGGCACTCACCTGTTGTGGATACCCACCAGCCATAGCTCTTGGGTCAGCCCTCACAGTCTCAAAAAGAGATGAAATGAATCACAGATAGTCGTAGAAAGATCTGGAGGAAGCCTGAAGGCTGGGGCCAAGGGAAAGGGAAGTTAGAAAGGAGGAAAACACTTGGTATGTGATTTTCTCAGCAGAACCTTTTCATGCATGTTCACATGAACATGGGCCATACAGGTGGAATTTTGGAAATTTGGAGTAGCCCTAATCCTATTGCTGATCTCACTTTTTGCAACACTGTGAAACGCTGGATTTTTTTTTTCCAGGGTATTTCTTTGCCCCACTGATGTTGGACTTGGCCTCAAAACCTATTGTGGCCAAAGGAATATAGGTGGAGCTAATAGCATGCCAGTTCTAGGCTAAGGTCTAACCACTACACAAGGCTTAATTAATAGTTCAAGAATCAATAACACATATTTACTCTTGCATAGCAGCATTTGAGGGGATGTTTGACACCTAGGCATCTTAGCCAAAAGGTGTCCTCTTTTAACACCTAAAACAGAATAGGAAGTAATAGAAGAGGGTGGGAATGAGGCCTTTATTGACCAAGCTCACCAGGAAAGAAAGGCTAGGTTGCTGAGATCCAGGTGGCCATCAGAACCATCTAGAGACATCTCCTGAAACTGTATTCCATAAACAAAGACTGAAATCTTAGAAGACTTGACATCTACAGTGGCCATTCTGGTAGCCCCCAGCCCCCATACATAAATGTCCAGACCCACCACTGTCCAGTCTCTAATGTCTCAGGAACCACACAGCAATGTGCTGAACATTTTGTCTGTTTTCCAGTATTTATGGAAAACAAGAGTCTTTTGGGGTAATTTGGGCTTATTTTCTCCTGGGAAGGTGTACAGCAATCAGCATCCTTCTCCGATGACAATCCTTGAAACAGAGCTGGGGGCAAGCCCCTAAAAAGAGATTCACACATGGGAAGGGAGGATAGATGAAGAATACTGCCCTACGTTCTGCAGATGTGGGAGGAAAAGTTGCTGAATGGGAGGTGACTGGCTTGTCCTGAATGTACCAGGAAGTTTTATAACTCTATGACTGTGGCCCATGAAGTTGCAGAATATTGTCCCCTGCCTTGTCTGCCCACCTGCTCCAGTTCTAATTTGCTTTTGCAATCAGCCAAAGTATCACCAACTCTGAGAGGCTATGGTACATTGTATAATTGGTCAATATATTCACTGCCCCTCCCCAATGGCCTGTGTGGAAAGATTGTATTTCTTGCTCCATTTAGTGCCAACTTAGTCACATGACTTGCTCTGGCCAATGAAGCGTGAGTGAAGATATGACACTTTGGAGCAGAAGCCATTACTTGGCTCTGCCATATTTATTTTCCCTCTGCCATTGAGATCAGCCAGTCCCACACAGGGACCACACCTTTACCTTTGGTTCCACATGGAGAGAGCATGAAGCAGATCTAACATCTCTGGTGGACCTTGACTGTTTTAGCTACTTAAAATGTTGCAGTAACTGGTTACTACAGGATAATGTAGCTCAAGCTGACTGATACATTCCCCAGAGCAGATTTCAACAATTTCTTCCCTTATTGCACCTCATGAGCAATCCAGTTGTATTAATGACCTCACTACTGTCGCATAATCATTCACTGTCTTTCCAGTGGACCTAAAACTCCCCACCATCAGAGCTCACGTCATTTAAACTAGGTTTCCCCAGTGCTTTGCGCAAGGCATGTGTAGGGGTAAAAGGTAGGCTGCTCCAAAATGTGCCACTTTGGCATGCAGATTATTTCAAGCTGCAAATAATTAAGGCCCAAAAGACTCAGGAAGAAACTTTGACCTTCCCCAAACTGCCTAAAAGAATTTAGGCAAAGACCCTGCTCTAAAAATACAGGTATTGCTGTAGATAACTATATTATAATATGAACTAGGTGTATCAGACAGGGAAGAATCCAGCAATGTCTGTTTTATCAAAGTACTGTCTATGTACCATTGTTTCTGAAGGGCCCAGCAATCATTTGCTTACCAAACATTTACTCTTTTTTACCTCCTTGCGAATTGCATTCCTTCCCTTTGAAGTTCCAGACCCCAACCCCCTTCTTAGCTCAAGATGACACATATACCATTTCATCTGTCTTTGAATCTCATGTCTGTGTGGATTCCCTGTATGTACAAAAGAAAATTTGATTTTCTCCTGTTCATCTGTCTCAGGTCAATTTGATTCTTAGACTAGGAAGAAGAACCTTAAAGAGTAAGGAAAAAATTTTCCTCCCCTACACATAGAACACAGTGAGCCCTCAAAAAATATGAATGAATAAATAAATGGCCAAAGGATCCTAAAGCCCTATGCTGCACTTTCCTCCCCAAACAGTGTAGCCCTCTCCTGAGGCGCTTTGCACATAAATCCCCACCTTCCAGCAGATAGATATCAGGTGACAAAATGAACTCAAATCAAAGAATAAGTTGCTATACTAACCAGAATTAACAGAAATCTGAGGAATGCAGCCTGGAGTGTGGCAGGCTTTCTGAAGGATGTCCTCAAGTTTCCAATGTTACAGGCAACCATATTCAAACATCTAGTAGGCTATGGCACAGGAGGCCCAGGGAAAACTGAGCCATCTGCTCAGACTTCTTTAGGGACTGATAAAGCTTGTCTGCAAGGCATTTTTAAAGAGCTTACCCAGGTCAAGCTGTTAAGATAGTGGCTATCCCTGGAACCTGGAATTCTCAAGGCCCAGATCAGCCCAGCCCTGTTGCCTCTCGGTGAAACTTCAGCCCGGGCAACTGCCATTTGGAAGCCCTGTCTCTCAGGGCTGCATCCAGAGTCAACCTCGGACTAGGAGAGGGCAACACAGTTTTCACACAGTCCCTTCCTCGGAAGAGGGGCCCACACTCTCCAGCGCAGGACGTTGCCAACCAGAGGGCACCAACTCTGATTTCTGAGTACCTCTTGCTTTTCATAGTATTTATTTCCTCCCCCTCTCCCTCTCTGTGTGTCCAACACACACCGCCTTATCTTGGACCCTGCGTCAGAAGCACCGCATCCCAGAAGAGCGCCCTGAGCAAGGCCTTGCTGCCCAGTTACCAGGGGCAGCGAGTGCGTCTTCTGGGTGCTGAGCGGAACCAAACCACAATATTTACCCTGGGGGTGGACACACGTGCTCAGGAATCAAGACGTGGAGGGTGGGAAAGATGGAGGTTTTGGCTCCCTCTCCCCCTGCAGAGTTCCTGTTTGTTTTTCCACTGCTCTGTTCCAAAAGGGTGTACCTCGAAGGGGCTGCTTGGAGAGTCTTGTGTGTTGCCCCACTCCCCTCCGCGGCCTGCACCCATGTGGATACCGGAAGTGGGGGGGTTGAGGGCCCAGAAGAGATGGCTGCCTTCTCTGCCCTTGAGGAGGGGCAACGAGGTGCAATATAGAGACAAAAGACGGTCCTGTGGAGTGGATGGGGCCACAGGGGCTGGGCTTGGGAATGACCTGGTGTGTGAGGCCACGGTCTTTGGGGGCAGGGGCAGGTAAGCGGGATGTCTGGCAGGCCGCAGGGTGGGCCCTTAAAAGGGAACGCTAGGAGACACCCCCTCCCCCTCCCTTCCCCGCCCCCACCCCCACCCCCAAGTGCACGCCGTGGACTTCTGCCAGCACGAAGCAGAGTCACGAGCCAAGCCAGAGCAGCAGAGCGGCCAGGACATCATCAGCGCCGGGAGGGCGCGTGGGTGGAAGGGGGGAAAAGGAGGGGTTCTCGCATCTCACTGCACCCCTCGCCTCCTCCAGCCCACAACTCTATCCAGAAGCCCGGCTTCTCCTCGCCCCAAATCTACAAAATCCCTGGATTGTCCGGGAAAGTCTTCAGAGGGTTGGGGGAGGGGGCTTCCGGGGGCGGAGGGTGTCGCACAGCCGCGGGCACCCGCCCCTCCAGCCCGCGCGCCACCCCCCTTCCTTCTCCTTGCCGGCTCCCACTCCCCGGACTCCGCAGCCCGCCTCCGCGCGGGAGATCTCCGGGCGGAGGCGGCGCGCGCAGCGGCGCGGGGGCGGTGGCGACGGCGACGCCGGGCGGGGCGGTGCGGGGAGGGAGCGCGCGCGCGCGGGCGGGCGGGCGCCCGGCTCCTACGCAAGCAGCCGCAAGAGGGGATCCTGGGCGCAGGCCCCGCCCCCTCACGTGCCCGCGGCGCAGGGCCGCGTGCCGCCCGCGTGACCGGCAGGCCCAGCCCGGCAGCCACCTCCGCCGCCGCTCGGCTTCCACGCGTGGGAGGGAGGCCGAGGTGGCGGCGGCGGAGGCGGGCGGCCCAGGGGAGGCCGCAAGGAAAGTCTGCGCCCGATAGCCACCCCCGCCACGACCTTGGCACCCCCCCCCCCCCCCACTGCCTGGGAGTTGGGGGCTGGGAGTGCTAAGCCCAGTAGTGGTCTGGGTGTGGGGAGGAAGCTTGAACTCTCTGAAACCCCTTCCCTACCCACCCCGTCATCTGCCCCTGAGTTTCAGGTGGGACTCTTCCCCAAGTGAAAAGCCGGTTCTCAACTTAAGCCTAAGTTTGGCTTGCGGGGGGGAGGCAGAGAGAAAAGGTTTTGAAATGAGGGGATTCCCACAGACCTCTTTAATGTCCAGTAGTGCGCCAACGCCCTGGCAAATCCGCCTGGGTGGGTCAAGACCACCAGACTGTGCCCAGTTGGGTCAGTTTCCCGGACTTATTGGAGCCTGGGCCAACACCAAGTTCAAGCCATGAAAAAGAATCCGACCTCTCCATTCTTACTTGGTTGATGACCTCGCTGATTCCCCAGGGCCCTCAACCCCTCTCCGGGAAATGACAGATGGAGCATCTGGGAAGAGCCAGTGAGCAATGGAGGCCAAGGACAGGCCAAACACCAATTTGAGTGTCCACAGCAACAGAGAAGGAAACCCATCATCTGTGCCTTTGCAGTGTGTCCTTAAGTGACCCGTGTTCCTGCAAGGTGTCAGGTGCTGAGAGAGTTCACACGGCCCTGTTGCTGTCCTGAAACTTGTGTCTCACTGGTTGCTATTTCCAATGGCTGGTGAAGTGGGGAAGGCCACTACCAAGGGGGAAAACACTCTGGAGTAGAAGCCCCTAAGGTAAGTAAACCGGCTCCATGAAAAGCCATGCATGGTGTGGCATGGAGCCTGGGAGCCAGGAGCCAGAAAAGCCACCTGCCCACCAAATACTAAGTGCTGGTGGAAGGGGCAGGGGTGTGGCGAGGGGAGGACACTGAACCTGACTCAGGCCCACTTCCCTGTCTTCCTGTGGGAAATCATGGGCATGGGTATTCTCTAGAACGTGTCTCATATTCCCTAGAGCAAGGGTACTTCCCCCGGGACAGTTGTTCTGTGGAAGGCGAAACTCTAAGTGTCCAATTCTTAGTGTTGTCATTTCCAGTGTGGTGAGCTGGGGGATGGGTCCCCTTGGTTTGTATGTCTCGATAGCCATGTATATAGACAACTGCCTTTCTACCCTTGGCTCTTTGGGAGGCTACTTGGCTCTCAACACTCACTTTATTAGCTATGAGGGTGGTCAGTATATTTAAATAGCTATTGAGTGCCAGACACTGGAGAAAATGAAGGGAGTGCCAGGTAAGTTCTGTGACCAAAAGGAATTTCTATCTCATAGGGAAGTCTTACATTCTTGAAATACATACTTAAGGAAATGCAAGTGGGTATATGAGGTTAAGAGCCCACATGAGTGGTGTAGACAAGTGCTTGGGTAGAAGGGAGAGAGCAATAGAGGCCAAGGAGCCAGAGAAGAATGGGGAGGATTTTAATAAATGAACAGGAGCCAGGGAAGACACCCTAGGTGCTGAGAACAACACGAACAAAGACAAGGGGGAAGGGTTGGTTGTGGCCAGCCCACTGGTTATGGAGAAGGCTCATTTGGCTGGAATAAAAGGATCAGAGAAGGTCAGAGATCTCCTGAATAAATGAATCTACCAAGACCCAAAGCAGAAGCTTCCAGGTTCCCCTGAAGCCCTCTGGTTGTGCAGTATTCTCTAAATCTCAGCCCCGATCATATAAAACCCTCCTTAGGAATGTGCATTGGCTTTCCATTGCCAAACTCTATCATGGCAACCTGGGCCCTTTATGATTTCTCCCAAACCTGTCTGTTCAGCCCTGCCTCCTATCCACCCTTTCGTGCCCACCATAATCCAGAGAATTACTCCTGGTAATTCTGCCTTCTGCTTTCCCTCTGTGGTGCTTTCACTCGTAAGCTTTCCCTTTCTTTGGAATGTCCTCTCCTCCCTCACCATTTCTGCCCACTCATCCTTGAAGACACAGCTCAAGTGCCAGCTCATCCCACAGCCAGATGTAATTTTCATCTGAGTTCCCACAACATCGTGTACTCTATCTTGGCACCTCACGTTCTACGTTGTATTACAGTTATGTAGAGGCATCAACTTTCAAAGGGGGTACTGCTAATCCAGCCACTTCTCACCACCTCCATCCCTGTTGGCCTTGTCCTGGCTGCTGTCAGCTCTTGTCTGAACAGCTGAGTTAGCCTCCTGACTAGTCCCATTGCTTCCCTTTTGGCCTTTCCAGTCAGTTCTCCACACAGCAGCAAGAGCAATCCTTTTACAACATAAATCAGATCGTGTGACTTTCCTGCTCAAACCCCTGCAATGGTTTACCAGCACATTCAGATGTAAGTCAAGATTTAGCTTGACATTTTAGGACCCTGTGTCATCTGGCCCCATCTATCTCACATGCTCACTAAGGTCTAGCCACCCTGGCTTTCTTCCTGTTTCTGGAATTTCTGCCTCAGAGCCTTTATTTTTGTTGGCCCTTTTGATGGAGTGTATTTCTCTTAGAATTTACACGGCTCACTCCCTCGCTTCATGTCTCTGGTCAAATACTTTCTCCTTAGGGAAGTGTTCCCTGACCATTTTATCTAGAATAGGCTTTCCTACCAGTCACTCTTGCATTTCCTTGCTTTTTACTTAAGATTCATTACCACTATCTGAGCCTTATTACGTTTATTTGGTTATTTATTTGTTTATTGTCACTATCATAAGAAGATAAGCTTCAGAGGGTCAGGAATTTCTGTCTTGTTCACTGATGCAGAACAAAGCTTTCTCACACACAGTAGGTGCTCAGTTTGTTAAATGAATTAATCATTGTTACTCAACCAGAAGGTCCTTGAGTACAAGCATCATGTTTTGTACATTTGGATCCCCTTCCCTGTCTCCTAGTTTCTTACACATAAGATCACTCAAATACTCTTTGAGTGAATTTCACATTCTGTACAGTTTCTCCAACTGATGTTTTCCCATTCATGTGGCTACACCCGTTTAGAAGATAGCAGGAAATGGTCTTTATTTATTCTGTCACCTTCAAGGATGTCCTCATTACATAGATCCCTGGAAGGTCCACTAGATTACTGTTTCCCCTTAATTGGTTGTGACCTACACTTTTTTTTTTTTATGAAATAGAGCAAATGAAATATCAAAGTGCACTGCAAGCTGTAAGGCCAAATATCTTTCAGTTTGTGCATGTGCATGTGTGGGTGTATGTGTGTGTATGTGTCTGTCTGTCTGTCTTTGGGTCATGGTATAAAATGAATATCTTATTGCTGGCCCTGATTCGAAAACTATGTAAGTTCTAGATACCCCATAGATGGCCACTTGTAGAATGCATGATTATACTCTTAGTAGTTAAATAGCTGTATTTACTGTGCATTAAACCAGGCACTATATTACACATTTTCACATAGATTATTTCATACACTCTTTGTAACAACTCCAAGAGTGGGGTGCTATTATTATGATTCCCATTTTACAGAGGGTAAACTGAGGCTTAGAGAAATTAAGTAACTTGGCCATGATCACAGAGCTGGTACACAGTTAACCAGGTGGTCCACTTTCAGGGCTCTCCTTAAGCACTCCCCTGCAGTATCTCCAGCAGTATCTAGTCTTTTAATTTTGTGTATTTCACTGAAAAAGCTCACCTTGTTTTATGCATATACAACAAACACTACTTACTGAGAATTCTGGTAGATGACCAAGTAGGAGCCAATGAGGTATATGTATTTGGAACTTTTGTGCTGCTGAAGAGTTCTACACCCTTAGTCTAAGAATCTCTGGTCTAGATGCATCCATACACACACACACACACACGCACGCACACAACTTAGAGCTGTAACTGTATAACTGTAGCTGACAGGAACTGTGGCTTTTAGTAGTAGGACATAGCCACAGAGAACCCATAAGAGGGAGATAAGGGACTAAATACCCTACTGTGTTCCCTTCCTGTCCTCAGTTTCCATGCCAGGGATCCCCATTGGCTGAGCCAGAGATCAAAAGTCTGTTAATGTAGTCCATAGAGGTCAACCTCGTAGCAGGGCACAGAACAGAGTGGAGAGAGTGCAAAGTGGTTCTGGGGGGAAGGCAAATGAGCATCCCCAGCTCCCTGTTCTTGGACCAACAAGAATCTCGTTGTAGACCAACAAGACTTTCCAGTGCCTCGAAACGCCGAGTCTTGGCTCCAGCAGTGCTTGACAGCTCTCCATAATGCTTACCTCTTCCCAAAGGACAAGAACTGAACCAGCCAACTGGGGCACTGTGCAGTCTTGGGACATGCTGCAAGCCCCTCCCTTGGCCCTCATTGTATTCATTGGGCTGCCAAGGGAGAAAAACCAGGCCAGGAAAAGGACTGGCCCCCCTCATCCACCTAGGCATTTGCAGCTCTGCCAGCACTTGGGCATCTCATCCATGACTTAATCATGGATGAGGTCAGTAGGTCTTTATACAGGCTAGAGATGCCACTATCTGAATGGTGGAAATTTATTCCTGCCAGGATTTTGCACACTTCAGAGTTGAATCCCATCTCTGGGAGAAGGAAGCAGCAAGTAAACTGGTGTGTGTGTGTGTGTGTGTGTGTGTGTGTGTGTGTGTGTGTGTGTAAGAGGGGAGGAGTAGAATGCAGTCTTATAAAGAGATGTTCTTTCTGTGTACACTTGCCCAGCCTTTGCAGGCAAATGCGTGGCTGCAGTTGTGGCTAAAATATGAATGAATATGGTTGTGTGCAGGTGCATGAATGACTGTATGTTTCTGTGAATGAATGCATTTGAGATGAAGTGTGTATGGAAGCCCTTGCAAGCTGGGATAGTGGTTTGCAGGTGCTTGGCAGTCTGGAAGCATCCACCAATCAGTGTCTATACCTCAGTCTGTAAGTGCTGGGTTAGGGGACAGGGGAAACACTCAATTTGCTCAGAGCACCTCCCTTTTGCTGCTGCTGCTGTGGCAGCATAAACCATTGACAATTGCCTTGTCTTCCCTTAATCCTCAGGAAAGAAAGGCAGGGAAAGACAAGGGAAACCATGTGGTCAGTCTGTTACCAGTTGAAGTTTCCTCCAAACACCAGAAATTGTCCTTAGATCAACTCTAGCCCCACAGCCTCCTGACTTGCCCACAGTGCTCCTCCTTGGGGCTGAGAAAGGGGCAGATGAGTAATAGCTGGGGGTATGATTCTTCTCTGACCTCCACTTCCCTGACCTACTAGCCCAGCATGGTAGAATTATGCATATTCTGTCCTTGTCTGAAAACCTTGAGGTCGAAAACATGTTACCCCCTTCTCGCTCTCTCAGCTAGACTTCAGGGATTGAAAGGAAGGTCCTCATTCTGTTAGGGAATCGTGATAAACATAGATGATCGGGTAATTGTGAAATGGAAACTTGACATCATAGATGTATCAAAAAAGATTTTAAGGCCCACTTAATTTTAAGTCAGATGATTTAAATATATCTTGGGCACTCCTTCTCCTCCACCCAAGGCCCCCCACATCCCTTGTCATCCAAGTGGCCTCCTGAGAGGGCCCTTGTACACAATGGCCCTAATTAGTCCCCTCATTAACAGTCTCTGCAGAGGCCAAAGACTGAATGGGTCAGAGAAACCAAATTCTTTTATCACAGAGAGACACAAGTGCAGCACATTTGGGGAGAGTGGGTTAGAGAGAGAAGGTCGGGGAGCAAGAAGTATGGGGAATGAAAACTCTACAGAACTGCCTCCTCTGGAAATAGAATAATCTAATATCCACCCCCCCCCCCCCGCCCCGCCAAAGCTTTGAGAGTCACTATATAGCATCTATCTTGCTTCCATTGGAGGGCACCCTTTATATTTATGTATATAATTCATAGGTATGTATAAAAATGTATGCTTGTAAAATAGATGGATGAAAACTACTGTTAGCTATGTGAAGGGGCTCCCCATAAAAGTCTAATAAATGCAGATTTTAACAATACAAGATAATTATCAGATTGCATACTTAAATCCCCCAGATTAAACCTAATCCTATTTTGGTGGGTTACTATGCCTTTTCTGCCAAGCAGCCATGAGAGGAAGGAACATCGCACAGCCTTTGCTTATGAATGTACTGTCTCTGCTAAGTGTGAATGCGCTGGTGCTTTGTGTTTGTATGAATGGGGGTTGCATGTGCTGGTCAGAGGCCACGTGAGACACGTGGGGTGGGAATTATATCTTAAAAAGATGAATTGAAAAAATGAAACGGGAAAGTGTGAATGGCATAAATCTCTCCCATGGTGCCCCTTCTTCTCTATTACCCACTGCCACCAAAAGGCACACCTGTTTTATTAAAATTAATTCCTGGCTTTGCAAATAACAATAGATCAATATCTGTACTTGAGTTCTACCCTTCACTGGGACCACACTGCTAAAAACAGAGAGCTGCAACACAAAAGATACCGCAGTCAGCTCAAGCAAAGGGTTATTTTTAGATCAGAAAAAAGAAGGGAAAGGAAAAAAAAGCAGTTCTGGGTTTTGCAATCTAATTTGGTCCCTTTTCTTAAGGGAAAAAAAATCCCATCAATGGCATTTTCCATACAATCTGATTTCTGTTTGGCTCCTAGAAAAAGAAGAAGAGATCTAGGGCTGAAAATTCTGGAGTTTTATGGCTGATTCCAGCTAGTAGCCTTTCTTCACCAGGCTCCAACTGAATTAATTTGATACTATTTTTGAAAGTCAGTGTTTCTAAGGGAGACCTAATGACGCACTGACGTCAATGCAGGTCAATAGCACACACTGCTGGAACTGGGCGTGCTACACCGAGCCAGAGCTGGAGCCTTTTCAAACAGCCCCAACTCTGCAAATATCCCAGCTTTGCAGGGGGAAAAAAGACAGGGTTTTATTAGCATTGAGACCCCCACCACTCCCCCCCAACACCTTCAAAATTGATGCATGTTTTCCTGATGCAAAAAAGGAAAGAAGAAAATCCAAACAGATACAATCAGACCGCACTGCAGTGCCAAAAAAAAAAAAAAAAAAAATCATACCTGTCAAAGGAACTGTATGTAATCCGTGCACACACATTTACGTTCAGAATGCAATGCATATTATTAGGGTCTGTCTATAAATAGATCCCGAGAGTGTATGCATGGAGACTTAGTCCTCAAACGGGCTTTTTGAACGTGGGTGATGAGTTCTTTGCTCTGATCAGTTACTCAGGAGGTGCCTGAATGTGTGGGGGTGGGAACGTGGGAGGGGGGCTGCCTCCTCTCTCTCCTTTCCTCTGGCTCTCCCCCTCCTTTCTTCTCTTTTTCTCTCTCCCCCTCCTTCCTCGCTCACCTCCCCTCGCATCTCCCTCTATCCCTCTCTCATTTCCTCTTTCTCTTCTTCTCTCTCCTTCAGCCTTCCCCCTCTCCTTCTTTCTCTCCACCTCCCTCTCTTCTCTCCTTCTCTCCCCCTCCCTGTCTCCCCCTCCCTCTCTCTTCTCCCTCTCCCTCCAAGTCTGGCACTGAACGCGAACTGTTTTGCTTTGCTCCGGGAAGAGTGCAGACACATAACGTGAAATCCCGAGCTTTTTGCGTGGTGCATTTAAAATGCTTCCTTATTTATATTACCCTCATTCCCTCACCTCTCCCACCCCCTCACCAGTCCTTCCAAATTTCCCTAGAAATCTATGTAAAGCGTGTGGAGGGGAAACATTTGCACAAAAAGTGAAGGAGCTCGCCAAGGTAGGTTATACCGTGCACTGTCTTGTGTTTGGCTTTTGCAAAGTTTATGATGTCAGTTGGTGGATGTTTGGAGGAGTAGATCTGTGTGACTGGCCATGATTACTGTCTTTTTCACTGAACAATTATATTTGTACAAATTGCCTAGACTTCTTAAGCAGGCTTTCCGTGGTGGTGTGTGTGTGATTTGTGCAGGAGTCATGCCAGTTGGAAGATGATCCTGTGGTGTTAAGCTGGGGGGAGGATGCTGCCTCGCCTCCCCCCACCCTGATGTTTTTTTGGAGGGGGGATTCTGTAGTGGGCAAGTGCTTCCTCCACTCTGTCATATTTTGGATTGGTTCTCATTCACTAAGTGTCTTCATTCTTGTAATTATTTTGCACATGAAAATTTAGTTGCAAAAAGGCTTCATGAAGTCAGAGCAAAGTGGGGAGTGTGGGGAGATAAAGAGTCAGAGCATGGTGGTGGTGATGGTAGTGGTAACATTTCTTGCACAGAGAATTTAATCTTCTCTCTTCTTGGGATTTGGAGGAAATGCTGACCCTTTGTGGGTACAATCAAAATAATTTTTTAAAAACCCTATTAGTGGGTAAAATGAAATTAAACACACAGACACACACACACACACACACACACACGCACACACACACTTCCATTGCAAAAGCAAAAACTGCTACAGCTCACAACCACCTGTAGAGGGAAATCTTTATGCATGATTTCTTAGGGCTGGTTGTGTAGAGGAAAACCGCCTGAAAAGGCTCCTGGCAAACTTTGCAGCAAGAAGACAAGGGAGGCTGAACTCAGCAGGGTGGAGGGTTATATCGCGGGGGCGGCAGAGGAGGGAAAGGCTGGCGCCCGGCCACGGTCTCTCACAGCCTGGGAAGCTGCAGAGTTGGCCTCCTTGCTTTGGGAACCTGATCCGAAGAGGGGTCCAGTTTGGAGTGGAAAAGCTGCAAGGGGACAGGGGCTTGCAGGGCATATGTGACTGCGGGGGGAGGCAGTGTTCCGTGAGGTCAGGGGCTGTGTGGTGCCTGGTGCCTGGTGGAGATGGCGAGGGCAGAGGCCAGCTTTTCCAGCGGGGCCCTGGTTTCCCTGCTGCCACGCAAAGCAAGGTGGTTATCAACAAGTGTTTCTCCTGAGAAGATTAGTTTTGACAGAGACTTCAAGGGGTTCTCTAATCTGGGTAAATCCACCAGGGCTTTATTGTGTGTAGCAAAGAGAGTCATTCTTTGTTAGGAAGGAGCTTGGGGAAGAGAGGTGGAGCGCCAGAGAGGGGGGACTTTTGAACATCAGCCATTTGACCTTGGGGGCCAGAGTTCAAATCCTCCAGAGAGTTGAAAAGGCTGAAAAGAAGGTTACCCCTTTTGCTGCCCCCATACCGTTGATACTGAGCTTTATGTTTAATGTGAAAATTCAGTGCCTGGTGCTGGCCGGACCTCGTCAGTGGGAAGTCCATGTGTCTGAGAGCAGGGTTTGTTTTTTTTTTAATCTAGGGAAGCAGGCAGCACTCTCAGCAGTAGTACTGTATTTTTTTTTCCCTGCAAATGATCTTCTAGGAAAGCTGAATCACCTCCACTCTGAAGAGCAGCCACTCCAGGAAGTGGAATACAAGTCTCTAGAGGAGGGAATACCCCCCACACACGGCCTTTAAATATAGACGTGGGGGTACCATTTGAACGTGAAGTTAAAATGCACTTGGAAATATGGGGAAGGTAACAGGCCATGGTTCTCTGGATGGGGCTGGGCTAGTAGTAGTGAAGACCACCAGGATGAGGATGTGATTCTGAAGCGGTGAGTTAGTATCTTTTTGACTTGGGAGGGGATGGCTGTGGGGGGGGGGGCGGGTGCTGGGTTACCAAATTCACATGAGAAGTGAATCTCTTTCAGCAGGTTTGGGGGTTGGGAGATTTGAGGGGGGTGCTTGGAAGTTAGAATCAGCAACATCTGTTGTCACAGCAAGGCAGAGAATATTCTAGCTCTCCAAGCTAGAATAACCCGAAGGCAATGAGTACAGACATAGAAACAGAACTGGAAGTGAGATGTGGGCACAGTCCGGACTAAGCCTGCTCTTAGTGTGAAGCGTTGTCCATCCTTATGGATTTGCTGGTGTGGAGTAAAACCAGGCCAGCATGCCCAACATCCAGTGTCCGCATCACTTGAAGTCCCAGGTCAGGGAACTGCCCCCTCAGTTTTTGTCCAGAGGTGGAGGAGGGGTAGGCTTTCCTAGCCTTGGAAGGGAAACTGTCACTCCTCTCAGAAGGAAATTGTTTCTGTTCTATACCTAAGTCAACAGGTGTTTGTCCCCTCAATATAGAGGGAGAGGAGAGTGGTTATAAGAAAAATCTGGTCCGGGTGCCTGGGTGGCTCAGTCAGTTAAGCGTCTGACTTCAGCTCAAGTCATGATCTCACAGTTCATGGGTTCAAGCCCCATGTTGGGCTCTGTGCTGACAGCTCAGAGCCTGGAGCCTGCTTTGGATTCTGTGTCTGCCTCTCTTTCTGTCTCTCCCCTGCTCTCTCTCTCTCTCTCTCTCTCTCAAAAATAAACATTAAAAATTTTTTTTAAAAACAAAAGTCTGGTCCTAGGAATATAGCCACATGTCCTCCATAGCCCCCCCAGACTCATCAGTATCACTCTCTACTCTGCTGTGATCTCCTGAGGACCAAGTTCCAGAAGGACACCGTTTTCACCCTAGCCTTAACGGTGTTTCATGTCTGGCAGCCACTCCCCCAAGATCCATGTAAAGACCACTTCTCTCAAGTTCTCCCAGGTGCTCAAGCACACATCACATGCAAGTATATATGCGCAAAGTACATGCACATATGCGCGCCAAGACCACAACGATGCACAAGTATGTGCACTTATGCAGAGCTCTCTCCACATTTGAGCTCACAGGCAACCCACAAAAGAGCGGACCTTCTTCATCTTCTGTCCCACCTGGTTTAGGGGTGGATCTGACATCCCTGAGTGTATGTGGTGAACCTGAATTTGTCTTGGGTTTCCTCATACTCATTCAGGAGTGTCAGTTCCCCCTTCATGCGACGCTGGAGAGCATTACCACAAGCAGATGTCTACCCACTTAGGAGAAGAAGGAAGTCCACCTTTCCCCTTCATCTGAGCCTGGGTGCTTCACCTTTGTTTCTCAAAAGAAAAATAAGGGTAGGAACAGGACCAACTACATAATTTGTAGGGCCCAGCATGAAACAAAAATGGAGGGGCTCCTTGTTCAAAAAGTAGGAAAAAAGTGCTGTTAGAGATACTAAAATGTAAAACTTTTTTCCTTGAGTGTTTCTCTCAACTTGTCATGATGTTTTTTATTTGATGTTTCATGTGCTAAATAAAAATAAAAATTTCAAATTATTAGCATGAATTTTACCACCCATCTTTATATTGTTCAATGCTATAGAAGAGCATTTCATTCATTTGCAGAATCACCAAAATTACACAATTCACATTTCATGGGTCATACGTGCATAGGTATTTTGTTCTTACCTGAGCAAGGGAAACATGGAACAAAATGTACTCAACTAGTTTTGTTTCACTTTTTATATGCAAACATTCTCCCAGCTCTCTCTGACTTCAGCTTAATGATAAGGAAGGACTGAAAGGAAAAAGAACTATTAGCTGTCCTATGCTTCCCTTTCCTCCTATATCATCATTTTCAGCATAGATGGTTGGCAAATACAGGGAAGGAATGAGAATAAGAAACTGTACAATAGGGTTCCTTGTTCATTAGTATTTCAAAGAACCCCACTGCCTTCTTTCTGCATTTGAAGCAAGTTCTGGTTCAAATAGCACTACCTCTTGGTACTGTCAATCCCCCATTTACTCACAGACTTACCTTTTACTTGCTTTGAGTCTTGTTGAGCTCCCACTGGAATTTTGTACTCTTGGGGGAGTACCAACCCCATGGGGCAGCAAGGAATGGTGAGCACATCCGTGGCACAGATCTTCTCTTCTGACACATTCTCCACTGTCCAACAGACTTTACTTACACAAGTCCAAAGGCAAAATTATTATGAATTTCAAGACAGTAACATCAGAGTATTAAACCAAGCATGAGGCCCTTCTGAGCACAGGGCTATGTGTGACTATACAAGTTGCACACCCATGAAGTTGCACAGCAGGAGGAGGCTAGAAGTAACCCAGATCCCAGACTGAGAACACTGTTGCTCATCTTCTCTCATCAAGCCAATAATCCTATCTGCAGCATAAAAATTCAGCGGCCTCCATTTTTTATCCATTGGGGTTTTCTTCTAACCAAGTCCCACTCTGTGAAAAGTCCACCACTTCCTGATGACGGTGTTAAAAGTCATCTGCTGGTCGCTTCTGGGTCTGCTGAAGCCTTGGGTTAGAGCCCAGGCCTGGAAAGGAAGTATCCATCCAGTCCCTACCCACCACTTCCAAGCTTGGCTCCATCAAGCAGAACTTCTGCCTCATATATATACTTAGGTTTCGCCACCTACAAATGAATAAAATAAAACTTAGCTTGCTTCATGAATAATTGTGCTAATTATTTAATGACAGGTTCTCAAAAATGACTTTGGCAGTAAGTTCAATTGATGTTGATATAGAAGAAGTAGGACTTAAGGCTCAAAAAGTCAAGAGAAAGACAGTCCTATATTCTGATGGACCCCAACGGGAAGGGAATTTTCCTTTCCTTCATCCGTTGCCTCCTTACTCCTTACCCTCTAAGGAGCAAAGCTAGAGGGGACCTCAGAAATGTGAGGTGGACTAGGGTGGAAATCAGATGGCATTAAAAATGCATCCAACCTACAGAATTAAGACACTATTGACCCTCCATCATTGGTTCAGGGACTTTGAGAATTGTGTTTTCAGCTTTAATCTAGTTTTTCTTCCTTGCCTGGTTCTTTAGGTGACAGAACACCCTTTTGTGAAACATTTAACTTAGACTAAGCTACTAAGAGTACCAAGAGAAAAGAGGGAAAGGAATTACTCTTATTCTTTTATATAACCTTTACTGGACTTGGAGGCTGCTGCTGCAACAGCCCAGTTAGTAGACTGGAAGACCAATTGATAAATAATTACTTACTGCTTGTGAATGAGGTTAGCACAGTGCTTGACCCGTGGTGGATGTTTAATAAATGCTAGCTGACTCTGGTAGGGCTTATTATTGTGGCAATATGCTATAGTTGAAAGAGCCATGGATTTGGGGGGCACCTGGGTGGTTCAGTCAGTTAAGCATCTGACTTCTGCTCATGTCATGATCTCACAGTTCATGAGTTCAAGCCCCACATGGGGCTCTCTGCTGTCAGCACAGAGCCTGCTTCAGATCCTCTATCCCCCTCTCTCTCTGCCCCTCCCTTTTGTATTCTCTCCTTCTCTAAAATAAACATTAAAAATTAAAAAAAAAAAGAGCCATGGATTTGGCCTCAAACCACATAGATTCAAGGAGCCAAGGAGATATATGATCTTAGACAAATTACTTAGCTTCTTTGTGACCTGCTTTCCTCACCTGAACAGTAGGAGTATTCACATTATAATACCTACCCCATTAAGAATGAAATGAGAAATTAGATGGCTTATCCAAAAGCACTCTAGAATATTCTACGTATGTGACACATGTGTTGCACCTGTGTGTGTGTGCACATAGGCAGATGTTTAAAAAATTTTAAATCATGCTTTCCTCTTTCCCATCTCAATTAGCAATAGAGGTCGACATAGGTCTCTGATTGGCTGGACTCAAAACAGTTTCCTGAATACAGTATAATGGTGGATAATTCAGGGTTTGCAGCCAAACAGACCTGGGTTCAAATCTTGGCTCCTGTATTTGGTTGGTTATGTGAGTTATGACAAGTTATTTAAACTCTCTAAGCCTTGGTTTCTTGACACTTAAAATTAGAGTAATAATAGTACCTACCTCAAAGACTAATGATGATGATGTATTGAGTTATTTGTAAAGGACTTGGCACAGTGCTTGGAATATACCAAGTATTTGATACTATTATTTTTATTAACATACTTCTGACCACTGATGGAGCCAAGGAAACATCAGAGAAGTAGTGGGAGAATCTTCTTATGGTATGTTGTGGGGTGGCATTTCTACCATATGCCTGCCTTTCCTGGGTAGATTCTTTATTTTCTGAAGATAGCAGGGCTGTTCTTAGACCTTTCCATATACACTGGGACTCCTCTTCTATCTCCCCCCTACCTTACTCTCTGATAGCCAAAGGATGTTCTCCATTGACCCTGCCAAGCCAGGAACAGGCCTGGGAAACTTCCCTGGACCTTTCACTCCAGCTCAGGGCCCATAAGCTCTTTTTTCCCAGTAGCTCCCAGTCCTGAGAGAGAGGCATCCAAGTAGGGAGAAATGGACTCAGTCTGTACTTTGCGCAAGTCTGGATCTCATGAGTATAAATGTGAGAAGATCATCTGTGTTTGACTCACTGGAGCCCGGAGGCTAGGCTTGAGTCTCCTCCTTTCCACTGGGGCAAATGTTCCAAGTCCTCCTTGGACATTGTAAGAGTCTCTCAGGGATTCCTTGGAGGCAAGTACGACTGTCTACTCCTCATCTAGATCTAGAGTTTCAATGACTTCATTCCCTAGTGGAGAACAGAAGAAAGTAATCCCTTACCCAGTCCTTCTGGCCTCATGACAAATTGGGAACGCAACAAAAATTTATGGAGAGTCCACTAGATTAGCAGGCCATATAGTAGGCTCTGAAGATCCAGAGATAATGAAGAGATGGATCCTGAGAGCCATCATGGCACTCATAGTTCAGAAGGTGAAAGAGGCCTTTAGCAACTCACATTCTTCCTTTGGTACGACCCTTGCCAACCCTAAGTTCTTAGGAACTTATAAAGCCCTTGCTTGACCAATAATCCACCAAAAGTTTCCTTTCCCTGTTCCAAAATTATCTGTCCTGTGTCCCATTCTATCAGGAATCCTTTCACCCATGAGTTTATGTGAGCATGTTAATTGGTGTGGATATATCAGTTGGAAAAGAAGTTCCATCAATTAAAGTCCAGATTTTTAGTTCTAAAGACTTGGTAATATTTAGTGAGGAGGCCAGGCTTTTGTGGCAGTTCATCCTACTGGAAGCTTGTGGGATGATTACATTAGGGTTCAAGGGTATCAGACCTATAGGATTTACCCTTAATACCCATATCTTGGGTGTTAAAAACCACTGATCTTGGGAAGATCTGATTTCCAAGGAGTGGCCTCAACCTAGCCTCAGTCTGGGGCAGGAGTTAGGATCCCAATTCACTACAAGGGTTATTTGCTTCTACTTACTTTTCTATATTCACACAGACTTGGAAAACAAATCATTTGGGGAGGTGATGTTTAAAAAAAGGAATAGCAAAATAGCCTTTATCCCTCCCTTTCACTCCTTTGTTAGTCATTTCCATCAAGGCAAAAGGATTTCTCCTACTCTACATTAAGCTACTATTTATAAACTCTCAGATTTGAAAAGCTTTACCATCTATATTATGTTCAAGGAATCTGGTGAGCTGAATATTTGGGTACAGAAATTGATGAGCTCATTTCCAAACTTGGCCTGTGACCTGAGGCAAGCTGACTCTTCCTCCAGGCTTTATTTCCCTCACACAGATTAAAGGAATACCTTCCTTTTCTTTCCTAGTACTAGTAGCCTCCCTCATCAGCAACCACTACATTCTCTTACCTGTCCCCCCAGTATTCAGAGACCCTGTGATTAGATAGATGGGTTGAACCAGGTGTCAACTGGGTTCTAGCCCAGGCTCTGCTGACCTAACATAGTGAACGTAGGTGATTCACTTGGCCCCTCTTGACCTCATCTCTAAAGCAAGGGTCAGAGTCAACCAGCTCCATACTTTATGCAATATCCTGACTGTTGCTCAGAGCAAATTGAATTCTTGTCCTTAAGGAGCCCCTAAGGTGTTTGGAAGAGTGAGCATGTATGAGTTGAATGTAGTTGTCACTGTTACCAGTCTTCTATGGTCCTGGTATGGAGGGTTCAATGGTTGCTCAGGCCTTAGGCAATAGGTTTCGCTGGGCCCATTAGTCCCCATGGTGTCTGGCATTCCATAGACAATTCACAACAAATACAACACAAGACTGACTTTGGATTCCTTTTCACCTGGGACCCATTCATGTCCAGCTCCTGCCAACACTTTGGAGATCTTTCCATTAAGAGGTGAGAATCTAACATGGGGCTCAGAGCAGAAATCAGGATAAAAATCTTTCCAACTTAAATACCTCAAAGGCCTCAGAAAAGTTCAGTAATCTCTATGTTTCCTCATCTATAAGATGGGAATAATAATAGTACCCCCCTCCCAGAGTTATGATGAGTAAATCAATACATAAGAAGTGCTTAGGACATTGCATGGTATATAAAAAGTGCTCAGTTAAATGCTTGCTGTTGTTATTAGCGTTTCCCCCATTCTTAAGGCATCTCTGTCCTTAATATGCCACCCTTTCAGGTCCCTTTTGGAAGACTGCTATGCATTTGAAGGGGATTTCAGGTAAAACATAAATGCTCTATAACTACTTTGGCTCTGGAGGGCTCTAAGCAGGATGCACATGAAGCAGGTTGCAGATGGTCCTTGCTGAGGGCTTGATGCATCCCTTTAGGGGCCTGGAACTTAACCAGACCATAAATCCCTAATCATAATGAGACCTTCATATGCATGAGTCTGAGATCCAATCAAAACATTAATAATTCTCCTGAGTTACAATACAGACCAAAGTTGTGTTTTGATTTGGCAACTGAACATATCCTTTTAAACTAATTAGAACCTATATTCACTAATACTGGTGGCCCACAACAGCAAGTTATTCCATGAGTCAAAGCATTTGGTGTCAGCCCTGAAGATTAGGGGATTAAAGGAAAGGACAAGACAGGACTGGGCCTGAGCCCTGTCTTCTTCCTGTGGCCAGTGGTTCTCAGGCTCTTCAAGGCAGTAGCTCCTTCATTTTGTCTCCTCCTTGTCATCAGAAGCCTACCTTCTCACTGGACAGCATCCCTCTGATGACTTCAAGAGGAGGATGAGAAGCAGCAGCTAAGCTTATGGGGTGACTGAAGGTAGAGTCTTTGTCATCTATGATTAAGGAAAAGTACTTCCTGTGATATTAGCTCTACAGCGTGTACTTTCCCTACCTAGTTCAAGCCTCCATGTCAAAGGAACCAGCAATGAGCTTTAACCAGAATTGGGTAAACAGAGCCCAGCAAAGTTACAGATCTAGATGGAGTCATGGTTTGAGAGCTGCTGATAAAATCCATATCCTATCCCTCTCCCGCAGATTATTCTTAATGGCAGTTCTCAAAGAGTCTTTTCTTTATAGACATGAGCCCTAAAGGATTCTATCCTTGGACTAGGTCTCCAGCTTTCAGTCATTTAGTTCATCCCAAATTATAAAAGTCCAGTGCATTTGCCAAATATGAGTAATGAGCTCCTTTTTTTTCCTCTACGGTTAGGTCCAGTGTCTAAGGGTTTATCTTAGAGAGGGAGAAGGAGGTGAACTGCTTCACCCTGGTGGTAGTTTTTCCTCTTGAGATAGGTCACACTTGCCCTGTAGTAATGAAATAATGGAATAAGAAGGAACACCAGGTATTTCCATCAGTCCTGTGACTTAAGGTGTGCCTAGGCTTCCCTTACCTGTGGAAACTTATAATGCTGAAGGGAACTCTACTAATGTCTGTTCTGGAAAACCCAGCTAGGGCTCAAAGAGGGACTGCTCTGTATCTCAGTATACCAGCTACTACACTTAACAGCTGTTTGACTTAGGGCAGGTTATTTAGCCTCTCAGAGTCCCAGCTTTTCAACTTAAAAATGGAAATTGTAATAGGAACCTTTTCACTTAGTTGCTGTAAGGATTGAATGGGATGGTACATACCTATTAGCACAGTACTTGAGATTACTAAATACTCAATAAATTACACTGTCAAATTTAACAAATTTGATACACTATCAAAATTAACGATAGTGATGCCAACAGGAGGGAGAGGAGCTCTCATATATTTTTAACCTTCCTGGATGGCAAGTGTTCACCTTATTCTGGGTTCCTCCTGAGCTATGTATCATCCTGTAAGTAGGTGAAGCACAGAGCCCCTTGGGTACCCTAAAAGAAATGAGGCCACTGCTAATCAAAATCAGGCTGTGAGCAAATGTTAATTGTAAGAAAGACTGGAAATATCTCCCACTATCTCTTGGGGCTCCTACTATTGCATTGATTAACTGTGAGCCAGAAAATAAGCGTGAGGAAAAGGTCTGTGCCCTGATGGCAGGCCACCTGGTTGACCTGAGCAATCTGAACAGAAAAGGAACTGTGGAAAAAGCTCCACTCAGATCCTCACTAAAATCCATCTTGCTACCCTTTGGCAGCCATTTCAGGTCTTTTATCCTAGACACATGCCGTGTCCATCATTTTGTTTCTCCTAACAGCAGGCAAGGACTCTTTCCTTCACTGTTCTGCTTAACAGTGGCCAGGCTCCATGACTGCCTTATAGCAAGTTTGTAAAAAAGATCCTTCAGTGACTATGAATCCAGATATTTGTCGGGAGAGGGTGACTGGAAAGCTAGAGCACATTCAAAATTTCAAGGGTCAAAGAAGGGTTACCTTCAAAGTCTAAGTCCCATATCTCCTCAGATCATCCCCCATAGAGGAACTGTCCTTTCTATTACAAGTTGCAAATGGAGCCCAAGAGTTGAACCTTGCCATGGGACTCAACCTGTCTCTAAAGTTCAAGAACACCTGGGTTCTCTGAAAGCAGGATTGGATCTAGGTCTTTTTCTGAGTGATCTGGTTTTCTCTAAGTAAAAAGGTCTCTGGTAGAATAAAAGTTTGTGGCCTCTGAGCATAGATTTGTTTTACAGAGAAATGAAGCAAAAGTGGACTAGAGAAGAGCAGTTTTACCTGGGAGCTCCCTCTACTGGCTCTTTGGTAGAAATTCCTTAGCAGTCATTTTGCCCTGCCCTGTGGGTATCAATTTGAGGCATCTGAGCTTCTTGGTGCCTTGAACCAGGGAGAAAATAAGGTATCCTAAGGCACCAAGGAAGATGAAACTCCAGAGGTTGGCCTCTTCTGCCTCCTTAATAATTTCATCTAACATTTATTGGATGCCAACACAGTGCTAGGCATCCTACTTGTATGATCTCATTTAATACACAACTGCATGTGGCAGGATTTTACAAACAAGACAGCCATGACCTGGAACATTAACTAAGTTCCTGGCATCACCAAAGCCTAGCAGACTTCCTCAGTGACCCTCATTGTTTTAGGATTCTCGTGAGTGAGAACTCAAGAGAAGAAACAACCAAGGGATGATGTGAAATTGGATGTGGAACTTGTTCTCACCACCCAACATATGTAGGTTATACCTGGCTCTGGGATTGCTCCATAAACCTCCTGGGTTCTAGAGCATTTCAACCTTGCTTTGTAAAAAATACAGCCCATGAGACAACTGATTACATGACAATGCTTGCCCAATCTGTGCTCTCACTGTGATGCTCAGACTGAAGAACGCAGAGTAACTACCACAGTGACTAAGAAGAATTTCCATTACAGAGGTGAGGCCTTTTTTAATTTGTGGAACATGTTCACACCTACGTTTTTAAAAATAAAATCTTGTGAGGTGGATAGGGCACATAGCAGTACACTCATTTGATAAGTTGGGAATTTAAGATATTGAGTGATGTGTTCCAGATTTTGGTTAGGAGCAAATAGCAAAGACCAGAATCTTCACTCACAGCTTAAATTCTGACTTTCTGGTTGGCATCGGTTGAAACTGAGGTCTAGATTGGGCTTTTTAACTGTAGCAAATAAAGACTGTGAAACCACCTCCTTGATCCTTAAATATAGACTCTGGCCTGAGTCATTCCTTTCCCTTTTTCAGGTTGGTTCATAATCGAGTACTCTTGATATTGAGTCATTTGGGAATTAGGAATTACACAGCCACTTATCTTTTCAAGGTTGATCTCTAACCAACCCACATTTCAAAGGTTATCTAGGTCCCTGAGAGAATCTGAAATATTATTTCAACTCTCCTATACCATGCAAAGATGTAAACTTTTTCACTTAATGCAGAAGAATTTCAAAGCATTTCCAAATGGGTTCTTTGTGGGGATTTGAGACATGGGTACATCACAGGATTCCCATTCCTCTTTGGGTTGGGTGCTAATCTCCAGTTTCTCTGTTGTGTCTCTAAATCTCCATAATGGGACATCAGCCACACCAGGTGTCACCTAGTTCCTCCACCCCTCCTCAAGATTTCCTGTGAGCTGCCCCTTCTCCTATAGGCAGAGTGATGTCATAATGGGATCAGAATGGTATCTGCTGATAATAACAAAACAGATACAAGGCTTTCTGCAGCACCTTCTGAGCAATTGGGCTGTCACTGTCCTAAACGGAGTAGCTGGGTTAAAAGTATTTGTCCATGACATAACTTCCTGGCCCTCAGCTACCAGTGGAAGCAGGTCTCTCTGGTTCGACCTGTTAATACCACAAACTCTACTTTGCCAGAAATGTGACTTCTTGATGAATAAGTTGGTCCATACCTGCCAATTTGAAGTGAACTCATATTTGGCAGTCTGCTGGTAAGGCTGAGGATCCCTTTATCTAACTGTAGCCTTGAACATCTGCCCTACCACCAACATTGTGTCCCTACCACCCTCAAGGAAGCCAAAATGATATCACTGAGGGAGGGACGGGAGAGTCTGGAACTGCATGCTCACAGAGAACTGTGAGTGATGGAATATAGGTTGCTGACACCATATCCCTTTCATTCTTGCTTGTTGTAGGAGCGCCAACGATCAAGAGGAGACCAGATGAGTTTTCAGAGCAGTCCTCAAACTCCCAGGACACACCTCATCCTTTGCCTCATGCTTTCTGCAATGTTGCTGCTCACATTCATCTTCCTATTAACGCTTGCCATAATTACCCCTTCCTGATCACCATTCTTCCTCCATTCACTACCCACTCGGCTCTTTCTCCAAGGTGCCCGTCTTATGGGCAGTGGCTTTGTTCTCTGGCAAGTTCCCCTCTGAGTTATGTCCAGATGGCTAACATTGGTTTCCCTCTTTCCTCATGCCCAACAGCCCCTGCCTCATGCCCAACAGCCCAGCATTCAGTCCCTAGGTGAGGAAAACCACAGCACATCCTACCTCTTCCAAAGTGAAGTTGCAAGACTCTGCCAGAGCAGTCACACTCAATGAAGATACTCGAGGTATCTGAGTGTGATGTAATTAAAACTAGATGGAAAGACCAGAAATCCCTTAGTCCCAGTCAGATATAGTGAAAGCGCTTACTCATGACTGTTTGGACTGATTAAGAATGTGGAGGTAGGAAGAAGAGAAAGAGAAGGATCCTCAGAATTGGACTGCCCCTGAATACAGGATGGAATCATCCAGACTTTTTTTCCTCCAATTAAATTTGCATTTCATTCTACCACATTGTGATGGCTTCACTCTAGACATTTTCATTTGAAACCCAAGGCTTTTCTTCATGGGTTCTGAACCACAGGTTCCTGGATGGTGAGGTAAGTGACATTTACCAGCACTGTCTAGGGTGATTTGTAGTGATCTCAGAAGCCCAGTATTCGTGAGCCAGAGTCACCCTCTTAGGCTCTAAGGTTCATCTTCTATCAGTTCCTATTGACCCACATGCCCTCCAGGGATCCCAGTCCAGCCATAGATGTTAGTCCAGCCTCACAATGTTAATCTCCGCCTCTACAAAATAAAACAGATCCCTCTACAAAATAAAACAGATCCCATATCAGAATTTGTTGAGGTCACAGTGAATGCTCTCCTTCTCAAAAACAATCACTACAAAAAGTGTGGTTCTTGGAAAACCCACTATCCCTAGAAATTGTATTTTCTACCCACCCACCCCTACCCTGCCATTTTATTTCCACTTTTGAGTGGTAAGCTAGAACTAATGGAAATTTGTCACATGTGAGCTGAAAATCTCTCTTCTCATGGCAAGATCCAGACCCAATTTGTTATTCAACTCCTAGCCTTGTCAATAAGTACAAAAAACTGGCCAATCCAGCAGATATGTTAGTCCATTCTTCCTCTGTTCCACAGCCTATATTTATTGGACTACCAATTAAAGAATGTGAGGCCCATTTTTTGCCGTTGGCCTAATAGTGATCCAAGCAGCTAGTTTCAAGGCATTTTTAATGGTGAAAAGATAAAAAGTTTAGCCAATTCAGACCTTCCACATGAACTCGTGATTGAGCTCTCCTTGCCCACTGAGTTCAGGTAGGGTAGACAACTGTCTACCAAGCATGAGATTAAGACCACACTCAGGCAGCCATCTTGAAGCACCCCTGAGATAGTTCTTTTCTCCCTGTGGTCCTTGTTTTTCAAGCTCTGATCCTTTTCTATATAGCCTCTGCTAAACTAAAGCATGCTGGCATCCCAAGCCCCAACCCACCCTACCCCTTTAGCTTCAGCCCCCTATCATGTGCTTGCTCTGGCTTCCTTGTCTTTGCTTAGATCCTCACCATGAAACCCACTCTAGATATTCCTGAGTGACCCTCTAAGTCCCTGTTCTCCCAAATGTGCCTTTCATCTGACAAGGCATGGGGAAACCTATCATCTGGTTCTCCAAGGTGTCAAGCAGAGTGGCATAGGGAGGGAGAAGGGCATTTAAAAGAGCTTGCTCCTTGATAGTGAAGGTATGCGAATAGCAGATACTGTCTTAATTGTTCTGAAGTTGAACACTGCAAATACTTGGAGGTAGTTGAGACTTGAATGCTGGTGGCAACAACAAGAAAAAAAGAGGGGGTGGAATTCTAGTCACTTTCTTCCAGCATGCACGTGGTCCTTAAAAATATACCCTCAAACCTCCAAATATGTTGGCTTCTAAGAAGTGTTTCCCAAGACCGAATGTACCTCTTGATCAGGGTAAGTGTTGAAAACATGTATTTAACAGGGGAATGGGATCATGGAATAGCTTGTATTGTGTATGTTGTGGCTCATCACCTCCATAGTGCTAATGCCTTAGTTTCTAAAGTTTTCAGAATCTGGAATATGATCAGGGATGCCAGTTTCTAAATGGGTGAAAGAAGACTTGGATGACTAGTCAACCCAAATGGAGATTTGCTGCTGTTTCCACCTTAAGACAGATTTTTAGAAGACTTTTACAAGAGGTTTTCAACCCCTCCCTAGTGCCACCCAATGTAAACGTGGCTAGGGCTAGGCATAGCAGCCTGAATGGACATAAAGTTTGCTGTATCTCCACTCCACACTGGCTGGCTTTGGATAGTTCTCCTGAGTTTGGGATGAGGCTGAGCCGGCTGGTGCTTTCTTTTCGTTTTTTTTTTTTAATTTTTTTAAATGTTTTATTTATTTTTGAGACACAGAGAGAGCATGAGCAGGGGAGGGGCAGAGAGAGAGGGAGACACAGAATCTGAAGCAGGCTCCAGGCTGAGCTGTCAGCACAGAGCCTGATGCGGGGCTCGAACTCACAAACTGTGAGATCATGACCTGAGCCGAAGTCGGACACTTAACCAACTGAGCCACCCAGGCGCCCCTGGTGCTTTCCTTGGTAGAAGATGGAGGGGGGTTCTTCTCGCAAGCAGATGGCCTGTTAGGAGGGTGGTTCTACTGGCCAAGGGGCTCCTTAGAAGGAATAAATCCGTTTCATTATTCAGGCCACTGCTGAGAAAGTTCCAGATGTCCGCAATTCTACATGATGGTCCCTAAAACTGGAATATAAAAGACCAGATATTTGAATAGAGGCAACATGATGGAGTGGTATAGGCATGAGGCTTAAAGCTACACAGATATGAATTTGATTGGATCCCAAATTTTACCAACTTCAAACTTTAAGACTTTTGGACAAGTCACTTAAGCTATCTGGTATCCATTTCCTTACCCTTAAAATAGGAAACATAATAACTAATATTCCTGGAGTGATTTCTGCACAAATAATCCAATGGGGTACGGAACATTGTTATTATGACACCCATACAATTGCGTTAAGTATTATGTGAGATTGTTTATGTAAAAGTGCCCAGCACAGTGTCTGTCACATGGTAGTTGTTGAAAAACTATTGGTTTCTTTCCCATCCCATCCTTTATTTAAGCCAAAATAGTTCTGCTCCCTAAAGGAGATGGCTTTAGGCAAAGAGGAATCTCTCTCCTGGACTCCCTGATACACTCCCTTTTGGTTGACTTCTGGGGAGCTGCATTTTTTATTCCCTTCTCCAAACCTAGTACTTTACCTACTGGCATTTTTCTTGGTGCTTGGAGAGGAGACAGGAGACACAGGCGGACATCCTGGGTTTCACTGACCCTGAAAGAAAGGAGATTCAGTTCTTGTCAAGGGCTTGGTGACAGTAGCTTACCCCCACAGGCGCTCTGGGGGAGCATTAGGGGAAACGAGTCCTCTTCATGCTTGGGATGGCCCAGGGATGGGTTGGCAGTGCAGAAGGCGGTTTTCATCTTGGACAGGTTCCATGTCAGTCTATTAATTCCCTAGGTGCTTAGCTTGAATGCTCAGACAGGAATTGGCCACCATGGCACTTAACAAAGAATGGTGAGACAGCTCAGAAAGCCAAGGACACCACCTCCAGGCCAATCATGTACCAAAAGACCTGACATGTAGGGGAGATGGAGATGGTGGCTACCAAGGACTAACTTTCTGCAAATGTTTCTCCTGAGCTTCCTAGGCAGCCCCCCCACCCCCCGCCCCAGCCCCGCAACAGCAATCTGACCAGTCAGCTTGATTACAGTAGCAAAACAGGGACATGGCAGAAGTATGTCCTCTTCTGGCAGGGGGAGAAGCAGAGACATTGAGTCTATCAGTCCACTAGAGTTAGATGAGTGTAATTTTGGCTGCGACCCTCAGCGTTTTGAGGTGCAGAGCACATTTATTCTATTTCCAACTCTACCTCATTTGTTAGAGCTAGATACAGGGTTTGCTGGAATATGTTAAGGGACCCCCACAGTGACCTCAAATGAACCTGCCTTGATCTCAGCATAGACACAATAGCATCTAACCAGCACAGAAGGCAGGCCACATTACTCTAAATGGTCTCTTCTCTACATAGTTTATGTAGTATATATAGGAACTATATGGTTTCTGTGAATGTGCCCCTATACCTGAATTTATGCTTACACACACCTAGTCACATATCATTAGAAACATACTTACTCTGTGCCTTTAGAAACATCCTTAGCCTGACATTTTCATTAATCCAAGAATACTGCATTGAAATGCTGCTGCCACATGATGGGGAAGCTTCCTGTCCATTAGGCCATATCTGATGATACCCTGCGATAAGCCATCTTTGGTGCAAAACCCAGGGCCGCCTATCTCCCATTGATATTTCTTCTGACTGCACACCTCCCCACTGCAGTCCCATTCTCACACACATCCATACATGCATTCACGGGGCTAAAAATAAGCAGCTACCGATGGGCTACCAGAGGGTGTCCTCCATGCTGAGCTGTCGTCCTCTGTCTCTGTTTAGTAGGCAAAACTTAAGCCACAGGCAGGAATTGAAGGTACAAGAAGGACATAAGCTTAAATCAAAATCTCTGAGGCAAGCTATGAAGCCTAGGAGGGCCTGAAGAGGGAGATGAGAGGGTATTAAAGATCACACTGATTAAAGATCACTCCCAGGCCTTGCACCCCAAATCTTAGTGGTAACCTCTGGAAAACTGTTTACTGGCATCAAGGAAAACCATTGTCAGGGAATGTTGAGGATGAGGGTTAATAAAAGAGATGAACCGTGCGTGAAGCCAGGCCTCAGTTTCCAGTCCCCCACCCTTTCTGGGCAGAGGTTATGTGAGGTGCATCTGTGATGCTGTGTGGATTTGGGAAGGATGGTCTCTGTGTGTGCGATCTTGTTCAGATCTTCCAATTTGTGGCAATTCTTCCCACATCTATCAGTCCAGCAAATCAATAAACCCTTTGTCATACTGAGGTGTGGAATGTCTTCTGCGGAAACACTCAGATTCAGATACAACAACACACTGAGGCATGTACGTGCCCACACACACACACTGTCACCCTCGTGAAGCAAGATCCATTCAAATTGGTTTAAAAATAGCACTAATTCACTGGGCCTATTTTTCAGGGATATTACTTCAAGAAGAAAAAATAAGAGATCTCTAGGTTTTTGAGAGGGAGAAAAGGTAAACCCTCACCTAGTCTTAAAAAGTTCTGGTAATGTCGCTAGATACTAAGCATTTGCAGTCTGTTGAATTTTCTCCTTCCTCTACCATTCAACAAAAGTAGTTTATTCGCTAACACCCTGCCATCATTATATTTATAGAGGTGGGTTTCGTTTCTGCGTGGTGAGGAGAGGGAAAAGCCTAAGCAGTGAGCCCTGTCCCTTGCCTCTCGGGATCCCCTCTCCCCCCAGCAGTGACTCCTCCGCGGCCTGTGGATTTGTGAATCAGCTTCTCCCTCCCCCCATTCAGGGGAGCCCCTAAACGCTGCTGGCCAATTACAAAGAAGTGTGTGTGTGTGTGTGTGTGTGTGTGTGTGTGTGCGCGCGCGCGCGTGCGTTAAACTGCAGGCTTATTTGTTCCTGCTCTGGGAGTCTGTCTGTCTGTAACTCGGATTATTGCTCTCTGGGAAGCTGTAGCTGACTGATTCCGTGGGAGACCAAGCAGGATGCGTGGGCAGAGGAAACAGAAGAGGGGAAAGGAGGGAGGGAGAAGAGGGGAGCAGGGGAGACAGCGGGAGCCGTTGAATCTGTTACTTGCGTCACTCGAGGAGCCGGGGCTATCTGCCCGACAAACACACAGAATTAATCCGAGTCATAGCCATAGCTGTCTTTGCTACAGTGGCCAGTTGCGAAAGGGCGGGGAAAGGACGCTCGCCCGAGTCAGTGCTGATCCGACTTTGCACTGGGCGGCGGAGGTCATTTGGGGAGGGGGCTGTCCTGAACGGCACGCCCGCGGGGCCCCGCACGCCTAGAGCAGACGCGGCGGCCGCAGCCTCCTCTGCAGCTGCCCAGCCCAAGCCTGGGGTGGCGCCTGCCTCAGCTGCCTCGTCTGCTCAGTGGCTGTACCGAACACAAAGCGCTGTCTCCGAGCAGAAGCCTCTTCTCGGCTGAACCAGACCCACCAAAGAGGAGAATCTGCACGTGACGTCAGTAGCTCATGACTGACGCAGGCTGGCAAAGGAGACTCAAGGCGGCTGCTCCGCGCTGCCTTCATGAGTCTATTTTCTCCAACCCTCTCGTAGTGAATTTACTAGAACGCAAAACACACACACACACACACACACACACACACACACACACACACAAATATACATTTCCAAAGGCGTTGTATTGCAAACACAGCGCGATTTTGCAAAGCATGGGTGGGAAACGTGGGAAGGGTACGGAAGATTTTTCCCCCCTCATTTGGGAATCTCCATCGTGAATAGCGTTAGACTCTAGAGCTTTCTTGAGAAGGTCTTCTGGGGAGGGGGCCTAAGTGCCCCCTCTCCCCCACCCCAATCCCCAGCATGCAGGGAATCTGGTCAATGGAGACATGCAGCTCTAAAAAATACAACCACTCCAAAGCCTTCTGCTGGGGAGACTGCGAGGAGCTTGCAACAGGCAGAGGCAGACGGGAGTTAATGGGAAGGAGGGAAAATATAATATGTGGGTATTTTTCTGCTTTAAAAAACATCACCTGCACTAACGCAAATGAGCCTGGTGGTGCAGAAAAAAGTGGGGAGGGGGCGCTTAATGCACATTTAATGTTTCGGACTTAAGGTTCCAGCAAAATGCCTTTGTGTGTGGAGGTTTTTTCAGTACTTGCTAAAAATAGCATCAGGGTTTGATCGTGTTCCAGAAATAGACCGAGGGCTGTACTGGATAAAAAGCCAGCGCGGGTGGAAGAAAACCTGGACATCACCGCATTGCCCCCCCCCCCCCCCAACTATGTCTGGAAATTAATTGTTGGATTTTTCCTCTCCTCTCCTGTCTCCCTCTCTCCACTTTCTCTTCCCTCCCCCTATGTTTCTCTTTTTCTCTTAAGGAGTTCCCGTTTGGGTAAGTAATATTATGTCATGTGCATGCCGCAGACTGTGAGTATGAGCCGAGGCTTACTTTGTGCATGCTCTGGGGTTCTTTTTCTGGCTGCCTTTCTACCCCTTTCTGAAGAAGAGGGTGGGACTGAGTGGAGGGTGAGGGGTACAGCTGTGAGTGTGCATAATGAATTTGGGGCTGCATGCAAAGGAACTGAAAGGGGGAATTCTTGCAGAGCCGGGAATCACCCTGACGAATCTCTGAATCAATAGCTGCTGCAACTCTCTTTCTCTTTATGGGTCGGCGCTGTTGAGCCCCGTTCTCTCCACTGCCCCCCTCCCCTCCACTGCCCCCCTCCCCTCCCCGTTTTCTCTGTCTTAAAGGGTGCCCAGATACCACTTAATGGACCATCTCTCTGCGAGATTAATGGAGGCAATGCGATATAGATTAAAATTGCATGGATAGGGCCGGGAGGTAAAGAAAGGGGAAAATCTGTCTTCCTTTGACAAACTTTACTCGTTCGGTTCCTGGAGCCCTTCTGGAGCCCGAGGACTGAGACCCTGGCCCTGGCTGGCTCAGGGCGCGGTAGCTGTCCATAGAAGGCAGGTGCTGAAAATTCCTTGGTCCTCCGCGAGTTCAGCTCCGAGCGCCAGGGGGCGGGGTTGGCGCCAGCTGCAGATAGACCCGCCCTGGATGCAGAGAGGGAGGCGGAGAGGAGGGGGTTAAGGATGTTCAAAGGGGAGAGTCGTGACTTCGGTGAGAGCTTTGGGGAAAAGGAGGGGTGAGTGGGAAGGAAAGGGAAAAAAAATTTAAAGGAGGGGGGAGCAAAGTGTTAGATTCCAGGATGAGCCAAGGCCCAGCGCTCCAGGAACCGAAAGCCGGTGGCTCACCGGCTTTCTCCGCAGAGGCCAGTCTCTATCTGGGTCTCCATTCCCAGGCTCCGGCACCTTCCCGCCAGTGGGTTTGAAAGATTTCTCTCCGGTGATGGTGACTCTCAAAATAAGAGGCTATAGGTTGCTTTATTCAGACCTTCATCGCCTCCCACTTCATGCCCCCACGCTCCCACATTCTGCAATTCCCGTGAGGTGTGTAAGGATGTGTCTGTGCATTATGGCATTTTTCTTACTATTCCCCCTTCCTTCGCGTCCTAGTCATAGGAGCCCCAAATGAGTTGTGGAATGAATGAATTAGAAACCAAAGCACAGGAGTTGCTGGTGCGATACGCAGAGAATCCAGGCTTGGGAACAACGCGAGGCGCTTTAAAGTCAAAAGCCAAAGGGTTTCTGAAAACCGGCTCCGAGGGAAACTGGGAGGGGGCGATTCTTCTCCAAGTTGCCAAATGTTACTGGAGAGACCGTCAACTTCCTGGGGTTATGGACTCGAACCGGAGTGAGATTCATTGCAATCAGCCCCAGACACTTTGGCCAAACCTGTAGCCAGACAGGTGAGGAGGGAGGAAGGTTATTAGAGGCCAGAAGGGGGATGAATATCACGCGCACACAAAGACATTCATACTGATTAACTCCTCCGCGAGGAATAATAGAAATGGATCCTCAAACTGGCCCACAAAGGTGGGCTGTGGACCGCAGGAGAAATGAATCTTGCAGATCTGCAATAAGCTTGTGTGCATAGAGATATTTTCTATATAATTAAAAAAATAAACTCAGGATGGTGAGGTAAGTATCTGAGGGGGACAGTCTTCAGGACAGAGATAAAGAGAGCCCAGGTATTCTCTGCTCCCTCTACCCCGTTCTAATCCAGCAGGAGCCTCTGGCTTTAGTGACCTGACCCCCACGCAGGGCACCCAACGCGCAGCCCTGGTTGGGGAGGGGCGAAGAGGGTGGGTCGAGTTATTTTTAGTTCAGAAGCAGTCCCTCTCTGGAAAGATTCCCTGGCTGAGACTGAGTATTCGTCAACTCATAATAGTAACAAGGGCTGTTACTGATGTTGTGGAGAATAACACAAATAACGCTGCAACCCACACTTTGTCTTGACAATTCAGCTCAAACCAAAGCTGCTCGCAGCCTCTCGGCCCACCCCTAGGCCTCCTCGTCATTCACCCGGACCTACTCGTTTCCCTTCCCAAGCCTCGCCCCTCTCAGCCCCGAAAGTTGCGTGGTTGTGTTTACAAATTCTGCCACATTTGCAAAGGAAATGGTTGGGACGGAGTGGGGGGGTGGGGAGCAGCCGGGCTGGGAGGGGTAGTAGCGCAATAAAACACTTGCAGCACGTGGAGTGGTGGTGGGGAAGGGTGGTCCAAGAGTCGAGAAGGGGGAAGGAAGATGCCCCTGTCCTCATCCCCCCCCCCCCCACCTCTCGTCCTCCGTCCCTTGGCACAATGCATAAGTTTACCCCCGAACTGGATCCTATTAAATAATTCAATGGTAGCGGTGTAATTTTGGTTGGAACCAGCACGGATTCCCAAGTCGTGACTGCAAAAAGTGAGTAATGCGCGCTGGCTGCGTCATGGCTCTAGTCACAGTTCATTCCGAACTGAGAAGGAATCGTGACTTTGCCTGGAGACGTCCCCTACATGGGAGACGGGGGGGGGGGGGTGCAGGCGGGGGGGACCAAGCCAGGGGAGACGGGGGTGGGGTGGGGGGAAGACCTATCCAATGAAAACCGCTGCCAGGGGGGCATTTGAACTCCGCCGCTCGCTGTCTCGCTCTCCCCTCTCTGCCCGGTGCACCTCTCTCCCCCCCTCCCGGCCGGCGCGCTCTCCAGCGCGCTCGCTCGCTCTCCCGCTACCCGACGAGTCCTCAACAAGTTGGAGGAAGGCAGGAACGCAGGGGTTAAGCTCGGAAAGCAGCAATTACCAAGATCGTGACCCTCCCACACAGTACAGTAACTTATATACTTACCTGGAACAGCCTGCTTTGCCGCTGGGCAAACACCCGTTGGGGGCAGGGAGGGGCAGGAGGGGAGCGGGCCGGTTGGAAAGGGACTCCTTCAAGCTGGCTGCAGTGCGGACGGGACCAGCGCGCTCTCGGGGCCTGCGGACCAAGGTAAGGAGGAGGGGGTTGGTACACTGGTCGGCCGGTGGTCTGTAGGCTCACTGGTCTGCTGAGCAGAACTTTTTTTTCCCAGTTGCCCCGCGCTGCAGCGGCGGCAGGCGCAGACTGTGGAGCCCCCTCTGGCGCGGCAGGCGCGCCGACGCTCGGGGGGAGTGTGCGTGCGTCTGTCGGTAGCCTAGCCGAGGGGATGCCGTGGGAGGGTGGGAGGGTCGCAGCTCTGCGGAGGGTGATGGATGGGCGGAGGGGGTGGGCCGACAGGCGCTCGGAGACAGTGACTACTTAGTCTAGATACGTTTTCTTCTGGCTTGCTTAGCTGGAGTGTGTGTGCGCCCGCGCCCGCCCGCACGTCGATTTCAGGGTGGCAGAGAACAAATATGGCAACTTTCTTGCAATGTTTGCAGCATCCCACCTTGGCTGAGTTTTTCCCCACTGGGGGACTACTGTTGGAGAGGGAGGTGGTCAGAACATTCTTTTGCCCACACCCTTCTTGGATACTGATGGGGTGGTTGGGGAGGGGGGGCAAGAGCGGATATGGGAAGGGTGGCCCTGCACTGGGAAGAATTAGGGCAACCCTCAAAGTTTGGATGGATGGGATGGCCGAGGGGGCCTAGAGGAAGAGAGGGGAGAGGGAAGGAGGGAGAACGAAAGAAAGATCACCCTCCTCCTTTCACCCTAGTCTCCCCTCCCTTCCTCTCCCCTCCCCTCTCTTCTCCTGAAGATGCTGGAATCTCCCGTCGTTGTGGGAGCCGGCGATCAATGAGGGGCTCGCCCCTTGTTGTTACCCTCAACAATCTGCAGAATGGGGAGGAAGGGGGGCTGCAGCAATGAGAGGGAACCTGAGACGAGTGGGCCATCAGACACCCAATATCTAGACGGGTTTGGGCGAGGGTGCAGAGGGAGGAGCTTCACCATTTCTCTTGAGCATTCAGAACTTTGGGGGGGGGGGATTAAGACATTCTCATTTTTCTAGAAATAGGCTGACTAGCGTGGAGTTTGGGTTTATTTTACGTTCATCTCTGCCTGTCGTTTTCTGTCTGAATCTTCTGGCTTGGGTCCCATTGGGAGAGGTCTCTGTCTTGAACCCTCCCTTGCTCAATATCTTGCACGCTTCCCCTCACTTGGACTGGAATGGAGGTAGGGGTCCTGGCAGCTTTTTTTGCAACAACAAGATTTTAACGTGTTCCAGTCTGGATTTTGTTGAATAATTAGAAATGGAAATATTTTTTTTCCTCCCTCCCCCTTCTGAAAAAAAAAAAAAAAAGGGAAAATGTGAGCTCTTTCCTGATTGGTGGGTGACGATTTTAGTCCGCACCAATGAGCTGGCGGCCTCGTCTGTATTTATTTAGTGCTCTGGGGGAGTTTTTCTCTTTACGCAGCGCCTGTAGTCACGGCTGGAACCTCGGCTGGGGGACTAGAAGGGACAAGAGCGGGTTCAGGGGAAATCCGAACTGTACCTGTTCAGAGATCCGCGACCTTGCAGCCAGGGCTGGCGGAACCCTGAGAGGGGAATGGGGGTGATAGGCCAGATAGGAGGGGAGGCTCAGGGTGCTGGGGCTACGGAAGAGGGGTGGAGGCAGGGCGCCGGGATCTCTGGTTCCCCTCCACGCTCCTCTTCTCGTCCTCCACACACCTCGCTCGCGTCTGTGCGGGCTGAGTTGGGGGATCGCGGACGGTGTGGAGAAATGCAAGGATGAGTCGGGGGGTGCGGGGAGGGGCGGCAGAGGGGCGGGCGGTGCGCGGGGTGGGAAGGCTGAGCCGCGATGGAGCGCGCTGGGGAGACCCAGCGGGCTCGGCTCCGGGGTTCGGAGACATCCTGGGCTGAAGGCGGCGGCGGCGGCGGACTGAAGAAGCCGGCAGACTCTGCCCTTCGCGAATCTTTTTGCGGTCTGGGCTTGCTGTACATAACTCAATAGCCGGAAGCCCTTACCCCAAAAAGCATTCGCGGAGGGCGCGCTCGTCGAGAAGACCGCAGCCAGCAGCGATAGCCGAAGCCCGCACCTTCCCGAAGCGGCTCGGTCCGAGCCTTTCCCAACCCTTTCCCCGTTTTCCACGGAAGAAGCAATCCTTTCCTTCTCGTCCTTCCCGCGCTCCCTGAGGCTTTGGTCACCCGCCTGTCCTCCGAGCGGCTCCCCCGCCCCCAACTTTTAAATCGACTTTGTATCACAGGGGGAATTGAAGCAGGCGGTGTGCGTGTGTTTCGAGGTGGAAAGAAGCTAAAATACAATAAAAGTTTACAGAAGTTGTGTCTCCCCCCACCCCGCCCCACACCCCGAGTAACCCCATTCACCCACTGCAAAAAAAGGGATCCGATCTTAAGGCCAAGCCAGTATTTGGAATATGAATCAGTTTAGGACATGTTCTGGTCATTTTTGACCCTGATGATCCAACTCTGCAGTCTAGGGGTGGGGAAGCCCTGGAGGGAGGGGCGAGAGGCCCTCAGCATTCTCTGTCCTAGCGTGGGGGACCTGGAGGTGAGGCGAGACGTGGTGAATTGGGGAGCTCCGAAAAAGAGGGAAACACGCAGGCACCGCCTGCTCCCCGGAGTACCTTCCCCCCCCGCACCTACTTCCAACCTAATTTGAGGCGTTTTGCAGCCTCAGGTCTCCCCCATCTTATCTTTTTCAAAACTAAGTAGCAAGGAAGGGGGTAAAACAGGCGAAACCTGGGGAAACCCCCGCGGAGAAGGAGCTTTTGAGAGATGTGGTTGTGCCCGACTCAGGAGCTCAGCAGTAGCAGAAGCCCAGTCCTGGCCTCTCCAGGCGCCCCGTCCTGGGGAGGGAGGCAAAGCTGCAGGACTGAGGATCGTCTGTGGGTCCCCCTCCTCCCCTTGCAGTCGTTACCGCTTCGGTTACAAGTGGCACAAATCAGGCCTTCACCATGCTTGGCGCCCCGTGCCCTTCGCCAGCTGGAAACAGTGCTAGACGCCTTCAGGGACAGGACTAGAAGGACACACAGACACACACAGGCGTCCACAGCGATGGACACAGATAGAGGATGAGTCTGGGAATATGAAAGCCCAGGACCCGAGCTCCAGGAAGCTTCCTGTTTTCGGGGAGGGCCTGAATTCTCCCCGCACCCCAGCCACCGTTCTTCCAGCAAACTAAATGCCCACCATCATTCCCCTCCCCGTTAGCCGAGCACCCAGACTCTACCCTCTGCCGAGTAAGAAAAGGGCTACGGAGCCCCAGAGAGCTGGACAGAGTCAGTCTTTTATAGCTCAGCCTTCAAGAAGGCACCGAGAAGGCACGGAAGGCGAGGACTCAAACCTCTAGGGCTAAATGAGAGCCCCTCTCCCCAGATAAAGGAGATTTTCCCTCCCTGGTGGCGTTTTCTGAGAGAGTAAAAGGGTCTCTAAGATCTGCAAAGGAGATGGAGCAAAAGCAAAACCCCTGGGGGGGTTTCCTCCCTGCCTCTCACCTGGGGCCGTCTGTGGAGCGATAGCTCCGGCGGAAGGAGAGGCGTGAGAGCCACGTTAGACTCAAAATAGCTTCCCCCTGTGTCCCTTGGGCTTCTCTTTTGTCTTTTGCTTCCTACATCCCCCCATCTCCCCAGCCCGAAAGCCCTCCACTCCCCCAAAAGCCTGCTCCTCCACCAGATTGGGAGAAAAGTGACCTAAGAGAAGTGAACTTGCACCGAAGACGTTGAGCGACCAGAGCGCAGGCTGCTCAGGGTTACCGCGTCCCTGGTCCCCACACCTCTCCCCCGGAGGCTGGGTTTGGGGCAGGGGCTCCAGAGCCCAGGAGCACCAGCCGAAGCCGGCGTCGTGCGCGCCAGAGCGAGTCCTCGCCTCGCCTCGCCTCAGCCAGACAACTGTTGCTGCCTTGAGGAAGCTGCTGCAGCCCAGCTACTGGGGCGGCTGCACGCCCGGGCCGGGGCCGGGGGCCTCTCACTTCGGATGGGGCCGGGGAGAGGCGGTCCTTGCGGAGAGGGCTATCAGTCCGGGCGGGAGCAAAGGAAAGGACCCCTTCCCCTTTCCCTTCACAATAAGTGAAAATCTGTGGCTCTTTGTGCATCTGTCCTTCCTCCTCAAAGCAGTTGCGTCAGCCTGGGGCGGGTTGGAGCTGATCTCCCCCTTTCTCCCCACTTTGCCTTTGCTGAGGAAGGAGGGCAAAGGGCGGGGGGTAGCCTCTTACAACCCTCAAACTGCCAATGCACACCCCTCTTGAAAAATGCCACGTCACCTAGTAAGCCAGGGGCCTGATGGACACTTCCAGGCACTTGCATCTGATGCCAACCTCTGGAGTACCTATAGAGAAGGGGGTAAGGGGTAGCAGCTGGAGACCCTTCCTCACCCCAGTCTGTTTCTCCCTGGGGAGTGGGAAGTGCCCAAGAGGTCCCTGGGGAAACTTGGCTCCTCTGCCCAGACAAGTAGCTTAGTCTCCCTGTTAGAAAATCAAGACCAGAGGTTGTCTCTGGAGCTAAGGAAGGGGTGAAGGCACCGGAGAGTCCCCTCCCCCCCCAAGCCATCTGCCCCCTAGTGGCTGGGCCAGGCTAAGGGGTTCTGCCAGCTGTCACCCTCAGGCCCCCTTTTGGTTACTGTGCACCTGCCCTACTCCCTTACCCATGGCGAGAACCAGGCTTCCTCCCATTGGATCCTTTGCCCCAGCTATCTCTTTTCAAGACCTCAGGTCTTGAGTCCTTCTGCCTTATTTGCCTTAGTTTGGAGGCAAGGGAAGGGATTGAGATTGAGTCAAAGGTACTGGGCACACTTGCTTCAATCTCAGACCAAGACCCTCTTCTCTGTCCCAGAGACTTCCCATAATGGGACGCAGTAGGAAGGAAGCTTTGTGGGTATCTCTGAAGAGCTCTCCTGTGACATCAGCATCCCTGCCTTGTAGCTCTTAGCCCAGATATGCCCCTCTGCCCTTTTTCTGTCCTTCAGCCAATCCACTCCTTGATTTCCTATGAAATATCCCCACCCCCAATCTCTCTCATTCTCCTCCTGAGCCAACATAGTAACCCTACCCATCTTTTTCGCCCTTCAGGTAGTTGAACCTGTCTGGACTACTGGAGGTCTGCACAAGGCGTGGCCACTGAAGGAGGGTATCTCAGAGGCCATGGGAACTGAAGAGTCTGAACCAATGAGCTCTGGAGTCCCAGGTGAGTGCAAAGATACCTCAGCCCATGGCCGCTTGGCCTGGGTAAAACCCAGGAGACTCCACACAGGCTCTTCCCTTGGTGATGAAACACAGGGAAATCAGGGATCCAGTGCTTGGGGCACTGTCCTCAATGACTTAGCCCTTGGCGAAGAGAGGCACCCATCATGGAGGTCGTCAGGAAGGACACAGTGTCCTCTGAGACAGGCCCCCTTCCTGTTTTATCCACTAGCTGGACTTGGGCCTGGGTATTTGGAGGCGCCCAGTACTGAGGAGTGCAGGACTTCCTCAGTGGGGCACGTGGTTCCCTCTCCACCCCTCACTTCCTGGGCTGTTTAAGGTCTCTCAGCGGCCCAGGGGAGGTGTCAAGTGGAAAGGTTATTTGCTGAGCTCAGTTTCTCTGAGGCAACTGAAATGTTGAGTTATTTCTCCTCAACTAAAGTTCAGCGTAGGATAGGTAGGAAAAGTTTTAGGTTATTGATTTTTTTGAGGGGTGAGGCATTCAACTCTAAATACATTTATGTATTCTATTAACCAGCAAAATCCTTTGCTACAGAGCTTTTGTTTAGCTGCCTTTCTGACCTTCACAGTCCTACTGTGCCTTCTTATTGGGAAATTCAATTCGGAGCTCGGCAGAGAATTTTGAAAGCCCAGAGCTGTTAGATTTGTAAGGAAGGGAGAAAGTGAGCTACCTGGCTAATCCTTGGATGTTATGTGAGCAAAATGTAGGAAACTGGCAGAAATCTTAGAGGGAAACTTGGGGCTCATGACAGAACAGAAGCACATGACACAGAAGACCTTCAGATCATTATAGGACAGACCTATTTTCTGTATTAATTAAGTGACTGCTACATGAGTTTTTGAAATGTTTATATTTTGAAAGTGGAACTCAAATAATAAATAGATTGACTGGACTCCTCTATAATCCCACCCTGTACAGTGAGGG
Source organism: Acinonyx jubatus (assembly GCF_027475565.1). Classification (NCBI taxonomy): domain Eukaryota; kingdom Metazoa; phylum Chordata; class Mammalia; order Carnivora; family Felidae; genus Acinonyx; species Acinonyx jubatus. The sequence goes on along the minus strand of NC_069390.1, from coordinate 19,119,885 downwards.
CAAGGTCTTCAAATCATTCACTGAACCCAACTTCCTTAAATTCCCGTTTTTAGTATAAGAATCTGAAGTTTATAGCAATAGGATTGTTGTTCATTCCAAGAGGTTAATATCTCCCTCTTCCCCCCTTTAGTTGGCATTTAATTCGTATTTCAGTTGCATTGTAGAGAAATCTAAGAAAATAACAGGGGGAGGGATTGTCTTGCCTGAAAGGTTAACCTCTTCTAATCATGTTTGAAAGAAATCTGCCAACAAGTTAAACCACAAATTTAGATATAATAAATAGCATGTAAAAGTTAGAAAGAGCTGTTGAGGATATATAGACTGATACCTTCATTTTATAAATCAAGAAACTGAGGTTCAGAGAGGTTAAGTGATTTTACCAAGGTCACACATCTGGAACTCAAACTCGGATTGTTTATTGTCTAAGCTGGGTTCTTTCTTTTTACTAAATATTTCCTACCATTACCAAATAATAAGATAATCAATAAACATAATCTAAGGCATTGTAACAGATTCCCCTCCAAAATGACTTGCATTTAGGATGCCAGGGTTCAAAGAAGAGTTTACTGAAAGTTCCTTCTTCTGGTGATTAGCATTCTGGACGTATCCCTCGGTTAGGCACGGCTCTCCTCTCTCTCTTCTGTTATGGCCTGGACTTCAGAGCCTCCATGTTGGCCTCAGTCTGCTGAGGAAGTCGTCAACACGGGAAATTTGCTGTGTCATAGAATTCAAGTATTGGTCTCTTTCACAAATTCTCCCAGCATGAAGCAGCTCCGTGTGGCTTAGGCCCCTCTCCCTTATTTCTCCTCTCTGGGTGGCAGTTTGAATCTCTTCCTTCTTGCCTGCTGGGCTTGATTTTGAGTTGTTAGGAGGATAGTAAGGCCTGACTTGAATTTTCCCAGGATCTCCTAATCACTTAACAAGTGAGGAAGACTGCCCCCCCACCCCCAAAGGAGCTTTCAAACCAAGCAGGGGATCATTTGATCCCTGTCCTTCAGACATCTTTTAGAACGCTGCAGATCACCTGCTTGTAGGACAGCTGCTTGGCCTGGTCAGTTTTAAGCTTAAGATTTACTGCCAGCCTCCAGATCTGACTCCACTATTTCGGCTTTACGTATTTCCATCAATGACAGCGACTTCGATGCCATAGTAGTAATCATGTCCTTATCACATGGGAATCATAGCCATGTTATTTGCGCCACCACAAATAAATCATTCTGGTGGCCTTTTTCATAGACTCTCCCCACTGTTTGGTCCCCTCCGCCACATTCTCCCCTCTTGGTTCTTACTGGTTGGCAGGTTCTAACTAGGAAATGAGATGCATTTCTTTGCTTAAAAAGCAATGGTTTGGGAGGAAGAAAAATGAAATGGGGTGAAAGATACAACTAGGTTAAAAAGCAAAACAATAGGACTGACGAGCTGTGGAAAGAGTTGAAACAGCTAATTCTGTCTGGTCCTGACTACTGACATTCATGACCTTACAGAAAAACAATTATATCCTTTCTAAGCCTTAATTTCTCCATGTTTAAAATTAGGTGCTTCAGAGCTCAGATCCCTTATCCATTCATTTATTCAACAAATGTTTACTGAGTTCCTACTACCTATCAGGCCTTATTCTAGGCATCGGAGATATAAATAAGTCATTCTCCCTGGGATAACCTAATGAAGCTAGAAACTTCTTCCTAGAAAAAAACAAAACAAAACAAGAATAGAAAAGGAAATGGGGCACCTGGATTGCTCAGTCGGTTAAGCATCTGACACTTGATTTTGGCTCAGGTCACAATTTCACAGTTCTTGAGATTGAGCCCCAAGTTGGTTCCAGCTACGTCAGCACAGAGCCTGCTTGGGATTCTTTTTCTCCTCTCTCTCTCTCTCTCTCTCTCTCTCTCTCTCTGCCTCCCTCTGCCTCGCCCTTTACCTTCATGCTCCCTCTCTGTCTCAAAATAAATAAAATAAACATTAAAAAAAGAATAGAAAAGGAAAACAAAAACAACACAGATATTTTACATACAGTTCCAGAGGGTTCATGACCTCCCTAGGCTCCATGAAATTAAAATTGGTTTGTCTAATTAGTCTCTGAGGCCTACATTTTACAATATGAAGGTTTGAAGCTTAGGGCACGTTGTGAAAGGTAGATTTTTAGGTGCTTTTTTTTTTTTTTTCCTAGTAGCGCTCAGTGGCATTTTTGTCATGATTTTTGGCCCCCCTTTATTGGAGAACAAATATTTGGAACTTACTCAATACTACAGAGGGCTAGATAAATGTTGAACAGAAAATGAGTAACCAAAAGTCGAGGCAGGCATGGAGCCCAGGGACAGAAGCAGATGAGAAGTTTCATGACCCAACCTAGCCTGGACCTGTAGAATTTCGAAGAGACAATCCTTCCTCTAGGCTACGTGTTCTTGGTAGAGTCTGGTGAGTTGGTGGAGGGAAGCAAGGTTTGTGCTGGAGCTGGACAGTGTAAGGTCTGAATACTTTTGACCACCAGGGAAAATCCCAGCTGGACAGGACAGGGATGCCTTTCGAGGGAAAGGAACAGTCCATTGTAGGATGGTAGACAGCCTTTCGCATAGCGCAGCAAAAGGGGATGTATCGCAGGCAGTTCCACTGAGGCCTTCGGTGAAGGAGAAATTGGGAGTCCCTAAGGCTCAACATGGAGCGGTCAGTGTGCAAAGGTTTTATCCTGGTGCCGTGCTTTGCAGCCTCTTCCTTCCCTGTGCTCAGGGCCCCCAGACTTTTTCCTCCTGATGACGAAGGCCTCGCTTTTTTCATTTAGGGCAAAGGCCGTTTACTGACAGTAGTACCGGTCAAAACTGAGGCGAACTTCACTTTCAGGGAGATGTGGATGCTCTTACTCCACACGCCGAGGGGGCGTAGCCAGTGCAAGCCACTGCCCGGATTAGGATCTGACCTTGGAAAGACTTTGAGGTAGACTGTGGGAGGACAGGCGGAATTGTATGAATTTCTACTCGAGCAAGGAAGCAGCAGATCGCTATGGCTGTGGCTAATGTGTAGAAAAATCCGTCTCCTTACAAACCAGTCGTTTTCAATTTTTCAATTTCCTCATCTGTGAAATGGGGATAATAATACCAGTCATAAGGGTTAGGTGAGGATTAGAGGAGTTTATGCATGGAAAGTGCTTCGTACCTAGTCTGTGTTTGATAAATGTTAGCTGTTATTGCTGTTGTTTTAGTATTATTATTATAATTAATAACAATAATATTTTTTTTTCTGTTTGACACATACAGCAATGGCATATCAGGCTTAGATCACAGAATCAGCAGTCATAGAGACACAGTTATTCCCTGAGTGACAGATGAAAGATAATCTTTTCTGGAAGCATCTGTCCATTTGCCCCACAGACTGCCAGTGCCCAGGATTACCCAGCTGGGAACAAATCAGAAGGGCTGATAGGAAAATCTTTTTCTCTACTTCATGCATCCCTACACAAAGATTATCTCTTTGTGGTTTCATTCCCCTTAAATTCATTCCCCTTTAATTCCTGGCTTTTCGAGTTCTTAAAAAAAAAAAAAATCTACTGAATTTAACCACAATTGTTTCTGCAAATAATTCTCTTTATACTTCTTTTTTAAACTTTCTGATGGGGGGACAAGTAGTTCACTTCAAATGCTTGCCATTCACCTTTGACTTTCAGCTTCTATCTAGTCCTAAATTTTCAGAGCTTAGGTGATTCCCACCGAGGAAATAGTGAAACAGAAGGGCAGGGCTGGATAACACTGTTTGCTGTCATACATGATGTTTTCTCTTTCCATTTCATACATATTTTGTCTTCATTCTTTCCTTCTTCGAACTTCACTTTTCACTGTCTTATAATTCTTTTTGTCTCCACTTACCCCCTGAAAGAAAAGATCTTTACTCTCCTTCCTGTGATCCACTTAGCATCCCATCAGGCATTTCTTTTAAGTCTTGGCTGCAAACTGCAGGCATGATGATAGGAAGAATATGATGTGGTCTCTACATTTCTGGGTAACACTAGAGAAAAAAGGGCCAAGGCCCCCCAAACCTGTGGAGCACACTGGAGGCCATTCCAAGGAGAAAGGAAAAGATGGTTTTGGGTTTTTTTTTAATCTATTTTAATTTTCATAAAAACTGGAGCCTGCTGCATAGATTCCCCATTTCAACTCAGAGTCTACCCATTGCTTCTACTCAGTGACATATCTTCTCTTTCTTTAAAACAAATCATAATAAACATCTCAGGAATAAACCAAAAGCAGTCTCTGCATCTCTTCTTTGAAGCCTTTTAAGAGGAGGATAAAGGCGGCAAGATTTGAAGAAGCAGCAAAACCTAGTGGTTGAGAGTCATGGGCCTTGGTGCTAGTGAGACCTCGGTTTACTCCCTAGCTGGGCTCTTTTCAGCTGCATGCCCTTGACCAACTTGTATCTCCAAGTCAGTTTCCTCATCTGGAAAATGGGGATATTAAAGTACCTATTTCATAATGAGGTTGTTGGGGCAGTGCCATGAGATGTCAGTAAACAGACAGTCTGGTACTTCAGGCACGTAGGAAATACTCAATATTAACTGTTATTGCTAAGACAGAGAGCCCTGCAGACCCAGGACAAGATATAGTCCAGCACCAGTTGGAAAAGTTGAAATACAAATAAGGAAGTAGAAACATAAAGCCACCAACTGTCGTGAGGTAGGAGATGAGTCTCGAGTCAAAGAGCGTCCTGATCATACCAGGATATTCCAGATGTTGTGAACTCATCTGGAGTTGAAAATTAGTGATAGGAAGAGGGGAACTTGCTCAGTCAGGGCTTCCCAGCCTCTAAGGAGAGCTGCTCATTCAAACTGCAATGATTTACATCACAGTGATCCTTTAACACCGTGACAGGCAAATAACTTAGAGGAACCATGTAAAGGAGTTATGATGTCCAGGTCAACTCATCTTTCAGGCCCAGATCTGAAAAAAATCAAGTAAAGAAATAGTTTCACTATTTGTTTCAAGGTGGAGTGAGTGATTTTTTTTTTCTTAAATTAAGGGGTCTTCTTTACTCTTTGAATTTCTGGCAAGAACACTGGGTCAGGGAAAAGAAAAAGAGAGCAGAAAACATACTTGCTAGAGGTAGGGGTTTGATGAACCAAAGTGAAATTGTCTGGAGAATTCTATGATTCTCAAAAAAAAAAAAGTCTATAATTCTCAGCTGATTATGAGGCAGGAAGTAAATTGGCAGCCTATAAATTAATTTTTAAAGGAAGAATGAATTAGATATAGCCCTCCAAACTTTATCCTTTAGACTCCCACCACCTTTGAACCTTAACACCACATTCAATGAAATAATATTTAAATAAAAGAGGAAAATAGTTTCCCTCTAGTGAATTTCCTTATGCCTAACTTTCTTTAAAAAAAAAAAAAACAACCAAAAACATATGTAAGTAATGGAACATAGAAGCAGTCATTTATAATAAAATTTTTTAAAGGAAAGAAAAAAATTTTATTGATAGGCAGCTCCCTGGATTAAAATTGGGTCATTAAAATGTTAAAGAATTAAAATTAGAATGTTAAGAAAACATTTAAAGCTGTTAACATTCATCTAATATTTTAATGTATTTGCAGGCTTAGAAAATTCTCCTATTCATAGACATTTCCCCCTTGACATTACCTTTTAGGGAGTTTATCTAGAAAAAAGCTGTTTCACGTAGCTTTACACAAGAAATATTTTCATTTAAATATGAAGCGGTCATGAAAACAGTTGCTATCTCTCCAAATAACAAGTGATATTTTAAAAATACAAATACAAGTTTATTGCTTTTTTGAGGATTAGCTATTAGCTTCTTAACATTTTTTAAATGATGCTTTAGAATTCTGAAAGGAAAATCTTTTTTTTTAAAAAGGGGGACTTTAAAAACATAAACTATACAATTTTTTTTCATCTTATTATGGAAAATCTTGCTTTTCAGTGAGCTACCTCTCAGCTAAGATTTAACGTGAAATTTTATGTTTCTTTTTGTTTGTTTGTTTTCTGTATCGTCAACTTGTACAACACTTAAGACAGTTTACCCCAGTGAAGATCATCATTTAACCAGAGCTCAAATATCTAAGAAGATATTTTATTTATGAACATAAAACATTAATTTTTCATATGGCACAAAGGAAATATAACTTTCCAGAGGGATATGTGATGATTCTTCTACTATTCATAAATTCATTCCTTAATTTAAAAATAAGATCTTTTTTTGAGTTAATTTTTAGTTATAAACATAATTGTTATCAAAATATTTTTTCCAGATGCAATTTTAAACTGAAAGGATTTTTTTTTTACTAACATAAATTGTAAGAGTTTCTGTTTTAGCACTAGCATGATTTCATCTCTATTTTTCCTTTCTGTATATGCTCCTAGATTATAAAATTTATAGATCTTAATATAACACATCAGAATAGGTTGTTTTATTTATAATACTTATAAAAGGATTATACATGACACTAAATAGAGACTGTTATTTACTGCTTTGCTTTTTGGCAAAAATATTTTTTGTTGTGGTTTTTATTTTTACATGTAGGAGAGCCTTATAAGAAGTTAAAGTAGCAGATTCTGACAGTTGTTTGAGGAGTCATGTTAGAGAATTAAATGACATTTACGGAATTTTCCATAAGTGATTATAACTCAAGAAATCATACATACCAAAAAGAAAGTATAAAAACCCAGGCCACAGAATTGCTCCAAATTAAATTTTTTCATAGATTTCACAAGTCTTTCATTGTTTCTCATACATTGCATTGTGACCACCAACCTGTTGCACTTAAATATGCTATGTCTGCTATAAAAAAGACAGGAGACCTGAAGTAATTAAAATAAATTTCTTGAGTAATTACTCACCCCCTTCTCACTGCCATTTTCTTGGGTGGACAGGCACAGCCTGGGGGCCATCTTTCCATATACATAAGTTTTGTTTTTTTGGTTTTTTTCCTATTCTTCCTGTCGCCTGTTAATATGCACCCTTGTGGGAAAAAATATGGCTAGCAGCACTTTTTTTTTTTTTTCTAATGGAGGTTTATGTCAGTCAGGAAGGGAAGTTGATGCCTGTTAATTCTTTCTCTTCAAGGGGGTCAGAATTATATTTTCGATGCCATGCACTCTTGGAGGCTAATATACATTTACTGAAAGTAAGGAAGGGACACTATGATCTTAAAGATCCTCAAAGGATGAGGGAGAAATGTCACCAGCTAATTCGTGACATCGAGAGGACAGGATAAGGAAAGATATAGGAAGTTTATTCCAACATCTTAGCCCAGTGATGCCATCAACCCCCCCAAATTGTATACTCAACATCTGTCCACATATTAATTTCATTATGGTATTTTTTTGTAAATGTGTATGTGCACACACACATACAGACACACACAAATATGCTATTATAAGCAGAGATATTACATCTTTCTCACTTAGAAGGTTGAACTTAGCCATTTGTATCTAAAAGTATCCTAATGTTAAAACAATGTCTCATGCTGACAGGCTGACTAGTATCCCAGAAGATATGAATTCCTCTAAGTTTCATTTAAAATTAAAGTGAACTCTACCACATAAATAAGATAAATATTGACATCATTTTTGACATAAGATAGTCTTTTTTAAAAAGTAGGTTACTCTCAACTCTGAATTAAACCTTAGAACCCTTTTTGCCTCCTTAAAAAAGACTGATTATGGAGCTGTGCAGTTGTCATTGTCTGACAATGCTGAATCAAAACATCTTTAAGTAAATAAAATTTTAATCTCCAACCTTGAACATGGGGGAAGTCCCAACAATGATATAGGAAAGGCACTACCTAAAATGGTTTAGCATCAGTATTAGTAAAAAATAAAAATAAAAATAAAAAAATACAATTGTCAAATTTCTAAATCCTGTAAAAAGAGAAAGAACAGATTTTATTTTCTCTCAGTAAACTACCTTGAGATCCTTAGAAGGAAAGCAATAGGTAATATAATTATAACCTTCAATGGTGCTGTAAGCATCATTAGTTACTGATTTTGTTATTAAAAATATTACCAGTGAGCAAAAAAGAAAAGAATATGTATAGCAGTATAATTTAAAAAAGAAAAAGTAAAATATAAAAAAAAGGAAAGAAAACTCTGATGATAGGAAATCACATTTAGAGGACTAGGACTATTGGAGGTAGGTTTAAGCACATAATATAAATACCAAATGAAATTCTTCATGCCACACTGTCTCCTTGCAGGAGAGCACATACATAAATAACAAAATTTATACACAACAAGAATTTTTTAATTGATATTCAAGCTTATTTAAAATTTCACTGCTGTTAAATTTGCCCCTCATATTTTGGTAAATTTAGAAATCAGTATTCTCAGGAAGAGATTTCTTTTTTCCAAACTAGAAACAGGGATTGTAAGGGGAAAAGGTCAATTCATCCTTCACCCTGATAATTGGATTAAGGGCCTTCCAAATCATAAAGATGGGTAAATTTAAAAATCTTAACTACTCCATAATGACACAATCCTTAAAAAGTAGTAATCATTTTAAAATACCTGAAATTTAAAAAAAAATACAATTTTGAGGAAGAATCTTTCAGGAGAAAAAAGTTTCTATAGAGCTTCTATATTCTATAAAACTTTCTATAAAAACAAACTAAAATTTCTATAAAAACAAACTAAAATGTGGAACCTATTTTATTAATATGTTGAAAACATAGATTTAGAGGAAATGTTCTTTGGGGGGAAGTTTTCAGTAAATAAAACACATATTTGATTTTAGGAAGGCAATCAATATAGTGAAAGGCTATTAAATTATATGAGGAAGTTGAATCTTAAATATATTGTATTGAATTTTTTGCTCAAAATTTTAGTAACCAATTTGGTTTTCCTTTTGTTTTTGTTTTTGTTTTTTTAAGGAGTTTTATACTGCTTTTTAAAAATTTTGTATTCATACAACTACACTGACCTCAAAACTGTGCCCCTTTTTGTAGGCTGGCTTTGGCTTGGTTGGGCCTTCTTAAGGTTTAATGAACTGACTGCATTTAGGTGGAATTTTTCTGTTTTAGGAGAGCCTTCTGCTCCTCATATGTTTTCATTAAGAATATGTTTTACCCTATAGAGTACATTTGTCACTTTTCTTTGCTCCTTTCTTTCTGGATATTTTCTTTCTCTTCAGAATTTCATATCATGCTGCCCAATCCCACCAAAAATTGTCCAATCAAAAAAATATTTTGTCTCCCTTTTCTTTCTTTTTCTTATTTTTAAAGATTTTTTTCCTTCACAGGGCAAAGACCTTTTAGTTCCAGCAAATTAATAGTCCTTCTACAGTCAGAGCATTTTTATTGGGACCACTGTGGTATTTGTACATTTGAGACCTATCGTTATGCAGCTTTGGGTGAAACAGTGTTGGTGAAATATCCAAACTGCACCATGTAAACATTTGATGTAAAAAAAGGTGTGAGTCTGACCTTGATCCCAGCAGTGCTGAAGCCCCTGTTTATTCTTGGTTGTCTCTGACAACAGAGCGGGCAAAGGACTTTGTGTATCCTTAGGACGAGGGAGGGGGGAAGGCAGAGATCTGTGGTGGTCTCCTCCAGAATCAAGGTGAAGGTTCTCGGGTCGCCTGGGTGGCTCAGTCGGTTAAGTGTCTGACTTCGGCTCAGGTCACGATCTCGGGTTTGAGATCCACATCAAGCTCTGTGCTGACAGCGCAGAGCCTGGAGCCTGCTTCAGATTCTGTGTCTCCCTCTCTCTCTGCCCCTCCCTCTCTCAAAAAATGAATAAACATTAAAAAAATTTTTTTAAAAAGGTGAAGGTCCTCAGGTTTATGTTGCTATGTATATATGCACACATCTTGTTTATGAACTGCATCTCTTTACCCACACTGTCTGAGAGGAGGTTTAGTCCAGTGTAATTTATGATTTTACAAAGAATAGTCAAGTCCAGATCAACTGGCTTTTATTAAGCAGTGAGTGATATGTTTTCATTGATTATTTGACTAAAATCAATTGTCACATCTTCCCTCTCCCCATGCAGAAGTTGAAGCAACACCGTTGATTTATTCATTCATTTATTCAACAGATCCTTCTGGATGATTAGTCAGATGTTACATGTAAATGAGGAGAACTTAACTTGTTAATGTTGGTCATCGTGTTCTATAGGTCTGTAAATTTTTAAAGTGATCCACAACTGTCAGATTAATGTATGTAAACTTTTTTTTTTTAATTCTTAATGTTTATCTATTTTTGAGAGAGAGAGACAGGGCAGGGGAGGGGCAGAGAGAGAGAAAGGGAGACACAGATTCTGAAGCGGGCTCCAGGCTCTGAGCTGTCAGCTCAGCCCTATGCGGGACTCGAACTCAGGAACAGCGAGATCATGACCTGATCCGAAGTCAGATGCCTACCTGAGCCACCCAGGCACCCCTCAGATTAACGTATATAAAATTTTAAATACAATTAATCCTCATTAGTTTCCTAGTGATCTCCTAACAACAACAACAAAAATGGTTAAACCCTAGTGGGGGGTAACCAAGCAATGTTTTTACTATTCATACATTCATCGAATAAATTTTAAAATTCCTTGAAACCGTACTTTCATGGACTGACAGCTTTCCACCTCGCATCCACAATGCGCACAGAAAACATTCACAAAATATGCATACACAGAAATCTATTGCCCTGTTTACATAATCTTCCATATTTTGGTGTTTGTGGGTGGGTCTGAAGAATGAGTCCATTCCCAAGTCATTTTGTGTATGCTCGTTCAACACAGAACTTCAGGATTTTATGGAACTGATAAGCACCCTTCAGCTCATCCAGCCCAAACTGTCCATGCTACACAAGGAGAAACTGAGGCAGAGAGAGAGACATTGTCTTGCCTAAAGTCCACAAAGAATTAGTGACTAGTCTAGGGTTACAACCAGCAAGCCTAATGAGGTCTGGCTCTGGGTGGATTATGGACATGATGCTGAGCTCCTGGGTGGGGAAAAGAAAGACAAGCAGAAAAATAGATGGTGTTGTGTTTCTGGTTAGGGCATTTTTTTTTTTTAAAGACAGGATTATCAAAGACTAAGCATTTTTCATCCCGTCTTTGTGCCATCCAGTAGAATTGATCAGCATAGCTATTTCTCTCATTTCTTTTCATTAAGTCTCCCAAAGGAGGATAATTTAGTAACCTCCCTTCTCGAGCTCAGAAATCAAACTATTCCCCGCCTCTTCATAGAATAATACTACAAACATTTATGAACACCCAACGTGTGAGCATGCGAGCATGTTGCTACGTATTAGCAACAGAAGGATAAATTAGATGATGTCTATGAATACACCTGGCATCCATAGTAGATGTTCAATAAATTCACTCACGACCTGTAAGGACAGGTTTAAATCAAGACCGATTTAAACAGCAACTAATACAAGGCAAAATATATTAAGTTTAACTAGAGCTCAAAACAAATGGCCGTGGCACTGAAAGAAAGGAATGCATAATTCTGACGGGAGTTCAGGGGTTCAGCACATGTGAGCTGTGCCTTGTAAGTTGAGTAGGATTTTGACAGATAATGAATAAAGGTATGTCAGGCTGTGGGAACTCCACAGGAAAGGCCTCCAGTGGTGGGTGCATGGTGTATTCTAGAAATGTTGGGTAATACGCTGTGATGAGAGCACTGGGTGACTGGAATAATAAGGAGGAAAAGGACATTACAGAGATGGTTAAGGCCCAGATTATAGAGGGAATTGAATGTTGAAGCAAAAGACTTTGTACTAAATATCCAAGGGCATCACAGAAGCCATGAAGGCTTGGGAGTTGACCTGACGTCTGGTGATGACATTAGAGGGTGGTCTGGAAGAGCAAGATAATGAAAGCAGGTGGCTCAAATTAGTTTGGGTCACTGGGAAAAGACCTGCCTTTCTTGTATTACTTCGAAGGAAGTCAAGACATTGTGAGTGCTTGATATAAACTCAAGTAGGGTGACACCATTCACGCGATCACAGAGCCTGGTGGTCTGAGAAGCCGTGCGGGCCTTAGGCTTCCCTGTAGAACTCAGGGTACCCAGTACCAGTCAGCACCTGCCAAGACACAAATTATTGGGCATGCTGCTGTTGTGGTGTTATGAAGTGTCCCTCCTGGGGTGAAGAGGCTTATTGTGGTTTGGGTGAAAGAATGGCTTCCAAATATCCAATGTCTTCAGCCAGAGTTATGTTATGTGTCTCATGTGTCTGGTCTTCTGGGTCACTTACACTCCTTTTAAACTGCATCGTTTGATAATGTAGTGCCTCCTCCCCCGGGATGAGGACGCTTAACCTGTCTGGTGTCCATGCACCATCTTGCTCCAGGTGTCTTAGATATAAACCTTTCTGATAAAAGCTCTTTTTAATCTTGGTTTTGACCATCTGTTTCCTTGTGGATCGGTTTCCTAATCCGGGGTCTTTTTTCCCTTCGAACTTAATCTCGGTGAAGGTGGCTTGCTTGTCTTGCACCCTCCCTTCTATTCATACTGGTCTGTGCCGATGGGACAGTGTCCTTCTGTGGGTCTCAAAGTGGGAACCAGGCCCTTCTTTTCCTTCACGTCTCCTCCCGCGCCCTAAGCTCTCTTCCTTCCTGCTCTTTTTGCACTCTGTGCCTGCCTGCCTCTGCTCCTTTGTACCCACATCATTGTCCTCAAGCCTCTGCTTCTTAGTCCTCTTGGCTTCAACTGCCCTTCCCCTCGAAACTTCTCATGTTTGCATCTCAGCTCTCAGCTCTGATGTCTCTGTATTGTGCCTTCGTGGGGTGTGACAAGTCAGGCAAGGGAAGTCCTTTCTGCAGGTGTAGACAAGACTCAGTCAGACCTCAGGATGATGTCGTCATCAGGGGAGGAGGGGAGGAGGCCCTATGTATGTGTGTGGAGGTGGGACTGTGATGTCACATCTACACATCTATCTGCCTGACGGTGTATGTGTCTAGTGAAGCAAGTATACTTGAGGACATAGACCCTAAACTGGATGTTGAAAGATCAGGGTCTGATTTTTTGCATCACTTTGGGTAAGATCACTGGTTTAGGAATTAAACGGAACCTTTTTGTTGGTAAATAGTACACACAATCTTGTTTCATTTTAATAATATTATTCCTATCTGCTCAACTATCTACACACTAATTCTTCCATCTGGATATCTGGATAAAATTCTGTGGAATAATGCTCATCTAATGGTAATGATGGTTATTTCTAGATGGTAGAACTTGGTGTGATTTTTTAAACTTCCTTTTTGATGCTTTTCAGCACTGCTTAAATTCTTAATAGGAAATCAGAATACCAGAGTGGAATGGATGTTGGCTAAGATCACAACAGCCCCTATGTGTCCCTTACTACATAATCTCTTTCTGTTTGCTTTTTCATATATAAAAGAGGAGGAGATTTAAAAAACCCCAGACAGCTCCCCAAATCTATCATCATAACTTTCTTCTTTTATATAAAAATCATTTTATTGTTTTTGCTTTTATTTTTTTTTTAATTTTTTTTTCAACGTGTATTTATTTTTGGGACAGAGAGAGACAGAGCATGAACGGGGGAGGGGCAGAGAGAGAGGGAGACACAGAATCGGAAACAGGCTCCAGGCTCTGAGCCATCAGCCCAGAGCCCCCGCGGGGCTCGAACTCATGGACCTCGAGATCGTGACCTGGCTGAAGTCGGACGCTTAACCGACTGCGTCACCCAGGCGCCCCTATTGTTTTTGCTTTTAAAGATAGGTTATGCTTCATTAAAATAGTTTGTGGTTTTAAAGATTTCCTGAGCACATATAAATAGGACAATAGATAGATGGTTGGATGGATGGATGGATGGATGGACGGATACATGGGAGATAGACACTCAAAATACTATTACTCTCATACAAAATGAGATCATATGACTATTTCAAATAGAATTATTACATTTAATTTTGCTTAGATAAACAGAAGAAAAGAAATTGGAGAAATTACTAAACTTCAAATAAACATTTCTTTATCATGGGAAATATCATTTCTTAAAATCTCCCTTCTAATGCTAGGAAGAAATTATGAAGTACCTTAACATATTGCCCCATTATTTTTCACCCTAAATGATTCCATTTTGGGCAGTATTGATTTATTCCCTGCCGGGCAATCACAATTTCTTCCTTCCGCCTCCTTTTACCTCATTTTGATTTTTATTGGCATGTCATTTACATTATCGTGTGATTGTTATTTAGTCATTTTATTATTGCTTGTACATCCTCAAGTTTTATATCATTTCTATAGCCATAATTCATAGCTATTGTCTAGGGTTTGTTCCTTTTGTTATCATCTGTTACCATAGCTTCTCCATCCTTGAATTCTTTATTTGGATTTATTATTGTTTAATTGGCTAGATTTCATTGTAAACATTTTTTTCTCTCCAAATAACTAATTGGTACCATTTCACTGAGTTCTTTTATATACATCACCTTTATATTTGAATAAGCATACTATTCTTGGGCTACACCTTATTTCTAAAGAACTACGTAGTTATTTCTCCATTATCTTTCTGGCATTGAATATTATCGTGGAGACGGCTGTCAGCGTGATCATTTCTCCTTGTAGGTAATTTACATTTTCTGACTGAATGTCTAAGAAGTTTTCTTTATCCTTGGTGTTATATTTTGGTGTTGTGAGTTTTGCATTCAGTATTTCTAGAACCCAGAGAATACTTTTTAATAGAAAGATTCAATTCTGCCTGGCTTTATATTATTAGTTGTAAAATTTTAGCGAGTTGCCTAATCTCTTTATGCCTCCATTTCTTCATCTGCAAAATAGAAATAATTATAATACCTACCTCATAGAAGCATCAGGATGATTTGAATTAATGTGTACCAAGTGCATAGAACAGTGCCTGGCACATAATAAGCACTATTTTCAAGGTTACTATTTTTTTTAATTTTCTTGTGTTAGGTCTTTTAATACTTTTCCCCACTGTATTTGTTAGTTTGCTGCTTTAAAGATACCAATTATTATTATTGTTGATCATCTTTATTCTCCATGCCTATTGGCTTTTCCCTGGCTTGCTTTAATGTATCTTTCCCATATGCATGCACTATCATTATCTCAATTCTTTGTTCTATAATTGTCGTTTATTTCCAGCTGTGTCTATACTGTCCTTTGGTATTTTTATTTATTCATTTTTTAATTGTATGTTTTGGCATCCATTTGTTTCCTTAGATCTGACTCTTTCTTTCATCTCATTCTACTTTTTATGTTATGAACTCACATTCTTATTAGGTCATTCAGTTAAAACCACATGTGAAGAATCTTTCTTCTTTCTTGAGTTATATTTTTTAGACTGGTTATTTTTTTGCATGCTGCATGTCTTTTGCATGCTGTGTGTGTGTGTGTGTGTGTGTGTGTGTACCTTGCATATTCTTGCATTGCTGCCATTCCATTTATTTTTATCTTGATCATGCTTTGGGGGTTCTATGCATATTCTATTTTCTCTCTCTTTGGTCTTATAGTGTTAGTGATATCTTGACTGTCATGGCACAGTATCATTTGTTGTTTCCTTAGGGTCTACATTTTAAGAGCTATCTAGTTTTTTCTACAGCCTGAGAGCAAGGGAGCAGAGAGGCCTCGGCTAAGGCAGGCTTTGCTAGGCAGCATGGGTTCTGTTCTCCCTTTGGAGATTTTATAAGTTGTCCTGTACCAGAGTTCACAGTGTCTGATTTGTGTGGTGGTGTGGATCTCCTTCTGACGGATAGATAATCTCTGGCTTCAGATCGATGGTCCACTCAGGACAGAGCCTTGCAGAAGCAGCCTCCTTGTCCTCTGTTTCTCTCAAGCAGATGTTTGCGTCTGTTTCCACTACTTCCCTGTGAAGAAGAAAAATACTAGCAAATCCTCAGTTTGCTCCTCGCTAGGTTTGGAATTTGAAGTGAGAATTCTTGTGATTGCCTTGACTAATCACCAGAGCTTTTGAGAAGTTAGGATGCAGTTAGGAGCCTTGCCATTTTGCTGCCCAACTCCACCCCCAGAATTGATTTTTTTCCTTAGCTGCCACTTTTTGAGCCTTAAGGTATTGGCTGTGCGTGCCCCTTTCCTGGTTAGTTGCTACTAGAGAACTTTGCTGTTATTTCACTAGGTATTGGAGAAGGAGGTCATTGGAGATCGTTCTCTGGACCTCATTCACTTCCATCTGTCTTGTTTCAGTCTTGTGGGAATATTGAGGGGCTGATAGTAAAATTAAAAAAAATATATGGACTTATATTTAGTTACAAAATGAATACATGCTCATTTCAACCAGTTAAAGAATAACAGGGATGCGTGATTACAAAGTTCATATTTTCCTCCCAGCAAGCAACCCATTTCCATTTCTGTGAGATAACAGCTTGAGTGTGGGAGGTTATGTCTTTAAAAACACAAGCACCCTTTAGAATCAAGGTACAGTGTGAATCTATTATACCAATAATGTACACACACACATTTGGGGTTTTTTTGGTATAACTAATTAATTTGGTGCAGTGTTCCCAAGGTGGTCTTAGGGGACAATAACTTGAGGAAGAATGTAAGCCCCATGAGAACAAGAATTTGGATTCCTTTTCCCCTTAACCCCCAGCACACACTGCTGCATCATCAGTGCCTACGGGGGCTCCCAGGACACAGCAGCACTCGGTACATTTTGTTAAAAAAAAAATAAGCAAGTTAATGAATAACAGGACTCAGTTGTTTTTGTTTTGAAAGGCATTTATACCATTTGTCTTAGCTAGGGCTACTACAGCTTGGGCTACTATAAGAAAATACCATAGACTGGGTGACTTAAGTAGCAGACATTTATTTCTCACAGTTCTGGACGCTGGAAGTTCAAGATCCAGGTCTGGGCTAATTCTGTTCCTGGTTTGTTGACAGCCACCTTCTCACTGTGTGGTCACATGGCCTTTCCTCAATGCATGCGCACTGAGGGAGCAAGCTCTGGTCTCTTTTTATTATAAGGACATTAATCCCACGATGGGGTCGCGCCTTCATTACCTTATCCAACTTAATCACCTCCCAAAAGCCCCACCTCCGCATACCATCACATTGGGGCAGAGAGCTCCAACGTATGAATTTTAGGAGAACACAAATATTCAGCCCACAACCATTTGAGGGCGATACGTAGGTAAGGACTGGGATATGTGAATAGCTCTAGGCTATTTGAGTTACTGTAGGTCATCCAGCTGTATCATCTTGATTATTGTCACTGTAGGCTTGTGCACCAAGAGGTGGATGGGAAGAACCACAGGAACATGGATCTAGACAGAGATTTGAGTCTGGGTCTGGGTTTTTCCCCTCTGGCCTACCCTTTAGGTTCATTGTGTTCCAATATTCTTGTGAAAGGTCAAGATTACAGGTGCGACCCTAGATAGGTTGTTTCATTTCAAAGATAAGATTGCATCATCAAAGCCTTTAGGAAGCTGTTTTGCAGACACAGTGAAGCTGGATGTGAGATTGTGGAAGGTTCTGTGCCCACTCAGCTCCACTTCTGGAAAACTGATGCAGAAAAGTTCCGTGCATCAAGACTAGCAGAATCCTAGTTTGGTCAATTTAAGGAGATGCAGTTACAGTTGGCTCCACTTAATACTTTCTTCTGAGGATTTTTTTTCGTTTAATTTCTTGGTCCAAAAGGATAGTAATATAGAAGTACACTTTTACTATTGATCAGATTTCATATTTCCTCTGTAAGGGATAAATACACATCAGTCATGAATGAAGCAAATCTTAGTTTGGTGAACTTTGAAATCTTGAGTGAAAAATGCTATAACATGTGATTTTATTTTTATTACCCTTGCTACTAAAAAAAAAAAAAGTTAGATTGTAATTTTATTGTTTTGTATGCAACGTCCAGGCATCTTGTCCTGTTAGGGCACTGTCTCGTCCTGTTAGGGCACTATGTCTTTCGTTCTCTTTTTAAATTTTTTTAAATGTTTTTATATTTTTGAAGGAGAGAGAGACAGCATGAGCGGGGGAGGAGCAGAGATAAAGGGAGACATAGAATTTGAAGCAGGCTCCAGGCTCTGAGCTGTCAGCACAGAGCCGGATGCGGGGCTCGAACTCACGAACTGTGAGATCATGACCTGAGCCGAGAAGTCGGATGCTTAACCCACTGAGCCACCCAGGGGCTCCGTCTTTCATTCTCTTTTTTAAAAACATAAAACAATTATGTTAATTTGGGGTAAAATTCATTCCAAGTAGAAGAATGCATACAAAAGGAAATGCATGATAATTTGCTGGTATTCCTAAAGTAAACATTTGTTGGCCAGCTTGAAGAAAGATAGTGTAAGTGATGGGTTATGGAAACTAATTTGGGATCGTTGTTATTGATATTTCGAAATTTCATGGCTTACTCTTCAAAACTAAAAGCTTGTTTTATTATTTTGTTTTATTTTGTTTTGGGGTTTTGGTGATTGAGTTTTTGGGTTTTGGATCTCATAAAATCTATGCCCCAATTATGCCATATTTAAGTTTACATAAAACTTTATTTTAATATGTTATTTCTAATTAAAAAAATCCTTCAAAGAATCAGATCAATAGTTTTCCATATTTATTTTTAGCTCAGTGTTAAAGTTATATAAGAATTTAATCCAAATTTGCCTCTGAAAATGTAGACATAATCTGTTAATACAGGGTAAGACATATAACTGATGTCCTAACCTGATAATTTCATGGCCAACAATGCAAAAATGGTAATGCTGTTTGAGAAATATTTGAAATAAATGAAATAACATGAAGCTTTTGTGTTTAAAACTCATTGTTATGTAACATAGGCATATTTTGAATGGTAATCTTGCAACCACGTGTCTCATTCTCCCTATTAATTCTCAGACATCTTACCTTGTAGTAGCACTGTACATGAAAAAATTAATGTTACTGTCAAATAAACCATAATTCTGAATGTTGAATAAATTCTTATTTCTCTTCTTTCAAACTATTGAGAATTTATTATATATAGATAGATATTTATTTTGACCTAGAATGGTTGAATTTTGTGCTCAAAATTTTCTGGACAAGTAATCCACAGTTAAACTAGATAGCCTTTATTCTGCAAAGAAGAGTAATGTTAAAATAGCATTAATGGATTTATATGGGTAAAGGTCTGTTTTATTTAGTGTTACTTTTGTTGGAATTTTGCTATTTTGTCAACGTAGACCTACCTGAAAATTGTGTACTTTAGCTTGTTTTTGTGGTTTTTAGCGCACTTTTATTTTTTTTAAAGGGCCACAAAAATCATTTGAAGGTGGCTACCGTTGTTAATAAAATGATGGAGTCAAAAAATTGAAACACAAAATGGGAAAAATAGTTAAAGCTAAGGTTTCCATCACCGTCCATTACCCTCACTAAATACAAGACCCTTCTTGTCATGATTCCACAAGGCCCCCTGGATCTGGGATGTGCACCCATTCACACTGCAAGAAGAATTTTAACTTATCATATTGAATTTAGTTCTGTGATCCGCCTTCTACCTCTTAAATGTGATTTGAAAATCTCTTGAATCTGGAAACTTTTCAGCACCATCTTAGAAGTTACAGTGCATCCTACGATGACGCGATTTCATATTTTCTATTAGGAGTCAAGTCACAACTACCCTTCTGCAGGCTTAGCAGGCTGTTAATTCTGAGTGTGAGT
The DNA here is from genome assembly GCF_027475565.1 of Acinonyx jubatus. Lineage (NCBI taxonomy): Eukaryota > Metazoa > Chordata > Mammalia > Carnivora > Felidae > Acinonyx > Acinonyx jubatus. Next base: position 19,100,318 of record NC_069390.1, on the reverse strand, counting down.
CAGGGTGGAAGCTTGGTCTTCCTCTAGTCAGGTGCTCTGTCCAGGGGTGATCTTTGCAGGAAGTTTCAGGGTTTGCTGTTGGGAGCTGCCATGTATGGAAGTTTCCCAGATAGGGCAACTGGAATACTTGGCCAGGTTTTCTGTGGTCTGAATGGGCAGAATGTCTTGTTATAGGAAAGAACTTAGGGTCACCTGGGATTTCTGAGGACAGGAAGGATAATTAGCCATGTGAATACTGGCCTGGAATCCCTTGCCCCTTCTTACCTAGTTTCTGTCTTAGGTGATCCATGGCATGAAAATGGATTGTTTTTTTTCCATGAGTGGTGGAAAACCCTCTGGATCCAAGGGTCAGTTCAGTTACTAACTGGCTATGTGGTCTCAGGCAGCTTGTTAAGCCTCTTTGTCTCCATTTTGTCTTTTGTAAAATATGGGCCATAGTAATTGCCTGTCTGTATTATAATAGTGGCTTTGAATTTGGACAAAATAGAGTATATCAGAGCATATAAAACATTATGTAAATATGAGGTATTCATTATCACCAGTAATAATTACAGACTTTTCTGGAGAAATAGAGTGCCACAGTCCCTTGCATTTTGAGGTATATAAAAGTGCATGTGTGTTGTTTGGAGACTGTGTGTGCCTGAAAATGCACCAAAGAAATTAGACAGCCTGAGTTGTCTTTGGTATTGTGAGTGTGGCTGATCTACATGGAGACCAGTAAGTCTAAATGGGATGATTGGCAACACTGAGCAAGGAACCAAACGCAAGAACTTCGTGGCAGGACAGAATTGGGAAAGAGGAGGAGGTCATTTCATCTAAGTCTCTGCCTGGTCTCAGACCAATTCCTGAAACATTCAAGGTAGAAGGACTGATTCTGTTTTTAAATATCCCATGAAGGGAGTTCTCAAGAGTCTTTATTTCCTTAGTAAAGTTCTTCCTGATGATGTCTGTACCCATTATTGCTACAATTCAAGCACATTTATGCAGCCTGGGTGCTTTAAAGATACAAAGGACAGTTTATCTGTCCTGATGGAATCTCTCTCTGGGCACGTCACTCAGTGGCCCAACTCAGATGTTCTCTGGTGGATGGCTAAGGCTGCTGTTTGCGCGAGTGGAGTCCCCCATCACTGTGCAATTCGAGCTGAGGATCAAGACTTTTTTTTTTTTCAGTAATCAATAATCCTACCTAGTGTCTATGGTTCATTAGGGTGTATAAGACACTCAAACATTAGTGCTTTTGGCTCTCACGACAAACTCAGCTATCACTGTCTCCACTTTGAGTGTAAGGAAACTGATGTTTGAAGAGTTTAAATCAAATCATTGTGTTCACCCAGCAACAAAGGATCAGGAGGCAGGACTGAAACACGGGACCCTTGCCTCCAAGTGCAGAGCACTAAATAGGGTTCCCTGGAGAAGTTTCTCATGTCCCCAGTGATCCTTCAGCCAAATTGGGATAGCCAGTGCTTTATGCAAAAGGGAGAGGAAGTAGAACTGGGACTACCAGAAACTTCTAATTTGAGGCCAAGCAATTAATCCTCATTCTTCTATAGACTACTCCCTTTTCTGGGAATTACACACACCCATGTAACAATAGAATGACTTGAGAATACGTGCCTTCCAAGCACTGTATTGGGAGTCAATGTGACTAGTCTGTGTGACCTTGGGCAAATTATTTAGCTTCTCCGGGCCTTGTTTTCAGTACCTGTAGGAAGGAGATCGCGACAGTCCTGACATCAGATGATCGTTCTGGAAATTAAATGAATTGTTTTATGTCAAGTGCTTACCTCAGAAAGGAGAGAATATGTTCAATGCATAGTATTTATTATCTTAGTACTGTGTCGAGAAATTTTGCTTCATTATGGAAAAGTGATATCTTATCCTAAGTCAGATTGCTTCCTTCTGTGAATTTTTGACTATGAGAGCGCAAGGAATCCTAGAAGACAGAGAGGAGAAAGGGTGATCAGTGTGTTGGCACATATGCCCATATGTGTGTGCGTGTGTGTGTTCATGTGAACGCACGTGTGTGCTTGCATACGTGTTCATGAGCACGTGCGTGTGTAGTTCATGTGTGTGCACATGTGTGTGTTCATGTGCAAGTGTGTGTGGGGGGCCCCAACTGGATAACAGGCCTGAGAACTATGAAGTAAACCGGAAAAGTTTCCAAGTAGACAAGAGTAGATGTCAGAAGTTATTCCATAAAGCTCAAACACTTTACTCATGTCAGAGCCCTTCAAGCTCTGATTCAGAGCCCATGCACTTTTACTCTAATTACTTATTTTTTCTTTCTTTTTTTAATGTTTATTTACTTTGAAAGAGAGAGAGAGAGCAGGAGAGGGGCAGAGAGAGAGAGAAGGAGAAAGAGAATCCCAAGCAGGCTCTGTGCTGGTTAGCACAGAGCCCAATGCCGGGGCTTGAACCCAGAAGTGGTGAGATTATGACTTGAGCCGAAGCTAAGAGTGGGGTGCTCAACTGACTGGCCCTCCCAGGCACCCCCACTTATTTTTTCTTTAACAAACGTTTACTCATTACTTAATAAGTACCAGACACAGGTCTGAGTGCCCTACAAATAGTAACTCATTTGATTGTCACAACAACTTTAGGAGATAGGTACAGGAACTGTACCCACTTCACAGATAAGGAAACTGGGGTGCGATAGTATAAATATAAATTCATGTGTAAAATAACATAAAAAGTGTAAAGTAATTAGAGCCCATACACTTGCCTAGTGCTATATGCTTTCTCAGTGATTTTTACATACATTTTTAAAATAAATGATTCTAAATTTTGACCATCTAATTTCCCAACCTGCTTCAGATTAGAAGCTATGGGCCAGAAGTTGGGGAGTGGGGGGTGTGACCTTGATGGCGACAAGCTGGAAGAGCTCATTTTGAGATAATAGATAGAGTGACCATAAAATGCAGTCATAAGAACTCAAAGAACACACTGGTCCAAGACTGTTCAGTGTAGTGGAAACAAGTTCCACGTGTTTCAGTTCATCCTAAGTGCATAGCTCTGGTTTGGGCAGTTAAGGTTCATGCCGGATGACTGGACCATCAGGAAAGTGAAATGATCTTCCTTTGAAGATGACAGGAACGCATGCTTCTTTTTTTTCACCTTGTCAATATGTGTTTGTTAAAATTTGGATGTAATTGACATATGCCATCATATTTGTTTCAGTTGTACAAGATGATTCAATATACGTATATATTGTGAAATGATCACATGAGAAATCTAGTGAACATTCATCACCACACATAGTTGCAAACTGTTTTTCTTATGATGAGAACTTTTAAGATCTACCCTCTTAGCAACTTCCAAATACACAAATAGCTATAATCACCATGTTGTACATGACATCCCCAGGACTTAACTTATAATTAGAAGTTTGTACCTTTTAACCACCTTCACCCATTTTCCCTACCCCTGCATCCCTTATTTCTGTGTCTGTAAGTTGGTTTTCTTTGTTTTTGTTTTTTTAGATTCCGCACGTGAGGCCATACTATATTTGTCTTTCTCTGTCTGACTTCACTTAGCGTAGTGCCATCTAGGTCCATCCATATTGTTGCAAATGGCAAGACTTCCTTTTTTATGGCTGGATAATATCCCATTGTGTGTATACATAAATGTGTATATATGTATATATCACATTTTTTATGCATTCATCCATCAGTGGACACTTAGGTTGTTGTTTCCATGTCTGGGCTATTGTAAATAATGTTGCAATGAACATGGGGGTACAGATATCTTTTCGGGTTAGTGTCTTTGTTTCCTTCAGATAAATACCCAGAACTGGAATTGCTGGACCATATGGTAGTTCCATTTTTAATTTTCTGAGGACCCTCCATACTGTTTTCCACAGTGACTGCGGCCATGTACATGCCCACCAAGAGTGCACGAGGGTTCCCTTTACTCCACATCCTCTCCAACACTTGTTATTTCTTGTCTTTTTGATCATCTTCATTCTGACAGGTGTGAAGTGATACCTGATTGTAGTTTTGATTTGCATTTCTCTGATGGTTAGTGATGTTGGGCACTTTTTTATGTACCTGTTGCCCATCTATATGTCTTCTTTGGAAAGTGTCTATTGAGATCTTTTGCCCATTTTTTAATTGGGTTGTTTGTTATTTTGCTATTGAACTGTATGTCATATGCATTTTGAAAAAATGAAAATAAAATTTTCTTAATTTAAATGTTTATTTATTTTTGAGGGGGGAGTAGGGGCAGTGAGAGAGGGAGACAGGGGATCTGAAGCAGGCTCCATCATGTAGAACCTAAAGCAGGGCTCGAACTCATGAACCGTGAGATCATGACCTGAGCTGAAGTCGGACGGTTAACCAACTGAGCCACCCAGGCACCCCTAAAATTTCCTTCATTTAAAGAACAAAGCACTTTCCTTGGGGAAAAAACTTGGAAAGTAACACATAATCAAAAAGAAGACAAAATACCCGTAATCTGCCGCTCAAAGATAGCATCTCAGTTTTGTTTGTTTTATAAAAACAGGCTCAATAACCAATCCCTTATTGTTGGAAAATTTTCAACTTAACAAAATTGGGGGATCATTATAGGTAATGCAGCAATGAAAATAGTTGTAGCTAAATCTTCGTGAACATCCTTAATTATTTCTTTGGCTAACTTATCACCAAATTGCTTTTCAGAAGAGTTGTTCCTAATAATGAAGCACTTTGGAAGGATTTACATTAAAGCAGTTGAAATGAGAGCTAAGGCAAGGGGGAGTCAGGGTTGCTGCAGAAATGGGGTCTGCTTCAGTTAACTGGGAAATTCCTTCCATGGAGGAAAATCCCATTTCCCAATGAAGCCAGATATAGAAGGTCCTCCTGTTTTCTAAAGCCTCAAAGAGCCTTATATAGGCCTCAAAGAGTGTATAGTTCCCTTTCTGTGCTTGCCACAAACTCAATGTGTAGGAATTATAAGAGTAGTAGATTGGTGTTAAAAACCCAGTTTGATATTCTGTCTCTCTGCTGCATGCTGTGTGATATTGAGAAAATATTTGACGCTTCTGAGTCACGCTTTCCTCATCAGTAAAATGGGAATAATAGTGTCTGTCTCGTAGGGGGCCTCAGAGCATTAGCATCTCAAAATAGAGCTAACATATGTGCATTCCCTTTATAGAACAATGAACACCTTTTCCCACTTAAGCTATGATGAATATCATTCACCCCTGGTCAAGGAAGAAGACCCCCAACCTGGCAAGGAGGCAGGGTTCAAATCCCAGAACTTCAAGTACCTAGTGCCGAGGGTTCTAGTGCAGTTCTTTCTGGAACTATTTCCCCATTTGTAAAACGAGGGGTTGTACCATATGGCTTCCATCAGCAAGATTTTGATATGATCCTTATTAGCAACTCTGAGATAGGCTCAGAACTGGACTTCTTAGTCCTGTAAAGAAAACAAGATCCAGAAAAGTTAAATCCATTATCTATGGTTGCGTAATGTTTTCATCTCCTCCTTTCTGCAATGCTGATAGCAAGGGATAAAATGAGGGTTAATGATTCCTAATTGTTACTAGAAGGAACCATTTGAAATATGGTTTCCTACTTCTTTCCCATCAAAGATTACTTTTTCAATATATTTTTCTCTTTTAGCCACTTGGATTGCTCAATTATTGTTGGCTAGGTTGATTCAGATATAAGGGGATTTTTAAAACATATATATAGAGGCACCTGGGTGGCTCAGTTGGTTGAGTGTCCGACTTTGGCTCAGGTCATGATCTCATGACTCGTGAGTTCAAGCGCCGTGTCAGGCTCTGTGCTGACAGTTCAGAGCCTGGAGCCTGCTTCAGATTCTGTGTCTTGCTGTCTTTCTGCCCCTCCCTTGCTCATGCTCTCTTTCTCTCTCTCTCAAAAATAAATAAACAGTAAAACACACACACACACGCACACACACATGATGTTATAGGTACCCAGCATAAAACCTAATTCCTTACTACATGATGGAATCTTTGAAACCAGAGATATCTATCTTATGCATTTTCATATCCCCACAATCTGACATAAAATTTAGCACATGATTGACTGTTAGTGACTACTGATTTTAAAGGCAGAGTGGTGAGCAAACGGGGGTGCAGAGTATAAGGTATCTGACTTCTAGTCAATTCTTGGTTTCAGACCATTGGCTCAAGTCGGAGTCTTAAGAAGTACTTAGAAGGTATATGGAACTTAGGAGGAAGCCTAGTGGAGGCAGAAAATGTTGGTTGAAATTCTGGCTCTGAAGCTCACTTGCTGAGTGGCTTGGAACCTCAGCTTCCTCATGTGGAAAATGGAAATGATAACACCTACCTCATTGTCATGGTTACATATGGTACTAGTATAGGGTAGGTGCTCATTACGGTGGAGTTCTTCTGTAAGAAAGAAGACATTACAAGAGGCTTTGAGGGGGCTGTGAGCAGCAGGGGAGATCTGGAAAATTTTGTTCTTGGACATCTTTAAACTAATGCCACCAAAAGGTTGCATTTTTTCCTCTTTGCCACGCAATGGAACGTGTACATGGACCTGCATGAATATGCTGATATGTGCCCCCACACCTCAATTGCCCATGGATAAAATGATACCTGGGAATATACAAGGTCTTCTATAGGAACATGGTGTTTTTCCTCCTGTGGGCACACTTGTAACACTTCCGGGATTGCCACTTGGCAGACAATGAGCACATTTTCTTGGAAATTCATTAGGAAAGTCCAGTGTTCCAAGGGTTTAAAATTTGGTCCTTCCTAAAACCCAGTGTATTTGATTTTCTGTTATCTGCATGCCGACTGGCTATTTGATCTGTGGCATGTCTGACCATGAATTCAGTCTATCTTCTTCCTGACACCTAAAATAACTCCAAAAAAACCTTTGATACTTCTAATTGAATTGCTCAGGTTCGCAAGTTACTTTAATATCATTAAAAAAAAAAAAAAAAGAACAGCAGCAAAGAAAACAGTGCCAGAAAGAAACCAACTTTAAAAATGGGATCCCAAATATTTTGTGTTATCCTCTGCTTTCAAATTAGTCAGCCCATAGGAGTAATCTCATTACCCCATAGGCAAATTTTACCCACCCTTTTAGGTCCAGCTCAAATGACACTTTTTAAATGAAGCCCTCCCTTCCCCAATTCCAGATTGGTCGATGAATTCTTGCTTAGGGCCAGTTTTGTGGCAGCTCACTGACATTAATTTGTTTAATAAGTGGATAAAATATCACAATTAAGAATGTACTGTATAAAATTTATGTTTAAGAGTTGTTAGTGGCTTTATGGCTATTATTTTTTAATCCTTCAGAACTGCAGACTCCCAGATTGGGTATGGAGCCTCACTGATTCTGATCTAGCAAGGATACAGATTTTCCAGTGATCAAACAGCTCTGGTCAGGAGCAAGTAACGGTTGGGCTGTGGCCGCTAGCTGCATTGGTTGCCAACAGACTTCTCTAAAATATCTGATTTGGGGTAGTTATCTTTTTTTTAAGTTTTTATTTTCATCACCCAGTGATCATCAAGACAAGTGCACTCCTTAATCCCATCACCTGTTTCACCCATCCCCCCCCCCACCTTCCCTCCGGTTACCATCAGTGTGTTCTCTGTAGTTAAGAGTGTGTTTCCGGGGCGCCTGGGTGGCTCAGTCGGTTAAGCGTCCAACTTCGGCTCAGGTCACGATCTCGCGGTATGTGAGTTTGAGCCCCGCGTCGGGCTCTGTGCTGACTGCTCAGAGCCTGGAGCCTGTTTCAGATTCTGTGTCTCCGTCTCTCTCTGACCCTCCCCCGTTCATGCTCTGTCTCTCTCTGTCGCAAAAATAAATAAACGTTAAAAAAAAAAATTTAAGAGTGTGTTTCCTGGTTTGTCTCTCTCTCTCTTTTTTTCCCCTCTGCTCATTTTTTTTTGTTTCATAAATTCCAAATATGAGTGAAATCATATGGTATTTGCCTTTCTCTGACTGACTTATTTTGCTTAGCATTATACTCTCTAGCTCCATCCATGTCATTTCAAGTGGCAAGATTTCATTCTTTTGTATGGCTGAATAATATTCCATTGTGTGTGTGTGTATACACATATATATGTATACATGTATAAGTATATATATAATAAACCACTTCTTTATCCATTCACCTATTTATGGACACTTGGGCTGCTTACATATCTTGGCTATTATAAATAATGCTGCTATAAACATAGGGGTTCATGTATCCCTTTGCATTAATGTTTTTGTATTCTTTGGGTAAGTACCCAGTAGTGCAATTGCTGGATCATAGGGTAGTTCTATTTTTAACTTTTTGAGGAACTCCCATACTGTTTTCCACAGGGGCTGCACTGGTTTGCATTCCCACCAATAATGTACAAGTGGTCTTTTTCCTCAACACCCCCCCAACAATGGCTGTTGCTCCTTGTGTTTTTAGCCATTGTGACAGCCTTGTGATTTTAGCCATTCTGACAGATGTGAGGTGATGTCTCATTGTAGTCTTGATTTGCATTTCCCTGATGATAAGTGACATTGAGCATCTTTTCATGTGTCTGTTGGCCAGCTGGATGTCTCCTTTGGAGAAATGTGTGTTCCTATCTTCTGCCCATTTTTTAACTGGATTATTTGTTTTTTGGGTGTTGAATTGTATCAGTTCTTTATATATCTTGGATACTAACCCTTTATTGGATATGTCACTTGCAAATATCTTCTCCAATTCATAAGGCTGCCTTTTAGTTTTATTGTTTCCTTCACTGTGCAGAAGCTTTTTATTTTGATGTAGTCCCAATAGTTTATGTCTGCTTTTGTTTCCCTTGACCTGAGGGACATATCTAGAAAAACATGATATGGCCAGTGTCAGAGAAATTACTGCCTGTGCTCTCTTCTAGGATTTTTATGGTTTCAGGTCATATATTTGGGTCACTAATCCATTTTGAATTTATTTTTGTGTATGGTGTATGAAAGTGGTCCAGTTTCATTGTTCTGCATGTTGCTGTCCCGTTTTCCCAACACCATTTGTTGAATAGACTTTTTCCCCCATTGTATATTCTCTCTTCCTTTGTTAAATATGAATTGACTATATAATTGTGGGTTTATTTCTGGATTTTCTATCCAGTTCCATTGATCTATGTGTCTATTTTTGGGCCAGTACCATTCTGTTTTGGTTTCTACAGCTTTGTAATATAACTTGAAGTCCAGAATTGTGATGCCTCCAGCTTTGCTTTTCTTTTTCAAGCTTGCTTTGTCACTTTGAGGTCTTTTGTGGTTTCATACAAATTTTAGGACTGTTTGTTTAGTTCTGTGAAATATTCTGTTGGTTTTTGGTAAGGATTGCATTAAATGTGTAGATTGCTTTGGGTAGTATAGACATTTTAATAATATTTATTCATCTAATCCACGAGCATGGAATGTCATTCCATTTATTTGTGTCATCTTGAGTTTATTTCATCAGTGTTTTATAGTTTTCAGAGTACAGGTCTTTCACCTCTTTGGTTAGGCTTATTCCTAGGTATCTTATTATTTTTGGTGCAATTATAAATGGAATTGTTTTCCAGTTTCTCTTTCTGCTGCTTCATTAGTGGTGTATAGAAATTCAAGAGATTTCTATAGACTGACTCTGTATCCTGCAACTTTCAGATACTGAATTTATTCAGTATCTATTTAGTTTATTCAGAATTATCTAGCAGTTTTATGGTGGTGTCTTTAAGCTTTTCTCTATATGGTATCATGTCATCTGCAAATAGCAGTCTAACTTCTTCCGTGCTGATTTGGATGACTTTATTTCTTTTTGTCATCTGTTTGCTGTGGCTAGAACTTCCAGTACTATGTTGAATAAAAGTGGTGAGAGTGGACATCCTTGTTTTATTCCTGACCTTAGGGGAAAAGCTCTCAGTTTTTCCCCATTGAGGATGATATTAGCTGGGGGTTTTTCATATGGCCTTTATTATGTTGAGATATGTTCCCTCTAAACCTACTTTGTTGAGACCTTTTGTCATGAATGAATGTTGTAGTTTGTCAGATGCTTTTTCTGCATCTATTGAAATGATCATTTGGTTCTTATCCTTTCTTTTATTGATGTGATGTATCACACTGATTGATTTACAAGTATTGAACCACCCTTGCAACTCAAGAATAAATATGATTTGGAGTGATTGTTAAAAATAACACTAATATTTTCAGTTTCTCCAATATACCAACTACTCATTGTATATTATTTCAAACTCTGGCAATAACCATGTGACTTTTCACCATTTTAGGGATAAGAAACTGAAATTTAAAGTGGATAGGTTACTTTTCTGAGGTCACCTATTATATACTGACTCTGAATTAATTGTATGACATAACTTAGTGCTGCTTGGGCTCATAGTAGGTTCTTAGTAAATACTGTTTTTTATTATTGTCATTACTATATTTAGAGTGATGAACATAGGTCTTCTAGTGGATTCCAAGCCCCATACTCTTTCTGCTGTGTCAGGGTACTTCTATCATCTTTCTTTTGTTTGACTCCTTTCTGGAAAACAATGACAGAAAAAGGGGGCCAGTCTCTTGGTGTCAAATAATATAATTCATAGGAAAGTGCTTTGAACACTGGAAAATATTCATAAAATTTTAGTCATTATAATTATTATTCAAATAATTATTAGAATATGATAACATCCAAATCTGATTATTATTATTATTATTGGCCTCTCTTCATCATTAGTTTGTGAGCCTTGTTGGATAGGAATCCTGTCATATTCTTGGCATCCACAGAGCAAGTACTTAGATGATGCTTAATAAACCTATTGTGTATAACACAGATTGCATTGACTTGCTTTATTTTAACAAAATTTTTTAATGTTCATTTATTTTTGAGAGAGAGAGACAGACAGAGTGTGAGCGGGGGAGGGGCAGAGAGAGAGGGATACAAAGAACCTGAAGCAGGCTCCAGGCTCTGAACTGTCAGCACAGAGCCCAACGCGGGGCTCAAACCCACGAGCCGTGAGATCATGACCTGAGCTGAAGTCGGGCACTTAACTGATTGAGCCACCCAGGTGCCCCTGCATTGACTTGCTTTAAAAGAGACTGAGAAGGGTCTGGATTTGGTCTGGGCTGACCCAGAGGCAGGCTGGTTCAGTGGCGGCTCAAGCAAGACACATAGTCTTATAGGGTGGAGTTCATTTACTCAGTCAGAAAGGTGTATTGAGCATCTAATATATGCGAGACACTGCTCCAGATAAGGGGAAACAGCTGGGAGCAAGAGTGGAGGAAGCAGATAATGCCTAAGTAGGAAAATTACCGACTGCACTGAGGAGTAAAGAAAATAGGGCTGAAGTAAGAGAGATGTAAGAAGTAGGGCAGAGATGCAGCCACTTCGTACAGGGTGGGCAAGAAGCCTCTTCAGTCTGGGAGAAAAGAGAAGTCGGCCATGTCCGGATTTGGAAGGAGAGCCTCCCTGTAAACATCAAGGCCATGGAGCCGAAACAGGATTGGCACGCAGGAGGGCCAGGAGATCGGTGCAGCTGGAGTGCAATGAGCAAGATGAGATAAGGCTGAGAGGTGAGGTCAGAGAAGTAGTCAGGAGCCACATCACTGAGGCCTTATTAGCCCATCAGGAATTTGGGTTTAATTCCAAGATCAATGAGAAAGCCATTGGAGGGTTTTTAAGCAGAAGAATGATATGCCGACTTCTTCTTAAACATACCTCTTTGGCTGCTGGTGGAGGGTGGATTGAAGACAGGCAAGATGTCAACAGGGAGACCAATTAAAAACCTATGGCAGGTGAGAGATGATGGGGAAAGACGGTGAGAAGCAGATATATCTTTGGTCTGTTTTTGTGACACAGCTCCTGGAGTCTAGATCGTCCGTGCTCTCAGGAACCTGAAATGACGGAGCATCGCTCTCGCTTCCTAATTTTGTCTAGGGCTGGATGTTTAATGAACAAATATTTGCCTATTCAGGACCAAACTTGGAATCTTAGGGTTGGAAACGATCACCTTTCCCATTTTACAGATGAAGCTATAGAGGCAAAGATGAAGTAAAGTAACTGATCAAAGTCACACAATTTCTTACCGGCAAATCCAGCAATAGAGCACTCGTAGCCCAGGGTTCTTTCCATTACAGAAAACAATTCTTCCCTAGCAATGTTCTTTTTCTCTTGTTTTGGTCTGAAGTCTGAAAGGTCGGGCCCAGAATATTAGGGGGATTTCCTGACAGTTGTCTCCGTGGTAGTGTGGTTTGGTGATTGGTGGCATGGTCGGTAACACGTCGGGGCCTGATCCTTGTTTCTAGTACAGATGTCATCCATGAATTTAAAAAGTTTTGCTTCTTCCCCCCCATGACCTGCAAACTTTATGGCTTTTGTTTCCTTGTTTTGTTTTTTTCCCTTTGTTGACCTGACTAAAATATTCAGGACAATGTTATGAAATGGTGAAAAAGACATTCTTGCCTTGTTCCTGAACTTAGTGGGGTGAGGAAGCTTAGTTGTAGGCTGTTTGTACACCCCCTTTATCAGTTAAGAAAGTTTCCATAATTACCACGTCATTACAACTGTTGGTTGTTTTTTTTCTTTTCCATGAATGGTTGTAGAATTTTAAGTTCTTTTTGACATATATTGAAATGATCATGTCGCTGTTCTTTATTTTGTAAATGTGGTGAATTATATTGATATTTATTTATTTTAAATACGTATTTATTTTGGGGAGAGCACAAGCAGAGGAGGTGCAGACAGAGGAGGACTGAGGATCCAAAGTGGGCTCTGTGCTGACAGGCTGACAGCAGTGAGCCCAATGTGGGGCTCGAACTCATGAACCGCAAGATCATGACCTGAGCCAAAGTTGGATGCTCAACCGACTGAGCCACCCAGGCACACCAATTACATTGATTTTTAAATATTAAACCCACTTTGCACTCCTGGAACAAGGTCTCCTTGGTCACAATATAGTGCCATTTTTATATGTTGTTGGATTTGATTTGCTAATCTTTTGTTAAATATCTTTGTCTATATTCATGAGAGATATTAGTTATAATTTTCTTTTCCTTTAGTGTTCTTGGCTATTATCAGGGTTATGCTAGCCTCATAAAGTAAAAAAAGAAATATTCCCTCTTCCTCTATTTTCTGAAAGAATTTATGCACGTGGTTATTATTTCTTTTTTAAATGTTGCATAGAATTCACCAGTGAAACCATCTTTGGAGTTTTCTTTGGGGAAAGTTTTCAATTCTTTTCCCATAGGTAAAGGATATAGGATTATTTGGATTTTCTGTTTTTTCTTGTATCAGTGACTAGGACACTAATTCTATTTCAAGTAAATTGTCAAATTTATTGTGAATACAGTTATTCATAATAATCTTGTATTGTCATTTTAACGTTTGAAAGATATGTAGTGATGTCCCTCTTTTATTATTTGTATTGTTAATTTGTATTTTCTCCATTTATTTTTATCTTGATCAAAGAGGAATATATTAAATTTATTCATCTTCTCAAAGAACCCGTATTTGATTTTCTTGATTTTATTTTTTTCTATTTTATTGATTTCTGTTCTTATCTTTATTGTAATTATCATTTATCCTTACCTATTGGCTTTATTTCCTCTTCTTTTTCTAGCTTCTTACATTGTTTATTTTAAATCTTTCCCTTAGCTTCATGCTTTAGCTGCATCCCACAAATTTTCAGATATGATATTTTAAAATTATTATTCATTTAAAGTTCAATTGGTGGCTATTTTAGAGCTTTTGCTGATGATTTATAATTTAATTCTTTTATAGTCAGATAACATACCATATATGATTATAATCCTTTGAAAGTTATTTAAACTTATTTTATGGATCCATATATGCTCTAATTTGGTGAGCATTCCCTGTGCACTTGAAAAAAAGTATATTCTGCAGTTGTTAAGTATAGCGTTCAATGAGTATTAATGTGCTTAAGTTGGTTGATAGTATTGTTCAAATATTGTATTCTCACTAATATTTCGTTTACTTGTTCTAGCAATTTCTGAGACAGGAGAAATAACATCTGACAGTAATTATAGATTTGTCTATTTTTTCCTTTAATTCTGTTTGTTTTGGCTTCATGTATTTTGAAGCATTGTTAATAGGTACATACTCGTTGGGGATTGTTATTTCTTTCTTTTTTTTTTTTTAATTTTAACGTTTATTTATTTTAGATGTTTATTTTTGAGACAGAGAGAGAGCATGAACGGGGTGGGTCAGAGAGAGAGGGAGACGCAGAATCCGAAACAGGCTCCAGGCTCCGAGCTGTCAGCACAGAGCCCGAGGTAGGGCTCGAACCCACAAACTGCGAGATCGTGACCTGAGCTGAAGTCGGACACTTAGCCGACTGAGCCACCCAGGCGCCCCTGTTATTTCTTGTTAATAAAGTGACTCTTATCATTATGAAATATTCTTTTTTATCTTTGTTAATATAGTATCATCTGATATTATATCACACTCCAGCCTTCTTATCATTAGTGTATGTGTGTAAATACATATATATATATATTTACTCTTTTTTCTTTTAACTCATCTGTATGTTAATGTTTAAGATATACATAGTTAGATCTTGCTTTCTTATACAGTCTGGTAATAACAGCCTTTAATTGGTTTGATCAATTACCACTTAATGTAATTTCTAATACAGTTGGGTTTAAGTCTACCATTCATGTTATTTGGTTTTGATTTGTTCTATCAGTCTTTGTTCCATTTCTCCTTCTTCTTCTATAATAATTTAATATTTTGTAGCACTGTCTTAACTCTTCTATTAGCTTTTAACTATAACTCCTTGATTTTTATTTTTTTCTGTTTGGTCTAGGAATTGTTATTTTCATTCTTAATTTAAAATGTTTTTCTATGAATGATTCATGATTTTCTATGAATTAATATGATGCCATTTCATGTATATTGTAAGAATCTTATAATGTGATATTTTCATATATTTTACTTCTGCATATATTATAAACCACATTTTTATACCACTCCTTTTAAGGAGATTATAAAATCAGGGAATAAAAAGTTATGTATATATAAGTTATATACATATGATGTTCTTTGCTCCTTTGTGTATGCAATTGTCCTTCAGCCCAAAGGACTTCCTTTCACATTTCTTATAGTGCAAGTAGGCTAGTGATGAATTACCTTAGCTTTTGTTTATCTTTTAAACAAAGCCTTTATTTTGCCATCACTTTTTGAAGGAGATAGAATTCTCATTTGACAGGTTTTTTTTTCCCCCTCTCAGCATTTTAAAGAGGTCATTCCATTGTCTTCTGGATTTCATTGTTTCTGATGAGAAGTCAGCAATCTTTAAATTTTAGTTTCTCAGTACGCGATTGCCTGGCTGTTTTGAAGATTTTTCAGGGTACCTGGCTGGCTCAGTTGGAAGAACATACAACTCTTGATCTCAAGGTTGTGAGTTTGAGCCCTGCATTGAGTGTAGAGATTACTAAAATAAATAACTTTAAGAAGATTTTTCTGTTTATCTTTGGCTTCAGAAATGCGACTATGCTGTGTCTAGGTATGGTTTTGCTAGTATATTTGCATCTTGAGATTTGTTGAATTTCTGGGATCTGTGGGTTGATATTTTTCATCAAATACCAGGGAGAAAGTTGGTCACTTTTCTGACTCAATCTGTATCTCTTTTCTCTCCTTCTAGGACTGCAATTACACCTATATTAGACCCATCCCTCAGGTCCCCGGGATCTAGTCATTTTTTCAGGTTTTTTTTTTTTTTTTTTTTTTTTTTTTACTTTCAGTGCTTCATTTTCTGATTGCTTCTTCTGCAGTGTCCAATCCATGATTTAGCCAATTCAGTAATTTTTTTATTTCAGGTACCATAATTTTAGAATTTTCATTTGGTACTTTTTATAGTTTCTGTTTCTGTACTGAGATTCTTCATCTGTTTACCTATGATGTCTGGTTTCTGCTTAAAGTTCTTAATATATTTTGAAGTTCTTGTCTACCAATTTAATATCAGTGTTATCTGCGGGTCTGTTCATTTTGACTGTTTTTTTGCCCTTGGTTGTATTTTTCTGTTTCTTTGAATAGCTAGTGATTTGTGTGTGTGTGTGTGTGTGTGTGTGTGTATACTGGACATTGTGGATTTTACATTGTTGTGAGTGGATTATTTTTCTTCCTCTGAAAAGTGTTGACTTTCATTCTGTTCAGTGGTTAATTTACTCACAGATTTGCTTTATCCTTTGAGATTTGTTTTTAAGGTTTTTAGGGTGAGTATAGACTAAATCTTTTTCTAGAGGTAGAATAGCCCTGTTCCTAAGATTTTGCCCTCTGAGATCTCAACTGAATGCCCAGGATATGCAGTGAGGTTCTCTCTGTTCTGCCTTGTCAGATCTCACGTGTCTCCAAGCCCTATGCAATCTCTGGAATCTTTGTTCAGCTTAAACTTTCATGGTAATTCTCTGCCATAGCTCACAGAGGTTTTTTTCTATGCATATGTATATTTATGTATATTTCTGGAGGTTTTTCTTTCTCTACAGCCTCTTTCTCTCTGGTACCTGATATGCACATTTCAGCCACCTGAGCAACCCTGAACTCCAGTATTTACCCATCAGCTCAGTGAGATCATTGTGCCTTGCCTGAGCTACCCCTTCTCACACCACAGTCCAGAAGGTATTTCTAGATAGAAAGCTGCAGGTGATTAGGTAGCTGACATCAAGTGTTTTCCTTTTTTCAGGAATCACATTCCTTCTCTGATTGTTGTCCAAAGTGTGAAAACTTCTGTTTCAGTTTTATATTTGTTCACAGCAGGAAGACTAGACTAGTACTAATTACTCCATCATGGTGAAAGTGGAAGTCTGTAGCACAACTGAGTGATTCATATCCAATTGTTCATTCCCCTCCATCGTTGATGGCTATAGCTTTACCTTTGAGAAATGAGAAATCTCTGAAAAGGCATATGAAGCTCTAAAATATAAATATTTTAGAGACAAATAGCAGGACTGATGTGACATGTGGAATTCAAGGTGTTGTTTACAAACTCTGTTTAATACTTTTCCTGTAAGTGTGACTGTGTGCTTTTGTGTATTTGTGTGCGGGAGAGTAAGGGTGAGAGAAAATGAATATTTGAGGAGGGAGAAGAGAGATCAAAAGAAAGGAAGACATGCTGGAAGAGTCAAAACTTTTATTTTTTTAAAAATTGTACTCAACATTAAAGTAATTTAAAACTTAAAAAAATTTTAACTCTTCTTGTAATATTAGCTAAATTTTTGATGCTTATCATGTGTTGGGCATTGTTTCAAGTGCTTCATGTATTTTAATTTATTTAATCCTCACAACAACCCTTTGTCTTAGGTGCCTATATTGTTCCTGCTTCACAGATTGGAAAACTGAGACATAGAAAGATGGTACAACTTGCCTAAGGTTATAAGGTCAATAGGGAGAATTTTGGATTTTTTCCCAGGTGGTCTGCATCCAAAACTATGTTTGTAACCCGTATGTTGCTTTCACATCAGAGAGGGATTTTGTCTCTCTCCTACTCCCTTCCTCACTACCTTGTCCTCAGAATGAAAAAACAATTCCATGTTAAGCTTTGGTGAGCTATAAAAACCTCCCTGGGATTTGGTGCTGGTGAGAGATGCTTGACCATTGAAGAGATAGGCATTTTTCCACACTACGTTCTTAGCACCATCCATTTCGTTAATTTCAGTTACCAGTATCTCTTTTGATATTCACTTGACCTTCAAGGATGGCAAAAGTTGAGTGATTCATGTAGATTTTTAGTACCTATCTTCTTTTTTTTTTTTAATGTTTATTTATTTTTGACAGAGAGAGAGACAGAGCATGAGCAGGGGAGAGGCAGAGAGAGAGGGACACACAGAATCCAAAGCAGGATCCAGGCTCCGAGCTGTCAGCACAGGGCCTGATGCGGAGCTCGAACTTGGGAATGGCGAGATCATGATTTGGGCCGAAGTCGGACACTTAACCGACTGAGCCACCCAGGTGCCCCTTTAGTGCCTATCTTCTTAATCTGGATTGCTGAGAAACCAGGTGACAACTGCGATGACCCATCTTTCCTTAGCTATAGAAAGTCGTTGGAAAAAAATCACTTCCCTAGATCATTAGTAATTAAGTCAGGACCCTTTCAGAGTAGTTCTGCTTCTGGCGAGGGGATAGTGATATCGGGAGGGTGGGTAGGGACCCTTACCCAGGCTAGAGGCACCAGGTCTCTCTAGAATTTTGTATCCCCTTCTCTACCTGAGAGTTGATATCTCCCTGGGCTGAGTTCTTCCTGGGCTCTTTGAGATTTTTAGGAAGGAAGGAGATAGCAGATTGCAGGCTATTATGGCAAGATCATCTCTCTTTGGCCACCAAACAGTTGTTTCCTGAGTCATGAACCACTCTGTTCAGTGGCTGTTGAACTAAACTGCCTTTGAATTCAGAGGAGAAAGTCTGTGTGTGCCAAAACCAAGCCCCTGAGTCACCCAGCGCCCAGCAGGAAGACAGCAATGAATAGGGCTGGAAATAGTGCCAGGATCCATGCCAAGCAGCTAGTGTGGACCTTCAAGTGCCCATTCCACTGACATCTTTCCAGGTCATAAAATCTCATGTCCTCATAGATAGGAGGTACCATTGTCTATTCTCTCTGCTGTCTGCAAGGTTCCTGATTAGTGAATCATCTCCCTAAGTATCTTTTTATACGGATTGAGCCATGTACTACAGAGATCCCATTTTATTTGTAATATCTAAGGGAACTGCATTCGACATGACAGTTTATAAAACAAAGTAGGTGGAGTTTGTATTTGGAAATATAATATTGCATTTACTAGGAAGATCTGAATTTGGAAAGATCTGCCTGGGTCCATTTTAAAACCAGAAAACTAGTATATCCTTTTTCCCTTGTCAACCATAGTTCTGCAATTATTCTATATAATTGTTATTTTTCTTTTCTTTTTGGAAGGAGTCTCCCGCTGAAGAAAGAATCTAAAGAGATGCCTAAGTTCCAGGGAATTTTCCTCTAAGACAAATAACGTCAAGATAGCTTTTATTTTATTTATGTTTATTATTTTTCCCCATTAAAATATGTGTCATCTTCAGAGATCCTGGGCTAGAATTTTTTTTTATTTTCCTTGTGCTGGTTGAAAAAAAATCTCAAACCCTGATGTTGTTTTTGTTTATTTCATGAAGAAGTTAAGATGGTGCTTGACAACTTATGCCTCCTACAAAACCAAAAAATATTTTTTACACTGTGTTCATTAAGATATCTTCCAACTGACATTTCACCAAATAAAAAAAAATTGAGCCACCTTGCATTATATATTTTTGGTTAAATATTTGAGAGCTATTGTTTTGAAAGTCCCCAATAATAATAATAATAATAATAATAAATAGCCAACTTGGGGCACCCGAGTGGCTCAGTCAGTTAAGCATCTGACTTCAGCTCAGGTCATGATCTCGTGGTTTGTGGGTTCGAGCCTCGTGTTGGGCTCTGTGCTGACAGCTCAGAGCCTGGAACCTGCTTCGGATTCTGTGTCTCCCTCTTTCATTGCCCTTCCCCTGCTCACACTCTGTCTCTGTCTCTCAAAAATAAATGTTAAAAAAAATTTTTTTAAATAGCCAACTTAAAAAAAATCCTACTGAAGGGTCAGGTAAATTTTGGCTCTGTTTCTACATTTATACTCCATATCTCTGCCTCTTTTAGTTCTTCCAGAAACAAAACAGAGCACCCCTCCTCCAGCAAATCACTTGCAAAATTCCACATAAAAAAAATGCTGAGCTTGAAATCACAAAACATCACCCTCAGTTTCTGAGGATTCCAGGATCAAAACTCATCCAGAAACTTTAGGATTTAGGGCCCAAGAGCCTAGAACATTAAGTTCTGAAATAGAATGATATTGGCTCCATGGTTAAAAATAGAAGACCACAGTTTTATTGCCAGTGATTATGACATACTCCCCACGAACATCAGTAAGGCACAAACGTGCAGTGAAGGCAGCCGATGGGTAAATAAATTAAACTGATGTGACTCAGAAAGCATGTTGGGAGCAGAGATGTGCAGCAGTAACAAGGGATTTTGTTCTTGAGAATGGCCCCACTCAGAACTCAAGGGAAAGAGCCTCATTAGGAAACTCAGAGAACCACGGTACCAAAATGAGCTTCATTTATCAGCTTTCTCAACAGACCTAGGGAAGAATATACGTATGATGATTGAAGGTACTGGTACTAAGGGGCTTGCTCTTTGCGAGTTCCTGCACTTGCCATACATTCAAGCCAATGCACCTTTCCTTCTAAATGAACGGAATAGCTGGATCATGTGTACCAAGAATGTCTGTTATAAAAGATAGACTACAATACATTGCTGTAAAGACCTTGAGCCTTTCCTCACTTACCAGCTTGCTTCTTGGAACAGCTTTGTACTAGGACACTGAGCTACTACCGGATCTCAT